>NC_060037.1:8439922-9689922 GCF_905333055.1 Maniola jurtina | reverse complement strand
TAAAGTTTGTAGGTTTGTTGGTAGGAAGTAATCTCTGGAACTACTGGACTGTTTATAAAAATTCTTTCACCAGTAGAAAGCTACATTATTCCTGAGCATAGAACGTGTTCCTGAGTGACACAAGCTATATTTGATTTTCAAAAAATTAGAGATCCCTAAAAAATTGTAATAAATTTAATTAATAAATTAATTGTTATAAATTTATAGTATTGTATAAAAGGAAAAGGTGATAATTTGACTGACAGACTGATCTATCAACGCACAGCTCAAAATACTGTGCATCCGCAGTCCGCACAGATGGATCGGGCTGAAAGGCACGCAGATAACGCTGTTATAACGTAGACACCCGCTAAGCAAGGATTTTTAAAAATTCAAACCCTAAGTGGGTAAAATAGGGGTGTGAAGGTAGTGTTGTCCACGCGGACGAACTCGCGAGCATAAGCTAGTGATATTATGTAAGTGATAATGTGTAAGTTTGTTAGACCTTCAGGCCACAATATTGGGCTGTTTAGAATGAAGATAGCTTTTAAGTACCTTGAATTAACACAGAATAAAGTTTTTTTAAGACCTTTATCAACCCTAGAATCTAGATAGGTAGGATTTAGAAGTCTATGTAAGAAGTGGGTTGGTCGCTTTTACCATGGAATGGAAATAAGTGATCAATTCAAATCTGTGGTGATCATCGGTCTTCTTATAGCAAACAGACTTACTTTATTTTTTATTCTCATCGGATAAGGGCGTACTGCGTATTTGCACCGGCAGTGGACATCAGGGTCTTAGACTGGTTTCTCATCCGCATATATATTGCAGATTGCCACATGTTACTCCGAACGTCCAAACGTGGACACTTGATAACTGGAAGGATTGATCTGTAGACCTTATAAAGGATACTTTATTTATAGGCATGACTCAGGTCACCTGAGGGTATTAAACTTGCAGGAAAACGACGATTTTATTACGACATATTATTATTTTCTTGATTGCCTACCTTTAAAGCTTTGGTAGGCGTAGAAAGTAGATAGGTTTGGTAGATATACCTATCATATACCTAAGCAGTGATAGCCTGGTGGTTACGACGCGTCGGTCTCCTATTCAGGAGGTCGGGGATACGATCCAGGGCAGGTACCTGACCCCCAAATTTTTCAAAGCTATGTGCGTAACATTCCCCTTTCCCTTCCAACTAAGCGTAAAGCTTGTGCTAGAAGTAGGTACGACAATAGTGCAACGGGTGGTGTTTGAACCGCCGACCTTTCGGATTTCAGTCTATTGAAGTTTCGATTTGATGTTGCGCTTTGCGCATTTAGTAGGATGTTGGTCTTCAGATGAGATTTCCATAATAGCGTACCTAGTCTACGTAAACTACTGTTTCACTCTCTATTTAAAAATAAAAAAATCGAAAGTGCCTTGCAATACCCATACCTACTTACCAGCTCTCAATGTCAATAACAATTTTTCAATTACCATTAAGTAGCAACGAAATTCTTTTTTCTTTTAAAAGATTTTTTACCATACGGTCATGACAACAAAGTAACAAGCAATTTTAACGGTTACGAGTTACCTATACTTAAAAATTGGTAAAAGTTAAATATAATTTCAGTGATTACCTTCTCAGGAAGGAATCTACTCTAGGTGATTATCACAAAATTGAAAGGATAATTTAACAAGTATTATATTACCTTTTACACTAAATTTTAAAATCAAATGTTTACATCTAAGGTTTACCTTATCTATCTATAATAATAATATGTAAGAAGACCTCGAATAAAAAATCGTTCAAGTGGGAAACTCGGACTCGCATACGAAGGGTTCTGTACCGTCGTATAAGAAATGACACTTTTTTTTATATTTCATGGTAGCCATTTTGTTATTTTTAATATTTTTTCTTATAGCGGCAATAGTGATACACATTATGTACTGTTCTATGAATATTTCAATTCTCTACCTATCACGGTTTGCGAGATACAGCCCGCTTACAGACAGATGGACGGACGGACAGACAGCGGAGGCTTAGTAATAGGCTCCCGTTGGCACTCTTCGGGTACGGAACCCTAAAATTTAAAAAATCCGATCGTCAAATTACAATTGCGGTGCAACTTCAGGAATTGGGCATCATTATAGTCTCCGAGTATGGGCGTAGGGCACCACCGGTCAAGTAACCGCAAGCCGATAATTTACTTTACCGGTAATGCTCTCGTTACAGGTATTTTTTATTTTGTACATCTGTTCTCTTTTTTTTTTAACTCGTTAATTGGTACTTACTGATTGGGTATGTTGGTCGATGGCGAACTTTTGATATTGTATACCTACTAACTATCCATGAAGATAAAAACATAATGAATACAAAGTAAATTTTTATTACTCTACCTACTTATGAAGAAAATAATTACATAAACAGAGAACGACAGTGGAAAAAAGTTTTAGTAAACCTTAATAATATTATGTTTTACCAATACATATTCTTATCTACCAATCTGCCCCCCAAAACGTCACTTCATGATGACCACGACCGCTCTGCCAAGAGTGTAACGACAAAGAAGAAGATTCTTATCTAACATTCTACTTCAATATTTTTTCACAAAAAACACGGATTGTTTTCAATTATTATTTTTTGCATAATGGGCTTGTAGTAAATTATTTTTATAAAGTGGTTATTACTGCAGGTAAGGCTGATGTGATATTATGGTGATTTATGTAATTGTACTTAAATATTTTATTTCTATTTCGTTCATGATATATTATGATGATTGTAATACAATATAGTCAGTAGATCCTACGATATACGATCTATCACATCTTATTAGTCGTATTTGCAAAAATTATGTGCAAAAAAGAATACCACAACCCGTGCAATAATCTAATTATCTCTTTCAATGAAACTTATGCGTTTTGCGTACTTTAGATACTTAGGAAGAGACGTTAAACTGAATAATGGTTAATAATGTCTGCTTTACAACAGGAAGAGGGGTTGCTTTAATAAGGAAACAATTGGTTACGTCTGTTCCAGCTAATTGTAATTTATTTTTCAATATTTTACTGTTTAAAGGAAACTCAACTAAAATTTTTACTAAGAGAGTCTTAAAACTAAGAAGAGTACGAGTATATGCACACGTATATTTTAGTGTGAAACAAATCCGCACTTGACCAGCGTACTGGACTATGGTCATTATTCGCTCATTCATTCTGAGAGGAGACCGGTGCTAAATAAAAGTATTTCTTATTTTAAAATTTCAGGGAACGCTTATTCGGCATAAGATCAATGCATTCGTAACTAAAACTTTACGGCTTTCACGTTTGATTGGTACTTAAAATAATTATTTAAATGACATACAGACACCTAATATTTCATCGCTGTATGTTACACAAGTAAATTACTTACTAATTAATCCAGTAAGACAGTGGTATGATCGAATTTAAACACGCTTAATAGCTTTCCAGTGGAACGAGTACAAGCGTGAAAAATTCAACTCGGCGTGAATTATTGCTTGTAAGAGCTTTTCACACAAGCTTAGGTATGCACCATGCACCGATCGTAAAAGTTTATTAACGTAGTAGGAACTTTAGAGGAATGAAATCACATTTACAAACTCTGTGGACTCTTATCAAGCAAACCATAAAAATCAAAAGAAACTTTCTAGACAAAAATCTTTGCATCTGAGATTTCAATTTATGAAACAATAGTACCTACCTAGACAGTAATAGGTACCTGATAAAATTCCTATATCTAGGTAGCTACCTACTACCTAGGTACCTAGGTATAGGACCTAGGTACCTAGGTTGTCAAAATTATACCTAACAAGCTAATGCCCGCGACTTTACCCACCTCGATATAGGTTTTTGAAAAAAAACTGGTATAAAAAATGTCACTCTCCAGGTCTTTAATAGCTATAGTGTCTATCCAAAAAATCACATCGTTCCGCTCCGTTGCGACGTGATTGAAGAACAAACCAATGAACCAACAAACAAACACTACCGCATTTATAATTTAGGCAGTGCGATATACGAGTAGGTAGTGATTATTGCGATCTTAATAATTATAATATTGCAGGAAGGAAATAACTGTATATAAAAGTAGGTACTAGGTAGTAGCTCCACTACAAGTAGGTACTGCTTATGCTCGTGATAATGCGTATGTAATTTCTTAGATTCAAGGCTTCGCTGCTAAGTCCGTCGTATTCAGTGTGATAAGGCTCCAGCATAAATGTGCGGACCCAAGCCGGACCGATCGGCGATGTTTGCATGATATAAGTTGTCATCCATATGCCAAAGGTTCGGCGGTCCGTCTGTCTGTCCAGCAGAGCGCAGCGCGCGCTGTGACGTGTGCTCTGCAGCCAGGGTTACCATAATGCAACTGTAACCCAGAAAGTTTCAAAACAATTGAATTCAAGTACATTGAAACGTTCATCAATTTACTGCGTATACATTTCTGGCTTGACTTTTAGGAGCTCCAGATAGTACCTACCTGTTTTTCTTGACGGGGGAAAACTGCTGATGCCACTGATATTTTGGGCTACCCACTAATCTGTAATTCTCAGAGCATAAATGAAGAAGCGCCAGGAACCGAGGAATAATCGAATTTTGTGCTGACGCAATATGAGAGTCTGGGCCTACTTACTGGAATGAAGTTACTTAACTCATTCAGGATGCCAGTTTCTTGACAGTCGATTTGACTTTAAATTCGATTCTTCTTCTTTTCTCCTGAGTTTCTTAGATACCGTCGTTTGCTGCAAGCGTGACTGCTGGTGTAGCTCCCTACTGGAACACTCCAGCCTGCCGAGCTCACACCATCCAAAGCCACTCAGATCGGCAAATAATTCAGAGAGTGTTGCTATAGAGCTGATGGAGATTCTAATTGCGCGGATACACCCAGCGTTCAAGCAACAGGTACCTACGTGTTACGATGTTTCGTCACTCTCCATGCATACTCTGTCTATCGGTAATATCGGTATGGAATATTATTATTGAAATTGAACAATTGAAAAGAGCAACCGCCGAGTTTCTTGCTGGTTCTTCTCGGTAGGAACGGCATTCCGAACCAGTGGTGAATTATTTGAAGATTCAAAGCACTTGTAAAAGTTTATTTGAATAAAAATCTATTCTATTCTATCTAGAATATAAAGTGTTTTATAAGTGAACATATCCTGTACCTACTAGATACACCTGTCTTAAGATTCCCTATTAGTTGTAGTAATTAGAAAAGTTGTAAAAGAATATTACGGGACCTAGATTCTAGAAGCACTTTATATTACGTTGACACAGGTAGTATGGTCACCCTGGCTCCTTCGTAACTGAGATTCGGTTACCGCCTGACGCCATATCACCTTACTACCTTCTCTCGGAATATGGTACGAGCGGCTGTTGCCTTTAAAGGAGATACGGTGTATGGATTTCAAAAACAGGCCTGATTAATCAATGTGGCATAAATATGATCGATAATGACGGTGATTAATAACTTAACTTACAATATTGACTTTCACGCGGGGGAAATTCTTTTACCATTTACCGGAAAATCTGGTTAAGGTTAATAACCTAAAAGGAATTGCTCAATATTGGTAAGTTTTTTTTTGCATCATATAAGCACATCATCATAAAATGGCTTGTCAGAGCAAATCACCGAAGTTTTTGAAGTGAAATTGCCAATTATTTTATGGCAACTAGCCACGGCCGAAACCTTCAGCCAGACTAGACCAGAGATTTAATAATTATAAAATTTCAATTTCCGAATACTAAACTAGTGTGTGCTAGTGTTAATGGTTTTAATTTACAAATTATGAAATTTAATTTTTGATACTAAGTACAATTAATTATAAAATCCAAAAAAAAAAACACTTTTATTTTCATATTTTAAAACTTTCACTTCTTCATCAAAATCAAGATCTTACATACTTTTCTGTTCCAACTTCATGCTGAATGAATTAAACCTTGCAAGTGACATTTGCCCCAATTACAAAATGTAAACTGCCCCAATTGTCTGCGCGTACGCACCATTTATATTGCAACGCGTCGAAATTGGAATAGATTACACGCATCAACGCCGCTTCCTGTCGGCCATTCACACGGACACCCTCGCAAACAATTGATGTCGTCGTGCGACTGATTTTATGGTAATTTTCAAATAAACCGGGGTGACTTTGATTCATTGTTGATTTGCATCCGTGTGAATTTTACATGAAAACTGAATTTGATTGATGCATTGATTACTGTGAAATTAGAAGTTGCTAAGCTGAAAAAGGAACTAGGTATAGTACACGACAGGTTGCGATGGCAATCGGGGTATGAGGCAGGTGGGACGATCTTCACACCCGCACATACGAATTTTAAACAATATTATATTTTATCCTCGAAAAGAAGTTAACAGCGCTTTCTCTGTTACGTAATCCCATACAAATGATAGAGACAAACCTCAGCCCGGCTAGCATGGGCAGTAGATAAAAATTATATCCCCCGATTATATCCACTGATGTCATAGAAATCAGTGGATATAATCGGGGATATAATTTTTATCTACTGCCCGTGCTAGCCGGGCAGTGTGTGTTAACCATTTTGAGTTAGGTACCTACCAATTCCAAAATTCAAAATCCATTGGAAATTAAGTTAGAAAAAAACAGTTTCGTATGTGTTTATAGAGTGTCTCAAAATGGTTAGCGCCCATACTGAGATTTTTGTCTCTATCATTTCTATGGAATTACGTAACGGAGAGAGCACTACCAGTATACTAACTTCTTTCCGCGGATAGTGCTAGTTCATCTTATAAAGAAAATCTACCAGTTCTAAATTCAAAATTAAATTCTAATTTAAAGATACTTAAAGTGTATTCAGGGATAATTAAGTATATCTGCAACTGATATTACAAGTTTCAAACAAGAAGAGCAATTAAACAGATCTCGTAACTTTCTGCTTGAATTGATACCAGTCTAGATGTCTTTTTTCATTTGCAAGTTATCTAAGGCTGGTTACAAAGATATTTTTATGACTAATCTGACTAAATTACTTAAATATATACTGTACATTGGCGGTCACGAATGAAAGGTTCGATTTAACTTTACTATAAAATCCTGAAACCACTGGATCCACAGCTTGGTTAATAAGAAAGAAAAAAAGTGTTCTTTTTAATTAGGGCCACACAATCTCATGTTATACTTAGGCATTAACAGAAGAAGCACACGGAATAAACTGTGTTATCTGTGGCCCAACCATAGAAATAATTCCAGCTCAGCATAATGTTGTACGCCTTGATACACAAGAGCATACAGCGCCGATTTCCAGCCTGGACCCCCTGGACCCTAAAGCCAGTAGACTACCTACTTAGACTACACAATACTAAGAATAGCACTAACAATACTAATTAAACTAACAATGTTAATTTAATAGTTATCCTAGTTAGTTGGTGATTATCATCATGATCATCATCAATCTATCGCCGGCACAGTGCACGTTATCTACTGCGCATGGGTCTCATGGGTTAGGTATAGCCCACCGGCCACCACGCTGGCAAAGTGTGGATTGGTAGACTTCACACACCTTTGCAAACATATGGAGAACTTTCAGGCATGCGCGTTTCCTCACAATGTTTTCATTCACCGTTAAAAAAGAGTACCATCGTACCTACTTTGAATAAATGATTTGACTTTTGACCTCTAAGTGTTTTTCACCTTAGTTCCTTGATATGGGATATGGGTTCAGTTGATTGACTAGCTGGATGGTCCATTAGCTGTAAATAGTAGCGTCTACAAGCAGCCTTAGGTACCACTGACGGCACTTACACGGTTTTAATGCAGGAACTGGTTTGCAAACAGTGGAGGCGTGAGAGTGTCCAGTGCAGGGATATTCTCAGGGCCAACGCCACTGCACCTGCGCACTGACAAAAGGACAATGTCGTTAACTTATCCAATTGCTGTTCAAGTTCAGACAAGTTGCTACTCAAGGTTCCACATCGGCATCTGATTTTAATTGGAAATCGATAGTGTACGTTTAATTTATTAACCGCTCCTGTTATCCTGCAATCGCTTTAAATTGAAGCAGGTAGGTTTTACACTTTAATAGGTTTAGTTATAAAATTGTTAAGGCATTCAAAAACATATTGACGTGAAGTACCTACCTAGTATGTACAGTTCTATTTAAAACCAGCGACGTTTAAAACCTAAAAAAAAAATGTTTCAATATGAACAAGATAGTGCAGGTACGTTGCATCTTCTTCTCATAATCCAACCTTACCCATCAAACTGCACGTATCCACTGCTGGATATAGATATTTTCGAGAGCATGTTACCAAAAAAAAAAAATGGATTCTCCACCTTCCTCATTCTCTAACTCCCCGCTACCTCCTTCATGTCATCGGCCCAGTGGACTGGAGGTCGTAGCACCCTCCGCATCGCCCCGTCCAGTTTCACAACAATTCCATATACTCGTAAATAGTTGATATTCCATAAAAACCGTATAAGAACCTACCGCCTATGGCTTCCCTGTATACTATTTACAAAGAACAAACCTTTACTGAATGGCTGATGTTGAACACAGAAAAAGGCTTTAATCGCCATATCCTTAAAACTACATATTTCAAAGTATTGTCCACATTATGCCCGTCCCGCCACCGACAGTGAATGGTAATTTGCAGAATATTATGCCTTGTAACATTTTTCCTCGAGATTGCTCCGAATATCGCAAACTTGTCCATAAGTAAGCGAAACCTGTCACTGTTTACCGTACACTATAACGGTATATTTCTGTACAAAAAATATGCAAGTATGAAGTTGTAATTACTTATTTGTATCTAGAAGGAAACAATTTTTTATTTGTTGACACTCGTATTTTCTTACAAAGCGCAATCAAGGTTAGGTAAAAGACGACATTTAATTTTAAAATATGTTCATCATGATCAACCCGTTGCCAGCGCACTACTGAGCACGGGTCTCTTCTCAGAGTGACAAGGGTTTAGACTTTAGACTTAAGGCCATAGTCTGCCTCGCTGGCCCAATGCGGATTGGTAGACCTTTGAGAACATGAAGAACTCTCAGGCATGCAGGTTTCCTCACGATGTTTTCCTTCACCGTTAAAACAAGTGATATTTAATTGCTTAAAAACGCCCATAACTGGAAAGTTAGAGGTGCGTGCCCGGGATCGAACCCCCGACTTCCGATTAGGAGCCGGACGTTCTAACTACTATCGGCTATCACAGCTTAAATGTTCAGTTTTCGTTGGTCCAGTGGTTTGTATGTTCGACTGCGGATGACGAACGACATTTTATTTATAATACTGAGAAAATAATATCACAGAAGTGACAAAGCATTGTCGTTTGAAATTATAGGTGTATGGTATGCCTCAAATCAGCCGAAGACTGACAATTTTTATTCCATTGCGACGTTACAGGTTTATCTTCATTCAGTTTAAGCAATCAATGAATATGGACGGCTCAAGAAAAACCCGTAGAACATACCTAATGTACACGTCAAACATTAATTAGCATAGATTATGAGATTGATTGATTAGGAGTCGTTACGCGTGCGGTCATGGTATTGCAGTGAGGTTGTCGGCGTGGGAACCTCGGCAGGTGTTCTACCCGAAGGTAATGAGTATACGAAAATTATGCCTTTTAAAGACATACTCGAAGTATTTGCAATCTCACCTTATCTTTCATAACCGGCGACTGGTTGACGACGCAGCGGTCGGTTTATTAACGGTAATTTTTAGGGTTCCGTACCCAAAGGTTGCCAACGGAACCCTTTTAACTAAGCCTCCGCTGTCCAATCGTACTTCCGTCCGTCTGCCTGTCAGTTAGCTGTATCTCGTAAACTACGAGTATTTTCACAGAATGTGTATTTCTATTGCTGCTATTACAACAAATACCTAATAAACATTTCAAAATGGCCGCTATGTACGGTGGTACGGAACCCTTCACTACACTGTACTGCTGGTATTGTTAAAGCAGCAAACATTTAACTACAATTTCATGCTTACAGTAGTCGGTACAGTTTTCTAGGAAAATTCTGCCTTCACAATTGATCTTATTTTTTCAGAAGACTGTCTTGTGACATTACAATTTACAAGGTATCAGTGTGTACCTACAAAAGTACCTACCTATAATATTACCAATTAACAAAATCGCAGAGGTCTACGCCTTAAATAGTAAATTTTTTTACTTTTTTCAGTGCAGTTTAAAGCTGAAAAATAAGTCGTAAACAGGTTTAAATAAAGACTTGATTCAAAGTCAAAATCAAAGTCAAATAATTTATTGAAGGTAGGGACTATTGTATACTTTGATTGTCAGCCTATGGGATTTGTAAGATGATGTAGTGGTGATAATTGATACCTAAAGCTACGAGGGTTTCAGACGCGCCCAGGTCTGCGAAGAGCCTATAACAAACTCAGTTTACTTTATAGATTATAACATATCCTTTTCAAATAAAAATAGAAAATCTTATGAGAAAACGGAGGGTAGAAAATTCTCAGACAGAACGTGTTTGCATGCGATAATGAACTTTTTTAGCAAATGGCTAATAGAATACAACCTGTTGCAAACAAGGTTGTCCGGATAAAAAATCACATCCTGGACTGACGGAGGCTCTAAAATGATTGCGAATGAATAAAAAAAGCATTTATTGTGTAACATACGTGAGAACCGTGAGCAGGTGCAAACGGCGGAGGAAATCTCGTACGGCTTCTGTGCACTAATCGCTTAGATATTGCGATCAAATTATAATCTTATTTACTGAATTAAGTGTTATGTTATAATATGGGTTTTTAACGAACTCAAAATATGAGACTTTACATCCGGTTGCCTAACTACTAAGCTGCCGTCAAATATATAAGAAGCGGTTAACTGCAAAGAGTTTGTGAGTAAAAAAAACGGATGTTAAAAAAAAAATAATGCTATTTAGGACCAAACTTAAAACTAATTTATAAACCTTGGCCCTAAATAACATTCTTTTTAGAAACATTAGTTTTGAAAATGTGCACGTTTTTAGCCGATAATTCAAAAACTATCCAGTTAATCGCTTTTTAACCCCCGATCCAAAAAGAGGGATGTTATAAGTTTGACGTGTGTATCTGTGTATCTGTCTGTGGCATCGTAGCTCCTAAACTAATGAATCGATTTTAATTTAGTTTGTTTTTGTTTGAAAGGTGGCTTGATCGACAGTGTTCTTAGCTATAATAGAAGAAAGTCGGTTCAGCCGTTTGAAAGTTATCAGCTCTTTTCTAGTTACTGTAACCTTCGCTTGTCGGGGGTTTTATAAATTTTTAATTTACACTTGTTAGACATTAGTTTTGGCAATTGACACGTTTTTAGCGATAATTCAAAACTATCTATCCAGATAACTTAGCTTTTTAGATACAAGACGACAATAATTCTCAGTTGCCATCTGATAATGTGCAGTTTCAGGAAAATGTAAGAGCTACCACGAGAGAATTATAGGTGCGCGGACCAATCGCAATGTTTGTTTATAATATGGGTACTCAGTAATGTTTTTATAGTAGGCGTGTAAGTGCAAAATTTGTTTAAATTACTGACTCTATTACATAAGAATAAACTACAGACAACAATTTGAAATATTCTCAAACATAATTCATTGCGCGTTGGTAGGTAATATAATATTCCCATAATTATCTCAGAGAACAGAGGAAATCGTGAGAATCTTCAACAGGTGTACGTAGACAATTATAATTCTTTTTGTTTATTCACAGCCAGTCAATCTGCGTTATTGCTTGAACCTTGAGGAGGTATACACTATCTAATTAGGTATCTATTCCACGTGAAGGAATGAGATATTTATATCAAAAATCTTGATATTATCGATTAGTGATTCGTCATCATCATTATGATCAACCCAACCCAGCCTACCACCAAGCTCGGGTCTCCTCTCAGAATTGAAAAGCGTTTAGGCCATAGTCTGCCACATTGGCCAAGGGAGGATTTGCAGACTTCACACACCATTGACGACACTATGGAAAACTGTCAGGCATGCAGATTTCCTCACGATGTTTTACTTCACCGATAAAGCAAGTGATATGTGTTTGGTTAGTACATATTATGGTTTGGTACTCGGATTATAATTTCTAAGTCTCAATTCATGTCGTCTCAATCGGTCTAGTGATTTCTAGTGCACACATAATATACAGCATATACAGTTGCAACTTTATAATCCCAGGAGAGCAGAAGAAAATATAAGTACCTACTGAGAAGTATCATTTACGGACCAATATGCTGAAAACCCCGTTAACCGAGGAGTTTGCTGTTGCAGTACAAAAGAGAAATCCAAAACCACTAGAAAACCAGTAAAATAGGTAATAAGAACATTGTACAACTGAGTCACCGTGGGAAGCTGCGCAGGTGACGTCTGACTGCGCCGCGGACGGCGCCAGCGCACGTCATACGACAACTTATGCCATCGCCACACTACGCGCGCGCCAGAAGCGGGTATGGTCATTATAAAAATTTTCAAAAGAAAAATAAAACCGACTTCAAAAACGACAAACACTAAAAAGTAAAAAAAAAAAATTTCCAAATCGGTCCAGGGGTCTTTGAGTAATCGGGGAACATACATAAAAAATAAATAAAAAAATAAAAAAAAAAAATAAAAAAAAAAAAAGATCCCGACGAATTGAGAACCTCCTCCTTTTTTGGAAGTCGGTTAAAAATCAAAATCATTTAGTCAAAGTAGGTACCTACTGACAGTTGTACGCCTTTTGATAGTCAGAATAATTAGATTTGTAATATGATATAAGTAGTAGTGAAAATTACTAATAATAAGTAATAAGTAATTACGTAAATTTAAAACTACGAGATCAACAGAAAATGTTTTCAGAACATCCATATTGTAGAATAGTGAAGAACGATGTTGGTTTTCGCTGGTTTATCACACTTCACACTAATATTATAAAGGCGAAAGTTTGTGTGTGTGTGTGTGTGTATGTTTGTTACTCCTTCACGTAAAAACTACTAAACGGATTGGGCTGTTTAGAATGGAGATAGATTATATCCTGGATTAGCACATAGGCTACTTTTTATCCTGGAAAATCAAAGAGTTCCCACGGGATTTTTAAAAACCTACATCCACTCGAACGAAGTCGCGGGGATCAGCTAGTAATTTATATATACCTTACCCCTAAATAGGTATGATCTGATTAAACTGTTGGTGCGCGGCTTCGTAAAAAATTCATTTGTCGATATAATATTAGAAAATGTTAGTAGTTTATTTGAAGGCGTATGTGGCCAAAAATATGCGTAGAGCGCAGGCTCGCATGATGCATCAAAAATAGTGCCACATCGTGCACTATAAAAGTAAGAGTTAAGATTAGATTAGAGCATAGATTAGAGCTATAAAGTTACTTAGGTTATAAACAGCTTAGCTGGCGACCCAATTTAGTGTGGCAACTCCTTAACAACTACTTATGCATAAATGTGTAGGTAATATTAAACTTCCGTATGCATCGAGAATGCCACTCGATCTGTGCGAAACGGCCATAAACGATTGAAACAACAGTTTTAATGACCATTGAACATTTTCATTTGTGATTATGTTATAAATGTTTACCTATACCTACTCTTGTTTAGTTTTCTCTTATGAAACATACCTACCTACCTATCTCTTTTTGCTGAATGAGGATGCACCTAATAGCTTTTTTATGCTGAGTAGAAAATGATGTATTATTGATAACTGTTAGGTCAAGGGTCCTATTTACTTACTGTTAATCCCGCGCAAATTTTTGTACATGCTTCTAAGCGTCACTGAAGGGTTGAATTTTCAAAAATATGATGTAGGCATCCACTAAGGAAGATTCTAAGCGGATGCCTACGTAATAATTCATAGTAGCTACATGTATTCCTTTCATCCAGTGGCTAGAGCTGTGCGTTGATAGATCAGTCAGTCAGGCAGCTTTTATTTACTTAAATGTATCTATTTCTGTAATGAGCACGAAAATGTGACGTCAAACATTTATTGGCATTGCCTGCATGTTCCTGTGAACTGCAAAGATAATATAATAGTGAGTTTATGTAAACTGAACATCAATAAATGAGCCGTTTACATTCAGGCTTGAAATGCTGTTATAGACTACTAGCTGATGCCCGCGACTTCGCCCGCGTGGATTTAGGTTTTTTGAAATCCCGTGGGAACTCTTTGATTTTCCGGGATAAAAAGTAGCCTATGTGCTAATCCAGGATATTATCTATCTCCATTCCAAATTTCAGCCAAATCCGTCCAGTGTTTTTGCGTGAAGGAGTAACAAACATACACACACACATACACACACACACACACACACACACACACACACACACACACACACACACACACACACACACACACACAAACACATACAAACTTTCGCCTTTATAATATTAGTGTGATCCTAGAAATACAGTTTAGAAATTCGTGCATCTGTATTTAATACTAGCAGATACTACCTGCGACTTTGATTTAAATCCACGCGGATGAAATCGCAGGCATCAGCTAGTACGTAATCCATACTTCCATACTATAATAATATTATAAATGGGCGTACCTTAAAATAATAAATAAAAAAAAATAAAAAAAAAAAATGCGAAAGTATGCCTGTCTGTCTCTCTGCTACCTTTTCACGGCCCAACAGTTTAACCGAATCCGACGAAATTTGGTACAGGGTTAGCTTAGGGGACGGACATAGGCTACTTTTTATCCCGGAAAATCAAACAGTTCCCACGGGATCTTTAAAAACCTAAATCCACACGGACGAAGTCGCGGGCATCCTCTAGTGTAAATTCCATACTAATATTATAAATGCGAAAGTGTGTCTGTCTGTCTGCTACGTTTTCACGGCCCAACCACTGAACCGATTTTAATGAAATTTGGTACAGACTTGGGATACATTCCGGGGAAGGACATAGGCTACTTTTTATCCTGGAAAAACAAACAGTTCCCGCGGGATTCCTAAAGACTCATCCGCTTGACCGATTTGTATGTTTGGTACCGAGATAGCTTGCGTCCCTGTAATTGACATTGGCAACTTTTTATCCCGTAAAATCAAACAGTTCCCACGGGATCTTTAAAAACCTAAATCCACGCGGACGAAGTCGCAGGCATCCTCTAGTATATTATAAAGAGGAAAGTAATTTGGTTTGTTTCTTTCACTTTACTAGAGATCTCGAAAACATTATGAACTGTGAGTCTTGGCAACCCAATTTACATGAAATGTTAAATCACCCGAGCGAAGCCTGGCGGATTAGATGATCAAGTACTTAATAAAATAAAACTAATGATTAAGTTCACAAGGAATAAATCAAAAAAGTCTCAAAAAGTTCCAGACCTTGCGTGTGCACAAATAAATATAAAGAAAGAGCAAAGGCCACACGCATCGCACGCTTAGCATTAATAATACCATTGGAACAAGCAATTTTCACTGCGCGGACCGAATCACCGCACTGTCGGTGTTCCCGCGGTCCGATGTTGATTTCCACTGTATACCTACGAGTACCTACTTGTCCACTATAATATATACAACACTGTCCGTACAAAATGACTTCTCACGCGCCATTCCTACGGGTCAACTGTCACGTCAAAAGTACGAGGTCAAAATCGTACAACACCCCCGATAAGTGAAGGTTACAGTAACTAGAAAAGAGCTGATAACTTTCAAACGGCTGAACCGATTTTCTTGGATTATAGCTAAGAACACTCTCGATCAAGCCACCTTTCAAACAAAAATAACTAAATTAAAATCGGTTCATTAGTTTAGGAGCTACGATGCCACAGACAGATACACGGATACACACGTCAAACTTATAACACCCCTCTTTTTGGGTCGGGGGTTAAAAATGGGGGTTATAATACTCAAAAAAGCTCATATTTTTCATTCTGAAAGAATTACCTTTTTTTTATTACGCACTCATTGCAACTTCGTCCGCGTGGTCCCGCGGGAACTCTTTGATTTTTCGTCTTCAACTACGCATGCAAATCACATCGATCAACAAGTGTAAATTAAAAATTTTCAACACCCCCGACAAATCATTTTCAAATAAATAATTATGTATATCTAGGCAACGTCCATCTTGACAGCTTGACATTTGTCAATTGACACTTGAATATTATGAACCTAAGGGTTATCTAACCTTCTTTTCTACAAGAAATCTAGAAAATAGCTGATAACTTTTAAACGGCTGAACCAATTTTTTTGGATTATAGCTAAGAACACTCTCGATCAAGCAAACAAAAAAAAGTAAATTAAAATCGGTTCATTCGTTTAGGCGCTACGATGCCACAGACAGATACACAGATACACAGACACACAGATACACAGATACACACGTCAAACTTATAACACCCCTCTTTTTGGGTCGGGGGTTAAAAATAATTGCTTGCGTTCTCGTTAAATCACTGTAATACCTCTGGTCTGAGCTTGATTTCTACTATAACACATTTCAGTACATTGTTTGTACTGAAAATACATTTACACTGTCAGTTGTTTGATCGACCCGTTTAATGTAGTTGGAAAAACAACAGCGGATTTACGAATTAGATCGCGTATTAACGTTTCGTTTTGGGTTGTTTTAATGTGGTTTGTTTACTTCATTTAGATGTGGTTTCAGTAGATTCTTAAATAAGTAAAATGTAGCGTCTGAAGCTATTTATTTCCTCACTATTTCTTTAACAGAAAGCAACACATATAAGTTAATGGCATAGAAGTTAGTGGCTACTATCACAGGCGAGTTTTTATGGATGGCTTGTAAAAATGTACAGCTTTTAGGAAAATTAAGTTCTCGTTTTATAAAAGTAGGACTTTAAAAACATTATGGAGAAGTCTCAGGCATACAGGGTTCCTCACAATGTTTACTTTCACTATAATATTCAATTGCTTTAGCGTTTCCAATTTTTTAAGCAAATGTAAAATTTAGCTTAATTTAAATGTCCAATTACACCAAAAATAAAAATAAACCGCCATTCTGAAGGAGGTACTCGTAGTAAAAGGGGTTTATTTGTAATGTACTCCATACAAAATCTAGTTTGGCTCTCATTTGAATATTAATTAATCGAACTCAATGAAATTTTGTCAGTAGGTATAACCTGAAGGCATTATTTAGATTTAATTAGAGTTATTAAGAGTTATTAATTATGAGTTGAAAGATTTGTATGTAAATGTTTAAGCCCTTGTAACTTTGAAGCTAAGTATTTTAAATAGAATCTGGCTACAGACATAGATATTAGTTTCTAGAAAGTGTCTACAAAATTTCATTGAGTTCAATTGGTCTACAAATATTCAAATGAGAGCCAAACTACGTTTACATCGTTACACAGCTTTAGTTAATGATAATAATCAAATTAACCAGCCACTGGCAATGCCGTAGGTGGCATCCAGATAGGTTTGTATGAAAAGAGTGATGGAGAGACCTCCGTTTAATGATGAACAAATTCGTAAAATACTTCATTACGCTGATTAAGTTAATAACAAATAATAAGCTAGTTAACCAATCAATTAATCAATCAATTTATTTATTTGCTGATACAGGTTTTACAGGTGTAATTATAGAATTAGTCCAGCTGTATCACGCCAAGCTGGCTGGTGGCTGGCTTCCCGTAGCACCAGCTATTGGAAGTACCGTTGGTGGCATCCAGACTAGGTTTGTATGGAGAGAGTGATGGAGAGACCTCCGTATAACGATGAACAATTTCGTAAAGTACCTCATTACGCAGTGTAAGTTAATGATAATAATCATCTTAACCAGCTACTGGGAGTACCGTTGGTGGCATCCTTACATATCGATAATTGCACCGGTCCGTTAGGAGACAACTTGTTAGTCAACAGATAATGATTGTGTACATCTCAGGAGACAGATTTTTAGCGCACATGGTTAGCTTACATCCGTCCCCGGGATGTAAGCTAACCATCAACCACCAACCGATGTACCAATGCAAACAAACAGACACATTCCGCATTCATATTAAGATGCTCGGGAAATCGTCCGCGTGGATTTAGGTGTTTAAAAATCCCGAGGAAATTCTTTTATTTTCCACAATAAAAAGTACGGAAGTAGTCTGTGTCACTTTTCAGGTCTCTAATCACATCCATACAAAAAATCACGTCAATCCGTTGCTCAGTTGCAGCGTGATTGAAGGACAAACCAAGGAAGAAACACAAATGTGTTTAGAAATTAGAAAATTCTAATAATTAATTAGTAGTAATTGAATACTTTTCAATAATGCAGCACTCACTTCTGGACCTTGTCGTTACTGAATTATAAAAAGCTCTAAAATTAAGCAATTGACAATAGCCTCAATCCATTGATAAAATTGAACAAAACGAGTCAATTTAACGCTAGACTCATCACACCGGTGATGCGTATCGCGCATCGGCAGAAGTCAATGAGTTCCAAACTGTGGTTCCAAACCACGGATATCCTCGTGAAGGCCGATCACCCAATACAATCGTGGGAAACGGGTAACTGATACAGTTTTTGTAATGAATCAACGTAATTCCTTTTGCCTTTTCGTGGTTGAATGCATCTGTAGATATGAACGGAAAATATTGATGAAAACTTTTCACAGGTGTTTCATATTACCTAGATGGTTATTAAGCTTAGTATGTTTCTGGTTCAAGTAGTCTTTAAGAATAATTTGCATGGTATTGATAAGTTTCTAAACAAAGAATTAGACAGAAAAATGCACGTAACAGTAAATGACGCCATAACTTTAAGAAGCTGTGGATTTTAAGTAAAACAAAATAAAGTTTGCAAGAATATTTCATGTTAAATTCTCTATTATTTTGTTCAACATTTGTAAATCTGATTGATTAGACTTATTAGTATTACGCATTTGTTAGGTACTCCCTAGTGTTTTGAATGCATTCGGAATGTCGAACTAATAATAGAAAATATCAAACAGAAGGTAACAATAGGTACATGTATGGGTTGTGTACAAACAGATGCGCAAACGCAGTACGTCACAGCTGCCCATGTCGTGGGTCAACAGCTTTACCAATATTGAATACGAAAAAACCCCATCATGAAATTTAATAATGTACTTATTAATTTTAAGTTGCCATATCCAATAGGTAGGTATCCAAAACATTCCGCAGCTTATCCAGATATAGTCTTGTAGAAAATCTTACATAATTTATTTTTTCTTTAGTAAGTAGTTGAAATATAATTGTATACTATACAGATATTTTAGGGTTTTTGTATTTTACAAGCAACTTTGATGAATTCCGTGACTAACGGTGACATAAGAAATGGATATTCCTCCAACCGCTTCTAGCTGCTATTGCTTTAAGTGGATAGGACCATTAACAGGGCTCTCTCCGTCACTCGTTTCCACTCGTTTCATACAATCGTAGTTCCAATTTCATTTGAATACTAAGCAACCAAAGTCCATGAAATTCTGCAGACATATTCTAGAAACTAATATCTGTGTCTGTGGTGTTTTAGATTTTTCTAAAAATATTTAGTTTTAAAATTACAGGGCCTCAAAGATTTGTATGAAATTTTTTAAGACCGCGTAGCTATGAAACCGAATATTTTAACAGAAATCTGGAAAACCACAGACATAGATATTAGTTTCTAGAATATGTCTGCAAAATTTCATGGAATTTGGTTGCTTAATATTCAAATGAAATTGGAACTACGATTGTATGAAACGAGTGGAAACGAGTGACGGAGAGAGCCCTCTTAAATAAATATTATACCATCATCACTCCTACTTCCGAAATATAGAACTAGAAGGAAAGAGAAATGGAAAAGTTTCGTATAACTTTTACAAAGTGCTTCGAATGGTCGAATAAATCTACCACTAGATCAGAATGTCTTTCCTACCGTGAAAAACCAGTAACTCGATAGATTAAAGATTTAGTCAGGTACTTTTTACCACTAAACTGCCTCGACGATTCACTACTGCGTACAATTCTCAGAGGAGATCTCTCAGAATTAAAGATGAGAAGGACTTAGGTTATAATATTAGATTAGAACGATTTTCCGGGATAAAATAACCTATGTCCGTCTTTAGGATGGAAGCTATCTCTGATGATACACACGACCAGCTTAGATTTTTAAGCATCTCGTGGATAAATGCCTATGTTCGTCCTCGGAAGCGTCCCCGGAAGTCAAGCTCTCTGTACCAAAGGTCAAAATCGGTTTAACTGATGGGCCGTGAAAAGCCGACAGACAGACAGTCACACCTGGCATTTATAAGTAATATTAGTATGAAAGTAAGGATACCTTCCACTAAACGTTTGAGATTCAGCTCCTGCTTGCAAATTCAAGATTGCCTAATTAATTCGTAAATCGGCACACCGTTTGACACGACAATAAAATCAATGTCAGCGCCCAGCAGCAACGTATTTTAGCATCTGTCGGCAGCAGCCGCCGTGCCATGTGCGAGTAAAACAAAACCTACCCCTCATGGGTGAGGGGCGAGTTTCCTCCACCAGGTGAGAGTGCTCACATATGTTGCCACGTGTGGGGAACCCCTTACAGGTGTCGATGTGAATGAAGTCATTGTTGCGGGCTTCATTGACAACTGTTCGTTTGGCGCGTAATTTTGGCGGGCTTTCTCGTACATTCATACAAAAGAACAAACTATCTGACATAATATCGCCGAACAGCTCAAATCGAAAATTACACGCAAATTCTAGTAGGATTTTTCAGAAATGTTGGCAGATCAGCTAGTTTCATACTATGTATTTTAAAATATTTCTAATTTTTTCGGAAAAATTGTGATCTAGAGTTTATTAATAAGTACTTATTGCTAAAATTAATAATATACTTTATTATAATAATTAATGAAATGATTTAAAAACAAATAAAATTAATCAAAATCTAAAAAATAAATATACTTACTTAACGAATAAATAATTTTTTCGGAAAAATTGTGATCTAGAGTTTATTAATAAGTACTTATTGCTGAAATTAATAATGTATTTTATTGAAATAATTAATAAAATAATTTAAAAACAAATCAAATTAATCAAAATCTAAAAAATAAATATACTTAGCGAATAAAAAATGTCTCTCTCTCTGTGCTCTGTGTGTTGTTCAACTACACAGTAGGTACATTTATTATTTTATTTGGAAATAGCACAACCAACTTTATTGTACTGACTAATGTAGAAAATCAAAATGGTTACTTCTGACCACTTTTTAAAAATTTTATTTCTTCTTTATCGTTCTTCTTTTCTTCGCGATTATATTAGGTATCTACTTACTTGAAGAAGAGAACATCTTACAATACTAATCTAAAAATTCAAAGCAGCAACAAAAGTAAGTAAATATTCAATTGTAACGGCGTCTTTTTTTTGTTAATTCTTATTAAAGTGCCATGCTTGACCCCTGCTCCTTTCCCATGATTAAGATTCCCCAAGGAATAATTCCGCGGTTCCCCCAAACAGGTGTCGCTGATTAAGGTCAAGGAGTTCCCAGTGCAATGGGTCACTGATTGCCGTGCTTCCTTGGTTCCGCACCCGACCATGAATGACCGTTAAGATGTAAACTGCATATCTTCTGTCTGTAAGGAGTTGGAGTATAAAAAACCAGCAAAGTGCGAGTCAGACTTGCGCACCGAGGGTTCCGTACTCGGGTATCTTTTCCTACATTTTGCACGATAAATCAAAAACTATTATGTATAAAATATGTAAAAATTTGTTTTAGAATATGCATGTACAGCCCTTTCATATGATACCCCACTTGGTATAGTTATCTTGCTTTGAAAATTAAAAATAAATAACCGTACTTAAATACCTAGTTTATTTTTAAAATGACTACGACACACAGACAGATGGATAGACGGATTGGCGTTTGGCTGAAACAATATGATTTTAAGGATTCCATGTTTTACTACAGAACCCTAAAAACAGATTCAGGTGACGCTATATGAAATAGTTACGCAAGAGCGATTTGGATGTTTTTCTAAGGTTTTATGGATCACGCTAACATAACCATACCTTATAAGTAGGTACTTATAAGGTATGGTTATATTATTATATGGTTATATTTACTTTTAATTCTAAGTGCATATTTATAAAATAATTATGGTAGGTCCTATCTATTGGAATCTAGTAGACACGAGGTACCTACTTAACTCCAAGGACTCGCACTTGACCGATTTATTTATACTTTGTGGGTGGGTACACCTACGCAGTAGTGTAGCAATTAGAAAAAGACCAGCAGCACAGGAACACGGCCATCAGAACTTGCAACTACTTCCTCATTAGCTTGCCCTAATCGACGCTTCCGCTAATTACCGAGCGCATGGAACAGACGGACATTAACTTGGTTAACTTGGTAATATGGCTTGTAAAGAAAATCTTTTGTGACGTCAGTGAATTCATTTTGGACACTTCAGCTTAAAATGCGTTATTCTATAGGTTAGGAACCTGGCATAAATTGTCACATATATGATTGTTCATCATTATGATAGTGGCTACTTCGTCTGCGTGCGGTTAGGTTTTGAAAATCCCGTAGGAACTCTTCGATTTTCCGGGATATAAATAATCTATGTTCGTATTTGGGATACATCCTATTTCTGTAGCTTTCGCCAAAATCAGTTAAACAATTGGGCCGTGAAAAGCTAGCAGACAAACAGAAAGACCTACTGATAGACTTTCACATCACACTATCACACTAATATTATAAAGGCGAAAGTTTGTATGTGTGTGTGTGTGTGTGTGTGTGTGTGTGTATGTTTGTTACTCTTTCACGCAAAAACTACTGGACGGATTTGGCTGAAATTTGGAATGGAGATAGATAATATCCTGGATTGGCACATAGGCTACTTTTTATCCCGGAAAACCAAAGAGTTCCCACGGGATTTCGAAAACCTAAATCCACGCGGACGAAGTCGCGGGCGTCAGCTAGTAATATTATAAAGGAGAAAGTTTGTATGTGTGTGTGTGAATGTTTGTTACTCCTTCACGCAAAAACTACTGGACGGATTGGGCTGAAATTTAGAATGGAGATAGATTATACCCTGGATTAGCACATAGGCTACTTTTTATCCCGGAAAATCAAAGAGTTCCCACGGGAATTTTAAAAAACCTACATCCACGCGAACGAAGTCGCGGGTATCAGCTAGTTTATAATATTTTTTCCGTCTCTGTGTAAATACGTCTACCTACTAGAAAACTAGAAATAGGTAAAATGATGACGCAACACAATAGGTACGAGTTATATTATCCATACTCTCACCGACACAATCTGTGTTTGTTTATCACGGCTTAAGATGACCTCTTTATTTTGAATTATTGTCTATATAGTATGTAACAGACCTATTACACTGCTGTAATTTCTAATTACTGCTGTAATTTGTAATATTTTTCTAATTTTGGGCACATGGTCTAATTAATAGATGAAAATATCCGTCCTGTCCAAGAGCTTTTGAAAAGATATTTACTGTGGT
The DNA here is from genome assembly GCF_905333055.1 of Maniola jurtina. NCBI lineage: Eukaryota > Metazoa > Arthropoda > Insecta > Lepidoptera > Nymphalidae > Maniola > Maniola jurtina. The sequence continues at coordinate 9,666,574 of NC_060037.1, read as the reverse complement.
TTTTAATACTATGCTTTACCCGATAGTATTGAAAACCTTTCTCGACAAGCTTTCATACAAGTATTGCCGAACTCGAATTATTTAATTAAATACCCCAATATACAATTATTCTTACACATCTTGAAAAACGTACGTTAGATACCTATTTTATTAATCTAAAGTAGTTTTTAGGGTTCCGTACCTCAAAAGGAAAAATGGAACCCTTATAGGATCACTTTGTTGTCTGTCTGTAGCTGTCCATCCGTCCGTCGTGTCTGTCAAGAAAACCTATAGGGTACTTCCCGTTGACCTAGAATCATGAAATTTGGCAGGTAGGTAGGCAGGCCAGCACAAGTAAAGGAATAAATCCTAAAACCGTGAATAGGTACCTACATCATTAAAAAAAATTAAAATGTGTTTCAATTTTCAAAGTAACTATACCAAGTGGGCTGTGCGGTATCATATGAAAGGGCTTTACCTGCATATTCTAAAACAGATTTTTATTTATTTTTGTGCATAATAGTTTTTGATTTATCGTGCAAAATGTCGAAAAAAATACCCGAGTACGGAACCCTCGGTGCACGATTCTGACACGCACTTGACCGGTTTTTTGAATACCGCACTATAGTGTTGGTCAGCCTTGACAAGGATGGTGTAAAGTCTCTCTTAGAAACTCCAAGGCACTCTCTTATTAGCGGTGTTGACAATAATGAGAAAGCGACTCGACATTATCAACAGCTAGGTCATTTATCTCTGTTACGAATAGTCGCCGGCGAAATGTCTTTGGTGGACTTTGTTAAAATATTTTTATGTGCGCTCTTTAGCTCACTGGTTAATTAATGGATTTATCAAGCTTTCTTAGTTACGTCCATTAATATATAATGGTCGGCCCATGAATATTTTTAGATTATTAGCAATTCAAAGTAAATACGTGATAGGTTTAAATGGTATAACACACTATTATTTATTTTGTAATCAATCTGTCAGCGAAACTTTAAACGAATAGTCGTTTTTGTGGACCGTACCTAATATTAAACAAATAAATAAATCTTGGTTAAAATCCCTATTTGGATAAAAATTTTAATAATCAATAACATTATTCACAAATACTATAAATACTTAAATATAAAAATTATAAAACGAAAATGTCATCCAAATCACTGTAACGAGGTAGGGTGCAGGGTTAAAATTAACATTCAGAGGAATTAAAGTTACTCGTTCAAAGGAATGTCAGGTATTTGGAAAGATTAGAACATGCAAAATGCAGAATTAGGTATATAGATAAATATCTACTTGTAACAGACCTAGCCCTATTTTTCTTAGTTGTACCTATCAATATTGACGGCATCTTTTCAATCGTGTTTTTTTTTTGTACAAGTTAGAGTTCCATTACAGTCTAAGCACGTCTAAGATATAATCACCCTAACTTGGAAGGGATATATCAGTTTCTACGCGGCATCGTACCGGAACGCTGAGTCGCTTGGCGGCACGGCATTGCCGCCAAGTGTCTTGCGTCATTATAATATTACGCTTTATGGAGCAGAATTATTATGCGCCTCTCATGATTTCGCAAATTTTCCATGCTGGCAGAAAGCCTGGTGCACACTTGCAAGGAATCGCCCACAGAAAAATTTGGTTGATCGCACAGACGACCACGTTGTTCCGTACAAAACGCTATGGGTTGATTTTCTCGCTGAAAATTGTGGGTGTAAGTAATATAATACTGAAATGAAATTTGAATAAGGCCTATTAATTCAGACCCATTGTTCTGGCGGATAATTTATTTTGAAAATCCCACAAAGCCTTCAGGATCTTAGCATCATGATAATAACTTGATACCGGCACGCAATTTACTTGCGCGTGACTACGAATCGTGAGCCAGGTGCGCAACACCTAATTGACGCATACCTTGACGCCCGCGCGTAATTGGACGTCGTTTACGGATATTGCGCGCCGATTGGCCGATATAAATGTCAAACCCGCTACGCTTGTCACGAAGAAATTATTTTAGGGAACCCTACAATATCGTTAATGTGGGTACCACGCGTATTTTTTAAACAAACATAATAATGTATTATGTTTGTTACATACATAATAGTAGACATAATCACACTAATATTATAAAGGAGAAAGTTTGTATGTGTGTGTATGTTTGTTACTCCTTCACGCAAAAACTACTGGACGGATTGGGCTGAAATTTAGAATGGAGATAGATTATACCCTGGATTAGCACATAGGCTACTTCTTATCCCGGAAAATTATAGAGTTCCCACGGGAATTTTAAAAAACTTACATCCACGCGAACGAAGTCGCGGGTATCAGCTAGTGCTAACTAAGAATGCTTTACAATGTACACGAATACCGTTGTAATAAAAAATTTATCATAACGAAACTAAATACCTAGTCTTTCAATAACCCGAAGGGATCTGACACTCACGATATTCACGATGATAGCTTTATACCGGTAAAGAATTTGTGATCACGACTTGAGCGTGACTAGTGACTACGAATCGTGAGCCAGGTGCGCGCACTCTCTAATTGACCCATTCTCGACGCCCGTGCTTATGCCGTCGTATACAGAAATTGCACGCTGATTAGCCTGTATAAATGTCAAACCCGCTACAGTTGTCACGAAGAAATTGTTTTGGGGACATGTAGTAACCACTTAACAACCTTGTTAGTACTATCTTGTCACATAACTTAGATTTCATTTCGATGGTTTTGTATCAATTTGTTCAATTTGGTAGAAAACATAATCGTATCTCCTCCGTCCAATGAACTCGTCTCGGTATGTTTAGAATTTATTAACTAATAGAATTGCAATTGAAGAGCTGGCAGATAAAACGATGCACTGAAAATTTACACTTCTGATCAAAATACGTTTCTCTTTAATTCTGACTTTGTTGGTCTACGGAATACAAATCTGAACGCACTTCCAAAGAAAATGGCCTACAACTATTATACTGAGATGGAGTACAAAGTTCATAATTTTGATCATTGATACAAACGGGCTGAAACTGTGCTAAAATTGAGTTTAAAGTTCATGATTTTAATCAAAACGATGCAGAAACGGTTTCAACAACTTTTAAATTTAGTTTGTTTCTCCACCTGTAAAATTTTATTTTGTACAATAATTATACCGTTTCGTTTAGTAGCTCCACAATTTATCTACTTATATCCTGAAATATGCAAAACTCAAAACCACACGGTTAATTCTACAATGATTTTCCGCCAAATCGACTCATAGAGCATTTGACTTTAGCTTACTACTGTATTAAATTGGCCAGCATCCCCTTTCTTGCAATATTATACGTCTTTATTACCTTGAATACATGTTCTATTCCATCTTTATTATATTAACTAGCTGATGCCCGCGACTTCATCCGCGTGGAATTAGGTTTTTCAAAATCCCGTGCGAACTCTTTGATTTTCCGGATTAAAAAGTAGTCTATGTGCTAATCCAGGATATTATCTATCTCTATTTCAAATTTCAGCCAAATCCGTTCAGTAGATTTTGCATGAAAGAGTAACAAACACACACACACATATACATACACACATACATACACACAAACTTTCACCTTTATAATATGAGTGTGAAGTGTGATGTGATTTATAGCGATGTCGTCTGCGCGAAGCCTTAAAGTTATTTTGAGTAGAGAAAATTACAGCCCACAGCAAAGCCAACCACAACGAACATTTAACGAGGTAATACAATACTTGTGCTTGGTGCTCGTTAAAAAAGTGTCGGTTAAGAAAATCAGTTACCCGTTGATAGCGTGATCAGATACCATGAATCCTGTGATTCACTTTTTACTCTTACCGGTCATTCACCAAAACGCACTAGAGCGAAAATAAAGGTATGAATAAAAAGGTGCGGCGAGGAATCACGCTGCGTAGACACCCTACAGATTGAAGAAATAATAAGCATATAATGATCGGTAAGGAACGACTGAAGACGGAGGAACTGTGGTGTGTGGCCACCCTTGCAGGAAACGTAGCATCAAACGTATGTGATTTTTTTAATGATTAAATGAGGCCAAGCTAAAGGAATATTTAAAAAATACTTAGGTATCCCTATCTAAGTGTCCTAATTTACATTTACCAGCCGGTTGCAAAATAGTAGTTTGAACTCAGAAGACCTGAACAAGGAATTAAAAAGTACTTACCTATGTAGTGTACCTACTTGCCTATTAGTGCTTACTTCCATTGACCTGAATGAATTAAATGCCAAATCAAATCACTAGTCATAGCCATCTTAAACTGCATCAAAAAATTGCTTATATATGGTTATAGTCGTCAACCAATAATAAAAAACCGGTCAAGTGCGAGTCAGGCTCGCACACGCAGGGTTCCGTAAGGTATACCTAACATTTTTATGTAGATTACTGCAAGTTAATGACGGACTGCGCGATCTATATGTGATTTAGTAAATTATTTTTTCGTGAACACATTGTATATTTTTTTTGTGATGTAACCACAAATTCACGGTTGTCGGTTTTTTACCGACCTACCTGCAAAATTTCATTGTCACGATACTTCTCGTGAATAGGTTCTCTCGACAGACACGACGGACAAACGGACAGACAGCCAGACAGGCAGATGACAATAAAGTGATCCTATAAAGATTTCTTTTTCCTTTTGATGTACGGAACCCTGAAAAGAACGCTCTTGAAATCCCAAGTGTAAAGGAAATTGTTTACTTGATCAATTTTGTATTAGTTCTGGTGCATGATACCGACCATTAAAATCGCATTTTGTTCAATGGATTATTCCCGCAAGTAACAGGTATCTATACTAATAAATAAATTTGGAGTGTCTGTCTGTAATTTCGAAATAACTACCTCATATTAAGCTCATATGGTTATTTGAACGATACCATAACTGAATCACACGTTTTTAAAATTTTTGTCTGTCTGTCTGTCTGTCTGTCTGTCTGTCTGTCTGTCTGTCTGTCTGTCTGTCTGTCTGTCTGTCTGTCTGTCTGTTTGAAAAGGCTAATCTTTGGAACGGCTGAACCGATTTTGACGGGACTTTCACAGGCAAGTAGAGGATTGACCAGGGCGTAAAATAGGCTACTTTTTTAACCGACTTTTAAAAAGGGAGTTGTGTTTTTCTACCTATGTACACCGAAATCTCCGAGATTTCTGAACCGATTTGCGTCATTTCTTTTTTAATCGATAGAGGAACTTTGCGACATTGTTTCATAAAAATTTGGAGTCCAACCCCTCAATCCTGATGCTGCAGGGGATCTGACCAATCCACGCGGGCGAAGCTGCGGGCATCAGCTAGTCTGTAATAATAACCAATATTATTGCAGCCGACGACGAAGGGAAGTCAATTCAGAAGTAGGTAATAAGTATTATGTTATTATATATTATTTTACTACCTATTTACATGCAGTGCCACCCAAACGTCTACCTGGTTTAATAACACTCCGATTTTTGTATCTACAATCTTAACCTAAAATACGTAAGCCATAGTAAACGGGAAAAGTTACGGCAAACCTACGAACACTACGCGTTTTTTCAAATACTTGCCTTGTGTATATTATAAACTAAATGCAGCGCGCGAATTTTCCTGCGTGGATTTAGTATGTCATTTATTAGAATTCTTTCATTTTCCGGCATAAAAAGTAGCGACCTTCCTTTATTTGGTCACACAATAATATGCCACTTTAAGAATGTTATTTATAAGTATAGAGTAATATAATTAGTTTTAAGGTTTATTGTAGTTATCAAATAAAGAAATCATTCTTTCTCTCTTTTCTTTCTTATGCCACTCTCCAGGTCAACTATACCTATCCATGCTAAAAATCACATCCCTGTGCACTGTTGCGGCGTGATGGATGCCTAGCGTGTGTAATGTGCATGCATGTAAATTTGGCTTAAGAGAATCCAACAAACTATCACATTCAGATATAATTATAAGGGACTAGCGACCCGCCCCGGCTTCGCACGGGTGGCCATTTAGGTAGCGTTCGCGAGAATCGTTAACGTACGGCAGTTTTTTCGACGCCTTACTCCACAATTTTCACTACCACGAAAAATCCTATCTATTTTCCGGGATAAAATATAGCCTATATGGATTCGGAAGAATCCCTCTAAGTAATGGTAAAAGAAATTTTGAAATCGGTCCAGTAGTTTTTGAGCCTATTCAATACAAACATACAAAAATACAAAAATACAAAGGTTTCCTCTTTATAATATTAGTATGGATTATAATTTTAAAAATCATAAAAAAACAATAAAATACTGTAACTCATATAGCAATTTATTACAAACAACTTCAATTACAAATTATTTTTCTATAACGATAGGGGCCGTAGGTCGCACGGAACACACTTCGCTTCTTATCTCCTTCCGAACATAATTTATGAACTGTCTGCGGAGTTGCTTAGCCAGATGATAGCCTATGGCTAAAATCACAATGATAATTAATCCGATGATAATGATATCACTCACTGATAACACTTCCATAACTTCTTCGTGAGCGTGACCGCTGCTTAGTTCATTCATGATGCTATTGACGTTCATTACTACTAGATTGAAACTTTAAAATTAGGTACACGTTTTAAAATCGTTATACAAAGTAATTTGATGTATTAGAAAATTATGAGTGAATTAGCATATCATTTTTCACTGTCGTTTGCAAGAATAGTAACCGACTTCACAATAATGCTCCTTCTTTCTTAGCGACATTACGAATGATAGGCCTTACTTTTCTAATATTTTTTTCTGCTTGACTCAACTCTTACATAAGTGATTTTTAACCCCCGACCCAAAAAGAGGGGTGTTATAAGTTTCACGTGTGTATCTGTGTATATGTGTATGTCTGTGGCATCGTAGCTCCTAAACGAATGAACCAATTTTAATTTAGTTTTTTTTTGTTTGAAAGATGGTTTAATCGAGAGTGTTCTTAGATATAATCGAAGAAAATCGGTTCAGCCGTTTGAAAGTTATCATCTGTTTTTCTTATAGAGGTTTTTGTGTCCGGGTTTTTTTTTAAATATTGAGTTATTACTAAGAGCGGCGATAGCCTAGTGGCTAAGACGTCGGCCTTCTAGTCGTGGAGGTCAGGGGTTCGATCCGGGCTCGCGCCTCTTAATTTTTTGGAACTATGTGCGTTTTAAGCAATTAAGTAAGTATCACTTGCTTTAACGATGAAGTAAACAAACACTAAACATCGTTCTAAACATCGTTAGGAAACTTGCATGTCTGAAAGTTCTTCATAATGATCTCAAAGGAGGTGAAGTCTTATAATCCGCCGCTAAATAAAGAGCAACCGAGCCGAGTTTCTTGCTGGTTCTTCTCGGTAGGAACAGCATTCCGAACCAGTGGTAAATTATTTGACGATTCAAAAGCACTTGTAAAAGTTTATTTGAATAAAAATCTATTCTATTCTACTCTATCCACTCTTGGCCAGCGCGGTAGATTATGGCCAAACCTGAGAGGAGCGGCAATGGGTTGATGATGATGAACTAAGAGCACAATTTGGGAACTCATTTCTATTGTGATGAATACATTAGAAGACACAAGGTCACGAAGGATTGGTTTTGTCCATAACCTCCTAATAAATTAACTAATCATATCTGTCAGCCTCAAAGTAAAAAATCATAATAATATTCATTGTGTTAGGGAACACAGAACCAGTTTTATTTCTACGGCGACTTGGGTCAGCACTTTGGGAATGCAATAAGTGAAAAATAAGCGTAAACGCGACTCCTGGGTCCAGGGAAAACAAAAGGCTTTGTTCAGTTCCACGTATGCCGATTTTTACACTAAACGACGAAGTGAGTGGGGTTTACAGGTTCCATAGAGTAAGCTGCTGTCCATCAAGTCTGGTAACAGACCGCAATTTATTGGAGTATGTATACTACCAATATCTATACTAATAAATAAAATTGGAGTGTTTGTCTGTAATTTCGAAATAACTACCGCATATTAAAGTCATATGGCTATTTGAACGATACTATAACTGAATCACACGTTTTTAAAATTTTTGTCTGTCTGTCGGTCTGTCTGTCTGTCTGTCTGTCTGTCTGTCTGTCTGTCTGTCTGTCTGTCTGTCTGTCTGTCTGTTTGAAAAGGCTAATCTTGGGAACGGCTGAACCGGTTTTGACGGGATTTTCACAGACAAGTAGAGAATTGACCAGGGAGTAACATAGGCTACTTTTTTAACCGACTTTCAAAAAGGGAGTTGTGTTTTCTACCTATGTACACCGAAATCTCCGAGATTTCTGAACCGATTTGCGTCATTTCTTTTTTAATCGATAGAGGAACTTTGCGACATTGTTTCATAAAAAATTTGGAGTCCAACTCCTCAATCCTGATGCTGCAGGGGATCTGACCAATCCACGCGGGCGAAGCTGCGGGCATCAGCTAGTCTATGTAATATGTGTCGGTAGGCGCAAGCGTACGTATTTTTCTGTTTTTTTTTAAACTACCTTTTTCTATTGATAATATCTTTGTTTTGATAAAAAGGACTAATATGAATGCCAAATGTTGTAAAGATATGTTGGTGCATTCTATGGTGGAGGAAAATATTATCTTGACTCTTGATAGCATAAACATCAGGATTCAGAAGATATTTTGAGGCAATAATATATTTCTCGGTGTGTGGCAAAAGTGGCAAAAGCTAGTCCTTGAATACAATTTCTGATGCCAGTGCCAATAAGGCTAAACCACGAGTGCTTGAATCTTTTTTTAATTTATAGCCTAGCGCTTGATGGCTGCAATCAGATCTGCTGGCTGGTATCACAGTTTAACGAAATACTAAAGGCTGTGCTGGTATGGTGGCTGGTGCAGCCTAATATGGAGCGCGCTTGCCTAGAAGTTGCTTATTCATTCTTGAGTCTGGATTTGAAAGTTATATAAAAAAGTGGAAGGGAAAACTGAAAACGGAAGGCGTTCCATATCCTAGCGGTTTGAATTAGAAACGAAGAGGCAAATCGCTTCGAACGTGACCGTGGAATTACGTCTACGTACTACAGACTAAAGAATAAAGATGATTTACTCGTAGAAATTAATCTTTTGAGTTTGGATCAGTCATCGACATTTTATATCGTGACGACAACGTGTCGTAGTCGTGGGTAGAAAAGTTGCTTTTACCGGCGGTGTTGGGTTACGGAATTCTATAACTAATCGAAATGCTTATTGTTTCGCGAAATCTGATTAGCTCCTTATTCTTTGCGTTTTGACGGCCCCTTGATTTGCTGCCGAGGATTTGATGTTTATTTCGTTTAATATCTACTTATCAAACTCCCGCGATTTCTCCTGTTTAAAAAGTTATTAAAGGTACATCTTTTAATATTACTATTCCTCTACTATACCTACTACCTAAGTATTTTCGCTAGCTTCTCCGGAATAGAAAGTAGCCTGTATCCGTCTCTGAAATACAAGCAAGCTATTTCTATAGGCACCAATTTAAGAAGAGATTTAGGAGATTTTGATTTTCTGGAAAAAAGGGGCCTATGTTTTATCCTGGACCCAAGCTACCAAACGTTAAACTCTGTTAACGGATTAGTGGTAAAAATTTAGCAGACAGAACTGATGAGAGACGCAGTAAAAGATTTCGCATTTTTAGTATTAGTATCATCATCATGATCAAGCCATCGCCGGCCCACTACTGAGCACGGGTCTCTTTTCAGAATGAGAAGGTCATAGTCTGCCACGCTGGCCCAGTGCGGATTGGAGAATATGCATTAGTATATGGACCATGGAGTATGAACATGCATAATGAACTCTGAAGTGATGATGATAAGGAATATGAAATTGATATTGCTCATTGTTATTTTTCTATTGCATTCCATCAGCCTGTGTTCGACCACTGCTGGACATTGACCTTTCCAAAAGCGCGCCACCAAACATGGTCCTCTGCCGGCCGTCGGTTCTGCGACAGACATGACCTGCCCATTGCCACTCCAGCTTGCTAATCCTTTGAGCTATGTCGCTCGTTCCGGATTTTATCCCTGAGAGTAATACCCAACATAGCTCGTTCGACCGACTTTGAGTTTGTGGACGAGGCGACTGTCAGTATCCACGTTTCCGCTCCATACGTCATCCATAGAACACACTCATTGAAGACCTTATAGTCATAGATGCAAAGACCTGACATAGCTTTGAAAATGCTGCCCAGCCCAGCTGGATTCTTCTGTCAGCCTCCTTATCATAAGTAGTTCGTAAGCCATAATAATGTTTAGTGTACACAATGCGGTCAATTAAACGCAATCGCGTCGCAACAACCAGCTGGCGTACATGAATGGACGCAGCGCGTCGCTGGCGCCTCGCGGGTTATCGCGGGTCGCGCCTATCAATGGACGCAGCTGGCTTGTGCTCTATTGCATAGAGACGCCGTTGATTGCTATAAACTCATACAATCTTAAATCCATATTACTTAATATTCTTTCTCTCCACCAACACGGTGGGGTACATTTTACCGTACACTTTGCCCGGTCTAAGAGTCCGGTTTACCTCGTGTCCCAGGTCTGTGTTCAAGAGTCACGACGTCCAGCTAGCACTTTTTTATGTAAAAAATAGCGAGTAAGCGAGCAGACGGGTCACTTGGTGTGAAGTGATTACCGCCGCCCATGAACATTTGCAGCACCAGAGGAACCTCCGACGCGTTGCCGAGCCTCCAGGGATGGCGATGTTGAGACATTATCTATTTTATCAATAAATGCGAAAGTGTGTCTGTCTGTATGTCTGTTACCGTTTCACAAGACGTCCTTATTAGACTTAATAGCTTGCGTCCCGAAGACTTACCCTAGATAATCTAATTTTCATCCCGGAAAATCAACGGGTTCAAACGGTATTTTTAGAAAACTTAAATTCACGTGGGCATCATTTTTTTGGTACCGAGGATGGACAAAGGCTATTTTATCCCGAAAATTCAAGGAGCGCAACTACTGTGAGAGAAACAACTATATCAAGCTAAACTTAGCCAAGCAAAATAATGTGTCGTTGGACTGTGAAAACTTGGGACTTGCTAGGAAGTAGGAACAAACATAGTGAGTGAAATACAAAATCACAAAAAAAAACCTTGGTTTCTAATTACATATTTCTTGTTTTTGGTTTACCGGAAGATTTTTTTACAGGCCTTATACACGTATTTTAATAGTTATTTTATTCTTTATTTAATCTATATTAGCGTTCTAGTGTAATATACCCTCAACAGTTAACTAGTCGGATTACGCAACTCTAACATCCCATTGATAAGTAACGGGAAAATCGATTTATGCTCAAGTTTGGTACTTAAACGATTACGGCAGGTGGCTCTGAAGCCAGAATTTTAATATTCCATTCATAAAACTCGCCTGAGTGGGTTGAAGGTATGGTATGGGTAATAATTTTTCATTGACTACTAATTTATCTTTATAGATAATTGCTCAAATAACTTGAGTGGATTTATATCTGTTCCGTCACCAGTGTTTAATGAAGCTGATACGGGAAGGCAATAAATAATAAATAATATACATACTTACCTACTTGGTTAACTTATTACTGAATCTAATGATAAAGCGAATAGCTTACGCTATTATTCAGTTGGGTACTGTATTGCTGTATCTCGGTACGAACGGCATTCCGAACTAGTAGTAAATAATTTGACGATTCAATAGCACTTGTAAAAGTTTACTCGAATAAAATATAGTCTATTCTATTCAATTACTAGAAACTTGACCAATACAAATCCTTGAAGATTTTTCATCACAAAGGGCTAGGTTACTCCCGCGACTTCGTCTGCGTGTAATCTATAGCCTAGGACACTCGGGGATAATGTGGCGTATCCGTGAAATTATTTTCCAAATCAGATCATTAGTTATGGAGATTCTAAACTTACCTCTTTATAATAAGTATTAGTGTGGAATGTGGGTTCGCGTAAATCTGTCTTTTATTAAGAATGTACTAAGGTGTTCAAGTGATTTCACATTCTTATATACTTAATTAATTTGATCAAATCTGGTGTCACGTCGTTTTCAACTTTTCAGAACTTTGTACGGGCTTATAGGGATGAAAAAATCGGTCAAATGAGAGTCTCACGAAGGGTTCCGTACCATTCGTAATCGTATAAGAAATAACAATTTTTTTAAATTTTCATGGCGGCATTTTCAGATTTTTATTATTAGTTATTATAGCGGTAATAGAAATACACATTTTGTGAAAATATCAAGTCTACCTATAATGGTTCACAAGATGCAGCCCGCTGACAGACAGGTGGATGAACGGATGGATGGTCGGACAGCGGAGACTTAGTAATAAGGTGCCGTTGGCAATCTTCGGGTACGGAACTCTAAAAATAAAAACAAGGAGCAAAGTACCTACTATAATATCTAGTAAGTAAGTACCTTTTTATTATTCACGGAGTACTTGTAGCTCTGTGTGGAGTTTATCATTGTCAGCAGTATGACACGAGTGTGTCACATAACAACCAACGCATCGTGTCAAATCGCCGGCGCCGGCGCGCTCTTGTCAACATTTTTCGTGGAAAAGTTATGGCTTTATGCATTAAGTACGTGTGGTATAACGAATCAAATTCCATTTATTAAAAATTGTACCTATTAGCATAATTACAAAACGAATTCTTGAACTGATGCATTATTTAAATATACAAATAGGTTTACAATGTAATAGGTATACAATTTAATTTACATTGTAACTATTCTGTGTTATGACTTTAACGCAAACAAATGAATGCGCTGGAATAATGTCAATTTGCGGATGAAATTATTATTAATCACTCTATCTGTAAGTAATTTTGATAAGTTACCAACGTTGTTATTTGTCATAAAAGTTCAATCTATCTGTAAACTGTCGATAAGTTGCCGTTGCTGTTTATCTAATAAGACTATACAGTTATTTACAAATAACAATGTTGCTTGTAACTTATCGACAGTTTAGATAGATAGATTGGTCACGAACTTCGACCTTAGATACAGACTTGTAGAATGTTTCATCCCAAACTTGGCTTAGATGTTTTACGTTATTTCCACCAGTCTGTCTAGCCTGAACTCAATAGATTTTCATGAAACTTTAACAACCAATGTGTCTTGCCTTTATCTGTTGGTGTCGAATCTTCCTCCCAAACATCTAGGATCGGAATTTTTATTACTGAGGACAGAGATCAGTTTATAATCCTTATCACATAGTCTTGTGTGTCGTGACTGAAGTCGTGTTTTGTTTTGAAAACGTGTATTCACAAACGAGCTAGTTGGTGCGGTGTGAACTTTCAGGCTGAGGCTACACTAGGCTGCGACGTTTTTCCTTTTGACGTACGGAACCCTAAAAACAGGTGTCGGTTCCGTGGTCCCACGCTTTGACCATTTGGTAGGTCTACGGCATACCACCATGTACCCGTGGTCCCACTTTTGGGTCTACGATATACCATCATTTCGTGACGGGTACGTGCTACGTGGTTTCACTGGTGGCTTTATATTACCATGTACTTGTAGTCCCACTACCGGGTCACACCGGGTCCCATTTGAAAATCAGCGTCCTGCATTTAATGCGTCATAATGCAGGACATAATGCTGAGCTGTACACCCATTTGGGGTGGTGTCACAGATGAAAATGTACATTTGTACGCTTTGTTTTTATCTGTGACACCAACAACAAATTAATGCATTTTCTTTCTTTCTTTCACTATACTTATATTATAGAAAAAAATTGCAACTTGTGATTTAGTTGGGAGTCTTCACTTTAGACGCTTGAACATAATATTTCCTTTAAACATAGCTTATCAGTCATCACAGTTTTGATAGTTTCCCAGTCGCCTTGCAAGTCGCAAGTCGTGATCTAATGTGGCCTCAGCCTGACAGGCTGGGCTATGGCGCCCGCACGCAGCTGCACAACTATTTGCGGTGAGCGTATTGCATCGCTATGCATCGACACTGCAATTTTACCGTTGCGTGACCCACTTACCTCCTTTTTATCTTTAACAGGGCTCTCTGTGTCGCTTATTCCATACAATCGTAGTTCCAATTTCATTTAAATATCTAGCAACCAAAGTCCATGAAATTTTGCAGACATATTCTAGAAACTAATATAATATGTGCCTGTGGTGTTTCAAATTTTTCAAAAAATATGTAGTTTTAAAATTATAGGGGCTCAAAGATTTGTATGTGAATTTTTAAGACCGCGTAACTTTGAAACCGAATATTTTAACAGAAATCTGGAAGACCACAGGAATAGATATTAGTTTCTAGAATATGTCCGCAATATTTCATGGACTTTGGTTGCTTCAAATGAAATTGGAACTACGTTTGTATGGAGCGAGTGACGGAGAGACCCCTCTTAAACGCGTCATGTCAATGGCACTAGATTTTGCTTATTTAAGTTTATTATTAACTACCTTTTGCCGTCGATTTTGCTCGAATGAATTTCGGATTACATTCTTCATTTCTACTTTCTAGTGAACCTGAGCTTCTAGTGTTAGTTTTCAAGTTAACGATATGATAACAATGGAGTCACGGAAATATGTAAAAATTGTACCTATGAAGTTTTCAAGTTCACGTATTGACGGTTTAGGCATCCATTATGAAATTGAGTCACACATAAAAGTACAGCTCAAACTGTTGGATCTAGCAACTTGAAATCTATGTACATTGTACTTACTTAGATTTTCTTTTTAAGGCGACCCTCCACCAAAATTTGTATTTTTAGAAAATCCTCGAAAATCCGCGGGTTAACCTGTTAGTTATAATATAGGTACTTATCGCATATTTACCCGACTACCGGTGAATGTTTGCTTACATCATGTTTCTAGTTTCTACACTTCTTTCTTCCTTTCTTCTTTCTTTCCTTGAAATCTCTTAGGTATATGGTAGATATGTCGTTGTTTATAGCAATCACAGACAATGTAACAATAACCAATAATTTGTTGATGGTTATAGTCTTTTGTTCGTCCGCATGTGTGAACAATGTATAATTAATTCATAGCCCCTTATGGAAAGTAGTAAATATGCAGGAAGGTAGACTTCTTCTTCTTTGTCGTGTCACTCTTGACAGAGCGGTCGTGGTCATCATGAAGCAACGTCTTTGAGGGCAGATGTTACACGCCTCACGAGCATTCGCCACTTCTCCCTGCTGGCTGACAGCCTGGTACACTCGTGCAAGGGACCGCCCACAGCAGATTTAATTTGGTCGGTCCATCGCATGGGCGACCTTCCTCGCCCTCTGGTGCCCTCCACCTTGCCCTGCACGACAAGACGCTCTATGGAGTTACTCTCACGCCGGGAGACGTGTCCAAAGAATTTCAATATGCGACTCTGTACTAGCACTGAAAGCCGTTGTTTAATTCCGAGTTCTTGGAGTATAGAGACGTTGGTGCGAAACTCGGTCCATGAGACTCCTAGCATCCGCCTCCAGCACCACATCTCCAGAGCATCAATTTTCTTCTTTTCGGTCAGTCGCAAAGTCCACGTCTCTGCAGCGTATAAAAATATGGGGAAAATAAGTGTTCGAACGAGCCGGATCTTCGTGGCTTTTGTTATATTCCTGTTCTTCCATATTTTCTTCAGCTTATCCATCGCAGTTCTTGCTATCGCCATACGTCGCTTCACTTCTTCTACGCAACCTCCATTGTTCGAAATTAAGGCTCCAAGATATACGTAGGATTGGACGACCTCGCAGTTCGCGATCTGAGTGACTTCGGGCGAATTATTGTTGGCACGGTCTACAATCATCATCTTCGTCTTGCTGCGGTTAATCTTTAATCCGAACTCTAGGCTCACGCGCTCCATTTTGAGAAGTAGTTCTTCCATATGACAAGCACTGGTCGCAAATAAGGTGGTATCGTCAGCGTAGCGCAGATTGGATATCTTGTAGCCTCCAATAGCAACACCGTCCGTCCAGTCTTCCAGAGTAATACGCATTATGAGTTCGGTGTAAGCATTGAACAAGAGTGGTGATATTATACATCCTTGGCGAACGCCTGCGCTGGGGTGGAAGTCTTTTGACAAAACGTCATCCGTCCGCACAGATGCAGTTCCATCTTCGTAAAGGCGTCTGAGAAGATGAACTAAGTGCTGCGGTGTACCCATGTCCAGTAAAACATTCCACAGCTTGGGCCATCTTACAGAGTCAAACGCCTTCGAGAAATCAACAAAGCAGATATATGTCGGCTTATTGAACTCTCGTGCCTTCTCTATAATTTGACGAACAATGAGGATCTGCTCACGGGTACCCTTTCCTTTAACAAAACCAGCTTGTTCTGGTGCTATCTCTTTGGACAGAAAGGTCTTCAGTCGCTCATTCAGAATGTGTAGCAGGATTTTGCTAGCGTGAGATATAAGTGCTATAAGGCGGTAGTTGCTACACTTCTTGGTTGAACCCTTTTTGTGTAAAGGAATGAAAACTGTATGAGTCCAATCTGTTGGCCATGTTCCCAAATGCCATATCTTGTTACAGATGGTGTGGAAGATATTGACACCTATATCACCTAAAGCTCTTAGCGTTTCAATAGGGATTGCATCTCTACCGGTAGCTTTCCCATTTTTGAGATGCATAATGGCGGCTTTGACTTCAGATTTGAGTATGTCTGGCTCTAGGTTTTCATATCCGGGTTCTGTATTGCGAAAGTTCTCCGACTCGTTGTCCTGGAACAGGGACTGGCAATAACTTTTCCAAACTTCAGTAATGCGATCGAGCTCAGTAACCACTATGCCATCACTGTTTTCAATGGCCCAGGTCTTTGAAGTGAGAGATTTTGTGATGGATCGAATTTTATGGTATAAATCCCTGGACTCATGTCTGTTAGCGTGAGTATCGATTTCTTCGCAGATTTTGGAAAGGTAGGCGTTGTGATCCCGCCTGCATCCTGCTTGTATTTGCGCTGAGAGTTTGTTCAAGTCACTGACCGCTGTCCCTGCTGCTTTTAATGCGCGTCTCCGTTCAACTAATTCCAGCGTGCTATCTGTCATCCAATGTTGCCGTTTGTGTGGTATACGGGGTAATCCAGAGGCCGCAACAGACTCTGTGATTAGCTTCTTGGCTCGTTCCCACAACATGTCAGGTGTATCTTCGGCGAAGTTTGCATCAGCCCATTCCACCCAGTTTTGTTTTGCTGCAGCGTAAAACTTTGAGCTATCCTTTACTTCAATTCTCCTCTGTTTTCCGAGACTACGAGCCGCTCTCAGTTTTAGTTTAAACTTCGAGATCAATAGTTGGTGGTCTGATCCGCAGTCTGCTCCGGGTAGAGTATGAGCATTTCTGAAAGATGTTTTCCATCGCGATCTTACCAAGATGTAGTCTATTTGATTGCGATATCTACCATCTGGCGATGTCCAGGTATACAGCCTACGTGGATGGTGCTGAAATAGGCTATTAACTATCACCAGGTCATTTTCAGTTGCAAACTGTATAAGGCGTTCACCTCTTTCATTTCGTGCTCCAAGTCCAAATCTGCCCACACATTGGCTAAGCTGGTTAGAGTTTACTCCAATTTTAGCATTAAAGTCACCCAGTATTACTAGAGTTTCTCTTTGAGGGACTTTTGTGATGGTGGTCTCCAGTTCCATGTAGAACCTCTCTATAATGTCGTCACTGGCAGTACTGGTGGGGGCATATATTTGCACAATGGTCAGGTTTACTGGGGATGCTTTAAGCTTGACGCTGATAATCCGGTCACTTACTGCTTCGAAGCCGATAACACAGTTCCTCTGGCGTGCGGGTATTAAGAGAGCGACTCCGTTCTGGCTGCTGGTGTCATTGCCAGAAAAGTATACGGCGTGGGAGTCAGTGAGGAAATATCCGTTACCTCTCCAGTGGGTTTCACTGAGTCCACAGATGTTCAGGCCGCATCTGGTAATCTCCGTTTCCAAGATGTTAAGTTTCCCGGGGCTAAGTAAGCCGCGCACATTCCACGTCCCTATCGTCTGGATTTGGCGCAGCTTAACAGATATTCCAGTAGCTGAATTTCCATGGGGAGCCTGGTCTCCTGCTACCCCGTGGCCGGTAGCACATTTCCCACCGTCTGCCCCGGAAGCAGAGCGGCGCCGGTTGCTAGGCGGGTTACATGGCGTCCGTGATCTCTTTGATTGTATTTCCATGGTGACTTTCTTGGGAAGATTAGTTGCAGTGGTTTCCCCTTGCCTTCTGCACCAGTCTTTTTGAGGATTATTTCGATCCCTAGGCTGCTGAAGCCTCTTCTGACAGGTTGCCCCACCAGGTGTAAGTGGTTATTCCGCCACAGGTCGGTCGCCAGAGCCTCGTCCGTTGTCTAGCAGGGGGTACCACGTGCAGGTGAGGTTGACATTTGGGGCCGACTAGATGTTATTGTCGTTCTCCCCCTTCCCCCCCTAGAAGGTAGACACCTAATCGATAAACTTTGTTTTAAAACGTGAGCTTTTGATATCATGCCACGAATTACCAGTGATAGGTCGCCGAAGTCTCTGTGGAAAGTTGACTTCCACAAAAATCAGCTTGGAATATATTATTATTTATATACCTACCTACTTACGAGTACTTATTACTTAGTACCTATCATGGGCCATGGACATTATGATTCTAAGTTCTATACCTACATCATAGATAGTATAATCACGTATAAAGTAGATAGGATTATTTCCCAGGTTTCACTGCTCAATATTATTATCATCTAATTATACATTGAGCAATTTCTTATTAGAGTAGAACCAATTCACTAGAATAGGTAAGTACCTACTAGGATATTATATTATGACTTCGAGAGGCGGACAGTGGTGACGAAACAACTTGTTTACTGAGACGTGCACGTGTTAGCAAATCATCTAGATAATATTTATGATATTGTGTGGCTTATGTCTCCAATTTGTGTCTCCTTCATTGTAAAGTTATACTTACGTCGCTTATCGCAGAAACGCGTTAGCGACGCGCCAGCCTGCGCGTTTGACATTTTTACCACGAACTTACAATGAAACCGTGCATAATATGAAAGTGGTTAAATGATAAATAATTTATCATTGTATATAAACGATAGTATCAAATTACAAAAAAAAATCACTACTTAGCCTTATTATGCGCGAAAGTGTTCACGACGCAACGGAGCAACAACAGATCGATTTTAAAGACGAGGAGAGTGACATAGGCTGCTTTTTATCCCGGAAAATCAAAGAGTTCCCACGAAATTTTAAAAACCTAAACCCACGCGGACAAAGTCGCGGGCATCAGCTAATATTGCAATACTTCCTGTACTTAGTAGGTATACCAAGCTTAAATATATGTATATCTCAAGCAAACTTGTAATTTCAACTTCCTGTCTTTAATTCCGCTATAATACATATTCTTATTTCTAACTTTTCCTTAACTCGTTCCATCGACTGTATTGTATCCTTCTCATCATAAATACTTTTTTTTAAAGAATATTAACCATGCTAATCATGACTAATACTCCCCTTTCCCCTCCAATAAGCGTGAAGATTGTGCCATATTATAATGTAGATCTTTTCTTCTCCATTCCACAATTACAGTACTCTAGAGCACTATATCTTTACCCCTCACAATCTATCTCAACGCATCTTTACAAACATATTGGATTGCAGTTGGCATTGTGGAAATTCGATCAGGTCTCAATTTATCAACGAGGCAATAAATGCCTGTCATGTATTTCGATACGAGCAATTAATTAATTCAGCTCATCGCGCCGTATGAATAAAAATTGATAAATTTGTAACAAAATACGTTTGGAATCTCGAAGAATTTTTATCACTGATCTTTGATGAATAATTGAACCTACAGTATGAATTTACAGACTTCCAAAAATGTCCGTGAAAATTTTTTCACAATTAAATTTTACTTTGCAATGTATTTAAGTACCTACTTATTTTATTTTTGGTTCATATAAAAAATTAAGTTAGAGCAACACTTTCCCTACCAGATTTTGTTTGTGATATTAGTGCGTGACTACGTATCTGTCACAAAATATAAAATGTAGCATGCTTTTGCTTTGTCTAAATCGCTGGCTAGTGACTGTTTATTATTCCACATGACGAACGTTATTGAACAAAATGTCAAACGGTAGGTCCCTACGTGTAGGATCGAGGAGCGGTAACATCATAAACTCCTGTACATACGATAAGTAGGGATGTGAACAAAATACATTAAATATCTCCCTGAATTGAATTATTTTTCACAATCTGGCTATCATTTTGTGTATAAGAAAAGAATACCATCATTTTTAGAGTAATCCTATATCTTAATATACTTACTAGGTACCTACTTTCCGTAGACATCAGTCCTGAGTCCCTCGTACTAGGCCACATTACTCTACATTAAGATTTACGAATCAATAGGCACTAAATATTATAAACGCGAAAGTGCTTGTCTGACTGTTACCTTTCACGGTCCATCCGCTTGACGGATACAGAGGTAGCTTGCATCCTGGAGATGGGCATAGCTTCAAAACTTCAAAAACTCAACCAAAAAAAAAACTCAAAAAAAATCTACTTCAAAAACGGAGAAGGTTTTCAATTCATCGGAATCTTTTTTCGTATCTCTTATCCCTAAATCAAAGAGTTCCCACGCGATTTTAAAAATGTGAATCCATGCGGTATCTATAGGTCGTGGGTATCATAGCTACAGTATTAAATAAATCAGAAAAGGTATAATTTTTTACTATAATAATTAAACTAGATGATGCTTGCCACTTTGTCCGCTTGGATATACTTACCTAGATATTTTACAATGTACATACATAGTTCTGTTAAGTCTATCTTCATTTCAAATTTCAACCAAATCGGTTCAGTCATTGTGGCGTGAAGGAGTAACAAACACACACATATAATATCTACAACCTTTCGCGTGTGATTAGGAAACTATTTAAAAAAATATTCAAACAAAACTGACACAACTAAAACTCACACCGATTTACCCTTGACCAATTTTAATAAAATTAAAATAACGAGGTGTAACTTGAGCCGTTAAATCCAATAAATTGCTAATGTTGAAACTCTTTGTAACATTAAAATCGACCTTGCCATCTAACTGTTTTATGGCAAAAGTCGGAAAACCCCGGCATTATTATGTAAACGAATCCACGACATTGCTACGAATGGCACAGCTGATTTCGACATAAGTTACATAAATATAAATAGTAATCCGGATTATCGATTTTGCATTCAAATATATAAATTTAAGTTAGTTAAGTTTAAATATAGAATCTAGATCTGTTTTCTACTTCTCCTTAGCTTGGTAGCTTAAGTTGAACTCAAATTTTTATTCAAAGTAGGTACCTACTAATTGTACAATTTTTGATAGTCAATTGTTGGATTTGTAAGATGATACAGTGGCTGATAATACGAGGGTTCCATACGCACCTAGGTCTAAGAAGAGCCCACAACAAACAGTGTATGAATCAGTTTAATTCGGATAGCCATAAAACTCAAGAAATCAACGAAATCATTAATATATGTTCATTATTTAAAAAGTAATATAAATTATAGAACATAATTTATCCAAGATGGTGTTTTTTGTATGTAATAAAACCACCTTTTCTATATTAGGAATTAAAATAATATAAACAACATTAGTTGCCTTTTATGTTCGACCTTGTACGTATAGCACGCGGCGCCAAATGTCGACCATAACGTGAATTTTGCCCGGAACTAACTAGGTATAGGTACTAATCTGGTATATTGAGAAAACAGATATATGCCGAAAAAGAATAAATCACGTGATAGTTACGTGCTGACTGTTGATAGTCTTCTTTATCTAAGTAGGTAACAATTGTACGGAAGATTAGAAGAAGGCCAGACGGCTATTATATCAACACAAACTTAAGCAAGTGTTAAAAATCATAATCGATTTCGTCGCGTTTGGAAGTGTCAACAATTTGTTTGACATGTGTCGAGATTATAGCTCGTAATCCAGGATATTTATGGCGCAAAATATATTGAATTTTAAACGGCTTGTGTTCACAGATGGCAAAATAGGAACCCAGCTGATAAGATTTTAATATTTCTCTTTTATCTTACTTAAATATTCGTAGAAGCGGATAGTAAATACTGACGCTAAAATAAGGATTATGTAAATATTTCAAACATTATTGGCTATTGACGTGGCAGTATTAGAAAATAAAGAACGTGTAAGCGTGTAAGTAAATAAAGTAAAAACGTTTCATAGATTTTTAATATTATTAGGTAGGTACCCATAGGATTATGTGTAAATAATTTAAAGATTCATTTACATACTCGTAATATGGATGTATTAAATACTATACATTTAAAAATATGATAAGGATTAATAATAATCCGTAACAACCTGATATTTCAATATTATAAAATACACTATCTATTACTTATAGATAGAGTTGGTTGGTGTGTAACGTATCTAGATACTTATTAATCTCTTCAATTGCTTACATTGAAAATATTCTAGTAATTTAAGCAGGTGTTAGTAATACGTGTATCCTGCCTTAGAACTTCATTTGACAACCAATAACCGCGACTCAAGAGGTTTCCAGTTCCCACAACAAAGGGTTATTCAGCGAACACATAAAACATATTTTAGAAATTTTAATGTTTGCCCAAACAACTGCTTCGCCTATTTATTATTTATTACATTATGTATCCAAATGAGAGGAAACTTCGTAATCAGGACTAGGCAGTAAAATAACCATCAAACAACTCGGCTTGACGAGTGTGTCGCTGTAAAATAACAAACAACTTTAACCTGTACGTAGAAATTGATAATTATGCTTTAAGTTTTAAGAAATAAAGACGTATTTTCCACGCACGATGTACAGTTTCAGTATGCCTTTGGTGGTTATGCGTAAAATCCGCTCGCCCCATAAATTACGTTCCGTACGACAGAGCACGTTGTTGCGAGAATTTTTACGATCGAAAACATCAGTGATGATGAACTTACTCATTTTTAAGGTCACCAGGTGATTTTGTTTCAGTCTATTACAAACGAAAAAGGGAGTTTTTGTAAGTTACTAATTAGGGTAACGTAATAAAACGAAGTAATCAAAGGTTTTATTAATAAAAAAAACTTCTAACAAATAAGGACATAAGTTTTGTTTTACGTAGTGAAGTTTAGTCATAAAATAGATGTAGGTATAGGGTTATTATGTGTTTGTTTATATAATTTTTGAGTACAAAATATATTCATTCTTCGATTTAAGCTTACTTATTAAAGCATTTACGAATGTCGGGTTCGTGTGGTACAGATTACAATAGATACTTACACAGGTACAATAAACGCATGCCTGGTTTAGAATACTCTTCCGGGATCTGTATTTCCTACCAATTTTAATCCAGGTACCTATCTTTAAAACAACTGTGAAAAGGCATTTTCTAAATGAACGCGCCCCATCTTAGGCCACATCATCACTTTTTATCAGTAGTGTTTGTGGTCAAGCGTGGCACCAGATAATAGTGAATTCAAATACTATTTTAATTTAATTACCTACTAATTTAATTATTCTTTTTTTTTTTATTAATCTAACTTCTGATGTAGTCTGAAAATTAAGTTTTTTTGTGTCGGAAATACCCAGATAAAAGAGTATAAGGCTTTGTCGATAATCTTTCCCAAAACGAGCATTGGATCTGTGAAGGTTGTCCAAGAGAACATATGGCGTGCGACATTGACAACATAATAATTTAAGTATAGACATTTTGCGTTTACCTAGAAAACCTCGACATTGATCTCAGCAACTTCCAGGTGTTTAATCACTTGAATCATTTGTAGCGATACAATCCTTACCTATTATAGACTCGTTATTTTAATTTGATCTACTAAAGTATTTTAGTTATATACTTACATATTATACTAAGTATATTTATGACATGTTCTTTTGCTTTTCGAGCGTGTATCCAGGAAGACCTAGAAACTTCTAAGTCCCGTGATATCCCAAGCTATTTGACATTTTAAACCATTTCTTAGGCATCACAAGGTTTGTAGCATAACTTTAGTTTAGTCAGGCCTGGTAGTAACTAGTAAGTGAGCTGGCTTAGGTTGCAGCTTGGATAGTATGACCACGTAGACCGTAGACGTTTCACTCTCGATGACTACTAAAAGAAATTAGGTAGGTAAAAGTATTGTTAACCGATGTGATTTATCATAACTGATACTGAATGTTGGCACATGCCATATTAGTGCAGATAACAGTCATTCTGGGACCTTCCTTGTCCGAGAAAGGCATCGCTTCTAACATTCTCTTAGCGAGTCTGCCAGCCTTATAGAGACAAACGCAAGTGAGAGTACCCATACCTACATATTATCATCATAAGTAAATATGTACCTACCTAATGCTATCTAAAATGGTAGAGATATTTAAATCACTCTACGAATGTGAAGAGTTGGTGAGCAGAACCAGTTCAGTCCATGAGATTAATGTTTGCAGACAGCAAAAAACCTGGTCTTTCATCATGATCAAACCATCGTATTGGGCCAGCCAATACTGAGTATAGATCTGCTCGATAGATGAGAAGGGCGTAGCCCATATTCAGCCACGCTGGCCAAGTGGGCAGCCTTCACACACCTTCGAGTACATTATAAAGAACTCTCAGACATACAGGTTTCCTCACGGTTACCATATTTTCCTTCACCGTTCAAGCAAGTGATATGTAATTTCTTGAAACGCATATAAGTACCTAATTCCGAAAAGATACAATCCGGGTATCTTTAAAACAAGAGTGAATAGGCACCTTCTAGGTAAACGCGTCCCATCTTAAACCACATCATCACTTTCCATCAGGTGTGAGTGTGGTCAAGGTCTTGCCTATAGTGAATAAAAATAAAAAAGATAGAGGTGCGTACCAGGGATCGAACCCCGGATAAGGAGGCCAACGCTTTTTTTAGCGCCATAGATGCTAATAATAATAGTAAACAACACAATCGTGACTGACAGGCGATGACTCAGTGATCAGCTGCAGCCTCGTTCAAATGCCTTAATTACGAAACGCGAAACGCCACACCGAGGATTGACGTCATTCCTAACGACCGAAGTACTCACAATAACGTTGATCCTGGTTAGCACTCCTAAGGAATTTCAATATCCTCGGATTTAAGGTATGAACATACGTGATCTGGTACCATACCAATCAGCATATCGATCCCTAGATCTAATTGTAAGGTTATTTTTAAAAATTGATTTGAGTTGTCAAAAATAATATAAAATTATTAATTTATCTAATGCAGGTAGTTTGATAAAATCGATATTTCGCTCATTCGATGTCATACAATCTGTTACTAGGAGGCCAACAAGATTGAACTTGCATAAATACGGGTGTTTTGAAGGTTTTAGTTCAGTCTCCTTCCGAGATTCGGGGCGATATCGCATATTTTCGGTATTTGGATTGTGAACTGAATAATTAGATGTTGTGATAGCAATCACGCTCTAATTAAATTATTTATTTTGGCATTAGTTTGTTTAGATTAAAACTCTCGGATAACCTTACACTTTAAACTTGTGTTTTTTTGTGTTGGTTTTGGAGAGGACATTCCAATAATTCGATAAAAATATTTAAATAATACCTGCTTTTCTGAGTGACGCCAATATAATATAGTAGATGTAGATACATACTACCTAGTATTACCTACTCGCATGACCACTAACCAGCTAATACGCATTTAGTTATTAAGTAAACTGTAAACATCCCTATCTTTGGCCAATGAAAATGAAATTAAATCTTCAAAAAGTTTTCAAAATTATACAATTCCACTAGGTACCTATCGTAGAAATCTAAAAAAATTAGTAATCCTGACTTCACCTACCACAGAGTAAAGATGATGTTATGTGCTATCACAATACATGACCTAAATTCTAAATCATTCGCTCGAATTCGAGCACTCAGCATATTCTGAAGACGGTGGAGCGCAGCGAAGACCAAAGAAAGTTATATCCTCCCTACGATTTGAAAACAATTCGCTGAGGTTATTGCCCAGCCTTATTAGGTATATCCCTATATAAAGTTCGGATGGCAGTTATTGTTGTATGTAAATCTTATTGTAAGTCTGATAGTGCTCTTTGCAGATTGACATTTCAATAACGATAAATGGTGGCGAGGGCGGACGGCCGGACCGTACGCAGCTGGCGGCTGCCGGACACGTGCGCTCGTCACGAACTCGTCGGAGGAACCTCACGACTCCGCTATCACGATCGTGAAACATCCTACGAGCGTTCATTAAAATTAAGTACTTTCTTAAAATATATCGCACATTGAAAACAAAATACCGGTCAAATGCGAGTCAAACTTGCACACGAAGGGTTCCGATCGATGGCGTCCATTTTGCAATTCGCCATCTTAGTTTTTCATTAATTGTAGCTATAGCGGCAACGGAAATACACAACCTGAAAATTTCATCTCTCTATCTATTCATGAGATACGGCCCGCTGATAGACAGGCGGACGTAAGGAGGGGCAGACGCGGATGGAAAGTGAAGGCCCGTAGGCAGTCATTCGGTAAAAATGGCACTATCCAAAAATTGGTAGTTCTGAGTAACAACCGGTCGGTGGTTACAAATAACTACATCGGCTGTAAATTATAAAAATTATATTTTCTTATTTAAGCTCAATTATTGCTTTAAATAGTCATATTGAAAAATCGAGATTTTGGATAAGGTCATTTTTGTTTTCAATGTACTTAATTGCATAGAATAACTTAAGACTTACTTAATACTTAAGTGAAGAAAAATGAATATAAATTAAACAGGAAAACTTACGCTTCAAGCTGACCGAAAAACTTACACTTCTAAGTAAGTTACGTGTACCTATCGCACACTAAAAGTTTATAAAGTTTCTTAATTACACAATTTTTATTTTCACAAAGAAAATTATGAAAAAATATCTAAACAAAAAGCAATTTAACCAGTAACGACTAAAGAAGTTGCTTAAACGCAAGTCAAAGGTTAAAGTCTAACCACAGTCAATATGCAAATTATTTCGTCCAATAGCAGCTGGTCGTGTCGAAAACAATAGTCATGGACTTGGTATGTACAAATTATACAGAATACGATCCTAATTACAATTCAAATGGGCCTTGCTAAATCGCATACAAAGTCGGAAATTTGGAAGATGAAATATTAATGCATTCAGGTGGGCTCACCTTTGAAGGTTTATTACACCGTGTTTTGTGAATTTTATTACATACGATTACCTTCAAACAAAACTGTACGTTACGATATCTTTAGGATCAACATAAATGTAATCTGCATCTGCAGTAAGCATGTATTAGTAATAAAAATAGTAAATAGGTAGGTATGTCATGATGATTGATAACGAAACACTACATTGCATTGCATTTCAAAAATAAATATTCATCAATTATTCAACTAGACTAGTTTGGTATCGTTTTTATTTAAATTTTGATTGTTACCTACCAATAACCAATATCTAGCTGAAAAAAAAATTGTTTTTAGAAACTCTACGCTTATTACATAAATATACAAATTATCTATTTTTGTATCATAATGACTTTCTTTTTTATTTAATTTCACAGATTCTCGTTTGATTTATTTTCTGCTTTGCCCTTAACCAAACTAAAAAATTAAGTTTGCCTAAAAGCTAGGTAGGTAAATATGATGAGTCCAGCAATTAATTGGTTTCATCCGAACCTGAAACTCGAATGGTTGTAGATTAAAGGATTTAAGGGTTCTTAGAGTTCTAGTCAGCCATTTATACACCCGTACCCGTTAGAAAACTTATTTAGAAAATTATAGCATTTGAAGTTGATAGGAAATGTAAGTACCTACCTAACTTTGAAATTAATGTTCAAGCTCCTTAAAATAATAGTAACCGTTCAATAGCATGTCCGCATGTCTGCTAAACCAGAAACAGGAATGTTTACTAACGTTGCGCCTGCGACTGCTCAGGGCTGCACGTGGCACCATCGCCGACAGTCCACACCCCTAACAGTAAGCAGAGCGACTATTTACGTACTCGTCAGCCGTCAAGTAATGATGTTTTACAGCTACACCATGCAAGTCTTCACATACCTACTTGCGACTACTTATTTTTAGATGTCAAATTCAAATTAACCTATCATATTTTGATAGTAAATAAAAATTAGCTAATAAATTAAATATCAAAAAATTAAATCAATCCTGTCTGTAATCTATTGATTAATGTACTTAGCAACGTTGTTATACTGCCATAAATTGTGTGGTATTTTTTACAAATAGCAATGTTGCTAAGTAACTTATCGACTCGGCTTCGCACAGGTACCTTGTTACAATTTCCGCAGGCTTTCAGTGTAACTTTATTAAATGAAAACTTATTACAATTTCCGTAGGGACCTCTAATTTTTTGAAATAAAATATAGCCTTTGGCACTCAGGAATAATATAGCTTTCTATTGACAATATAAAGCGTCTAGTGTAACTTTATTAAATGAAAACTTAAAAATGTCTTCCATTGTACTTAGTTAAGTAGGTAGTCATCAACAGTCAACACCAGTGCATTCAAATGGCACCTAAATCGTCTTGAATATTTTATTGGTTGCTTACAGAATTCATATGCGACGGATATTAATATAAGTACCGACTTTGTCTAGAGCCTTCTGCTAAAAATAATCGTATATTACGATGTCATATCCGGCGGACGATGCCAAAACGTGTCGTGTTTGCATATGAGCCTTCGCAATATCAAACACTGACATAAGTGCGCATATCAAAGATCTATTATTATAATGAAATCAATTGTGCTCGTCAAAATGCCGAGGAATGTTTTATTCATGGGATTGCGTTGTCGAATTTACGATAGGCTCGGTCTAGGCTTGCCGCAAAAATCTGTAGGCTTACAGGCACCATAGGCTTTTAAAAACCAAATATGTCTGGGGCGATGCCCACAGATAAGGCTTTACCCACAGATATAAAAAAAAACTACACCTAAGCTAAGTTCAACATTCCTATTTTGAAAATCGAAGACAAAATTCGTACGCTTTTAGGTGTGACACACCCGTTTCCAATCTATACAAGTCTGTCTGCCTTAGGTTTCTTAATAAGTTTATCAATCTGTTGAATAATAAAAACTATAAATATAAAGACATAAACATGAGAGTTATTTTTAAATAATTTTCTTCAATAGAGGACTACAAACAAAGCCTGTCCTGTCAAAACTTACAAAACGCACACGCAAACCCGAATAAGCTACACAAATTGCAAATGCAGTCGTATATGTTAGCAGCTAGATGGCCATGTGCTAAGATAAGCCGAGCATGTGCGTATCAAATGTTCGTCCGCACAGGGCTCCCATTCAGGAGCAGCGACAGCCACCCTGCCACGTGCTGTCCAGATTGCTACCACGTGCATAACCACTCTGTACTAACGATGTGTTTAATAAAGTTCTTTGATTGACTGCAAGCCCGTCGCGACGTTAGCGTCACTTTGAACGCGTAAATTCAATGACTTCTATGTATACATAGAAGTCATTGCGTAAATTACACGTATTTTAGAGTGCTTTGAAAACTGACAAGGCAACACATAACTGCAGAATCTATGTAAAGCTTTTATCGTTGGATCCGTATAGCTACATCACATCTTTCTGAATAATTCAATGTATTATAATAGTAGCTTTTGCCCGCGACTTCATCTGCGTGATATAAATTATAATTCGTAGCCTATGGCACTCGGGTAGGTATAACGTAGGTATAATTTAATCAGTAAAAGATTTTTTTAAATTCAGACGTTACCTCCTACATCCAAACTTACAAACTTTACATCTTAATACTATTATTATTTATTAGTGTAGATAGGTACAGCTACTTAGGTATAATAAAGAGTTGTTATGGTATATAATATGTACGTATGTAGAGTTACCAAATAAAGAAAAGAAAGATTTAAAAAAGATACTCAACTCCGCTACTTACGGTCGAAGCACAGCGAATGAGCTTGGTTCATTTGCTTTAAGAGAGCATGGATTTTATAATATTACTAGCCTATTCTCGCGTCATCGCACGTAGAAGGAACGGATTTTAGGTATTTTAAGGATCCCGCTAGAATTTCTCAAAATCCTTTCCTGCAGGTCAACAGAAAGAACCTAAATGCAAAGTTTCAAATTTCTAGATATGTACCATTTTAGTATTTTAGTATGTGCGTTCTCTATCAGTCAGTCACGGAACACTACTGTTTTATACCTTATTTACCTATTCAGCGGTTTTATATGCATAGATCATAAAACACAATATTTTTATTCAACGCTGCGGGGATCTCCTAATCTACTTATTATGTAAAACTAGAGAACGATAACCACCTGCTCCTTACGATATCAGGTTTACTTGTGAAAACCCCATGGAAAAAACTTATTGGAATGTGAAAATAGCGCTGATGGAAAACTATCCAAACCAGTAGGCTTAGTACTTGTCACCAACGCGAACGTTGATTGAATTCGGGCGTCGTCGTAACAATTGATCGTCAAAGTAAAATGGAGTTCAGCGAACTTGTTTGAAAACTGCGGAAACTGCGCAATTAAAAATCGGTCAAATGCAGGTCGGACTATTACACGAAAAGTTCCGTAGCATCGTACAAGAAATAATACTTTTAAATTTTCATGGCGGCTATTTTGAAATGTTTATTTTTTGTAATTTTAGCGGCAGTAGAAAATACACATTGTATGAAAACTTCAACTCTCTACCTATTACGGTTTATGAGACATAGCCCACTGACAGACAGACAAACGGACGGATGGATAGCGGAGGATTAGTAATAGGGTAACGTTGGCATCCTACAGGTATGACATCCTAAAAATGTGGCATTGAATTTTTGGATTTAAATCAAGGATTTTTAGGTCCATTTCACTTTGACGTTTTAGTCTTTCATCGCTCGAATATCTACATCGTTGGTAAGAAGTAAAATCTCATACTAAGCACCCAGTTGTTCGACGTCAAGTCGTCAGTTGTCATCGTTTCGGCAACAACAAAGCTCCGCGACGCTATCTCGATGTAACCGCCATTGTTCCTCTTGACTCCATCGACGTGCTCTATCGGGGCATCGACGCTCGCAACACAACGTGACACAGATTGCAAAGATTGTGACCATTCTTTGGAAATGACGCAAATGATACGTTAGTACAATACTTGCTTTTGTCTTTGAATTTTAAATACCCCAAAATTACTAGTCACCTTCTTCTTCTTCTAGTGCCATCTCCTATTGGAGGTTGGCAATCATTAAGGCTAACTGGATCTTGTTCACCGCTGCTCTAAACAGTGACCTTGTACTCATGTTAAACCTAGTCACCTTAATAAAAAAAATATTTGTTACAACACCAAATACCTACTTACAATAATGATGCCGTGAAAAATACCATTAATACAAGTAGGTATACCAAAGTAGGTACGATAATAATATACGATAGTGGTAAACTATACCGTAATACGATGGATGGCGTATAAAATGCGGTCTCGCTGATGAATAAGATAGAAGATACAAAACGCACGAGAATAGAAGAGAGCGCTCTACAAATGTGACCCAAATGCGTCATATAACATATAGCTACTTTTTTAACATATAAGTAATAATTATATCAAAGGGATGTATTTTCTTCGATTGTTAGAGTTGGAAATGCAAGCAAGAAATAGGCCAATGAAAAAATATGAAACAAGTTTGTGGATTGAAAAATATTGTGTAAAGTTATAACTTTCCAATTTCAGTCCGCTCTTTCATGGGTTTTATTCTGGAGCTGCTTGTTTGTAGAACAGAATATACACATTAGTTACAGTGGATGGAACATTAACAAAAATTCACGCTCATTTTCAAATCTGTTTACCATCAGAAAATTGATTGACAATAGGCATCGACGTTCATCAAAAGCAATGACGCAACGCATGCCAAATGAGCACCGATTCTCTTCTATTGTTATCCGCGTATGTAAATCGGGACACGTGCTTCCGGGCCCAAGGTTCCTGCGAAATAACCGAACAAGCCCATTGAAATGTATTTGGCAAAGTGCGATGTTGACGAGATACTTGACCGTTGTCTATACGCATGACTTGCGAATGTCCATAGCGAACGCTCGTTTTAATTAAGCATACTGTTGAAAATCCATACTAATACTATAAATGCGAAAGTGTGTCAATCTGTTTGTCTGCTAACTTTTCAAAAACCAACAGTTTAACCGATTTTGATGAAATTTAGTACAGAGTTAGCTTACATCCCAGGGAAGAACATAGGCTTTTTATCCCGGGAAATCAAAGAGTTACCACGGGAAAGGCTGATCCTTTAAACCGATTTATATGAAAGGTGCAGAGTTAGCTTACATCCCAGGGAAGGACATAGGCTACTTTTCATCCCGGAAAATCAAAAAGTTCCCACGGAATTTTTCAAAAACCTATATCCACGCGGACGAAGTCGCGAGCATCATATTTTGTAGCCTAAATTTTTAACCCTGTCAATAAGTGTGAGTCAGCGGAAACAAACGGAGTAGAATGGTCAGTAACATTCAATGGTATGTAGAATTAGCATTTTCTGAAACAAAATACGGAGGATGCGCGTTGCCGCTTTTTACCAAAGCAAATAAAAATCAAGAAAGGCTCTAACGGTAAGTTTCACCTAACGCTGGCTACTTTCAGCACAAAACCGCTGAAATAGTTTGCGCAAATAGTAAAAAATGGCGATGGAGCCAAGGCAAGGTATGACGCACATTGTTTCAAACAAGATTAAATTAAGTACATATTATTATTGCTTGCAATCTTTTTCATGTTCTTCACGCACGAAAAGAACAGAATAATTTTCTATTTCCTCGTGTATACCTAGTGAATAATTCGTGGATAACAGGTCTTTTAGGTCATTCATAAAAGATCTATCTAGGCTAGGTAGTTGTTTTCAAAACGTTCCACGCACAGAATCATAGACCTGTGCTCGATCGGAATAACAAAAATAAAGCCTTTCCTAGGATTTGAATTATTTTTTATTCATTCCTGAATTGTCTATTCAGTGACGAGAATGAAAACGGTATAATATAGAATACTCGTTTTTTGCGTTCTCTACTACGCATTATTTTCGTAGATCTAATAAAGCCTACTTTCATAGATGTGCAAAGTAATCATTCTAATTTATAATATTCTCCTTGCATTTTTTGTGACAACGATATTTTCCGGCTGCAATCCATTTTCCGGTGAGCGTAGACTGTCTACAGAAAAGTTATTATTTGAAAACTCTACACGTAACTGAATTATTTTTGTTATTAACCTACATGGTGCCCGCGACTTCGTCCGCGTGGATTTAGGTTTCTTGAAAATTCCGTGGGAACTCTTTGATTTTCCGGGATAAAAGTAGCCTATATTAACCGTCCCCAGGCTGTGAGTACTCTGTACCTTTCCGCCGTTAAAAGGTAGCAGACTGTCAGACAGACAGACACACTTTCGCATTTATAATATTTCGTAGTTCAGGGGCCAGGATTTCAATGTATTGTGCTGAAATAGGTATTGACGTGGAACTAAATAACGGGGAAAAAAATAAGAATGTTTTGTAATTTTAAATTATAACAGTTTATTTAATTTTATTTTGTTCTAACTTCGACCACATTATTTTCATAAAAAACAAATATTTTGAATTTAAAACTATAGCAAGGCATGTAGCATACTTACAATATGTAGTTATATGTGCTTATGTAATAATAAAATTAATATTGCATAGAAATCGACGTGACTCAAAATCAAAAAACTACGTGCTTCAAATAAGCTGTCGCGACATTTTATCATTCTGAAACAGAACAGCAGAAACGATATTTCTGGAAGTGTTCTTTGAAGAGCCGACATCTGCATAGCAGATTCATTACGTTTTGTCCAAAATCCTGCAAGCCAGATGGACGTGAGAACGTATAGGAGTTTTGAAAGAAAGACTCATTATTTTTATAACAGCCCTCCATTGGTAACACGTGAAAATGTTTCCGGAATTGTCTTTCGGATTGTTTTAAAGAGCACATTTGGGTAGGTTCTGTTTATTACTTTGCATGTGTTTTAAAACTAAGATGTACCAACTAGGTACCTTTTAACCCCCGACCCAAAAAGAGGGGTGTTATAAGTTTGATGTGTGTATCTGTGTATCTGTCTTTGGCATCGTAGCTCCTAAACTAATGAACCGATTATAATTTAGTTTTTTTTTGTTTGAAAGGTAGCTTGATCGAGAGTGTTCTTAGCTATCTATAATCCAAGAAAAACGGTTCAGCCGTTTGAAAGTTATCAGCTCTTTTCTAGTTACTGTAACCTTCACATGTCGGGGGTGTTATAAATTTTTAATTTACACTTGTATCAGTTGGCTCTCGGTGACTTCTTAGTATGTAAGTTGATACTTTCCAATATGCATTGAAAAATCTGAATGGGTATGCATTCTCAATTATAATATAGGCAAAAAACTGCATTCCTTGATTACCTATTTACAACAATTTTGATACTTGTTTTGTAATTTGCTTGCTTTGTAGATAATAAATAAATT
Organism: Maniola jurtina; assembly: GCF_905333055.1. Lineage (NCBI taxonomy): Eukaryota > Metazoa > Arthropoda > Insecta > Lepidoptera > Nymphalidae > Maniola > Maniola jurtina. The sequence continues at coordinate 9,632,256 of NC_060037.1, read as the reverse complement.
GCATTTATTATTTTGTAGATAACGGGTACATAGTACATACGTATCACGATTAATTTGCTGATTCCATTTGTCGATATTTCGACCCAGTTGCGTGGGTCGCGGTCACGATGGAGAGTCAGCAAATTAATCGTGGTATATGTACCTGTTATAATCTACAGTATAGTATGTCGTCAAACCAAAAAATAAGCTTAAAATCATTAAATTGCATTTGTTTATAATATTATCAATTTCAAGTTAATCCTTGACTGCGATACTCACCTGATGGTAAGTGATGATGCAGTTGAACGGGGTATGGCAGTTTTATTAATTCCATACCTACCTACCCTTTATCGGTTTCAAAACTACATCGTACTGAACCCTAAATTGCTTGGCGGCACGGCTTTGCCGGTATCATCTCTTCGGTAAAGGCTTTTTTGGCAGAAATTTTAATTTTAGAATTTTAGTACAATTATTTATTAGTTGAGTTCCTCTTTATTTTATAGATGTGCATTCAAAGCACCATAATAGTTTTAGTGGATTTTTAATGTTTTTTAAGTAAACCTACTCTTTATGATGATTGGAGATCAAATCGTGAGGTTCTACTTATAAGTGGCAATAAAATTAAGTGTAACATATCAGCTTACTTTTGGTTTTTACCGCCTACCAGAAATAGAATTATCCATACCCATACTAAAATTATTAAATGCGAAAGTGTGTCCATCTGTCTGTCTGTCTGCTAGTTTGTACGGCCCATCTGTTTAACCGATTTTGACGAAATTTCATACCTACTGAGATAGCTAGATAGGGGAGTTTGTATCATGAAAAATCAAACATTTTGGTTCTGGAAAATTAAAGAATTCCCACGGGATTTTAAAAACCTAAGTCCACATCGTCTACTCGGTACAAAGATAGCTTGCACACTGGAACAGACATAAACTACTTTTTATACCGGAGAAATTGTCGGAGAATCAAAGAGTACCCACCGGATTCTTAAAAACGTAATTCCACACGAAGTCACTGGCGTCGTCTAGTGTAGATATATTTTTTTGTCGCGAGGACTGCCGTGGACAAAGACGCCAGTATCTGCCATTACGTAATAAAATACGGGAATGTTGAGAATGATGGTTCAACAAAAGCGCATAATATATTTAGGCGTGTAATCGACACACGTGTTCGTCTCTCCACAGCTGCGTGCACGTGTATGTATATAATCAGTGGCCAGGTAATCCCACGGTATTTATGTACCAACCTAAAATCTAAATAAGTACATTAAAAAGTAAATTAGGTAGAGAAATAAGCGATTACTTTGAGATTTGGCCACTAATATGTACATTTTTTTGCAATTTTTCTACATAAATAAAATTACGATTAAATACCTTTAAACAGCACAGCCCTCTGCCAATTGCCAGTGAAGGCAGTAAGAGAAGTACTAACAGTTATGTATCACTGCCCATTTATTATAAAAATAAATACTATGAATATGCGAAAGTGTTTATTGGTTTCTCCTTCAATCACGAACGGATCAACTTGATTTTTTGCAATGGATATAGTCCGAAAAGTGATATAGGCAATTTTTTATCCCGGAAAATCAAACAAGGATTTTATAAAAAGTTGTAACATTCATTCATTTATACAATTCGATAGCTCGGTGCGTTTTCTCAAAAACTTATTTTCTGCCCCCATCTCTATTAATTGCATTGCAGTTATTATCTCTCTACACCTTGTTTACATATAGGTACCTACTTATAATGTGTACTTAGCTATCAAACACGGTGCATACATAGCATATTACCTGACTAGCGACCCGCCCCGGCTTTGCATGGGTGTTATGTAGATACTAATTAGGTAATTATTGAATATAACGACCATACGTAGCATAATTTGACTACAGGGTGTTTTTTATATACAAAGTTTACCGCATTTTTTCATTACACAGTACATATCTACATGTTGTCTTTCGCGGTTACCGTTGAACAATATTAATTAAACTATAAGTACATATAAAACTTCCTCTTGAATCAGTCTATATTCTATTTGTGAAAACCGCATTAAGAATCCGTTGCGTAGTTTAAAAGATCTAAGCGTTCATACATACATACATACAAACAACGGGAAGCGACTTTATTTTATACTATGTAGAGATAGGATGTAGTCGACGTTTGATTGGTATGGCACGGCTTGATGGACGCGGGCACGATAGCGTATCGGCGCTACATCTCTCATTACGCAGATTATACCAGCCGATAGCTCGCCTGCGCAGTACTCACCAACATCTGTCATTTTAGCGTCTATGGAGTGGTAGGGTTTTTTTAAATCTGTTATTGCAAGGGCTAAGCAAAGATTTTGAAATCCTGAAGACCATGAAAGTGCGGACATTTGAGTTCTTCGGTCACATTGTGAGAAATACCAAATAATATGGCCTCCTACAGCTCATTATCCAAGGAAAAATCTGGCCGAAGAAGAACATCGTGGGTCAAGAATTTACACCAATGGTAAGGGAAGAGTACCCGATCTCTTTTCCACCCAGCAGCGTCAAAGGTGCAGATAGCCCAATTGGTTGCCATCCTCTGGTAGGAGACGGCACTTCGAGAAGAAGAAGAAGATTAATTTCGTGCAATTATTAAATGACACAGCTTTTTTTATAAAACTTTCAGCTTTTAGAAGATAACGAAGGTCTGGCATGCGCTGGCTCTTAGTCCATAACAACTTGATGTCCAATATGTACCTATCATACTAATTTTGACACCTTCATAGAACACGATTTTGGTATATCGGTCTACAATGACCTAACTTAGATCGATGTCAGAATTCAAAATAGCCGAACATTTATGACGTATCTATTCTGCTACATAAACAACACTTGTAAATAATATCCTATTGTACTGACTCGCACTTAATTGCCCTGATACCCGAGTGCAAACTGATTTGCACCTGAAGTATAAATATTCCAGATAACACTGATAACGCTAATGCGTCATGGTTCGTACACTTTAATTAGTGTATAATACAAGTCGCGGCCATCATCATATACTATAGTTGTAATATACCTAATTAGGTACCATTACCTATAGTTAGTTACCAGTTGCCACAGTCAGATTAGTTCAAATGCCAGAGCAGTGAAGCACCACATAGGTACGTAGAGTAGCATCACAGTTCACGACAGTTTGGGAACTTCTAATAAAACGTCGAGGCTTCGACGTTACTGGCAGGCGTCAAATATTAATTAGTAGGTACGTATTTTGACGCAGGTAAGGTATCTATTATTATTTTTTTGATTCTGCGTCACCATAGCCTAAGTTCAGAATCGTCGATTCGACTCAAACCGAGAGTTACCTCACTCTAGTTCACTCTGGCAGCTTTATCGCTACCGTCAGAGCATGTGGCTCGCTACTTGCTGATAACAACAGACGAACAGACAATCTGCCGCACAGATTTGCCAACAAACGCTGTTTCCTGACACGTGCACCGGTGGGAACATATTGCGAATAATAGGGTTGTCAAACGGCTTTATCCCCTGTGTTTTGTTCTAGGGGCACATTATGTATTTCGTTGAAAAGAAAAACTTTCAAATAATTCAATTGACAGTTAAATTGCGATGGTACAAAGATACGATGTGTACAATATACATACATCCATAGTTGATGTGACACGAACGCCTCTAGAGTAGGCACGAGGAGGCACGAGGAGGCACGAGGATTATAGTTGAATCGACTAAGTACATAAATATTATCGAAGTAGCTGTACATCCTCCGAAATTCTTATTAAGGAAACTCACTCTCTCTGGAGAAATGTATAATTTCTGTAAAACTAGTAAGTATTTACCTACAGTGTTGATTTTCTAAAGGTTAAAATTAAATGTAAGTCAGACAAGACAGTATTTTGAACAAATAAATGTTGGACAACCAACATTTGTTTGTTCAAAATATATTAACTTTTTGTTTGTTACGGAAAAGCCTATATTACATCACAGGGTTACATCCTGTAACCCTACGATGTGATACGGGCTTTTCAAAATTACTTCAAGGTTCCCGACACAATAGTTGTGAAACGACTTATTTTTAACAACAATAAATTTTCATATTCATTTCATAGCTACCGAGTGGCAACCCTGGTTGCACATGGTATAGATAACGACCCGTTTTATGAAATGTTTTACAACTAACGTATAGCTTTCTAAAGAAAGGTGATCACCAAATGTGGCGGGCAGCACGTTTCCGCCAAAGCGGCCGATCATCGTAAAATAGTAATAAAGACGCCTTTTGTATTTCCTTATTCAGGAATTAAAACGCATGTGCTGTGCCTTAACAAGAACTCAGGGTTGCTTTTATTACTAAAATGAATACATTCATATAAAAAAAAATCCTGACATTTTGACTCATCGACGCCCAGCCTAACCCATGAACTTAGAAAGCTGAAGTTTTGCACAGACTTTCCTCTTTATTGTAGACAAGGAATAAGGCCACATTATTGGGATTACCACGAAATAGGGAATATAAAGAATTTATATTTTCCCTGACTGGTATCGCGGGCGACCCCCGACCTGTCTGTCTGTACACCCTGTGTATCTGTCTGTGGTATCGTAGCTCCTAAACTAATGAACCGATTTTAATTTAGTTTTTTTTTTTGTTTGAAAGGTGGCTTGATCGAGGGTGTTCTTAGCTACCTACATCCAATCCAAGAAAATCGGTTCAGCCGTTTGAAAGTTATCAGCTCTTTTCTAATTACTGTAACCTTCATTTATCGGGGGTGTTATTTTTTAATTTACCCTTGTTAAATTTAACAAGACTTTAACTAGGGTTGTAAATTATAAAAATGACATGAATTTTGGTAACGCTAAAGTGTGAAAATACATATTATTATGACATACAGAGCTTGATTAGATTTTTTAATAAAACACAAAGAAAAACATCGTGAGAAAAACTCCATGCCTGAGAGTTCTCCATAATGTTCCCAAAGGTGTGTAAAGTCTGCCCATCTGAATTTGGCCAGCATGGTGAGATATGCCTAAAGCCCTTTTCAATCTGAGGGGTGCCAGGTGAACATTGCTCAATTAATAGTTGGCCGACGATTGGTTGATGATATGATGATGAATCAAAAATTGCTACTCATATCATAAATGTAAAAGTGGATTTATTTGTTGGTTTGTTCATTGTTAGTTGTCTTTTAATCACGCCGCAATATAGCTACGGATCGATGTGATTTTTTGCATGGGTATAGTTTAGAGGACCTTGTTGAGGACCTGAAAAGTGAGATAGGCTACTTTGTATACCGGGAAAGCAAACAGTTCCAGCCGAATGACAAGCTGCTTTTCACGCATTTGTCCTTCAATCACGCCACAACAAAGCTACGCAATGACGTGATTTTTTGCATGAGCAACGGTGAGGACTTGTCAAACAATAAAAGGTTATTGTGATAAGCGGTCATTCGATATGTCAATAATATAATTGTTCCGAAGTCACAATAATAACTATTATCTTTATTAGTAACGGGGTATACAATTATGGACAATAAATCAAGTAGGTAGCATGATATCAATAGCACAACGTTACATAAAGTTTATATTAGAAATTAAAGAGCTGAGCAAAGGCCATTTGTCATCCACGTCACTAATGACTGATAGATAGACACAATGACGTAACAACCTAGCATATTCATTCTACTATGGCTGTTTGGCCTGGACAGTAATCAATTAGGTACTTAAATAACACGGTAATTTGAATACGAGTCGCTACCTGTAACGGTTCATAACTATTAATCCTATTAATCAAATTAGTAGATGCCAAGAGCTTTATCAGCTTCTGTAATAGGTACACGTAATATTTCATTATTCTACTGATACATACCTACCTACTCCAATTACTCTTTGAATATTTTAATGGCCGCGTGCTTTCGACATAACCAATAAGTATTTGCCAATTACATTTATTAAAAGTTACTGCTGTCACTGAGCAGAAATATAATATTTTTTCTTTTAAAGAGTAGTTATCTTCAGTAAGAATGTTTTCAATGATAATTACTTTTTCTTAAGAGGGCTCTCTCCGTCACTCGTTTCATACAATCGTAGTTCCAATTTCATTTGAATATTAAACAACCAAAGTCCATGAAATTTTGCAGACATATTCCAGAAACTAATATCTATGTCTGTGGTTTTCCAGATTTCTGTTAAAATATTCGGATTCAAAGTTACGCGGTCTTAAAAATTTTCATACTAATCTTTAAGCCCCTGTAATTTTAAAACTACATATTTTTAGAAAAATCTAAAACCCCACAGACACAGATATTAGTTTCAAAAATATGTCTGCAAAATTTCATGGACAGCTTTGGTTGCTTAATATTCAAATGAAATTGGAACTACGATTGTATGAAACGAGTGACGGAGAGAGCCCTGTTAAAGGAGATAAAAATTAATAAACGCCACAACAAACTGACACGACAAACAAGAATCACACGCAACATCGCGTTGAATAGGATACTACATAAAATAAGACGTAGATAAATGATATCCAAGATATAAGAGAAAGGTAGAATTGACGGATCAAATTCTTCGGGACATCGAGGAACCAACTCCCTAATCAAATGTCCGAACAAAAGTGTACACGGTAGGTAATACACCGACCGGTTTATAACGCGTCATATTAAATTATGCAAGTAATAAAATTCCTCTGCAACAAAGTTACCCTTTGAGTACGCTATTTTTCAAAACATTGTCGCGTCATTTTTCATTGCGTCAATCAAGAGTCACTTGACGATTATAGTTCAGGGATGGCGCTACAAAGTATCCACAGTTTATCTTTAAAACTTATTGTTTTGCAACTTTGTAAATGCTGTACTTAAGTATAATTGTGTCGCATGTAGCTTAGATCATCTAGGTATCATAAACTTCGTTTTTCATACAATGGTTATAACTTATAATATACTTACATGAAAATTTTATCTGTGTCCTCGTTCATGTATGCAATACGCAATATGTTTACGACTATCTACCTCTTGAAAGATGAAATTTATATTCTACTAGCTGATACCCGCGACTTCGTTCGCGTGGATGTAGGTTTTCAAAATTCCCGTGGGAACTCTTTGATTTTCCGGGATAAAAAGTAGCCTATGTGCTAATCCAGGGTATAATCTATCTCCATTCTAAATTTCAGCCCAATCCGTCCAGTAGTTTTTGCGTGAAGAAGTAACAAACATACACACACACACAAACAAACTTTCTCCTTTATAATATTACTAGCTGATACCCGCGACTTCGTTCGCGTGGATGTAGGTTTTTAAAATTCCCGTGGGAACTCTTTGATTTTCCGGGATAAAAAGTAGCCTATGTGCTAATCCAGGGTATAATCTATCTCCATTCTAAATTTCAGCCCAATCCGTCCAGTAGTTTTTGCGTGAAGGAGTAACAAACACACACACACACACACACACACACACACACACACACACATACAAACTTTCTGCTTTATAATATTAGTGTGATAGTGTGATGTGATATTATATATATATATTGTAAATGCAGTAGGTATAATTGTGTCACATGTAGCTTAGGTCATCTAGGTATCATAAACTTCGTTTTTCATATACTTATTAACTTTTATATAACTAATAATATACTTACATGAAAATTTTATCTGTGTCCTCGTTCATGTATGCAATACCTATCTACCTACCTTCTGAAAGATGAAATCTATATTCTATGTTCTCACTTTAAAATGTACTTTACTAAATATTTTATTAACTCGCCTCCTCTGCACGTCTCTTGAGTTTTTGTTTAAATTGCTAATTAAATTCAGGATTTTTTACAAACTGTCATCCTTGATAAAAATTGTCTCATCAACTGTTAACCAGAGTGTGAGCCAATGAATATTTTTATCGACGCGTCCAACGGGTCCGCAAAAGATTGCCGCGACCTGATTCCTTAGTAATTTCTTCTGAATTTGAAACCATATTTGTTTATGAGTAAAGATCATTTTACATTACGTCACAGTGTTTAATCACATCAACGCAATTTCGTTTTCATCTAAAAGAAATACGGTTTAAAGTTCTTTGGTTGACGAATAGCGTAACATAAGTCGAAAGTCATCAAAATAATGTAGCTAACAAGGAGATCTGTAGAACGATATTGAGCTCCTTTCTTGTCCGTTTCTTATGCAAATATTGACACAATGTTGCAATCATTAATCAGTCCAAATGCCAGGGTACAAGGGGAAAGGCCTGAATGTGTCAAGACGTGAAACGCTCACGTGCTCTTATACATCTAACCCACCGTGATCAAGATCATTCTGAATTGTTTATGTACGATATTATTAATCTGTACATATGATCTTCATTGAATCTGGGATTTTGGATTGGAAATTATATCGGTAGGTATTTGTATTCCCTTGGCTGACCTTAGTTAGCATTTAAGTTGGTACCTACTTATATTCCCTACTGACGTACTTATACAATTTTCTCAAACAGTTCCTAGGCCAGGACATAGTGTGCTTTTGGTCCCGGAAAATCAAAGAGTCCCCACGGGATTTTAGAAACCTAAATCTACATGGATGAAGTGGCGGTCATCCATCTACTTTGTATAGAGATAGCTTGCATCCTGGCGTCTATAAACACCTAAATATACGCGGACAAAATCGGGGTTTCACATATTATTTAATTATGTAATAAGAGGCTTTTCAAAAGATATTAAAAGAAAGAAACTACTACTGACCTACCCCCTTATCTGTGGGCCTACCGATAGCAACTTAAAAACCATGTTTTTTGCACCAGTACGAAGCGATAAGGCTATTGTACATAAGCTGTAGGAGTCATAACATTTACCACGCTCACTGTCGCAGCTGTGAAAAAATATCCAAACGTCCCATATGCGTTGCAGATTTGGCTGTTGTTGCTTTCCAATGTTTTCAACAAATGTTTGTAAACTGTTGGTTTTTTCCATCTGACAATCTTCAGGCCATTTTTTTGGTAGAATCCAAGTCTCTTGATTCTTTTAACCGAATTCAAAACAAAGTAAGTACCGGAAAACTCTGTTCCCTAATATAATACGATGGCATGCAGGCCTTTCTCTAGACTTAAATATTATGAAAACTCGGAAAAAAAGTCATCTAATAAGAACGTTTTTTTATTTCGTGTCGTCTCACATCATTTATCGCTCAATAAACAGTGTTATCACCGTAATTACACGATGTATGAAAGTTAAACGCTCATGTTGAGCCGGCATCGACAGCGGCGGAGTGTTAGGGTGTTTACATACGGTAGCAGCTGTCCGCGACCGTGCGGCAGCTGTGGTGTATGTGAAAAGCCGCGGGCACAGATTCACAGACGTCACGGCGTTTTGTAGGGGTACTAACACCTTGCCCTAGACAAGTGCCTGTGAAAAGTTTTTCCGGAATTTTCGGTGACTGATCGAATAGCTCGATTATAAAACATTTGTTTTATAACCTTGATAATCACATGATGTAGGAAACTTAAATGCCCATGTTTAGCACATATCGACAGCGGCGGAGTGTTAAGGTGTTTGCATACGGTAGCAGCTGTCCGCAACCATGCGGCAGCTGTGGTGTATGTAAAAAGCCGCGGGCACAGATTCACAGAAGTCACGGGGTTTTGTAAGGGCACTAAACACCTTGCCCTGGACAAGTGCCTGTGAAAAGTTTTTCGGAATTTTCGGTGACTAATCGAATATCTCAATTAAAACTTTTATAACCATGATGATCATACGATGTATGAAAGTTATACGCCCATGTTGAGTAGGCATCGACAGCGGCGGAGTGTTAGGGTGTATGCATACGTTAGAATGTCCGCGACCGTGCAGCAGCTGTGGTGTATGTGAAAAGCCGCGGGCACAGATTCACAGACGTCACGGGCTTTATAATGGCATTAACACCTTGCCCTGGAGCCTGGACGATTGCCTGTGAAAAGCTTTTCTTTTCCGGAAAAGCTTTTACAGTTACTATAAGGCCTCATTTACACGAGAGCTTTTTTAAAGTCCGTTAAAAAAGGGTCCCAAGAATATTTCACACATCAACGCTTTTTTAAGTTTCAACTGACATTAAAAAAGCTCTCGTGTAAATGAAGCCTAACAGATTAATTTTCCTGAAAACCTAAACATAATTTTAGAGTATAAAATTGTTGAATAAGTAAAAATTTGTCATATTATGCAGATCTGTACTTAGACTAAAAGAAAATTAACTCTTCATTGAAAAATGATAATTGATTTATCGATATTTCATAAAAAAGGGCAATTTAAAGGAGTTTATCAATTTTAACAAACTAGAAAACAATTAAATGCGTCAGCATACCACAAAAAAAAGAGTGCTAACATGGTTGTTAACAGCACAAACAACTAGCTCACAATAGAGAACTAACAGATGCTTTACAGCAGCCAAAAACGGTAAAGTGTACAAATAAACCAATAGCGGCGTCAACTACACAACAATACAACTATACAATCCGTATCGCATCATCTGCAATTAGGGACCACGAATAATAATTGAAAAGGTTAAGGGCGTTTCTTAAAAAACCCCGGCCAAGTGCGAGACTGGTCTCGCTCTTTTAGGGTTCCGTACATACATAATTTATGTTTTGCTCACAGCTTACAAACTGCTTTATGAATCGTTGTTTTCAGTGTTTATTGTTTAAATATAGTAGGTACATAAAACCCCGAAATTTCACATTCCTAACTAGTTTAGTTTTTGAGATATATCACAAAAATGATCTAAGTCAGTTTTAGACGTAAAAATTAATTCGTACTTTATTCAATGAGTTCTAGACAACGGGTTCACACACTAGGGTAAGAAATTATTTTTTTTCTAGCTCCTTTTTCATCTATGAGAGCCACCTGAAAATAATTTAATTGAATTTCTTATACATAAGTATTCGATTTTGGATCAAGGTTCCACGTGGTTCTACACCAAATACCACAGGTTTGTAACTCATTTCATCTACGGGCTAGAGGTCCATGACACGGAGACAGACAGACAGCAGTGTGACATTAATAGGGCTCCGTTTTACCCTTTTACGGTTACGGAACCCTAAAAAACCAACATTCATAAAACCCTCATAAGTTAAAAGTGAATCAAGATATCGGTCCCCGTATTACACCGCACCTGGCTTTCACCCCGGCACAGCCCTATTTTGTATTTCAAAAAGTACCTAGGTACCTACTCCAAAATATTAATAACGCTTTTCATAGTTCATTGGGTTCGCGGATTGCGAATATATTGTGCAAACGGCTTTCTTGTGTCGCTATTATTTAGTTTCATTGTACGTAGAACTAATACGGGTAAGGTCTAATAATGCACACTTTCGTGAGGGAAACTCATTACAATTGCCACTCAAAGTGGTCGGTACGAGTAGGTATCGACTAATTAATCGCTAAATCTCAGTGAAAAAGTTTTGCTTCTCAAAGCCAATCCAGTACTTAGTTATATTGCATAGATTTTTTTTACTGGAACTTTCGAGTTGGTATAACCTATTTGAACTACATAGAAGTGATGTTTCAAACAAAAATCGTATTCTATGACATTACTAGAACGAGTTTCAGCCTACAAAAAAAATGTATTCGGAACTAGCTGTGCCCGCGACTTCGTTCGCTTGGAATAGTGACTTTTCGCGCTTTATATAGCCACGGACGCTCAGGCGCGAGGCGCCGTGATTCTTTAAATTGACATAACTTTTTTATTTATAAACCGATTGACATGAAATAAACACTAAATCCTAAGTGAAGCTTACTACAATATATTAGTGAAAACCGTATCTAAATCGAATAAGCCGTTTCTGAGATTAGCGTGCACAAACACACAGACAAACAGACAAACAGACAAACAGACAAACAGACAAACAGACAAACAGACAAACAGACAAACAGACAAACAGACAAACAGACAAACAGACAAACAGACAAAAAAATAATTAATTACAATTTCGGGTTCGGCATCGATATAATAACAACCCCTGCTACTTTTTTTTTATATATTTCCATTGTACAGACACCACTTTTCTACAATTTTATTATATGTATAGATGATCCATCCTGTAGGTACTACTACCATATTACATAAAGTTTATCTTCTGCAAAGTAAATATAAACTAAAACTAGTTTCCAATTTCGAATTAAGACTTGTGTGAATTACCTAACCAAAGTTGGAAATCGGAACATCGCTAGGCAAAAGGTTTCTCTATAATGCCAAGAATTGCTTGCTGACTTTCTTAAGTAATTACCTAAAATTCATATAGATAGTCGAGGCAAACTTCGTGCCTAGTAGGTACGTTTGTTCCAAGGGCCCCTATCTCTCTGGAAACCTCTTTCCGAATCATAATCCAATGTCCATTGATGCCGACAACGAATGAGCAAAACGAATCCGTCTAATGGTCCTATAGTTCCTTTATCAGCGCTGAGTTAAGTGCCTGCACAATGGAGGCAGCTCCCACGCGTGTCACAACACCCTATAAACCACACACACCAACATAAAGAGACCCATAACAATGGCTACTCCTTCTATATCGCAATGAATAAAATATGCTGTATGAATAATCGAAGGCCATCGTAAAATGGTTAGTTTATGTCAGGGCTACGTACCCCATAGTAATGATTCAATCCACGTTGATCCCAACGTTCATTATTGTAACGATTGTGGGAAAATAGCAAAGTTTTTTTTATAATAAATCTATGAGAGTAACATTTGTACAATAGAATCTGTTGAAAGGCTTGTGCAAAATGTTTTCGTAAACCATGAGCAAAGAATATATGTGCTTATTAAAAACCATACTTTACTTAGTATTTTACTTATAACTAGAGACACTTCAATTTTATTTATTAGTATAGAATAGTGCCAAAATAAAACAAAATAGCCATATAGGTATTTTTTATTTATTGTCACATAAATTAGCACTCGCTTGATCGATATAATTTTCATATTTTTCCTTCCCAAAATTCCCGGGCATGAAAATAGAGGCATAATGATGATTTGATTGCCTTATGATGATTGTGATTGCCTTTTCAGTTGACGGGTTAAAAAATACGAGTTAGGCAGACGCTTATTTGACAGTGTGCTATTAGCACATGAGTTGGTATTCTTTGCTGTGTGATTACTTAGTGCTAATCTTTTCACAATGAGAAGAATACTATACTATACTATACTGCACAATATTTAGTATTCAATGTTAGGTACTATAATAGGTACTACTCTTGGACCAATCATTTTAATTTAGAGATTAGTGTCCAACCAATAAGTAATATTTTCGATTATCTTATGTTCGGTTAAAACAAAATCTAGTAAGTATTAATGTTTCACGACCAATCAGTAAGATTGATAAAATGCTTAATGTAATAGCTTCTGAAACTCACCCTCACCCGCATTAGATACCATAAAGAAAAATTTTAACGCGGTCGCGTGACCGCCACGTGGTCTCCCCTCCCCCGCCCCCCGTGGCTTCATTACGCGATAGCTAGGTATTTGTTCACTGCACGCGCACGCGAGCGGACGTCTGCATTATTAAATGCCTTTTACGCTTTTTGCAAATTAAACCCCCCCGCCTACATTGTAAGCATGTTATTAATCCTAGTCAGGGCTATCAAACGGTGATATCAAATTATTAAAACCATTAATCACATTTTGTGAGATTTGTTGAACATAATAATCGAATGTATTTTTTATTACTTAATCATTTTTAACACATTAATGAAGATTTTCAATAAGTATTCTTCTTGGAATGAACAATATTTCGTGAAGTTGACTGAGCATTTTATAGTACTACTTAGGGGTCTTTCCAAACAACCTGAAACACGTATTTCTTCATTTTTAACCGAGTAGGTACGAATTTTCATAGATGTAACTTGAATGATGGACTTTCAATATACGTGAGTAGGTACCTATCCTTTGAAGCAAGAAATTCTAATCGTGAAATAAAAATTTCAGCCCATTTAAATATCACATTTCGGCGTAACGTCATATCTTTTGAAGATGAATATGTCCCTCTTTTTCTCTGCGTTGTATTCCTTGCTGTGACTCGGACCCCTTACCCCTTTCTAATAATCACATTATGGTAGGGGATTTTTTGGAATAGTAATGCAGTGGTTCCCAGTAATGAAGATATAAGAACAAAGAAATAAATAAGATCATGGCGTGTAGATATAGTACAAAAGCAGAAGAGAGCCATGTTAGCCTGTGGTTAAGATGTTGGCCAAAGTATTTGGGGGTCGGGGGTTAGATCCCGGCACGCACCTCTAGCTCAACTGAGTTAAATACTACTTGATTTAACTGTGAAGGGAAATATACATACACGAGAGTTCACCATGATTTTCTCAAGGTGTATAAAGTCTACTAATCCACACTTGGCCAGCGTGGTGGATTATGGCCAAACAAATTTTGAGACCTGTGCTCAAAGTGGGCCGGCTATTGGTTGATGGTGATGTATGATGTATGAATCAATGCCCTGTATTCATAAGAACAATATAATTTATGGTTAATAACGAATCTCCCAGGACGGGCGGTGAGGTGCGCGTGAGCAGAGATCGCTTCGCCGCAATTATCCCGGCGACCTGTGACCCGGGCCGCTTCCCACGCCGCATCGCTCTTTATTCTCACGAGAACATGCCCGTTCCCAACGGAACGATTTCTTGACCTTTGAAATTCCTAAAATAGACTTCACAAATATTAGTATGTAGTATGAAAATAGCAGAAACCAAGGGTGTGGTTCATAGCTGTGAATATTTTTTTGGGTTCCGTAGTCAAACAAGGATTCCCTATAAGCTCGCCCAGTGAATCTGTCCGTCAGTCCGTCTGTCTGTGAGTCACAGCTATTTTAAAAATACATAAATTAGGGCTATAAGATTGAAGTATCAGTGTTCTACACAAGTTAGCGGGCATGCTGTTCGTTTACACTTTACAGGCACATTACTAAAAATGCAAATATAATTATTAAATTCATTAAGCAAATATCTAATGTCATTACAACACTCAGAGCAAATAACATTAGGTATGTATTAGGAATGAGCGTTGTCACGGGTAGATTGCACGCTCCTATCTATTGATCTATATCGATCAAAGCGATTGTTCAAGTGCGTGCAGCGTATTCGATCCGCAGAAATAAAGTAGATAGGGCTTGCACGCGCCGCGCGCCGGCACGTGGCGGAAAAGCGCGTAATGAGCCCGCACCTGCAGGTTACGAATTAAGGGATTTCTCGCGCCCTCCCGTGGGACCGGAGGGAACGCGGTTCCAAATGTTTGTCCTGTCAATACGCGCGCATGGAGTAATATCGGCTAGCCAATATAGCCGGTGGTCTTTTACGGCTTCGAACTAGTGCATTATTCATTCGAGTTACCCCGCATTTTATGAAAATCCATCTATCCGGCTCTGGTAATGAATTAATGAAAATTCTTTACTGCACATCAAAATGAGAGATATAAAACGATATCCCTAAAATAGGCAACATGCAAAGGCGCCTTCATTGAGATTGATGATTTTATTATTTAGGCTTTTGCGTCATTTTCAGACCATTGTCTCCAAAGATTTTTTTCTGTGAACCGTGGAAACGATTTAGATAGGTATCTACCTATTATGAACCAAAAATCGAATATACAGCAACTATACACTTAGTTGACGTCATCAATCGGTAGACGTTAACTGTTGGACACATGGGCTCAGGTCTGTGGGGATTTGCACATACTTACCACGGTCTTGCACCGCCTGGATCCAGCGGCTTCCTGCGACTTGTTTGATAGTGATACTTACCGTGGAGTCTGTCCACTTAGGTACTTAAGTACCTACCTACTTAACCTAGCCTACCTAGCCTTTCGCCTACCTAGGCTGCCTAGTGTAGTGTGCCAACGCTCCATTTTCTAAGCAACAAATAAATCAAGTAGGTTAACGCTGACGTTCGAAATCGTGCAAATATTTTAACATACCTACCTAATCAGTCTGAACTCTGAATCGATTGTCTTTAGACTTGAGTGCATTTAGGAAATGAATGGAACAATATCGGGTTGCGATCAATCGGGGTGGTTCACGCGATGGGAGCGGCACGCGCGCGGCACTCCCACGGCACGGGCCCACGGGGGTGAATGTAAGCACTCCGCCCCAAGTCTAATGCAATGGCCTTAATGAAACTCGCTATTTAATGAAGGATAAAGCGACATCGGACTTATTGTTGTTTTCCTTTTAACGTAATTGGAAATTATCGTAGGCAGTAGACAAATTCTAATCCATTTCATTATTCTATTACTCAGTGAGGGGCGTAAAATGAAAACCATACGCACTTATGCATATTACCTAGGTATACCTACACGTGAGTGTGTCTCTCTGTCTGTCACCTTCTTACAGTCCTTCTGTTTTACCGATTTTGGCCTGAACCAACTGATTTTGGTTAGGTACAGAACCAGATTGCATTCTGGAGACGAACTTAGAACTTTTTATCCCGAAAATTAAAGAGTTTCCACGAGAATTTTGAAAATCTAAAAAATCTAATTTGAAAATCACACCCGGGACGAAGTTGCTAGCATCGTCTATCGTTGAAAATGTGTCGGTACAGGAAATATAAAAAAATCTACGTTCAAATTATGGTTTTAAATATTTAGTCAGAGATTTCAAAATAAGATTTTAAAGGTAAACTTTGTCAATCACACACAAATAGATAGGTACGTGTCTCGAATATTATTACAATGTCCCGTCAATTTTACAAATTTCACACTCAAAATCCTTCAAAGGCTACATCATATACAATTTACACCTGCGAGAACAAAACTTGTGATCTATGATTTTTTCTGTGCCATAAAAACACCTGTGTCCTTTTAAAAGCTGTTGAGATGTTTACGGCGCTGTTGTTTTTTCTTCTTATGTTTATTGTCTCAAGATTGACAAAGGACGATACCTGTACATCGGAGACAATATTCTGTAACAAATTGCACTGTAAGGTGCTTTTAATACAAGATTAGGTAGGTATGGACCACAGGTATGGACGAAGATTCCCGTACGTGAAGACACTAACAATTTTAATTTCTGAGGCAGCCATGAAAACACGTTTTGAGATGGAACGGTCATTACGTAAATTTTTACCTGACCAATAGAACTTGGGACTGTAGATTGCTTGAAGATTAATTCTATCACAATGATGATTTCTATATGTGCCGGTGTTAACCAATAATGACAAATTTAATTTTGAGTTAACCGTGCATTATGAATTGATTTAAACATCAGAACAGTTAGTAAATAGGCATAGGTATTTTATTTCATCATAGTCGATCATACCACAAACAGGAGTAGTCCATAAATATACTTAGTAGGTATAGACTATGCATTACACCTAATTATTAATCACGTTTAAAACCTAAACAGAAACAGTCATTACGATTATAAATTATATCAATTTATTTACACCGCTGTTTGAATCCAGATACCCAAAGTAGGTACTTTATATCAATAAACATAATCTAAGCGAAGGCATTAGCTGACAAGTGACAAAGCATACCTACCAGTATCAACGAACCGATAGATTAAGTACCTACCTACGCGACAGGTTGAGATGGCAACCGGGATATGAGACCCCGCACGTCACTAGCGCTCAAACGCAGCGGGTTAGCGCGGGGATTGTGCGGGTGTGCGGGACGTCCCCACCCCGGTTGCCATCTCAACCTGTCGCGCATTATACTTAGTCTTCGATCAATAAATAATAATCACTAGCCGATGCCCGCGGCATCGCCCGCGTGGATTTAGGGTTTTCGAAATCCCGTGGAAACGCTTTGATTTTCCGGGATAAAAAGTAGCCTATGTGCTAATCCAGGATATTATCTATCTCCATTCCAAATTTCAGCCAAATCCGTCTGGTAGTTTTTGCGTGAAGGAGTAACAAACATACACACACACACACACACACACACACACACACACACACACACACACACACACACACACACACACACACACACACACACACACACACACACACACACACACACACACACACACACACACACACACATACAAACTTTCGGCTTTATAATATTAGTGTGATTATTATCAAGTAGGTAACTCCTTAGCTTCCTACCTAGGGACCTAAGTAGGTACCTAGATATCTACTCGTTATTCATTAGAGACTACTTACTAACTTTAATTAGGTACTTAATTGTAAACCAAAAAGTAACCGAGACCAACTTATTATACTTACTTACCTTTTTTTTTTTCGAGTAAGTAGAAGGTGGCAATAAGCTTAGTTCTTAAAAACTATATTTAATATCATCAAATAAGGTCCCTTTCAAATAAAGCAATTTACTACCTGAATTCCTCTCCTTCAAGGTGACTTTTTGCTGATTCTTTTTTTACACTCACTGTTATTAAAATAACTCGGTCTCGGACCTCTTTGTGTGGCCGTATTGGGGCCTAATGCTCCAATGTTCAATTAGAATGGACGTTTTCAACTTTTTATGAAGTGCCAAATTAAAACAAATGAAGAGGGATTTACATTATATCTACTGGCTGATGCCCGCGACTTTATGCGCGTGGATATAGGTTTTTAAATATACATTGGGAACTCTTTGATTTTCTGGGATAAAAAGTGGCTTAAGTAATATATAAATAAGTCTATGCTTATGTCACTTTCCAGGTCTGTAACTAAGTATAGGCAAAAAATCACGTTGATCCGCTGCTCCGTTGCAACGTGATTGAAAGACAAACCAACAAACTATTAAATCAACAGACCAACAAACAAACGTACTTTCGAATTTATAATACGGTTACTTAATAGTGATTAGTGATACTTACTTAAAGAAAGATAGCCTCAATAGCTCAACGGTTAAAAAAATTTATGGAGAACTGCACAGAGGAAATCCTTTCCTCGCAATATTATCCCTCACCGTTTAAGCAAATTGTGATACTTAAGTGGGTAGTACCTATTCATTTAATTATTTAAAAACATTCATAATTCCGAATAGTTAAACTTGCGCACCCGAGATTGAACCCCGGACCCTCCGATTAGGAGCCCGTGTTTTAGTTCGTTTCTTGGCAGGTAATTCATGTTTTTTTTTTAATTACGATTTGTTGTAATTTTAATATATAAATAAAATAATAAAATATAAGAATTATTTTTATCATTAGAATGTTAGACTTCTAATACTGAAATATTTTCATTTAAATATTTGATTATTCTACTTAGACCCACATGCTTATTAACAGAAACACAATTTCATACCTACAATATAAAGGTATCCACAATTGAATTCTACCTGAATATGTTATTGGGCTGGATTGCCGCAGCCTCCGAAACCTGTCGCCGCGACAAGTGGATGCCGTCACGTACTGCTATTGTTCCCATGTTCCCCCCTCCTCCCCCCTTTTACGAAACATTGTGGATACCCCCTTCTGATTGTGACGTGTAAGTACCTACCTACGGTAGGTAAGTATATGGATTAGGTCATAGGTATATTAGGGTTCCGTACCTCAAAAGGAAAAAGGAACCCTTATAGGGTCACTTTGCTGTCTATCTGTCAGTTTGTCTGTCTGTCTGTCCGTCTGTCCCTCTGTCAAGAAAACCTGTAGGGTACTTTCCGTTGACCTAGATTCTAGAATCATGCATTGGCAGGTATATACCTAGGTCTTATACCTAAGTAGGTACTTACCACAAGTAAAGGAAAAATCTTGAATTTGTGGTTACATCACAAAAAAAATATTAAAATGTGTTCATGAACAAATACTATGATTAGTATTTTCAACTGATTTTTATTTATTTTTATGCATAATGTTATAGTTCTTGATTTATCATGCTAAATGATTAAATAATACGCCTATAGACGTAACCCTCAGTGCGCGAGTCAAACTCGCTCTTGGTCAGTTTTTACTTAAGCCTGGGCCAGACTGTTTTAAACAAGCCCTCCACATCGGTCTCTCTCCCTGAGCCAAAAGAGCAAAGGCATCAGATTATAAAAGCGACTTCTAATTGAATATTCATGTGCATATTGAAGGCCACTAAGATGCATTCGGATCGAGGAACTTACTTCGCCTGACTAATATTAAAACATTATTATTAAATAAGATAAACAAAATAAAATAAAGGCTCAAAACAAACATTACAGGACAAAGTGCGTGTCACGAGCGCAACGGCCTTAGCCAGGGCCGCCCAACCTCAGGCAGACGCCGCCGTGCGCCGCCATGGGAAAATCAGGCTTCGCCGCCCCCTCCGCGCGCCCATTGGCTCGCCCCGGCCCGCCCCGCGCCCCACCCGCGCCCATAAATACGACGTCGCACCGTGCATCTCTTCATTCCTCACCGGCTACTCGTGTAGAACGCGTAACGCGCCGCGAAATCCGTACGTTTCCTACCAGTGTTCGTGTTTAGTGACCATCACGATGAAAGCAATAACTGCTGTGTGCGCGACCGGAGCGTCCGTGCCGGCGATCGCCAGCGGACGAGTCCAGAGGCATCGGGACGGCGAAAACGCTGAAATCCAGATGTACCTTTCCAAATTACAAGACCTGGTTCCATTCATGCCAAAGAACAGGCGGATCTCGAAGCTGGAGGTCATCCAGCACGTGATCGACTACATCTGCGACCTACAATCAGCTTTGGAGAATCATCCTGCCGTGGGCCAGTTCGAGGCCGAGGCGGCGTTGGCGCCTGCGTGCGCCTCACCCCCCAGGCCGCGCCGCCGACCGCTCGGACCCCGGCCCGCGCCCAACACCATCCTCCCCGCTGACAAGGCTGTCCCCTCATCACACCACTCTAGCCACACGGTACGTTTTAACACCCTAATAATTATTTTTTTAAAGAAATGTTGATTTTCAAAACAAAGTAGTTTTCAATTTCGTATTTCGCGAAAAAACATGATGTTGACGTGGTAGATTAACCCTGTTTCCAATAAGTATTATTTTTAAAATCATTACTGCTTAACGGTACTCGAATAGCCATTGCATAAAAAGTTAATGAAATCGGTCGTGTCAATGTTTTTGCGGCGCGCGCGCACCTGCGTGTTTCGCAAGCGAAGGTAAAAGTGGAGATGCTGGCCGTTTCACAACCCGTGTCGACGCACAATTTACTTAGTAAACAATGCTTTTTGCTAAAATTATAAAGTAAAATAAGTCTTGACTCAACGTAGTAGTTAATATACCTAGATAGATACATATTTGCTGTTATATGTATTTCAACATAATTACATAATGGATGTATAAACAAATCCTTCAATTTATTGCACTTTAGCCAAATAAAGCCTGTAGGGCGAACAGTATTCTAATAAACAGTTTAAAAATAAAAAGCCGATTCTCGTATTTCAGTTACCCCCCAGACCAGTTATCCTAGTTAGCTAGATGCGTAAACAATGTAGGTATATGTCGGTGATGCATTCAAAGCCGCGAGTAGGTAGGTACACCTACCTATTCGGTAAATAGTCACAACACAATCTAGACCGCTACTCACGCATGCGTGACGGCTGTTTTGAATTTCAGCCTTGAAGCGCGGCCACCTGCGCCGGCGCCGCGTAAACGACCCTGTACTGACACACAATCTGAATATTCAAGCCATTTCTGCCTCATTTAGCATTCCGATTGACACCTGTGTATAATTATTTTATCTCCGAGCCACGCAGCGTAATTACCCCTAAGTTTCCGCCAAGGATTAGATTAGCGAGGCTATAAATGCATGATGAGTTGGCCGCTGGACGCACGGCAGGTGCATCTCCGAAGGATTTATTCGAGCGCCTTGCGTCTACGAGCCGGGCTCGTTAATAGTACTTGGTCGCGCCACGTAAATTTTAATCACTGCCAGTTGTTGGAACCGAGGGAATGTTCAAAACAAGAGTGATTTAGGAGACGCAACGTGCAAGAATTTATACAGAGACCGTCGCGTATTTAGTGCATCTGCCCAAAACTGAAATTTATTGTTGTTTTCCATTACGTTATGTGTGCTAACAAACCACATGTCGTCACATTAGGTACTATTGATGATGATTATATTAGGTACATATACATTAATTATTCAATTATAGTTTGTATTCTAAATCCGTAAACAATTTTTTATAATGCCCAAAAGCCCCAGCATAAAGATATTGATACGTTTGAAAAACAGATATTTACTAATACACCGCCTACACTATGCAGGAACTATCGGAATGTCGAGTGATTTAACCACATTCCAGAATACAAATGTGAAATATTCAAACTTACAAGGACATCCAACGTTGAGTTTATTTGTCTTGCGAACGCCGATTCGATCGGACAGGTCTCTGTAAAAAATGATAGAAAAAGCTTCGGCGAGATCGTGCTGGAATGCCTGGCTCCGTGCGCGTCGTGAGGCGGCATTTCACGGCGATATCTCGAGAGGCATCAGGCGCTGTGTTGTGCCACAAACCGCGGTCACGAGCATACGCCACGGCAACTATATCTCGCGACGAGACTTAAATTGTTACCCGCAGCTGACTGCCCTCGGGCTCTCACGATCGTGGGACCTATCGCCAACTTACTCAGCGTCTGACAGGCATCCATCTTTACCTCCTTCCCACATTATACGTTTTAAATAATACTGAATTACATCTTTTACGATTTCACTTTACCATTAATGTTAATATGACTACATTTATAGGCAAATGCTTGACTTTTCGCCCTCGCCATAATGAGGAGCTAAATATCCATTATAGTGAAAAGGATAGGCGCGTAATCGCTACACCCCCTTATTACAAGCGACCCCATTTAATAACCGTTGACGTTCATTTAGCAGTAATACTAGTACATTACAGATGTAAGATAGAAGATGTAGGTATCTAAGCTTTGATTAAAAACAATTTTTTTTATTAAAACATTATAAAATGAAGTATGTATTATGCGGTTTGCTTGCTTACACGCATATCATTAGACTGAGAAAGATTTAAATTGATGCAACGAGTGGCACCTACGCACCACGTCCCGTCATCAGGAGGCGACGCGACAGAAGACAACAACGCACCGCCAGGTGTTCGCGCCCACGTACACCGCTCGCCCGCTCCTCTGAATATCTTTGTCTCCGCTTACTTTGCGCATAAATCGCGCATGTGAAAGTTTTACGAGCACCTTTACGCTTCTCCGAACTAATAAACCGGCATCGGCGGCGAGTAGACAATGCAGCTCCACCGCGAAATGTCTTGGCAAACCTCTACCGGGCTGCACACGTGCAACGATTTCGCCGATCGGTCGGATTCCATCGTCGATCGATCGAGGGCATTGTGCGGGTAACGGTCGTTCACAGCTGCGTACGAGTACACGTGACGGCGCCGGTGGCGGATAGCTAAATAAATGCAACGCACCTATTCATTATCCAGTCGACAATGCCGCTCTCATAAAGGGATTTCACGTGTTCGCTCTCGCGAAGTCCCGATCCGTTCGGGACATGTGCGCTCTCCCTTCGGTATGTCTGTAAATAGGGTATGGCCACGTGCGGCCGTTCAGCTGTGTCGCGGATGTGCGGACGGGAAGCGGTAATCTAACACTTACTGATACTCAAACGATACGTCTAAACTACGCTGCGAACTGGGTGATAACCGATCATGGAAATGATCAGCAGACTACCGACTTGCGTAAACTGGCGCGCCAGCCCCGCAAGCCCTTTGACCAGACGCTAATGAATTAAAACAGTGTCGAAACAGGGCATATGCGGTGACAGATGGCCGGACGCGGGCGGGATGCGCATGTGCCACCCGATACACTATTTGTCACAATCAGTAATAACTGTAATGACGTTCAGAGGGACCAATTAATTTGCCTCGTACTTACGATGTTGAAAACATTGCACGGTTTGTTAAGCAATTAATTCGAGATAACAATGATGTTTACTAGGGTCTTTCTGGTATACGCAATACTCTTGGATTCGTTATTCTTAAGATTATACAATATTGTATCGAATCAATGACTCAAAATCTTTTTCTCTTTGTTACAGACTCCAGAAAAACAAGATCAACCGGACAGGCCGATGTCGTGTTAAGTGATAAATATAGTTTGTAAGGACATTTTTATTAATGGTGAACTTCAATACCTCGAGGTGCAAGGGAAGCGCTCCGCGGGAGAAGTACGGCAGCAGTACCTCAGATAAGGAGCCTCCTGCATCAGTTCCAGTGAACTTCATCTCACGATGATATCCTAAGTACGATCTCGTTAAGATCAATGTAATACGTTAATTTAATTATTTCGTGGCATTACGTGCAGAAGACTTGAGCATTGCAATGCAATCGGCCGCCTCGGTTGTCCACCGACGACGGTGGGGCGCCAAGGCGGTGTGTTTTGTTATAATGTTAATGTAAAAAGCTTTATTAGTTGTTAATGTAGGTTGGTGTACGTGAACGTGTTTGTAAATAATAATGTTGAGTGGTTTGCGACATCTAGACAATTTTCGGTATTTTCTTCAAAAAATAACTACACGGTACTTTTCTCATATCATACAATAAATAGTATGCAATAAATGTTTCCTTCGATCCCTCAATTTTTCACAAAGACAAATGTTTCTTTAATTAGGTATTTTTTAGTTTTAAAACGATGCTTCCATTTATATCAAAGACGTAAATCAATTCAAAGTTGATTTACCTATATAATTATATTATTTTAAGTTAAAATTTTTGAGTGTGATTATGCATGGCGATTTTGTTGCTCTTATAGATTATGAAAATATAAGTTCTAAACGCAAAATTTCTTTTATTAATTTATCGTTCTGCGTTTAGTACAAATAATTGTAAATACCTAGTTTATGTAATAATATTGAAAATTATATAAAAATCTAGCAAAAAATTATCAAATTTAAAACCTTTTATGATTTTATATTGAATTTAAGGTGAAAATGCTTTAATTATCTTATATAACCCTTATTAATTATGGTGTATTATGATTTTAAACGACTGTTATAGTTTTAGTTATTTTCGGGTTGCGTTGTAAATGGTGACAAATTGTATTGTTAATAGAATATGACGTACATAATATATGTGTTGGGAATGGGGTAAAGCCGATTCACATTATGGAAATTGCGATATTTATGTATAAAGAAATCGTGACCACTCTGTGTTTCTCCTAACAAAGATGAGAACGTAGGTATCTTTGGTTGCAATGGCTTCAAAGTCTGCTCTTTTAAATAGCTACTACAATTTCCATAATGGATCGTCTTCTCCCTAATTACCAATTTTTGACCACACCTTACAACTAGTATTCAATCCTCGTCACAAAATATTAGACGACTGATTCAAAAGTTTTTGAACTATCTTTCAATTTTTATATTACTTCAAATTTGCACTGATTTATGTATAATGAAAACAACAGAAAATAAAAAGCATTATTGAATTATTTTCATCTTTTATTGACTCCACTTCCACCTTGGACAGGACATCAGATCAGGACAAGGTATAGTTTGTCATTCTAATTGAGTTTCTCTGCAATCTAATACTTAGTACTTATACCTATCTAATTTAGGTAATAGGTAGGTACCTTGATTGCAAACACGCATTTGATGTCTGTCTGTAAATGAGTTGTGTGCAATATGCAATACTTTTTGCTCTGGATAAAAAAAAAACATGTATTTTACTCCCAAAATATCAATGGTAGATAATACAATAGGTAGTAAGTATTTTTGTTGAAGAAACAAGATTCTAATTCGGCATATAGTTGGGCAATACCTCGAGGATTTATAAAAAGTAGGTAAATTGGGTTAGGTAATCTTCATACGTTACTTTATCGAAACCAAGTGTTAAACTATCAAAAGTTTTATAGTAGGTCAAGTCCATAGTCCATCTACAGAGCTGATGTTTGCAAATAAAGGCAAGAATGCGGTAATTTATGAAATGTGGACACAACCAATAGGTACGTAGGTACAAGGTTACAACTTACAAGATTGAGTGATATACAACCGGCTCTGTCATCTTCAAATAAGTATTATCTACTTTATACCAACCAACCAACAAGAATTTATAATTTCTAATAGGATTTTTTAAAAGAAATGCATATTTTGGTACAGAATTTCGATTTTCTGATGCAAATAAAGAATTTTCTGCAAGTACTTAAATAGAATAGAAATCCTGGAGACCTGTACTAGTAATGTTAGGATCTTTTCAAAAACAGAAAGTCAGGAAAAAATATGGAGACGGATGCTAGAATCACGCGATTGCATCACGGCCAATTATCGCCACTACAATATTTGATCAGCTGCGCTTGTTTAAACTTTTATGCCGTTAGTATGGATCAAAATACTACCTTATCACGTTGGACTAAAGCCGCAATTCGTATAATTGAGAACGCATGCTTAGCCCATTGAATTTTCAGACTTGCTGCTATTTTAATAAGTGCTAATATATCTCAAAGCTAATTGTTGCTGAATTGTGCTTGTTCGCCAAACATTGGCTCAATGTCGTCACTTTTCAACAATACAGTTAATTACCAAGTGTAAGGTTATTTTTAAAAAGTTGATTTGAGTTGTCAAAAATAATATAAAATTATTAATTTAGCTGATGAAGGTAGTTTGGTAAAATCGATATTTGGCTCATTCGATGTCATACAATCTGTTACTAGGAGGCCAACAAGATTGAACTTGCATAAATACGGGTGTTTTGAAGGTTTTAGTTCAGTCTCCTTCTGAGATTCGGAGCGATATCGCATATTTTCGGTATTTGGATTGTGAACTGAATAATTAGATGTTGTGATAGCAATCACGCTCTAATTAAATTATTTATTTTGGCATTAGTTTGTTTAGATTAAAACTCTCGGATAACCTTACACATTAAACTTGTGTTTTTTGTGTTGGTTTTGGAGAGAACATTCCAATAATTCGATAAAAATATTTAAATAATACCTGCTTTTCTGAGTGACGCCAATAATTCAGAAGCGGGACGTGTCTCACGTTGTCGTAATTTCGCTTTGGTATCTTTTTGTAAACAACCCACATTTGATTAAAAATTTTATTGAGTTTGATTTGGTGATTAAAATTTTTAGTTTTTTTTTAATAATTTAGTCTTTTGTGAATTGGAAAGTAATTTGCAATGAGTGGTTCAGATTTTGTATACATCGAATGAGAAGTTTGTCGTTCGGATTTATTGTTGACTTGATATTAAAACTGAGAGTTCGGCAGTTCAGGGGTAGGTTTTAATGATTTGACGGAGGGCAGGATAGCCCATGATTTGGATTTGACTTAGGGCAAGGAAGCCCGCGACTGACATGACAAGATTATTTAGAAACACGAGGACGTGTTAAATTCAGGACGGCCGAACTGTAAGGTTATTTTTAAAAAGTTGATTTGAGTTGTCAAAAATAATATAAAATTATTAATTTAGCTGATGAAGGTAGTTTGGTAAAATCGATATTTGGCTCATTCGATGTCATACAATCTGTTACTAGGAGGCCAACAAGATTGAACTTGCATAAATACGGGTGTTTTGAAGGTTTTAGTTCAGTCTCCTTCTGAGATTCGGAGCGATATCGCATATTTTCGGTATTTGGATTGTGAACTGAATAATTAGATGTTGTGATAGCAATCACGCTCTAATTAAATTATTTATTTTGGCATTAGTTTGTTTAGATTAAAACTCTCGGATAACCTTACACATTAAACTTGTGTTTTTTGTGTTGGTTTTGGAGAGAACATTCCAATAATTCGATAAAAATATTTAAATAATACCTGCTTTTCTGAGTGACGCCAATACAAGGTAATGTAAGCGAGGCAAGCAAACAATTTTAGGCAAATAAAATTATCAAAAAGTTGATACTGCGACCCTGCCAGGATTCGAACCTGGAATCTTCTGATCCGTAGTCAGACGCGTTATCCGTTGCGCCACAGGGCCGGTTGCAAAGCTCGCTGAAAGTCCTGCTGTACTTCTATATACCTACCTAAGGTCGAAGTTGTTTTTTATTTTTAACTTACTTTTGCCCGCGACTTCGTCCGCGTGATACAATTATTGAAAGTCTTATTTATAGCACTCGGGAATAATAAAGCTCAGTCAAAGATAAAAATTAGTGATCAAGCGTTTTAAAATCTTAGAATCGGATCATTAGTTCCGGAAATTATCCCTACATCCAAACTAACAAACTTTTCCTCTTTATACCCACCATAGTCATCAATAATATCATATCTTTTTATACCTAATTTAGTTTATACACCTATCGGCTCTCTAAGCTATAGTAACATTAGCATGTCGGTGACGCGTCCTTGAAATATTTACCCGTCCTAAAATCGCCCAAGGCGTCTACAGAAGTTTTCATTTCAAATACCTTTTTTGGCCTTTCTAAAGACCTAAACAACATTGCAGCGTAAGTGGCTACGATGACCGAATCGAATCTCAAGTGTGTGGCTGATAAGGCGTCGCGTGATAAGAGTAATGCGATTACAGTACACAGGTGTGCCGGCCGGTGTGCGCGCACTGCGAGTCCTTCCTAGGTGCACCTCTGACGAGCGAAATTATCAAGCTAATGTACCTACCTAAAAACTTCGAAAACAATACTCTAAGTGTTTTTTACATAGAGCTCAAAGGTTTTCTTTGAGAAAAAAAACCGGTCAAGTGCGAGTCACACTCGCACAAGAAGGATTCCGTACCATCGTACAAGATATACTAATATTATATGTAGAACACTGCAGTTAATGACGGACCGCGCCATGTAGATTGTAGATATTATAATGTGATTCAGTAAATAAATTTTTTCGTGAACACATTTAATATTTTTGGGGTTCTGTACCACACAAGATAAAAAGGAAAGTATAGGATCACTTAGTTGTCCGTCTGTCTATATGACCGTCTGTCTGTCTGGCGTGTCTGTCAAGAAAACCTATAATCTACTTCCCGTTGACCTAAAATCATGAAAGGCAGGTTGGTTAAAACACAAGTAAAGGAAAAAATCTGTAAACAGTGAATTTGTGGTTACATTACAAAAAAAGTTAAATGAACAAATAATAATGAGTATTTTCAATTTTCAAAGTTAGATAACTATATACCAAGAGGAGTATCATAATATGAAAGGGCTTTACTTGTTCATTCTAAAACAAATTTTATTTATTTTTAACCATAATTGTTTTTGATTTATCGTGCAAAAAAACGGAACGCACTTGGCTGGTTTTTTATAACTAGAATCAGTTTATTTCATTTGATCAAATAAAATTATTCAAATAGGCTTGTACGAGTCTTTTGTATCGTCAAAGGTCAAATCTACGGTCGCTTCGGAATGTTGACTCAGTAATTAGCCAGCCAGCCACTTGCCTTCAGATACTCGTGTGTACTTTTTTGTTAGATACTAATAACATGTAATATAATTTATTAATATCAAATATGCTATATGTATAGATAGATACAAATATTCAACAGATTAAGTAAGTATATCAATGATAATATTATATTGTAGAAGACTGCGAGTAGGTGCAATAAATACCACGATTAGTTTGATGATTTTTATTTGCCGATATTTCGACACAGTTGCATGAGTCCCGATCACGACAGAACTCAACAATACAATATAATAAATGTCGTTAAACCACAAAATAAGCTTAAAATCAAAGATAATAATTTATTAAACTTTAACTCATAGCTGCTGAATGCTCAGTAATCGGCATGCGTTAGATTCACGAGATACCTACCTACTCGTATTGATGGCACTATGTCAGACACCTTCCCGCAAGTGCCAACAACAACAGCTTATAAAGTTGTAACTCAATCAGAAGAAAGATGCATATAAAGCAAAGCAAGCAAGCATATGCACCAATGCATATAAAGACAGACAGACAAATATTCTATTAGTACATAGAAGATTATTGAAGTTTACACTAAAATTAATATATTCAACAAAGATTTTTAAAATCTAAGCTTTTGCGTTAGCTTGCTTCGCTAATAAATAGGTCCTACCTAGATTACGAGTATTTTTTGAAATTCTCCGAATTTTAACAGGATTTAAGTATATTCGTAGTATCAATTTTTCATCTAACATTAAAATAAATAAAGCCGGTAGGTATGTAAATCGTTATGAATAACATTATATTACACACAACATTTTTATATTTTACTAATTTTTTTTTTTTTTTATATTTTACTAGCTGATACGACTACGTTCGCGTGGATGTAGGTTTTTTAAAAATCCCATGGGAACTCTTTGATTTTCCGGGATAAAAAGTAGCCTATGTGCTAATCCAGGGTGTAATCTATCTCCATTTTAAATTTCAGCCCAATCCGTCCAGTTGTTTTTGCGTGAAGGAGTAACAAACATACACACACACACACACACACACACACATGTAAACTTTCACCTTTATAATATTAGTGTGATAGTGTGATGAATAGCTGTTGATTAAGTATGTGTATTTATAGGTTTTACGAGTATGTAGATATAGGTACTATATTTTCCTTCTTTGCAGGTGTTTATTGGAAAATAACTTATGCAGCTGATAGTGACGCAAATCGTAATATAATTTTCTAACTATCTAATGGTACGTCTACCTGATTGCATACTTTGTTGCACATTAATTAAGGTCAACTTTAAGTAAGCAAAATATTATTGTACCAAAAATAGAAATGTAATAATTAATTAATTTGTTTGTTTATAATAACACTATAACATAGACAAAGGTATAGAGAAAAACGTTATTGACCCTAGACGTACTGAGTATCGAGAAACCATAACTTCTCAATGTTTGAAGACCAAAGTCTTCGAACCGTGCGTGTTGCCAGTCATGACATATTATGAATCCAAGGTCCCATCCATGGTCCATGGTCGCTAACTATGGGCCTCATAAGAAAATTCAGAGCTCAGCGGGCAATGGAGAGAGCTACGTGAACAAACTAGAAATGTTGGGATCCGGAGGAGAACCATACATAGAGACATAGATCAGCAGGTTGCGAAGTAAAGCGACTAAAGGGGCGCATACTCGTAGAAAAACGATAGATGTTGGGGTCTCAAGATGCTAGAATGGCGACCAAAGAAAAAGGTGACAGATGACATAAAACGAGTTGCAAGAAGCCGCTGGATTCAGGCAGCGCAAGACCGTCGTGTATGGAAGTTCCTACAAGAGACTATGTCCAGTTATGGACGTCTATTGGATGACGATGATGATGATGAGGTTCATAATAATATTATTATAATATAAAAATATATATAATATAAAAAATATATATATAATATAGTAGGAAAAAATCAAATCTTATCCATTCAACTATCGATATAATAAATAGGTACCAGAAATGAGAATTTATTTATTTTAGAGTTCTGTAGGAGAAGGTATTATACGCAAGTTACTGAAACATTTTGCCCCTAATTACTAATAGGATTTATTTCATGACAGTGAAGGTAAATAATTGTGTGGCTTCACCAGGACATAGGTAACTACTTATCTACTTAAGTTAGTTCAAGTTAGAAATTAGAGTATCCTTATATACCTAACACAAAAATACTTGACACTACGGAAAAAAGACTGGTCAATTAGTTTAGAGATTTAAAATGACAGGTCTGATTATTACGTTGCTGTTCCTTTTATAATGCTCCCTACAGAAAAAGATAGCACGAGATTTAGATCTATCAATTTAGTTTAGAGATTGAGAATTAGCTACATTATCTTAGACAGGATAGTGTGTAACTTATCAACGTCATTAAAGCTTGTTCTATGTGGTTCGTTATGTTTAATTTATTCACGCTCTAAGCTATATTGTGTTGCCGGCCACTTCGTAGGGTCTTAAGTGTTTTAATATGCGGAAATATCACATATTGTTCTTTATCGTGCCGTATCATAATCACTAGTTTCTAAGATATAACGGTACATGCGACAGGTGGTCGCGGCAGGTGTTTGCACTTGCGAGGTGTGAGCACACTGACTCTGATAACAATACTGATAACAGGATATAAGCCTAAAAGCGTACATACGAGTACAAATAGGTGCGATGTACTAAGTTCACATTTGATATGAAATCAATGCATGTATGAAAAATCTCTCAGCCATGCAGTTTTTTTTTCATATCGCATTGAGAATTTCAAATAATAATCGTGTAGGTACATTAACTTAAAACACCTAATTTTATGTTAGTGTGCATTTTAAGAACATTGTTACCAGTATGAACTGTCCAGTAATTTTTATTATTGTCCTGTTGGTGTGCTTATAAAAAAGAGCGGATTGACGTATTTCCGAGCAAGTGGGAGAAAGGATAGTAAATAAATGTTATTGATGAAGAATAAAATAATATGTCGTCATCATCTTCATGATCATCATCAACCTATCGCCGGCTCCCTAATAGATAGGTCTTCTTTTAAAATGAGAAGGATTTGGCCCCGTGCGGTCTATGGCCCTTTTAATCACATTGTGACGAACTCTCAGACTTGCAGGTTTCTTCACAATGTTTCCAGCAAGTGACATTTATTGCTTAAGACGCATCAGAGCTTCAAAACTCAGAGATGCGTGCCCGGAATTGACTCCCTACCCTCTGCTTTTATAACCACTAGGCTATAACCGCTTTATAATGCATATCTAATTACGCACTTACTAACAAAAAACTAAAACGAACTCGTACCTACTCGTATTTACCTAATTCCATATAGTCGCTCTACTGATCTAAAAATACGCGAACAAAATAATACATATTACTGATATAATTAATTAGTACCTCATTATACCTACACCGGTATATACCTACCTAATAATTATTATTTATACATGGATATAAATAAATATTATCATACAAAACATGTGGCAAATGAAAATGTTTTCCCGAATAACACTGGAATTTTCCATGTTTTTTTTTTATTTTAATCATGTTAATTAATTAATCACACATCATTATTTCAATGTAGGGGAGAGTGTGCATGAAAGAGCCAGGCTTTGAAAGAGCCGATGTGATTTTCCATTACTTATCGATATTCTACTAAAGTTCAATTTTACTCCTTAAATGGCAACACTGGATAGCTGTTACCCACAAACATTTGACAGTTCTACGACAGCAAATGGCCTCACAGGACTGTTACGAAAATTCGGAAGCCAAAAAGTAAGTTTCTTTGTGTTTCTTTCATCTTTTTTTTCAAAAAGGGTATTGCATAAGTTGACAAAACTGATATACAGTATTGGCGTCTATATATTTGCCCTTGTTTTGCATAAATAATATCAGATCAGCGTTCTGGTATAGTGCCTTTTTTTTGAAGTTATATTTTTAAAAGCGTAGTGTTTTGAAAGAGCCAGTTATTTATGCTTTGAAAGAGCCGCCTCTTTCATGACACGAAAACTGGCTCATTCAATACTTTTAATTCTAATTCGTTTAGTTTTAACTAACCCCCGACGAAAAAAGAGGGATGTTATAAGTTTTACGTGTGTGTCTGTGTGTCTGTCTCTGTGTGTGTGTGTGTGTGTGTGTCTATGGCCACGTAGATCCTAAACCAATGGACTAATTCTGATGGTTCTTTTTTTTGTTTGATAACTGATGTGATAGAGATTGTTCTTGGCTATAATTTATTTATTTATTTATTTAATCTTTATTGCACAAAATACAAAAAAAAAAAACAAAAGGCGGACTTAATGCCTAATGGCATTCTCTACCAGTCATATTTATAGAGGTCGGGGGTGTCCAAAATTTTTAATTTTAGTTATTTCATTATTATATGATATATGTTTCAGAATAAAAAGATATGTCTTCGCAAGCGTCAACAGCTAAAACACGGGTAAGGCACAACTGCTGCAATAGAAGAGGCTGTAAAAGAAGTGCTTGCTGGAAATCAGTCCATAAATAGAACAGCGTTAGCGTTATCGTGTGGCCTCAAAGGGGTGATTAATTTCTTCTGCCAAAAATGTTTTTAATTTTAAATTGTTTTTATATTGTTTTTATTTTTTAAGTTATAGAGTAAGAATACGAAAAAGGGCTCTATTTTATGTTTTTAGACAAATTTTTATTAATTATTTAATTTTTAACTAAGACAAAGTTCAAAAGTTTTAATTGTTGATTAAGACAATGTTTAATTATTGCTGAGACTGTTTAAAAATTGTGATTTTCATAGAAATACTAAAGTAAGCTTAGTATTAATCTGATTTTAAATACTTAACATAATTTTAATTGATAAAAAACCGTTTAGTACCTCAAAAGTAGGTATCGGCTCTTTCATAACACATGGTGGCTCTTTCATTGACCTGCTGCTATGAAAGAGCCGATTTCCTTTTTTTTTTAAACTATTTATATAAGAGATTATCAGCGTTGTTATCCTCTTTGTTTTTATTTTATAACATTGCCAATTAAAGTGATTATAAGAAAACCTAGTTTCATTTGAAAATAATATAGTAAAAGTGTGTTTTTTTTTTACACTATTCAAAACTGGCTCTTTCATCCACACTCTCCCCTATATAGGTACCTATTGAGGTATTTTTAAATTTTAATTAGAGGTACAAAGCTTGATAAAGTTTTAATAATGCCTTTTGTATTCAAAGATTGACATTTTTTACAAGTTAACATTATATAAACAAGGCTTTTATCAATTTAACTTTATAGGAAACACTATGGAAAAACATCAAAACTTTACGAGATGGTTTATTATTTTGGTGGATGGTTGGACTAGTTTGCTAATCACATAACTTCGATAACTCAGCGGTGCGTATCCAGGATCGAACCCTCTACTCTCCGAATTGGAAGCCGTTGTTTTAACTACTATAGGATAGGTAATAAAAAAACAAAATTTAAAAACCCCGACACAAAACCCTCTAAAAAATAAAAATTAATACCTATATGTATTGATCCTTTAAGTTTGCTAATTGCTTGTCTATCCGTCTGTCTATCTGTTTGCCAGCTTTTCACGACCCATCAAATTCATCGATTAAGATGAAATTTGATACAGAGATAACTTGAATCCCGGGGTTAGACTTTTAATCCCGGAAAATCAAAGAGTTCCGCAGATTTTAAAAACTTAAATCCACGCGGACGAAGTCGCGAGCATCATCTAGTAACTAAATAAGTATCCTATTCGGTTATCCTAGTCGCTGGCCCAGCATAGCCATATGTTGCTGTCGATTTTACTACAATGTGAAACATTTCAGGGAGCTGTATACAAGACAACGCTACGACGTTTCATGCTGCAATTACTTATCAAAGTTATCCTTATTTGGGTTGGTATAAAGCAACTTTGTTGTATCGTAGTTGTTACTTTGTTAAAAGTACATTGATTAGGTACCGCAACTGCAACAAGAGTAGCTACTTAACTTAGCAGATGTCGTGGTGCTTACTCGTAAACACAGCTCGTAAATCATAGCTAAATCTATCTAAAGAGGCAACATTTTGTTTGTTTATATGTAGGACGTAACTTTTGGAACTAATGATCTGATTCTGAAATTTTTTTAATGATCAAAGCAAGCTATAATAGTCCCTAGTGCTATAGGGTATAAATTATATTAGCCGGACGAAGTTGCGAGCTAAAGCTACTAAATAATGTAATAAATAAAACGAACAAAGACTGTTACTAAAACACAAAACTACCTAAAAATTAAGGTAATTCTCATTTCTCAGTACACAATTGCAAAAGCATCAATTTTATACGCCTCCGCGTGGATTTAGATTTTTACAAAACCCGTTAAACTCTTTCATTTTCCGGGATAAAAATTGTTTATGTCTGTCTCCGGATGTAAGTTATCATCTTTGTACCATTTCGTCAAAATCAGCTGGGTGGATGGACCGTAAAAATGTAACAGATATACAGGTAAGTACAGAGTACAGACAGACCGATACACATTCGAATTTTATAATATTTTTATGGATTAGCATCGACAGCTCTCCTACATCCAGGCAGGTAATTCACTTTCACTCAAGTCAAAATTTATTGCAGATCTTTTATCGCTGTGTTATTTTATTTGAATTAAGCGCGTCTTTATCGCATTTTGATGTTTATCATAAATGCACTAAAACAATAACACTCCATTTCGGCACTTGTAAACTTTAATCTCCGTCTGACAGGTGGACGCACCAAACGCACCAAACGCACCGAATTCGCACTGAGATACTAAAGCACTTTAGCCATAGATACTGATAATGGGATAAGTCTTATCTACCACGAACTGTGTAGTGTATTGTGTGGTATTGTACTTGAATTGGAAGACAATATGAAGATAAATACTCGATTAAGTGCGTTGCTTTTTGTTATCTACTTTAACTTCATAAAAATTAATCAAGCGATGACACACGACAAAAAGTAGGTGCCTGTACGTTAATTAATGCTTAATTGAATATTTTTATACATAGTGACGAAATCTATTTCGCGAAAAACAGGTAGGTACATATCATTTTTTCCAATAATAAATTGCCTTATTTTTAGCGCATGACACGGGGAAAATATTTGCAAAATTTCATCAGGTTAAAGATTAGATTCTTATATCCTCTTTCTACTATAGGTACATGCCTGTAACACCTTTCAGAGTTATTTATATACCGTGACTAATAAAGCTTGTAAGTTTTGACGTCAGCATGGCAGACGGTGTTAACCTTTCACGAAACTCTACTCGTCTATTATTCATATGATTTCAAAGCCTATTGGCCTTAGGGTGAACTTCGTTTCTGTTGTCTATCGACCTCATATAAATTGCCTAATAATAGATGATCCCGACACTACACGCGTGGATTTAGGTTTTTAAACTCACGCGGGAACTCTGATTTTCTGGCTAAAAAGTAACACCACATAGGTAAGTACGTACCAACCTAACAGTTACCATATTATACTACTTGATAAATCATAAGTTTTTCTTATACCCATCTACTAATTTCTGGACTCTGCTGTAGAATTTTTCGAAACTAAAAATAAAAAAACAACCATAATGTTATGTCGTAAAAATGTATGTTTTATTTATTTCTAATACCTTCACTACTTACTTAGTCGTAAAATATTTGATATTTTTATGCACCCTCTCATACATTTCTTAATATTCAATATCCATAAGGCTTGTACCTACCAAAAGTCCAAAACTGTATCAAATATGCACAAAGGTCGGGGTGAGTGAAACTGACGGTACTTTTTAAATATTCAAAGAGTGTAAAGGGCAACTACATCCATATTTCCCTCGAGTCTTGACTTACCCTGCGTGTTTACGAGTAGGTAGGTAGGTACTCAGGTAGGTAGGTTTATATACACTGCATTAAATGCGAAACAAGGTGTGTCTGCCAGCTTTTCACAGCCTACTTCCGTTTAACTGATTTTGGCGTTTGGTCATCTATTTGGTACAGCTAAAGCTTCAATCCTGAACATAGGCTACTTTTTGTCACGGAAAATCACACCTATATAATACTAAAAACCTATATAATATATCCATGAAGACGAAGTCTCACCCATCATCATTCATCTAATAATACAATAAAAAATAGTGATAAAACTGACTTAAGTTGGTAACCTACCCATATTTTGACCTAAAAAAATATTCTTACACTCTGCTTGCTGCTAATCTGCATTTTCCGGTCCGGTGGCCGTTTCCGGTCGTTTTCCAGTTTGGCAACTAAAAAACATGGTTTTAAAACTGTAAATCTAACAATGAGATAAGGCAATATAGATAACCGTTTCGCTACATCCCTTTCTAAAACTATAAACGAATTGAAAAATCGGTCAAGTGCGAGTCGGACTCTCACACGAAGGGCTATACCATCGTAGAAGAAATAACACTTTTTAAATTTTCATGTCGGCCATTTTGAAGTTTTTATTATCTGTTATAGCAGCAATTGAAATATACATTCTCTCTTCAACTCTCTAACTATTACGATTCAAGAGATACAGCCCGCTAACAGACAGACGGACGGACGGGCAGCGGAGGCTTAGGAATAGGGAAATGTTGGCACGTTTACGGAACTCTAAATATGAATTCCTATGAAAAGCTCTCGAATGTCGATTTACATGTTACATAAACCTGCAAGTGTTATGAAAACAGGGGGCCGTAATAGCAACTGCATCGAACATGTAATGAATTGTTCGTGTTTACAGTTATTTGGCGAGCATACAATGTTGTGTTGGGTTTCAGCATCACGTTTTGTAGTACTGGTAGGATTTAATAGAATGGCTAAAATATTATAGTCACGCAGCCACTGACAATTTTCATGTGATCAGTTTTGTCTTCTACCGAGTTTTAAGCCGCAATTACAGCTGTAAGTTTTACTCACTGTAGCTTACATGATTAACTTACGACTTTACTAATGCTTTCAATTATTTACGTAAGATACTAACGTGAGTAAAACTTACAGGTGTAATCCCGGCTTTAATATAAGCGAGATGTGTTACGATTTCTATTTGTCTAGGTTCGAACCAGATTCCATTATTAGGTATATTTAGTAGGACATGAGTAAGAGATCCTATAAAATCGTTTCCCGGTAAGTTGTGATTGTGAACTCATTCTACTGGATCAAGTCTGTTTGAAGTACCTATATTTGTTCTAGTAGCATGCAACCATGTTTCTGTTAACAGCTCTGGCATAAAACAGCCTTTAATTACGTAAATTCATCATCATCATGATCAACCCATCTCAACTCACTACTGAGCACGGGTTTCCTCACAAAATAAGAAGGGATTGGTTATAGTCTTCCTAGCTGGCCAAGTGGTGATTGGCAGACTTCATACACTCTTTAACCCTGAAAGGTCCGAAGTGCGTTCTGCGTGCCCCGGATCGAACAGCTGAATAGAAGGTGGACGTCCTAAGTTCTTAACCATTAGGCTATCACGGCTTTTGTGGATTGTGGACGTTGTATATGTTTCATTCTGTATGTAGGTATGTGTGTAGCGCGTCCTCGACAGGCATGCAGCGGAAGTGATGCCCCAGTCACCTCGTGCATTGTGTACCAAATACCTACCGCGTTATCTATGGCGTATATAGAAATCTATTTTTAGTCTCGCCACCCGGTGCAGTGTTGCACATGACAGGCTTACATAAACGCTTAAATACCGAGAAATTACGAAATAGCTGTATTTATTAGTTTTTGCCAGCGATTTCTCCTGTGGAATGGAATGTGCGCTACGGGAACTGGGAAATTGCAGACTGGAATAGGCTTTCCTGTAATGAAGCCTTCTTGCACTTTCTACCTAACTATACCTGTGTAGGTACCTATTTATTAAATTACCTCGCTTTAATTAGATGATAATGAAAACGAATGCTACGATAACAAAAACTTCTGAAAAAGTTTACGCTTGAAATTTTTAGCACACTAGCAGCCCAGTTACATTTGCAGAGAAAAATCTAAGATTTCAAACTTCTTATTTACAATCATACGAAAGACTTTCATAGGCCCCAAATCGCTAAAACTTTTCAAGGTACCTACGATCAAGAGTGCTTGGTGCGATTAAAATATTTCACGTCGGTTTGAGTCGCGCTTATGATCTATCAAAACTTTCAAATTTCTGAATGGGGACCAAACTCTGCCTAGGGGCCCTTCAGGGAATAAGACGGCCCTGAGCTTAAGTACTAGTCATTCACTGCTCACCTATCTACGAACTATTTCCATTCCGTAATAAAAGAGAATAATTCATGTTTCTCATTACAGAGGATGCAGATTTCAACGGAAATAGATAAGTGGAGTGCTCACAACAGCCAGCAAGTAATTAATTTGGCTGTTAACACGTGCGCATGCGTAGGTACATCATAATCATAAAGCGTCTCTGCGAACCGGAGATTTCCCGCTCCATAATATGTCTACAAATAGAACGGAGGATAATAATATCTAGTCAGAAACGATTTTTTTTTCTTTGTATTTTGTACTAGTCATTGGCAATAATTTGATAACCCATAAAAATCTTGTACAATTTCGTCTAAGTTCCCGTAGCAGCCGTGGCCGAGCGGTTAAGGCGTCTGACTAGAAATCAGATTCCCTCTGGGAGCGTAGGTTCGAATCCTACCGGCTGCGAATATTTTTATCCTTTTTTCAAATATATTTATTCAATTTGTTTAATATATTATTTATTTTTCATTTATGCTTCCTTCCATCAATTTTTTAATTTAAAACGAACACATAATAAGAGCAATATCTAAAATAGATGCAGATAACGCTACCTATATTGGCAGTCTAAAAAGATATTTCTTATTATTAAAGATATTGAATCTAATATGTAAATATAAAATTATTTACGTGAGCGTAAATAGTGGCGGTAGTGATTTATTTATTCATTTTACCTACACATGATAAAATTGTATCTAGACAGAATGGAAACTAACAACGCGGCGCAGCAAAATTACAAGCTAAATGTCTCTCTCAATCTACCTTGATATTAAAATAGCTGCACGAAGGCATTACACGAACATAACTCAGAACAACAAAACTAACGAGCTTCCCACTCATTGATCGGTCGGAAGATGGCCGGCCAGGCTCTCATTAAGCCGCGTGCACGTGCGACGCCCACGGCATTGCATTTTACCAGGGTTGCGACATAACATAGCTCATATACCTACTTACCTGTACACTTATATTAGTATAGCTCTATACAATTCATGCCAGGGTTGTGCTCGAGCCTTTCAATGCCATTGGAAAATATAATCTCTTTTTAACCGACTTCCAAAAAAGGAGGAGGTTCTCAATTCGTCGGGATCTTTTTTTTTTTTTTTATGTATGTTCCCCGATTACTCAAAGACCCCTGGACCGATTTGGAAAATTTTTTTTTGTTTGAAAGGGTATACTGTGCAGGTGGTCCCATATAAATTTGGTGAAGATCTGATGAATATCTTTGGAGATGGAGAACAGAACTCCTCAATGGATAGGAGCAAATTGCTCGCGATCAGTGTAATAGCTTAGTAAACAGTAGGGTTTTAACTGGGTACAGCATATTATAGTACAGTAGGGCCACTAAAAATTGTGAAATAAAAAAATTTCAAAAGAAAAATAAAACCGACTTCAAAAACGACAAACACTAAAAAGTAAAAAATAACTTTTGTTTAGCTACACGTGTAATGCACCTAGGTATGAAGTCGGGCGAGCTTCACTCTTGGATTTCTAATTTTGTTTTAATATGCTCGCTCGACTTCATACCTAGGTGCATTACACGTGTAGCTCAACAAAAGTTATTTTTTACTTTTTAGTGTTTGTCGTTTTTGAAGTCGGTTTTATTTTTCTTTTGAAATTTTTTTATAACTTACAAATACCTTCTAAAATATAATATAATATGTTCAGATTTTCGCTCAAAAATTGGCAAAATTATGGCTAGATATCCATGTTGTGTGAGCATCTTTTGATACAAACAAAAACAAGATGCCAACATTTTTTTTAAATCATGAGAATGATTCAACTAGGTACTTTGAAAGATTTTGCTGATGCGTGTAACTGATGCGTGTCCTTGCACTTGATAGAATAGAGCCGTGTGTCAACAATACAAGTACTAAGTTAGTATGAAACAAAGTGATAACGTTAAGTTGAAGTAAGTAATAGCCATTAGTAGGTATTGGTCAGTTCAACCAATCAACGTTGAGGATTTAGTAGAATTCATAACCTGAACTGCTAAATCAAAAAGTGACAATACAAGAGATCTATAGGAAAGGTGACAGGTAGGAATTAGCCACAAACCAGATTCACAAGAATCCTTGATAGGAACACTTGACAACATGGCAAATTTTGATTCTGTTATTTTTTGAAACAAGAGCGGAAAACAGACACCCGTTAATTTAAATTCAAAAAAAATTCAAAATTCAAAATGTTTTTATTCAATTAGACTTTTACAAGTTCTTTCGAATCGTCAAAAGCATCTACCACTGGTTCGGAATGCCTTTCCTACCGAGAAGAACCAGCAAGAAACTCGGCGGTTGCTCTTTTCAAAGATTTGATATACAATATTATGCCATGTATAAAAGCAATTGAAGTCCTGCGCATTGCTGGAGCGAATCGAAGTTTAAATCCACGCTTTTTTATCATTTACATAATCTTCGATAGTATAATATGCTTTTCTCAAGAGCATATTTTTAATAGATTTTTTGAACCTGTGTAAAGGCAAGTCCAAAATTGACTGAGGAATTTTGTTATAGAAGATTATACCCATTCCCACAAATGACTTTTGGACCTTCCTGAGACGGAGCGTAGGAGTCGCAAGCCTGTTACGGTGTCTAGTCAGCCTGTTGTGTAGATCGCCAACCTTCTTGTAACTAAGAATATTTTGTCTTACAAAAATTATGTTGTTGTAAATATATTGAGAGGCTACGGTAAGGATACCTATTTCCTTAAATTTTTCTCGAAGTGAATCGCGTGGTTTTAAGTTATAAATTGCGCGTATTGCCCTTTTTTGTAATACAAAAATTCTCCCAATATCTGCCGCTCTACCCCATATTAAGATTCCATAAGACATAATACTATGAAAATAAGCAAAATATACTATCTTTGCGGTCTCCACGTCAGTTAATTGTCGAATCTTTCTAACCGCGTAAGCAGCAGAGCTTAGTTTGCCAGCAAGAGTTGATATATGGGTGCCCCATTGCAGCTTCGCATCTAAGGTTATCCCCAAAAATGTAGTAGTCTCTTCTATTTTCAAAATATCATTATTTATCCTTAAATTAATGTTACTTGTGTTCTTGGTATTGGGCAGTGCGAATTCAATACACTTAGTTTTTTTTGCATTTAAAAGTAGATTATTTACAGTAAACCAGTGAGTTACCTGAGATATGGCACCATTTATATCGTCAAAATTGTCCTTATTTCTATCGACTTTAAAAATCAAAGACGTATCGTCAGCAAATAGTACGATATCGCAAATATTTTGGACTACATATGGTAAATCGTTTATGTATACTAAGAACATGAAAGGACCTAGAATAGAGCCTTGAGGAACACCCATTAGTGAGGCTGATCCGGATGACTTCACATCAT
Organism: Maniola jurtina; assembly: GCF_905333055.1. Classification (NCBI taxonomy): domain Eukaryota; kingdom Metazoa; phylum Arthropoda; class Insecta; order Lepidoptera; family Nymphalidae; genus Maniola; species Maniola jurtina. The sequence goes on along the minus strand of NC_060037.1, from coordinate 9,589,583 downwards.
TCACACATACTGTTTGAATACGATCACTAAGATAGGACGCAATGAGACCAAGCGCAGTGTCTTTGATTCCATAGTGGCTCAATTTAACTAAAAGAGTCTCGTGCTCAACGCAATCAAATGCCTTGGATAAATCACAGAAAATACCAATGGCATTCTGTGACCCCTCCCACGCATTGAATATATGCTTTAACAGCATTGCGGCCGCGTCGGTTGTTGATCGACCTTTAGTGAAGCCATACTGTTCAGAATGGAGTAGCTTATTAAAATTGAAATGCTGAAGCAGTTGGTTGAGCATGATTTTCTCAAATATCTTGCTCAGTGTTGGCAAAATTGAAATTGGCCTGTAATTGTTTGGGTCACTTTTGCTACCCGATTTAAAAAGAGGTATCAATTTACTACATTTCATGAGATCTGGAAAAGCGCCTGTATCCACAGACTCATTAAAAATTAAGGCTAGATATGGCGCAATAATATCAATAATATTGTTAATTATTTTTACTGATATTCCCCACAGATCTCCGGTTTTTTTGCTTTGTAAAGATTTGAACACTTTAACAATGTCATATGGAGTAACGTATTCAAACCTAAACAACACACCGCATTCAGTGACATTGGCCCTGAGAAGATCATAGGCTTCTGTTGGTGAAGAGCTAAGGGAACTAGTAGTGATGACTGGAATGTTCTGGAAAAAATTCTCAAATGTATTTGCAATTTCAATACTGGAGTCAATAATACGGTTATTAATTTTTAGCTCCAATTTATTGTTATGCACTTTTTGTTTCCCAGTTTCATCCGTGATGATATCCCAAGCTGCTTTAATTTTATTATCAGAATTAATAATTTTTTGCTTTATGCAGAGTGACTTTGCTTGTATGCAAACCTTTTTGAATAATTTTGAATAATTTTTTACATATTCAACAAATGTGGGAGTGTAGTTATATTGTTTTTCTGCATACAAGTCGAACAACTTATTTCTACTTTTATAGATGCCAACAGTAGCCCAGTCACTAAATTTAAGATTTTTAAACAGTTTTTTTTCTACAATTTTAAAGGTAGAATTAAATTGAGAGTTTATGAGATCAAAAAAAGCATTATAGTGTTCATCCGGACCACCCTGAGTAAAGTCAAGTTTAGGTAAAGCAGTTAAAACCTTTAGTTTGAACTGCTCTACCTTTTTAGTGGTTACTGGCCTATACTTTATTAACTTTGTTATGTCTTGATTATCACTGGGAACAGATATCATTTGTCCACAGTGATCGGATCTTAGATTCGTCATGATCGATTTTGCGACAATCTTACAGTCACAGAAAATGTTATCTATACAAGTGGCTGAATTTGCAGTTATCCGTGTTGGTTCATTGAAAATTTTCTGTAAATTAAAGCTTTTAAATAAATTGAGTAATCTGTCAGTAAAAGAAGTGTGAAGCAAAATATCAATATTGAAGTCTCCACAAACTAATATCTTTTTTGATGACCTACATATCCGCCTCAAGGCCTCTTCCATAACGTCCTCAAACAGAACAAAGTCACCTGAGGGGGGTCGGTACACGCAGACGACAATATAGCGCTCCAGCTCAACACAGGACAGCTCAATAGTGCGTTCCAATGAAAGATTAACAATGTCTTTCCGTTCTTTATAATTGATATTGTTGCGGGTTAATATTAAAGACCCTCCGCGTATAGCTTTCTTTCTAGAGAACGCACTTGACAATTGATAATGTTTTAAATTTACTATTAATTGATAACTATTGAGCCAATGCTCAGTGAGGCATAAGATGTCAATATCAAATTTTTTAATAAATAGTTCTATCTCATGTTCTTTGCCAGATAAGCCCTGAATATTTTGGTGTACAAGATTGATTTTACATAGCTTATCTGTTGTCGCACTACTTAGTTTAAAATCTTATTACTGTTTACAGTAGTGTCCATGCAACTATTTGTATCCAAACTATTATAATAGTTTGTATCCAACGTAAAAAAACTGGAATTAGTAGTATTACTAATTAGGTCTATATTATTAGTACAACATGTACCGTTTTCAAAAGAACTCAAGCTAAAAATAGCTGTGTCTTGTATATTACAAGCTACCAAGGTAGCTATTTGTTTCTTATAACTAAGGGGCAAGTACATTGTATCCTTTGTCAGTGAAAATTTTTTTATAAAATTATTCGTGTCTATTATGTGAATATAATCCCTATGGCCAAAACTTAAATTATTAATAAGCATGTTGAGTTTATAGACATACCTATTTTGTGCTGGGGTTAAAGTGCAAGAGTAAGGAAAAGTGCACAATATGAATTTACAACCCGTATTTTCTTGTAGGTCCAATAGGTATGCAAAACTTCTTAAAATTTGTTTTTTTGTTATTTGCATGCTGTCACCTATCAACAAGACAACTGTACTATATTTATCTAAACAGCAGCCTTTTAAATTTTCAATTATATATTCATATGGTGCCCCTGGGTTACATATGTTGATCACTGTTTGATGTAATTTATTACTTATTAAATGACCAAAGTCTTTTCCCAATCCATCTGAAACAACAAATGTTTTCCGCTGAGGGCAATGTAACGAGGAACCATTGTTTTCACAGCCTTTTTGTTGTCCTATACACTGACTGTCCACTGGCATTTCGTCCGGAACCTTATTTGAGCACTCACATCTATTAATCAGAGAGTCAAGACGATCTATATTATAATTACTTAAGGCTAACAGCTCATCAGCGGCCAGTATATGCTCACCGACCTGTTTCTGTGACAGCTCGTACTGGGAAGTAACTGTTTTCAAGGAGTTTTCCAGTTTTAGAATCTCCTCATTAAGACTCCGAACGTCAGTTTCATATTGAACTCTCATCTCTTGCAGTGAGGAACAATATGTATTGAGCTTATTTAATAAATCTGAACGTTCTTTTCTAAGCCTAATGTTTTTATTACATAATTTCTGAAATTTTATTAATTTTTTCGTTTTTTTAATTAATTTACCAATTTTGATGTATTTTTTAATTTTTTTGTGACTATTTAAATGGATAGTTTCTGAATGTGGCTTATTATTAGCAGCACAAGGGCTGTCACAGGTCAGGTCAATTGTCACCACTGGTGCTGTTGAGGATGAAGCAAGCAGCTCATCATACAAGTTATTTGTTTTTTGTGTTTCATAACTTGCTATTTGTGACTGAAGGTCACAAATTAACTGTTGAGATTGGCTTAATTCATCCTCTAACATAGATATCTTTCCCAGAGCCTCTTCATAAGTTTGTATGCACTGATTGAACGACCCTACTGCCAACTGAAGTTGGTCGCGCTCCTCTGATAACAAAGTATGAGCGTTGTGCAGGTTTGCAAGTTCAGACTTTAACTGTGAGTTCCTAGCAATAATGATCCTCATCTCAGCTTCACTTTCATCTTGTTCCTTCAGTAGTTGGGTATTTAATTGTTTCAGTGATTTTATTTCGTGTAAAGCATTTTTCAGTTTCTGTTGTTCTTCAAGAGCGGCAGCTTTTCTGGTGAACATAGGAGCCATCTTGTACTATATACCTGAAACACACCAATAGATATATGTAAGTGAAGGAAATGGAAAGTGTTAGGAGTCTAGCAGAGAGAGGATGAGAGACAGCGAGATAACAAAAGTGAGATAAGTTAATAGACTAGGAAGAAAAGTTAAAATTAGTTTCCTGGTATGTTGACTAGGTTTATTACCTATATCATAAAATAAACTAAACAAGTAATAAGTAGGTACTTGATGCAAACACAAATAAAGAGGCCATAGGAAAATTTAGTCAGACTTACACTATGCCTAATAACTATTTATACCTAACTCAGGTGGACTATGTCGTACTGTAATCATTATGTGTACAGTGGAATGTTAGTTTTGTCTGAGGCAGTAGGTACAGACTGTACAGATCATTCTTCAACTTCACTTCCACTGTAAGTCAAGCAAAGTGAGAACAAGTTTTGCCTAAGTGTGTGGAGGGACGTGTCTCGAGATTCTCGAGTATGTACGAATACCTATCGTGTAGGGAGTGTTGGATTACTGAATAAGTTGTATAAAATAATAACAGATACTCCCCCGGTAAAAGTCCGTTATAGGTTATTGAATCACGTCACACCGCTCACAAGTCCGTCTCACTGGTGCTGGTTGGCAGTAGATCGGTATTGAAATTATGATTTATCACAAAATACACTTTGATTACAGTTGTTTTACAATAATTGTAGTCTTATTTAAATGTAAATTTACTTAAAATTGTAATTGATACAATTTGAATGATTTATACAGTACAACAAAAAATGAATGAAGGTTTCACGATGAATGAGTTAAGAGGGAAACACAGTAACCATCAACAACAACTTATCACACACGAAGGCCAGCTAGTAGTGTAATTACAGCCTACATTAAATAAACATGTTTCCTACCTCGCGACCAATTAACTACTTTAAATACTTCCATAATGGGATTAGATGAAAAAACAAAGTAAGCGCGAATGAAAACACAATTTGTGCGGAATGAAACACTAAACCACATTAGCTCCGGCCAACTGCCACCCCTGCGCAAAATAAGTTTTCGTCATGGGATTACGACTCCGCGCCAGGGATTTAAGGTTTCATTACTTCGCTTCGGGTTCCCCCTCCGTCTCGTCGGCCTTACCAATGTAATCTTCGCTAAACTTGCGGTGGAGTGCACCCACTGCTTTCAAAACTCCTAATGGATGAAACTCGGACAAAAAGTGATGTACCTATCTACACCAAACTACTCATATGTAACAATTATTCTGAAACGCTCTAGTTTTATGTAATTCTAATAATTGTACTTCAGAAAGCTTTTTCATTTCTGAAATCAGATTTTTTAACTTGTGTGCAAATTCGTCCAATGGAACCAAATTCAACAGTTTTGCAATAAGGACCCATGATTTTGTATTGAAGTCAAAAAGCGAGAAAGAATTCAGCTGGTCGATTACGGAAAAACTGCATCAAACATTATTACAATTTCAATTGTTGTGATTGTCTGAATTTATGGTAGGTATTGTTGTTGCAAAAATGCATTGTAGCCAATAGTGAGTGAGCGTCAAGAAATCAAAGGTGAATTTAACCTGGATAAAAAGATGACCTCAAAAAAGGAAACCATCCATCATAAGGCAGACAAACGTTTTCGTGAAAAGAAAATACCCCTACCATAGCTTACTTTAAAGTTTTTCACGCAACGAGTTTCAATAGTACGCACTTTCATCCCTCGTTAAAAGTAACTCTATAGAGTCAAACCGGGGACTAGGGTACGATGCGTAGCGAGGCGAGACCTCTAATGTACAAACATTGCGGGCGAAATGAATATATTCGGCCCCATCCTATCCGCCCGTCCCCCGAGGGCGAGACAAGTGCACGTTTTGATTAAGTCGCTGATATGAATGTATGGAGGCATAAATTCGAAGGGACAGTTTCGTTAAGATAGACGGGCTATTTTATGGCTTTCTTTATGATGTTAGCAGGAATATAATATTTTCAGGTGCTCTACTTCTGACTGATTTAGGCATGTTTCAGGCATTACCTACGCTGGAGCTAAGAGCTGCTGAAATGAATGGCAACCACGCACTGGATGCTGAACTATTGGCTGACCATTTCTGCAGATAGTGAAACCATATTGAGAAAAGCGAGTAAGAACTGGAGGTAATTAACCAGGAGGAAGGAACAGAAACTAATGACGTGCTATAGAAATCCACGCAGACGAAGTCGTGGGCATCATCTAGTTAAATATTATGTTGTTTGCTTTCCAAAAACAAGTATTTTGCTACTAAGTAGGTATAGCACATAGAAAAGTGAAGAGTCCTAAAACAATGTTTGTTCGCAAAAGCCAAAAGCCGACAGTTGTTCCCAATCGGACCAATCCTTACAGCAGTACGTCCCAAGTGTCCCGCTAATACTCCATATGGCGTTACACAACGCGCTACGTATAAATAACCACTATAACGAGACCGTTCATAGCAAATGCATAATGTAGTCAGCAAACAGGTCAGATTATACTGGTTTCATATTTGTACTATTGAAAGGGCGGAAAAACTGATGCAATGCCATGTGCATGCATTAGGGCTGATGAGACAATCAGACACCAGTCGCGTCGATTAGTTCATACAACTGGCCACTTGAATGACGGTATGACTGTATTAGAAGATAATGTATAATGGAAAGTTGTTCCTATATTATGTAACTAGCTTATGCCCGCGTGAACTACGTAAATTTCAAACCCCTATTTTACGCCATTACGGGTTGAATTTTCAAAAATCCTTTCTTAGCGGATATCTTACCATAATAGCTATCTGCTATGGGTCACTGGGTTGAAATGTAACACAAGTTTAGTAGAAAAGGCCTTCTTCTAAAACGTACCTATCTATCCAAATTTCACACATGGACTATATTTTGAGGTAGGAATTTCTTCTCAATTTTCATTTACCTATACCAGGCAGAGTCATGATTTACAATCATGGAAAGAACTGACTGTAAATCTTTTTGTCAATACAGATATAGATATTTTATTTATTTATTTTCGACTTGCAGCAAATACATGCACACCCCACAGAAAGTGACGTATATACAATTAACTTGCCAGAGCTCACTTTTATTCTTTATTTATTTATTTGCATTCATTTTTATTGCTTGTAGATATGTATTTATTATTTGAGTAGGTAGACTAGTAGGTACCTATCATGTTATCTTACACTTAAGAGCTCAGGCCACCAGCGGCCTTCTAGGCTTTGTGAAATAAAAACCTTTGGTTAATCATTTTTTTAAAGAATGTACGATATACATATTATAGAGTTCAGGGTCATCACTTTAGTAGTTAACTATGTAAAACACGTTACTTTAGATTACGAAACAGATTTGAACGGTCGCCGAGGTATGAAGTGTGAAGGAGAACGTCCGTGTGAACCGCAAACACAAGCCAAGTCTCGACTCTCGAGGTTTCACTAAAAAATCTCATATTTTATGACATGACTTTTCCGGTGTACGCGACTTGTCTTCGAACGACGATTGTATTAATTTACGTTTACATTATTTTTGTGGCTTATTTTAATTTTGAAACATTATAGCCTAACCAGAAATATAAAAACTTGCACTGGGGGCGCCACTAGTATGGTCTATGGTTTAGTTTTAGTATATGGTCTAACGTTATAAATGCCAAAGCATGTCTGTCTGCTTGCTTGTATCCCGGCGATCGACATGGACCGGCTACTTTTGTCCTGGAAAATCAAAGAGTTCCCCCTGGATTTTTAAAATCTAGTTCCACGTGGACAAAGTCACGAGCATCATTGCTTTGTAAGTTGTAACAGAGACAGCTTACAACCCATATCAATATACGGATATTATAGGCTACTTTTTATCCCGGAAAATCGATAAGTTTCCTTCAAAAACCGAAATCCATGTGGACAAAATCGCGAGCTTCATCTAGTAATATTATAAGCAGGTAAAGATAAGTATAACTTAATATTTAAATACGAAAAGATTAAAAGTGAGTAAAGATGAGCTTTGTCTGACAAATATTGTTTTTCGTTTTACGACAAACTTGCATTTACAAAAACCAATAAGGCTTGCAATCACGTAATCCTAAGTACCTACCTACTCGACTCTCGGTCATTGTATTGTAGTTAGAAACAAACGAAGGTGTCGTCTGTCCGGCGCCACGGTGCCGGCGAGGAAACCGAGAAAGAGAATTTGCAGACATTAGCAAACGTGTGTGAATGACTTCTAATTACATGCATACCAAAGTAGATTTTTTTTATGCACCACTTTTATTATTCGCTTGACCACAGTTACACCTGATGGAAAGTGATGATGTGGCCTAAGGACGCGTTAACTTAGAAGATGCCTATTCACTCTTGTTTTAAAGATACCCGGATTGTAATCTCCGTCTTTAGTTCGTCTTGTTCTCAAAGACATTATAAAACACAAAAAAATATATAAAAGATAAGCAAAAGCTGTGTTTATCAACAATTTGATACATGAAGAAGCGAAGTACATTTTAATAATTCATAATAATGTTTTCAGCAGCGGTAAAAATGCTGTCTTCTCTAGCTGTTAGGGTTCCGTGCCCACCTCAAAAAGAAAAAAGGAATCCTTATAGAATCACTTTGTTCTCTGTCTGTCTGTCCGTCTGTCATGTCTATCAAGAAAATCAATAGGGTACCTACTTCCCGTTCACCTATTAGAAATGACCTAGAATCATTTTTGGTAGGTAGATGATAGGTCAGCACAAGTAAAGGAAAAAAAAAAAAAACGGACTTCGTCTGTGATGGCGTTTGCTGGCGCGCGTGCTGTGCTTGTTTGGAGTGTTTTTTTTGTTAAGAGTGACTGGTTTTTGTATTAGTTGGTGTTTTTTGGTGGTGGAACTGACTGGGAAGCATCGATGTATATGGATTAGCCTTTCCCATACAATTCCGTCCGCAAAAATACGCTTGAATCTTACGTCATCGTCATTGACAAAGTCAATAGACTTTTGCAATTTCTCTTGACTTATTGAGCGCGTTTTTTATCTTCGAAGGGCCCATCCATATACATCGATGCTGGGAAGCGCTCTAAAGGAGCGCCGCGCGTATGTCGGCGGGCGCCGGCGCAGATGGAGTCCATACTTGTATAAATTCAATAACTTGAAAATATCACAAACCTGACATTGGCTAATCAGAGTAAAGCCAGATTAAAAAAAAAAGGAAAAAAATCTGAAAACCATGATTTTAATTTTCAAATTAAGATAACTATACCAAGTGGAGTTATCATATGAAAGGGCTTTACCTCAGGTACGTTCTAAAACAGATTTTTATTTATTTGACTATTTATGACTCGCACTTGGCCGGTTTTTCTATTATAAACCGTCATAAAATCGTATTTTTACGAGGGAAGTGGTGAGAGTGTGGACTTGTTGAATAGGCCAGGCGTCGACAGGTTGATAGCCAATGGAACCTTGTCGCTTTAATTTACGCTGCATAATGTTCTTCGTGATATGTTTTATAGTATGAAAAATAACCAAACGTGAAAATAAGAACGATCATAAAAAAATGAATCATCATTAAAATGAAATTCGTGTCCGCTGAATAGAACAGCAACTGCTAGAAGTCCTAAGGGAAGTTGTTCAACTTTTTTGTTTCGCTATTTTTTTCTACTACTACTTTACGCTTCTAGCTTTTCTCGGACAGATTCATCAGATCTTTATTTTAAATTACCTAATTAACATTAGATAATTGTGGGGACCACAGTTAAAGAAATGTTATAGATATATCTTCTTGTTACAGATAGGTATAGCTTGTATCCTGGAGACGGACTAGACTATATTTTATCCCGGAAAATCAAACTAACCCCTTTAGATTGAAAAAAATTGACGCTCGCGGACGATATGCGAGTATCACTGGTATAGCTATAAAATTGATGAAAAAAAAAACTAAAAGTTCAATCGCGACCCTGCCAGGATTCGAACCTGGAATCTTCTGATCCGTAGTCAGACGCGTTATCCGTTGCGCCACAGGGCCGATGCGAAGTGGGTTAAAATTACGGAACATTATCCTCGTACATTATTCTTTCTTATTTTTTTTTTAATGTTTATATTTTTTTGTTTAAGAGGAGTCTGTCTAACGCACTCCCCGTGCTCTGCATACAAACGTAATTTTGTTTCATTTGAGTGTTAACCAATCAAATTCGATGAAACTTTGCAGCGTTTATGTATAAACTCCTCTTGTGTAAATAAATTTTTAGGTGGTCAAGTAAAAAAACTAAATTGAACATATTTTCTTTTATTTACATACGGAATTAGGTATAATAGTAATTGACAATTCTAAAAAATAAACTTAAATCTAAATTAACACAAAAAATACTTATCAAAAACTAAATTAAATCTAAAACCTCATTGATACCACCGCAACAAGGCATTGTACCCAAGATGCCGGTAGCATTACCCCTTTGGATGGCCAAACTAATTCTTTGCCCAAGGTAGCCGCTGTAGTAAATTTAAAAGATATTTTAGTTTAAATTGTTTATAAGTGTATAAAAAGTCTAACATAAGATTATTGTAAGAAAATTGAATCGAATTTTTAAACAATTGTTACTTATTAGTTATCTAGGTAGGTAGGTATATCAGCCTCCCTAGATCTCGAGTGCGTAGCGCGTGTCCTCGTTACATCGCATTGTAACCGCACGTGTCGCCACTGTACCGCTTTATTTACTGTCGTATTGATTTGCTTTCACAATGTATAGAGGTACTAATTTTACATAGCCTACATTACGAGAATATAACTTACCAATCAAATGCATATAATATAGACTATACAAACAAACCCCTATTTTATCCCTATAGGGGTTGAATTATCAACAAGTGTAAATTAAAAATTTATAACACCCCCGAAAAGTGAAGGTTACAAGTAAGAACTAGAAAAGAGCTGATAACTTTCAAACGGCTGAACCGATTTTCTTGGATTATTGCTAAGAACACTCTCGATCAAGCCACCTTTCAAACAAAAAAAAACTAAATTAGAATCGGTTCATTAGTTTAGGAGCTACGATGCCACAGACAGGTACACAGATACAGATACACACGTCAAACTTATAACACCCCTCTTTTTGGGTTGGGGGTTGAAAATCCTTTATTAGCGGACGTCTACGTCATAATTAAAAGCTATCTGCATGCCAAGTTTCAGCCCGATCTGTCCAATAGTTTAAGCTGTGCGTTGAAAGATTAGTCAGTCAGCTTTTCTTTCTATATAATATACTTCATACAGTTTAATATAATATGGAAAGGGTAGAGTGTAAGTATATAAAATCGCTAGCTCACCGATAGTCTAGTATAGTCTTCAACATAATCCCGTTTCAAAACACAACACAATAGTAACTTAAAATGCTAGTGTGAAGCAATCGATTTTATCTAAATTACTGACTTAAATACGTACCTATCTAAGTATCTACTTACAATAATTATGTCAACAAAACACCTACAAGATAACTGCAAGCCCTCAGCAGATCTGAATAAAAACCACTATCTTGCGCCGCTTCAAAAATACACAAACCTTTCATCACTTGAAAAATGTCGCTCCTCCACTTATCCGGAGAGAATTATTGATCTTACTACTTGATAATTTTAAAACCTTGTCAAAACAGATAAATTTAAAACATTTCTCTGTACGATAAGATATAGAAGTGGTATAAAAAATATACATAAAACATAATTATCAATATGTTACATCCATTTAGGAAAAAGTTAGTAGCCTACCTATCTGATGTTTAAATATTCATAGTCACGACTTTAACTCTCTTCTAAAGTAGTAGGTAATAGGCAGTATATCAACCTTAATAAGATAAAATGCTCTGCCTACTCAAGAAACCGTGAACGCTACTTATCTGACTATTATGGCATATGGGCATCTAAAACTAATCCTCTTAAAATAGCTAACAATTTATTACTCTCAAAAATGTTGTCTAGTCTCTCACGTGATTCCACATTCTTAGGGAGATTTTCCGATTTTTGATAAGTAATAATTTTTAAACAAACCCTAATATTTTGGTGGTAAAACTTTCTGGATAGCAGAAGGACAGCTATACTATCAAGATTGCAATTACCTCTGATTGGTTGATAGTCGCTCACTATTGGTTACAATCGGTGGCTACAATACAATGTGGCGACAAGAATAGCATAATAGCTAATAACAACAATTGCGATTGTAATAGTGATTGATGCAGGTTTTATATTACATTTTCCATTACATTGAAATCTCAAAGCGGGAAATGGATTTACAAAATCAAAATCAAATCAAAATTTATTTGAGTATACTTATTGAATCTAGGAAAACTGGTGTATCCTACTCTACGTCTGTGACTTTACCACTCACCGGTTCGGAATGCGGCTTCTACTGAGAAGAGCTGGCAAGAAACTAAGCAGTCGCTCTTTTCAAATCATAAAGAGTTAACAATACACACCTACGTACACCATCTTGTGATGGGCAACTGAATACTCAGCCGGTTGTTTCCACGCAACTTTGGCATACTTAATTCATCAATTGTAATTAATACCCTCGGCTTAGTAAAATTTGTGTAAGTATTTTTAAGATTCTGTAATAGCAAATCTTAAAATTCTTTTAAAACCTTTTCTAAACTTTTGTTATTATGAATTGAAATGAAATGAAATGAAAATTCATCAATGAAAAAAACTTTTACATGCGAGTTTCATGGAGTCCTGGCCCCTCATATCTATGTGGCCCCTAAACTAGGACAGCCCGTATCGTAGGGGCCAGTGTCTTCCCATACAAAAATTTATAATTAATTTACTCAGTCCCACAAAGAATTTCTGTAGCAATTTATATAAACTTTTAGGCATAGATAGGTAGCTAAATAAATGTCACAGTATCCGTTGTTATCCAATGTACCAGCTGTTCCCACTATTTGTGGAAGCTTATCAGTGGGGGTCAAGAGCGCGCCTTCCGCCCGATACTGCTATCGCCTATAAACAGCCGAAACCCACAGCATCCTACATATAGTACATACCAGGATCTTCTAAATGTAGTTCGCTATGAAATAAAAACAGAGATATAATATAAAATTCATATACCTACTACGTAGTATGGCAGTAGATTGTGTTTGGGTCTAACTATTGTACTACTATCTGTTATTTACTCAGAATTTTTCAAAATAAATATGAGTATTAGGATTATGATTATGAATAGTAAGTAATATACTTTAGGTTAGGTATTAGATGATGCCTGCCACAGAACACGATCCTAGTTTCATGATGCCCACTACTCGTCCACGTGGATTTGGCTTATTTAAAACGCCTGTTGGAACTCTTTGATTTTCCAGGACAATTTGTAGCCTAGGTAATTCAATTCCAGTGGTGCCAGTCACTCTGTACCTTGCGTCAAAATCTAGTCTAGAAAAACTAGTAGGCAAGCAGAACTATTATTATTTCGCGTTATTGGTTCGCATTTTTAATACTAGTACAGATTATAAGTATCTGCATAAAGAACTGTTGACTGTGGTGACTAGTTATTCCTCAGCGTTATTCGAGAACTTCTGAGCTAAGACAATTTCAAATGCTAACTTAGGTGTTAAGTATGTCTATACCTACCCTAAATATATGTATGTTTTAGATACAACATGTAAATAAAATAATAAAATACTAAGTAGTAACTGCTCCAAAAATCTTGATTCGCTATTGTCAAAGATTAGGAAATCATAGTCATCGTTGAAACGCGACATTTTTTTAAGAAACCTTGGCTTCGACAGAAAAAATAGCTACGCAACCCGAATATCAATACAAAGTATGATAAAAACTGTTGATAGCGCAGACTGTGGAGCCTGTCACGCTTTTTGTTGCTGCAGACACCACGATAAGAAGTGTTTTAGATAAACTGATTGGAAGGTACAGTGCAACGGAAAACTTTGGAGTTTTCGATATTTTAACTAAGTACCTACCTCGTATATTTTCATTATAATACAGATTTGACATGATTCCTTTCCAAACAAAATTATCAAACGCTTCAACCATAAAAACCCTTAAAATAAGCTATTTATTTTGGCTGAAAGAGGAAAAACGTAATTTTACGGACGATCATTGACTAGTAAGTAATACCTTTGCCTACTTAGTTACCTATCGTTAAAAATACTCATGAATTCTCTGTGATTTCTGAAAAATTCAATCTCTACTCCATACTTATAGAATTTTATAGTACGTCTGTCTGTCTGTTACCTTTTCACGGTCAAACGCTAACGCAATCTTGACGAAAGGCCCATAGAAGGCTTTAATCCTAAAGACGAATATAGGATGCTTTTTATCCCAGTGAATCTCAGGAATAGTCTTAAATCTACGTGGTTGAAGTCGTGCTCATCAGCTAGTTTAAACTTAAATACGTTTATCTTTACTAAAGCTCTCCAAAAGCTTTTCGTTCTTGACAGTACACACTTCAGGATCTTGCGTGCGTGCTTCGGAAATCAATACACAATTTGGTCCGTGTGCACGTTGAAGATCTCGATTTTAAATATTTTCTTACCTTTTAGTCCCTCAGTGATATCCGTGGAGCAAACATCCTGCCTGGACAAATATTGGGCTGTCCGAGATGGCCCGGACATCACAGACATGTGCTAAACACCTATCTAGTGTAAACTCCGCATTATGACTTTTTTAACAGTCGCTACACTCTCTATTTGCTTTTGTCTAGACCTTGCTCATAAAGAGACATCACTTTTAGGGTTCCGTACCTCAAAAGGAAAAACGGAACCCTTATAGGATCACTTTGTTGTCTGTCTGTCAAGAAACCTTACTTCCCGTTGTCCTAGAATCATGAAATTTGGCAGGTAGGTAGATCTTTATCACATGTACAGGAATATATCTGAAAACCACGAATTTATGGTTACATCATTAAAAAAAAATTAAATATGTATGTTTCAATTTTCAAAGTAAGATAACTATACCAAAAGGGGTATCATATGAAAGGGCTTTACCTGTACATTCTAAAACAGATTTTTATTTATTTTTATGCATAATAAGTAGATTTATCGTGCAAAATGTTGGAAAAAATACCCGAGTACGGAACCCCCTAGTCTGACTCGCACTTGGGCGGTTTTTTTCTATGGACCTACTCAAACAGAATTCATATGTCTATTTTATCTTTTCATTACCCAATTTCCTATCGCTTATTAAATTGGTGCCATTTTTTCAATATCACTGCACGACTAGCTTTTCTTGTGGCTTCATCCGCATGAATTTAGATTTTTTCTCAAAATCCTTTCTTAGAGATTAACCCTAGAAAAAACATAAATGCAAAATCTTAAGTTACTTTAGTTCTGAACGCTATGGTTTCACCAGCATATTGATATATTATCATATGCACATTATAATATCAGTCAATTATTTCTTAATTATTTATTTTATGTAAGTACTTCCGTTCTATAGATTGTCTAGATTACGCCCGCGACTTTCTCCGTAAAGATTTAGGTCCTTAAAAATCCTATGGGAACTCTTTAATTTTCCAGGATATAAAGTACCCTATGTCCATCTACGGAAGGCAAGCTATATCTATGCTTAAGAAACGAATGGGCTGTGAAAAACAGACAGACAGGCATTCACATTTATTAATATTGATATAGATGGATAGGTAAGTATACAAATGTCGGTCTATCTATTTTCGTGGTTACCCTCCAGATTTGACATGGTGATGTCTGTCTGTTAACAAGTGTTCCTCGGCAAACGCTTCGCTTTCAAGTGCTTTGAGCTGTGAGGCGAGAATCATTCGATTAGCGTTAGCTACGCGCTAGCACATCACACTCCTGCACCGTGACTAAATGACTTGTAACGATGGATATCATCTTAAAATAATAAACGATATCATCTCTGACTCCAACAGTACACAGCTTAAATTCTCGGTAGGAAGGCCATTCAGAACTAGACGATTTCATAACTGTAAAGGTTTATTTGAATAAAAAGTCTTTCTACTTCTGTTTCAATGATAAATCTAAATATATAATAGGAAAAGGTGATTACTGACTGACATCTATCAACGCACAGCGCATAACCTACTGGATGGATCGGCTTGAGGCATGCAGAAAGCTTTTATAACGTAGATATCTACTAAGAAAGAATTATTGAAAGTTCAACCTCTAAGAGGGTAAAATAGGGATTTGAAATTTATATACGCGGATCCATTACATCTACGCGGATGAAGTCGCGGGCATACTCTAGTTACTTATATGCTGTGGCCTTGTTATATGCATTTGATCGGTTAGTTATATTCTCATAATGTAGGCAAATTTGAATAGTCCATGCGGACAAAATCGCGGGTATAAACTAGTAAAGATATAAAGACCCCAAGTAAATAAGAGGTTCCGTAACTTTCGTTATGAGTCAACGAAAAATCAACTTCCTGCGCGGCACGTGAACACATTTCCGGCTTCCCGGGAAATGGCCGAACGCCGGGTTCGCGATCGTGAGAAAAGTCTATCGATTTTTTTAGATTTACATAAAAATAGATAACTATCTATGGGGAGCTTTTGTATATGGCCAGTTTATTGTGTAATTTTATTTTGGCGCAAAAACAATTATGTAAATCCATACTAGGTAATATCAGAAATGCTGTCTCTGTCTGATAGCTTTTGAAGTTCCACTAAGGTACAGAGATATCCCGCATCCCGTGGGAAGGCATAGGTTATTTTTATCCCGGAAAATCAAAGGGTTTCCACGGGATTTAAAAAATCTAAATCCGCGTAGAGGAATTAGCGGGGATTATCTACCTATTTGGTACTTGCATCCCGGAAACGCATATAGGTAATTTTTATCCAGAAATATCAAAGAGTTCTCACAAGATTTTTAAAAACTTAACTCACGCAGGCGAAGTCGCAAGCATCATCTTTTTAGAATTAAAATAAAATAAATAAAAAGTTACTTAGCTCATTTACATAAATGCTTTCGATTAAGTAAGTAAGTACCCAATCCATAAATTACTTTAAAATATCCCGGTATTTAGACATAAGTATGCTAATCTTAAACGTTGTTTTTTATCGAAAGTTCTCAATTAATAAGGCATATAAAAGGCTATCCATCCTCTTGCTAATGATCAACTGCAGTCTGCAATTTAGTTAGGTACACGAAGTCCACAATTATGTAATTACAAGTGCATAAAATCCAATTCATTAATGTACTCATTCGTTAATAGATCCGAATGTCAATCATGGGACTCAAATAAGGTGTTTAATTACATTAATTGACAGGCATACAACTGTTAGTACTTATCACATTAATTACACAGATACGAACTTGTACCCAACAAGCCTGGGCTTCGATCTGAAGAATTTCTTTAAATTTTTCACCAGCAGTAGGTAATGCAGGCTTAAAAATGTGCTAGTTTCTTTATTTTGCAAGAGGTCCGATCTTGAAAAGTGGCTTGCATCCCAGAGACGGATTGCCCACTTTTTATGCCAGGATTCGGGTTATCAGAGAGTGCCCACGGGATATTTTTGGAAAACCTACCTCCACGGAAGCGAATTCACGGATATTAGCTAATCTTAACATTTCTGTACCTTATAATGATTACACCTATCAAGCAATAACACGAATTGCATTCCTCCTCTGAATCGCTAAGTTAAAGAATGTACTGGTATGAAGTACTAATACCTATATTTTTGTTATTCAGTGCTCCCTAGCAGCTATCACATTCGCATAATCGTTAACCGATGTAATGTGCGTGCGTTATGGCCGCGAGTGGTACTTACAACGATTTCCACTCAGTTTGGAGCGAACAAAATTACGCTAAACGTGCTCACAATTCACAAAATAACTTATACCTTCTTGACTAACTTGTTTAGGTATATGTATATCCAATGCATATTGATTTCAATGCATCCAACGATGTAATTATACCTACTGAGACCTGTAAACTTTACAGTTTTCCTACATAAAACGAAGACTAAAAAAAAAAAGATTCCGACGAATTGAGAACCTCCTCCTTTTTTGGAAGTCGGTTAAAAAGTAGGTGTTTAGTCATCTAGTTCTTATAACTAGATGAGCTAACCATCATCATGATCAACCCATCGCCGGTTCACTGTACAGTGTTGGCCATGGTCTACCACGCTGGCTAAACGCGGATTGGCAGACTTCACACACCTTTGATGGAGAACTTTCAGGCATGCAGGTTTTCTCATGTTGTTTTCCTTCAACGTTGGAGCAAGTGATATTTAATTGGTTAAAACGCACATAGCTCCGACAAGTAGGAGGTCACTCCATCAATTCCAGAGGGAGTCCGGGTTCGAACCCCGGACCCCCTGACTAGAAGGCTAACGTCAACCTAACGTGACATCAAAAATGAATTTTGATTTAGTAAGTAGATATAGAGATACCTACCTATTGTTACGCTTTTTATATTGGCACTCTTGGGTCAGAAGTCGTATTTGCTGCTACTAAAACAATTTCTATGTTACTCGTAGGTGTTCTTGTTAATATAATATGGGTCATCCATCCATCCATCCATCAGCCTGTATGCGTCCACTGCTGGACATAGGCCTTTCCAAGAGCGCGCCACCAAACACGGTCCTCCGCCTTCCTCATCCACCCGCTCCCCGCCACCTTCTTCAGGTCATCGGTCCAGCGGGCAGGAGGTCGTCCCACACTGCGCTTACCGGTACGCGGTCTCCACTCCAAAACACGTCTGCCCCATCGGCCGTCGGTTCTGCGACAGACATGACCTGCCCATTGCCACTTCAGCTTGCTAATCCTTTGAGCTATGTCGGTCGCTTTGGTTCTTCTGCGAATTTCCTCGTTCCGGATTTTATCCCTGAGAGTAATACCCAACATAGCTCGCTCCATAGCGCGCTGAGCGACCTTTAGTTTGTGGACGAGGCCAACTGTCAGTGTCCACGTTTCTGCTCCATACGTCATCACAGGTAGGACGCACTGATTGAAGACCTTAGTCTTAAGGCTTTGCGGTATCGACGATTCGAAGACCTGACGTAGCTTTGAAAATGCTGCCCAGCCCAGCTGAATTCTTCTGTCAGCCTCCTTGTCGAAGTTGTTCCTGCCGAGTTGTATAATCTGGCCGAGGTAGTTATATTCTTGAACAACTTCGATGCTAACATTCCCGACGGTGACGGGTCTTGAGATAGCGTGCTCGTTAAACATTACTTTCGTTTTGTCTATGTTCATCTCAAGACCTACTCGTCTGGAAGAACAGCTAAGCTCGATCAGCATTTCCTCAAGGTCCTGCAGCGATTCAGCCAATAGAACTATGTCGTCCGCAAATCGCAAGTGTGAGATATTTTCGCCATTCACGTTTATGCCTCGACCTTTCCAGTCCAATTCCTTAAACGCGTCTTCTAAGGCACAGGTGAAAAGTTTTGGGGATATTACATCTCCCTGCCTCACACCTCTTCGTATAGGGATTGGATTGGTTTGTTGGTCTTGGACTTGGACGGACATGGTGGCGGAGTCATACAAACATCTCAACACTTGGATATAATGCCAGTCGACTTGGCATCGCTGCAATGAATCCAGAACAGCCCAGGTCTCGATGGAATCGAAGGCTTTCTCGTAGTCCACAAACGCTAGACAGAGGGGTAGATTATACTCTTGAGTCTTCTGTATAATCTGCCGTAGCGTGTGGATGTGGTCTACGGTACTGTAGCCCTGTCGAAACCCCGC
This sequence comes from Maniola jurtina, assembly GCF_905333055.1. Lineage (NCBI taxonomy): Eukaryota > Metazoa > Arthropoda > Insecta > Lepidoptera > Nymphalidae > Maniola > Maniola jurtina. The sequence continues at coordinate 9,570,449 of NC_060037.1, read as the reverse complement.
CTGCTCCGGAGGCTGAAATTCGTCAAGTCTTCGGGCGAGACGATTCGTAATCACCCTCGAGAACAGCTTATAAATATGGCTTAGAAGTGAGATTGGTCTGTAGTTCTTGAGCAGACTTTTATCTCCTTTTTTGAAAAAGAGCACAGTAACACTTCTACTCCATTTTTCAGGTGTTATGCCAGTTTTGATGACGGTATTAAAGAGGTCTTTAAGCTTGTTGAGAATTGGCTTTCCTCCTGCGCGCAGGAGCTCCGCTGTAATACCGTCATCACCTGGGGCTTTGTTATTCTTCAGCTGCCCGAGAGCTATACTAATCTCGCCTACGTCGATATCCGGGAGGTCATCGGTATAGTGGCGCACAAGTCTCGCACGTTTGTCGTTCGCGGTTTGGGTGGGTGCAGGTTTTGGAGCATGGGCAGAGTAGAGTTGCCCGTAGAACTGCTCGATCTCAGCTAGCACCTCTGGTTTCGAAGCAACAATTCGGCCATCCGATGCTCTCAACTTCGTCAGATGGCTCCTCCCAAGACTCTTAGCGAATACTTTAGCCCCTTTATTGCGTTCGATCGCATCTTTTATACTGCGGGTGTTGGCAGCACGGATATCGAAACGTATTCGCTTTTTAATGAGCTTGTTTAGAGACCGCCACTCTGGCGAAGTTGAGGACATTTCCCGTCTCTGTTGCATCAAATCCAGGGTCTCGCTAGAGATCTTGGATGGAAAGGTTTTGCCTTCTTTTCGACAAAACTTACCCCCCACTTCCCGAACGACATCCACAAGATCGCCATATTTCTGATCAACTTCGTCGGTGGTTTCCAGCAATTCGAATCGGTTCCTAAGTTCTATTTGGAACTTTTCTGTTGCATCTATGGGTTGGCATGGTGTAGGGCGAAGAGTTGACCTCATCAGACGTCGTCTCTGGAGCTGAAGGTTTATATTAAGAGAGCCTCTTACGAGTCGGTGATCGCTTCCAGTATTAAACCTGTTAATCACGGAGACATCTCTGAATATATCCCTACGATCAGTCACGATGAAGTCAATCTCATTTTTGGTCACGTTATCGGGGCTCTGCCAAGTCCACTTCCTACGAGCACTTTTCTTGAAAAATGTATTCATTAAGAACAAGCCTCGCCTTTCCAGGAAGTTGACCAGCATTTGCCCCCTGTGATTCCTGTCACCAACTCCATAGGGTCCAATCCTCGATTCGTTGCGTTCTTGTACTCCCACCTTTGCGTTGAAGTCCCCCATAACCACCGTGAAGTAGGATTTGGTAGTATTGTCCATAGCCTCGATGATGTCTTCATATACGGCCTCTACTTCTTCATCAGAGTATGTCGACGTGGGCGCATAGACCTGCACTATTTTCAGTGAATATCGGTGGTTTAATTTAACTATAACATATGCTACCCTCGTCGACACACTACTGATCTCCACGATGTTATTTGCGAGGACTTTGTTGATCAGAAACCCCACTCCGCCTTGGGATGCCTGCTCGCCTTCTCGATAATAGAGTACGTGACCCGATTCTAGTGTCAGAGTATCCTCGCCCTCTCTACGGACTTCTGACAATCCTAAAATATGCCACTTGATTTTTTCCAACTCTACCTCAAGTTCGGCTAGGCTTTCATCCGATCTCAGTGTCCTGGTGTTATATGTTGCCAAATAGAATCGTTTGGTATGGTAGCCATCCGTAGCCCGGTGATTCTTAGCACCCCCTGCCCTGCCGTGACCGCGACCGCTACCGTAGTCGGGAATAGCAGGGCTGCCGGGAACTGGGGGCCTTTGTCTGTTGGCGCTGCTCATTGGAAGTAGTGCCCATACTGACCACTCTGGGCTGGCGGGTTGGTCAGCGCAGGGCTGTAGGCTGCTTCGCACCAGTGACGCTGCTGCCCGTCTCTGGTCTGTGCTATTTTAGAGCCCAGCAATTTGGAATGGATATCCCGCCATTTTTCGGTCGTCATTGCCTCGTTCGCTGATTCGCAGGGGGCACCACGTGCAGGTGAGGTTGACAATTGGGGTGCTAAGATGTTAGTGCACCCCCTTACCCCCCATAATATGGGTACCATTACTAAATGCCACTACGTAGAAAGCTCAGAACGAATGAAACCTGTAAAGTACTAAGCTCGTAAAACGAGACTCATTAATGAGTCTAATTTTATAAATCATTGCTAAGAGGGCTACAATTGAGCAAATTAATCTAATTTGAGTAAATCGGCTTCGGTATAAATCATACGGGCGAGCCCGTACAAGTCGCCCAGCTGTACGCCCTCAGCAATTTAATAAAAAGGTTTCCCATTGAGAACACGATAGTAATGAAACCTCTTGCACGTGCACTGTTTGTGTTGCTAATGCTATTGGTTGTAGTTTTCTTTCCTTCTTCATTTATATACCTAGTACTGTAAAGCATGTTCTAATAAGCTATTTTGGTTACGGTTAGATTTGATCAACTATAAATAAATAGTTGGTAAATCTTAACCATTTATTTGAGCTAAAGTCTAGAAAAAAACCTTGTTCAGGTAGACCAAGATAGACTTTGAGGAAGACTTTTCAACATTGAATCTGACTGAACAGAATATTACATTTTGTAAACATCGAAATGTTATATCAAAAAACCTTTCCAAAGTTTAATTATTATCATTGAAAATGAAAAAGATGCAGCTAAGTTTGTTGTGGGCTACTTCTCAGACCAGTGCGTGTTTAGAACCTTTGCAGCTTAGGTTTTAAGTTTACGTAATTAATTTTCACCCTTATACATAATTAATTTATAATTACAAATTCAACAAATTATTGACAGTCAAAAAGTATAAGTAGGTATAGGTATATCTACCTGTTTTGAATAAATGGCTTTGACTTTTTAGCTAAAGTAATGAAATAAGGAAGATACCTACGTAAATAAGTGGAATCTAGGCTATTCTATTCTTTGGCTAATTATTTATTGGTAGGTACCTACTAAGACTACGACTACGGCTATAATATTTAACAAAACTATAATATACATTCAGTCAAAACTATAATATTTAATATAGCGCTAATAGTCCACGAAATAAATAATATATTTACATAATATACGTTATGTTCGCACGATATCGTTCGTAGGGAAGGGGGCTGATTAAATTACTTGACATGCGCGCACCAATTTGTATCACAGGCTTTTGCTCCCCTCTTGAAACTACACAGAAAACTTCGTTAGACAAATCATATTACTGTTTCATAATTAAATATGCCTTGTTTATAAAAAAAATACTACGAGTAGGTACCCATTTAATAGAGCGCTTTTAAAATATTAATTTCTAACATAAACCAGTAGGGGTAGATATATTGTAAGAAATGAAGTCGATTGACAATCTACCGTTTAATTATAATATCACTAGTGAGATTGTAATATCAAGGCTTTGACAATATACCTGCGACATATAATATACTTTTCAAATAAATAATATTATAAAGTTTTCACCACGCAAGTTTTCAGAATCGGTGATTTTCTTTGAAATTATCAAGTAATCGAGTCTATTAATCGTTAATTATTTGCAAAGTAATGTTATTTTTTAATCATAAAAATATCTCGTCTTATACCAGAGAAACGAGAAAAACATTATTGGTTGCAAATACACTCGATCAGTACTTTCTAATTCTCGCAACATATTTGTTTATACGATGCTTTCGCATTGCGTACTCATAAAGCATACTAAAAGCTTCTCTCATCGACCTCCAATCCACTTATACACTTCCTACTATAAACAATAACATGGAAACTTTTTAACACGTCATATAGTTTATACTCTAGTAGCAAGCGAGGCGAATAATTCGACTTGTGACACGTGCAAGCGTGCGCGTGGTTCAAGTGAAATTTATTTTACATTTTCCAAAATTAACGAGCTCGGACCAGATCTGATAAGCATTTAATGTCTGTGGTCGAGACATTACAGTTAACGACTGAAAGATATAGATATACCTATATTTTTCCTTTTACAATCTAAAGATGTGACATTGAAAAATCACTTAAGAGTAGGTACTCAGAATACGAGTACTGAGTACGTATATTTAAGCTTTTATTATACTCTCGCTGTACATCGTGCTTGTCTGACCTGTCTTCACAACCTTTGATGCCTACTTTGAAAAATTCGTAGATATCATGCGAAATGAGAACGAAAATCACTGAGTATGATCAGTAAGTATGAGTGATAACGTTTAAATGCTTTAGTTTTCCTTAGTTTGCTTAAAATACAAGCAATTCGCAGAAACCTACTCGAAGAAACGCGTATGCGACGCTGTGTGCCTGGCGCCTTAGACCTTCTGGAGTTAGATTTTCAATCGTATCATGATTTCATTATCAGTTCACGGTAACAAGGTCGTATGAGCCGCGTAATACTTATAGTGCGTCTCTTACGCAGTTCAGCAAGAAACTAGGTACTTTTTATCTTTAAAGTAAACTCAGGAAAACTAAAGTAGGTAAGTATAGTATTTTATACGCGTACAAAAATATTTTAAACCAATTTGTACCACAGTTTTGTATTAAAACTGAGTTGTTAATGATATTAATTGACAACATTAAACTTGTACCACGCAGTTATACAAACATAGGGCGGCGCCGACGCCGACGAGATTATGATCGGCGTGATTAATAACGAACTAGGCAGCGCGCGCGCAACACTGCGGGATCAGATCTGTGAGCCTCTCGCGGAAATATCTTGTATGACCTATCTAAGTAAGTAGGTATTAGAAAGAAAAACGATTTTATGTAACAAATCAAAGTAAGATGACGTGAATAATAAAATATCACGAAATATCCATACCTACCTACTTAGGCACAGAAATAGCTTGCATCCCACAGAAAAGCAGAGATCTTTTTATCCCAGAAAAACAAAGGATTCCAACGGAATTTTTCGATAACCTAAGTCCATGCGGATGAAATCGCGGGCATCATCTAATGATGACTGATGGAATATTTAAGTAGATAACGAAAAGTTGCGACATTCTGCCATTCGTTGGTTTTTGTTAACATTTGTCGTTCTAAAGAATTTGTAACCTAAAAACTATACCAGCATAATTTTATAAATACAGCAAAAATCTTGATCTATTCCTCCCTCCATAATGCTGTAAACTGCAAACTACCTATTGCAGAGAGTTAGAGATGCGTATAGTAAATTATACGAGTACCTTTCTTAATTTAGCGCCACCACTTCAAAACCAAACTAAATGATGATTTTAATAAAAGCAACATTTAAGAAAGTGATTTACAACGCATTGTTCTCAAGCTGATATCGATACAAGCGATCTCCAAAAAAGATGAAAGTCAGAAACGTAATAAATAAATCACTATGCATGTGCAGTCGTCTTCGACCACAATCTTCGCCACTGACGACTGCAGACAACGACATTTCTATAGAGCTTCTGTTGTATTGTAATAGCATTGTAATGTAGGTACTTAATTATGTACTCAATATACCTACTTTGTTTATTGCAATCGTCCTACAAAAACATCAAGTCTGTTATAATATGATCTGATAATAGTACCTAATTTAGACTAAAACAACGAAATAAGATTTACAAAGCATTGCCATTGTTTCAAAGTATGTAGATTTCGATACAAAACGAGATGGTTTCTATCTCGAACCAACCCTGGTAACGGGCTGCCATTTTTTGAAGCACGCTCGAAGGTGTCAAAAGGTGCGTACGTCCAGGCCAATATCTTAGTACATAGTAGGTATTATGTCGTTACGCGTGTTGTACACGGGCAAGCGTAATGTATGAGCTTTGCCTATCTAGAGATTTATAATAACTTTACCTATGAACAAAGCAAAACTTAATATTTAAATCACACCATACGCGCCGCAGTCATCGTCAACGTAGATTTAAATGACTCAGTTCTGGAGAGCTTTTCTGTTTCAAACGCACTTCTATGTGATCTCGAAGTTTAGTGAAAAAATCTCAACCTATCAGCACTTCCAAACAAATAGCATGGCAGTTAAATGTATCAAATCTTAAAGAACAAATCAACAGTAACAATGCTTGTTTTGTGTACACAAACCAAGATACAAGCTTACTCACCAACGAAATAAAAAACTCGAACGTAATAAATAAATCAGTGCGCACGCGTCGGCGGTCGTCGACTATGACGACGCGCGACGCCACTTGACATGGGACAGTTTAATGACTCATTCCTTCAGAGCTTTGCTATTTCATTCTGCGTATTTGCAAGAGAAAATAGGTCCGTGCGTTAACACATTAGAACAAGCCGACACGCTTGGACACAAAATTATTTCTCACTTCATTCGATCTATGTTTTCACCCGTTTGCGGTAAAGCCCAAAAGTAGAGATATCTCAGCTTATGTTTTTGACCCATATGTACATATGTATGTATGTAAGTCCACTCGGAACTACTCAACGGCGTCATTAGATTCATCTTGATGTGACTGGGTCCAAATATTTTTTCAGAAAATCCAAAAAGTGGCTGAAAAAGATGCAGTAGCATCGTAGTCGAGGTTTTTTGAAAGTTTTTAAATTAAGTACTTGTTATACTTATATGGCAATCAATAACTGCAGGCATTACCAATAAATAATTGAGTATGTAACATAATACACGGAGTACAACAAAACTCAATACAACAATTATACTTGTCAGATATATCCAATTATAAGCACGAGCACGCAATTTTCTTGACAAATATCGAACAGCGGTTCCCGAATGTATTCGATTACATTGCGAGTAGATTTTAAATTCTTGTAAATGGTGAGTATGTCGTTGTGATAGAGTTCAGATCGGTTATTATAAGTATGCTGGGACGATACAGTTGGTAGTAGGTACATGTTTTTACACTTGTTTGTGAAAGTGACCTAACTACGCGTTCAGTTTTTAACACTGTTTATTCTACGCTTCGATCATAGATGTCAAATTTTTCCCATTTAAATTTTTGACTATGTCAATCTTATGGTTAATATTATCATCCTGCTTTCGTCGAAATTTAGTTATTATGATTACAATGATCTATTCGTTGAATGGTTTTACTGAATGAAGAGCTGCCTAGAGCCCTTATTTGTTATCAACGCCCTGTCGAAGTAGGTATCTAGCGTCCACCCCTTATCATAATAACAATCATCGCCCAACCATTTGCATTTTTGGCGATCTCTTCCGAGGAGAAGAAAAGTGGAATGCTCATTGTTTGTCCATAGAAAGTGCATTTTCTTCACTTATTGTTGGCATGCGACCTCGAATTATTCTACTTTCAAATATTTTATTGTTCAGAACCATCAATATAAAATCGATCGTAGTTAATTATACTAAGGCTGAAATCTATAGAGCGCACTTTGACTTTACTCAGCCTTAAGACATTGTTAAAACGAGACAGCGTTATACCGCTGGCATAAATCTGTCTCGTTTTAACTGAAACGTAAGTCTAGGCAAAGTCAAAGTGCATTCTATAGATTTCAACCTGAGTGCTGCTAGAATGTGGCTCAATTACACCAATTTTGTGCTAAAGTTTTTTTCTACCAGTCTAACTGCTGATTAGATAAGTGGGATCTTTGTCTAAAGATATTTTATGGAAAGCAGTGATTCGTAAGTTATTACAGTTCGTTCGAGCATGTGCGATATGTGGTCAGCGCAAGTGGAACGCAGCTGTTGTGACGGCAGACAACAGTTGTCACCGGAGCGCGAGCTGACGTGCGCTGCGAGTGCGCAACGCATTAACCACTGATTTATCGTATACTATTTTTAGGGTTCCGTACCTCAAAAGGAATAACGGAACCCTTATAGGATCACTTTGTTGTCTGTCTGTTCGTCTGTCCGTCTGTCCGTCTGTTGTGTCTGTCAAGAAAACCTATAGGGTACTTCCCATTAACCTGGAATCAAGAAATTTGGCAGGTAGGTACCTTTATAACACAAGTAAAGGAAAAAATCTGAAAACCGTGAATTAGTGATTATATTACAAATAAAAAAATTAATGAACAAATAAATAACAATTCTTAGTATTTTCAATTTTCAAAGTAAAGTACCAGGTGGGGTATCATGAAAAGGCTTTACTCTACATTCTAAAACAGATTTTTATTTATTTTTATGCATATTTTTTGATTTATCGTACAAAATGTCGGAAAAAATACCCGACTACGGAACCCTCGATTCGGTTTTTTGTTAACATCTGCCAGATTACTCATCCTTTAGAGTTTAGACCAACTTGAGCCTAATTTATTCTGAACCTAGTCCTTGTCTAACTTACAAGAGATACAAATGTAATCAAGCGAATGTTCTGCTACAGAAATGATCGATGCTCCAATTTGACTTGATTATGCTTGTCTTCGAACGTCACGTGGAGTCTAAGTACACTTAATCGTCTTTAAGTACGGCCTTAAAGCTCTGACATTTTAGATACTAAAGATGTAGTTTCTCTTATGTTTTATTAGCTTACTAGGTGATGCCCGCGACTTCGTTCGCGTGGATGTAGGTTTTTTAAAAATCCCGTGGGAACTTTGATTTTCCGGGATAAAAAGTAGCCTATATGTGCTAATCCAGGGTATAATCTATCTTCATTCTTTTCAGCCCAATCCATCCAGTAGTTTTTGCGTGAAGGAGTGACAAATATACACACACACAGACATACACACATACACACAAACTTTCGCCTTTATAATATTAGTGTGATGCCCGTGAGTTCATCTGCGTGAACTACATACATTTTAAACCCCTATTTAGCCCCCTTAGTAGTCGAATTTAATTTTTATTAGCGGATGTCTATGTCATAAGATGTCTGCATGCCAAATTTCAGTCCGATCCGTCCAGTAGTTTAAGCTGTGTGTTTGATAGATATCAGTCAGTCACCTATTTTCTTTTATTATAGAAGATAATATTGACTCGTCTCATGCCTATTGTACCTGAATTAATGACCTGAATCAGATGAGAACAATAGATATGGCTCTGTCTTTGAGAATTACCACCATCACCACTAACTTTTCCTAAACTAAAATAAGCCTTAACTAGAATACTGACATACTCAATAATAAAGCAGTAGATATAATTGCTTAGGTACCTACTGAATGAATCATTTTCCCAAGTCACATGTATTATTAAATGATATCACTTAATACACCTCGCCCATAATAATAGCAACCAGACACATAGCTTAATGCGAAATTATCGTTTTCCTGTAGTTAATTATTACAAATGTGCTCACCGAGTTAACCTAGCACAGTGTTATTTAGTGTAAAAACGTTATTTATGCCACAAATAAAATGTAGAGCGTTATTTTTCAGGTGTCGTCTCGCCAGCCGCGGTCAACAGCCCGGCCAATAAATACTTTTGTATGAATTTTTCCATGTCATAACAATTTATTATGTACTTTTCACTCGACCGTAATATAGTGTCGTCGTCATTATCTTTTCCTGTGCCATTTGAATATTGTAACAAGATTGTAACTCACACGGATAGACAAACTTATCGTTGGAAAATGATGGCTTTATGTGAACTCTTTTTAATTAGGTACGAGGTTTATTCTTAAATTCGTTGGTCTGTAGGTATATTTTTATCTTGACACATACTGCTCATTAAATTATTTAAAACCACTGAAATGCACATACCTGTACAAGTACGCTGAAACAGCTGTGCCATACAAAATGACAGGAAAATGATACTTGACATATCCATAGCCTCATTGATTTTAGAGCCACCCCTCAATAGCCCTAATATTTTGACATATCGTCGATTCAGGATCAAACCAAAAGTTCCCTCTATCTAGTAGGTACCGGGAATTATAATTGACAAATGGTCTTCGTGTTGATAGATGTCCCATCACTAACATTTCGTTCCGATTACGCTCACATGATGTCGACTGCTGGTAAATCAGCGCCAAAATCGCGAACATCAAGTTGCTTCAAAAAGGTCGACAATCGCCGCTCCAGCGTAGTTGTATTAGTGGAGATCAGAGATCAGGTCATTGAAACGTATATTATGCTATTGTACAGTAATTTGTACAGTATACACTGTATAATAGCATATACAGTGTAGCATATACATGCTATTGGAATATTGCCTAGAAGTAGGTACAAGCGGCGTGGCGCCCTGCAATTCGCCGAAACGGGGTGTACGTTTTCCAACGGAACCGCGCTGTATGCTCCTGATTAAGCCACCAACTGTTGTAATGTGATTTTTAAAGGAAAACCGTCCAGATGAGCGCCGTATCTTGTGACATGAACGAAAATAATTTGACGCAGCCGTTCGGCGGACGACATACGGGGACACGTGGGCACGATATATTACACGCGAGCCGCGCACTAAAAATATTGTGTTGGCAAATTAATGGGCATTCTCGACGGTAGGTTGTGGGATGAAAGGAAGTGCCTTTTATATGTGAAACGTTGGTTTTGTATGAAAATGCACGGCAGCCGCTCACACCTGTCCGCACGCTTTTGATAGCTAGGTAACAGGGCTGGCGAGTGATGATGTCTAATTGAAGAAATTAATAATAATCAATCTATCCTAATCGATAGCAACGTTTTAAGTCAACAAGTGTAAATTAAAAATCTATAAAACCCCCGACAAGTGAAGGTTACAGTAACTAGAAAAGAGCTGATAGGTAACTTTCAAACGGCTGAACCGATTTTCTTGGATTATAGCTAAGAACACTCTCGATCAAGCTACCTTTCAAACAAAAAAAAAACTGAATTAAAATCGGTTCATTAGTTAAGCAGCTACGATGCCACAGACAGATACACAGATACACACGTCAAACTTATAACACCCCTCTTTTTGGGTTGGGGTTAAAAAAGACCATATAATTTTTGACAAACAGCAACGTCACTAAGTAACTTATCGACAGACTGATTAAGTACAGATAGGTCTGATGATTAATAAAATTTTGGCCGTAAATCTTTGCGTTCATCTAACTACACAGCTATTGTAATGACGTTGAGGAAATTTATATAGTATAGGAAAATAACAGGTTCGATATCGCAATTTATTAGTTCATAAGTTTAGGTATTTTTATATTCATACGTCAGTTATTGGTTGGATCAATTAAAAATACATTTATCTTCTGCTTTTTCTAGTTATCTTGTAGGAAAGCTTAATTTTATCACTCTATATACCTAGAAGAAACTCTTTGACTTAACTTATTACAACATTGTGTAGAAATCAAAAAGGCAACTGAAAATACCGACTTTTTATAAATAAAATGTGTCATAAAATTTTATAAATAAAACTTTCTCATTATACGAAAAAGTCGCCAGGTTATTTCCATACGTGCGGACGGAGTTTGCTTTTTTACTTTTTAATCAACACCTGACAGGTGACAGCCCTGCACAGCGGATGCGTCCGAGGAAGACGTGCGTCGCCGTCGTAGCCGTGTCAGCTTCATGATGATTAAGAAAAATCATAACCCTACAGTTTTAGATTTAAAAATAACCAAAGTTCTACCAAGCTTCGAACAATCAACTTTTCACCTGGGGAAAGTTGAAAGAAAGAGAATGAGTCATCTAAATAAAGATGACAATCGCCATCATCATCATGATCAACCCATTGTCAGCTCACTACAGAGCACGGTTGTCCTCTCAGAATGAGCATAGATTTGGCCATATTCTACCACGCTGTCCAAGTACGGATTGAAAGACTTAAAGAGACCTCTCAGGCATGCATTTTTCTTCACGATGCGATGTTTTTCTTCGCCGTTACAGAAATTAATATTTACCTAATCAAGACAGTAGTTAAACAGACAAGTACAAGACAGTAGTAGGTAATACTTTACCTGCAAATTTGCACAACACTTACTTTAATCAAGAGGTCCTACAAGTTACAACTTTTAATTCCCTAAGATTGGTTTTGTATTCTAAGCTCTGATCATCTTCAATCTGTTATGGGACCTACCAAGTGCCAAGTCTGACTTCATAAAATTTTTTGGGTCCCTTAACTTTTATATCTACTTTGTGCATATTACGTATAGTTTACAAATATGGCGACTTCAGTAGGTAATCAGTAGGTATACCGCTATACCGCTTATTTACCACAGAGTAGAGATTTGGCCTGTGAAACTGATAATAATTAGGTTTTTTTTAATAGGTGACTTTTTTTGTTTTGAAAATCTTTTATCCTGTGCTATAAAAATAAAATTTACAACCAGTTCAGCGGATGCGACAGACAAGACATATGTCGCGGTGTGCATCAGTTTCGTAATAATTGAATAGATTAATAACCCTCGGAGTCAGGGTGTTCATATTTCGCCGTCCGGTCGTACCGCCTGTCGTCTTCTTCCGTCAGCCGCTCTACTTACAGTGGACGGACCCATGGCCTTTTATATACTCCTAGGCATTTCAGCTTTTAGGTTTTCCCATTTTCAAATGATACGCTACGGATAATTGTAGGGTGTAATTATAGCAAATTAAGCTTTTGATTCTTTGTATATCATTGTTATTATTAATCCTATGCGGCTAATGAAGCAAAACACAATAACAAAGCAAAGAAATTATAATATTATCTTACTAATACTAGATATTATTTACTTTGATACTGTAAGTTTCGGCATTTCAATCAATCAGGATCGGGGACCCTGGGCTTACGCCCCAATTTGCCTCTATATACCTACTTAGTAAAGACAGAACTGTACGATATCTAAATCGATCTGTACGATAAATTCGTGAAAATCACAGAAACAAGTAGGTACCTACTCTTCGGTCTAATTACAAAGTTAGCTTCATAATTTTTCGCCTAATACATACTGTAAGGTTATTTTTAAAAATTGATTTGAGTTGTCAAAAATAATATAAAATTATTAATTTATCTAATGCAGGTAGTTTGATAAAATCGATATTTTGCTCATTCGATGTCATACAATCTGTTGCTAGGAGGCCAACAAGATTGAACTTGCATAAATACGGGTGTTTCGAAGGTTTTAGTTTAGTCTCCTTCCGAGATTCGGGGCGATATCGCATATTTTCGGTATTTGGATTGTGAACTGAATAATTAGATGTTGTGATAGCAATCACGCTCTAATTAAATTATTTATTTTGGCATTAGTTTGTTTAGATTAAAACTCTCGGATAACCTTGCACATTAAACTTGTGTTTTTTTGTGTTGGTTTTGGAGAGGACATTCCAATAATTCGATAAAAATATTTAAATAATACCTGCTTTTCTGAGTGACGCCAATAATACATATAGGATATACTCTCCATGTCATGGTATTCTTAGGTCTCAATATGTGTTTGCGTGGAAGTGTATCGGTATTAAAAAGAAGTAGCAAAGATCCTGGCGCAGGGCGGGCGGGCGGCGCGTAGGTATAAATACGCCGCACATGCGCGCACGCAGCTGCCGGCCACGTGGCTGCCTCTTTACGTAAAAATAGATCATTGTCTCTATCGCAGACACGCCCACTGAACATATAAAATACCACATCAAAAGAAAAGTTGTAAGGGCTTGAACACATCAGCGGTTTTTCCTTCGCGACTTTTAATAGATAAGGTCAATATAAGACCATACTGACTAATCTGCGGGTGATTCACTAACTCAGTGATCATCACTGAATGCAAGCCATCATTTTTAATCCACTGAAGGTTTTCTACGAAAAAAATGTTTTATATCGCAAAGTGAATCAGCAATGTAGAACCAATTAATGTCAAATGAACTTGATTGCTTTGATTTAGTGATGATCACTGAGTTAGTGAATCACCCACTAACTGGTACTAGCCCTTATTAATATGAGGTCCAGCAATAGGTTCTTATTGGTAAGTTTCAAATACGTATTCGAAGAAACTAGGAGCCGTTAAAAACGTTATGTAGAATGTAGTATGTAAATTGCAACCACGAGTGTTTCAATAGTACCTACTACCTATGTATATATAATTTAGTAAGTATTTAACGACTTTGTAGCTTACTACAATGCTCAAATTTTATTGTGATGCGCACTTAGCCTAAATCCGCCGTTCGTTCGGTAACCAACTCTGTTACACCACCTGCACTAACTTTCGTAATGTTTTCTCAGATTCATGAGCTTTTTTATTGATCAAATGTTTAGACACGGCTTGAAAGTAACTAAAAACAGCAAAGAATACCGCACCAGATGCGATAATGGTCTTCATATTGCTTTATCGGCCTATAAAATTGTTTTTTTTTTTTTATGTATGTGTCAAGAATCAAGATATTATAGAGCTTAGACATACTATACCTATTAACAATTCTTTCTGAAATAGGTTCACAAAATTATTATTAAAACAGAATATATATCCCATAAAGACCCATCCGCTCAACCGATTTGTATGAAATTTGGTGCCGAGGTAGCTTACGTCCATGTTATTGACATAGACAACTTTTTATCCCGGAAAACCAAATAGTTCCCACGGGATCTTCAAAAATATGTACAAAGAATATATCCGGAGGCTGTCAAAATACCTACTCCACATGCAAAACTCCACCAAAAAGTAGGTGGCTAATCATTTCATCATCATCATCATCATCATCATCATCATCATGATCAGCCCATCAATAGCCCACTGCTCAGCAAGGGTGTCTTCAAAGAATGTAGTCCGCCACGCTGGCCCAGTACGGAAAGGTAGACTTCTCACACCTTTGAGAACACTATGGAGAACTCTCAGGCATGCAGATTTCCTCACGATGTTTTCCTTCACTCTTAAACCAAGTGATATTTAATTACATATCTACTTTAAACGCACATACCTCATTAATTCCGAAAAGTTAAAGCCCGAGATCGAATCTCCGACCTATCAAATAGAAGGCCCACGTGTAACCACTAGGCTATCGCTGCTTTTGTACCTAAGTATACCGATATAATCATTCTTAAGGATTCAATTTAAATAAAACATTTTACAACATTTTGAACGATAAATATTCAATTTTTAACTTTCGCGAAACATTTTATACTCCTCTTACCTTTTCTATTTTCCATGCATAAGGGTAAGCAAAATTCCAACACGCCTAAACACCCTACCTTTCCCCCCGATCGATAGTCGCCATTTTGAATTTTCCGACCAATGCACGTAGCCATGGAAAGCTATTGCCATGGCAACGCGACGACTCAACCTGAAGGGGAAAGTGTAAAGGCTTTATAGTCGTTTTGCTACGAGTAATATATTTCTATGGGTACCTATAAAAACTCTACATATTTATATACTTACTAGGTACACAACACTCGTTGTCATGATCTAGTTTGCCATAATTTGACACTACACTATTTAATTAAATAGGTCATTTATATTAGGTAGGTACTTTCATCCACCACTTTCTTGAGCGTAGGTATTGTTTCAAAATTGTTTAGCCAGCCAAGGCCAGCCATCAATTAAATAAGTATATGAACCAAAGCTGTAAAAGTCTGAACTCGTAAATCTTTTTTATTTAGGGTTCCGTAGCCAAAAGCTTTCAACGGAAATGCGAGTCAGACTCACACTTGACCGGTTTTTCAAGTATTAGATACCACGACTTCACCGCGTGGATTTGGTTTTTAAAAATCTCGTATAGAAACTCTTTAATTTTCCGAGTTAAAAAATAAGCTATGTATAGGTATATCAATTCCCAGAAAAATCGGACGAACCGTGATAAGCTAGCAGACAGACAGACAGACAGTCAGACAAAAGAAAGTTAACTATCTAACTTTCGCTTTTAAAATGCTGGACTTTGTGTTCACGGGTGGTCATTTCCGTCGCCAAAATAGTTTTTTTTTATTTTTTATTTACATTATAATAAATCATTTAATTAACGTAAACAGGAAATGGTATTAATTAGCATATAATTTAGTTCCGACACCTGCTCTTTCGTTTGTTATTAATTGCATTTTTGGATCTGAGCCAATAAAGACATAATTCAAAAGCTACATACCTACGTTGGATAGTTTTATAACAATAGAATACCTATTGTGTTTGTATAAACTACTGTTTACAGTTTTTAAACAATGCAACAAAATACTGTTAGTTAATCACAATAAATATCCATCTCATGCAAGTTTACCCATCTTTGTTCGAAAAATTTCTCAATAAGTCTATTACAAATTGAGCATGCGTGAAAGACTATTATATTATAAAAGTTGGTAGAGAGTAGAGAAGGAACATTTAGCAGGTAGCATGTGAAACATCACATGAAAAGTCTTTTAAATATAACACTAGCTATCTTACTCAAAGTAGCTTGTGAAAAATCACGACAACAAAGTGTGAAAAATTGTTATATTCAATCCTTTCTCTCACGGAAAAAGATTTATTTAAAAATCAAAACACTTGCTTTTGGCTTTGCCGCAGTCGCGTAAAAATGTACCAAACGATTGTAAGTACGAAAATTTAAAAATTTCTTCCGTGAAAAATAGCCTGTGAAATCACTGTGAAGAAAAAAAACACTAAATATAAATGATTTAAAAGTACCTAGCATCATTACCCATCTCTAGTAGAGAGCTTCTCAAGAATTGCAACAGTATTTCCCACATACATACATACATCATGAATAGTGTACTTACCGTTTTTACTTAGAAGCGCGAAATGTATTGTGATATTTTGCCAACATCGATGGCCGCTTCACAATGGCAGCGTCATGCTAATTCCTTTTATACTCAAGTAAATTTCAACAGCATGAACAACTTCCTCGTCATTCTTCGCTACAAACCGCACCGGCATAGACGCGAGGCCTTTTATGAGTGTCCACATTGTTTACATTCAAGTTTACAGCAATGAAGCTCTCTAGCGGCGCATAGACACCTGCAAGTATCGACCTACCTGTGTATAAAGCAAAACCTTTAACAACAACGCTTTCAACTTTACTGTTTCCTGTATTTGTTCGCCAACAATAGGCTATAACACCGTTGACAACCGGCGCACACCGAAGAAGCACCATTCAATCTGTTATAACTTATAATATTACTTAAACTAATCTTGACGTAGTGTTCTTGACATTCAGTAATTGTTATGTAGAAACACCTTTATATTTATAAGAAACCTCCTATGGTCATTGGATTTAGCAATTTACATTTTACTTAAGATTGCCCTTCCTACTCGCTATTTTTAACCCCCGACCCAAAAAGAGGGGTGTTATAAGTTTGACGTGTGTATCTGTGTATCTGTGTGTCTGTGTATCTGTGTATCTGTCTGTGGCATCGTAGCGCCTAAACGAATGAACCGATTTTAATTTAGTTTTTTTTGTTTGAAAGGTGGCTTGATCGAGAGTGTTCTTAGCTATAATCCAAAAAAATTGGTTCAGCCGTTTAAGAGTTATCAGCTCTTTTCTAGTTTTCTTGTAGAAAAGAAGGTTAGATAACCGTTAGGTTCTTAATATTAAGTCAATTGACAAATGTCAAGCTGTCAAGATGGACGTTGCCTAGATTATACATTATTATTTATTTGAAAATGATGTTTTGGAAAACTCCAAGTTTTTGAAAGTTATCAGCTCTTTTCTAGTTACTGTAACCTTCACTGGTCGGGGGTGTTGAAAATTTTTAATTTACACTTGTATAGTAAACGTTTTACGTTGACATCTCATTTTTTTGTTGCTCTAGAGTTGAACATAAGTCGATATGTGTTTTCAAACAATAATATTAATAATATATACGAAGTAAAATAAGATTTATTTTGAAAATTATAACTCTTGTACAATCTCTATTTTAGGGCATGAGGCATATTTTGTGCGTTAATAAACTAACCTAAGAAACTTGAAAACTCATTTCATAATATTCATGAAATGAATACATGTTTTTTTTTGGAAAAATAACGTAAAACCGAGTATATCCTTGAGTATATTCCCTCCTGTAGGTAAATGTTGATCAGAACAGTATTGAGCATGCACCCACGCTCATACTATTGGAGTGACCATGTAGAGCACTCTTAAGCTGCTATCGCATTTTTCTTCAAACTATTTTTATCTGAATACATGTTTTAAGAAATCATTACTTTAGTTATCGTTGAGCTTGTGGCCTTATCTAAAATGTTTTGAATCTTTTCGGTGAATTACAAACATAAGAGTCGCATTAAGCTATAATTAAACAAGAAAACGATTCAAAACATGCAGAGAGACCTACAGCAGTGTACCATTACTATTATCAACAGATAGTTAATTTGGAATAATTACACAATGAACTTGATCACGTCCAAAATAAATATGGAAATGGACGCCTTTTATGAGCTTTCAGATAAAATAGGGCCTTTAAAGTTTCAAAACAAAGTTAATGACCCTAATTTAAATTAGATGTCACAATATTATGATCAATTTTCTGATATTAAAGATGTTTTCTTTAATAGCACGAAGTAGGTAATATATTGAAACACGTACTGCTATTAGTAAAAACAAAAGCACATTGATAGCAAGATTTTATGATGGATCGAAATTCGAATCAGGCAATGATGGCAGATTAATTGTTCATTCAAAAAAATGCAATTGTCAATAGTGTTTAAACAGCCAACACTTTGTTTAATGTTCCAAAAACATAATTATTAAACATAATAAATATTAAACTAACAACTAGGGACACTTCACCAACGCTACTACAAACGTAAGGTTCTGGAGCAACAAGCGTAAATTAAAAATTTATAACACCCCCGACAAGTGAAGGTTACAGTAACTAGAAAAGAGCTGAAAACTTTCAAACGGCTGAACCGATTTTCTTGAATTATAGCTAAGAACACTCCGATCAAGCACCTTTCAAACAAAAAAAAACTAAATTAAAATCGGTTCAGTAGTTTAGGAGCTACGATGCCACAGACAGATACACAGATACACACGTCAAACTTATAACATCCCTCTTTTTGGGTCGGGGGTTAAAAACATTGAGTTTTAAGTCACACTAATATTATAAAGGCGAAAGTTTGTGTGTGTGTGTGTGTGTGTGTGTGTGTGTGTGTGTGTGTGTGTGTGTGTGTGTGTGTGTGTATGTTTGTTACTCCTTCACGCAAAAACTACTGGACGGATTTAGCTGAAATTTGGAATAGAGATATATAATATCCTTGATTAGCACATAGGCTACTTTTTATTCCGGAAAATCAAAGAGTTCCCACGGCATTTCGAAAAACCTAAATCCACGCGGGCGAAGTCGCGGGCATCGGCTAGTTCAAAATAAGATCTGACGCGTAACAATGGCGGCCTCCATACCTGCTGAATCGATCTACGTCTATTACAATCAACTATCGGTATAGCTTTTGCCATAATATTTCTCGTAATATTCCTGTATTGTGGAGCAGCGTTGAATCACAGTCGCCCTGACCCGCAGGCCCCAGCGCATTCTTATCGCCAGGCCCCGCGCGGCACTCCGCGGCCCACACGGCGTCGGAGCATTGACTCCGCAGGTGTCGCGCATCTCGCGGTGACGTCACCCAGCGATTCTTGCGCGCTGTAAGGATGCTTTCATAGTGTGCGGTCACAGGAGGTATAAAATGAGACAATAGTCCGATGATTATTAAATTAAATTCCTTTTAACTAAAGAAAAAAGTACGTTAAATAAAAGAAAAAATGTAAGTATAGGTTAATTAATTAGTAATAAATTAGTGTTTTAAGGCCAATGATTTTTGTCAGCGCTAGCACAAACTACGGTCTATTTGGGCTGCAAATTGGAAACACCAGTCTCAGTTTTTATCTAGTGCTTTGGTCTACAAAATTTGGTGTAAAATGTTTACTTATATTATTAGGTTTTTAAATTAATAAATAAGAATAAATGCATTAGGCTTAGATGGTAGGTGTCATGGTAAATGACGACCACAACAACCCTTCAAAGTCAAAGTCAAAGTAATTTATTCAAATTGGATAGGTACTATTGTACACTTTCTGATTGTCAAACAATGATGTAGTGGTGACAATTAATTACGTTAACTTAAAACTAAAACTACGAGGGTTCCAAACGCGTCCAAGTCTGAGAAGAGCCCACAACCAACTCAATAGGGCCCTAACTACGTAAGTCAGTCCAGGTCACTTCTTCGTCCCGCACTTCCGTACGATTGCTCTGTCTAAACGGTTTCTTTGAACCTCTGTATATAATATCAAATCTTTAATTCTGTGGAAAAGTTAAGTCATTATCAGCTCACGAATTTGTGATTATCACATTGCGATGACCGCAGCAGCTATAGCGGAGTTTTTAGTTCACTTCAGTTCCAACTCCATTTTAGCTAATCGTAAAGGGTGACAGTGGTACCAATAATTTTAACGGTAGTGATTGCGATTATAGCTGCCATTGTAGCTGCTGAAAATAAACGTGGACCCTCTTTTTTTGTATGGTGTTAAAAAAGCACTTCTTCTAATATTATTCGTCTGTATACCTACTTCACTGGCATAACAGGGTTAAGTAAAACTCCATTTATCAATTACTCTGTAATGAAATAAAAATACTTAATGTTGAAATGAGGCCAACATCTAAAACAATTTTGAGATAAAGCAAGTAACTGTATGATCGAGAGTACCTAAACGTAATGTACCGGATCACAAGCACTTCAACACGATTGTATTCTTGTGGCATTCTCTTCACAATAAACTCGGACGCGAGAGCAATGACTCCAAGGTGTTGCGTAACATGCGGTGGCAATACTAGAGCAAAAACATCAATTACGATCCATACTCAAGCTTTGGTGCACCTAGCGAAAGAAACTTTCGGTATTATACCCACTTATACCTACTTCAGTTTTCCTGAGTTTAATTATAAGGTTTACTCAAAAGTAGCTTCTCGCTAAAATGTGTAACAGGCACACTATGTCATACGGACCATACGACCTTGTTACTGCGAACTGACAGTGAAATTGCCTAACTACAGAAGGTCTAAAGCGTTGCGCGAATATCGTCGCTTACGCGTTTCTCTGCGAAATTTTCCGCGATGTTTTTATTTTTTAAGCAAACGAAGGAAAAACGGACTATAGCTGTATGTAGCTATATCTTACAGTAAAAATGTTCTTACTAATAACAATTACCTAGTCCACTGCTTAAAGACAATGTGTGGCTACATGATTTTCTTTAGGCCTTGCATAAAAGTAAGAATAGCTTTATTTGATGATTGTAGTAGTAGCAGTATGTAGCATATATGCAAACAATGTTGAAAAACCCTCGATCATACTTAATGTTATCTGTAATATGAAATTGTTTGGTGAAAATATTGCAAACATGAACAACATATCAAAATACTATGAAATCGGGACATCAAATTACTTAATAAGCACTTATCATTGAGAGTTGAGCAGGTAGGCGTACGCATATCGCTAAGCGAATGACAAAACAAGCATTCATTATGTCGGCGCCCTTACGCGGCCGGCGCCGGCGCGCGCTCGCCGCCTTCGCCGCTCAACAATGCGCATTATACTTTGATTTACCTCGCTCTACCCATATACAGAAAATGCTATGTCTGATGCATTCAATTTGAATTTAATGAGACTACATTTCATGTTATAGACTTAGACCATTCGCGGCATTTGTTAGCAAGTGTTATAGAGGTAACTTTTCTATTGATTTTGTTGGTCTATTTCGCTTCGACGCGGTTTGGAATAATGGCAAATAGGCACAAGCAAATAATTATAATACCTATAATGGTGCGAGATCTTAAAACAGACATAGGCTGTTTAGAATAAGTACATAATTAAGTATTAGTAGACTAGATGATGACCGCAGCTTCACCCGCGTGGATTGGTCAGATCCCCTGCAGCATCAGGATTATTTGGAATCCAAATTTTTTATGGAACAATGTCGAAAGTTCTTCTATCGATTAAAAAAATGTGCAAATCGGTTCAGAAATCTCGGAGATATCAGTGCATAGGTAGAAAAACACAACTCTTCCATTTTTAAAGTCCTCCTTGGTTAATCCTCTACTTGTCTGTGAAAGTCCCGTCAAAATAGGTTCAGCCATTCCGAAGATTAGCCCGCTCAAACAGATAGTTAATTCAATTTTATTTATTAAGTAAGTAGTTTATTAGTAAGTATATAGATTTTATTTAACTACCTATCTATTACAAGGGGTTATACTGAAAAGATAAGACGGTAAACAAGTACCTAATTAATTAAATTACTTAACTTCATTTCTTAAAAATTCTCAACCAAAAAGTTACATTTTTCAGGTTTTACTTTACGTAATTACTAATTATAGCTAGGGTACAACAAAAATGGTAATTCAAAACTTCGAATGTAAAATGCTTATACATACAAGTAGTATATAAGTAAATCAATTCCACTTAATTTAATGTTTATAGTCGCTTAATATAGGAACTCATAAAAAATAACTTAAGCAAATGCTGCAGCTGTGAAAGCAATGATATGTAACGTTTATGTTCGAGCTTTACCTTAAAGGGCTTAAGAACTGATTGGCAAAGTTATAATAAAAACCGGTCAAGTGCGCGTCGGACTGCACGCGAAGGGTTCCGTACTATCCTACTTTATAATTTGTTTTTAATTGTCACGGAACCCTTCGAGTGCGAGTCTGACCCGCACTTGAACGATTTTCTATATTAAGTTATAGCGGCAATAGCAAATAACCGTGAAAATTTGAACTCTCTACCTATTACGGTTTACGAGATAACTCTAACAAATAGACGGACGAACAGGGGTCTTAGTAATAGGTGCCCGTTGGCACACTTCGAGTACGGAACTCTAAAATGGTGTAACTTTATTGATTCTGACTTGCTTCTCCCAATAGGCGAAGCCTGCGCTTAACTTTTGTGCGTTTTGGCCTCCTTTTATGGACGTGTCTCATAAAATACTTTTTACATCTAACTCAGCCAGGAAAGTTGACATCGCCTTATCTTTTACATTAATTCAATACCTAGACATTATATCTAGGTCTGTAACTCAATGTGTCTGTGCATATTTTACATATTTTTCAGTTGGCTCGTGCAAGGTAAAATAGGTAGACGATGGACGAATACTTGTGAATTTACCTCATTTGGCTCAACTTTTGAACCAGAAGAGAAGATGTGGAACTATTTCCTACTCAAAAAAAGCGAAACACCTCGCAGCACCTAATAGGTTTTTGGAAGTGTTTCGATTTTTTTGATAAGAGTAGATATATTATATTCGACGCTAAAGTTTGTAAATAAGTCTTCATACAAGATAACACAACAAATAATAAAATGTGCTGACAGAAAAAGTTAGGCGTCAAGTTAGCTTATGGAGCTTGTTTGCAAGAAATCACTGCCTGCACATATCATTACCCATATTAGGAGTAAATGGACAGACGGCGTCGCAGCAGGTGTACTCAAATGGTTTATAATAAAAATTGCAATGTACATTGTGACTGTTCATCCTTACTAGGAAGTATGCCGGACGCGTCATAATATTCTTTTAATAAGTAAATTGAATTTATATTATATATCTTCATACATTAAAGAAGAAGCTGACTGACTGACTAACATATCAATGTCAATAACGTAGGGACTAGTCATTAGAGTGTAAAACCGCACTAAGAAAGGATTTTAAGAATTTTAACGAATTAAAATCCAATATGGGAAAAGATTTTGCATTTAGGTTTTCTCATAATATAAGGTAGACCCACTACAAAAAGTTTTTCAGAAATTCAATCCGAGCGAAGTAGGGAAGGGCTAGTTAACATATAAAATAACCTGATGAAGCACTGATCCATGGTAATTGATGAGGTAGTATAAAGATTTATAAAAAGCTTAAGATAGAGCGTTTTTAAATACGTTGTCGCAACAACGATAAGAAAAGCTCTTTAAGTTAATCACTTTTAAAAACACTATCGCAACTTAAACAGACCACCTGAGGTTTTTATAGAAAAATCGCTAAAGTGCGAGTCGGACTTACACACGAAGGGTTCCGTACCATCGCACATAACACTTAATTTTTTTTTCATGGCGGTTATTTCGAAATTTTTATTATTTGTTATTATAGCGGCAATAGAAATACACATTCTGCAACTCTCTACCTACCTATTACGGAATGCAAGATATAGCCCGCTGACAGACAGACGGACGGACGGACGGACAGCGGAGTTTTAGTTATAGGGTCCCGTTGGCACCCATCGGCTACGGAACCCTAGAAACTATAAGAAGTACTAATAGTACTATTACTAGTACTAGTATAGTGAGTTTAAGTAGGCTTGACATGACATTGCCTTCTTCTAGTGCCATCTTCTATCAGAAGTTAGCAATCATTATGGCTATTATTGGAATTTATAAGTCTTTGCTGTACACTGTAACTTTAAATTTTAACGTACCTAGGTAATTTTCAAGATTTTTTGACAGGCTTTTTTGTGCCTTGTATGATGAACGGAAGAATATTTAGTAAATAAAGTAGATGAGTATGAAAATGAAATAAATAGAATATCTAATAAGCATCGTGGAGGTCTGCGGAATTTCTAAGCAAGCATACATCATTTGTTAAGTATGTGGAATTTGTAAAGACATTCGTTCCGTGTGGTCATTACGACGGCCGCGTCATACCGGCGCCGTGTTATCAACTTTCAAGCTGTGGCATTTGTCCATTTATCAAATAGGTTGGCTTTAGAAACTTAGCAGCAAATAGCAATCATCCGTTATCAACAGCTACTTAAACAATTTGTAAAAATTACTTAACAGTAACAAAAAAAGTGCCTAAAAATGCTAACATCATCAACCCAACGCCGCCAGCTCACTTCTGCGCACGGGTCTCCTCTCAAAGGTTTAATTTTTAGGGTGCTTTAATTTTAACGTAGGTAAGGAACTCAGAGAAAAGTGCAAACTTATTATTTTCATTTTATTATGATAAGTAGCTTGTGCTCGCGACTTCTAGTGGACTAAACAAAGGGGTTTGAAACCCTTGAAACCCCTATTTTACCCCCTTAGGAGTTGAATTTTCCAAAATCATTTCTTGGTGGATGTCTACGTAATATTATCTGCATGTCAAAAAGCCCGATCCGTCCAATAGTTAGAGCTGTGCGTTGATGGATCAGTCAGTCAGTCACCTTTTATTTTTACATATTTACTGATGATTATTTATTACCTCTATTAGTCAGCGCTATTGTAGCTATTAGGTAGATATTTACCATGTCCGTGGTCACAGGTTATCGCAGCGACAGCACGGCGCCGCCGCGTCGCCGTTCCATAAAGGCATCAACCTTATCAACCTGCCACTTGCGAATCGTAACTATTACTCAAATAGTCAGTCAAGTCAATACAACTGCCACTATTTGTCGCGCTGACATCATACATTCCGAAGTGGGTATTAAATTGAAGGCGGGAGATAACCATGATAACGTTGTTTGTAAACATTTAGCAACCGGTTGCGATGCGAGTTTTAAATCGTCAAAAGTTATTTTAAGTCCGATAGACTACTACCTAATTCGTACCTGTAATACAACATATTATGTGTAATAATCATAATCATATTATTATAATATTTACCTATTATTATGATAATATGACGGGATAATCATATTTTATATAATTTTAAACCCCAGACCCAAAAAGACGGGTGTTGTAAGTTTGACGTGTGTATTTGTATATCTGTCTGTGGCATCATAGCTTCGAAACTAATGAACCGATTTTAATTTAGTTTTTTTGTTTGAAAGGTGGCTTGATCGAGAGTGTTCTTAGCTATACTTACTTAGGTAATCCAAGAAAATCGGTTCAGCAGTTTGAAAGTTATCAGCTCTTTTCTAATTACTGTAAAGTTCACTTGTCGGGGGTGTTATATTTTTAATTTACACTTGTTATCACTGTAAGTAGTCTTTAGTACATTTATAAAATCTGAATAAGTTCGCAATTCGCAAACTAATTAATCTGACTGTGTACACCCAAAGGCTTAGATATACCTATTCTATTGTTTCAGTTAAGTATTTTCCTTTCCTAAAAAGTCAGTTATAGCATGAAATTGATTCTTAAAATAGGTACTTAATAATGATTGCAACTCCCCCTTTATTTCTACTTAGTTTTACTAATGTGACAGAACGTTCATAAACCTTAATTTAAATTCCAAAATAACCCAGAAAATTATAACGACTCTAAATGACTAATCAAAATACCGAGCTTCTCAGAAGATATGAAATAGAAGTTGTGGTTCCGTATTATACTAAACATATTTACGGCTCTATATTTATTATATTATTTATTTATAATAATATTATTATTTATAATAATATTATTATTTATAATAATATTATGTGATGGTTTATGCAAGTATCCGTAGGTATACCTAACCTACGGATAATCTCCGAAACTAATGACCCCATACTTACTGAAAACTCTTTCACTGGTAGATAGTGTAAGCTCACTTATCACTTTTAGGTAAACTTATATTAGGTACATAAAGAATTACATTATAAATATTTAAAATGTTAAAATAATAATTATAAAATATCTGCTACGTCTTTAATATTGTTGTGTAGAGGCAGCAGGCATTCATTATGGAACGACAGAGCGAACGGACGTATTGTGATTGTATTCTGTTTAAAATGTAAAATATACAAAGTGAAAACTAATGTCGAGATTTATTTAAAAACAATCCTGATAACCTGAAGCTGTGGCTACAGCTTCAGAAGTGGGATCCCGGAAAATAACACTATTTTCTGTTCCACGCCAATGACTACGTTAAAGTGTAAGTAGCGTTTATATACCTAAGTGATTACTTTTCTCTCCTATAACTATCGTATAGCTAATATTTTATCAAGAAAACAATTCAATCTACGATGTTAAATGCGAATTTACGGTAATCAAAAGTTATTGGCCGATTACCATTGTCTCCAAATTACCCAACTAAGTATAGTCAAACCGGCGCGCGAAGGGTTAAAAGCAATACAACTTTTTTTTAACAGTGTGTTTATATTTTATGTCATTTTAAAGGATATTGTAAAGAGTAGAGAGTGATTGAAGACAACGTTTAGAAAACCCGAAATTATACGACCGCGACGTTAAAGTCGTACGATAGTTGCATAAAGATCTTTCAAAATGGGCATTTTGTCTTGTGAAAACATCTATTTAACCTAATAAAATATGACATAATAGTAACCGCGACTGACTAACGAGGTAGTTACCTACGTACCATTATGTGACCGTTTCATGATTTGAAGTCGTATAATACTAAAGCAATAAGACCATTTTGTATGTTGAGTAGTATACATATAATTCTTTACGTTTTCTGTTTTTGTTTTGTTGTTTATCTCCATTTTAATCACTATTACTTTAGTTTTGAATGAGATCCTAAAGTACTGCAAGATATTTATTTAAGAAAAAAATGAAAAGTTGCTGTCATAGAATTATGTCGCATCGCCTGTTGCTGGGCCCCATTGATGGCTCGCTTGTTTATATTTCATGTAGTTAGTAGGTACTTATCAACAGGTATTCGTTTATATACGACTTACGAATTGCAGAGCTGGATTGTTTATGTTAAATGTAATGAGATCCCGTATTCACTTCGCAATACTGAGCTTTTATTATTTCCTTTGTGTATTTTGGCTCAATCTAAAATATGTTTGCTTGTATTGTTAAGTTTAAATCATGATTAATATCGTTTCGGGTCGGAGTTTTTCCGTACCTAACCAAGGAGTAACGTGAAGTCAAAATAGTAATACTATTTTTGTGATGTCAAAACTTGTTATTACAAGCGAAGAAAGGCAGGCTTAAGATGTCATTACTACGAACGAGATTTCTAAGCTCTTTGTCAGTTTCAGATTCTGAACTATGGAACGAGGTGATGATCAGCCAAGGAGAGTGGCCTATGACTGGTTTAGTGCAGACCCAGGTGTACCCAGGTTCGAGGGTCAGGGTCGGGAAGCACTAGAAATTATTATTCAGAGTAAGCAAGGGTATTGCGGGTGCGCTATACCGAAGTAGAGAAGGGTATTGCGGGTGCGCTATACCGAAGTAGAGAAGGGTATTGCGGGTGCGCTATACCGAAGTAGAGAAGGGTATTGCGGGTGCGCTATACCGAAGTAGAGAAGGGTATTGCGGGTGCGTTATACCTAGGTAGAGAAGGGTATTGCGGGTGCGTTATACCGAGGTAGAGAAGGGTATTGCGGGTGCGCTATACCGATGTAGAGTATAACACAGATAAACGGCTTGACGGAGGGCGTCAACGACGGAAAGAATTTGAAGGGCGGAGAAATATAGAGAGATCTGTTCGTATACCGGTGGGTGCAAAACGAGGACGTTCGACTAGCTCTTCTCTGGAACGTGGTGAATTGAGCTAAGAGGAAGAAGTGAAGCTAAGACCAGACACGAGAAGATGAGGTAAATTCAAAATCTCGAGCCGGATGATTCAGTTAATTGAAGTTAATAATCGATTCAGTTAATGAAGAGTTCAAATTCAGTGGTAGATTATTTTGACGATTCAACAGCACTTGTAAAAGTTTAATTAAAAAAATATATATACTTTGAATTTGAAGATAAATCAAAGTTAACTTTTAACACTAATAATTTATTATTCCTGAGTTCGATTCTATGTCGAGAGAACAAACGATCCCAATTTGGCTAATAAAAGTAGAAGAATGTTCTGAAAATTTACGGATGAAAAGATAAAGAAATAATCCATTATACCTTTCCAAAACTAGCTAATGTAGCTAAGTCATGGTATCAGAGCTTACCGAGTATGAAAGTATATGTGGGCCGAAAGGAAAAATAAACTAATCGAATCATTTTCCTTGCGAACAGACTACGTTGAATTCTTGACTAAAACAAAATACTGGTTAAGCAAGTTAAATATGGAGAATCTCTTGAGCAATATTATTATGCTAAGGTATATTTAAAACAAAAGCAAATTTTTAATAATTATTGTTCGTTTATGTATAAGAGTTAACTGCCATACTTATTTGTCATCATTTAAATATTTGAAACCATATTATCTACATGGTTATCATTTTATATTTTCTGTGTATATCTTGTTTGATGCATATATTTATTTAAGAATTGCTGTGTACACTGTACACCGGTTGTTGCTTGGATCCTGATCTATTGTTTCTATATTTAGACTTTCTACATTTATAACCTGTTGGGTGCGCCTTTTTCAATAAAATAAAATAAAATGAAATTTGTTAAATAAGTGTAAATTATGGATATCAGGCTGTAGATTGTTTACTGTACGGCGTTGAGGATAGAGCTGTAAAAGTTAGTGCGTAGGCTGAACAGTTTTCAGAACCAAAAAAAAAAGTCATAAAATATTTTAGAATCTTTAAATTATGTCAAGCCCCGAAATCTACGATTCACATTTTAAATTTCGGAATGAACGTAGGAATGCTATTCCAACTGTTAGATCCAGCAGTTTGAGAGTCGATACAAGATGATATACCACAATTGCAATGAACATGGTCACCCGAGTTTTAAGTGCATGAAATATTCTGCAAAGTGATGTACCTGCGAGATATCAGGCCATTTATCTATTATAATTCACTGTTTTACAAATAAAACTAACAAAGATCGCGAAAAGGATGCGAATTTCACAAAGGATAAAAATGAAGCAAGATGTTTAATTACGTCATACAGTGAATCTCTAGTGAATATATCGTTTCAATTAAAATAAATAATAATTAGGAGACTGTCATTTGGAGTCGGAAAGTCAGTGTTCTCTCATTATGTTAACAAAGGTCACGGAACTCAATTTAGAAATAGTTGTACCAAAGGAGTTACCCGTACTCAGAAGCATTGGTGCCAATCTTATAGCTCCAGTAGGTATGATGACTGTTTCCGTAGTAGTACAAGATATAAAAAAATAAACCATTAATGTGTATATCGTTTAATATTATGTTATTGCCCAGTCAGTCTTATTGGATAGATAGATAGAAGTCTTTATTGCACACAAAAACACATGTAAAGGAATACAACACAGAAAGAAGAAAACAGAAAAAAAAACAATTGTGTGCAAAGGCGGCCTTATTTCTTAGAGCAATATCTACCAGGCAACTTTTGCTGAAACAAGAAGCTAATGTTGTATAGTACCAAATCGCAAAGAATTCATCGATATTACTTATATATACCTATATTAAATAATTATTATATTAATAAACATAATAAAATATAAACATACATACATAACTATTCTAAGTAAATAATATATATATACTATATATGGCAATATAGTTACTTGCATAACAGGGATACATATAATAAAATAATAAACGATATTTAACTATTATGGCAAAGATAAATAAAATTCTTTAAGACTATTTTAAATATGGGCAGGGATTTCGAATTCCGAATATTTTTGGGCAGTTCATTCCACAGTTGTACAGCATATACTGAAAAGGATTCCACGTAGAATTTTGTCATTTATTATTAGTAATTCTTTCACCTAAAACCCGGATATTGTTATCACAAAGACTTCTGCTGCGATTATATTTCAGAAGATGTCAAGCATTAAAACACGCTTAGTAGCAATTATAAAAAAAAAGATACAGAAATACATCCTAATACATTACGTGCTATTCAGATTATTGCCGAACCCAATACATGTGGCCAAGTTTTCGTGAACGGTTCGGTTTGTGGTTCGGAAGGGAAGGAATATTATCTTCTCCCGTGAGAGTAAGACATCAGGGATAATCGTGGTGTCCTGCGTATTTACGTTTCCCTGACATGATCGTGAAGAGAAGGGAGCACTTTTGACACACGTGATTCTCAAAGGTTCTGGATTCATGCAATGTTACGTTTTGTGAATCCCAGGAAAATGATGATCTAAACTGTAATCATGATTTGAGTACAAGTGACCGATTAAAAATTACAAGAATTAGTAATGAAATACCTTGATTGTTTTTCGAATGGACTTTATGATCTAGATGGTGATTGAATTCGAGGACATGAAGACGGTTATCTACCGACTGTACCACATGTTATACGCTGCTCGTACTTTGGTTAGGAACATGGTACAGGAGATGGTCGAGCATTAGACAATTTGGGAGTCAACCTTATCATACGCTAGTCCAATTTTACTTGTGCATAAAATTGGTGATAAACGCTTTTGTGTAGATTACAGAACGTTAAGTCGCAAAACTAACAAGGAATACTATCCACCCCCTCGTATCGAAGTACAACTCGACCAATTAGCAGGCAACAAACTGGCCTCAGTGTATTACCAAATATCAGTAGCAGAGGAGTCACGACAGGACAGCTTTTGTAACCCGCGATGGCCAATACAAGTACAACCGGATGCCTATTGGTTTAGTGAATGTACCCTTAGTATTCAATCGTGTAATTAATAAAATACTGCTCGAGGCAAAAACTAAATACACTATCGTCTATATGAATGATGTCCTTATTTATTTATTTTATTTATTTTTAATTTTTAAGGTAAACTAACAGCATGATCATAAAACACTTATATAGTACACTGGTACACTGGTATAGTGGTGTAACACACCACTTACAGGTATATACAATTTGATATGATAATTTAAAAAAAATTAGCATTTATAATATCACTCCATCTAAGGACGTCGCCAAAGATCAAAAGCGATTGGAAGAGGTTTAAAAAAAATGCTTGAAGGGGCGATGGGCTAAAATTAAGCAAATGTCATTTCTTCATTGAAACCAGAGACTTTTTTTTGGATATTCCTATATTGAGGCTGTAACTAAATTTAATAAGCTCATCAATCAACATAAACTGCAATAATGGATATTCATAGACCTATACTAGAATTGTATAGCCCAAATGCTGAAGCCCAAGCTGACACGGATGCCAGTATGGAAGGTGTAGCTGGTATCCTTCTTCAGGCGAATTCAAATGGAGTTTTCCAGCCTGTGTCATATTTTAATAGAAAAACGAACACGGAGGAGTGTAAACACCATTTTTATGACCTAGACACTGGCGGTGGTCGCATCTTTAAATCGGTTTAGAATCTATCTTATTGGTATTCCTCTTAAAATATTTACAAACTGTAACGTGAACTACTCCTGTAAAACCACGAATTGCTCGATAGTGCAATCAAACTCACGAAGTTGAATGCACCATTGAGGATTCAACATTAAATGTAGAAGTGAAGGGATCCTGAGTGCAATATTAAACGAAGCTATTAGCTATTTTATTTTTTTAGCTTATTAGCTAGGTGTCATCCGAGGAGGAGTTAGCAAGTACTAGAGAAAAAGCAAAAGTTAAAATAATAGAAATATAAACCAAATATAGTGAAAAATATAATAGTCATAGGAACACTCCCAAACAATATTCTAAAGGTGACCTAGTAAGAGTATAGCGGCAAATGCCTGACGATGGGCAGTCACAGAAACTGGTTGTAAAGTACCGAAGTCCATATCACATCATAAAAATCCTTCCTAATGATAGGTGTGTCATTAAAGATACGTCGTTATCGCGTAAAAATAACCGCTGCTACGAAGCCATAGGTGCAGTAGACAAAAAAATACAGCCAGGGCTAAATTTTTCTATGGATTTAGAAAGTAGTTAAATATGAATAATTATGACGATACGATAATTGTAATATAATATGTAATTATAAAAAATGATGAAACGTAATTGTCAAAGATTTTAATATTATATTTTAATTTTTTTTTAATATATCAAAGAATTCTTAATTAATTTTTAGAATTAGTTACTCTAGTTGATTGTATTATTTTCAATTATTATTTGTTACTATAAATTGTAAATTTCGTATAACAGAGCGAAGGGACTCGCTCATTGCAGGAAGGCCGAGCTGTAAGCTCACTTATCACTTTTAGGTAAACTTATATTAGGTACATAAAGAATTACATTATAAATATTTAAAATGTTAAAATAATAATTATAAAATATCTGCTACGTCTTTAATATTGTTGTGTAGAGGCAGCAGGCATTCATTATGGAACGACAGAGCGAACGGACGTATTGTGATTGTATTCTGTTTAAAATGTAAAATATACAAAGTGAAAACTAATGTCGAGATTTATTTAAAAACAATCCTGATAACCTGAAGCTGTGGCTACAATAGGTAGGTATAGAGCCTACATTATCCCCTAGTGCTATAAAAATTAATGAATATGAAACAAGAGTAATAACTAATCATAATCAATTCATTGTAGACAAATAATAAATAGCACCTTCCGTCAAGAACTATAAACCTTATTTTCTGTTCTTTGGTCAATTTATTTCGTCGCATTGTCCTAAAAGAACCCCACAATGACTTATTAACAAATCTTGGGAAACTTCTTGACATTGTGAAGGCTTTTAAAACACAACAAAAAAACATACACATTTCTTCAATTCAAAAATGCACCTGAGAATGAAGGCGGGCCACTTCACTAATATTTCGATAATAATAAATCACTGCAAGTCGAATATCCTTGAGCGTACTAATGCACTGCTGGGTTTTTCATTGACTGTTGTAGCGCAATACATACACAACAAGCAATGAATTTGATGTACATTTAGATTTTCATCAAGCACGTCCAACACCAAAAGGAAGTTGCAGGTAGTTGAATAATTCGTTTAGTCCAAGTCGCACCCACACGGTTTTTTTCAATTTGGGCCACACAGGTGCGCCTCCTAATTTACTATTCCCAATACGGTACATGAGCCAGGAGACCACGTCTGGAACCAAAGATTTAATGGCCCTTTGTAGGCTCTATGATAGGATTTTGTTATCTCGAATATTTTAATATTAATGCCCACTTTTATAGGAACCTATTTGTCAATACGTCTACTTCCATAATCCATATCAGCTTTTACCGCCGTGAAATAGATAGATAAATAGAGCAGGCTACTTGTACCGAAAAAAGTCGTCCAATCTATCTATTATCTCGTGACTTGACGTTGGCCTTTACTATTCAATATTCATGCATACTATTCATACACTGTTTTCCTAATTGAACACGTATTTTGGCTTTGGACTATAACATAAGCTCATAGCTGTACCTACCTATGTACTATTCTAATTTCTACCTTTATATGGACTCATAGGGCAAACACATCATATTTTGAAGATATTTGTACGAATGGATAAGAAGATCGAATGAAGAAAGATGCTGAACATTTTCTTCTTAATGGTGTGTATCTAAACTAAGAACATAATCGTTTGTCCATCATCCGATTACTTTACTTTACTTATGGTATAGGCAATATACTTAATACAAGTACAACACATTTGAGGCAATCAATTTTCACTGCAAGACGTCCGAGGGGGCAAATGACGTCATCCACGGAGCAAAGATAATGAAGTAAATAGTACGAACTCGTGACCAATCCTAATGGCTCAGCATCTGATCAATTTGTTGCGATAACATCGAAACGTGCCAGTTTGCGTGGATTACGGTTATTTGGTATTATCTAGATTAAATCTTAAACTAATGGATTAACAGCCCAAACCTTTAAATATCTTATTTATGACGCCTAATTTAGGTATCACTGTTTTTTCTTCCTTTCGTTCTTTCTTTCTTAATCCTGGGTTTCTTTTCTGCATTTAACATAGCTTAGACTTAGACACTTAGACCTAGCTTGAGCTAGTGTGGCATCCCCCTGGATAACTCTATCCAGCCTAGCTCACTCCAAAAAACTCACTCAAAATCCAAGCAGGCCAGCCAGGATGGCGAGCACTTCAGGAAGTTTAGCTAGGGAGCCAAAGGTGGCAGCGTTGCATTTAAGCCGTAGGTACGTGTTCCGATGTCTTGGCATTCTCCATGCATTCTCTACATAGAGGGTTATCCCTATTTACTTACTCTCCTCTCTGTATTCAGATACTGACAGTTTATACCTACCTCTGTAACAAGTTCTTACATTGATTCCTTGCCTTGCATCCATTGCATCCAATTTAATTGCCCATTAAGTCACGCCTTTCTCCCAAATTCTTTAGCTACGAATGACTTTCGAAAAATAATTTACTTGGCTACGTTTGTCTTTTCCTTATTAAGTAGTACCCATTTATAACAGAGTTAAAAAAGATAAGACGAGTACAAGAAACGCCAATAAAAATAACGGCGTGATTTTTATCCGATATAGCTTTAGGGTTAATCATGATCAATCAGTGTTCGGGTCGGTCATGGACCCGGCCCTGATCGTGCTGCGACAAACAATAACAAGCTTTTTAGGGTTCCGTCTCAGAAGAGAGAAAAAAGAACCCTGTAGGATCACTTCGTTGTCTGTCTCTCTGTCAGTCTGTCAAGATCCGTCAAGAAATGGTAGTTCCCGTTGACATAGAATCATAAAATTTGGCAGGTAGCAATGTCTTATACCACAAATAAAGGGAAAATTCGCAAAATCGTGTATTTATGGATGAATCACAAAAAAAGTGTTATTTCTTGTACGCTGGTACGGAACCCTTCGTGTGCTAGTCCAGCTCGCAATTGACCAGTTTTTTAATATACATGCACAGCAATTTGGTAACAATGAGAAACTATTTTTAGCGCGGTCATACACTGTTCCAATTTCGCAATTCGTTTTTGTACTTACTTTTGTGTCACGGGTTTAATTGCTTTCAATTAATTGTGTGTACCTACTTATTAAAACTTTCATGAATTACCTTTTTCGCAGTTTCGTTTTTACATAATTTTTATCTTCATAAGGTCGACAGAGTTCTATGTTAACATGTGGTTAATATAGCATTATGATTTCTAGAGATTACATTCCATCCGGTAATCCATGATTGAAATGCTAGGTTATAGAAAAAAAAAATAAGTAAAACATATTCCTGGTGGACAAGTTGCTAGTAACGAGTAACGACTACTACGTATCATATCCTGTATATTATGTGTATTATTGTAGCTATTAGTAGATAGTAATCCATACTATAATATTATAAATGCGAAAGTGTGTCTGTCTGTCTGTCTATCTGTCTGTCTGTCTGTCTGCTACGCTTTCACGGCTCAACCGCTGAACCGATTTTAATGAAATTTTGTACAGACTTAGGATACATTCCGGGGAAGGACATAGGCTACTTTTTATCCCGGAAAAACAAACAGTTCCCGCGGGATTCTTAAGTACTCATCCGCTTGATTGATTCGTATGAAATTTGGTACCGATTACCGAAGTAGCTTGCGTCCCTGTGATTGACATAGGCAACTTTTCATCCCGGAAAATCAAACAGTTCCCACGGGATCTTTAAAAACCTAAATCCACGCGGACGAAGTCGCGGGCATCCTCTAGTGTAATTATAAGAAGGCACCTTGATGAAATTCATCGTTCTTTTGACAGAAACCAGTACCTACTACCTACCTATTAACACGTTTATTTGAATTCCAAAAGAGGATTAAGCTTATCGCTTATCGTAATCGATGTTAATCGATCCACGTAACAAACAGGAAGTAGTTGAAATGAAACCTCAGTCACAGAATATGTAGCCTCGGTAACAAAAGCGGGAGGCTATAAAGCAAGGCGCCATTTTGAATTGGTATTGACGCGATGCAAGCATATTGTCACTGGGAGGTCCACATCCGGCGCCGGCCATTTGCATCGAACGCGACTCGAATCGATTATTTAATTTAGAATTAAATCGTAGCCATTAATAGTCCTGACGCCTCGCTATGTCATTAGAGCTAGGAAGGTAGAGATATGGTTGAAAATAGGGTCCATGTATCAACACCTTCAACAATAATGTACTAGGTACTTATTCACCTCGGGTCGTTGTCGTCTTCATCATCAACCGATAGACGTTCACCGCTGGTCCTATTCTCTTGTAGTGACTTTCATATGCCACGGTCTTGCGGCCGCCTGAATCCAGCGGCTTCCTGTGATTGGCCGATATTGGGTCCGCCAACGCTGTGCTCTTCAGTGCGTGGTCAGCATTCCTCCATCTTGGGACCTCAAAGTCCCATCAGTTATTC
This sequence comes from Maniola jurtina, assembly GCF_905333055.1. Lineage (NCBI taxonomy): Eukaryota > Metazoa > Arthropoda > Insecta > Lepidoptera > Nymphalidae > Maniola > Maniola jurtina. Next base: position 9,533,876 of record NC_060037.1, on the reverse strand, counting down.
GAACTATGTGCCCTGCCCATTGCCACTTCAGTTTCGCAACCCGTTGAGCTACGTCGATTACTTTGGTTCTTCTACGAATTTTATTATATCTTTTTCATTTGATCTGGTAGCGATTTCTTCTACAAAATAATAATACACGTACGATACACAAACAATTTTCTTCAGAGTATGTACTCCAGACTGCAGACCCCCAATAAAAACAGACAACAATCGGGCCTACAATATTGCAATTAAGAATTCGCATGTACCCATTAAATGGAACAAACTTATAAGTGCAGAATCAGCGACAGGTGGCCTCGCACGTGCTTGCTTGAATAAAACCATGAATGTCAAACGAAGGCGAATCTGCATCCGAGGGCCCTTTAATTCACATCATGTAATAAAAGACACTTTTTCCTCACAAAACTAAGGTCCAAATCATGTATAGTCTAAAGAGCGCTTATGACGTTCTGTCGACGAAATAGGAAAGATACTTTCTGATTCCATATCATTAAGATATTTATTGCGAATGGTGCGCGTGCTATCGTTTTATTTTGGCGGTTCGGTTCAGGCTCATAAAAGACAATTTTGCCGGCTCGGGGTGAGACGCGGGACTGAGGGTTAATTCGCCACCCTCTATGACTGTCTGACTTTTCATTATCGAGATGTTTTATTAAAGGAGGGCCTGGTATATTCTGCTAGGGGAAAATTAGGGTTGGCTGTTGAGCCTGCAGTACCTAGATCAGCGACCTTATAACCAGGTTAAAATAAAAATAGATTCATGTTTTCACAAAAAGATGTGGAAAATCCTTAGGCGCGTCCCTAGGTACCTACTGAAAACCTGAAATATTCATATATTTTGAGAGCTGAGCTATTCAATGTGTACAATAACTTCGACACAATTTATAAAGCTTTTATTAAACTTTTGCCACAAAAATCATTTGCTGATTATTGTTAATTTAAAATTCACTATACGATAAAATTGCGACAGCCCTATAACGGATCAGCCGCCAAATATTGAGTTACCCAGTCGAAGGGGGTGGGTGGAATGTTTACACTGGGATTTAGGGTTGGCAATATTGCATTCCACTACACTTTACAATACACTATACTACAAGCTTACGCTCATAAATGAGTGTGTTGTGTACGCCTATCAAATCTGGTAAACTACCCATTAGTTATTATCATAATTATGAATTATACGAATGTCTATGCCAAGTGTATGTATGTTTATAACATTCGTTCCTCCTGCAAAAGGAAGCGTACTTATTAGTACTTACCTACTACTCTTGTATAATATAAAAGCGTGTTATGTCTAATATCCAATATAAGGTATATATCCAATATATATTGCTCGATGTCTATCAAACAGGACATTCGGTACATTAAACAAGCTGATGTTATAACAACACACGCCGGTTCCACGAAACTGTTAACTAAACACGATAGACAATGCCACGCGCCGAATCCAAACATGTGAATCAGTCATATTCAGTGCCTAGACCAGCAACTAGTAGGTACCTAACCACCACTGACCGCCAATATGACTGCAAACTGGAAAAAAACTAGAAACTGTTTTAAAATGAGCATTCCACATGGAATAATTTGATTGGTAATAAAATCCATGTGTCTGCCTGTCTGTGTCTGTCTGCCAGCTTTTCACGGCCCAACAGTTTAACCGATTTTGATGAAATTTGGTACAGAGTTAGCTTACATCCCGGGGAAGGGCATCTGCTACTTTTTATCCCGAAAAATAAAAGAGTTCCCGCGGGATTCTTATAAGGGTCCATTTGTTTAACCGATTTATGTGAAGTTTGGTACAGAGGTTGCTTCCATCCCGGAAATTGACACAGGCTTATTTTTTATCCTGGAAAATCCACGGAACACCGCGGGCATCATCTAGTTCTATATAAAATTGTGTGCGCAGAATTGCATTCCACGTGCTTGGAATTTCTCTTCATGATCAAATCAGATACAAGGAGATCCTTAAGGTGCCCACGCACCGCAACTGCACTGCAGCGGAACTGCGCGTCGCGTCAGCGCCCCGCACGACATTCTCTCCAGCCGCGCCGCGCGGCAGTGACGTACGCGCATCGCGGCTGGAGAGAATATCGTGCGGGGAGCTGACGCGACGCGCAGTTCCGCTGCAGTGCAGTTGTGGTGCGTGGGCACCTTTAGGAAAACCAGGACACAAAAAATCCAATCCGTCAGATCTATAGTGTAGTCAACCCTAAAAAGTACCTAAGAGTTCTAGTCACTTGAATAATGTCTAGGTGTACTGCCATTTGCTCCCTACCTATCTCACATAATATTCCGTTTATTATTCACTAAGTTCTTCCGTGGGCGAACTACTTACGCATTGCAAACCAGATGGCCTACAGAATTACCTTCATTAAATTTTATAATCTCCACATTTTATGTCATTCAAATAATCTAAAAACTATAGAAAAAAAAATATTTTGCATATCGATTGGATCAATAGACAAAACGATCTGTATTGACTTTGGTGCTACATCCAAATCCAAAGTTTGAACTTCGAAGTTTGACCAGAACTTTCTGCAAAACCGAGCGCAAAGTTCTAAGGTTCTCTAGTCGACAACACCACATTCGTTTAGCTTTCTTGTAAGTGTGAATGAAATGAAAACCCTGAAGCCCTTTGAAAAGTTTCACACCAGTCCGCAAAGTCATCACTCCTCCCCGCAAAACCTGGTGCTCAAACTTTAGTTTCTTTGCTATACTTCTTCATAGCCATGTTATTCTTGAGACGTCAAAGGAAACCTCGCGTTGGGATTAATATTTTATTAAGTTATATACGGTCAAACTGTAGGCTCCGTGCAGCCCACCCGCTACGGAGTGAGAACTGAGAACTAATTGGCACTATCAGACAGATGGCAGCTGTGATAAAATTATTATTGCACCCGCGCTTTAATATCCGGTTGCTGTAAAAGTTGCCATGATAATGTTGCCTACTACATTATGAATGTATCTAAGAAAATATAGTAATTATTATTATCTATACCTAGGTATGAATATCAAGAAAATAAAACCACACACTTAATACAACTTTTACTTGCATAGATAGGTAAATAATAACAAGTAGAAAATAAAAAACGCGTCTGCTTGCAACTTTTTATGCCGGAAAATCAAAGAGTTTCTACGGGATTTAAAAAAAACCTTAATCCACGCGGACAAAGTCGCGGTCATCAGCTAGTATTACATGATAAATATAGGTAATGTGCATAACTACATAGTAAATAGAATAAAATCTTAGTTTGGTAGAACCTAATTTTCTTCTAAATTAAAACAAATGTGATCCATAGCGGTCCATCTAATGGTTCTACCTATAAGATTAAGTAGATATGTCTAGTTTTTATAAGCTTTTTACACGGTAAGTATACCTCATAACTGCTTAATTGAACTTAATAAATATTTAATTATGAATATTAGATAAAGTTTCATAACTACTACATTCCTCAGCGGATAACGTAAAATATCTTATAAGTAGATTTTACGTTCTTGAGTAGGTAGATAATCTAAACTCTAAGCTTTAATTGAAGTACCTTAAGCTCACTCAGGGGTCGAGAAGATATAAATAATTAACATACAAATCTGAATAACCGAGACGAATAGGTACCAACCATAATATTTGAATTTGTATTTGATATTTTGATGTCATTGAAGTCTGATTTAAGGGTCGTAATCCACAGAAAATATAATATCTACAGATTTATTTGGTAGGTATCAGCCACAGTAATCTATGAGTAGTAAGTAGATATATAGTATTCTAAGTTGCACTATCGCACCATTAAATTATTCATCGTCGATAAAATATACAACTGCAAGATACTCTTTGAAGGATTAACAGTACAAACCATTTTTTGTTAACAGCGCGATGAAAGTTTAATTATTATTATTTTTAGGGTTCCGTACCTCAAAAGGAAAAACGGAACCCTTATAGGATCACTTTGTTGTCCTTCTGTCTGTCAAGAAACCTATAGCGTACTTTCCGTTGACCTAGAATCATGAAATTTGGCAGGTAGGTAGGTCTTATAGCACGAGTACAGGATTAAATCTGAAAACCGTGAATTTGTGGCTACATCACAGAAAAAAATATTAAAATGTGTTTTAATTTTCAAAGTAAGATAACTATACTAAAGTGGGGTATCATATGAAAGGGCTTTACTTGTACATTCTAAAACAGATTTTTATTTATTTTTAAGCATAATAGTTTTTGAATTATCGGGCAAAATGTCGGAAAACTACCTGAGCACGGAACCCTCGATGCGCGAGTCTGACTCGCACTTAACCGGCTTTTTTTTTCTTTTCTATTGTTTACAACATTATTAACACTACATTAAATTAAAAATACAGATGGCAATCCATTGTAAACTGTAAAAAGTTTATATGAGGATGGTGAGTTTACTAATATAACAAGTAGGTACATTAAATTAAAAAAAAATTAAAAAATGTTGAATAACAAATATAAAAACTTACTTAGTTACAAGTGTATGTTTGATTTCCTCCTCGATTCATTATACCTATTTATAATATTATTTTTATTATTTTATTCTCGAATAAAAACTGCATACAAAATGACACGTAAGTTAGGTAGTTCCGGCTCTCAACTGATGTGGAGATTTTACCCGTTTTCAAGGTAGCACACGTGCACGCTGCAGGGTCGTCGCCTCTCGGCCGCTCGGCTGCGCTGCCGTTCGCGTCCGGGCGACCGAGGGATTCAAGACATCGTGATTCATAAGCGTCAGGTAGCTTACACGATTATACTGAAATACTTAGCTCTTTCTTTCCAGACACTTAGCTATTGTAATTTCTAAAGTACCACTTAAATATAAGTAGATTTATTGTTTGTTTTAAAAAGGTATCTTTATGGGCTTATTGGCAGGTAAAGTACGTAGCCTGTACCTACCTGTTCAAGTACTTTTACAAGAGTAATTTTAGATAGGTCTATCCAAAAAAAAAGATCCCGACGAATTGAGAACCTCCTCCTCTTTTGAAGTCCACTAAAAATTATTAGTCAGTGGGTCTGGCGGAGTAACCGATGATGGCTGAAAGAATTTCCGATTCCTTTCGTGCTCCGTCGTCAGCGGTGAGATGAAACTTCGTGAGGTTCTTAGTCGGTAGTTGGTAGGAGTCCGACAACCACCGCGCTTCCCCGTGGCCGGTGGTATCCATGATGGATTTTCCTTGCGGAAAAAAGGTATATAGGTATTGTTGGTATAGAATAGTTAATTTAAAATATACTACATGCAAGAGTCAACTTAAACAGTGGTATAACGAAACTCAAATATACATTCAGTCTCTTGTAGACTGATGATCCAATAAAGAACGCGCGGCGTCTCAAAGTGAAATGGGACCAAATACTCAGGTGCGGCCACGAACGATACATTGTGATGGCGTCGCGGCCCGCAGTCACAAAATAGAATTAAAACAACCACAATGGAGCGGCCCTTACAATACACGGACAAATACGAAGCTAAATCCTACCAAAAGCTTCAGGTGTTCGCTCGGTTAATGCCAAGGTTGCTTACTGAGAATAATAAAAAACCTTACAGTAGGTAGGTACATACTTACCTAAATAATTATTTATACTTATCTATTTATAATGTTTACATGTATGTGACTGGTTCTAAAAACTTACTGTTTTTGCTCTATTGTTTTGATGGTAGGTAAGCCCCGCAAAGTTACCTAGCTCGCTAGTCCCTATAAAATAAGCAAAGTAAACCAGATTTCTTTTATTTATAGTAAAACCAATTCATTAATTAATTAATAATTACTTATTATCAATTAGGTTTTTAAGAATCTCGTGGAACTCTTTGATGTTTCAATTTAAAAACCCGTCAAGTGCGAGTTGGATATTTTAGCCAATAAATATGTATATTGCAACATTAGTTGTTAGAAAGTAAGATTTTTTTGGGCTTCAGGTTTGAAAACATCTATCGGAAAAATATAATCGCGAGTGTGGATGAGTCATAATATTATTAGTTACTATACAGTTTTGGCTACAGTAATGAACATTTTTTAAAATTCGATCAAATTCAAAACCCGTGTCACATTTAAAAATGAAAATGCCCATAATTATATACTAAAAGTATCAGAGTCGCCATCTATCGGCATGAAATAAACAATTAAATATATAAGTTCTGGAAATGTCTACAAACGCCACCTATCGGCCACTTGTAATCTTGTACAAAATCATCACTAGATGTCGCCTTACAATGTTACTGCAATATTTTCAGACAGAGCCATCTATTGTTGCATAGTTGATAAAATGAACGCCATCTACTGGGGAATAGCTAATTTAATAATTATAATAAATGGCAACACTATGCGTATATATATCGACGCCATGTCAAAAAATCCTCTTTCATGATTGGTTATTTCAATTGGTGCATTCCTATTCGTGAAATGGGCGTCGCTTCGGAACCTGCTTCCTTCCGCCATTTTGCGGCTGTCTCAAGAAGCCGGCGTTCCTCAACGAGCCGAGAAGGAAAATATCCAGCCGCATTGCGGCAATCGGTTACTTATTCTGTACAAGTGAGTATTTAGAGGCTATATTTTGTGTTGTGGTTGACTTTTCCGTATTTATTTTGCACTATAAGGTATCTCCACGGTAGGATTTTCATATCATTCGTGGTCGTTTCGTTAGTGCTATATGAAATAAGCTCACCCATTCGAAAGCACAAATCAATTCTGCTTTCGTCAGTTACGAGCTTAACACGCAAATCTGCTCGTAGTGTATAAATTCTACACGGGATCATATTAGGTAAGTATTCTTAAAATATACTTCCATTGTTTCAGAGTGGATAAGGCCGATACAAGATGTATTTGTATAACCTAACACTGCAAGGGTCTACGGCCATCACACACGCCGTTCACGGTAATTTCTCCGGCACGAAGCAGCAGGAGATTATAATATCACGTGGCAAAACATTAGAGCTGCTTCGACCAGATCCCAACACTGGCAAAGTTCACACGCTGATGAAAATTGAAATATTCGGCATTATCCGATCGATGATGTCATTTCGTCTTACAGGCGGCACAAAAGGTAATTGACAACGTTTTCCACCACGTGGTCATTGACCCCACACTAGTGCCAACTACTTTTTAGTTAACCTAACCAAGCACATTTCTCTGTAGATTAAATTTTCATTTAGTAGATAGTCTAAGACTTGTAGTAAATATTGCATTGTCTTGCTCCATACCCTTTTGATGAAGGTGTATGGTATAACTAGGTGCATAGATTGTATCCATCACGTCGCCCTTTGCAATTGTAATAGTTGCCGAGATGTTCGTTGATGGTACATTTTGAAATTAACCTATACCTACCTAGTTCCTACATAATAACTAGCTCGGATAGAACATCAATACATGCTTTCTTAGGGGGGCATCTATGGTAAGCCTACATGCAAAATCTCCAGTTTGTAGACCAGCAGTTTAACCTGTATGTTGCTAAATCAGTCAGTCAGTCAGTTATTTGGTGGAAGGCTAGCAGTTGTTTTGCATTGCGACTTGGGTGTCATCTATTGTATGTTATGATGCTATGTCCTTCATGCAAGTGTAATCAACAACTAAGTTTAATTTCAATCAGATGAAAGATGTACAATGCATAGGTTACAAAGAATCATACATATTGACAAACTAAAAGTATTTGAAGTTAAATAGTTAACAAGAACTACAGCTCTATATGTATTCATGGGAGAAATTCTAATTTTTGCAATTTTACATTGTTTAATCCTTTGTTGCAGATTATTTAGTGGTCGGGTCTGATTCTGGTCGCATTGTTATATTGGAGTACATTCCAGCCAAGAATATCCTAGAAAAAGTTCATCAAGAAACATTTGGCAAGTCTGGCTGTCGTAGAATAGTGCCAGGACAGTACTTAGCTATAGATCCTAAAGGCAGAGCTGTTATGATTGGTAAGTTTCTGTAAATATTTTTGTTATTCATAATAATTATTTCTGATTATGTATTCTCGTTTTATTTATTCTACAATAGGAACTTACTACTTGTATAATATAATAGGCACCTTCTAGGGAAGTGCGCACCCATCTTAGGCTGCATCATCATTTGCCGGCAGGTCTAATTGTAACCAAGTGCTAGATAAATTAAAAAAAAAAATGATGACAAAAATACACATAAAACTGAATTGTCTGTTGAACACCCTGCAGTTCTGATCTAATAATAATACAATTTGATTGCTTCTGTGTCTTTATTCTGTTAGTTTATAGAAACATTAATTACTTCAGGTGCCATTGAGAAGCAGAAATTGGTGTACATTTTGAACAGAGATGCCGAAGCAAGATTAACAATTTCCTCTCCGCTAGAGGCACACAAGTCTAACACTTTGGTTTACCACATGGTTGGAGTGGATGTCGGCTTTGAGAACCCCATGTTTGCATGTTTGGAGATTGACTATGAAGAAGCTGATGCTGATCCTACAGGTGATACATTCATTTTTTAGCATTTTTTATTTTAGCTCTTCTAGGATTGCATATAATAATAAAATAAAATACACAAAAGTGAAAAGATGAGCTCTACAAATGCATCCAAAATGTGTTAGTTTTAATTTTCCTCACTTTAGATGTTTGTTTATGTAACTACTTGTATTTACATAAAATGAACAGGTACATTAACAAAAGCCATCATTAGTAAACTGGTACATTAAATCTTCCAAAATATCCTTGCTTTTCAAATCTTTAATATATTTAACCTGTAAAACTTATATGATTATTCTGAGGTTGAGGTCTCTGATTGACTGTGAGGTTAAATCCTCCTTGCAAATGATAAATTTAAATAAATAAAAAATTACTTCCACTTGCTCTAGCAAAATCTAAGACTCAAAATTCTTACAGGTGAAGCTGCTCAAAAGACACAACAGACCTTAACTTTTTATGAATTAGATTTGGGTCTCAACCATGTGGTCAGAAAGTATTCTGAACCTCTCGAGGAACACGCCAACTTCCTAATAACAGTCCCTGGAGGTAACGATGGACCTTCGGGGGTACTTATCTGTTCTGAGAACTACCTCACATACAAAAATTTGGGGGACCAGCATGATATCCGTTGCCCCATACCTAGGAGGCGGAATGACTTGGACGACCCTGAAAGAGGCATGATCTTTGTCTGTTCTGCAACACACAAGACAAAGTCAATGTTCTTCTTCTTGGCCCAAACAGAACAGGGAGACATATTCAAGATAACAATTGAGACTGATGAAGACATGGTCACTGAAATCAAGCTCAAATATTTTGACACTGTACCCGTTGCCACTGCAATGTGTGTTTTGAAAACTGGCTTCCTGTTTGTAGCTTGCGAGTTTGGCAACCAGTAAGTATATCAAGTTTGTCTATAAAAAAATTGCAAATTTAGTCAATTTAGAATAGAATATTCTGTATATAATCTGTTAAGAGTTGTGTGGTTTAAGCAATTAAATATCACTTGCATTAACGGTGAAAGAAAACATCGTGAGGAAACATGCCTGAGAGTTCTCCATGATTTTTGCAAAACTGTGAAGTCAGTCAATCTGCACTTGGCCAGGGTTGGAGTTGATGAATGACGATTTTTTTATTTTATTCAAATAGACTTTTACAAGTGCTTTTATCATCAAATGACTACCAATAATTATTGGTTTAAGATGACCTTTCATTTCAATTAATGTGAATTCTTTTATATGCATGTAAGCCTTGTGTGATTGATATATTCAGTCAATTGCACTACTATTATTTCATGCTAGAAAAGACATCTCTGAACCAAGGTCCTCCCTTTTTTATGAGGAGAGTGCACACTGATATGAGATGAACAAAACTTCTTTTGAACTTATATTAATTCTTAATCCCACCAAGCACCAGCGGTAATCAAATTTTTACACAGCATCATACTGGAACGCTAATTCGCTCGGCGCCACGGCTTTGCCTGACAAGTGGTAACTAGCCGGCCATAGCCTCCCTCGAGACCAGAAATTATTGCATTCAATTCAATAGTCTTAATAGTTTAATATCAGGGAGCTAGCACAAAACTTGTGACAGCTAGCCTATGACATGTGATAATCACAACTCTGACTCATTCTCGCTGAAACTGCATTGTGTCAGTCATGATTATTGCAAATTGTTCCAATGTAGTGTTAGGTATTCATGGCTTTACCTTCAAACTTCAATTATTGAGTTCTAATGTGACCATCTTCATTGCAGTTACTTGTATCAAATTGCTCACTTGGGTGATGAAGATGATGAGCCAGAGTTCAGCTCAGCCATGCCACTGGAAGAGGGCGATACATTCTTCTTTGCTCCACGCCCGCTGAGAAATTTAGTGCTGGTTGATGAATTGGATTCACTTTCACCAATATTAGGTAATTATTTAGATAGATTAGATTGTTTGTGTGTAGGGGTAATCTCCAAAACTAATAAACTGATTCTGAAATTTCTTGTGGGTCCTACATTAACAATGAGTACTATAAGCTGTAAATTATATTATTTTTGCCCACAATTTAATTATGTAGTTCTAAGTAAACCTACCTAATATTATAAATTAACTTATTTCATAGCATAATATAACCAAAATAATATTATTTCAACTTTCAATGATGTGAGACTTATCCGTGTTTCATCTGAATTACATTGACGATTCATTAACCAGATCTGAGATAGTCCTTCAGAAATATCTTCGCAATACCATGTTACTTCAGTACATTAATACCAGTCTCTTTGTTTTAGCTTGCCACGTGGCTGATTTGACTGGTGAAGACACTCCGCAAGTATACCTAGCCTGTGGGAGAGGACCTAGGTCATCATTAAGGGCCTTGAGACATGGTCTGGAAGTAGCAGAAATGGCCGTTTCAGAACTGCCCGGGTCGCCTAACGCTGTGTGGACTGTTAGGCGACACAAAGATGGTGAGTCTACTTGTATTATGTAAAGGAAAAGAGAATACTTAGTTAAAGATAAATTCTGGAGGATATTGTACAAATACAATATATACAATATGTATAGACAGGGAAACCAAATGAAACAGCATAAATTGTGGTCATAAAGCTATCAAACCAAATATGACATTGCCATCAACAACAATATTCTTGTTTGAAATGGACATCTAGCTAGTACACAGATATGGTTGTTATATATTTTAAACAATCCTGAAAGCTAGTTAGAAAAATAATTTCATCCTATTAATATAAATCTGAGTGTTTGTTGGTTTGTCCTTCAATCACGCCTTACTGGAACGACGCAGGTTTTTGCATAGAGATCTATTTTGGAAAATTAAAGAAGTCCTATGGGATTTTTACCCTTACTCCACAGAGATGAAGACACAAGGATTATGTTTTATGAGTAAATCCAAAATACCTGTTTCAAATCATAGATAATCAAGGAGCTTGATGATTATAATCATTGGTCCGTGTTACTGAAATACCGTGACGTTACAAATAACCACTTATGAAAGCTCCTCCTTTATCAACAAGTTACTAATAAAACCCTGGTTGTTTGTCATACATAAACACCAGTGGTTTTTCGTTTCAGAATCCTCTTTCGGGCGATGAACAAACAGAAGGTCTTCAGTGAACAGGTAGGCATCAGAGTACTGTTTTACTGGAGGCGACTGAAGAAAACACTGCTTAATAGCGAAACTTCGACCCTGTGTAATGGATTCTATCTGTGTTCTTTCTCTTGGTTGCAGACGAGTTTGACTCTTACATCATAGTGTCGTTCGTTAACGCCACCCTTGTGCTCTCTATTGGGGAGACCGTAGAGGAAGTGACGGACTCTGGGTTTCTCGGAACGACGCCTACGTTGAGTTGTCACGCGCTCGGCAGCGATGCCCTAGTACAAGTATACCCAGATGGGATAAGGCATATTCGCGCCGACAAAAGGGTAAATGAATGGAAAGCTCCTGGAAAAAAGTCCATAGTCAAATGTGCAGTGAACCAAAGACAAGTTGTTATTGCACTCACTGGCGGTGAACTGGTATACTTCGAAATGGATCCTGTAAGTATTTGTCATAGAGGCAATAATACACTTGCAAGGAACAATGGTAACTCAGTTTTGTTAAAAAAAATCTTAATTTTTACTCTACTTTAATATGGTAGAAACCTCACATCGTCAAAACTGGGATACATCTTCCTTGCAATGTTAATATTTTGATATTAATTCATACCTAATTTTTCATATATTTTTCTTATTTCGTAATATATTTTAGTAATGTCTTATTACCGACGTGTTTGCGAGACGCAGCTTTCGGGCAGTGTCTCGTGAGAGTGGGCAGTAGCTGCCCCATGCAGTGATGAGCCCACAACGTCGCAGAGCATGTCGTGCTCCCGCTTGCGGTCGAGTACGGCACTTGGCATATTCCATAGCCAAACTGGAGTCATTCAGACTTTGAAGGTGGCAAAACCATGCCATGGACAAACATACTATACTCAAACTAACAATATGGTTGACTTTCAGCTGTATAATGACCTCCTGGATCATTAATTCATTACAATACATTTCTTTTTGTTTAAAATAATGGTAAATGCTACTAAAATTACCAAATAAAATTGGTATAAAAGTTTTGTATCTATACGAGTTCTTATTGATTGTATAGGTACATTTCATTTGTGTACAGTGTGCGCCAAACGAGCAGTCAAATCTAAACACGAAGCATCCGCATTATACAAAACCAGATCTCAGTTGAGCTTGCATATTTAACACATCTAATCAAATACAAGCACAAATCACCATGTTGAAATTTCAGATTAGACTACTTATTTTGGACACGCTATAACGTAATACTAACAAGGTTGAGAAACAATGAATAGAATAGATTTTTATTCAAATGAACTTTTACAAGTGCTTTTAAATCATCAAATAATTTACCACTGGTTCGGAATGCTATTTTATTAGTTATTATCTCTTTAAAGAGCTATAGATCACTTGTTATATTTGAAGTTATTTTTAGACTGGTCAGTTGAACGAGTACACGGAAAGGAAGAAGCTATCGTCTGACGTGTCCTGCATGGCGCTGGGGTCCGTGGCGACGGGCGAGCAGCGCGCGTGGTTCTTAGCTGTGGGTCTTGTAGACAACACTGTTCGGATAATTTCACTGGATCCAGCAGTAAGTTACTTTTATCTATGGTCAAAGTTTAGTGTCTGGAGTACATATTATGGCGACATTTTCATGTACACTTCAAGAAAATTTCGTTTTTTTTTTTTTTTTTGAAAAAAGTAAATGCTGAGTTTCTTGCTGGCTCTGAATAGAATCTGCTTTACAAACCAGTGATAGAGTACAAGACATAGCATAATTAGTTACAATAGTTGTCCTACATAAATGAAGAATCAACGTGTGTGCGTAAAACGCACATAGGCTGTGGTTGAAAATGTCCCCATGTATGTATTAATTTTATACATTTGTAATTTACATGATGAAACAAGGACACCAATGAATTTTGTGATTACAAAAACCCAAAATGCGTTATTCTAAAACTTCTGATTCTTATAACTGTTGTTATATCATAGAAATAATAATCTAATTTTATTCGTAATTCTAACAAGTTATTATTTCTTCTAGGATTGTTTAGCGCCACGTTCGATGCAGGCACTTCCCGCCAGTCCTGAGTCTTTGTGTATAGTTGATCAACCATTCGAATCTGGCGCCAAATCCGCCTTACATCTAAATATAGGTCTAAACAATGGAGTACTTTTAAGAACCACTCTAGATTCTGTTAGTGGAGATTTAGCAGACACGAGGACCAGGTAAATATCCATAATGTGAAGATTCTGTAGTACACAATCTCTTACATTGAGAGCTCTTAATGCTATCTCTCTCACAATGTTCCCTGCAGAAAAGGATAGCATTAGTTTTAGATCTGCATTCTGCAGTTTATTTAAGAGAATTGTGCACTTCAGAATTAAACTTACACGGCCTGATTTTAAAGTCTTGTATTTAATGAAATATGCATTTATTAAAAACTAGCTGATGCCCGCAGCTTCGCCCGCGTGGATTGGTCAGATCCCCTGCAGCATCAGGATTGAGGAGTTGGACTCCAAATTTTTTATGAAACAATGTCGCAAAGTTCCTCTATCGATTAAAAAAGAAATGACGCAAATCGGTTCAGAAATCTCGGAGATTTCGGTGTACATAGGTAGAAAAACACAACTCCCTTTTTAAAAGTCGGTTAAAAAAGTAGCCTATTTTACGCCCTGGTCAATCCTCTACTTGCCTGTGAAAGTCCCGTCAAAATCGGTTCAGCCGTTCCAAAGATTAGCCTTTTCAAACAGACAGACAGACAGACAGACAAAAATTTTAAAAACGTGTGATTCAGTTATGGTATCGTTCAAATAACCATATGAGCTTAATATGAGGTAGTTATTTCGAAATTACAGACAGACACTCCAATTTTATTTATTAGTATAGATATAAAAAATGATGAAAAACTTAACGCTCCATATTACATCTGAAATATATTGATGTTTAATAATTAACCAGATCTGAGAAATCCCTTATAAATGAGAGTGTATATTTAATACCATTCTTCAGTGCATAAAATAGTTAACTCTTTTTTTTAAAGGTACTTGGGATCTCGTCCAGTTAAGCTATTTAAAGTGAGAGTACAATCGGCCGAAGCAGTATTAGCTGTGTCATCGAGGACATGGTTGGGTTACCAGTATCAGAATCGGTTTCATCTAACGCCACTTTCTTACGAATGTCTGGAATATGCAGCCGGTTTCAGTTCTGGTAAGTGGAATAAAATCCCGATTCATACAGTGCATTTTACGCACGTTAGTGATAAATTAGTAGCGAGCATTTTCTATTATTTTGCTTATTAAATGGACAAATGCAACATGCAATGGCAAGTGATCTATTGCAGTGGCTAGATGTTGATAAAAGGAATAAAGGTGTTTACTAAGCAGTACAGACCTGCCAACAGTTTTGTTCAACTGTTCAGTGTTGACATTGTATTGCTATAGTCTCACTTTGTCGAGGCTTAAAGCATGTTAAATTGTTAAGGTAGACTAGCCACAATACATGACAATCCTCTCACCACAAATAGTATGCTCTCCATACATTTCTTTCACAAAGCAGTCCACAATGTTGCAACCTAGCTAGATTGATACGTAACTTGTGCCTGTTACTCAACTTAAACTTAGTCTCATAAAACCCGACGTGTTAACGTAGCGTGGCTTTCGGGCTGCGCTGGGTTGATAGTGGCGCGTAGCTGCCCCATGCAGTGATGAGCCCACAACGTCGCAGAGCATGTCGTGCTCCCGCTTGCGGTCGAGTACGGCACTCGGCATATTCCATAGCCAAACTGGAGCCGCTTAGGTCATGAAGGTGGTAAAACCATGCTGTGGACAAACTTCATAATATCATCTTTTAAACACATTATGCATATAAATAATTTCTATTCTTTTCTATAAAATATCATGTTGAATATTCTTGAAATTTCTTTTTTCCTTGTGTGGGGATTAAGAAACCTTAAGGTACAAAAACTCTGAAAACCCATCGGAAATATTATGTCTGTACTTCAAAAGAATGCAATTTCTCCCGCACCCCGTCGCACTTACCCCAATCTCGCTGCATTAAAGAAGTACTAACTCGCCGAGTCGCACAAGAATAGGGTGACTTGCGACGCGGGGCGAGAGAAACGCATTCTTTCGAGGTCCCGAAATATGTCTGACAGATTATTATTAATTATTATGTAATGCCTTCAAAATGATTTATTTTACGTTTCACTAAAAATACCACACTTTCATTTTTATAATATTAGTGTGGATTGTTTGTATTTTAAGCAAAAATTTTATTCCAGAACAGTGTACTGAGGGTATTGTAGCAATCTCGTCGAACACGTTAAGGATTTTGGCTCTGGAGAAGCTTGGTGCTGTATTCAATCAAACATACCAACCGTTGGACTACACACCACGAAAGTTCATCATAAACTCTGAGAACAATCAAATAATTATACTAGAAACTGATCACAACGCCTACACAGAGGAAATGAAGAAGCAAAGAAGGTTAATGAAAATTCTTATAATACGCGCAAAACAAGTAGTCTAATGTGAATTCAAAGTGCTCACGAAGTGTGTGTAAAAACAAATCTAGCCAGGTTTGTGTTATATCCTTAGTCTATGAGCTGTGCAAAATATATTGGACTAGTTGTTTTGCAATTACTGTAGGACCCATCTATTTTTCATTATAAAACTTCATTGTTGATATACAATACATTGAAGTTAATTTTGTTTAACTAATATGCTTTAGTCCCATATTTTGTGCTAATCTTTTTAATTTTTCATATAGGATTCAAATGGCTCAAGAAATGCGGGAAGCAGCGGCTGGCGGGGCACCTGAGGAACAACAACTTGCTAACGAAATGGCAGATGCATTCCTATCGGATGTTTTACCAGAAAACGTGTTTTCGTCACCTAAGGCTGGCGCGGGTATGTGTCTTGTACAAGTTGGATCTTTGCCACATTCTCTGGGCAAGAGCAGAGTTTGTCTCGGAGCACTCTGTCTCTAATCGGGTGTGGCCAGATCAAATCCTTGCCTTAATCCCAGACTGCTTTCTATAAGTTGTTTGATTCAAGCACAGGAAACATTTCAATACATTTTAAATTTTTTTGAGCCAATAATTATTATTTGTCAGTATATCTTTATTGTTAGAATTCAAACCAAACTGCGGTGTTTATAGTGTGTTTTATAGGTTTTCTTGACAGACACGACAGACAGACAGACAACAAAGTGATCCTATAAGGGTTCCGTTTTTCCTTTTGAGGTACGGAACCCTAAAAATACTTAATTAAACTTTCATCGCGCTGTTAACAAAAAATGGTTTGTAAGGTTAATCCTTCAAAGAGTATCTTGCACTGTATATTTTATCGACGATGAATAAATAATATTTTAATGGTGCGATAGTGCAATTTAGAATATTATATATCTACTTACTACCCATAGATTACTGTGGCTAATACCTACCAAATAAATCTGTAGATATTATATTTTCTGTGGTTTACGACCCTTAAATCAGACTTCAATGACATCAGAATATCAAACACAATTTCAATATTAAAAAATAGATTTAAAAAGTTCTTGCTACCGAATTGAACCAAGCAGACAGACATGCCTGTTGTAACAGACGTACTATGCATTCGGAGAATTGGAGTTTCAGGGCCCGTAAGTCAAGAATTTACTGTCGACTGAGTCAGCGAACAATCGCTGTGCGATAAAAGCACTTAATTGATAGTGGACTTGCATATTATTCTTTAGTAAATTCTAGTAAGTCAAAGATTTTATCATTCAGGACATGTATTTTATTGTTAGGCATGTGGGCATCCCAAATCCGCGTGGTGGACATGACGACGGGTGGCAGCCCCACCACTGTGGCTCTGCTGCCGCTGGAGCAGAACGAAGCGGCCGTGTCGCTGTGCGCGCTGCGCTGGTCGGCGCACGCCGAGCACGCGGCCTTGCACCTCGTGGTCGGCGTCGCTAAGGACTGCATACTGTCGCCGCGTTCGTGCACCGAGGGCAGTCTACATGTCTACAAGGTGGGTGTTCTCACCTTTGGCGTAGCTGCCGTTGTCTTGATCTGTGCTCATAATCAATTTAACCCTCAGAAAAGCATCAAATATTCAGCATATTTTAAATATAGTTTTTTCTTTACAGATTTATAATACGGGTAAATTAGAATTAGTCCACAAAACTCCAGTAGACGAATACCCTGGAGCGTTAGCTGCATTTAACGGGAAACTTCTAGTCGGCGTCGGTCGCATGTTGAGGTTGTACGACATCGGCCGGAGAAAACTACTTCGCAAGTGCGAAAATAGACACATTCCAAACCTCATAGCAGATATTAAAACAGTCCGACAAAGAATTTACGTGGCAGATGTACAGGAGTCTATATTTTGTGTTAAGTACAAGAAGAGGGAGAATCAGCTGATCATATTTGCTGATGACACTAATCCTAGGTGGATAACAAATACTTGCATACTAGATTACGATACAGTAGCAATGTCTGACAAGTTTGGCAATATAGCTATCATGAGGCTGCCACAGACGGTCACCGACGATGTGGACGAAGACCCGACGGGGAACAAAGCTCTTTGGGATAGAGGTTAGATTTTATTACTATAACAATAATTAATTAATTCAATTTAAAACTAGCCTTTGAAACCTTGCTTGTAAGAAAATGATGATAAACATAATTCACACACACATGCTAGACTAATGAAAATTAATGATTAGTTTATAAATCTGACACTTTATTAAAATAATTCGTATTTCATAGACTGTTATATCAAAATCAAAAAGTTATTTTCATTTTCAGGTCTTCTCAATGGAGCTTCACAGAAAGGCGATGTTGTCGTCAATTTCCATATCGGTGAAACTGTCACGTCATTGCAACGAGCGACACTCATTCCCGGCGGCTCTGAAGCTCTCCTCTACGCAACCATTAGTGGATCGCTCGGAGTACTCCTGCCATTCACTTCTAGAGAAGATCATGATTTCTTTCAACATTTGGAAATGCACATGAGGAGTGAAAACTCACCACTGTGTGGACGCGATCATTTATCCTTTAGAAGTTATTATTATCCAGTAAAAGTGAGTACTCTATAATTTATCCACAAAATTAAAATTTACAGGATGTCAAAAATGTTTGCAGCCCAAGTTGCATTTTTAAGATCTAACCCAATGGTTAATCTGGTTTAATTTTTATCCAGATTCTAGCTCGTTTTCATTGATAATAATAACGGATCAACATAACTGGATTAAATAAGATACACAGATAGGAGTTAAAAAATAACGAGTCGGGTTCTGTACGCTAGCTCCTCATTTACACAATCCAAAGTTCTAGTCAACAGGTGTCTCACATGAAGCATCTGTGTTACGACTTTGGTAGAGCGAGCGGCGAGCCACCGTAGTTGCGTGCGAGTCGTACTGACGAACGCGCGGCGCGGCCTCGCTGCGCGTTCCCGAGAGTCGGCCGCGCCTAGTCGTGCTGTCGTAGTTGTTGGAACGAACACTTAAAACCCGCACTCTATTTGCTATGTTTTCAAACTCATCTAGAAATATTAATCACACTTCACACTAATATTATAAAGGTGAAAGTTTGCGTGCGTGTCTCTCTCTCTCTCTCTCTCTCTCTCTCGCTCTCTCTCTCTCTCTCTCTCTCTCTCTCTCTCTCTCTCTCTCTCTCTCTCTCTCTCTCTCTCTCTCTCTGTGTGTGTTTGTTTGTTTGTTACTCCTTCGCGCAAAAACTACTGGACGGATTTGGCTAAAATTTGGAATGGAGATAGATGAAATCCAGGATTAGCACATAGGCTACATTTTATCCCGGAAAATCAAAGAGTTCCCACGGGATTTCAAAAAATCTAAATCCACGCGGACGAAGTCGCGGGCATCATCTAGTTTACTATAAATGCGAAAGTGTCTCCGTTATCTTTCCACGTTAAATTCGCTTTCCGGACTTGACGTTCCCGAAGACGAACATTAGGCTACTTTTGTCGCGGAAAATCAATTCCCACAGGATTAAAAAAAATCCAAATCCATACATGAAGTACCGGGCATCATCTAATTTTTAATAAGACCAAGCTCTAGTACTCCACATGGTTACAATGCGACTCGCGCGTTACGTTGATAGTACTATCAGACACCTTGCCAAATCCCAACAACAACTGTACAAAGTTTCACTCAATCAGACGAAATATGATACATGAACGCATAGAAGAACAAGTGTAAATAAAAATTTATAACACCCCCGACGATCCAAAGTATCTGAGTTTTCCAAAACATCATTTTCAAATAAATAATTATGTATTTAGGCAACGTCCATCTTGACAGCTTGACATTTGTCTATTGACATAATATTATGAACCTAACGGTTATCTAACCTTCTTTTCTACAAGAAAACTAGAAAAGAGCTGATAACTCTTAAACGGCTGAACGAATTTTTTTAGATTATAGCTAAGAACACTCTCGATCAAGCCACCTTACAAATAAAAAAAACTAAATTAAAATCGGTTCATTCGTTTAGGCGCTACGATGCCACAGACAGATACACAGACACACAGATAAACACGTCAAACTTATAACACCCCTCTTTTTGGGTCGGGGGTTAAAAACCGACATTAATTTTTAATTTAATGATGATAAGAAATCACAATACTGATAATTGATTTGTTTACTGATAATTGATTTGTTTGTTTCAGAATGTGATAGATGGAGATCTCTGTGAACAGTTCAACTCTTTGGAGCCGGCCAAACAAAAGGCGATTGCGGGCGACTTGGAACGGACGCCGGCCGAGGTGTCCAAGAAACTAGAAGATATTAGGACAAGATACGCGTTCTAAGTTCTAGTTTAGTCTTAATTAATTTGCATAATAATTATAAGGAAATAGATGCATTGGCTGATTGATAATACCATCTCGTTTTATTTTATTTCCCTACCGTCTTAACGAAAAGATCGTATGGCCCATTAGATCCAACTCCACGAAATATCTAGTCCAATTCTCGGAATGTCTAAAGGTGAACGCACACTTATCCGAGCCGAACGAAACTCATTTTAGAATTCTGTATATGAACCTCGAACACTTCAGATTCGACGCTGGAAGTGTCCGAGGTTTCATGAGATTTCATATTAATATACAGAATTCTAAAATTCGGCTCTGATAAGGTGTGCGTTTACCTTAAAATATGCCTGCTTGCTAGGTTATTTCCCCGAATGCCTAATTCTGTAACTAGAAAGAAGTTTACCGAATTCAAAAAGGTTTCAATTCAACGCGTATTTTTTTTGGCTTCTCAATGTCATCATTTTGTGGGTCTTTAGGCATTCTCCAGTGTATACTGTATGTATCAGCAGGACGAGAAGTATACCCATAACCCAGTAAGTATAATAATACAAGATAAATAATAGTAATACAGGATAAAGAATAAGCACTATTCAGCCACAAAACTTGAGAGATTTTTAGTTCAGAGACAAGCAATTGTATTTTGCTAATCGGAACTGCTGAACCGATTTTTACGGGACTTTCATAGGCTGGTCTAGTGGAAGGATAATAGAGGCTACTTTTTATCCTCCAACGGGATTTTTAGAAATCGTAATGAAAATATTCTTAAAAACTGCGTGAGTTGTATCGACCCCACCACCCCACGTCTCCTGGGGCCGGTCATTTGAATTTTCTATGACGACTCGCGACACGAAAGTGGTGTGTGTGACCTACTTAGGCGTTACCTTAGCATCAGTATTTACATAATCATAGACGAGGCTTACGTACCTAATAATAAGCGTAGAAGTTATTAAATACTACATTGTAAATTTTACAATGTGATGTGACTGGTGGATAGGTACCTACTTAGATTAGGCAACTACTAAATACCCTTGTGGGTATAACGCAGGTCGTGTTTTTGATTACCTACTGGGTACTTTGATTTTCTGGCACAAAAAATAGCCCTTGTCCTTTTCCGGGACGCAAGCTATTGCTGTACCTCTTTTGCCGTTAAAGTTTAAACGGGTGGTCAAGTAAAAAGGTAGCAGACACGCTTCGCATTTATAATATTATTATTACCTAAGTAGGTGGAAGTTTGGACCACATAGTATATTGTAAAACTGTGTAAATGAACTATGGCTACCTGGGCTGTGACCGGGTAGAACATGTACTTTTTCGCTTTTGATTTGATTTTATAAGTACCTACTTAATTTATAATTTTCACCTTCAACATAAAAACATTGTCAGGTAGATACCTATCTAGAATCTAAATTCTAGATAGTAATATTTTACCCAATTAAGTAGAATTACTAAGCTAGTTTTGTCGGTGTTGCAACGTAGGAAGGTAGGTATATTATTACGATCTTCAAAAGAAAATCACATCCATTTTCGTTGTCCTTTCACTTAGGTATTGATATGGTAGTGTAATTCTAATCAGGTAGGTGGTAATACCAGAGTGAACTGTGGTAGGTATAGGACCTATACAAATAAGTATTTACCCACCAACCTAAACATTTAGCTAGGTATATACTTAGGTTTAAAGAGTTTTTTATTTCTCAGAAGAACAATGTTCACTATATGAGAATAATTCTAAATATAAGTATAGATACTTAGAAAAATATACCTAGTTAAGTAAGTTATATTTTATTTGAATGTGTTGATACGTCACAAGTTGGTAGGTACATATAGTGCGCGACAGGTTGAGATCGCAATCGGGGTATGAGGGGGGGGGGGGGGGGGGACGAACGGTAGGTACAGGTGCCTACTTGTGTGTGGTGGCCTAAATGCAAATAAGAAAAGCCTGAAAGCCACATTTCCTTAACACGTAAAACAAACGTTACTATGACAATATCGATCGAGGGCTTTTCCGAGGTTTTCGTCTGAAGTAATTCACGTTGCGTGCTGAAAATATGAGGGCTGAAAATGTCTAGACGTCGTCGTGACGGTTGGTTGTTCAGCAACGGGCGGGTATTTCACCCAGTGTTGCGTTAATATAAGCAAATGAGAGTTGTTTATGCATATTGTGAAAAAATCTTAGCTTAGTATACTGTGGGGTTTTTGATTATAACAGAATACAGTGCACGCAAACAATGAGTGCACAAGTGAATCGAGGCGCGACGCGCAGTCACCTATGCGCGAGCGTCTGCTTTTAAAGAGCACTCCGGAGCGCTCATTAGCCGGTGCAGTGTAACTGTGCTGCGGCCGCGAGGAAGCGCACCGCGTGCTATACGGGCTAGTGGAAAGTGTAATGTATATCGAGCGATGCTGTCAGTGGGCAAGCCCGTGTCGCTAGTCCAGCAGAAGAAGCAACAGTGGGCACAGGAGAGAGGTGCGTACAGCGTACCGCGTGCTCTATCGCGCACCCTGGCACACGCGGTGTCGGCCGGCGCTAGCATGCGCGTGCATTCAGCTAGTTTACCTCTGTTTTGCAACAATTCACGGTCGCGTTTTAGTAGAGTTGTTCTGAATTAGTGACCAGTGAGCATTGTCACCATAATCGTTTACCTGTCTGCACGAACGCTTGGCTGAAGAAAGGCTGATAGATATTGGTGCAATCACTGAGCACGTATGTATGCATCAATTATAATTTTAAACATGTTTTGTTTATCTGCAATTAATAATTAATTAATTATTATGGGTGTGATTTTCCATTTAATTAGATTTCACTAAGTAGGCATACATGTAAGTGCTTACTTATGTGCATATATTTAATTACCTACTTGCAGAAAGGGATTAAGTCGTTCAAATGGTGATTATTAAACTTTTTACTGCAGTATATACCTAGCATTAAACACCATAGTCCCCACTCGTATTATACTTAGTCGGCAAATGTAATGAAATTCAAGTAGGTACCTACTTAAATAGGTAGGTACCTATCTACTTTTATTGTAAGTAGGTACAGATCTGATTTCATTACAATTTTCAAATTCAAGGTTTCAGTCAAACGAAATTTACTTATGAAAAAAAATGTCTCTCATTTTAAAACAGTAGATCTAGGTACCACCTACCTACGGTAGGATTGGTTTAACTTATCCAGGAACTAGTATTGAGTGAGTAGTTTGTAATTTGTATGTCCTCTAAGTGAAAATTATTATGGGGTATGTTTACCTAATAGGTAGGTACCTACCATATACCTACCTAACCAAATTAGTTCTGCTCTTTAACAGCAATGTTGAAAGTGAAACCATGCGAGCGGAACTGTTTCGTATATTATTATAAGCTACATAATAAAGTTGTACCTAAGTAAAATCTTACTTTACAAAATCTAAAAGTTGCCGTAAACGTAATACGATGACCACTGAATACCTACTTACCTACCTATCTTGCAAATCTAGCAAAAGGTCGCTATGCCGTTTGAGTTTAGAAATCGAAACTTTTCTCATAACTATCTACCTCGATCTGGATTACAAATTTCTGGCACAATTTTATACGATCACGCATCAACTTTACAAAGCGCTGTAATTAGAAAGCAATTAATACCTACCTAGTCAGATTCTTTTACATGTTCATTAATTCAGATCTTAATAAGAAGAGTTAAGAAGGTACTTAGCTATAGGTATAGACACCAATGAGCGTTTAGGACACAAAAACAGCCTCTATTAGAAAACTAGAAAAGAGCTGATAACTTTCAAACGGCTGAACCGATTTTCTTCGATTATAGCTAAGAACACTCTCGATCAAGCCACCTTTCAAACAAAAAACTAAATTAAAATCGGTTCATTCGTTTAGGAGCTACGATGCCACAGACAGATACATAGACACACAGATACACACGTCAAACTTATAACACCCCTCTTTTTGGGTCGGGGGTTGAAAACTAAAAACAAACTGAGGTTAAAATTTAATTTTCGCTGAAGCTAGTATGAATTTATATTTTATTTATTTGAATTTTAATTTATAATAATATTCATAAGGTATACTTATACCTAATATTCTGTGATTCCATTCCAAGCATCAAACTTTAGAAGGCTAATTGTTAAAATTCGCCTCAATATTTGTGAGTAGGTTCAGTATCAGGTAGGTACTTACCTATGTCATTTCCCGTCACTTTATATTCAAAATAACAATTGGGTACTTCCGGGATAGGATAGGCACCTTTGTTATACTTACTGAATAAAAACCTGTTTTTCGCTATTTACTTATCAACGTTATGTATTTAGTTTAATCCACTGCTGTATGGTGTTTTCCGCGCATTTTAAACCAAAGACGTTGAAAATATGTATAATAGGTACATTTGAATAGAGCAACCGCCGAGTTTCTTGCTGATTCTTGTTGGTTGCTGGTACCTAGGAACTAGGAACGGTATCCCGAACCAGTGGTAATTTATTCTAACGATTCAAAAGCACTTGTAAAAAATTATTTGAATTTAAATTTTTTCAATTCTATTCTAGAAAATATCACTAAATCTGCCATGATTTGAATGTTACTTTGTAAACAATTGAGATCTGAACTAGGAAGCAGAGGTAGTACCTAATATTATCAGAGGTAAAGTTTGGACAGGTACTTATTCCCCGAGTGATATTAGGCTATATGTTACATAACGTGGAAGAAGTCGCGAGAAAAACTAGTTTTCCGATAAAATATGTCTTTTGATTCTTCAAAAGTAGGTATCTCTTAAGGTGCATTGCATGCAAGGTGCAATTTCTTAAACTGAACACTTTCAAGTAAAGATTTTTATGTAATCCTGCGAAGATGATACTGCCATTGTCGGAATTAGAATGCCATAAGCCTTCTTTGTCGTATCAATTTACAAATTGCGAAAAACCAAATTAAATTTGAATTTCGCGGGCAGACCTGTCTCATGCACCTCAAATTCAAATTCATTGGCCTCCATCTTTATAACAGACTCATTCATTACATAATGTGTCTCAACTTAATATTCTCTTTACTATTCAAATATTCTGTGATTTACCATTTATCGCTCATTTACGACATCAGTTCTTATATTAATTTCGTAACAGCAATATTTTGAGTAGGTAGGTACCTACTTAGGTATTAAAATCATATAGGAAGCCCGAAGCATCCTTTTTAACCCCCGACCCAAAAAGAGGGGTGTTATAAGTTTGACGTGTGTATCTGTGTATCTTTTTGTGGCATCGTAGCTCCTAAACTAATGAACCGATTTTAATTTGGTTTTTTTTTGTTTGAAAGGTGGCTTGATCGAGAGTTTTCTTAGCTATAATCCAAGAAAATCGGTTCAGCCGTTTGAAAGTTATCAGCTCTTGTCTAGTTACTGTAACCTTCATTTTTCGGGGGTGTTATAAATTTTTAATTAACACTTGTTTACTTAATGTAAAAGATTACTTAACACGAGCTTTCAACTTAATAATTAATACGGTGACAAGAAATATTATGAGCCTTTCTTTTTGTTGAACGAAGTTAAAAATAAGGCGAATTGCATAGCTCCTTACATAATGTGCGTGATATTATTTTTCTAATATTATGTAATGGCTAACCTACCTCTATTGTACCTATTCTAATACTTTTTAAACCTAAAATATATACTATGTACATTGTACCCACTGGGTACCTAGTTTAGTAGCTAGCTGGCCTTATATTTTTCAACATACATAATCGACAAGTGTAAATTAAAAATTTATAACACCCCCGACAAAGTATCTGAGTTTTCCAAAACATCATTTTTAAATAAATAATTATGTATCAAGGCAACGTCCATCTTGACAGCTTGATATTTGTCAATAATTGACATAATATTATGAACCTAACGGTTATCTAACCTTCTTTTCTACAAGAAAACTAGAAAAGAGCTGATAACTCTTAAATGGCTGAACCAATTTTTTTGGATTATAGCTAAGAACACTCTCGATCAAGCCACCTTTCAAACAAAAAAAAGTAAATTAAAATCGGTTCATTCGTTTAGGCGCTACGATGCCACAGACAGATACACAGATACACAGATACACAGATACACACGTCAAACTTATAACACCCCTCTTTTTGGGTCGGGGGTTAAAAAACGAAAACTGGCATTAGGGGATAGCGAGAACAAAATTCTATTTTCTTATTGAAAAAGGATTATTGAAATGATAAGAAAGCTTGGGAATGAGTTGCTTAACAGTTTTGATAGTTCTAGTAAAAAGTTCTAGTTCTGTGAAGTGGTGATAGTAACAAGTGTAAATTAAAAATTTATAACACCCCCGACGATCCAAAGTATTTGAGTTTTCCAAAACATCATTTTCAAATAAATAATTAACTATGTATTTAGGCAACGTCCATCTTGACAGCTTGACATTTGTCTATTGACATAATATTATGAACCTAACGGTTATCTAACCTTCTTTCCTACAAGAAAACTAGAAAAGAGCTGATAACTCTTAAACAGCTGAACCAATTTTTTTAGATTATAGCTAAGAACTGTTGGCATCGGCCAAAAGCTCAAACAACTCCATCAGTATTTACAACTCATTTATTACTTTATTATTCTATCTTACAATCTTACTTCTCTTATCATTTATTAATAATAAAATAAATTAACATTTCGTCGAACATTTGCACCATATAAAAAAACATATTCTGTTCCATCTTGTCTCCTTACTCGAATGTCAACCCCGAATCGAACTTCGAATACAATATTATGACATTATAGTTTTTTTTATATATTTTTATTATTGTCTATGCAATCTATTTCAAAGAGGTTTTACTAATGACATTAATTTTATATTATTGACTAACGTAAGTTATACAGACATACAATTCATACATCATGCGCTACTCATAAGCTCTTAATTCATATTATTAAACATATAATTATATCACATATTAATAATAAGCATATGACCCTAACAGCTCGGCCGTCCTGTTAAAAGCGAGTCCCTTCGCGATTTAATCTTTTTAAACTAAAAATTACCATAAAAATATAGAATTATATCACATATTAATAAATAAATCTCAATAATAAGCAAATGACCCTAACAGCTCGGCCTTCCTGTTAATCGCGAGTCCCTCCGCGATTTAATCTTTTTAAACTAAAAATTACCATAAAAGTATTCTACCTTTCTAAATTCATTTTAAAAGCAAAAAAAAAACGACATAAAATTGTACACATTGCCGAAACATGAATACACAGTAATTAAAACAATATTCTTGAGAGTATAATATAAAAACAATAATCGTTACTTATAAAATAATAATTTCAATAATTAATTTTAGTATTTTCATATAAGTATTCACATAGTACAGAAATAGCACGTAGGCTATTAACTGATTACAGGATTGTTATACTAACGCTTTTAATGAGATGGACCTCATTATAACTTCAATGCTATTCATCTAAATGCCCAGAGCATTCCTGCACATTACCCTGATATGTTGTCCTCTTTCGATAGTAAAAATATACACGTGATTTTAGCTACCTTCAACATCTTACTCTCTACCATGATTTCATTTGATTCGCAATGGCCAAATTGGGCGCACTGGTGGAGGTGTAGCTATTTACATAAGATCACACATTCCTTTTA
The DNA here is from genome assembly GCF_905333055.1 of Maniola jurtina. Lineage (NCBI taxonomy): Eukaryota > Metazoa > Arthropoda > Insecta > Lepidoptera > Nymphalidae > Maniola > Maniola jurtina. Next base: position 9,505,959 of record NC_060037.1, on the reverse strand, counting down.
TAATTTCAAATTCCTTGCAACCATCATCTACTGCTGAGCATATTTTCATAGAGATAATCTTTGGGCATGAAAAACTCCTTCTTGGTGTCTACTGTAGTCCAAATCTAGCGGTTGACTATTTTTCGTCATTTGAAGTCCTGGTAGAGCAGTTCACCCCACTTTATAACGACACTATCGTCATGGGAGATTTCAATACCTGCCTGCTCAAAAATGATAACAGAGCATCGCATCTGAAATCTCTCATAAGTGGCTCTAACTTACATATACTCCCTCTTTCAGCGATTTACGTTTTTCCGAACTGCGTACCTCCTGCGTATACTCCTCGATCTATTTCTTGTATCATTTTTGGTCATGTTGAAAAGCATGAGCAGTGCAAAGCTTCTGCCTTTTCGTACCACGACTTACTCTTTTTGTCTTACAAATTACAACTTTCTAAAGTTAAACCGAAGATAGTTCCCCAGCGAATAATAATAATTTATAACGATAATTTTGGCAGAATGGGCGCGAGGATGCTGCTAAAATTAGTTAAATGTAGTCTCTGAGGTTGATAGCGTTAATGAAATGGTATGTCTATTCAGCCCCTCAAACACATACATCTTTAACCATTCCATTGATTCCAAAGTTTTCCAAGAGCGTGGACAATCAACAGATTACGGTACTGACATTGCTTGATTTTAGTAATGCCTTCCATACTATAGACTTTGATATTCTACTTGCTGTATTAAGTTCTCTTAACATACTCGTATCTCCTGAGGTAATTGGCTGGTTTCGAAGCTACTTGCATGGACGCAGACAACATGTACTAGTTCAAGATTCATTTTCTAGTTGGTCTGTTGTAAGGGCTGGCGTCTCGCAAGGTGCCGTGTTGTCTCCTCTCGTTTTCCATTTTCATTCATTCGATTTGCTCCCACATTACTTCTCTCTATTGCCTGTATGCCGACGATTTACAAATCTATTTACAGTGTAAATTACAGATCTGCCCAACACTATTAATTTGATAAATGTAAATCTTTCACAAATTTTAAAATGGAGCAACTCGTTTGGACTAACAGTGAATCCAAAGAAGACTCAGGTTATCATCATCGGAAGTCCAAAACTAATGTCACGAGTACCACTAACACAGCTGCCGCCTGCCATGTTCGATGGGTTTCATAAACCGTTCCATAGAGCGACAAAGTCAAAAATCTGGGAAAAATTTTAGACACCACAAATGATTGAGCTGAGCAGGAAGATATTTGGTGCAGTCGGCTCCCTCCGAAGATTGCGTAATGTTCTACCTATACCTACTACGGTTGCGTTAGCTCAGTCTCTTCTTCTACCAATCCTTTTAAAAAAAAGGTTCATATTTGGGCTACAAAAGTATGACCCCATTTACGAGTTCCGCCGTAAGCTCAAGTGGCTCCCGATTCGACTTCGTAGGAATGCCCATATTCTTCATCCTTTTTACTCTATACTATTCAATCCCTCCACTCCTCTTTATCTTAAAGATCGATTTGAGTACTTATGTAATATAAACTCCTTTTCTCTTCGTTTTCAAAATAATCTACGGTTGAAAATACCTACATACTCCTCTTCCTATTATGCTAAATCTTTTACTGTTATCGCTATACTGCTATGGATATCAAACAGTCTGAATCACTGTCTATATTCAAAACGAAACTGAAACTATTCTATTTATCCTCAATCTGATGAGTTTATTTGTTTATTTCTACTTTTTATTCCTCGTATCTGTCGTCTATTCCTATTCTTATTCACTTTCATTATGTACTTATCAATCGCTTTATCGTTAACATTAACTGCAGATACTTGTTTTATGTAGAAGAGAGTGATTTCATTGTTGATTTCATTCCTGTAACAATTTGACACCAACCCACTCCAATATAGAATTAGTACAACTGTGTAGTCAAAAGCTTATTCCAACCTATTTTCCTCAAATTGTCGATTTTCAGTTCTAAACCACTTTAAAACTGATTCAGTCTTAGAAAATGGCAATACAGTATTACAGTGCATCATTTATGTAGTTATTCGCTTATCTATCAGTTATTTTGCGTTTATTGTTAGAAATATTATCATTTTTTTCCTAATATGAGTGCCAATAAGCTACTCAATTGAACTATGATCTAGCCTAATATTATGACTATGTAGTTTACTTTTAATCTAAGCTTATAAATTATCTTAAATACTACATCTTAGTCGTTCTTGAATAGACATACACTTTGTTCACATGTTCTTTTATCACAAAATATTAATTTCACTATGATAATATTGTTTCAAAGATTCACTGTAACAGACTCATTTACGATTTCTATAAGAAGCTTAGCATCGTCTTCGTGACTAGGAAAGGATTCTGCAAGTTTTTTTTTCCAACCCTTTTTTTTCAAGCACTTTTCCCTCATTACCTCTTTGCTTATTTTATGAACATGCTGTCCTTGGTCTCCTTTCATATCAATCTTCAAGTTGCAGTTTAGCTTTCATGTTGAACTCGTACATCTCAACGTAATGTCCATAGAATTTCCAAAGTCATTGACGCCCTTATCCTCGTGCACCAGGTTTTAACTTCGATCTATCCTTAGGTCTTGACCTCGACTTTTCAACCCTTCAGTTCTTGAATTCAACCATCATCATTCTTCCTTCGGCCTTAACCTCGGCCTTCATAAATCCTCCCTTCGGCATGAGCTCAGCCTTCACAAATCCTTCCTTCGGCCTATCCTCGGCCTTCATAAATCTTTCCATCAGCCTATCCTCGACCTTCATAAATCCTTCCTTCGGCCTATCCTCGGCCTTCATAAATCCTTCCTGCGGCCTATCCTCGGCCTTCATAAATCCTCCCTTCGGCATGAGCTCAGCCTTCATAAATCCTTCCTTCGGCCTATCCTCGGCCTTCATAAATCCTTCCTTCGGCCTATCCTCGGCCTTCATAAATCCTTCCTTCGGCCTATCCTCGGCCTTCATAAATCCTTCCTTTGGCCTATCCTCGGCCTTCATCCAACCTTTGGTCTTAACCTCGACCAATAGCTATTCCTAGGCCTTGACCTCGACCATCATCCAACCATTGGCCTTGACCTCGACCAATAGCAATTCCTGGGCCTTGACCTCGACCATCATCCAACCATTGGTCTTGACCTCGACCAATAGCAATTCCTAGGCCTTGACCTCGACCTTTATCCAACCTTTGGTCTTGTCCTCGACCATCCTCAATCCCTAGGTCTTGTCCTTGACCTTTCTCCATCCTTAACCCTTGTCCTTGGGTATAATTTTCATCCATGTCACTTAAACTCAGAAAAATACTAGCTTAGAAAAATATTCACTAACTATATTTTAATTCAATTAGCTTAGCTATAGTCATTCCAATTAGGTAGATTATCATCATCATCATCATCATTATCATCATCATGATCATAATATTCGTCATCATCATCATCTTCTTCATCGTCATCATCATAATCATCATATTCGTCATCATCACCACCATCATCATCATCGTCATATTCATCATCATCATAATCATCGTCATATTCGTTATTATATCACTAACTATATTTTAATTCAATTAGCTTAGCTATAGTCATTCCAATTAGGTAGATTATCATCATCATCATCATTATCATCATCATGATCATAATATTCGTCATCATCATCGTCTTCATCGTCATCATCATGATCATCATCATCGTCATATTCATCATCATCATAATCATCGTCATATTCGTTAATATCATAATCATGATCGTCATACTCATTATCATCATCATCATTGTCATATTCGTTACTATCATCATTAGAATCATCATCATCATCATGATCATCATACTCGTCATCATTATTATCATCATCATCATCATCACCATGGTCGTCATACTCTTCATCATCATCATCATCATGGTCGTCATACTCTTCATCATCATCATCATCATAGTCGTCATACTCTTCATCATCATAGTCGTCATACTCTTCATCATCATCATAGTCGTCATACTCTTCATCATCATCATCGTCATCATTATTATTATCATCATCATACTCGTCATCATTATCATCATCATCATCGTCTTACTTATCATCATTATCATCATCATCATGATCGTCATACTCATCATCATCATACTCATCATCGTTATCATCATCATGATCGTAGTATTCATCATCATCATACTCGTCATCATTATCATAATCGTCGTATTCATCATCATCATCATCCTGATCGTCATCATTATCATCATCATCATCATCATCATGATCGTCGTACTCATCATCATCATACTCGTCATTACCATCATCATTATCATCATCGTACTCATCATCATCATCATCATCATGATCGTCGTACTCATCATCATCATAATCGTCGTATTCATCGTCATCATCATCATGATCGTCATCATTATCATCATCATCATCGTCGTACTCATCATCATCATCAACATCATCATCATCATGATCGTCGTACTCATCATCATCATACTCGTCATTACCATCATCATTATCATCGTCGTACTCATCATCATCATCATCATGATCGTCATACTCATCATCATCATCATCAACATGATCGTCGTACTCATCATCATCATGATCGTCATACTTATCATCATCATCGTCGTCATCATCATCATCATTATCATGATCGTCGTACTCATCATCATCATCATGATCGTCATACTTATCATCATCATCACCATCATCATTATCGTACTCATCATCGTCATCATCATCATCATCATCAGAAACCCATCGCTGGCCCACTACTAAGCACAGGTCTCCTTTCGGAGCCAGGATTTAGGCTATAGTCCACCACACTGGGCAAGACCACCCATATTGGTAGATTGGGTAGGCACCACATAGTGTATCTACCAGAGATCAGCTAGTAGAAAGTATATGTATCTACTTATCGTATTAAACACAACCTATGTTACTTCTGCATAAAATAGCTTTTCAATGGTGGAAGGATTATTAAAGTCGGTTCATTTAGTCAGAGTTTATCAATTAATACGAACAAGCACATCTTTCCTCTCAATAATATTAATATAATAAGTAAAGATTAACATAATTAATATTGTCCTTCCATGCGTAATACGCAACATTCGTATTAAATATTATGTAGGTAATATCATTGCTATTTCATTTACTTCGACCTTAAAATTATTTCACTCAAATCAGAATCAACATAAACAACCCTTAACACATATCTATGCCCTTAACCCTTTTTCTATCAATTTGTATACCACCGAACTGAACCGAAATTATACCGTGCTTATTAAATCATACATTGTAAATTACATTGTACTACATTGTAAAAATAATTTTAGTCATTTCCATTGATCGATGTTCTTTTGTTTTTTTTTTCCCCCAGTCTTTTTGTGCGCAATTTAATCACCCACTTTTTTTTTTAAACATTTTGTTCTTTACACTCATTCATATTTTTACGTTCTAACTTTATAATTCCTCTAATTCTTGTAAAAGCAAAAAAAATATGTTTTATACTCACAAATTGTAGGCACTTTGTAGGCGTGAAAGGAAATTTTTTATATCCTTGTAAGATCCCACTTCTGAACTGTTGGCATCGGCCAAAAGCTCAAACAACTCCATCAGTATTTACAACTCATTTATTACTTTATTATTCTATCTTACAATCTTACTTCTCTTATCATTTATTAATAATAAAATAAATTAACATTTCGTCGAACATTTGCACCATATAAAAAAACATATTCTGTTCCATCTTGTCTCCTTACTCGAATGTCAACCCCGAATCGAACTTCGAATACAATATTATGACATTATAGTTTTTTTTATATATTTTTATTATTGTCTATGCAATCTATTTCAAAGAGGTTTTACTAATGACATTAATTTTATATTATTGACTAACGTAAGTTATACAGACATACAATTCATACATCATGCGCTACTCATAAGCTCTTAATTCATATTATTAAACATATAATTATATCACATATTAATAATAAGCATATGACCCTAACAGCTCACTCTCGATCAAGCCACCTTTCAAACAAAAAAAACTAAATTAAAATCGGTTCATTCGTTTAGGCGCTACGATGCCACAGACAGATACACAGATACACACGTCAAACTTATAACACCCCTCTTTTTGGGTCGGGGGTTAAAAAGAATACCCGGTGGGATTTGTTGTGGGTTTTTCTCAGATCTGGACGCGATTGGAACCCTCGTAGCGTAGCCAGTTTTAGTTTTAAGTTTACCTACGTAATTAATTATCTCCATTACATCATTATCTTACAAATCCAACAAGTGACCATCAAAAAGTTTACAATGTTACGTACGTTACAATGTTATGTACCTATCAATCTAGTACCTAAATAAAATTGAAGTGTCTGTCTGTATCTTCTTTAGTTTTGGATAAACGATTTGACTTTAATTCTGACTTAAAAACTCGCACCTTCTGTCACTTTTACATTTCACCAGAAAATTAGGCCTACGAGATGAGAACTACTAAGGTACGTACGCAATTTACCTAATTTAATGCAAAATATTAGGTACCTAGTGCCTACATTAGGGGGAACCTACGTAGGTACCTACTTATCTACGCGAATTAGGCAGGTATTTATACGTATCTAGTGTTAACAAAAAAACTTAAATGCTCACTTAATACCTAACAAGATTCGGCCTGTAATGCAATAAAATACCAATAATAATCTAAATGTCTATTTCAATATAAAATATTACAAAAACATTCTCTCGTGAATTTATTGCGCACGAAAGCGTGGCGACTGGCGGGTAACAAAATAATATAGTAGTTTAGCTGATCTTGTTGGCGGCCTTTAGTAGATATCTGCTAATTAGAGCAACGAAGCCAGAACAATTTATGAAAGAAATACCACTTTCATATTTTGTTTATGAGTTTTTTTATTAAAATAATAGGTAAGTAGAACTTACTAATCCGTAGTAATCATTATCATCATTATTATCAATATCAAACCATTGCCCGCTCCATAGAAAAAGTAACTAATCTCCATCCTTCTCCCCATTTTACACCAAAAGCTTTATAGTATGCATATAATATATTGTATTTATTTAAATGGCCTAGGTATAGGTAGGTACCTACATTAATTATTATGCTTAGGTAGCCATATTATTGCGTACGGCGGCGTACCTATCTTCATAATACCTACTTTATTTCAACATAATTACTTACTTATGTATTTGTACCGTCAAAGTAGCCACTAAATCTCATTTAATAACTTACGTTCATAAACCGTGTTACGGACTAAGGCATAAGTAGGTAGTTGTAAAATAGGTGGCATATCGTTGGCATGCATTCTTTCCGTTGTACTACTTAATATGCTCTATCGATAAAACTTAAAAGAAACCCTTAAGTAACGAAAAGGGGAAAATCTTTGGTACCTTTTTCATGAACGAATAAATAAATTGCCCAGTTCAAAACGACTTTCGTCGTGCGAGGTTCTTTTGAAAATTCACTGCATTGTTTAACTTAGGTACCTTTAATTTACCAGTTTTAATTTAGGTACCATCTTTTTCTTTACAGAGGAGATGTCACATCTATATCTTCCTTGGGGTTCGGGCGAGCGGTACACCAATCGTTTGCAAGTACGAAACCAATTCGCAAGTTCTCTCGAACTGCACAAGCAATCCTCATACGAATATCAAGAGCCGATCCAACGGCAGCGAAGCCCAAGTCTGCCTCCCATACACAATATCGAACTTAACAAATCACTAGAAGACAGAAGGCACAAGGAAGTGTTAAATAGGAACCTATCCAGCGCAAAGAGATTTGCTTTTTATGATGAAGATGCAGAGGGCGATACTTCGGGCTACGGCAGTGAAACTCTGAACATCAAGAACCATTGCGAGTCGTTCCATGGGGCACCGCTTAACCATAGTAACACTAACGTTGTGGCGTGGCAAGAACATGGAAAAGATAACAGGTATGTAAATAAAATTGAAGACCTATCTATAACTATCAATCAATTAGCATGTTTGCGTCCAGTGCTGGGCATAGGGCCTTCCCATGAGCTCGCCACCACACACAATCCACCGCCTTCCTCATCCATCCACTTCCCGCTACCTTCTTAATCCATCCAGTGGGTTGGAGCCTTGAGGTCGTCCCACACTGCGTTTGCTGATACGCGGTCTCTACTCCAAAACATGTCTGCCCCAACGGCCATCGGTTCTGCGACAGATATGGCTATATTCCTACATCATATTAGATAGTAATTAGTTCCTACACGATGATCCTCAAACCGAAGACCATGTGCAAGATAAATATCTATATCATACCTTTATATAAGTAATATCTAGGTGCAGATCGTATAAATAGGTCAGTTTAGAATTACTGCTAAAATATTTATAATTAACGTTTTAATTATTCAATTCTATCGTGCGTGGCTTTAATCTAAGGTTTAAATAGTTTTTTATATCCCTCGTAAATTGACGGTATATTATTCAGCACCGTTATTACGAATTCAGGCCATCCCCGTTTGACCCTGATTAGTAATATAGGTACACAAAACCCACGGGCAGTGCGGTGTCGGCGATTAGACCATACAGCCGGTCATTGTACCTGCCTACTTTAACAAGTAGCATTTAACCTTTATGGCGTACAAACTATTGGGGTTCATTCCTCAACCAACCAGACGTAAACGAACAATTGCGTGATACCTAATCCAAAATAGGCACCGACTTAAAAAAATTAAATTGTTCGAATTTTGGAAGAAACCTTTGTAACCGTTAAATTAGGTAACTTGCCTAATTTCACTCGTAATTTTAAGGAATGATATTTAAGCTTTAATAGTTGATTATTTATTGCTAACTGATTCCCGCGACTTCGTTCTTTCTTAATGTGAGTCTACTCTTACGTTATTAAGAGAGAAGTTAGTTACGTATGTAAAATCATATTTCTAGATTGTAGGCAGTCCATTGTCTATCAGTTAGCCACGGTTCTACGATAGATAGATTTTAACGACTTGCTCTTGAGCTAGTTCTTTTTAATTAAACTTTTTTTAATTGAAAAATAATATTTTGCCTTGAAAGATAAGATCAAAATTCGCGATCCCGCTCCTTTCAACTACCTTCTATAGGACGAAACGGAAAATCTAATTAACTATTGTGAAATGTTTACATCAGGAAACAACCTTCGAGCGGGCGTTCAGGTATGACGGACGGAGCTCTATCCGCGCGCAGCACATCCGGCCCTGAGGAGGGTCGGCCGCGCTGGGGAGACAGGGGCGTCGCCACCGGCAGGCTGTGGGAACCCACTGCACCCACCGCTAGGTTACCTCAGGTAACCTACTGATTCGAAGGAAATAATTACTGATTCATACTGTGCATCCACACACTGCTCTACTCGCGCAATTAATCGCCGCCGCACTAGGTCGCTTGCCTTTGCAACTCGATGGACGTCGTAACTGTGACAGCGCGCTATTGCATACTTACCGACAAAATAGGGAGCGATGGGCGTCAACGAGGAACATTAACGCGGCCACACTACGTCTCTGCCTCCGTTCCTCGCTTCTTCCCATGCCACACGGGCAGTGTGTGGACGGGGGGATACGCATCAAAGCTATGACTTTAGTGAAGTTCATGGTCATGTAAAATTTTTTCAGATGCCAAATCAAAAAAAAGGTACGCCATCATGGGTAGAGCGCGGACTAAACATGATCGATAACGCGTCTGATGTGCTCGTCGTCGACCAAAGAAGTTCAACTAATTCTGGCTTGGATTGCGATCGATCGTCTTATAATGGCAGCGATGAGGGAAGGTACGTTTAGTATTTCGACAGACGCGGCACGTTTTTCTTTCAAAATATTCTGTATTCATTAGTAAGGTTTCTTTTTCTAGGACATTCCTAAGAGGACAGAATGCTCCATTAGAACCCGAAGTAAAGGCTCAAAGAGAAAATAAACGAATTAAGGCGTTAGAACTACAATCAGCTATACTAAATCAACTAGAGGAACGAGAGAAGCTTCGTCAAGAAGAAAGAGAAAGGAAATTAAGGGAAGAGCGTATAGAAGAAATAAGAATACAGAGACAACAGGAAGAAGACAGATTAAAGCTTGAGGAAGAAAAAAGAAGGAGCAAAGAAAAACAACTTCTTGAACAACGCAAATTAGAAACCCTGAAAAAAGCGCTTGAAGATGCGGAAAAGAAAGCTAGGCTAGATAAAGAGAAGAAATTTAGCTGTCATAGACAAACAGCACACTTTAATGAAATGAACGATCAAGATAAGATTAATGAAAATACTCCTTGTGAGATACCACAGTCAAGTCCTACGAAAACTTGTAGTCCATCTAAATCTCATAGAACTTATAATGTTCAGTCAGCGACAAGTCAAAAGGAAAACATCTCACAACAGACTACAGCTTTTAATTCGCCTAGATCTATAACAGCTAGTAACTTAAATTTGTTTATCCATAATGTGCCACCTATCGCTCTAACAGATAATAACCATTTCAATATTGTGCCAATTGGTATAACAAGTGCTGCTGAGATAATAAACGGCCAGTCAAGTAATATACAATTAGCAGTTTTAGTACCACAAAATAAAAATGTATACAGTATGTCGTTGAATTCTATTGATAATATACACGAATCAGGTGAAATACAAAAAATACTCACGCCTAGTAAATATCGTAATCTTAGAACAAAAGATGCGTGCACACAGACGGATACCGATATTATATGTACACCGTTTTATGATAAAGGAGAAAAAGAAGACACTGAAAGAGCTATCGACAAGCATTATCCGAATATAGACGAAAATGCACCTCAAGATCACCGTAGTACTACAAAAAAGGATCGACGTTTACGGTCAGAAGAAAGGTATAAAAAGGATATAGAAAACCGTCCCAAGTGGGGCGCAAACCGACCAGTGGCACAGTATAAAAAACAAAGTGAAAAAGATCCATTTTATACACAAAAAAGGAAAATTCGCCAGAAGTATCGACCCCAAGTGCGGCAATACATATCCCATTCGAGTGAAGACAGTCGGTCTCCGAGCCCACAAACGAGAAGTGAAAAAACTAACAATAATGTTAAGCAGCGAAACTCACTAAGTCAATCTTATTGGAGAAATAAGAGGTGTAGTGTAGATTTTTCAACATCTAACGGTTGTGAAATAACAAACAGCATAGTACCTGAATTTACCTCCTTAGCTCAAATAACCGGGGACACAAAAATAGAACAAAAGAAATCTCCAAAAGTATCCCCTACAAACAGGCTTACTTTGTCTCAAAAGTTCATTAATGACAAATACGGTAGTAGAAAATTATGGACAGGTGACGCAAATGAACGAACTTCTAAATATTGTTTAAGTGATCTAGATAACCCAAAGAGAAACGGTGACAAGATAAGTTTAATTAAGAGAGATATCAATGGAAAAACTGAAGACCAAATTTAATACTTAAGTTGAAAATTTGTAATTGAAAATTTACTAAACATTTATATATAAGAAAAGCACACATACTTAGGTATTAAGCGATATGATGAGTATATTTTACAAGCAATTTTCCATGAAAGTTTGTTATCGTTAGTTACACATTGATCCAACAGTCTCTAAGTTACATACAGACAAAATGTTAAATCGATAGTATCAACCAGTACCAACTAGTCCAGAATAATTTTATACTCGTGAAGTCGTTTTATATTCTTGTTTTAAATTTAACATGTCAAAACTTGATGATTTATTTGACAAAAAGAAAGATGAAGCGCCTATGTTAGACTTGTCTAAAGTTGTAATAAATACAGCTGAAGAATATCGAGCAGTTCTAGACAAAGTACCGGATTTTAAAACTAGACCGGAAAAGGTTCGTTACGATAAAACTTAACAATATAATCCATTTTGTTCAATGTTCAATTTAATAAATATTTTATTAAAACAAAGGTGAGGCCCGAGGATATAAAAATAAAAGATAAGCCTGAAGACCAAAAAACGAAAACACCAAAAAAGGAAATAAAAGCATACGAGAAATTGGGAACGCGTGGTTATGAAGAAAAACAATTTACATTCATGGACCCGATACCAGTGGAGATGCGTGGGTTGAAATTTGACGACCTATGTGCTGTTCCTATCGAATGGCGAATGCTCACGTCTATAAGACCTAAATCTAAACTAGATGAGGAATATTTTAACAGGTATGTAATTAAAACATCTTAGCAAATATGTAAGAAACAAAACTTACGCTTTACAATGGTGTTAGGTAGATAAGTTTTATTTTCTGGATACCTTCTGTGTTCGCACATGTAGGCAAACACAATACTCAATAGGACTATGAAAAAAACTTGGAAAAATTCACAACTACCTACGACTATCCTTTAAGAATATAATAAAACCACTTAGATTTTCTTTTTCAGATTAATAGAGTTAGGAAAATCTGAATTGAGAACCAAAGCAAAGGACAAACGAGAATTCGCTAAAAACAACATGATCAGAAAAACCAAAACTCGTTCCGGTGTGACGGAGACACGCATCGTGTCATGCTCCGAGTGCGGCGAAGAGTACTGCAATGGTGCGTTATACCACAGGTTATACTCCCCATACACTCATTACCGTTCATTTGATACGCTGCACTATTTCAAATTATCATTTACTAACTGTAGGTACCTAACCCACGGAATACCAATGAAGCTATTGCTTAGTCCAGTCACCTTCCTATGAACTAATTCACAGTAATGTGCTTTGATAGAGATGAGTGGGTACCGATGTTCATACCAAACTGATTTGGAAATTGATCTGAATTTTCTTCATCTTTTCGTCCAAAACCTGTGTGCCTAAAAATGAGTCTTCGAACTGTGCGGGATGGCTTATGGCTCCGAAACATTACAGCCCAATGACAGACAGACAAACGGATGGACGGACAGACTTAGTAATAGGGTTCCGTTGCCACCCTTCGGATACGGAACCCTAAAAAGTCTCAGGGTCACACAGCGTGCGATGGAGTGATCCACGGGAGAGTCACGCTACTGTATAAGAACAATATTATTTTTAACTTACCATCTTTTCGTTTTCAGGTAAAATGTGCGCCATCACCAACTACGACATGTTCGCACGGCTGAAACTAGAAGTGGCCGCGAAGAGCACTCGCGCGCAGCTGCCGCCCGCGCAGCTGGGCAAGCTCAAGCGCGTGCGGCGCCGCGCGCGACGCAAGCCGCGCAGCAAGAGCGCCGCGCCCGCTTACCACAAGCCCAGCGCCAACAAAGCCGGTGCGAAGAGCGACACTGAACATTAGAACCAATTTACTATGTACCTACATCCAAAACTCTTCTATAGCGATGTTTGCCTATCAGGCGATTAAAATAAAGTTACTGTATTTTGTATCACGAAATCTCGTTAAATCTGCCGAAAAAATTTATGATATTAATATCTAGTCCGTAGATATAATTATTTTGCAATCTCATTTTGTACTGTTATGTATTTACACTAATAAACTTACAATATAAACTTTTGTTTTATTTTTGAAATAAAAGTGATTAAGTAATTTCATTCCAAATTAAAAATAAGTACTTACCTAGTATTGCTCATACTCAAATTAATGTGTTGTCAATTTTAATTCTAAGGTCCTTATCTAGATATTACAAATATTGTATTGTAGGTCAGATTGTGAGCTAAATAATACAAATCCTAATTAATATCACTCTTTATTGATTTTAAAAAAATATTTATATTACACATTCATTATGTTTTAGAGCCTATGAACAACACTCTGAAGATACGACCATTTTATATTGATAACTCTGTCGCAGCCATCGGAACCGCGAACAATTCTTTTTTACAAAACTATGTAGGTATACGAAGCCAAAAAATATATTTTTAAATCTAATGTACCAATGATATTACAATTAATATGTATTTCATATTTGTTAATGAAAACTCACTATATTTCCAAGAATTCTATGCTATATTTTAATGTAACGTTAGGCCCTAAGTACAATGTTTAATAATAAATATCTGAGCACAATTTTTATAAATAAACAGTAATAACTGAAAATATAAATTATTCAAACTTTTTCCATACAATAAAGTCCCCGATAGAAATAACAATAAGACTGCCTTTAAATTAGTTCGTAAGCACATACGATGCGGGTCTAATTTGAAGGCAGCGTAAGGTCTAGAAACTAGATGTTCATAACTCACGAGTAGGAGAGGAATTTTGCGATCCCAATAAAATCTTACATTTACTTTACTATTGCAACAAACTACAACCCTCTGACACAATGATATCACACTATAGGGAACGAAGTATAAAAACTATAGATTAATTTAAAAAACTGGGCCAAGATCTTTCCGATTGCGCTAAATAATCGATTGTCATCTCTTGCCTTCGACAACAGATATGGTTAATCCACACACAGCCGTTGTACCCCGTCATATAGATATAATTCCAACAACTTATTAAAAAATTCGAAGCGACAAACTATTGATACAATGATATAATTTTCAAATTATTGATGCTGTTGGTCCTAAACTATAATTATTATTTATAATAATGTTATGTTCCGAACGTTTTAAACTCCAAAATGATCTTCGATTCACAATATTTCCGAGTACTTAATCTATACTTAAATCTAATTACACTAAATAGGAATCTGCAATAAAACATCGATGTTTCGCTACACGTAACAATATATTAACGGTATGGTCCTGAGAAAATATTATCCCAAATTAAATAAACTTTTTTAACACCTTTTACTGCATGGACTCAATAGAAAAATATTAATGATATTTTTTTATAAAATATATTATTAATCTCATTTTGTCCTTTTTATTTCAAAATTTATATCTTCTTGAACCTAACCATAATATTTAAGCATGTTTAATAATGAAATGACAGGACCATATTGTGTATTTTGTAGAAGGTGTAGGTATACAATTAAATGAATAAAGTTAAGCACATTTAAAGAAAAATAGAACATGGACGGAAAATCCGCAATAGTTGTTTAGGTAGTCCTAATAACAAAAAAAAATTGGTCTTCAGGGATAAAAATAATCACCGGTTTTCGTAATTAAATACTTTGGCCCAAATCCTAATCTTGTACCTTTACAGGTAATGCTTAAAACGTTACAGTAGTCTATCAATAATATATATAAGATAAAATAAAATGGAATTTAAAATAGGTTAGTAAAGGATAAATATAAACAAATGGAATGGAGACAAGACACTTAACACTACAAGCACCAGAAGTTTTAATATTATTATGAAGAGTTATCAGTATTAACTACACGAGAGAACCACATCTCGCTTCATAAGTTCCATACATATACATTTCGTTGAACGTTTTGGAATCGGCGCGCGGCCACCTGCACTATACCGACCTATAAAGCAGTAACACCAAAAAATATTGCAGATTCCAGGTTCCATAAAAATATAATGACTCTTTTAAAACATATAAAAACAATTTCTATTATGCTTCAATGAAAAACAATTATTAAATTATTATGAAAAAACAAGTCATAACATAAAATATGCAACTAACACATGGACGTAAGTAAACTGAACAGTTGTAGAATAAAACTTAATATTTATAAACAAATTCACACCATATAAAACTACAATTGAAATGTCACATTCACAATCATATAATCAACAACTAAGTATTTATTTTTATAATTTTATAGTGGTTTTCTTTAATAACTAAAGATACCCTAAAATTTAAGTATCATGTCATAATTATTTATGAATAATAATAATTAATTGTATCGGTCAATGAAATGTTAGTAATGCAGTCTGTTTACTAATTTATCAAAGGCTAGCACACATTTAGGTGGTGTAAGATAAGTTACATACATGTTCCTATATTTATTCATAATTTATTTTCATTAATCAGAACGAGATGACACCAGAGCAGCCTTTTTTAGGGTTCCATAATAAAATCATAAGAGTTGATATTTTAAAGTGCGGTTATTACATCAACTCAGTGCCCCCTTCCATCTTTTATCACCGAAGTTTGCTAGACGAAGTCTATAAATACCTAATTATTTATTAGAATTGGTAGAGGTAAACTACACAGAAAAAGTCTCTAGCTTGCAGTCTTAGAAATCATTGCTGATACCTTTAGAAACAATTAGTTTTGCGATCCTAAATAAAAAAGATTTGTTTTGAGATTTTAACCAAATGAATATTATATTGTCTCTTTCCAAGCTATGAAGACCTTGTAGTCTTACTTGCACTTGATCGGTTTTATTTAATGAGTGATATCTTTTAAAATATTGCATTGTATTTGATTTTCAAGTACATAATTATTATGTACTTAAGGTCAGTTGCCTGAGTAGGTACAGAGCAACCACCTAAATGCTCATTTAGCTTAGCGATATTAATCGTTCGGAACCGGATAAAATTACAAAAAATTGAAAATTTACATTAATTTAAAGTGAAGTTGTGAAAAAAGAGTTATTAATTATTATTATATTAAAGTCAATCTAGTAAAACAAGGCCGCCCCGACGAAAGATATTAATCACTTTGCAAATATTGTGGTATATTCTGTAATAAATATTCACGCATTTTCCTACATGCCCGCGGCTTCGCCCGCGTGGATTTAAGTTTGTTAAAAATCCTGTGGAAATTTGATTTTTCGAATAATAAGTAGCCCATGTCTGTCCCCAGGATGCAAGCTATCTCTTGGTCAAATCTCGTGTGAAAATCGGTTAAACGGATGGGCCTTTAAAAGTCCCTTGAGAACTGTTTGGTTTTTTGGGACAAAAAGTAGCCCATGTCCATCTCCGGGATGCAAGCTATCTCTGTACCTCATCAAAATCGGTCAAACGTGTGGACCGTATTTAGCAGACAGGCAGACACTTTCGCATTTATAATATTAATATGGATTTAAGAAAGTATGGACCAAACAGTAATGTATGTACTTATTTGGCAATTCATCATTGTGTTCACATTTGTAGTTTTAGGAGTGATGTGAATGGCATTGAGCTAGCGGGAGTGCCCCGGACCATGTCAAACCTCACTCTTTGCGCGCCTTCTTTTTGCCCTTTTTAGATACTTTCGCATCTGACCAAGTATCTGCAACAATATACAAAATAAATCGACTGCTTCTCACCTTCTGTGCCCTTAACCTTGAAATTGAAAATTGAAATATGCTTTATCATACACCATCATAAAAATTTATAACACCCCCCACAAGTGAAGGTTACAGTTACTAGAAAAGAGCTGATAACTTTCAAACGGCTGAACCGATTTTCTTGGATTATAGCTAAGAACACTCTCGGTCAAGCCACCTTTCAAACATAAAAACTAAATTAAAATCGGTTCATTAGTTTAGGAGCTACGATGCTACAGATGGATGCACACGTCAAACTTATAAAACCCCTCTTTTTGGGTTGGGGGTTAAAAAACACAATAGTGAAACATTACAAACCAAAAATATTTTGAAGAACTTTGAAACTAGTAGTAACTAGCAGTCAATTTTGCTGTCCTAATATGAAAATAATGATTTGACAGTTTTTATTGGTAATTTAACAATATAATATGTAAAAAAGGCAAGCACTGTCCCTAATAATATGGGCTTTCCTAGATTAGTTATATGTTACCAAGTCGTTTAGTAAAATATACTTATTTCAGTGATTTTATCAATACTAATCTTACCTCCAAGTTCATCAAAAACTGGGCCGGCCGGTTTGTAATCTTGTTTCTCTGAAGTATCAGGACTCTCCTTCTCTTCTGCCTTCACAGATTTGGCTACAGTGGGTGCCTGAAAAAAATATTATACTATATTAACTACTAGCGAGTAGCGACCCGTACGGCTTAGCTTGTTACAGTTTTCGCAGGGATCCCTGTTTTTTTTGAAAATAAAATTAAAAGCCTAAGTCACTCAGGAATAATGTAGCTTTCTACTGGTGAAAGAATCTACAAAGTAGGTTCAATACTTCTAGAGATTGTTTCCTACAAACAAACTTTACCTCTTTATAATATTAATATACATAAAATTATTATTAGTGTAGATTACTAAATAAAATGAACTATAACTCAAAGGCCAGTTTTTCTTTTTTTTTTTTTGATAAAAAATAGTGAGCAAATGAGCAGCCAGGTCACTTGATGTTAAGTGATTACCGCCGCCCATGAACATTTGCAGCACCAGAGGTATAAATATTTTGACCGTAAAGCAATGTTACTTAGCACTGCCCTTGCCCGTCTTGATATACTTAACTCAGGCCTCAGCCTTACCTGTCCCACAATAATTACCCACACAGACAAATCATGTGCAGTGTAGTAGTAATTGGTAATGAAATCAACAGTGCCCCAACAGTCTTATATCTGCTTCTAAACCAAATTGTATAAAACTAACCTCACTAGCCTTCTTCTTGATCTGTTTCTCTTTGTTTTCCATCTTCTTGTTGCTCCTGAGATCCTTGACTTCGGTTAGTTCATTCTCTGTGCCGTCATCTTCATCAGTGGTGCCGAGCAGAGCCTGGTCACGGAGTTCTGCCTACCAATAGAAGAGATTCCACACAATTATAATAAACAAGCTCATGCCTGCAACTTTGTCTGTGTGGACTACTAAAATTTAAAAAAATCCTCTCTCAACGGATGTCTATTTAATGAAATATTTGCATGCCAAACAG
Source organism: Maniola jurtina (assembly GCF_905333055.1). Taxonomy (NCBI): domain Eukaryota; kingdom Metazoa; phylum Arthropoda; class Insecta; order Lepidoptera; family Nymphalidae; genus Maniola; species Maniola jurtina. The sequence goes on along the minus strand of NC_060037.1, from coordinate 9,487,399 downwards.
TCTGATCCATCAAGTAGCTTGAGCTGTGCTTTGATATTAGATCAGTCAGTCAGTCACCTTTTTTTTCATATATTTAGATAAATATTATATTTTAGAATAGAAGAAAATTGTGTTATTCAACACATTACATAAAAATTCATTACATATATAATGAAGCCTCAATAGCTCAACGGTTATAGGTTGGTTAATAAGCGGCTGTTCAAACTCCACCCGTTGCACTATTGTCATACCCACTCTTAGCACAAGCTTTACGCTTAGTTGGAGGGGAATGTTAGTTATGATTAAAATAGCTAATATTCTTTTAAATATTGGATAGAATCAGGCGTTACTTTGCGGAAGTTCATGTTTAGCAAGAAACAGTTAAAAATTATTTTGCTATAATCCACCAACAGAATAAATCTGTATGGTAATATTCTTTTCTTTTTTTTAATTCTGTTATTAATTATTGTTGTAGTTTCCAGGATAAGTTAGGTTAGATAATCAAAATACAATATAGTGTGTACAAAACACTTGTTTTGTACACAAGTCCAATCTGAACATGAATAGAATAGAATATATTTTCATTCAAGTAAACTTTTACAAGTGCTTTTGAATTGTCAAAATAATTTACCACTGATTTGGAATACAGCTCCTACCAAGAACCAGCAAGAAAGACGCATGAGTTATGTATATGACTATGCATTGTGGAAAAACAGATCTCAACCAAGTACATAGTTGCATATTTAATCTTTAGTCTATGACCTGTGCAGACTACCATGTTGCAACTTTTTGCAATTGATCCAGTGGTTTTACCATCACTGTAAATATCCAGATTTCAAATACACAGATCAATGCAGCATTGCAGATAGTTTTATACATCTTTTTTTAAGAAAATGTGCACTCAGTTAGATCTTTTAGGATAAAGCTGTTTTACAGTAGGTAGCAATTCTGCACTGGATTGATTCAGAACTAGACTTGAATATTCTATCAAAATGTAAATGGGAAACCAGCTTTAACTTTTTCAAATGTATTTTAATTAAAATAATTACCTCCTTAAGGACTCTCTGGAGCTCTTCAACCTGAGCCTGCAAAGCTCTAGCAGAGTCCTCATCTACTTCCGGGCCCTCTGCACTCAGCACCCTGATGGTCTCAATAGCCTCTTCCTTCTGTTCAGGCTGGGCAACTTCAGTGTCTGCATCTTTCACTTTCTTCTTATTCTTCTTAGATGGACTTTCCTTCTTATCTTTCTCTTCTGGACCCTTTACTTTCTTCTTGTCACTCTTTTTTGGCACCTCCTGCCACAGGCCATCATCAAAATCTGCTGGCTTCTCCGCATCAACTACAGCCTTTTTCTTTCCCTTTTTAGCTTCAGCGGGTGCTTCTTTCTTAGCGACTTTAACTTCGACCTTCTCTTTGGGCTTGGGCTTTTCCACATCTTTCACTTTCTCTTCTTTTTTCTCCTTCACTGGTGATTTTTTAGCACTTTCGCTCTTTGACTTTGCATCATCATTTGAAATGCGGTTAGGAGAAGTCTTCTAAAAAACAAATATCTGAATTAGAGGCTTATAAAATACAAATTAATTTATTAATATGCCAAATACTTATTACAAAAAACATAAGTATTTTATTTCACTAAAACTGTGTTCTTATATCATACTTAGTTATGTATCTAAAATAATTGGAATACCCATTCCTGAAATAATTGGATTTATATTTCTTGTAAGGTTTTAGGATTTATAAACATATGTTTGAAGGTTAAAAATAAAATGAGCACAGGCACTGGCGGACCGTACCGTTTCGAACACTCACCTTCTCCTTGGTTTTTCTTTTCTTATTGGACGATTTCCTATCGTCCACGACCAGCGGTAGCTTGTCGAATTGGGGCTGCTCCGCCGTGTGGAAACCGAATATAAATACGAGAGCTGCGCATACTAAAACAACCGCCACAGCTGCTGCGGGGAACAGGAACTGTGTATGAGACACCTGCCTTAACAACTCCATCTTAAATTTTTATCCTCAACAGTCTAAACTTTACAGTCCACATAAAAACGTTTCGATAAGATGTGATAATGCCAAATATATTAAATCCCGAACGATAAAAGCAGACACGGAGACATGATGACGCGGCTGTGACGTGCCAAAAAAATTGCGAACGCGACTTAATAAAGTTGCCGTATAAAAATTAATAATATTAAATAACTAGCAACCCGTCCTGGCTTCAGAAGTTCGAATTTCGAAAGCGAATTTATCAATGGAATAAGCATAGAGATAGTATAAGTTTTAGTTTTGATCACAGACCTAGTAGTTTTGATAACTAAAGCGGCAAAGCATAGCGCAACACACTATCCAAAGCTATTCAGTTTTCTATGATATTTTAGAAAATATGTGCGTTTAGTTTAATGACTAACAATTTTCTATGGTGCCGCCAGACACTTGCGAGTTGCGACAAACTTAGCTTACCTTGTGATTTGTGAATCTCACTGTCAAGAACGAATGTCAAGGTGTTGTCATTTGTCAAGTCAACATGTCAAAAAAGCTGCGCTTTAGCTTTTAGGTTATGTTTATTTTATTCATAAGGTTTTATTATTAGCAAGCGCCAAAATATAAGTTATCATGGGTCGCAATAAAAAAAGGAAGAGTGAGAAAAACCAAAACATCCACCAGAGTAAGGAAGACTTGGTAGTCACAGAATCGAATACACTAAGCGATAGTGACGAAGATACCAACAGGACACTTGCTAAAGAAGAAAGCAACGAAATATCTGATGGTAAAATTATGAAAAGGCCACTGGAGCACGAAAGTGAAAATTCAGACGTTGAAGATGAACCTAAAAAACGTAAGAAAAAGAAAAAGACTCCAGCAGCAGAAGAGTCTGCAACAACAGGTAAAAAAAATAAAATTTCCAAAAGGCAAATGAAAAAAGAAAAACATGCTGCGAGACTTGCTTTAGAACAAGCACAGGTAAAGAACCAAACTAAGACCCAGTGTCTTAATTATTTATCTCAATGGAAACATGACAGGCAGAACTGGAAGTTTATGAAAGCAAGACAAGTATGGCTTAATAAAAACAAATTTTCAACCCAGCTAATACCAGAGGCTTCATGGCCTATATTATTAGAATATTTTGAGTCTGCTAAAGGTAACATTAAAACCTTACTTCTGAATGATGCTAATCAAATCATTAAACAAATGGATGAATGGACAGAGTCACAAACCAATAAAGATGCTGAATGTGACAAGGAACAGTCTGAATCTACTGAACTAGTGAAACCTGACAAAACAGTTTATAATAGAGCAAGGAGTATAATACAATGTTTACAGGAATAAAATGCTTATTTAGTTTTCACCTAAGTTTTATTTCAACTACAAAATTAAGGATAACGAGAACAATAAATTACATTTTAAGGTCCAAAAATCCTTTCCTTCCATCAATTATGGACATTGACTTCAGAGTCGTCAGACGTAAACTGTGTAATCCACTTCCTTAACTTGTCTGTATCTTGTAATCCAACCAATCTCTGTTGCACTTTACCATTCTTGATAGCTACAAGAACTGGCACAGAACTAACCTCATAATCCAAAGCTAAGTCTGTTTGTTCGTCAATATCCACTTTGGCGAGGATTACTTTACCTTTATTCTCAGAGATTATTGACTCAAGTCGTGGTGTAAGCAGCTTGCAAGGATTGCACCATCTAAAATTTAAAATGAAACTAATTACATTCATACTGAAAATCTCAGCGTTAATTAATATTTATAAATAGAAACATACGTCGCAAAGAAATCCACAACAACAGGAGTTTTACTGTTGATAACTTTAGCCTTAAAATCATCAGTACTTTGGATTTTTATTATATCATATGTGGGCGAGGAGACTGTTATGTTTCTGAAGTATAAGGAAGGTTTGGCGAAGTACGGATTTCGTAACAAAAGGGTTCGCCCTAACATTTTTACTGATAACTTTACCAATTTAAAAATGTGCGAAAATTGACCGAAACAAATGAGTTGCGATTTCAGTGTTCAGATGATTTCAGAGACCAGAGTGTTTTTTTTTTTTCTCTCTCGCCTGGCTTTTACAATGATTAGCCAATGTCAAGTTTGTAGTTATTTGTAACAAGTTAGCTAAACTATACAAGTATGGACCCCGTCTGTGCCGGCGCTCGCCGACATACGCACGGCACCCCCCTAGAGCGCTTTCCAGTCAGTTTTAACAAAAAAACACTCCAAAAAGTCATAACACGCGCGCCAGCAAACGCCACCACAGACGAAGTCCGACCAGAGTGTTCAGAATTCTATTTCTGTCAGTGTATTATCTATGATTTCTGTCCTGTCACAGTGGTCAGGTCCACAGATTAAAAGATACTACGTCGTATGTCAGGTCAGTGACAGTCCTACCGCCTATTATTATAGGTATACCTACCATGTTGTGTACATGGATGGAGCACTCTCAATACTAGCGCTATTCCAATTCAACTGCTGAGCGAGATTGAAAGGTCGGACACCAGGGACACCATCCATAGGGGCCGTGGACGGAATAATAGACTCTAGCTAGACAGACAATGTGCGGTCGGTTTGTTTATATACTATCTCTATGCGATTGAGGCTCGACCTTTCTCTCTGAAGATCATTCTAGCCTCGCGGTAGCTAGGGATTGGTGATACAGGTATACCGATATTGATGTATTGATGAAATAGATAATGGAAAAATGATAATGAAAATTAAAATATTAATAGATTTTATAAAATATCGCCGTAATTGTTATTTGTTATAATATTAATATCGATCTCGATTTCGATATTTTAACAATAATGCTCAACATGTCTTTAGATAGTGATCATACAGTTGCTCTGCTAACTAATACTTACTATTAATAAAACTATACAAATTATCATCAAATTATAAATACAATTGAGCGTTAAAAATTTAAAACATGTTGTTGTACCTACCTTGTTAATATTTTATCGATTAAATAGTTGCAACCATGTTGCAACGTGTAAAGCACCATTAATAAAAATAAAAAGACAGGTACCCAGACCCAAACTCGCGAAATCAAATTAAAATATTTGACAATTGTCTATGAAAATAACCTCAAAAAAATCTTGAATAGGAGGATTTGTGCCAACAAAGTGTAATTTATGTATAAATTCTCCAGTAAATAATAAAATGTATTCAAGTGACGATTACAATGAGGTTTGTTTATTTTTCCGAAAAGTTAAATTTACAAAACCTATGAGTTTTTGTTTACATATTTACTTCATAACCCTAATTATTTTGTTCATTAATTACTTCTACTTGGGTAAACAATTGCAATAATATTTATAATTAAACTATTACAAAAATACAATGCAGTAAAGTCAGTCTTTTGACTTCATTGCAACTTAGACTTTTAACTTCATCAAATTAGAGGAGGGATCAACATGCCTGAAGCCATTGCATACATATGGAGTAGAGCCAATTTTTTGGACTACGCTTATGTACGGTTGATATTGGTATACTTACTGAAAACAAAACACTCAGGAGAGTGGAGTCTGGCAATTTTGATGACACTCAATGGACCTGGGTAACCAAAGAAAATAAAGGTTGTTTTGAGTTGTTATCAAGAACTATATCCCTTTCTGGCTGCACTGTTCCAGTATGTGCTGCGCTTAATGTCTGTACAAATCATATTCTAACATAAAATGTTATGTGCATTCTAGGGTGGATATGAGTCTTACGGAGACTATGAACCCCACACAGGAGATCCACAGTATGATTTGGAATATGACAGATCATCATACTACCAAATGCCTGAAATGGTAAGCTATTTGATCAAATTGTTTGTTTAAAATCATAGTGAGTCAGCGCACATAAAAATTAATTGTAATAATGCATATATCAACAGGTTAAAAAGTTTCTGGTGTATTTCCGCAACATGATCACTGAGGGAATGACGTTTGAGATCCTGAACCTCTATGAAAATACATTCCCTAAGCTCACAGAGCAATATTTCGAGAATACACCCTGGCCTGATGAGAAAGAAGTTGCTCCAGTTGTGGACAATGACCATGTAAGTTGGATAGTTGAGTTTTAATAATATTGTAATGGATTAGAAAAAAGAATTCTCTGTTGTTAATTGAAAGTGTAAGACATTCAACTCTTTAAATTAATACATCTGTTGTATTTAGCATTTATATTCTGTATGTACTATGATTTAAGATTTCAATAAACTTAAAAGGTTTTATGGGTCTTAAAGGAATTGTGCTACACTCTATAGAATATAGATTTTTAAAGATGTAAAGTCAGAATTCTAAAGCCTCAGTACTTTGTTCAAAGTTAAAATTCAAGGCACTAACTAAAAAGGATTTTATGAAATTCCAGCCCTTAGGGGCTAATAGGAGATTAAAGTTTGATGGATCAAACAAATCCATCATTTCTGAAGTTCTATTCATGCAAATTGGTATTTGAAACTTTGGTTAAAAATTAAGCAAGCTAATGTTTCACGATTTTTGGATATTCCACCCCCAACAAGCTTAGATTGGGGATGGAAGTTTGTGTGAAAGTCTATCATTTTCAAATTAATATCCATGACAGTTATAATTTAAGCTTTCAGTTAAAAGTGAAGAAAAATAATAAAAGAAGATTTTTAGGAATTCCACTTCCAAGGGATTTTGAGCACCAGAGCGAACCCGGGACGGGTCAGCTAGTATCTAGTAAACTACTGTTTGTGACATTAAATTATGTTTTTTAGGTTTTCATGATTCTCTACAAAGAGTTGTACTTCCGTGATATCTATGCTCGAGTGCCCGGCGGTCCAAAGCCTGAGCAAAGGTTCCTCTCATTCTACAACTACTGTGACCTCTTCAACTACATCCTGTCAGCGGAGACCCCTGTTCCTCTGGAACTACCGGACCAGTGGCTGTGGGAACTCATTGATGAATTTGTTTATCAGTTCCAATCATTCGCTCAATATAGGCAAGTATAATACAAAACATGATTTTCATACCCGTAATTCTTAGAGTCAGGGAAACGATTTGATTATGCATTGTAAACTCTAAATTGAAAACTTTATTTACTGAAAAACGCCTTAGTAAAACTCCTAAACGTGGAAATTACTACGGTTTGTTTGGTACACATTGTAACTTTTTACTGTCCATTTAATGAAAACTCTTTATAATGCAATAAAATACCTGGTCCCTTCAATTTCGCTGTATATAAAGTTTACAGTATTTGATCAGTTGAATAAGGTGACTTATAATAAGATGGTTTGCTTATCTAAGCATTTATAAAATTGTTTGTCTTGACTGATTAACTGATCTATCAACACAGCCTAAACAGTTGGGGTAGGAACTTGAAATTTTAGCAGTAGGTTCCTTCCATGGCTTATTCACTCACTAGGAAAGACTTTTTGAAAATTTCACCCCAAAAGAAATCAAATAAGGGATGAAAATGTCTTTTAAGTTGTGTCCATGAAAATATGTTTGGTTTCCAGGTCTCGCACCTCCAAGTTAAGCCAAGCTGAGATTGAGGCTCTGAACACAGAGAACAAAGCGTGGAATGTGCTCTGTATTCTCAATGTGCTACATTCTCTAGTGGATAAGTCTAATATCAAGAAGCAACTTGAGGTAAGCAATAACACCAAAGTTCCCAAAAGTTATAAAAATAGCTTTAATTTCAGTTTTTTTTTTTTTCATAAATTCGAAACATATTCATAACATAATATAAAACTATGTATGTTTTTTTAAAAAGAGTACATATTTTGTACTCGTTCCTTGTCCCTTCATCGCGCTTTGTACTAACGATATAAATCAAAGGTTCTTTCTTTGAACACACTTATCACACTAAATTTATAAAGGTGAAAGTTTGTATGTTTGTTACTCTTTCACGCAAAAACTGCTGATTTGGCTGAAACTTGGAATGGAGATAGATTATATGCTGGATTAACACATATGCTACTTTTTATATCGGAAAAAACAAGATTCCCACTGGATTTTAAAAACCTGTACCCACGCGAACGAAGTCGCGGGTCATTAGCTAGTATAAAATGTGTGCAGGTGTATGCGGCCGGTGGCGACCCCGACTCGGTGGCGGGCGAGTTCGGGCGCCACTCACTGTACAAGATGCTAGGCTACTTCTCACTGGTGGGCTTGTTACGCCTACACTCTTTGCTCGGGGACTACTACCAGGCCATCAAGGTAACTCTCAAATATTCATCTGAACTTTAAATAAGGATGTCCAAAAATTTAGCATCTATTGAAAATTCATTAATGGAGTGAATTGCAATTTCCTTTAGTCAGGACACTGAGATTTGTTTAGGATTGAATTAACAAAAAAAAAAGTGTATGGTCTAAATAGGGATGATGACTATTAGTCAAATCAGCGACTTTTTACCAAAAAATATTTCCCTTAGTAAGGGAGCTTATGTGAAAGACATAGAGGTGTATCATCATAAACATTTCACGTAATTTGACATATTATTTAATTTAATCGTTAATAGAGAAAAATGGGGAAAACATTAAGTATTTTTAGGGTTTCCTACATCAAAAGGAATAAATATATGCAATAATATAATATAAATATATCGTTAGTTGTAAATGTTTAGCAAACTTAACATTCACAGCGAACATGGATTTTACGAATTTTGGAAGACTTAACAAATCCTAAGAAGTACTTTATTTTTAAATTAGGCATCATCCCAATAATTATCCACAGGTCATTTTCAAAACTACTGGGCATATGTTTGTTCTGCCAGTTGCAAAATCCTCAATTTTTTTCTATATTATATTTTCTGTTTTAGATCAATTCCTGAAATATAAATCAGGTTACATTTTAAAGTGTATTTGATAAATATACAGGTGCTGGAAAACATTGAACTGCACAAGAAGTCCCAATACTCACACGTACCAGCGTGTCAGATCTCCACATCCTACTATGTGGGCTTCGCTTACATGATGATGCGTCGCTACGCGGACGCCATCCGCACCCTGTCGTCCGCGCTGCTGTACATGCAGCGCACCAAGCAGCTGTTCTCGTCGCGTTCCTACCAGAACGATCAAATCAACAAGCAAACGGAGCAGATGTACCATCTTCTGGCTATCTGTTTGGTGCTGCACCCTCAGTGTGTGGATGAGTCGATTCAGCAGGTTAATGTGCTTTTATTATTCTGTTACAATTTAGCCTTTGGTTGCAATCTAAATTATGGCAAGTGGTGATGCAATTTGATAGAAGTGGGCTAACTTGGAAGGGCTCTGGCAGTTTCAATAGACCTATACCCCTGATTGTTTTCTATATGGCATCCTACCGGAATGCTAAATCGCTTGGCGGCACGCTTTGCTGGTACGAGGATGGTAACTAGCCACAGCCGAAGTCTTTCACCAGACCAGACCAGAGACAATTTAGAAAATATAAATTCCCAAATTGCCACTACCAGGAATACAACCCTCTCGAGGTCTCTCTCACTTATAAGATCACTGGGCCAAGGAGGCCGTCATTTATTATGTAATAATTACTTTTTCCCCAAAGAAGTAGAGTAGGTATGAGACAGGACTGATCGAGCATTAGATGAGATGGTGCATGGAGAGTTCTCGTCTCAATCACATGTACGCGCACACACAAGCGCCCTGATCCTGAGTGGCAATAACATGCAACATTATTATTGTTGGTCTAACTGCAATACAGGGCCTGCTAAATACATCTCACTCAAGCATTAAACTAACATTTATCATCTGTTTGTTTGTTATTAGATTCATCATTCACTTGTAACTTCCTCAGGTGCTGCGTGAAAAGAACTACCACGAGAAGATGTTCAAAATGCAGTATGGCGATCTCGGCGAGTTCGAAAGTTGCTTCACGTTCGCGTGCCCCAAGTTCCTGTCGCCCTGCCCGCCGCCCATCGAGCCCGGCTCCAACTACGGCCGCGACGCCGTCAAACACCAGACGCAGGTGTTCATGGACGAGGTGTGTTACAGTACAACAGCTGGCCGTAATGTATAATAGCTGTCTATAGTATGTTACGGCTAGTGTACAACACTTTGCATTAGTATTTCACCGCTGGCTGTAACACTTGGCAGCTGGCTGTAGTATACAGGGTGTAACCAGAATGCTAGCAAAAACTTAGCCTTATTATTATACTACCTTAACACAAGCCAATGCCAATACTGCCGTCCTAACGAAGAGAGCAATAACTAGGTTTCGACTACTTTCGAGATATTCGCGGTTATGATTAGCTACTTACAAATCGTAATATTACATATTGCAGTTTTGATAACCAACAGAACCGAAACTACTGAAGATACAAAAAAGACGTCTAAGGCGAAAATATAGAGCTCATTTTCCTGATTACGGATATGGTCTTAAGTCAATTTGCCCAAAAACTCGAGTTATTGCACTCTTTGTTAGGACGGCAGAATAAACGCTTGCTTTATCTTGTAGTTTTAGTGATTTAGTATTTTTCAACCCACACTGTATAGCGCGCAAAACTCGAGTCAATGCCCCGGCTACGACGCGGCATTGACTTCGAGTGGCCTATTTATGGAAAGTTCGTTGACCACTAGTCAGTCAGATGTTTTGTTTACAATATATTGTAAACATTTATACATACAGGATAAAAACATCGTAGTTTTTCTATAGTATCTTATCAGTAATCATCAGTACTATCACCTGTCTTCGTTTTTGCTAGCGTTTCAGGTTACATCCTATAATGTAGTGTGATATAATGTAATGTAGTGTGGTAGTAGCTTATGACAGTAGTCTGTAGTATATGACAGCTAAACTGTAGTAAATGGCAGCTGACTGTAGTATATGACAGCGTATAATTTTTAATCAATATTATGTTTGAACTTCAGGTCCGTCAACAAAAGATGCTGCCAACAATCCGGTCATACCTCAAGCTATACACGACACTGCCTCTAGCCAAGCTCGCCGCGTTCATGTCGGCGGCGCGCGGCGGCGACCGCGACGCGGCGCGCGAGCACGCGGCGCTCGCCATACACCTGCTGTGCTTCAAGCACAAGATGAAGAACGTCGTCTGGTCCAAGGGGCCCAGCGGGCTCGACGGCAAGTTCCAGAGCGGATCTGAGGTATGTTTCTGAACCTATTTAATATTATAAACGCGAAAGTTTGTATGTATGGATGGATGGATAGTATTTACGCAAAAACTACAGAACAGATTTGGCTGAAATTCTGAATGGAGATAGATTAAACCCTGGATTAGGCTGCTTTTTATCCCGGGAAATCCAAGTTCCTACGGGATTTTGAAAAACCTAAATCCACGCGGACGAAGTCGCGGGCGTCAGCTACTATCTAGTAAAAATTGCCCTTTCTCCTTGTTATGTTATTTTCGGAATTTCCGTGTGTAATTTAATGAGGAACATTGGTCCTAGTTTTGCTCCGCGCCTCAGACAGCATGTTGCGCCCTGTCCTGGTTATCACCATTATATGTGAAACCTCATTCTCCTACTTGGAAGTCTTGTATGTGGAAGGATCTCTGGGAAACCATCACATTATTATCATAAGACACCTCTTACCATTATGTTATTACTGGAAAGGGTAATGAAGAATACTGTGCAAAATCATTTAACAAAACATGATTCTGTGTAGAAATCAATGAAGCTGTTGATTGCCCAACTCCATTCTGGTTAGCATCTCACACAACATGGGACATATTTTTTTGATGCATACTTACAGTGACGTCATTCGTATTTCGAAAACTAATGACTATTTCATAAAGGATGGTTATTAACACCCGACCCAAAAAGAGGGGTGTTATAAGTTTGACGTGTGTATGTGGTATCGTAGCTCCTAAACTGATAAACCGATTTTAATTTAGTTTTTTTTTTGTTTGAAAGGTGGCTTGATCAAGTGTTCTTAGCTATAATCCAAGAAAATCAGTTCAGCCGTTTGAAAGTTATCAGCTCTTGTCTAGTTACTGTAACCTTCACTTGTCGGGGGTGGTATAAATTTTTAATTTACACTTGTTTAATATTGTGTTTATATTGCAGTTGGATTTCTACATCGACAATGACATGATTCACATTGCCGACACGAAGGTGGCTCATCGTTACGGCGACTTCTTCATCCGCAAGCTGCTCAAGTTTGAAGAATTGAACCGAAAGCTGCACCACATCAAAATATAAATGTCTCATAAGGCATTACCATTTAATATATATAAAAAATAAAAAAAATTGTGTTTTTTATTTCTTATTCTAGAACTAAAATTATATTTACAATTTTGGACTATACTGAACAAATTTTCGATTTCTTTTGTAAAATTTCTTTGGCTCTACAATTTGGAAACTTTCTCTCTGAACTGGGGTTGGGTGTTGTTCCATGAATTGTTGCCATGGGTGTTCAGGTTTCAATGCTTCTTCAATGTTGATCTCCTTCAACCAGTTGTTATAAATGTTGCCAAATCTTCTATAAGCAGCTGCAAGTACTGGACTTTCTCTATTTTCCTTTTCATTCTGAAAATACATGACCATTAGAACTGATTGTATATGACTTGTAAAAGCCGCAAATGCAATAATGTTAGCAGCATGAGTATTTATCAGTCCCTCTTAAGGGGCATGAGACGGGCCTGCCCGCGAAATTCAAATTTAAATTCTGCTCTTGCTCCACAAAGCTGTATAAAGCACAGAACACTTATTCTAGGCGGGGTATAAAGTATTTCATAATTTTCCACCAACATAATGTACATGCAATGTATAAAAATTGAAAGTTACCTTTTGTATAATTTTTAGGCATCTATCATTAAAAATCTCTAAATGTTTTATGAATGCTTCATTTACACGTATATTTTCCTTTTTCACTATATCCATTACGTACAATATGTAACCAAACTGCATTTGATATGTGGCATTCTTCATTAATGTACCCAAGATTTCTATGTTAACCCTGCAACAATTACACAATTAATAGGTTGTAGAGGAGTCAAAAAGCCTCTGTACGATTTAATCTTACTTGAATTGCTTTTCATTCATCTCATTTAGTAGTTTTTCAGCTTTCTCCTTTGTTTTACAACCCAAGGCTAGAACACCGTAGGTCATTATGTTGACTTTTATAATATGCTTCTTGTTCAGTGGATGTTTTTTATGTCGTTTATTTTGCTTCTCAATAATTTCTCTAACATCCTATAAAATTAAAAAATATATTGGCTAGTCAAATTAAAGGTATAATAAGTAATTTTCCCAGGTAATTTTGATAACTTACAAAAGCACTATCATAATCTTGCCTAAAACATCTCTTTTTAATCAATGCATTGTAAAAATCTATATCAGTTTTTATATCTAAATCTTGCATTGTTTCAAGCAGTTTATTTTCAGCTTCTGAATTATTTTCTATTAAAGGCAGCATTTGTGTGAATGTTTTTATATCTGGTTTTACAGAATAGACCTCCATTTCTTTGAGGAAATCCTCTTGTCCACCAATTATAGCAAACTTGTCTTGTGGAATGTGAACGTCTTGAACACCTAATATTTGATCAATTTGCACAATTTTAGACAACAAATTAGGTGCAGTTCTCATTTGTACATGTTGTTCTGGCTGCTTGTAGTTTTCTATTAATTCTAAACTAGTGTTATCTTCGTTTATTAAAGCTAAACCTGTCCTATCTTCTAGTGCTGCTCCTGTATTTGAGTTATTATCCTGTATAGGTTTACTGTTAAGATCTGAAGTTTCTTCTATTATTATATCAGATTCTAATATAGGCAATGTTTGCTTATGATTTACATTTTCATTTTTTTGCAAATATGTTATAGAATCTTCAATCTGAAGCACATTTGCTTTCATATTTAATAAAGTCATATGCTCCTGTATCAAGCCAACTACTTCCAATAAATCCTCTTTTGAACCTAAATTACAATCTTTTACACACTTTAGCATAAGATTAAATGAGTAAACATTTGGTTTTTCTCTCATTTTCAACATTTTTCTCCATACAATAAGAGCATGTTTTAAACCATAGTCTTTGTCTGATATACATGCTTGAATTAAGTGGTTAAAAGTGTGCACTCTTATCTTGATTTTCTTACTAATCATTTCATCAACAATTTTAAAAGCTGTTGGTATATCTGAACATCTTCCAAATGCTTTGATCATGACATTATAATTTGTAAGGTTAGGTTCTATACCCTTCTCAATCATATGATTTCTTAGATGAGTTGCCATTTTTAATCCATCTGCAGGCCATGGGCTATTGATACAAGCTTCAAACAGACAAGTGTATGTGTCGCCTGTAGGTTTCAATGCCCTTCTCTTCATGTCATTAAACAGCTTAAAAGCTTTTTTTGTATATCCTACTTCAGCACAAGCCCCAATTAATATGTTGTAGATATAGTTTTCTGGTTTTACTCTGTCCTCTTTTAACATCCTTGTTTCTAGAATATCAATTGCCTCTTTTATTCTTTTATGTTTTAAATATTGCTTTATTAGATCTGCATATTGCTTGGTTGTTAGTTTTTGAGACTGCAGTGGTTTATTTTGTAAATATTGTTCCTCTTTCACATCACCTTCATCTTCTAATGTATTTGAAACGGGTGCCCTTCCCGCTAGAGTCCCAAAACAATCCGGATCTTCCAAGTATGTGATATTATTCTCAGTTTTGTATTCTTTAATTTCATTGATTTTATTATCCTTAGAGGTTAGCGTGGACATAAGATTGTGGCGTAATTTAATGGTGCTACTGCATTTTATATTCCTAAAAAGATTTATACAACGAAAAGCCATCTTCTTTGCGTTTAATTTGTATTTATTTCATAGACTAAATAATTTATTTACACAATTATTGTCAGTAAATCATAAATTAATATTTTTAAATTTAATGATCTCATTTACTTCAGAATGAGAATTTAATAAATTTATTTAGCAGGTTTTGATTATTAAACAAGAAATTACAATGAGAAGATAATTTATTTTAACAAAATAATCGAGATGGTGATTTTATAACCTAAAAGTTGTTTATTTTTGACTTTTTTTTAACTGGGTTTACGGCTCTGGGTTCTTAATTTTTTAGTGTACTTGCTGCAAACATAGAGCCATTGGAGTTCTGTGGTAGTCACAGAGTATAATATATACCATAGAGCATAGATAAATACCACAGACCATTAAAAATAAAAATAGGTACTGATCATAGACTTTGAACCACAGACCTAGTTAGTATAAATAAGCAAGATTCCTGTTTTTAAACGCCCATGAGGACTTCGTCTGTGATGACGTTTGCTGGCGCGCGTGCTGTGCTTGTTTGGAATGTTTTTTTTTGTTAAGAGTGGCTGGTTTTTGTGTTAGTTGGTGTTTTTTGGTGGTGGAACTGACTGGGAAGCGCTCTAAAGGGGCGCCGCGCGTATGTCGGCGGGCGCCGGCGCAGACGGAGTCCATACTTGTATAAATTCAATAACTTGAAAATATCACATAAAGGAATCCTCCGTGCGTCGATGATAAAGTAATTAAACGGCTCGAGTTCCTTTGTAAAAATTTAGTTTTAATTTTTCTCACAACAACATAAAATAATCAATGATAAACAAAACAGTCTTGACGTATATAAATTGAGTGATGGTTTTTTTCTTTTTTTCAAACTTTTATTTTTAAATAAGAATGTGTGTAACCTACATCACTCCCCTCCAGAGGCCGTGTCTACGGACGATAATAATCCGGAAACCGTACTCGTCTACCGGTACGCGTGGTTCGCAATCCGGCTTGTTGCTGGGGAACATCTGGAGGTTTAGGTTGGGGAGGATTAGGTAGTTTGGGTAAGGTAGTATCGTCAGATAATATGAGGCATATAGTATCAAACCCGGCAGTCTCCAGTCAGGGTCAAAAAAAAGTTAACAATGCAAATATTTTCTCTATGGTAAATTCTCCATTAGTACGTAAAAGTTAAGGCGTTTCAAAGACGGCTATCTCTCATACAAGACGCAATTAAAAATGAATGTCGGTAACAAAACCGGCAACCTCCGCATTCGTTTCTTTCAAACATGGCAGTCTCCGTTCCAACCAATCAGAGCTCGGCATTTAGTATGGCGTCTGCTGTCACAGCGCAAAGATCTGCACGTGGATTATTGTAATTTTTATTGGGATTTCTTATTATAAAGTGATATTAGTTGTGTAAAATAGACAAATGGATAATCTAGTACGACCCTGTTCACCTAGACAATCGAGAAAAAGGAAAAGTGATCCAGAAAATTGGAAAAGAAATGTGGCCAAGAGAGAGAGGTTTGTATACTGCGATATATGGTTTTGATACTTGCCCATTACTATATTCTTATGTTAGTTTGGTTCACTTTTTAAAGTGAAACTTCTTTAGGCGTGTTGAGAGTAAAATTTCAAGGTCGTGTGACGGAAATACATCACGAATGGCAACGGAAGTCGAAATTTCAAAAGATGTCAAAGAAGTTTCACGTGTGCTCGGCACACACGCTTTATTTTTGATTTTTGATAATACCATGTAGTACTATAAAAATGCGTAAAATGGACTTGGCAAAGTTACAAAACTCGTAGTGTCATTTTATTTTTTATTAGTTATAAAACTCATATCTTTTATAGTAATTGACTGCCCATGATAAAATTACGTTATTTATTTTCCTTTTTCACTTCTTGTAGGTATTCATCGAAGCAACTTCCTGAGCGGCCAAGATGCGGACATGACACAAAAGCATTTAAATGTGGAACTGTTTCTATAGCTGATGTAAAATATTTCCATGATGCCTTTTTTAAATACAAAGAAAAATCGAAGCAAGATGCATTCCTTTTAAAATATTGTAAGCCAAAACAAATTAAGAGACGACGTGGAACAAAGGGTCCTCAAAGACAGAAACTCTTACAAACAAAATATACAATGTACTGTTCAAGTCAAAGATGTACCATTCCAATATGTCAACAGGCATTTTTGAGAATTTTGCATGTAACAAAACACAGGGTTCAAACAATCATGGCACATTTTTTTAAGACTGGTACTTTATTACCTGAAAATCGAGGTGGCAATCACAAACAGCACAAATTTGGAGAAAAACTAATTGCAGTCAAAACTTTCATTAATTCCTTTAACTGTGAAGAAGCCCATTATTGTCGAGGGAAATCTAAACGATTTTATTTGCCAGCAGAACTTAGCATTAACAAAATGTTTAAAATGTACAATGCCCAAGCAAATGAAAACGTAAAAGTGAAAAGAGGATATTTTAGAACCGTTTTCAACAATTTCTATAATTTGGGATTCGGATCACCGAGAACCGACGTGTGTTCAACGTGTCTTCAGTATGATGAATTGATTAAAACGCACCAAAAAAACGACGACCTACAAAAAAAAACCGATTGCCTAATACAGAAGAGAGTGCACAAATTGCGAGCGAAAGCTTTTTTTCAGTTAGTTCAAGAAGAGCAAGATGGCATGATAACACTTTCTTTTGATTGCCAAAAAAATAGTCCTATTCCAAAACTACCAGACCAAAGTACGTATTATTCCAGACAATTGTATTTGTATAATTTTACAATAGTGCAGGGAAGTTCAAAAGCTGCACTGTCTCCAAAGAATACATTTGCCTACTGTTGGACCGAGGATAAGTTTGCAAAAAGCTCTAATGAAATAGCGTCAGCTGTTTATCATCGGCTTTGTTCGACAGATTGGACAGATATTACTAAAGTTCGTTTGATTGCGGACGGCTGCGGGGGCCAAAATAAAAATACCACCATGGTGGGTATGCTTGCTAAATGGCTAACATCTAAAGCCCCAAGTCATGTGAAAAACGTAGAAATTGTATTTCCGGTTGTAGGACATTCCTTCATTCCTCCAGATAGAGTCTTCGGGCATATAGAACGAGATATCCGCAAAAGGGAAATAATAAAAAACGCTGATGGTTATTTGGATATTATTAAAAATTACAGTACCATTATTGAATTAGGAAAAGGTGATTGCAAGGTTTATGATTGGAGAGATAGTTTAAAAACTGTCCTGAAAGATGTCGGTTCATGGCATTTTGCTTTTCAAAAGAGCAAGCGATTCTACATTAGGAGAACAAAAAGCAAAGTTGACGTTGTAGTTAAAGGGGATCTTTACTATAGAGTAAGTGATGGAAAATTTGGAGGCATAACAAAAAAGAACAAAAATATGAACATGCTTAATCCGCCAGAAATTCATTCATCAGGGAAAGTTAACAGTAATAAATTGACAGATGTCAAAAAACTATTGCAAACGCACTACGGAGACAGCTGGATGGATGATGAAGAGCTTGTGTATTTCAGAAATTTGATTCTGCCTGTAAATAATATGAACGAGGATGCTATCCCCTTAAATGACAACGAAAATGATACACTTTGCGAATTCCAAGATGATTCCCCAGACTTAAAAATATGAATCTGTATTTTTAATAAATAAAAAGAATATTTGATTACTATATTAGGGTTTTATTTCTGAAATCAACATTTGCATGGTATTAAATTTTTTTAAAACTTTTATTAGATTTCGAAGTTCTATCCTAACACTCAAAATATGTAAGTATCAAATCTGGCTAGTCATGCAATCACGTATCAAGATGGCGGCGTTTAAATCAAATACGGCAATATCCAACACTGTCCATATCAAAGTTGGCAGTCTCCACAAGTGTATTTCAAATCCGGCAGTCTCCATTTTAATAATAAAGAATTTACTACTTAAATATTACAAAATAGTTATATTTCATTACTGAAATTAATTCAACAATTCTGTGAAGATAGAATTTGTCAATATACGCTGATATCTAAAATTAATAAACCTAAGAAATGTTTTTTGTTGATAACTCGAACTTGTGACAAGTGGAGATTGCCGACTTTGATATTATATGCCTCATATGTAGGCTGGCTTTAGTCGGTCAATTGATACAGTCACGTCTCGGCCCTTAACTTTTAATCTAAAGGTTTTAGCGCCTCTCTTTAAAACTTCGTATGGCCCTGTATAAGCTGGCTGCAAGGCACCATGTAGCGTGTCTTCCCTAAGGAATACGTGGCTGCAGGTGCTCAGCTCTTTAAATACGAAGGTTTTAGGTTTAGAATGGTGCTGAGTTGGTACTGGTTGTAGCTTCTCGGCAAAGGATCTCAAGCGAGCTGAGAAGTCAGTGATGTCGGTGGTGTAGCTTGCGATATTTTGGCCAAAAAATTCGCCAGGTAAGCGCAGTGGCTCACCGTACACCAGCTCGGCTGATGAGGCATTAAGGTCCTCTTTGATTGCGCTTCTTATGCCAAGAAGTACAAGTGGTAGAGACTCGGTCCAATTCTCGTCGGCGTGACAAGTTATAGCTGCTTTCAGCTGTCGATGAAAGCGCTCGACTAAACCGTTGCACTGTGGGTGGTAAGCGGTTGTGCTGCGGTGCTGAAATCCAATGGATTTGGCCAACTGCTGGAAAAGTGCCGATTGAAACTGCATTCCACGATCCGTTATGACATCCACTGGACTTCCGTAGCGCGACACCCAACAGGAAACAAAGGCTTTGGCAACCGTTTCGGCTGTTATGTCGATGATTGGGACAGCTTCCGGCCATCGCGTGAAGCGATCGACGGCTGTCAAGCAATACCGAAAACCGTTTGAATATGGTAGTGGGCCGACCAGGTCTATGTGGACATGTTTGAATCGCGCTGAAGGTAAAGGAAGCGTACCCAAAGGTGACGACACGTGTCGGCTTACCTTAGTGCGCTGACAGTCCAAACATGCCTTAGCCCATTCACGGCAGTTTTTGCGCATGAGAGGCCAAACAAAACGTTGTGCAACGAGCTTAGCTGTAGCGTTAGGACCAGGATGGCTAAGGGAGTGGAGGCAGTTGAAGATTTGCCTACGACAGCTCTCAGGGACGAAAGGTCTGGGAGTCGGGGTACTGACGTCGCAGTACAATTCGGTACGACTGCCAGGGATTATCATTTTGGTGAGACGAAGAGATGTTTCACCTTTAAGGTAGTCTGCAAGCTCGGAGTCTGTGGTTTGAGACTTGGCAAGGACTTCTAGATCGACTGGCATCTGTAGTTCGTATATGCGGGAAAGAGTGTCGGCCACGACATTGTCTTTGCCCGCGATGTGTTGGATGTCCGTCGTGAACTGTGAGATGAAGTCCAAGTGTCTATACTGCCGTGGCGAACAGTTACTTTTCCGCTCATGGAAAGCGTAACATAGCGGTTTGTGATCAGTATAGACAGTGAAGTGGTTGGCCTCTAGCATGTGACGAAAGTACTTAATTCCTTCGTATATTGCAAGGAGCTCACGATCGTATGGCGAGTATTTAACCTGCGATGGGCTCAACTTACGCGAAAAGAATGCTAGGGGCTGCCAAGCTCCATCCACGTATTGTTGTAGAGCTGCTGCGATGGCTTTGTCTGAAGCGTCCGTGACAAGACCTAGTTTACCATCGGGATGAGGATGCGCCAGTAGGGCTGCATTGCACAGACTTTTCTTGCAGTCCTCGAAAGCTTGCAGTGATCTTCCTTCTATAACGACCGGATGGGAAGCTTTTACAGATCCGGTTAGCAGAGCGTTCAGAGGGGCCTGGATTTTGGCAGCGTTGGGCAAAAATCGTCTGTAAAAATTTATCATGCCCAAGAATCGCCTCAGCTCTCTGACGGTTTTGGGAGCAGGGATATCCGCGATAGCCTTGACTTTGCCATCTAAGGGTTTCGTACCTTTTTCAGAAATTTGGTAACCCAGGAATGTTACTTCAGGTGCACCAAAGACGCATTTGGCTGTGTTCACGAGTACGCCGTATTGTTGCATACGTGTGAAGAGTTGGCGCAAATGTTCTTCGTGCTGTTCCTGAGTCCTGGAAAATACCAAAAAGTCATCGAGGTATGTGTAGCAAAAGTCAAATCCACGTGTCAGCTCATCCACGAATCTCTGAAAAGTCTGCCCTGCGTTCCGCAATCCGAACGTCATAAAAGGAAATTCGTATAATCCGAAGGGAGTTGTAATGGCAGTCTTCGGAATGTCTTCCTCAGCAACAGGGATTTGGTTATAAGCCTTGACCAAATCTATAACTGAAAAGTACTTACAACCAGTTAAGCTGTGGGAAAAGTCATGTATGTGACGTATTGGGTATTTGTCTGGTATCGTCCTTGCGTTGAGTAACCTGTAATCACCACAAGGACGCCAGCCATTATCTTTTTTGGTCGCAAGGTGGAGAGGTGATGACCACGGACTGTCAGAAGGACGAGCGGTGCCATTAGCCAGCATCGCGTCAAACTCCTGTCTGGCGATTTTCAGTTTATCTGGAGCCAGCCTTCGGGGTGAACACGACACTGGGGGTCCTGGTGTAGTGCGGATATGGTGTTGTGTGGTGTGTTTCACTATACCTGGTGTACCGGCGGGGCGAGTGATATCCGGAAATTCAGATAAAATATTGTGATATCTGCTGTTGCCGCCGGTTGGAACCTTCACACTTGTTACAAGCATATCAGAAGTAAATATATTCTTATAGTTAGCCAATGTAGCCGTAGTTGCTATAGAAGTGAGATTATCTATTAAACGCTTGTTGCGACAATCTACTACAAGGTTGTAATAATTTAGAAAATCTACGCCTATTATTGCTTTTGTAACATCTGCTACAACGAAACGCCACACAAAAGTCCTACGAAGTCCGAAATCTAAAGCTAAATTCACAAAACCGTAAGTAGCTATCACAGAACCGTTAGCTGCACTCAAAGTATATTCAGTCCGAGTACGACGGTCACGTAGCGCTGATCGCGGGAAAACACACAGATCGCTACCGGTGTCGATCAGAAATTGCATCTTCGACGATCGATCAGTGACGAACAGGCGACCAGTAGTTGTTGAAGGACGATCGTTTGTCGCCGTTACCGACCGTCCATCGAGTTTTCCGACTTGAAGTCACAGGGGCGAACGCATGTGCGGGCTTTATCTCCATACTTGCTATGATACCAACACAGCGGAAACTTCCTGTAGTTGGATTGTGTTCGTTGCCTTGAGGAATTACGCGTGCCTTGGGATGTGCGAGAACGTGATCTGCTGTTCCTCTGTATCGCCATTTGTTGAACCTGCTTCCGTAGCTCAGCTATTCCCTCAGTGAGGTCGCTGATGAGTGAGCTAGGGACTCGTACTCCAACTTTAAAAACGTCGTTGTGATTTGTCGACTCGTTCCTCTCGCTATCGCCGGGCGGCGATGATGCCGACGTGCCTCGTACGTCCTTACTCATGTTCGTATATAGAGGTCACCAGTAAAGGAATCCTCCGTGCGTCGATGATAAAGTAATTAAACGGCTCGAGTTCCTTTGTAAAAATTTAGTTTTAATTTTTCTCACAACAACATAAAATAATCAATGATAAACAAAACAGTCTTGACGTATATAAATTGAGTGATGGTTTTTTTCTTTTTTTCAAACTTTTATTTTTAAATAAGAATGTGTGTAACCTACATCACAAACTTGACATTGGCTAATCAGAGTAAAGGCAGATTTAAAGAAAAAAAAAACCCATGAAGTCGTCAAAAATTGATATTGACACTTTGACACTTGACAATGAAAATTTGAAACACGAAATTTGATTTGACATTCGGCTCAGTTCGTTTTCTTGGCACGTGTTTCGTCAACTTTTAACTCAAAGATTTCAACTTTCAAGAAAAGAAGAAGAACTTGGGCAAAGAATCGTGATTATCTTCAGATTTTAATAATAATTATAACATTCCCTGAGCCAGGACTTCCTCAACGAATAACAGATAATTATGTCTAACGAAAATGAAGAACAAATGGAGAGCAGTTCGTCTGAAAGTGAGGACGAATGTATGGATGATGAAGAACGGAGTAACGGCGAGGAATCCGGACCAAAGACCTATCTCCCTGGCCAGCCGTTACAAGAGGACGAGCACTTGATCTGTGACCAGTCTGCGTATGTTATGCTTCATCAAGCACAAACCGGCGCCCCATGCTTAAGTTTCGATATAATAACTGATACTCTTGGCAACGATAGACAGCAGTTCCCGATGACTGCGTACTTAGTTGCTGGCACCCAGGCTTCAAGCGCTCACCTAAATAAGTATGTATAATTTTTTAAAGGATGGAATGCTAAGGTGGTTTCACTTCCATGGTCTGTGATCCATACTAAACATATTATAAATGTAATTTTGTAAATGCAAATGTGTGTCTGCCTGTCTTAATTAAGGTAAATTAGACAGATTTACAACAACAATACACAAAAAAAAATATACAAGATGTTTCAGAATTACTTTGTTTATGTTAGCTTTTTTTATAATCTTTGTTAACATTATTGATTGATAAGTTTTATTTTCACTTAAATGGATAAGTAGACCTAACCAAAACTTAGATCTCTTTCATTAAGTAATTTACTATCATCTTTAGTGTTTTAGTAGTTAAAATGTCAAACTTGCATCCTACATCAAAAGCTGAGGACGAGGAGGATTCAGATGATGATGCAGAAGATGATGATGATGATGAAGAGGAGGATGAGGAGAAAAAACCACAGATGACATTCTCCTTTATAAAACACCAGGGCTGTGTTAATAGGATACGGGTCTGTGTTCCAATGGGTATACTAATATTATAAATAAATTAGATGATGCTAGGTGACTTTATCTGTGCAGATTTTGGCTTTAGAAAATCACAAAGGAAATCTTCGATTTTGCAGATTGAACACTAGGTTATAACCATGACTGGCATGTATGTTCTCTCTGTACCAAATAGATCATGACCTCTCCTGTTATTGCTTATAGTCAATTTTTTTTAGGGAAATACACTAGAAAACCGAGAAATATGGTATGTTTGTTGTTTTCAGGCTACAAATTTCAAAAACTCAGTTCTAGCTGCAAGCTGGTCTGAACTGGGCAATGTGGACATATGGAACATAACACAGCAGTTGCAAGCTGTGGATGAACCAGCCCTGCTTGAGCGGTACAATCTGGACACTGTCAACAACCCTGTGAAGCCTTTGTTCTCCTTCAGTGGTCACCAGCAAGAGGGCTTTGGTATGGATTGGTGCCCTACAGCACAAGGTGTAGGTATTATTCCTGTTGTTAGTTTAAATTGAAGCTTTCTCATGATAAATGTTTTTGTAGTGTGGTGAATGCATTATTGCAAAGTGTTTTTCTTAGGAGAACAATTTTATATTAACAAGCTACATGTGCATATTATATTGTACACTAATCCTAAACTGATTGATTTAAAGATAGTGTACCTGTTAAGTCTTTGTGAACCGACATGATCAAAAAGATGAGATGTTTCAAAAAATATTTAAAGTTAACCTATATTACATGACTAAATGTATCCTGTTGTGTATTTAGATGGCATTTTGTCCACCGGGCAAAGGTTGGCCCGTGACAGAGAGGTGAAATAGTTTTTTTGCAGTCATATGATATGAAAAGCTATCAAATATTTCTAGAAACTAGTAAATTGTATGATATGAAAAGCTATCAAATATTTCTAGAAACTAGTAAATTGGGAGGACTAAATCAGAGCCTCCAAACTTTTTAGGCTAATGGCCACACTGATTCCTCTACTAGTCCAAAAGGCCAAGATCTATTATGTCCTGGGTATAGTTTTATTTTTTAACATGTTTTTATTATGTTATTCTATAAATTCTAGGTGCTAGCAACAGGTGATTGTAGGCGAGACATTCATATATGGAAACCCAATGAAGGTGGCACTTGGACAGTTGATCAGCGCCCTCTGGTTGGACACACAAGTTCTGTTGAAGATATACAATGGTCACCTAACGAAAGGTATTTTGCTATCTATTATTTTAAAGTATAATGTACAATAAGAGTACAATCATATACTCATCCATAATGTAAGAAATAAGAAAGCTATCATTATGCTAAGAATAATTATGAATATACTTTTATTTTGTGTTTGAACCTTATAGTACTTAACCTAAACTTAGCATTTGTAATCCAGGAATGTATTGGCAACATGTTCAGTTGACCGAACAATTAGGATATGGGACACAAGAGCAGCACCGCACAAGGCTTGCATGCTGGTAGCTGAAAATGCTCATGAGAAAGACATCAATGTCTTATCTTGGAACAGCAAAGAACCATTTATTGCAAGTGGTAAGTATCCATTTTTTAAATTTTGGACTAAACAGAAACCAAAGGAGACTGTATAGGTCTAGTTTGGTACTAAGACTGTAAAGTAGATTAATCTGCACTATTTTTTTTTTACAGTTGAACCAATATTGATGATTAGCTTTTGTCCCTATGACATTTTTAAAAACTTACCTATTATGCTATAATTAGCTTTTGTCTCTATATAAATTTTAAAAATATAATTTTTAAAAATTTACCTTTTTTTATCCAAAGTTACAGAACAAATTTGCATCTTAAAATCCTTGGCTCCAGCTTAAACCACGTGGGAAAGCACCTTTTACGCTATAAGCACCAAATCACAACAATTCAGATTTTTGCAATGTGATGATCAACTTCCGCAATTGGCTAGCTGTCTCGATAAATAATAATAATTATAGTGTGTTTCATCGGATAGTACCTATGGCGTTATGTTGGCTCCCCTGTCTGTTGGGTGGTCATTGGCACCATATTGGCATGAGAAGACGCAGATTTTGTTTATTTTCATTTGATTTTCATTTCATTCATTCAGGAAAATCAAATGAAAATAAACAAAATCTGCGTCTTCTTATGCAAATATCGTGCCAATGACTTGGACAGACAGGGCAGCCAACATAACGCCATAGGTACTATCCGATGAAACGCACTATAGTCATAAATACTGTTTTCAAGGGGGTGACGATGGCTTTCTCCACATATGGGACTTACGACAATTCCCGACCAGTACTCCAGTAGGCACGTTCAAGCACCACACAGCACCCATCACATCAGTGGAGTGGCACTGGACTGAGCCCAGTGTGCTGGCCTCGGCCGGTGAGGACAACCAGGTTGCAATCTGGGACTTAGCAGTTGAGAGAGATGATGAGGAAGTTGTTGATGAAGAGCTAAAGGTAAATATGGGGCCATGTAATTGCTACTACAACAAAATTCATAAACAAGTAGTCTAAAGATAATTTGCCATATTCACAATCATTACTATGGAGTGATTGATAAATCAGATTATTGACAAGTGTAAATTAAAAATTTTCAACACCCCCGACAAAATATCATTTTCAAATAAATAATTATGTATATCTAGGCAACGTCCAGCTTGACATTTGTCAATTGACACTTGAATATTATGAACCTAAGGGTTATCTAACCTTCTTTTCTGCAAGAAAACTAGAAAATAGCTGATAACTTTTAAACGGCTGAACCATTTTTTTTGGATTATAGCTAAGAACACTCTCGATCAAGCCACCTTTTAAACAAAAAAAAGTAAATTAAAATCGGTTCATTCGTTAAGGCGCTACGATGCCACAGACAGATACACAGATACACACGTCAAACTTATAACACCCCTCTTTTTGGGTCGGGGGTTAAAAAATGATGTGACACTTCGTTATTGATTATTATTATTGAAACACTAGCTGACGCCCGCGACTTCGTCTGCGTGGATTTAGGTTTTTCGAAATCCCGTGAGAACTCTTTAGTTTTCCGGGATAAAAAGTAGCGTATGTGCTAATCCAGGATATTATCTATCTCCATTCCGAATTTCAGCCAAATCCGTCCAGTAGTTTTTGCGTGAAGCAGTAACAAACATACACACACACACACACACACACACACACACACACACACACACACACACACAGACACATACAAACTTTCGCCTTTATAATATTAGTGTGATTAGTGTGATAGTGTGATTCATAATGCGATAGAATATAATTTAAATGCCCTGGTTGCAGCCAACCGACACTGTTCATACAAATGCATAACAGCTGTGAGACTGCTTAGTAATGATTGTGAATATAAGTGTCATGATAATAATGGTACCAACACTTAACTGCAAACCAGTAGTCTCATCTAGTTACTTGACTAGTTGTTTGAACTAATGGATGGATGGATGTATGATCTGCCCCCGATTGTGGAAGGAAAACGTATTCATCGTTATCTTCTTCAAGAAATTCTGCCCTTTGATTGGCTGTGATAAAAGGTAAACAGCGAATGAACCAATCAAAGGGAAGAATTTCTTGATGATAACGATTAATATGTTTTTCTCACACAATCAGGGGGCTGATCTGTCACAACTAGGCCATAGATACACATAATTACTATATAGCAATAATGTTGTGTAGGAGAATTCAAAATGCAATTTTGTTTCAGAATCTTCCTCCACAACTCTTGTTCATCCACCAAGGGCAAACAGATATCAAAGAACTTCACTGGCATAAACAACTTCCGGGTGTTATTGTCACAACTGCGCACAATGGGTTTAATATATTTAAAACTATTAGTGTATGAATAAATTGTTTTAAAACAGTTTCTCTTTAATTTCTCTACAACCTTAGGGCGCTTGTGCACTAGTTGATCAGAATTCGACAAAATACAAAAAAAAAAGCTAAACAAACCTAACAAGTAATAGGGTAAATAATCTCAGATATTGATAATAGTAAGTTATAAATGTAAATAATCTCAGAGACTGATAGAATTCAATTTGGATTAGTGCACAAGCACTCAATTTTTTTACTTATAATATAATAATCCTATGAGTAACACCTAAATTTTATCAATAATAATTACAAAATAAGACCTGACAAATATTTCAAAATTTTAATTTCTGTAAAAACTGTTTTGTAAACTCAACATGATTTCTTATATTATTTTCAACACAATTAAAAGATTCAAGAATCAAGATCCATTATTAGGTAGATTCACTAGTTTGAACCATGGCCAAATTGACAAGATGTCGTATTGTAGGTCTTCCATGAGGGCAGTTCTGAAATAGAAGTAATGTTTAATTAAGGCTATCGTTGTCAACGATCCCCCGTCGATTTCCTACGTATGATATTATTGTTCTTATCTCTATCTGCCCTGGTTCGTGCATTCTCGGTTCCTAGATCGGTACATTTGTGATAACCAATTGAAATTGCTGTGATTGGCTGAATTTACCATGTTCTTGCTGCGACAGTGAGTTTGAGCCACTAGCGGAACAATGTTAGCCGGTCAGAAATGATTGCAATTAGTCAACCTGTTTGACGTCCGTGTTCTGTTTTCGATTACAAAAAAGAAAAAATTGTTGTTGCAATCATCAATTTTAGCAAATAGTGAAAGAGAGTCGGCCAATCAGAGGTCACAACTACCGTCACACTTTCTGTCACACTATGGCAGTAGGCATACCGAGTAATGAAAACAATTTTTAAATTCTGTCTAGGAAGTAGTAGGGTTGCCACCTGCCTCTTTTTGATTTACAGGCTACCACCATCAAAAATACGGGGTTTAGATTTGAAGAAATTTGAAAATTTGAAGTATTTAAAGAAATAGGCGGTGGTTCTCTCTGAAATGCATGGAAAGCCTATTTAGATATTTTAGTTTATTTGTAAGTTTTGTATTTTTTCTCCGTATGTTGCCGTGTCTTGATTGGTGAACTGTGTTTGCAATGTGGTTTTAAATAAAAGATTTATTTATTTAAATAGCTTTTAAAAACTCTTAAGTTTTGTAAAGCAAAATGTTATACATTTCATGCATACAATCTTTTCATTTTAACTTAAAATTACATTTAATTTGTAATTCCACCTTCACAGTATCAATACTATGGCCGTAGCCAGGAATCGATTGCGGGAGAGGTTTTATCAGGGCCGGAACTGAATCCTGTCATGAGGAAAAAAACATTCGCTCAACTTTATGGGCTAATTACCTGGTTAGTGGAATTTCGCCTTTCAATTTGTCAGTGAGATAAAATACAACAATAAAAAAGCGCGAGCGCAGTGAGCGTAAGTGTTTTTGGTTTAATACAGAAAAAATTAAAGTGAAAGGGAAACGAGTTTAGCCATAGCAAGATTATATTTTTAAAGCTTCCTATCCATACTAATATTACGAATACGACAGTATATCTATTTGCCTATCTACCCTTTCACGGCCCATCTTCTTTACCAAAATTTTGGTACTTACTATTCAGAGGTAACTTGCATCCCAGACATTTTTTTTTAGGCGGCTTTTTAGCCCGGAAAATCCCCCACGGAATTTTTTAAAATCTAAATTCATGCAAACGAAATTGCGGAGTTTACACCAAGTAATACAAATTCAAAGCGCGAGTGAAGTGAGCGCGAAATGTTTGATATATTTCCAAAAAAAATTGGTAAGCAAATGCAAGAAATAGTGTAAGTATTATTTTAGGCTTAGGTTTTTGACGGATTCCCAGGCGCAGTCGCCATTTCTAAATTTCTGGTCTGATGGGAGGCTTCGGTCATGGCTAGTTATATGGTTACTATGGCCCTAACGGCCAAGAAATTAGACTGCATCATCACTTACCACTAGAAAAGATTAAAGTCACGGGCTAACTTGTATAAAAAAAGGCTTACATCCTCAAACCAAGCCCCGCTGCCTTGGCTACGACCATGATCAATATCGAGTGGGTTTCGGCTACGCATTGCCGCAAAAGGAAAATATTCTTTCTACTGGACATAACGTCAGTGTTTGATTTCGCCAGCCAGGTTTCTGTATCCCGAAATACGGGGTAACCAGTAAAATACGGGGCCTCTGGCAACCCTATTCGGAAAACACTGTCACATTCAAGTTAATGTCAAATATTTTGTTTTCAATTACAGAAAGCTGCATCAATCATTATTACAATATTTTCTTTGTTGTGATTGGCTGAATTTTTGAGTTTGAGCCAATAAACAGACTGTTTGCCAATTAAACGTCATAACAATATAAATGCCAGAAAGTTTAACCAAATAAAACAAACTTAATGAGAACCTAGTGAGAATGCAAACGGCACACAATTTATAATACATATTATGTTAGTCGTATATAATAGATATTATAGTAGTCGTTCACTTTGGTAATAGTCAGATTGTCATCAGTAAAATTGATATTGGTTGATGTATCGTAAATTATTGTTTCGGTGACAAATATATTTATTATCTATTTATCTTTGAACAGAATCGAATAGAATGAAATGGAATGGAATACAATGATAAATTTTTATTCCTGTAAACTTTTAGGTAAACTTCAAAGTGTTTTTGGATGGTCAGACAAATTTACCACTGGTTCGGAATGCCGTTCCTACGTTTTCTAGGGTTTCGTACCTCAAAATGAAAAACGGAACTCTTATAGGATCACTTTGTTGTCTATCTGTCTGTCTGTCGTGTGTGTCAAGAAAACCTCTAGGGTACCCGTTGACTCAAAACCATGAAATTTGGCAGGTAACCTAACTGCGTAATTTTGGGTAGTTTTTTTAATCGATAAAGAAAGTTTGCGACATTGTTCAATAAAAAATTTGGATTCCAACTCCTCAATCCTGATGTTGCAGGGGACCTGACTACTAAAGCTAATGGGATTTAAAAAGTGTCGATTATTAATTGATATTGAAGGTATAGGATGCTGTAAGAAATTGCATTCCTAAATCCTGGTGATCCCTCGGGATTTGAAAAGGATCATCCGTTTAAATATTCTTACGTGATACAGAAACAAGTTGCATCCCGGGGACGGGCTATTACGGAGAGGCAACTTTTGTTCTGGGAAATGAAAGGATCGGGATTTTTAAAAACCTAAATCCACGCGAGCGAAGCTGTGGGCATTAGCTAGTTGTAAATATATTTAAAAGCTACTATAAGATAATAGATAAGGTACTTATTTCCTTATATTTTTATTGTATGGCAGCGCGCGGTTATAAATTATAAATTGCACGTCCTGTCCTTTTCTGTAATACATTTTTTTTTCAATATCTACCGCTTTATCTCATAGCAAGAGTCCGTAAGACATAATACAGTGAAAATAGGCAAAATATACAATTTTTGCAGTTTCCACGTCAGTACCTGTCGAATTTTTCTAACAGTGTAAGCAGCAGAGCTGAGTTTACCATCAAGTGTTGATATGTGGGTGTTCCATAGAAGCTTTGCATCTAACATTATACCGAGAAACACGGGGTTCTCCTTTATTTTCAACATATGATTATTTATCAATGAACTTATGTCATTTAAGGTCCTGGTATTGGGCAGTGTGAATTCAACACACTTAGATTTCTTTGCATTTGGAAGTAAATTGTTAGCAATAAATCAGAGAGTGACCTGTGATATGGCATTACATATAGTATACATTGTCAAAAATTATAATATTAAAGCTGTGCGTATTGCGTGAGGTAGGTTGCAAGAGAGTTGCAACTTGCAGGGTTTGATGCATGCGCTATTGCCAGCAAACATGAGACATATTTTTATCTACAGGCAACGTCTGAGTAGGTAACGCATACGTCTAACGCAAGTTGAAATGTACCAGTGTATTTAGTTAGACCTATCGACAAGTTTGGAGTTGGGTGCAGTCTAAATGTGGCCCGTGTGTTTAGACTGTCAGTTTCTGTCAGTTTCACGTGTCGTCCCCCGCACTTCACCACCCCGCTTGCACAAATCGAGACAGCACGAAATTTTCAAGATTTCTGGGTGTAATTTCTGGTTTTCGTAGTTCCCACACAATTATAACAATATAAAATATATAACGATAATTTTTTTACTACATAATATTCATTAAATTTTCTAGGTCTGTGGTTTTTCCAAATTTCATTAAATTGCTCCATTGTCTAGAAAAACGAGCACAAAGTTGGGCCTTTTTTTAAAGAAAAATACAAATCTTTGAGCCCCTGTAATTTTAAAACTACATATTATTAGAAAAATCTAAAACACCACAGACACAGATATTAGTTTCTAGACTATGTCTGCAAAATTTCATGGACTTTGGTTGCTTAATATTCAAATGAAATGGGAACTACGATTGTATGGAGTAAGTGACGGAGAGAGTCCTGTTAAGAACTTTATTATACCTTTGAATAAAAAAAAAGCGAACCAGTAAATATGAAACAACTTTGTGACTATGTCTTCACTCAACGGCAGAATGAGTACTAACCCTTAATTCGGGTGGGGCACGTTTTTCACCATGAAAACTTAAATCCAGAGCACTGAACTATAAGGTACATTCTGAACATAATTTTATATTTTTATTGAGACCAGTAAGGTACGGGTGATGCAAGCTTAGAAAAGAAAGTTTCGTGAGGTGGTTAGGGGCAATCATCATCATCATCATCATCAGCCTGTGGATGTCCACTGTTGGCCATAGGCCTTCCCTAAAGAGCGTCACCACATCACCCGGTCCTCAGCCTTCCTCCCTAGGGGCAATAAAAAATTTCAATTAAACCTACCCATGGTTTGTCAATTTCTGCCATATGATCAATCAGGACCCGCATATCTGCCCTACTGAGAGCTGTTCCTATCATCACAGATTTCCTGCATGCTCTTGATGCAAACATTGCTCTCACTCTGCTTGGCCTGCAGTACTCAGACTGATTTTCCTGCAATCAAAAATGGTTAATGATTTTGGTTTCGTTTTTTAAGCAGCTTTAACAAAGCTTTAATACCAATTCGTATTAAAGCTTCGTATATTTTTAACTTATCTTTGTTGAAGCCGCTATAATGTATAATGGAACAATGCAGACTTACAGTTAACGCAAAGAAAACTTTTCTTAAAACAAGTGTGAATTGAAAATTTATAACACCCCCGACAAGTGAAGGTTACAGTAACTAGAAAAGAGCTGATAACTTTCAAACGGCTGAACCGATTTTCTTGAATATAGCTAAGAACACTCTCGATCAAGCCACCTTTCAAACAAAAAAAAACTGAATTAAAATCGGTTCATTAGTTTAGGAGCTACGATGCCACAGACAGATACACACGTCAAACTTATAACACCTCTCTTTTTGGGTCGGGGGTTAAAAAAAGTTGCTAATGTGACGTGCAGAAAGACGTGGAGGCTTGCGGAGGTGACAAATAGCGCGAAAAAGAGTAGTCCACTCTGAACAAGAGGTGTATAACAGCAGTGTACTCCTTACGCTAAGATCTATAGAGCACACTTTAAATTTGCTCAGACTTAAGACACTGTTAAAACAAGACAGCGTTATACCGCTGGCATAAATCTGTCTCGTTTGAAAAAGTTAAGTCTAAACAAAGTCAAAGTTCGCTCTATATATTTCAACCTTAGTCTAGAGATGAGCTGCGCAAACCGTCATGTTGCTACTTCAGATTGGACAAATAATAAGTAGGGTTTCTTCATAAAAATTATAAGCTTACCCTTAACATAAAAAGTAGTTCTTCTATGTCTTCTTTTCCGAACATCCAATTTTTAGACATAGGTATTGTCAGAAGTTTCACTCTTTTAGTGGGTGGCGCGTGTTCATCTATTTTAAAAGTGAACCCATTCTTTTTGAAAATTTCAAGGTTATCCATTAATATTTGCTCATTGACACCTGTAAGCTCTAGTTGCTGTGGACTAATAAATATGTACACTTAAGTAATTATATTTGATTTGATATAAGAAGCATCAACAGAACAGCATGTCTAACAGATTTAACTTACATTACAAGTTTTTGATTTGTTAATTCAGTTGTTTTTTGCAAAGTTTCAAAGTTATAAATTTCGTCTGTAGCATGTTGATCGATTATAAAAAGATCATCGTCTAAACGCGTAATTATAAAACCTAAATTAAATTGACCAACAACTGTCATCTTTTTAAAAGAATCTTTACGGATTTCTCTGCTCAATTCTTCCTCACATTTCTTATTAAATACAGGATTTATTGCAGACCTAAACTTTATCCTATCTGGTTGTGATTTATTCCTTCTCTTACTATAAATATCCACTAAAGCTTTCACATGTTCTAAAGATGTTTTCAAATTTACAGTCTTTCGATTATTTTGCCCTAATTCTTCTTTGTCAGTCACAACTTGCTTTATTTTTGGTTTTGGTGTTTTTAACTGTATGTCTTTGAGTTTACATCGTATAGTGTGTGATTGTTCAAACACTACATCAGATATATTTCTTATTTGAGTGTTTGGCATTTCATCTGTATTCTCCAAATACAGTATATCTCTTTGTGTAATGTCTTCTTTTTTAGCTAACTTAACACTATCAATTTCCTTTATCATTTCGATATCACAATTTTTATTAGATTTCGTAAAATTGAATTCAGATTCCAAATCATTATTATCGGCCTTAATCTCAGGTCCTGAAAGAACTTCATCAATTTTAGATGTATAACTTTTTTTATTAGCTATAAAGCTATCTAAATTTGCTGTAGATTTGCGCTTTAATTCTGATTTATCAGAATTTTCAGTCTGATTATTTACAAATGTGTCTGATTTGTTACTGAATTGTCTTATAAATGACTGAAAAATCCTGGGTTGACTCAGCTCAGGTTCAACTTTTTGACTAGTAGTTTGTGTAGTACTAACAGATGGTTCAACTCTTAATGTTCTTGGTATACTTTCAAACATTTTGAACAAGGAATGTTTAAGTGCATCCAATACAGCTTTTTCTTTAGTTAGAAATAACTTTCGCTTATCAGGAGTAACATTTACATCTACAGAAATTCTGTCTACATTGACATTCAAAAACACAAATGGATATTGATTAGGATTATATTGCCTATAGACTTCGTTAATCAATTTTATGACTTTAGTTGGTTCACAGGGCCTAGAATTGACATAAAAGAATTGTCTGTCAGTGCTGGATCTACCACTGCCATGAGCACATGAAGAAATAAATCCTGTAAGCTTAACAGGCTCCGGCACGTTTTTGTAGCCTTGTGATTTTTGTGAACTCGTTATAGATTCTTGTGAGTTATTAATATTATTATCTGCATCATTGGAGTCTTCAGATAAATCAATTTCGACATCTTCTATTTTCACTGATTCATCATTCGCCTTTACTTCTCCTGATAGACCACTAAGTATATTGTCCTTAATATTTGATGCAGTTTCTGTTTTAATTTCAAGGATACTTTGTAACTGTTTAATA
Organism: Maniola jurtina; assembly: GCF_905333055.1. NCBI lineage: Eukaryota > Metazoa > Arthropoda > Insecta > Lepidoptera > Nymphalidae > Maniola > Maniola jurtina. The sequence continues at coordinate 9,452,599 of NC_060037.1, read as the reverse complement.
CCAAAAATACAAGCAATATTATCTTTGTATGAAGATGAACCTTGTGTTGCAACTACTACAGATTTAGAATTGGAACTTGTTTGATTGCTACATGTTATTCTGAAAGTTAAAATCACTCATTTTACTTAATTTATTAGATATTTACTTTATGAATAAAAAAGTTATGAATGATGACTATGCCAACCCTAATCATTTGATCCAAATCAATCAGATTCAATGATGAATGAATTAATGATTCAGAGATCAATTCAAAACTCAATATATAATTGAACAAAATACCTACTTTACACCAGTAGATATTAAGCAATATGCATATAATAAATTGGTCATTTTATTGAACTCCCTCTTAGCATTTTTATGAAACTCCTTTTGTCTTACTGGAAGGGAGCAAAACAGATTAGTCAGTGCTACAGTTGTTCCAACTTGTCTTGAACATGGTTTTTTACTTGTGATATTGCCTTTGTGGTCGTATTCAATTTTTGTTGCTGAAAAACAAACTTATCATGAAACATCAGTAAATCATAAAAAATGTAGTTGATATCATATCAACTACACTATTGTCGTACCCACTCCTAGCACAAGCTTTACACTTAATTGGAGGGGAAAGGGGACTATTAGTCATGATTAGCATGGCTAATATTCTTTTTAACAAAAAAAATATATTCCTCATTGCTGAGGAATGTGACCCCTCCTTCACATATCCCTTGCAAAAGCCAGCCTTTGATGAGTCATATCAAACTCTTGAAATAGTTCCCTAGCGGCTAAAAATGCATTTACATTTTCAGAGCAAAAAAATAATAATTTTCATAGGATATATTTAAAAGTTTAAACAAAAAAATTAGTGCTTACCAAACTGACTGCTATGATGCCTGGTGGTAATTGTAAGGTTAGCCATAGAGCACAGGGAGCTTAAAGCTTCCCCTCGGAAGCCAAAGCTAGATACTCCAAGCAAATCTTCATAGTCATTTAACTTTGATGTGTGATACTTTAATGCTGATAGAGAAAGAATACATTTATCATAAGAAGATTTTACTATTGGTGTGGATGTAACAAAACTTTATAAGCAGCAAACAGTTTGATGAGGAAGATGCAGGACCAAGATGGTGCTTGGTGGCGCCCTCTCGATAAGACCCATGTTTAGCAGTGGATGCTTGCAGGTTGATGGATTAGATTGGAAAATTTAAATAAAATACCAATCTTACTTAAACCAGCAAAATTGTCTTCTGTTACTCCTGATCCATTGTCAGATACCTCTATCAAGTCAAGGCCATAATTTTTGAACCTTATATCAATATTAGTGGCACCGGCATCAAGAGAGTTTTCCACAAGTTCCTTGACTGCTACTGCTAAACTGAGAACTACCTATGGATGTAATATTATTTAAATTAGCTTCATCACATTAATTTTAGGGTTCCATATCTCCAGAGAAAAACAGGAACCCTTATAGGATCAATTCGTTGTCTGTTTTAAATACATAATAAAGCAAATTCAGTGATATTATGTGTAACTACTTACTTGACCAGAGCAAATTCTGTGCACTGAATCATTGTTGATAGGTCTGATAGAACTAATTTCAACGTTGCTTAAATCGTTCGCATCGACCATAGTTTCAATTAAACAACGAAGTTTAACTTTTATAATACCTCAAAAAACACTAAAATTAAAATAATATGATAGCGGCAAAAACATGTTTTTAAAACTTCAAAAATCAAATAGAAAAATGTTGCATCAGTGTTGCCAACTTATTTTCAAAAACTGACAGTAAATGCAAATCACGTTTGACGATAGTAATCTATGGCAGGGAATATAACGTAGTGATCTAGGCTTCGAGGTTAGATACATACTCTTTGGCAGAGAATAAGACCTAAGACCAATAGACCAATCAGCAGAGAGTTTTTTTTTCTTTAAATCTGGCTTTACTCTGATTAGCCAATGTCAAGTTTGTGATATTTTCAAGTTATTGAATTTATACAAGTATGGACTCCGTCTGCGCCGGCGCCCGCCTACATACGCGCGGCGCCCCTTTAGAGCGCTTCCCAGTCAGTTCCACCACCAAAAAACACCAACTAACACAAAAACCAGCCACTTTTAACAAAAAAAAAAACACTCCAAACAAGCACAGCACGCGCGCCAGCAAACGCCATCATAGACGAAGTCCCAGCAGAGAGTGGCACTTGTACATCGATGCACTTGGCAGATTTGTGGTCTGTGCTTGGCAGAGAGTTCCAGAGCATTTTGTTGACACTTGACATTTTGAGAGATTGCGTTTCGCGATTACAAATTACAATTTTACGTATTTATCATTATTTTAAATTTTTGTACCCATATCGATTTCGTGCAAGCGATAAAGCCTACCGGCTAGATTCCCAGGACTAAACAATGTCTCTAAATACCGCTCATGCAGATCACGGTGTGCTAATCCACGCTGGTGAATGGTAAGTCTTAGTTTACATAAATGTGAAGATGATTCTGAAAAATTTTAATAGATTAGTATGAGTCATAGTAAACTCTGTATCTACTATTATCATTATGCTTCTGGAACCATAATTAAACGGGCATTTACGCCTGGAGAGGATATGTAGGTACCAGGTTCTCGAAACATCTTGTTTTGTTCAATTTTTCTTACATTTTGTAATTAGGGTATCTAATTTATTCTAATAATTGTAATGGACCTACTGATATTACGGTTTTGTTACGTTTATGGTTTAAAACTTCCTCTTTACAAACAATACTGTCATTTGAATAATGCACTTGCTTGACATAAAAATGTTATCAAATAATGGTTGTAATATGTGTTTATCTTTTACAGCATAATTTTATTCTCTGATAATGTGGTTGTGGAGTTCTATGGAAATGATACACAAGAGTTCAAAGGCACAAAGAATGGACGAATGTATCTTACCACCCATCGTATGATATATAACTCAAAGAACAATGCTGATCCGCTAAGATCTTTTAGCTTTCCCTTCATAGCTTTACAAGATGTACGTAAAACATAATTTAATTCTGTAGACTGATGCAATCCTTTTATAGAATGAGACTGACCTGTCAATTTAGGCTTGAGTAAGCTTTTATAAATAACAATTAATACAAAATTACAAGATAACCACAAATACAATTGAAAAAACATACTAAGCTTACCAACGGATAAAATTTACCACTGAGTAAATTGATCAAGATATTATTCAAAAATATATCAAAATATCTGTGATCAATAATAAACATAAGTGATGCAATACTTTACATAATATTGTGTCATAGAAACAAATGATTTTTTGTGTTGGCTGCATAACCAGAATATAAATCTTAATATTTGAGATGATTTTTCTACAATATCACAAGCATGTGATGACATATCCATAATGTTTAAAGTATGAGAGTGATGTAATCAGTTCAAAAAAATTGTAATAAAATATATGAAAATGTTATGTCAAATTATACTTATAGGTGACAGTGGAACAGCCTATGTTTGCAGCAAATTATATTAAAGGCAAAGTGCGTGCTCAGCCAAATGGAAACTTCATTGGTGAAGTGAAATTCAAGCTGACATTCAAATCTGGCGGAGCTATAGAATTTGGTCAGGCTATGCTTAAAGCAGCACATCTTGGTAAGACTACATATTTTTTATTCATATAAAAAAATGATTTACTAAATTATTCCATGTTGCAAATCATTATCTTAATGTAAAGCATGTCTAGTAAATCCACACTTTACAGGAAAAAGTACTATGATGAAACATCAAAAACAAAGTGTATCTTCTTCTATATACTTTAATAAAAATCAATCATGTATGAAAGATCATCTCGTGAGAACAAATTCAACAATTTGGCTGATTTTTTTAGGACAAGGTTTGTAAGAAAGTATTTGGAAAATCCTCAATAAAATTTGCACCCATGCAAAGGCGGGGCAAATTGCTAGTTTTGGTGTAATAAATATATTGATTAACATTTTAGAGTTGATTTGCAAATGCTGCCCAGTCCAGCTGAATTCCTCTGTTAGCCTCCTTGTTGAAGTTGGTCCTATGGAATTGTAATTATAATTAAAAGCATTATTATCATAATAATATAATTTCAGCCTCTCGCCACATGTCGGCCGACGCGCCGCCGCCGCCCTACACGCCGCCGTCGGGGCCGTGGTACGCCGCGCCTCCGCCCGCTTATGCACCTCCACCGCAAGGATATTATGGATGGGTGCCTCCATACAATGTAAGTCTTAAAACTATCTGGTCTACCAGCTGATGTCCACAACTTCGTTCGTGTGGATAAAGGTTTTAAAAATCCCATGGAAACTCTTTGATTTTCTTATAAAAGTAGCCTATGTCACTCTCCGAATAATCATGTTGATCCGTTACTCCGTGATGGAGGGAGAAATACACATTCATATTAATTATAATAATATTAATTATAATAATGGGTAGTAATTAGCTACTTACTGGTGTGATTTGCAATGCATCTTGCTTAAGAGGACAAGGAAAAATGATAAATCTGATCTGATATCTATGAGATAAAGCTTTTCCTGTTTTTTTCAGAGGTAGTAAGGGCATCATTCCAAACATTCATTTAATGATTCAGAAGCGCTATAGTGCGTTTCATCGAATAGTACCTATGGCGTTATGTTGGCTCCCCTGTCTGTTGGGCGGTCATTGGCACCATATTGGCATGAGAAGACGCAGATTTTGTTTATTTTCATTTGATTTTCATTTCATTCATTCAGGAAAATCAAATGAAAATAAACAAAATCTGCGTCTTCTTATGCAAATATCGTGCCAATGACTTGGACAGACAGGGGAGCCAACATAACGCCATAGGTACTATTCGATGAAACGCACTATAAACACTTTACTTTCTAATATTGCTATAAGCTAACAAAATTTTCTTGTTACAGGCATTTCCCGATCAACCCTCTCCAAACTCTGTCTTCATATCGAACAGCCCCCCTCCTTATCCTGGTGTAATGGGCGTTACTTATCCCCCTGGAGGCAGCTTCTCGGGAGCAGGGCCGAGTCCCACAGGTGCGCAGGCTGGCGGTTACCCGGGCTACCCGGGCGCCCAGGCCAACGGGCCAATGCCGCCGCCGGGGTACCCAGGCAACGGTCATTTGCCGCCTCCCGGATACCCTGGCGGCTTCGCGCCAGGAGCACCCGCTATGTCGCCTAATGGTGAGACTTATTGAGAAGTTAAGAGTTAAATAAAACTGTTGACAATTTTTACAGGTTACATAACTGTTATTAAGGGGATACGGCTGTATTGAAATTGTAAGTTTAAAAAGCTAAAGTTTGATTAATATATATCGTATCTCAGAATTATAGAGACCTATCTGGGAAAAATGCACAGATTTCAAAAAACAAAACAGATTGAAAAAAAATATTGTTGTAATCTTATTTCTTAACTAATTATATTTTGTTCATATTGAAATGTTAGAGGCTTGTACTGTATGACCACTGACCATGGTTTTTTAAATGTGAAATTATAACATACAGAATATTATAATTACTGCACTGTAAACAGAGCAAAAATAGATCCATACAATAATAAAATTTTGAAATAGGTTTCTATGAATTCCAAAGGTGCAATATGTTTTTAAGCATTTTCATGAATCCTATTTACCTTATTGTTTTTCTGAACTAATATTCGCCTTTCCACAATTAAGCTTCGGCTAGGAATGCACAACAACAGTTTGATGTGTGCCATTTGAATTTTATTTCAGCCATAAGCCAAAGGTACTTCATTAAGCTTCTATATAACTCAATCATTGTAAATATCATAATTTTTAATGTGCTAATAATAATATTATGAATATTGTCAAAGCATTTCCATTATTTATTCTGGAATGTAATAGGTACAATTTTATTGAATCAATTTATTTTTAAACCTTTTCCAAGTATTAAACTCAACATTTTTTTTCCAAATATAACTGTAAAATAGTAATTTTTAAAACATGGTGATTGTCAACTAATTTTGTTTAACTCTGAATTATACGGAAACTTTGAGTGAACGAAAAACTGGTCAAAACGTTTTAATATTTTAAAGCCAATCAAATCATAATTTTTGCCCTGCTGATGCTCCTGTGTGAGTAGCCAACATTAGCGTTTTATTATTAAATTGTTCATGTAATTTAGAATATTGAAACATTTTAGACCCACTTTGTTGGTAGTGATCACTTGCTATTAACAGTAAAGTAAATTGGTATGTATAATGTATTGTATAAGTTTTGATGTTAGCAGTAGTTTGAATACCAATTTCAGATGCTAAAGCAGAGGAAGCCGCTCGAAGCGCGTACTACGATCCCAATAAGCCGCAGACAGCTTATGTCCCACCACCATATGTAAGTATTTCTAACAATTGGTACAATATACTAGAGATTTTAAGTTTATTTTGACACTATAAAGAATAAATATGTATCACACTAGAATGGAGTAAAAGTAATTAGTTACATATAACAGTAGAAGATAGTTAGTAAACAGCACGGATATTTTTTTTTCTCTCATCTGGCTTTACACTGATTAGCCAATGTCAAGTTTGTAGTTATTTACAAGTTAGGGAAACTATATGTATAAGTATGGACTTCGTCTGTGCCGGCGCCCGCCGACATATACGCGGCGCCCCTTTAGAGCGCTTCCCAGTCAGTTCCACCACCAATAAACATCAGCAGAACACAAAAACCGGCCACTTCTAACAAAAAAACACTCCAAAAAGTCACAACACGCGCGCCAGCAAACACCACCACAGACGAAGTCCGGCACGGATCTCGAGGCATGAGTTTGGATATTTTGCGCACATGTGCACTCAACCCACTTCGCTCCCCGTTAAAGAGACCCAACCTGATGTACTTTCAGGAGACTACCACGGAAATTGTCACTATCATTTATTGTTACAAACGCGATTGTTGTATTTGGCTGAATTTGTAATACGTTATTGTATCATGTATCAACTTGCTGTAGTTGAGCACATACTGCCATACCCCTTCCAAGTTAGCCTGCTTCTATCTTAGACTGCATCATCACTTATCATCAGATGAGATTGCAGTCAAAGGTTAACTTGTATTTGAATGTTACAAAGTGACGGCCAATGAGAAGTGATTATGATTGTCATAGCAGCGTCGTGCTAGGCTCGAAGCTTAAAATAGTCCTAAAAATTTTAAATTAATCTAAAATTGTAAATTTAATGTTGCAGGATCAACCACCAACCTATCAGGAATCTACGTCGAAGAAAGAAAACTAATGCATTGTCCACACTATCACATGAGCACCGCTTCACATGATACACCTTCACACTACTTTGATTAGAGAACTAAAGTGAGTTTACAATTTTTTTTTATTGTAATTGTAAACAAACATGAACTGCAGTAAGAAAATGTGACTTATGTTCTTATTTTAGATAAATATTTTACATCAATAAATTTTTAGCATTTTACAGATTTTTTGTGTATAAAAAATTGAGCATCACAATATTCACATTTCACAACTATCCATACTGGGAATGCTGAACAAAACTAAATATAAAATTATAATAATTTCTGTCCGTACCGAAACTCGGTTTTATGTTATGTGTTAATATATTAGAATATAATAGTCAGAGTTGATTTAGGTGGCTACATTTAGCTAAAACTAGATACCCAGACTGATGCATTGCGATATAATCGTTGTTATTGATGCAGTTCATGCTACATTTGCTAAAAATGTAAATTATAGCCAATACCTTCAACTAATCACTATAGATGGATTGCACCAAGATTTTTTATTGGCGCTACAGTTTTAATTTATTTTTTAAGGTGCTCATTATGGTATGTATTTACAATATTTAGGACCAAAACAATGGGAGTGCTTAAAATCACCAATGGTTCTATAATTAAAGTAATGGTTCTAAATTAAAATATTGCAGTTCATGTTAGTATAAAGACTATAATATATTGTATTGGTTTTTAGCATTCCATTAAAGATTACATAGCGCCATTTATAATGCTAGAGCCTTGTAACTGTAAAGTTTATCAGTATTAAATTAAATTGCTTTGAATTGTTGTTGAATTTAAATGATTATGTATATAGAAAGTATAATTATTGTTATAAAATCTTAAGCTATGTATACACTTGTCGAGCCGTCATGAGCAAAGGCTTTCTAAGATTCTGTGACGGTATTTGTCGTCCTTTTTTAACGACCGAATCTTTTTTTTTTAATCTGGACAGCGGCTTACTCATAAAATCGTTTGCGAGTTATTATTAATTACCTGCTATGATAACAGCTGATATGATTAATTATTATAATATTATTCTTTTTATTTTTTAATAATAATTAATCCATCCGTATTTGTACCCAACAAAATATGATCACATGATTTTGATATGTTTCTATTAATTAAATGGAAATATCGCATACAATTCCTTTTTATTTCCAAAGAAAGAAAATAGGTTCCAGTTCGTAGAAAGGTTTATATAAAATAAAATTTTCTACTGATAAACACTTTAGGAAGGATATATTTAATTATTATTAATAGTTTTTTCTATGAAATCCTAAATCTTGTGACCCTGATTAATATAGTAGGTATAACTTGTATGGATTTCTTGACCGTATGCATTAGTTAGTTAAAGCTTATACTTAATAAATGAAATTCATCTCAAGATAGACCTATAAGTGTATAAGAAAATATACACCTCAAGGTTTAATCATTTAGTGCTCTTTAATTTTTAACCGCGAAGTTTATTTTTTCGTCATTAGCCATGATAGCACAATTCTCTGATCTGGGTATTTGCAAACAACGCAATATCTATTAATTAGATTAAACTGCGTTCAATGATCCAGCGTAATAAATAATAATTAATATTAGTCAGTATAACTAAATTTTCTGCTTTTATTTTGGTTAAACAGCTAAGTACATATATGATGCGCAATATGAAAAAGGGTAACAAATAGATTTGTGTGATGTATGTGTTTTTATGATGTAAATTCATCAGTAACTGCTATTTTCTAAATATGCAGCGTCGTTTTCATCAACGGGATGTAACATTATACAGACAGACCTTTTAATAATGTATGGATTGCGCTGGACGCTTGATATGATTTGTTTGAGTTGTTATATGTATGTGGTTACATGATACCTTTTAGGAAGTATCTAGACGGCCACAAACGATATATAATGAAAAATATACGGCTACAAGTTTTTGACGTGACAACGTCTTATAATTCGATAGAGCCGGCTGCACGCACGAAAAAACATGACTCATGCGGCGTTACCTCGCTCTGAGGCGTTCCATGTAAGGCTTGAAGTGCAAGCGAGAGCGCGGAACGAGCGACAAAGAAGCACAATCGGCCTTTGTTGTCACGTTCAACTATCGTCAGTAAACCGACTTTACAGACAACCAATTTTTATTAGTTTTTAAAGTTCCTTAACCTAAAATTATTATTAAGGTTCAATTTTTTTTAATGGAAGTGTCAAGTATACTTTAGCCAAGGTAATTCCTTAGTAGCTCAGAACGAAATATAATCATTCGATTATATTTAACAGAATCGACCTCATGTAGTAGGTACTCGTACTTTACACAAGACGGTTTATTCCGAAATCCGAACAATAATTTTTGCGGGCTGCAACTCGTTTTCGCTTACAACATGATGTCCAGTGTCATACTAATTTTAGTAGCTTTATGCTTTATAGAACACGATTTTAGTTTGATATAGCTCTTCTATAGCTACTAATTTAGTTAAAAATACTTAATATGTTAGTCTCATTAAAGAATACAACAGAATAACATAATATTATGAGTTGTAACATGATAACACAAGTGTAGTGATATTTGTCTGGCTCTTGTGTTTATCAAGCATACTAATTATTATTATGGATGGTATATAAACTATGAAAAGGCAGAGGACTGAGGATACTTATATAAATCTATTTGTTATCTTGCAATATTTTAACATATTTAATGTTTATCCAAAAATGTTATTTGTGTATAAATACTGTATGAGACATTAATGTATCAATTTGTATAACTATTATAATTTTATTGTAACTATCTATGTAGTTTAGTTTAAATAAATTATATTTACAGTACATTAAGACTTTTACTGTTTTAATTTTATTGGCTGAGTTTGGCAGATTGATACGGACTCTTGTAGAGTCTTTATCAATCGACCTATTTAGATGTATTATCTAAATAGTACTTGTTGCTTTTTAATATCTGAGGTATGTAGGTATACCGGTGACACCAAACTTCTTGAATACTCTGAAGGGGTGTAGTACCGAGTAGCGTCGCATGCTTGGATGAAGTCGCATTATTACCTTCTGCAATACACATATTTCCTAGTGCAGAGGGTAGGAAACTCGATCTTGTACATAAGTTTAAGTTCAAATTAAATTTTAGTATTATACAGTATTAGTAAGGATCAGCGAGGAGCGGGAGCTGAGCATATTATATACCCGCGCACGCCGCGCGTATTCTTTGCGAGGCGGAGTAAAGGGCTTTATTTAGTGTACCGGCGCGATCATGAACTTCATATAATTCAAGACGTTTGACATCACCTTTATAGTATGCCAATAAATTTATACTGGACTAAATAAGCTGCATATATCTGTTATGATTCTGCTATTTTGGTAGGTTCTGATAAAGCTACAACCAGTACCTACTAGCTCAATGGCTACAAACATCTACCGAAATATTCCAAACATGTATGTATGTAGGTTGATCGAAATTTGGATGCATTTTTGTACGAACTTCCGATTCGGTCGAACAACCATGAACATCTAATCCCGACATTCCAAGTAAGAGCGCGCAGATTGGGTATTGAGTTAGCCTTGCTTACCTGCATTCAGTTTCCGCTCCCATAGTACTTGAAATATCGGAGTTGTTCGTACGTGTCAAATTCGTACGAAAACGTTCCAAAATGCTACTACCCATAGGTGGCAAATTATTGCGATTCGATTCGACTTTGCAAGCCTTGCAGAGTCGAATCGAATCGCCAGCTTTTATAATATCGTCCTGAAGTAGACATCCCTAAAGGTTGATCAAATAAAATCTTCTTGCATTAAAGAAGTTAGTGAATGTCATGATTAAAAATAGAAAATCAAGTAGAAGTTATGTGGGCTGCCAAACATGAAAAATTCCCGTGTCAATTCCTCAACAAAAATGTACAAAAATAATAATTAAAACTATATAGGCATGATTAACGATAAATCCCCGTCTTTATAGGCTTTTAGCATGTGTAAGTTTTACTCTCGAATATCCAGTAGTTATGTAGATTTGGGATTTGTAATTGACAGCTTTGTACAAAAGCCTGCATTTGTAGATTTTTTAGATAACGAAGCCAGCCTGCTACGGTTTACCTGCCACTATAATTAACAGTGTTTTCATCAAAGGTACAAAAGTTCAAAACTATTTCTAAACTATTTTAAGCCAAGTCTCCTGAAGTCAACAACAGGCATTGAACTTTTGTACAAAGTTGTTAATATTAATTTGAAAATACTATACATCGATGGAAAATACCTATTTTAGTTCATATCAATTCCATGTAAAATTAAAGAAGTTTTTTCTTTTAACTTTAGTATAATATAAAGGTAGCTGCAGGAGGATCATAATAATATTAATAAGTGATCGGACGATAACATGAGCAAGCAGTGTGAGTATCCACTCATACGACTTGTATACTATTATCCCTACTTTTTAATTATATCTTGGCTCATATATGTTTATATATGAGCCAAAATAAATGGTTTCATGAAATAATTTCGTTCGTTTTGATCCACGTTTACTACTGCTCAGCGTATAAAAACATTTTTTTGGGATTGTGTGTTACTAACGTGTAAGTTGTGTTTTAATTTTTTTTTTTAATATCTGTGTTTTGTACGTGGCTGATTTACAACGTAGGAAGCTGGCTTCAGTTATCAAAATGAATTTTAGTGAGACCATTCATTGATAGAGGATTTTCTTACAGAGTAAAAATTCAGGAGTAAAGATCAATGGCTCCTTCGATTCACCCGCCCTGCACACCGACTGCATCATGTACGCCAATTCGATGCCACCCCACGCCGCCGCCGTGTCAAAATCCAGAACGATGCTTACGAAAGACCACATCGAAAAAGATAAAGCCTTGTCGAAGTGCTGTTTCCATTATGAGAGACAGGGAGAAGGCCAAGGCTACGTGTGGCAGCTGCAACAAACTAAGACGTTCTTCTAGTCAAAAATCTATAGACCAGTTTCTTAAAAAAAAATCTAAAGAGGGAAAGATGAAAAGGAAGGATAGAATAACAGGAAGCCATAGTTACGCAAATTATTCCAAAAAACAAGGCTCTCGTCGAGCCGAGTCCGACTGTTGCTTGGGCAAAGGGCATAGAGGACGGCTTAAACGACCGAGAAAATGTTGTGAAATACTTTAATAATAATACAAAGATATCAGAAAACACTGTTCTTGTACAAAATGTTGAGAAATCGTATAACTTATTTCGATACCTTATTCTAACATAAATAAAAGCTTTGTACCTACACTTCGTTAATTTCTCTTATTTATTAAGTACCTACCTTTCTCATAATAATATTATGTACCTAGTCCTATTCATTAATATGTTTCATTATTCATAAGTGTAACATCGACCATAAAATTGTTTTACCTCCTACCTACCTTAGGTTGAATCTCTTTTGCACACAAAAACTACAAGGTCTGTTTTCGTCTGCAACACCCAATAACACAACCTACATATTTTTATAAGAGTTACGCTCCAGCTACACGCTCCGTCTTGCCTGCACAGTTAAATCTGCATAGGTAAGACCGAGAACTGCGCAGTCCAGTGTTTAGCAGCTTTTGGAACTGCGCGGGTACCGTCTTGCCGTCCACACGCACGAGCTTAACTGCGCAAACTGGCTTGTGCAGATAAGCTGTCAGGTAAGACGGAGCGTGTAGCCAGAGCTTAAGCCTTGAAATTTTGATTTACCTACAGAAAGTGGTTGTCAAAAATGGTAAAACAATTTTGCGGTGATTTTGAGGCTGCCATCCACTAGGTTCGCCGAGCTGAGTTGAATCGTGATAATTCGCTACCTATGGGTATAAATACAATACTAAGTATACTTAAATACAATGAGTAAAATAAATGGTTATTGTTACCATAGCTTCCATCAGCGACGCGCAGTGTGCCGAATCAATTAGTTTGTCAATACAAATTCCAATTAACGCGTTTCGGTTCGATTCGGCGCGCCTCAAGTAGACTTAATAAGAAGTTGTGTTCCAGCTGCAAATAAAAGCCTAGCACCCTGTATATCTGCACCGTCATGCAGTGTTCATAAGCATAGACCTCGACCCCCACCATGTGCGCAACCAGAAAAATGCTACAATAAAAGTAGGCGAAGTACAACGAGATGCCCTAGCGCCGTGGATCAAGTCGATCGGCTCGGGTCTGCTTGCGATTGTGCCAGGGTGCAATCAAAAGATTCGAGAATGAGTAACAAGAGGACGCGTAAAACGCACAAAAAACGTATGCAGAAAGTCTATAAGAAACGTTCTACGACATCGCGTTGGAGTAAAAAGAAGAAATGCTGTACAATATTGTAATAATTTAATACGTACCCACAGTATAAAGTACCGAAAATACAAGTAATATACAAACGTACAAACTCTGTTTTCATTGAAACCTGAAATCCCAATAATATAGTATAATTTATTCAAGTAAGAACTGTACAGACAAGTCGGTACCGATCAGTGTGGGTAAAGTAGCCCCATACTATCTTACGAGTTCTCACATGAGAAGGGTTTAGGCCATAGTCCACTAAGCTGGCCAAGTGCGGACTGACAGACTAAACACATCTTTATGAACATGATAGAGAATTCTTAGGCATGCCGGTTTCCTCACGATGTTTTCCTTCACCGTATCCAAAGCAAGTGATATTTAACTTTGAAAAGTTAAAGGTACGTGCCTGGGATCGGACCCTGGACTCCTCATAGAAGGCCGACGTCTCGACCACTAGGCTAGAATATGACCACTTCACCATTTGATACTGCCGACAACCGTTCATAGACTTCTTACGCTACCTAATTGACCCGTCTATTGTTGCTAAGGAATTGAAAAGAAATTATATCTTATCCAATGAAAGTTTTTATAGCTTTAAGTTCCCAGTTTCACTGTATAGTGCTCAAACAGGCTAGATCTCAGAGCCATAAAGTAAGTTGGAAAAAAGTCTACTCTATGGCTTACTGTGGCATAATAAAACGAGAAACCAAGAAAATATTGGTTTTATTTAACTGAAACGTTGACTCATTTGACAATAGTTAGATGACAGTTGTCTATGGAGGTACAGCGCGGAGGTCGCATCACCTCATTCTCCCCCGGTTCAGTTTTCACTCTCACTCCCATCAACCACAAAGTCCGCCAGGTAGGTGGGTAATTTTCGCGCCCTATTAGATTTCCTGGGAAGTCCAGTCCGAAGAACTGGCGAGGACGTTGACGGCTCTTCTACACGAGGCGACGACGAAGGAGCGATATTTTCAGGTGGAGGTGTGGAGTTATTTTCAGATGGAAACGTGAGGCTATCGTCTTCGGAGGCCGTTTCAAAGTTATCATCTCTACTATCATCAGTAGAACTGGGGAAAGGAGCCAATTGACGGTTTGATACCGTTGAGGTTTCTCCATTATCCCGTCTTATGAGAGAGTAGTAGGGATTGGTCTCTAGAAGCTCGGCTTCCTCGACAAGAGGGTCCGTTTTTGAAGAGCGGATGTTCTTCTTAACGAGGATCGGTCCCGGCGTGAGCCAAGATGGCAGTGAATCTCCGTTCGGGGATCTTCTAGGGTATGTGAAAAGTTTTTCGTGCGGAGTAGCGTTCGTTGCCGTACATAGGAGAGAGCGGACACAATGCAATGCGTCCTTCAGTACTACTTCCCAATTTTCAACCGATAATCCCTTTGACCGAAGGCTGAGTTGAATAGTTCGCCAGAGCGTTCCGTTAAGTCGTTCCACTTGGCCATTACCCTGGGGGTTATAGGGCGTCGTTCTGGACGAGGCTATGTTTGACTGCCGTAGAAATGATTTGAACTCTTCGGACATGAATGACGGCCCTCTATCACTATGAATGTAGAGAGGTTGGCCAAATGTCAGAAAAAGATCTTTCAGGCAAGTAATGACGGTGGCTGAGGTCATATCCTTACATGCGTAAGCAAAAGGAAACCGACTGTACTCATCAATAATCGTAAGTATGTACTTGTTGGCTGTTTCAGAAGGCAGTGGTCCTTTAAAATCTATGTTGATCCGTTCAAACGGCGACGTAGCTTTTATCAATTGACCCTTGACCTTAAAAAACCTCGGTTTTATTTCGGCGCAGGTAGGACACGAAGCGGTCATCTCCTTGACATCATTAGCTGAGTAGGGCAAGTTTTTAGATCTTACCCAGTGATACATTCTAGTTACTCCCGGGTGGCAGAGTGCGTTATGTAGTTCTTTCAACTTGTTTATATTCATGTAGGCGCATACGCGAGATAGAGCGTCCGCAGCAGCGTTTTCAGTGCCTGGTCTGTAAACTATATCGTATTTGAAGCAAGACAGTTCTAATCGCCAACGTTGAATCTTCTCATTTTTTATTTTACTGTTATGATTTTGATTGAACATGAAGGCTACCGATTGTTGGTCTGTTATAAGAAGAAAATGTCTACCAATCAGGTAGTGTCTCCATTTCTTTAGGCTCTCTACTATCGCACAAGCCTCTTTTTCGATTGAGGATTGTTTGCATTCCGAGTTATTCAATGTCCGAGAGAAAAAAGCAACTGGTCTTCCATGTTGCGTCAGTGTAGCCCCTAGCGCGAATTCCGAAGCGTCTGTTTCGACTGTAAACATTTCATTGTCGTTAATGGCTACTAGAGCGGCTGCCTTAATATCTTGCTTGAGTTCTTCAAAGCACTTGAGCGCATCAGGTGGCAACGGGAAAGTAGTCACGCATGTAAGTGGCTTTATTTTTTCGGAGAAACGCGCGATCCATTTAGCGTAATGAGCAAGCATCCCTAGGACTCGTTTTAGTTCACTAGTTTTAGTTGGAGCGGGAAGCTCTAGAAGAGGTTTTAGTCTTTCCGGGTCAGGACTGATTGTGTTATTTTCAACAGTATATCCAAGCAAGTTGATTTTAGTCTTATTGAAAACACTCTTCTGTTCGTTTAGAGTTAAATGAAATTTATTAGCGGCGTCCAAAAAGCGTTTTAGATTGTGGTCATGATCCCTTTGATCTTTGCCGCAGACGGTTACATCATCTAAGTAGGCAAACGTTCCTTCTAATTTCTCTTCAGTTATGATGAAGTCCAGAGTTCGTTGAAAAGCTGCAACGCCATTAGTCACGCCAAATGGAATGCGTGTAAACTGGTACAATTTGCCGCAAGCTTCGAAAGCTGTATATATCTTTTCATTTTCTAAGATGGGTACTTGATGATATGCGCTCTTTAAGTCGATTTGACTGAACACTTTAAATCTTGATACGTTGTTCACGACTGATTCTATGCTTGGCAAGGGGAAGGCATCCAGTTCGGTGAATTTGTTTATTGTCATGGAGTAATCAATGACAAGTCGTTTTCGATGAACTCCTCCTCCCGCTACGAGGACTTGAGCTCTCCAGGGGGAAATGCTTGTTTCAACGACCCCGTCTTCAAGTAATTTAGACACTTCTTCTTTTATGAAGTCCTCATCTTCCTTGCTGTAGCGCCGGCTTCTCACGACGATCGGTCGAATGTTTGGCGACAGATTTGTAAATACGGAGGCTGGTGGCACCGAAGCTTGTAACACGTTGCATATCTCTAAAGGTTCGCCAGGCCCACCAAGATTGAAATGAATGCTCGAGTGATGTTTGAGCAAGTCATGGCCGATGATGACGTCGGCACAGAGGTTGTCGACAACTAGAAGAGGTGTTTGTTTATAAGTATGCTTATTCATCGTAATAGTAGCAAAGCAGACACCTTCAACAAAGGAAACTTGATTGAGAGAAGCGAGATTGACTGTCTGCTGGCAGGGTTTTTTGCGTAGTTTCATTATGCGAGCAACTTTACCATTAATAAAGCTGACCGAACTTCCTGTATCGACGAGAGCATCAGCCTTGTATTCGTTGACCATGATTGGAATTGTTGCACTCCTAAGGCTCGAAGGAGAGGCAGCAGAAATAGCTCCACTGTAGAATTGGTCGTTGTTAGGGGTTGTAGGATCTTCAACTGTCGTGGAGTTCAAGTTAAAATTGCCCGATCTACAGACGCTTGCGAAGTGTCCTTTCTTTGAGCACTTTTTGCAAGTGGCTTTGTTGGCTGGACATCTGAACCTTGGATGAAGACTCCCGCCGCAAAAGAAGCAGGGTTTAGCCGGAGGTGGCGTGTTCGGGGCGGCTTGAAAAGTTCGTGACGATAGAGCCGCCACTAGATTTTCGGATTCCTTTACCCGTGAAATACCTTGCGATATGGCGGTGAGTTGCGAAGAGCTAATACCAATAGTAACTGCATCCTTCTCTGCCGTTTCCAGAGCTACGGCTTGATTAAGTGCTTCTGAGAGAGTGAGTTTAGAGTTTTCTAGTAACCGCTCGCGAATCCTTCGTGATAGTAAGCCGGATATGAGAGCACTACGAACTGCTTGGTCTTCATGCTCTTGGGCTGTGACGTCTTCGAATTTACAATCTTTCGCAGAAAGTCGGAGAGCTCTAACATAGTCAGAGATCGTTTCGTCGGCTCGTTGCTTGCGATTGAAGAGAATGTGTCGAGCTAGAATAGTATTTTTCGGTTTGACATAGATGTCTTCTAGAACTTTCATCGAATCTTTATAAGTGGAGCATGTTTTGATATGCTTATAAATCGATGCCGATAAGTGGTTAACTAGGATCTTACGCTTAAGGGAGTCCGGTACATCTTCGGTAATCTCTTCTGCTAAGAAGCTTTCGAATGTCGATTTCCAATGTAGCCATTTTGTATCGGAGTCCGCGACATCAGGCTCGATGTCAAACTTATCGGGTCGCAGATATCTTAACAGCGAAGGCTTGCCTAGTTTTTCGTCAGTCATTCTCAGTTAAATAAATTGTGGCATAATAAAACGAGAAACCAAGAAAATATTGGTTTTATTTAACTGAAACGTTGACTCATTTGACAATAGTTAGATGACAGTTGTCTATGGAGGTACAGCGCGGAGGTCGCATCACCTCACTTACATTTATAATTTTTTAAGTTATTGTTCTGTGATTTTTGTAGTCTGTGGTCTGTGAAGTGGATGGAGTGGTTTCGCAAATTTTTTTTGCAATTTATTTATTTAATCATTAAGGAATAATGTATGTAACGTGAAACGTCTGAATAATTCTAATGAACTAATTAGGTATAAGATTACTTTAGTGCATAACTTAGTTTCTTTAAATGCACTACGCGAATTGAAGCTGTCCCGGATTATTGACGTTTCGTAGTCTGATAGGCTTCCGAATGTCTGTTTGTGTCGGGCTGTAAGAGGGTGTGCGGTGTTACGGATATTTAACTTATTTAGAACATTAAATTAAATAAGTTTTAGTGAAAAGTGCATAGGTGTATTTTGATATGTGGTTCAAATTAGCACTGATGTGGCAAACCGGATCGCACCTACATGGTGAAAACGTGACTCTTTTTTAAGGTCAGTATCAGATTTTCTTTTTCTTGTATTTTACTTTATTGTTGTACTTACTTAATTTAATGGAAAGTTTACCTATTGAGTTATTGATATTATTAATTACATTGATACTTGCCATTTATGATTTAACTTAAATTATGTTTAAAGTAAGATCTACTAAATATTTGCAAGCACTACAATTTGATTTCATAGTTAGAAAGGAGTTATGTGTGATTTAAGTAATTAAAAACCACCTTTTTTTAATAGTAAAGGGAAACATGGTGAGGAATCCTGCATGCCTTAGAGTTCTCCATAATGTTCTCAAAGATGTGTGAAGTCTGCTAATCTACACTTGGCCAGCGGGGTGGACTATGCCCTAAACTTGACTTTACTTGACTTTACATGACTTGATTTACTGTCTTTTTTGGTATAAGTTTATTTTATTTCCAGAAGCTTAGGGTACATTGTCAATAGTTAGGAAAAAATGCTTCCATTAACTTATTGAAATTATATTCTCATTTTTTGAAAGTGGCTATCTTGTGAGTAGTTCAATTAATAATAAGTAATGTTAATAGATCTTCTGACCCTGTTTTCTGAGATCTGACTAAGACATGTAGCTAAAATTATCAGAAATTTTACCATTAGTTATTTAAAAATCAGTTTTAGTTATACTCCAAAATAATGTAATTAGTGATTGCAGTCCAAAACATTACTGGAGCAAGCTGCCAGTCAAATCAAGATGTTAATCATTTACTTAAGTACATAATCTTCATTTTTGTTAGTAATATGCTTTTTTCAGGAGCAGGAGGATTCAATAGATTTCAAGTTGAAAATTGATTGTGGGATTATTTTACTTATTATAAAAGACTAGCTGATGCCTGTGACTTTGTTGTTGTGAATTTAGTTTTTAAAAATCCTATAGGAATTCTTTGATTTTCCTGCATAAAAACTAGCTTATGTCACTCCTTGGTCTTTAAATATTCCCATCACATCAATCCATTGCTCTGTTGTGACGTGATTGAAGAACAAACAAACATACCAATAAATCAATAAACTAACAATTTCACATTTATAATATGGTTAGTGATTATGATTACTCTCATTCCCACAAACAGTTTTCAGACTTTCTTGATGATTCTTGACTGTTTCATTTGTTGATTATTATTAGTGATTTATCATTTAAACTTATGATAAGTAACTAACAGTCAACAAATTGTAACAATCTGAACCACACAATTATAATTAATGAGTGTAAAAGTGTATCTAGGAGTAGAAACCATCCAGTAGAGTAGTAAAAGTTGATATAAGTTTAGTTTCTCAACATCTTCATTTGGAAAAGAAATCCTGGAAGATAAAATATACTTGTTTTATATAGTTCTAACGGGGCTGATTTCAGCACTTACACATTTCCATCGTTCCATGTTGTGCTGCATTATATAGTTATTTTATTTTTAAATATTCAGCTTGTGATTGAATACTGAGACAGACCTTAACTCATTCCAAATTTTGTCAAAAATCTGACAATATTACTTAATGATGTCCTACTCCTAGCTTAGGCAGTAAAATTATTTGTCTATAGAGTCTTTGTTCCTTCAACTATAAACTTATACATTTACTTAAGTATTTACCTATTTAGCTGTGAAAATGCTCTTAGTGATATTAAGCTTGCTTCTGAAAGACAGGATACTTTTACAATGGAAAAAACCAACCAAGTGTGAGTCAGACCCGCGAGGGTTCCCTACTCGGGCATTTTTGCAAGATAAATCAAAAACTATTACGCATAAAAATAAGTAAAAATCTGTTTTAGAATGTACAGGTAAAGAGCCCTTTCATATGATAGCCCACTTGGTATAGTTATCTTACTTTGAAAATTGAAACACATTTTAATCTTTTTTTTGTGATGTAACTAGAAATTTACGGTTTTTGGAGTTTTTCCTTTACTTGTGCTATAAGACCTACCTACCTATCAAATTTCACGATTCTAGGTCAACAGGAAGTACCATATAGGTTTTCTTGACAGACGCGACAGACAGACGGACAGACAACAAAGTTAGGATCACTTTGTTGTCTGTCTATCTGTAAGGGTTCCTTTTTTCCTTTTGAGGAACGGAACCCTAAAAAAGAAACCCGACTACGCAAAAGCCTGCAAAACTTAATCAGCTTAGCTTATTTGTTTAACAATTATCAGTTTTTACTTTTGTATGTACTGAGATAATATTTAAGTACTGAAGTTTAATTAAGTTTTGCAGATTTCTGTGCAGTTTTAAAACTTTTTTAAATAATAATTAATTTTTATTCCAAAATAAGGTCGATTTCACTTTACACTCGGCTATCAAGAGCGGGTGTGACGTGTCCAAGTGGCGACAAGCCGGACCCTTCGTAGAGACTACTCTTTGTGAAATATGAGGGCTAGCTTCTTTTGTAGTTACAGCATATTAGATTAAGTACTGTGGTCATGATCTAATTTACCATAGCTAGTAGCTAACTAAACGAAATTATAGATATTTGAATAATAATTAACATAGAGTGGAATGTATCAGTGTTCCTTTCGCGTAGGTACCTACTTAGGCAATGTAACAGCTTAGCACAATGTTTACTTTCACAGTTTATATATTTTTGACCATATTTCTGATATATGATAATTTGTCGAAAACATATCCGCTGAAGATGTTTTAACTAGCCAAGAGTAGACTGATTCTCTAGCGGTTAGAGTATAGGGTTAGAATCTAACCCCTTGTGTTGACGTATTTAGAACGTTGATCTTATTTAAAAATAACTATAACCAAGAAAAGTCGTTTGACCTTGTTCGAATTTTCTCACACCTTTGAGAACATTATGGAGAACTCTCAGACATGAAGGTTTCCTCACGATGTTTTCCTTCACCGTTAAAGCAAATGATATTTAATTGCTTGAAACGCACTTTACTCCGGAGAGTTAGATGTGCGTGCCCGGGATCGAACCTCCGATCTCTCGAATAGGAGGCGGACCTCTTAACCACTAGGCTATCACCGCTTGATTATTATGATATACTTAATGTTTAGGAAATACGGCAAATGTCTGTCACATAGGTAATTCTACCCCCTTGTTCCAGATGGGCAAACGCGCCCGGCGAGCGGGCGGCCGCGCGGCGTCGTATGACACGCGTTGCGCGACGCTTGCACCATACACCCGGTCAACACTTGCAACGTAGGTATCGATCAGTATTGAGTTTCATGTTACCAAATGTACGTCTCCAATACTGGTATTTCTTATTCCTAACCATCGCAACGCCAGCAGCAAGGCAGGACATCGCATTGAACGCGTAACGCGTACTATAAGGAACTGTGGTCTAACTATTGATTGAGAGGAAACCGATAGACGTTGGAGTCCCAAGGTGCTAGAATGCACATTCGCACCGGAAAGCGCTGCGGTTAACCAACTACATTAAACTACGGAACCCTAATAAAAACGAGTCGCAGGGAGCCCGCTGGGTTCAAACGGCGCGGCACATGACCGTGGCGTGTAGAAGACTCTGTTGGTTAACGATGATGATATGACAAGGAACTGTAGGAAACAAGACTGCAACAGCGAACAAAAAGTTTTAGGAGCCACGTACATACGTTTTCGTAGCGCGTTGTACCTGTCTAAGGCATTTGACTTAAAACAGTATACTTACGTGTATGTTTTTTAGTTTTTACCATAAAACTACTATTATTTGAATATCATAAACCACAGATATGAAACAATCTGTTATCTGTGATCATAACTGACAGGAATAAAAACCAAGCCCTCTTTTTCCAATGCGAACATCCTGTAAAGGACGGCCTGAACTTTTATTATGACGATTTAATTGGTACTATTTACTTTTTATGAAGATTTATTCATATCTGAGGAAGCGAATGGCACCAGGGCGACTAATCAGTGATTAACTCATTAGTCATTACTCAAATATCTTTAGTGTTCATAACCGCTAAACAGACTGTTCCATGTTTTTAGCGAGAGTACGGACTGCGAACTGTACGATTTACATAAACTGCATCATTAGGGAAATAATTGTCAATTCAAAAAATCCATATTCTTATTTCAATTCTGTAATAAAGGAAAAAATATATAAAGAACAGTTTTGTAAAATAGCAACTAGAGACATTATAATCTTAGATGACCAGGTCCTATTCAGTTCTATTACTTCTATTGGTAGAAGTAACACACACTGGCGGCCAGTCTTCCTCCTCCAGCGGGTAGCCGTCGTCGTCGACGCAGTATGTGACATCGCCTGCATTCTGATTGGGGCGGTAGTTACCGTTTGCCATACACACTTCTGAAACTGTCATACCCCTTTCCGGGAAGTACATCATCGTATCACGAGCGCAATCTGTTGGAAAGCAAACCTAGTTCACCATGAATGGTTGTAATATACCTATTACAGAAAATCGGCCGAAAGAGACCACACGAAGAGTTTCGTACCATCGTAAAAGAAATAATTCTTGTTTTTTGTGATGCAACTAAAAATTCATGGTTTTTGGATTCTTTCCTTTACTACATTGAATTATAATAAGATATTGCTACCTGTCTCATGATTCTAGGTCAACGGGAAGTACCTTATTGATTTTGATTCCCTTAACTAACACGACAGACAGACAGACAACGAAATGATCGTATAAGGGTTGCGTTTTTCGGAACCCTAAAAATATTGTACAATTGATCAATCTTACTGGACCAACTAATTATAATAAGTTAACTGTCAGTTAACTGTTAAGACTACAAGTATAAACTATAGATTATTATTTAGGGCCGATTTTTCAATCGTCAAATAACTTTTATGTAAGGAATAATCTTGACGTTTTGACAGATTTCCTATGGTCCAAACCTAAACATTTGTTCCTCAGATAAAAGTTATTTGACGAATGAAAAATCAGTCCTAATAAGTTAATTTTTAGCAACTAAATCAATCCCTGATTACTGGCTGTTTCGGGAATGGGAATCTACATGGTGATTCTTGTCTAACCTGCATCATCATCATTGTTTGGCCTCGCTGCGAATATCTAGTCTTGATAGATCTACTTTCACTTTTATCAAAACTCAGCTTATCTCACATATCTTTCATGTGACGCTTCTCTTATCGACGAATGTAGCCGTTGCGTGTGTCAACACGCAAACTCTGTTTTCCTCGAACTGGTCGGACAGTTATGTTTTGGTAGGAGATCAAGTATTGCGGCTCCCGCATTCCATCAGAGCGTCAACCGATTGAATGGACCCGTTCATGTCGGGAATAGGGTCACGGTCGCAAACCGGTCTCCGTGAGTTTACTCCGCAATGCGTGTGCGCTAACGGTACCGCCATACGTTTCCGCGTATTTTTGCTTTATTAGCATTTTTTAAATATTATAAACGCGAAAGCGTGTCTGTCTGTCTGCTAGCTTTTCAAGGTCCAACAGTTTAATTGATTTTGATGAAATTTCGAACAGAGTTAGCTTCATACATGAGGACGGATTATTAGAGTTGCCTCGGGATTCCCATTTAAGTTATACATAAAGATTTTGATTTAAATATTATGAATAATAATAAGCGATGCTGTCGAAAGATGAAGCTAATTTCGATAACCGTCAGTTTATCAGGTGTGTAGACAATGCCATACAAGTGAAAAAACTTAGATTCCTTAACCAGATTCGAATGACAAAGATCTATGTGTCTATAGTTCGCGACAGGTCGAAATGGCAATCGGGGTATCAAGTGGGGGGACGCCCCGCACACCCGCGCCATCCCGTAGCGGGTTAGCGCGAGGGCTGTGCGGGTGTGCGCGGGGCGTCCCCATCCCGATTGCAATGTCAACCTGTCACATATTATACTTGCGTGCTGTAAATTATAGACTCACTGCAATTGATTCCTCGCATTTCACTGACTACAACTTGCCACGAACCCAAGATTTTACCGTCTCGACCGGTGCAGTAGACGCTGAAAGTGAAAACATGTCAAATACATATTTTTGTCTAAATATATTAAACTACAAGTACCGTCTCTTTCTATTGAGACTATTTTTCTTAAAGAATCCATAGGTACTTTATTATATACTTACATAATATATTATCCATATTAACATTATAAATGCGAAAGTGTGTCTTTCTGTCTGCTAGCTTTTCGCGTCCAGATTATGATGAAAAGAACAGAGTTAGCTTATATTTCGGGGACGGATATAGGCTACTTTTATCCCGGAAAATCAAAGAGTTCCCACGGGATATTAATAAAACGTAAATCCACGCGAACGAAGTCGCGGGCATCATCTATTTAGTTTACTAATAAACATTTTTAATATTAATTTAATTAGATTGTGTCTTTATCGAAAGAGTAGGCAATCACAATAATATATTCTTACATTCCATTCTGAATTTGATATGGTCCATAGCTTCCATCAAAATCGCAGAACGTTATTGGATTGCCTAAGAAATTGGTTCCGTGCGCCGACTGTTCTCTGTGGATCCTGGCCAAAGCATAAACGATACTTTCACATCTTCGCAGGTACTGCTCACCGAGTGCTGCTGCACTGACTAATAAAAGATAAGTGAGTTGGGGTTTGAAACCACTAAAATGTTTTCATAGATTTTGGATTGTGTTGCGCTCTTAAATCTTCAATAGTCATCCTAATTCATAGATTATTATTTTTTGAGGTCTTCGCATTACACCCAGGTCAATATTAACAATATTCTATCCTTTCATGATCCAAGTCTTGTAAATAATATCTTTGATACATTTTAAAGTATACTTTAACTTGTAGTGCTTAGCTTTGATAAATAAATGGGCAACAAAACTTATGCATAATATAATATAGAAGACCTTTCAATGTCTCGCCCTACGTCGCTGCCGCTTCACTGAACGTGAGAGTCAACCATTCTATTTTGAGCGTACGTTTTGTTCAACCAATTACATTACGTGTCTTGATCTTTAAAATGTTTTTCGTGACTAAAATTATTGAAAATCATTTATTATCAAGATTTGACTTTCAAAGAAATGTTAAGACGCAACGCTAATGCTAATTGAGCTCGATCCAAGATTTACAATTTAGGCCTTGTGGCTGAAGGATCTTGTTCAGTCTAATAGAAGCGGATCTCCGAGAATTTTTAATAGGATACATCATACACTGGTACTGATTCTTAGAGTATTCGCATTGTTTTCTTACCAATGTGATTTAAGAAAAGAACAGACAAACTTAATTTTATTTAAAACTTCAAACCTCGTGGCTTTAGGTGACAGTCTTAGTGCTTAGTGTTTTTGTAGAGTAGCACTAAAATTTAGAGTCTTTACAATTCATTTTCCATCCTTTTTAGCAATATTAAAAATAAAAATATGCAGATACTCTTTTAATTCAGAGGAAAAGATCAGAATTGAGTGGCGTCGATTCTGATGTTGGCCGCAAAGTATTTAGCTGTTTCTAATTAACTAACTACTAATAATAATTACAACAAGGAAGACGCCTCATGTCGACTTCTTGCACCGGCGGTGTAATGGGTTGTCCCGTCTTGGTCTGGGCGCACCAGCACATGCCCTCGTCACATTGCAATTGCTCATAGTCCCCATTCGGTGTGCAGTGTAAGGTAGTGATTTTGCCGTGTTTCGTTTCTAATTCATGTCTTTTACGACTGCACGCTAAAAATATAGTAATTTGGTTTATACTCGTACTTGCATTCCTGATTAGAAACTACATTCTCTTTAGTTGATTGAGTCGAATTGACATTGTCTAGCTCTAGGTAGTACTAAAATGAGTCTGAAATGAACATTATTTTTAAGATTTTTAATCTTTCTTTGGTGGTCGAATTGTCATTTCTGTCAAACATAAATCTTAAATTTTGCAATTTTTAGAAACTTAAAATTCTTTGCATTACCTATGTGATTCTTCATTTAAAATCAGCTTGTTACGGAAGTGTGAAGAAAATGCTTTAGATTATTTTCCGTTTCAATGGATTTACTTGTACGCGAGAGAAATTTATGCTTATAGAATAAAGATTACTTGAACAACACAGCCATCATCAACCATGCATAATCTTCAGGTATTTCTATTTGTTACTAATGTTAGTTAAATAAAACTTACCGCAACTCATCTCATTTGCTTCACGTCTCCACATTTGTCCAAATATTCTTTGCCCATTTTCATCAGAGCAGAAACATCTGTGTATTGTGTAAATAGTACATTTCAACGGTGAAACGTAAGTGCATTGGAGCGTTTAAATAAAATTAATTATGTATGTATTCATTTGGAAACAAAAGCAGACTTAATTTTTAAACATTTTGAAATTTATATTAAACTAAGTAGGTATAACAAAAGAATTACATATTATTATTATTGCAATCAATGTATCTACGTGCATTTTTTGTTACATGCCCGATAAATAGGCGAGAATAAAATCGATTAAAATTGAAATCGACTTAGTCAATGAACCAGTGAAGTATCGTTAGTTTTTGTTACATTTCGTAATTTTAATTGGCATATTTACAAGACTTACCTCCCCGTGAATAAATCGCCTTTACATTGCACAGGTGCGTACCGTCCGTCCGGTAAGCAGTTGGCAGGGGGTCGACACCCTTTCGAAGGATCTGTTTATGAAAAATATATGTATCTTTATAATTTAACTTTATTTTTATTGAAAATATTACAATAAGCTAGCCTTATCTAATTACTATACAAATCATGACAATGGTGCCAGAATACTGGCTGCATTTCCGCGCTGGACAACCAGGCTAATCCGTTGCGCAAAAATGAGCTAGCCCTTCTGTTACCCAAGGAAAGCAAGGGAAAACTTTTGGCTACATTGTTTTTTAATTTAATAGGTTCAGATATTTTCAAAGACGTACACTGCATAGTATATAACAATAAGCAAGTAGATGTAGTATTTATACATATACTCGGCGATTGGCTCGTAAAACAACCTCTGCGACAGCTAAGTTTC
Source organism: Maniola jurtina (assembly GCF_905333055.1). Classification (NCBI taxonomy): domain Eukaryota; kingdom Metazoa; phylum Arthropoda; class Insecta; order Lepidoptera; family Nymphalidae; genus Maniola; species Maniola jurtina. Next base: position 9,425,138 of record NC_060037.1, on the reverse strand, counting down.
ACCCTGAGGTTTCACCAATACAACAAATAACACGTTTGTGTAGCGGTTCACTTTCGCCTTATAAAATATCGGCCTTCATCTCTGTAGTTTTACAATGACTCATACCACGTATCTAATTCAAATACTATTTACTTATTCTTTGTTATTATACATACTTAGTTGTTATACAACATTGACAAAGTAAAAAAAACCGGTCAAGTGCGAGTCAGACTCGCTCACCGAGGGTTCCGTATCCCGGGTATTTGCACAATAAATCAAAAACTTTTTTGCATAAAAATCTGTTTTATCTGTTAAGTAGTATAGTTTGCAAGTTAATGATGGACAGCGCCACTTGATGTGATTTAGTAAACCAATTATAAATAACTCAAACTAAACAATGCTTAGTTTCATACCATTGTCATCTCCTCCTCCACCTCCGCCAGTACCGTCATCGAATCTGCACGCAGGGCAACATCCGAAAATACTCGCATTACGCACTAGCGTCATCCCAGCACCACAATCCGCTTGCGATAGATCTGTCACACATATTTCAGCTATTTCACACTGATTTTCGTTTCCCAGGACGCTAGCTAAAAAAAATAACCAAGATATTGAATGAATATTTTTCATGTTTGCCGTTTAAACCGTATACATGTCGATCGTATAACGCAAAGTATTAATTACGCATTGATATCTGTTTTTTGTTATCAATAAATCTTATCACAAGATTATATAGTTTTTAAAGTACCTATACATGAATAATGTTGATAGTAAGTAAATAAACTGTATAGGAGTGTGCTAATTAGAAGGTATTTATTTTTATACTCTTAGGAAAATCACACCGCCAATCATCACACCAATGTAATTTATTCGTCTCTTTTTTGAGTTTAAATAAAAATTTCTTTATTTTAGAACTCCTTTGTTATAGATGTAGTACTTAGTTATTAAAAGTATGAAAAGCAATGTCTTAAACGAGCAAGTTATTATCAGCGCTATCGTTATCTCGAGTTGTATTTCGCGACAAACGAAGGCAGAGCGTAAGTGGTCGCGTCACTCGCACCAGTGTCCGTGGCGAGCGCCGACTACCTGCGCTTCTATGTAGTGCTTATCTCATGTTATCAGGCGTTTGAAAATGCGGCCTATTTCTCATATTTGTATTAAGTGACATGAAGATACTTCTCGTTAACTCATACTGGACAATTACTTTTCCAGGTTGGATTGAAGCGGCCGTACCCGGCTAGTATGGAGGAGTGCAAGAAAAGAGCACAAGGCACTAAAGTATCCAAAATAGCTAATATATTTCAAGGAATGCCGTCGAGAGACGATGAAGATATGCGTGGAAGTGATGTGACAGTCGTGCGAACCGAAAGCCATCTGGCTAGGTTTAACAATGCTAGAGCTCTATTTGAGAAATTAGGTGAAGAGAATCGTAATTTTCGTATTGAAAAGTCGCCTTCTGCGGCTGCAAGTTTCGCCGGGACGCGCGGGGTGCTCCCGGTGATCCCCGCGCGCTCCCGGTCCAGCTCGGCGGGTTCCGTGAGCCCGACGCGAAACAATGCTACGGCAACGTGTACTTTGGCACCGGCTGTCAACGGTGACCGATTATCCAATGGTGCTACGCAGCAACCACCACCGAAACCAGCTAAACCTAGTGTTCTTCCTAAGCCAGAAAAACCGGATAGACGTTTTAATAAAGAACTTATAGAAAAACAGAGAAATTGGACCGCTCACTTTAATAAATCCCGGCCGTCTAAATACGATCCCGAACAGAGATCCGATTATAAGTCACCACCTGGGTATCAAGATAGAAAGTCTCCGGAAGCGACTGATAGACATGTGGTCCCTTCACGAGTTTACTCACCACCGTTATCGCCGGGCGCTGGTGATTCACATCTGGAACGCCCGAATACCCTTCCCGCTTCTTTAGTTAATCGAGGTATACATGTTGCGAAATCTCCTAGTCCTGTAAAAAACGTCGCGCCCGTGTTACCCTCACCTAGAACTAATAATACTCCACCCACCACCGCTAGATCCGAAATCCTTACTTCCCCAGCAGTAAAAAGAGATAATTTAAGTTCACCTATTAGACAAAGTCCTCAAAAAGTAGAACCAATAGAAAGGATACATAAAAGAGCATCGGTTTCACCTGAAGTAGAAAAAGTAAATATCGAAAAATTAGAAGAATTTATTCAACAACCTGGTTTTTTGCCACCTTCAAAAGAAAGAGAATGTACATCGCCCATTCAATCTTATACGTTACAAGAGAGTCCTGAAATCGGTAAAAGTTCAATATATTATAATATACCGCCATCACCTCCCGCTCGGCTACCGAAATCACCGCCCCCATTACTCGACGAAGAAGACTTCACATTAGACACTAACATTGCCACAACCCCAAGTAAAATCGAGTTTATACAGTGTACACCAAAAGAAGTTGATAGGAGTGATAACACTGATCATGGAGTATTCGTGAAATCGCCTTCATCTTCATCGATCTCGTCTCTTCAACGCGATGTGATTAAAGAAAATAACATTCTTGAGTTAGAATCCTGTGCTATGCCAACACCTGATATCTGTAATATTGTGGTGAGGTCACCAACAAACAGCCAAGAGGAAGATGGCTATGAGACGATACTTTATAGTGGTGATTGGGACGACAAGAGTAAACGAAGATCATCGACGCCCGAAGTGTCTCCTAGCGTAGTTCAGACTGAAGATACTCCTCAGTCGCCCCTCGTTTCACCGCTGGTGTCACCGGTCAACAGTCTACCCTACTCATCATCTCCGGCGCCTGCTTCTCCTTCGCAAGGTATGTTGGCTTAATCAATTTACTTATAATTTTATGTATGGAATGAAAACAAATGTAGCCGCTTATCTTTTATCTCTTTGTTATTCAAGTACGTGAACTGATAAGCATTTAAAAATATTACTGTTATTTCTTCGAACCACCACAACATAAAATTGCTGCCCGTAGCATTAAAATTAACATTTGTCCAACTAGGAAAATTCGGCTTACGTTTTTGTCTTTAATTAGTTAACATCTACCATTAAGATTTGGGATAGTAATTAAAACAGTGTTACAATAATTTAGCATAACGTTATTCGATTCTAGTTTTTTCCCGCGACTTCGTTTGCGTAATTTATAGACTATAGCACTCGGGGATAATTTAGCTTTCGATTAGTGAAATAATTTTCAGAATCGGATCTTTAGTTCCGGAGATTATCGCTACATCCAAACTTACAAACTTTATACGGACCTCTTATGTATAATATTAGTGTAGATTGAATACGATTATTATAAAAAGATGAAAGACCTCATTCAGACGCAATAGTTTGCGTCTTTTTGCAATGTGGGACGTTTGTTATCCTAAGAAGTCTGTCCAAGTGGGCGTCGATTGACGTACGTTTGGCGGTCTCGTATTCAGCGGGTTCAATGTAATATTGAGGAAGTCAAGGTATTTGAGTCGTTGCGAGAGTTGCGAGTCGATCCCAATTTAGATGCTCCGGCGCCGCCGCCCTCGCCGCCACGACGACGCAGTAACCCGAGCGAAGTCGTCCTGCGCGCCCTTCCCTAACCTCTTTATTTCACGTCTACAAATCGGGCTAGCAGTTTAAACGATTCAATGGCCTACTTTGATCGCGCTGCCAATGTAACATTCGTCAATGTGTTCATGTTCGCGTCATTTGTGCATCCATTATTATGTGTCTTATTGTTTGGTTGCAATTTGTAGTGAAACGTTACAAACACAATACTGTATTCAATATATGAACACTATGTTTTGAAGTTCAGATAATTGATAGTGAAAGTGACTCGTCGATTTTTGTAATCGCACGCAGCTATGTTGACCATTTCTTGATAATAATAAAATTCAACATCTTCAGAGATTTTGCCCCTATAACAGTTAATATCTTATTTTATTAATAATTATCTTATATTACTTGTTTTTGAAATAAAGTTGAAAAGATTCTACAAATCATGCATGGGGAATTATTAATTCAATGTACCTAATGTAATGTCAATGGGAAGCATTGTTTAAGCATTTCATGTTTTAATACGAAACACAGAAGAAAAGACACGCGAATTTATTTAAATTAGGCCCACGTCAATTCTTAAGTGACACCAGTAGGTATTATCTTTGTCAATAGTATCTTATTAGAATTTGCAAAATTCAAACGTATTTATGGAAACACAAACAAAGTTGAATATTGATTTCTAATTGGTCTTTGTCTGTAAGTGATGTGTATAAATGGGATTTATACAACTAACTAAAAACCAATCTAAAAAAAAATCTTGAGACTGAATACATGTGAGTGCGTCTGGATGAGGGATAAAATAAGTGCATTGGGACTTGACACAATACGCCGCTTGGAGTTAAAAGTGAGTGTGAGCGTGCGCGACGCGAGCGCGCGCGACTGGCGATGCCGCGGCGATGAGGCGCGCGGTGCGTGCGCACACCCGCGCTCGCACAACATGCGACTTTGCGGATGCTGTATTGGTCAGTACTCAGTATGTCAATATTATAGCAAGAGGACAAAAGATAATTTAGTGCGCTTGCACACTTGCGTTTAGTACCTACCTACTTAATTAGTCGATTGTTTTGACCGATGTTATTTATCAATCTTTTATTATACCTACGACTTGGACCTACGACTTATACTTTTGACGGCCTCCTTGGAGCAGTGGTAAGCGCTGTTATCTTACTAGTGGGAGGTCCCGGGTTCGATTCCCGGCAGGGATGTAGAATTTTATAATTTCTAAACAGGTCTGGCATCCGCCGTGGCTAGTTACCACCCTACTGGCGTAGCCGTGCCGCCAAGCGATTTAGCGTTCCGGTACGATGCCGTGTAGAAACCAAAGGAGAATGGCTTCAGGTTAGCCCGCTTCCATCTTAGACTGAATCATTTCTTACCACCAGGTGTGATTGCAGTCAAGGGCTAACTTGAATCAGAATAAAAAAAGAGTGCCCAAGAAAGGAGTGTAATGTTTTCAGGGTTCGACCTTAACAAATAGTGACAATAAAGGACTACGGTAAGTTACTGAGTCCTTACTCAGTAACTTACTGTGGAAGCACGTGTTGGTACTCGTATAATGTAAAATATGCGTTCATCGTATGAATGAAAGTCGTTTTGCATAAAGTACTAAGCTAGCCGCGTTTGTATCAATCTTGGCACGTCTTGACATACAGTTGAGTGAACCCTTACAATGAGACAACTTAGTATGCTATAATGAATATATTGTGTATATTAATTAATATCGATTATTGTTATTATAACACACGATTTCATAACATCGACAACTTCTTTCAAAAGCTTCCTTATATTGTTTAAACCTATTTATGACGAGCGAGCATAATATAAGAAACTAGAAATCCATGTGTGAAGCTCGCCCGACTTCATACATACGAGTATATTACACGTGTAGAAACAAAAATTATTTTTTACTTTTTAGTGTTTGTGGTTTTTGAAGTCGGTTTTCTTTTAATTTTTTCTTATTAGAATAATAATAAGACATTTATTCTAGTAAGACCAAATTCTAATAAGGCACTGGCAATGGTAGTGCGTGACTAAACTTAACTCAAAAGGAATTCAAAGTGTGACTTAATATTACTATCATCTGAGGAGATGGTTACTGGAATAAGCTTGTATAGGTATAATGAATACATGAGATCACATTTATTTGAAAAATTGTCGTGTTCTTTAACCATGCGTGGGGCAGAGGACTCGTTTATTTCATTAGTTAAGTGCGGTCATTGCCTATTTAGGAAGGTTGCCCATATAGTTATGAACATCTTCATTTTCGAATACAGAAAATTATAACATTTATTTCGTTGTATCACTTAACGATAATAAAATAATTTAACTTTTTATGTCACATGACCTATACTTATTGCCGACTCGACAAAACCATTTAGTCAGGCATCGCTGTTAACCTAATTAAACAACAAGTGTAAATTAAAAATTTATAACACCCCCGACAAGTGAAGGTTACATACAGTAACTAGAAAAGACCGAAAAGACCTGATAACTTTCAAACGGCTGAACCGATTTTCTTGGACTATTCCGCGCCTACGATCCAAAGAATCTGAGTTTTCCAAAACATCATTTTCAAATAAATAATTATGTACCTAGGCAACGTCCATCTTGACAGCTTGACATTTGTCAATCGACATAATATTATGAACCTAACGGTTATGTAACCTTCTTTTCTACAAGAAAACTAGAAAAGAGCTGATAACTCTTAAACGGCTGCACCAATTTTTTTGGATTATAGCTAAGAACACTCTCGATCAAGCCACCTTTCAAACAAAAAAAACTAAATTAAAATCGGTTCATTCGTTTAGGCGCTACGATGCCACAGACAGATACACAGATACACAGATACACACGTCAAACTTATAACACCCCTCTTTTTGGGTCGGGGGTTAAAAATAGAAACATTCGTTTCGTTAACTTCAATCAAACATACAAAAAATACCTCTACCTTTATTTTAAAAATTATATGGATCAGTAAGTCCTATAATTGTATGTGAATTTTCAACGATCATGTAATTCTAATAACAATAAACAATATTTTAACATAAGCTATATCAAGTTGTACTATACGTTATAGTTGTGGGATGCTATGCTGTACCGTTTGTTAGAATTAGATCACATTCATGTGCCAAAGTATCGTAAGTTAAAAATGGGGGTTTTAGTGGCTTACTTGATAAAAATGTAAAAATTCCTTTTTGTACAAGAAATAATAAAATAACCCTAATTTTCTGTGTAATGTACGAAATTCCATCAATTAAGTGTTAAAAACTGCCGCTTTAGAATTGTGTAGGATCATATGAAGATATTAAAATAGTTTCCTCCATGGAATAACATTAATACAAATCTATACTTAAACCTATTTAGATTTTGATAATACAGAGTGTAACCAGAACGCTAGCAAAAACTTAGCGTTTATTATACTTACTACCTTAACACAATCCAATGCTACCATTTGCTTTATTTTGTATTTTTAGTAATTTAGTATTTTTCAAACCCGCATTGTATAGTGTGCAAAACTCGGGTCAATGCCCAACCTACGATGACGCGGCATTGACTTCGAGTGACCTATTTACGGAACGTTCGTTGACATCTAGCGTCAGTCAGATATTTTGTTTGCAAAATTTAAAAATATAGGATTTTAAAAAATCGTACTTTTTCTATGGTATCTTATCAGTAATCATCAGTATTATCACCTGTTCGGTTTTGCTAGCGTTCTGGTTACACCCTGTATAATCTATAACTAAATAACTGACAAATTAAACAAAGTATTTCAAATAGCAATAACAGCATTAACGGATAGACTTGGATTTTTATTTGAACATAGGATTTTTGAGTTGTCACATTTTTTTGAGATTATCGTATACCCTGGTCGGCTTGGCTCAGTTACTGTAGCGAAGAATTAATAGCAAACAAAGCTTCGGCTGAGCGACGACGATTATTAATTAGTAAAGTGGGACTTGTTCGTTGCTTCAATGAGTTAGATTGCGTACTAGCATCGCTATACCGATTTCAATAGGTATTAATTACGCGACTGAGCTAGCTAGTTGTAATGCGTATGTAAATTCTTAGGTTCCCTGCATCCAAAACGGCAGTCTTCATCTTAGTTTAGATTTTTTTAATTTTCCTACAATTATTGCTTGCTTGATGATGCCTGACTTCGTCCGCGTTGTTTTAGTTTTTTTGATCCCATGGGAATATTCAAATTCCCCGGATAAAAAGTATGCTCTACTATGTCTGTACTCTGTCGTATGATGTCGTACACGTGTCGTACATCTTTTTAAAAATCTCCTGGGAACTGTTTAATTTTCCGGGTCAAAAATAAAGGATGTAAGCGGTCTTTGTACCTACCAAATATGAAAAAATGTTTAAACAGGCCGTGAAAAGCTTGCAGACAGAGAGACACTCTTTCGCATTTATAATACTAGTAGGCATGAATGGATTAACAGACTTCTAAAAAGTAAGAGATACTCCATTCAGTGGATTAAAAAATCTAAACGTTTCAATTAGAAGAATATCCATGGCTTAGTGTTAACTGATTTCATAACATGGTTCACATTTTATAAAATTACGAATTTGTTTATGAATGACGGTGCAATTTACGCAGCTCATTAAAATATTTTTTTATTGACATCAAAGATCAAATGTTCTCACAGCGTGAAAGCAACGGTTTTAGTTTTCTTCATTTGAATAAATAAAAATGTGCCTGAGAATTTCCCATAGCACGTTTTGTTTATTTGTGTCGGATACCTGAATGGCTGAATGCCTGCGGCGGGCACCTGTGGCGGAGTCGATGTTAAAATTAACTATATTAACCTATTTTCGCCGTAGTCTCATTCAGCTATTTGGAGCGTATTTGTATAATATAATGTCTTTCTTGTACAGTTAGACTTTAGAGTAAGCCCGAATAGCGAAATTTCACCGCGCGATATTTCCGTGGAGTTCTGTGAGATGAAAATTGTATGATGCCTTTCGCGAGTGCGTGCGGCTTCATACAATTTCTATACTGTGTCACAGGATTTTGCGGGAAAAATTGCGTGGTTAAAATTCGCAATACAGGCTTGCCTTTAATAGTAATTAAAGCAAGAGTTAAAGTTAAGAGTCTTCTACGCAAGAGCGCTCCATTTTATAGGCTGCATCATTATTAGCTAGTCTATAAATTAAAAAAAAAAATGTTAAGGAGGTATTTTTATAATAACCATGATAGTCTTAATGTAGGAAAATTAATTGGGTATAACACTTCACTTCACCGTTTGAGCTATACCAACCACAGAAATTGATTTATTTTAGTCGCTCTCGTTACATTTTCAATGTTTGAAATATACCTAATCTACCATTTAGAATGTACGATAAGATAAACCAATGTAAACAATATAAAAAAGTTTACTACAAGTTTCAATACACTTTGATTAGGTAAGTAGGTACATTACTTAGACTTCCACGCAAAGGAGGTCCCATAAGTTATACGCGTCACATCATAACCCTATAAAAAATAATAAAAAAACATACCTCGAAATGAGAACCTCCTCTTTTTTTTTAAGTCGGTTAAAATTGACGGAGGCGAACTGCCAAGAAATTACCACTTACTCATTGCGTGATATCTGGTAGGTATATCCTCACGTATACTTTATTATTTACTAATTTCTTACTACTTTAATACATGCGAAAGAGTATCTATCTATGTAACTGTCTGTCTACTAGCTTTTCACAGCCCATCTGCTTAACCCTTTTTGACAGAGATAGCTTCGCATCCGGAAAAACATAGCCTACTTTTAGTCTCGGAACAACAAAAAAAAAACTTAAATCAACGTGGAGAAAGTCTCAGGCATCCTCTATTTGGTACAGAGACAGCTTGCATCCTGAAGACGGGCGTAGACTACTTTTTATCCCGGAAAATCGTCCCTTAAGGTTTTCTAAATTAAGTGACCTAAATCGCAGGCATAATCTAGTTATTATATATTATACTTAAGTAATGTAACAATTTTTGATCGAAGGTGCTAAAAGAACACATTAAATTGTATAGAAGCTGGTCTTCTTTAGGGGTTCGTAATGACAACTTGCGTAGTAACTAGAACCTTGTTTCCAGCAGCGGGCGGAGGTCGCAAATCATCAGAGAGCGAGGAGGTGACGGGGCGAGCGCGGTCGCGGGCATCCAGCGTGTCGGACGAGGGAGGCTTCAACGAGCCCTCGCCCGAAGTGGTGGCGCGCCTGCGGCCGGCCGACTACCGCGAGCCGCCCGCCCTCACGCGCGACATACGCGACGCCGAGCGCGCCCGCTCCGATCCCGACACGCTTTCTGTACTCCAACAGGTGATTTGATGTTTAACTTTGAACGAAAGAAACAAAAAGCGTTTATTATTTTGAATACTGTGCCACACATTACCAGTTAGTTATACCTCTAATGCTTGAGCATTAAAATCAAAAGAGATTCAAGCAGAAGAAGCGTCGAAATAAACGGTGTCATGTGTGGCACAACCCGAACAAAAGGTCCTAACTCAGCATAAACGCTGTATATCTTATCTTGCCCATACACAAAAAACATACAGCGCTGGTTTTCAGCCAGAACCGCAATTCGGGTGGCGCCACGGAATTCTTCGTGATTGTAACCTATGCGATCTATTTTTTATGTATAACTAACCTACCTACTTCCTTTTTCCTGCGATTTCTTTAATAATCATGTATTTACGTGTTTAAGATTCCTTTGGTATTTCTCTAAATACTTTTTTTTTGTAGAGTTCTGCGTAACACCTGCCGAGGTTTTTGCCGGTCATTCTCTGTAAGAAGATTCTGAACCATAAATGTACCTACCGCGGACGAACTTGCGGGCAAAAGCTAGCATAAAATATGAATAAAGGATTCAAACCTTCATAGTAAATATTATAGGCTAGTTTGTAATATTATAATATCGTTCCAAGTAACGATAAGTACCGCGCCGTGCGAAGTACGCCGTGTCGGTAGAAACTTAACGCCAGTAACAGTTGATTTTTAATCTTCCCAATTTTTAGTCACTTGTTAAAGGTGACATGACTGTAGTTTGTAGCCCGCTAGCAATGCGGTCCGCCCACCTTGATTCGCTACATACATGACATACGACGCCAGCTTCGATTTCGACACACTTTCTATGTCTCATCGGTTAATTAATTCCATTCGAGTCTTGATTTTTAGTTTTTACGGATCTAAGCGGCCGTTAACAAAATGTTTTTGTTCTTTTGTTTTTTTGATTGGTTGCCTTTAGCTGCGATCCCACTCCAGATATATTAAAGAACTATTAATTTGTCTAAATTTTTGAGCTTTTATACAGTACTAGATGATGTCCGCGGCATTGTCCGTTTCGAAATTTTGATTACATCCTCTCTCAATAACCTGATTGGTCGAAAATACATATCTCCGCTCTGCTCTTTTCAATGGAAACGTACCATTTGAGTTGTACCATAGAGAAACACAATTATAAATGCATTTTCCTTTAATTGTTTTCGGTGCTAACTGATTAGGTAATACAGCTATGATGCGGTTTTCGCATCCTGGAAATATACGTGGATTGAAATTGCACAAATTACAACAAGTTTGAAAGGTCGTTCCAGTTTACGAATGATTAGGTACACATTAGAACTAAGTAACCTTAATCGCTTAGCGCCAAATCGAGAATATTACTTATATTCTGTAGTTTTTGAGGTTCCGTACCTAAAAGGAACCCTTTAAGGATCACGTCGTTGTCTGTCTGTCGGTCTGTCTGTTTGCCTGTCTGTCAATACAAGGGAATCAAAATCTATAGGGTACTAAAAGTGTTATATCTTGTACGATGGTACGGAACCCTTCGTGTGCGAGTCCGACTCGCACTTGACTGGTTTTTTAAGCTCGTTAATTCACTTTTAAGTTCTGTATGTAAACAATAAAGTATATACAATTAATAAATTATTAGAGATAATAACCCGACACGTATAAAATGTTAGGAAATAGAAGTATTTTAAAGAAGAAATGATTTCTTTATAATGACGCTATTTCCGTTGCTAAAGTAGTTATTATAATTTTCTCTGAGAAAGCCTGTTTTTTATTCAACCTGCTAGTTTCTTAATACTTCTAAGATATTATATTCTGGCGCGCTGTTCATTTTTGTATACCTAAGACTTTTGGGGTATAGTTGTAAATACACAATATGCAAGTCTAAATTCGTTAAGAATTCGGTCTCCTATAAGGCAAGTTCGGGGTAAAGGAAAGATGAACATCGCATATCTGAGACCTCTATTATAGGTGTGTAAAGTTAGCAAATCCACACTTGGCCAGCGTGGTGGACTGTGGTCTAAACTCTTCTCTGAGAGGAAACTCCTGCTCGGTAGTGTGTCGGCGATGGTGAAATGATGAATGTAGCGTAATCGGTAATGGCGTGATATTTGTTCGCAGGACTCAGGCGTAGTAGTAAGTGAGGCGAGTCAAGGCTCCATAGAGGTGCTCGACAAATCGACCACTAGCCAATGGAGCGTGTCGGAGGAGGCGCCGGGCGAGGCGGGCGAGGCGCGCGGCGACGCGGCCGCGCCCGACGACGACGCGGACGCCAAGCAGCCCGATAGCATGACGCCCGACGAGGCCGAGATACTGTTGAGCTCCAGGTACGACTTAGCACCACCACACTCGACCATGTAGTCGATTCTAATACAAATAGCGGCTGTAAGTACACATTTTGCACGATCAATCAAAAACTATTATGCATAAAAATAAATGAAAATCTGTTTTAGAAAGTACAGGTAAAGGCCTTTTTATATGATACCCAACTTGGTATAGTTAGTTACCTTACTTAAAAAATTGAAAATACTAATTACCTATTATTTGTTCATGCACACATTTTGATTTTTCACCTTTGTTTACCTGCCAAATTTCATCATTATATTATATTTATTCTATAGGTTTTCTTGACAGACAGACAAGAAAGTGATCCTATAAGGATTTCATTTTACCTTTTGAGGTACACAGAACACTAAAAATCATGATTTAAGGAATCTGGATGGGTGAAAACTAGCTGGGCGTACATCCATCCATCAAATGTATACACATTATTGCAATGATTAGGGCGCGGATATAAACGCTGTTGCACTTCTGTTTTACCTACTCCTTGGCACAAGCTTTAAGCTTAGTTGGAGGGGAAAGGGTATGAAACAAACATGCCGAAAGTTTAACTGCTCAAATATACCTTAAAGAAAAACAGAAACGGTACGAATACTACTCACGACAATCCTTAAGAAGTAGCACACCAATGTCAAAAAAGCTAAAATTCTTTTAAAAAACATTTAGCATAAGCATCGCATGTCAAAGTTAGCCATTGTTGGTTCAAACGCACTTTCTGAGTACCATTTCTACTTCACTTTTGGTAGCAATGGTTCCCTACGCTTTTACAATAATTGATATAATTTTGCAGAGCATATATTTTAGTTCTCTGTAATATGATTTTTTTTCTTACAGTAATATAGTATTTCTATAAATGTACAATATTCTACTCCTTATTTCTATTTTTTATTAGGGTAGTTTTGGTTGGAGTTAAAATCATGCGAAATGTTTGTTTAGGTACTTTATATTCAATTAGTTGAATATTATGTTATTTTTTGCACGTACCCAGCAGTTGATTTCTTTTTATTTGTTGCACGCTTAATCTTTGTTTTTAAATCTCTACATTACACGTGAGTATACTCTTTCTTTGCTTTTAGATTGTTTAAGTTTTACTTTAAGCTTGTTATTATATTAAATGTTTGATTTTTATCATTTGCATGCTGCCTGTGCGCACAACGCTTCATTCTTGACGATCACATTTGCAGTATTCTGGAGAAAAAACTTAGGTAAGCTTGCTTTCTTCGAAAGTACGTATTTTCCTTCTTATTTCTCAATATAGTCTTGTTACTGTTGAATTTTTTATAATTAGTCTATAGTGCTTATTGCACTATAGACTAATTATAAAAAATTTAAAATTTTAAAATTTGTTGTACTTTTTAAGTAATTTCGACGCATAAGTTAAAGGAAAAGATATTTTGAACAAAATACTCAGGAACATACCTATTATATTTAAAACTGTGAAACTAAGTTCTACACATGTTAAGCACGTAAAATTATATTGGGAACTTGGCTTTTTTTTTGTAATCGAATTTTCTGTACATGTCACATTGGCCCTATGCTTCTATCTTTATCCTTTAGTCTGTGTTCAGTCTTCATCGCAGGGGCTATAAGCTCAAAAGGGTCGTAAAGCCAATTGGAAAAATAAAGAAATCAGGAGCTTAGTAGCATCTGTAGCCGTTGCTGTATAATGATGGTGTGACGCCTTGCCAGGCAAGAAGCTCTGCTGTCGGATGAGCAGGCGCAGGAGATAGTGGCTATGTTGTCGCCGCACACGCTGCCGCACGACAACGGCGTCTCGCTCAACGACAGCTACCAGTCCGTGCTCTCATACGAGAGGTAACTATGCTCCGAATATGTCTCTTAGAAACAATCTGAAGTACGCTGGAAGGTACTCTGGTACTAGACATCACACTCATTTTGTACTAGACACCACAGACTAAAAATTTTGTCAGGCTGGACATATGTATCTTAAACTCGTTGAGTGAATGTGACTCAAAAGTTTTCTTATAGACAATTTTTGATAATATGTGGTTGGCTTTACAGCCGATGATGACAAAAATACTGATTCAGTACAGAAATGTTATCCAATAATATTTGAGGTTTTTAAGGTAACCTCGACACAGGAGTTGCGTTATTCTGCCTTTGTACGTTGTCTAATCAATCATAGGCCAATTCATACAAAATGCCAAAGGGAGAACAATTATAGTAACTCCAATACGATGTTTGCTTTCTATGCAAATGTCTCTTCTTGATGACAACTAAAACTCTGTGTATACTTTGTCATAGATTGAAATTAGTATAATGTAAATAAATCACGGAGGATACTCAAAAGACGAGCCTCATAAGGCCCGGTGCCGCCGCCGGTATGTAAAGCTTAATTTGAGTTGCTATCAAAAGAGACGCTGCGCCTTAGCTCCATTCCACTAATGTCTAAAATCAAGTGATATCCCCAATAAAACAAGATTTTTGTTAAAAACTAATTTTTTCTAGCATGCAGTCAGTGGACGAGAGCTACGAGTTCGTTTCGTTGGAGGCAGACGCAGGTATGGCGGGCGGCGACGCGCGTACGCTCTCCACGTTGGAGTCCGAGTCCGCGCCCGAGCCCGAGCCCGAGCCCGAGCCCGAGCCGCCGACCGAGGCGCCGCCTGAGCCCGCCACGGTGTTCGACCATTACCCACCCATGTCGCTGCGGGAGCTCGCTGAGGAGAATGGCATCCACTACTTCGAGGATGGCCACTTTTATACAGAGGTACAATTGACAAAGCTAATGAACATTAACAACTAAATAAGTCCAAGTCCGAGTCTGCGTCCAAGGCGCCAAGACCTCTTCGAAACAAGGGGCATACTATCCCCAACTTTCCAATTCCAGGCTGTTACTGAGAATTCCTTGACAGAAAAAATCTATAACGAAGCAGTCAAGGATACCACAAACTGAGCAAAAATGAGACACATAACATACTTTCCCTGAAGCCACCATCGTAATACTAAATTTTTATTCCCATCAATAAAAAACTCGCTGATGTGCTCGCTTTCCTTCAGTATAATGAGTAAATCGTAGACTACCTTCAAACGGGTATATTCTGCTGCTTACTAATATTTGTAAGCAGTGAATATAATCCCATTATCCGAATATGTTATTAACAATTTCGTGTTCATAGTATAGTAATTTAGTAAAACATTCGTCTGATAAACTAAGCGAGTCATACTATCACCTTACGAAAAATTTCTGATGGCGTCATTTTTATATTCAAAGATTACGAATTCGATACCAGGTAGTTATCGAATATCAGGAATTCAATATCCTTTTGGATAATAATTAGTTACTCATGAAATTTAATATTGTAGGTCGCCGGTCTTCCGCCGGTCGAAGAAGACGAGGATGACGATTATTACCCACCAGTATTTGTTAAGAGAAATACCAAAGTTAAATTCAGGTATGTATATATTTTTTTAATATTTCGTGTTGTGTAGAAGCAGAAGTCCATGTAGTTCGTAATATCTCGTCGCCATAAAACTCAACTATTTATTTAGCAATCGAAACTGTCAAGATCTGTCAACTGCGATGACAGATCGCAAACAGTACCGTGTGTAACACAAAACCCAGTTTATCGACAGCTTAAACTCAATAGTTTTTCAAAAATATTACGGCCTTTAAAAGTTTAAATCAGCCCGTCTAAAACTTGTAATAAAAAGTATTTGATTAAAATTCATATTCCTTTCTAGTACGGATCCAATGCGCGTGTTCTCAACGCATTCGGTGCGCGAGTACGACCGGCGCAACGAGGACGTGGACCCGGTCGCGGCCTCCGCCGAGTACGAGCTGGAGAAGCGCGTGGAGAAGATGCACGTATTCCCTGTCGATCTCGTCAAGGGCGCCGACGGATTGGGTCTCTCTATTATTGGTAAGTTTTAGGCGCAACGTACACAAAACACAGTGGAGTGTCGTCGAGGTGCGCCTTTTCTTATTAGCTTAAAATCAGCTTTGATGAATGTGGATGAAAATGACTATCCTCAACGGTGCACGACAGTGACCCGTGTGTCAGCTCAATCTCGCCCGTATTACCGTGCACTATCTACCACTCCACGCTTCTACTCATCGCTACTCGCTGCGCTGCGACTCTACAAATAAATAAATATTTGACTGTTACCGGAATATAGAAATGTGAGTCAGAATATAATTTGAAAGAAACCGGCCCAATTTGAACAAGTTTTTGGTTTACCTCATGTTTACCTTTTATTTATATCTGGAGTTTTCGATCTTATCAAAGCCTGAGGCACAGCCCTAGCTCTTGCATCCGATCGAGAGAGTCATACTCTTGTAAGCTTAGAAAGAGATACAAAAATCCTTCACATTTATGCCTCGACAATTATAACTTTGCTGATTATAGCAAAATAAAAGAAGACGGTTATGATTTTTACAGGAATGGGCGTAGGAGCGGATGCAGGGTTAGAAAAACTGGGAATTTTTGTAAAAACCATCACCGAAAGCGGAGCAGCCGCGCGCGATGGTCGGATACAGGTTAACGACCAGATCATCGAGGTCGACGGAAAAAGTTTGGTGAGCTCTACATTTTTATATGTGTACAGTATACAGCGATATGAGTATCTACAGAATTTGTAATCCTAATATTCTAATATAATATTATAAATGTGAAATGTGGATGTTTGGTTGTTTGTTACTCAATCACGCAAAAACTACGGGACAGTTGGCTGAAATTTGGAATGGAGATAGATTATACCTTGGATTAACATATAGGCTACTTTTTATCCCGGAAAATCAAAGAGTTCCCGAGTGCGTGAAAAAGAAAAAGAAAAGTGAAAATAATAAATAAAAGAAAAGTCTGGCCACTTGAGCAATTTATTCGTGATTTGTCATTGGAATAAAAAAAATTGTCCCAGGTGGGTGTAACCCAAGCCTACGCAGCGTCAGTGTTGCGCAACACGTCTGGACCTGTGAAGTTCCTTATCGGACGCGAAAAGGACCCTGAAAACAGCGAGGTCGCGCATCTCATACGACAATCGCTTGCAGCCGACAAGGAGCGAGAAGAAAGGTAAGCTGTACACCACTAATGGGGATGACGCCTAAGTCAAAAATAAATTATTTCTTAGTAATTATTAAATAGATGTTCTTCCAATATTTGTAAAATTCACATTCACTGCGAGTTTAAGTTTGCTAGCCATTATATTATCGATATAACTAAAAAGTACGTCAAATTATGTTAAATGCTTATGACATCATGTCACATAATGATGTCATAAGCACGAGTCATAAATACGAGTGCCCTTACTCTCTTACTGGCCGAAATCCGGTCAGGAGAATTAAAATCTTAACATAGAGTGATGCCGCACCGCACTCAATGATGTATGGGGTGCGGTAATTGCGTGCGGTGCGGCGCATGAGCGGTGCTGCTGCGTACATATAAACTGTACCTTGCTTCACGATGCAATACGACGTCGTGCGGCGCCGCACCGCACGCGCAATGAGCTTGGGATCGGAGAGGCAAGGTTGAAAAGCGTGGTGCGTTGCAGCGCCGTGCTTGAAGCGGCAATGCAGCGCCCGTGTGGCACATAATACTCGAATATGAAATAGGGTGCGGTGCCGCAATGTATTGTGGCTTCAGCCTAACTTGTTATCCAGGGCAAATCGCGAGCGACAGCGGCGCCAGCAGCCGGAGGAGGAGACCAGCCCGCCCGCCGCCGACGCGCGACATCCTGACATCGCCGAACTGCGGGCTCTGCTCAACGAGGTACCCACTTACGTGCCTTATGCCGCATATAGACTGACGCAAGGTAACATGCAATGTAACATGAAAGGAGCATTTCATCAATGTGGACGTAGCGCATACACGAACCGAATATGTACCTACGCGCATATGTTTCCAGCGTGCTCGCGAACGTAGTACGAGTGTGCTGAGAACACGCGAAGAGAATGGTGTGTGACGACCAATTCCTGGCTCTGACGATTGACACTGCTTCATTACTTTTTTAGAAGAAAAAGAAAAAGCCATACATTAACTGTATGCCTTTTTATGTTTCCATGATTGGTCTTGGTCGCAGTGTTCATATCTGAAGCAACTTTACGACTGAGGGGTATAAGGAAGGACTGAACCCCATACGCGCGATCCACAAGTTTGCAAAACGCGCACTATGCGAGCCTTGTAATTAAAGAGGCGCATCAAACAACTACAGTAGCTGCACGCTTGCAGCGTATTACGTGACACGCACTTGACCAGTTTTTGTTTGTGCGCAGCTGGTGGGCATGGAGGCGGGCGGCGGCAGCGGCGCGGAGATCAGCGCGCGCCTGCGCGAGTGGTGCGCGGCGCGTGCGCCCAGCGACCACCTGCGCCGCGCGCTCGCCGCCGCCGCCGACACGGCGCACCGCGCGCACCGCAAGTACGACAAGGTACAACGACACAATGTGTATCTGCCAAAAAAGTCATCGATGTTGTTGTCAATTGACGTTCACTGGATGGCATCATTTAAATAAATTCTTCGAACTTATTTAAACCCCACCCATTACCAATTCAGCTTCACAACCCGTTGATGCCGGTTACTCGGTATCATAGGAGAAAGAGAAATATTAGCAAGGTTTAAGTTAATTTATGAGTATTCTGTGTTTTGGCAGGCGCGGCGTGCGCTGCGCGAGTGGCGGCGTACGCGCGCCATGGTGCGCGCGCGCGAGGAGTGGTGGAGCAGCGCGCTGCGCGAGGCGCACCGCGAGTACGCGGCCGCGCTGTCCGCACTGCACGACCGCGTGGCCCGGCTCGAGGTGCTGCTGTTGGTGAGCATAAGCGGACTAAAACTGCTCTTGGGCATAAAAATAATGTGTGGAAATTTCTATAGCCTTTCCTTTCGCTTGGGTCTAGCCCCCTATGCTCCTATGCTCTCCTGGTACTTAATTCATGTAAGCTACAGTTCGTTTCACGTCACAAGGTCCGGCCTTATGCTTGCGCAGTGGGTGATTTATTGATGTATAGCATACTTACGTAATGACCAGAAGAGTTGACGTATGAGAGTGAGCTCACCCACAGGTCCGCTTATCACTGTTTTATTTCTTCGCAATCGAAGTGAAAAAAGTAAAGTGTTTAACTCGGGAGTAAAATCCATTCATACTCGGTTTTATAGTCTAAACATCTCGTATGAAATGGCTCGTTTTAGTCCCAATCTAGTACAGAAGCGCCTAGGTTTGCTTTCAGAAATTATGCGAAGTTTAATCTAACAATGGATATCATCAAGACTAAGAATTAATTTGTATTTGGCAGGAAACGCAAAAGAAAGCTGGCCTACCAGTAATGTTACCTCACGAACCTTCTGCGCGGCGAGAAACTCCGCCCCTGCCGCGGCGACCCGACCCGGACCCGCTGCTTATTAATGGTAAAGTATTTTTTGTTAGTTACATCCATATACCTTCCAATCCAACAAAGCCCGCTTTCATCTTAGACTGCATCATCTTACCACCGGGTGAGATCGCAGTCAATGGCTAACTTGTAACGAAAAAAATGCCATACTCTCCATGCCGCTCTGATTAGGACGCGTCCGCGCGTCTTCCTTGCAATTTCTTGCAAATATTAAGTTTGTTTTACACGCTGGCCGCCCCGCCTGACGCACCCGCTACTACCTGGACGTAGACTAAGAAATACTTTTTTATAGATCCTTGGAGTTCGGACAGCGACCTCTCCGACCTATCGCCGATAGAAGACGAGTACGCGAAGGTGGACAAGTCTGACAAGAAGCGCGAGGCGCCCGACCTCGGTGACGTCACGGCAACCACCGCCAGCGATGTTTCGCCGCCCAACGTCACCACCAAGTAAGCTCTTCTGATTCTTTCCTTAGTAATAGCCCAGCACTAACCATTTTCTTCCGCTTTGCATAGTATTGCGTTTTGCGTTTGTATTTGTATCGTTTCTATTTTCCGTTCTGTATAGTTTGGCCTGCATGTCGACACACCATGTTGTATTGCTTCTCGGG
This sequence comes from Maniola jurtina, assembly GCF_905333055.1. NCBI lineage: Eukaryota > Metazoa > Arthropoda > Insecta > Lepidoptera > Nymphalidae > Maniola > Maniola jurtina. The sequence goes on along the minus strand of NC_060037.1, from coordinate 9,405,065 downwards.
GTGTGGTATTATAAGTTGTGTAGTGTGTCTTATTACTTGCAGGATGCCCGATCGTTGCACTGGGTATAACATCAGACAGGGGTGCAGGAATATACAGGGTGTCTTGTTGAGATGGGTCACTATGGACAGGTTTGACACTATTATAAAAAAATATACCAAGGAATTGCTATTGGAGTGTATGTATAAACCACTCCAGTCATTCGAATTAAAATTCAGTATTAATTCAACAATCGAACCTGTTCATTTTCGCCGCAAGATCGTAAGTTACATATAAAATGCTTATTGCTAATGGATACTTAGCTCGACAGAATTTGAAAATTGAATATGGTGTAGAGTTCAAGCACAGACTAAGAGATACTTTATACAGTCGATCGAGCAGAGGTCAAGACAGTTAATCCTTCGGCGAGACAGGGACGAGATGGTAGAGGGATTATACCAACTGGCACAAGTCGGCAGAACGAACTGTAATTATTTTTCTTAGTAGTGGATCAGTCATTCGGATTTGTTCTACTTCAGAACTGATGCCGAAGTAAAGTCCGCTCGTCCCCCAATTCGCCGCGCGTCGTCTCACTGTAAGTATTTACGCTTCCAATAGTTCCAGTAAGATGACCTGAGAAAGGAAATACATTTTCCAAGTTGGATCACTAGTAGACTTCTTCATCATCGCTCATCGTCAGGTGAGATTGTAGTCATGCACGATTTGTTGCCCCTAAGGCATGATGTTTTTTTCTGCATGCCAGAAAAGACCTACATCTTAACTTTTTAATTATTATTTATAGTTGCCTATGCTTAAGTAATGGAAGTAATATCGCTAGATATAGTAATAAAACAGGTGTGGATTCAAGTTTCATTATCCGCAATTTAACTAACCGCATTTTAATTAAGAACGTATACGAGAGTTCTTATGATCGTAATTTATTTCTCTTAAAATGAGTTTTGTTATCTTTTATGGGAAGACCGCTATTTTTCGGGAAGGCAATGTCACTATTTTTTGGAGTGAATACCATAACCATTTATTACATTTTCCCTATTGACTAAAATACACAATATTGCAGTAAGAATACTGTGAATTCGGCGAATCACAACAATTGAGAACAATTGAGAATTGAAACAAGTTGAGATTGCAGCAAAATTTTATACTGAATTCGATTTTTGTAAAATATGAATTGTTAGTTTTTTTTTTTTTTGATTTTTTTTAATGTATTTTGTTGTATTTAAAGTTCAGTGACGTCGAACGCCAACGCCACCGCAACATACGCCACGGTGAGCACGTCGACGTCGTACAGCGACGTGACCACGGCCACCACGTACGTCAACGTGACGACGGCGACCGACGCCGCGCACTCCGCCAGCCACGTCACCATCACCACCATAGCCCCGGCCGTCGTGACGGACACAGTGTGAGTATTTCTGTATTATTACCAGATCGGGCTCACTTTTTTTTTAATTCACTATAGGCAAGCGCTGGACCACAATCAAATCTGATAGAAAGTGATGATGTGGCCTAAGATGGGACGCGTTAACCTAGAATATGCCTAATTAACTCTTGTTTTAAAGTTGTTAAAACTTGGTTGGGTGACCTGAGAAGTATACTTGCGGAGGCGCGCCACTTCTCTCTTATGAGAGAGAGAGAGAGAGAGAGAGAGAGAGAGAGAGAGAGAGAGAGAGTGCGTGCGCGCGCGAGAGAGAGAGATATATATAAAATTTCGTGCCGTAAGGATTAATTATTATATTCGTGCATTAATTATTCTGTGAAACGTGCCAGGCTTAAAGAAAACTGACTGATAAACAGCGCACTGTCTAAACTGGTCGATCTAGAAATGAAATTTTGTATGTAGGATCCTTCATGGACATGTAGCGCCAACCTGCTCTATCTTCGGCTGTTTGCAACCATTAAATGAATCGACGAAAGCTACTCTCCGCATACCGTGGCTCCACCTAGTTAAGCGGCGCCCTACGCTCCGTTTGCTGAGAGGCGGTTTCCACATTCGAGGATCTTCCGACTTCCACATCCGTTGATCCTCTGGTTATGAAGGATCCTTAGATGAAAACATCACATATCCTATAAAGATTAGCTGCATCCATAACTTGAATTGTAAGGTTGCCTGGTGGAGACTGCTCTAAGCAATTTAGTTTATAGTTTCTTGTTTTGCCTTGGTCATTTTCTTGTTTTGTGTACAATAAAGTCTTATATCTATCTGTCTATCTTTTTTATAGAAGTGGAGCAAGCACGACAGGCGTGTCAGGCGCAAGTGTGACGCCTATCACTGCGAGCATGGCGAGCGGCGTGGCGAGCGGGGCGGCGAGCGGCGTGGCGAGCGGGGCGGCGCCCAGCGAGGTCGTAACGTCACGTGAGCTGGACGCGGCCGTGCCGCGCGGCGCGCTGCTCGACACGTCGGTGCACCGCGCACGCACCGACCTTGCGCGGCACCGCCACCACGCGCCGCTCTCGCACTCCACACAGTCGCCGCACTCGCTCAGTAACGCCAGCTCCGTGAGTGTTTACTGACGATTTTTATTCCCACAGCCTAATGATATACTTTCATACTACCGCTCGACGGACATATCTCGTTTGCACTAGATATAGTGTGACGATGGTACATGTCTTTCACGCAAGTGCCAACAACTATAAAAAATTTCAACCATATACTACTTTATAGTATAAAGCAATATATCATTTCTCGTCCAAAAAACTTTATTGGGCATTTGCAAATAGTTTCGATAACTGTAACACGTCACTACTAGGCATTAACATTCCCTTAGTACAGATTAAAAAACATATCTAAAATTTCTTTACTGGCAGTAAGTGAACTATGGCCTGGTGGTCAAAGGCTCTCCGGGCGCGATACTCAGGGGGAGACGCAGGTTCGAATCCGGCGGTTCCGCAATTGTCAACAGTGGACAAAAATTATCATCCTCTATTCCGAACGTTGCGTTCAAATCTATTCAGTAGTTTCAGCGTGAAGCGTGCACAGACAGACAACAAAATTAAAAAAAAATACATCTGCTTCTTCTTATTTTGTATAATAGCTTTTAGTAGTGCCACACCAGCACAATGCACTTCGCCTATGTCACGTTAAAAAAATACTGTTTGGGCTCTATCATGTGGATAAAATACTACTACCTCCGATTAAAATTTTCAAAAAATACTCGTGTTTTATGTACAAAAATCGTCGTACAGTTATTTTATTATTTGTTTTCCAGTATGACGGACTAGACGACTCTTACAACGACTCGGCAGATGAATCGCTCAGTGAATCTACATCAGGCGCACCGCCACATTCCTCTCACCACACGGTAAGTATTGATTATAGTATGCGTAAGTAATGTTTAAACTATCGTGAGTTATTTCCATAATTAGTGTAACGTAACGTAGCCATAGAGTAGTAACGGCTATACTCACGATTATCACGTTAGTCAATGTAAGTCCGACTAGTTTCGACCCCGTCCGGGGTCTTTTTAACCCCCGACCCAAAAAGAGGGGTGTTATAAGTTTGACGCGTGTATCTGTGTATCTGTGTATCTGTGTATCTGTCTGTGGCATCGTAGCGCCTAAACGAATGAACCGATTTTAATTTAGTTTTTTTTGTTTGAAAGGTGGCTTGATCGAGAGTGTTCTTAGCTATAATCTAAAAAAATTGGTTCAGCCGTTTAAGAGTTATCAGCTCTTTTCTAGTTTTCTTGTAGAAAAGAAGGTTAGATAACCGTTAGGTTCATAATAATATGTCAATAGACAAATGTCAAGCTGTCAAGATGGACGTTGCTTAAATACGTAATTATTTGAAAATGATGTTTTGGAAAACTCAAATACTTTGGATCGTCGGGGTGTTATAAATTTTTAATTTACACTTGTTTCATAGGGACTCAGCTCGACAATTTTTGTAATGTAACCACAAATTCACAGTTATTGGATTTTTTTCTTTACTTGTGCTATAATACCTACCTACCTGCCAAACTTGATTCTAGGTTAACGGAACGTACCCTATAAGTTTTCTTGACAGACACGACAGTCAGATAGACAACAAAGTGATCTTATAAGGATTCCGTTTTTCCTTTTGAGGTACGGAACCCTTAAAACACACTATATAATTTGGATTAAAAGTAGCCTATCCATGCAATAAATCACGTCGATCCGTTGCTCCGTTGCGACGTGATTGAAGGTCAGACCAACAAACAAACTTTTGCCTTTATAATATGGGTAGTGATTAGAATGAATTTGCGTTTTCCCTCAGCGGGACACGCGGCAGAGTTGCGGCAGCTCGGTCGGCAGCGCCACTGACGACGCGGTGTACTCGCGCGACCACCGGCTCCACCCGCTCTCAGGTAACACGCTTCACGCTTAGCCCTTCTGAACTGTGCATCGTTTGTATGTAACATGAGTGTGCCCAGCTTCATATGAAACAAGTCTTTTTATGTGTATAATAAGTCATTTTTAATCATACATGGTGTAACTAGAACGCTAGCAAAAACGAAAGCAGGCGATAGTACTGATCATTACTGAAAAAATAAAAAAAACCTGTATTTTTTTAAAAGTTCACAGTATATTGCAAATAAAACATCTGACTGATCGTTTATCGAGCTAATTTCGTGGAGGAATTTTTCGTTGGAAGTGACTGTATAAGCGTGTGGGGTAGGTCCGCCAGCGTCGCTGGCCGAGCAGCTGAAGCAGGTGCTGGCGGAGCGCGAGCGGCGCCTGGCGGCCGGCGCCTCGCCGCACCCCGACCCCGTGCAGCTCACCAACGACCTCGTCGACGAGATCCGCCAGGCCGTCAGCGAGGCCAACGCTAGAGGTTTGTATTAGGCTTGCAAAACATGCGAGTATGATAATATGTGGCAGTGGCGTGCACAGGACTCGGAGCTAGGGTAGGCATTACTTTATGAGGGCAGGTCGTTATGAGAAATAAACATATTATGAGCTATTTCAACGGTTGCTATTTTGCCTTTACATGCCGCTGCATTTCAGACTTGGATATGGATATATCGAAAGTATCTTATCAGTTTCGGTAATGGATACTACAGATATGAAAATATTTGAGATATCCGATCGTTTTGGATAATTTCAGTGTGTTGAGTATGAGATTTTACATCTCATTCATAAAACATTTTGAGAGTCGAAATATAATAATTTCAAAGAGAAGTGTCTAAATGTCCTTGATTAAAGCAAAAAATTCAATACCACAGATTTTTATTTTTGCAACATTTCCGCTTGGAGCGCTGACTGCAGATGTATGGACAAATTTAAACTTTAAAACAAGCCAGTTAAATTGTTTGTTAAAAAAAGTGTTTCGTCGCTTGAATTCTTTCAATGTTTGTGAGATGTGAAACCTTGTACTAAGCCTACTGTGATGATCGTTAGGTAGGTATATCGATGTAATGTTTTAAGCGTTTAAATTTTTTTATTTAACAATTTATAATTTTAAATTTCTCAGTTCGGATTTGCATCAAAATATTGGAAGTAATATATGAACAGGGTAGGTGCTACATCGCTTAAATGTATTTTAATTACGACAGTATGTTCATACCCTTCATAACTATTATTTTTTATCGTTTTTCATAAAAAAACCATGGGTGATGGTGTTTATTTATGCTCTTTAGCTTTATTTTGTGACCTATAATTATATTTGCATGTCATTTTTGTGTTTACTGATAATTTTAATTTATTTATGCTATGATTTAATTTGATTATTTTTTTAAATCTTTACTTTTTAAAATATTTTTTGAACAATTCGAAATAATATAATATTTTATTTTTTAGTTGTCATGTATGCTAAAAATCTCGTTTAGAGTTGTGTTTTAATTAACTTCTCACCATAATATGATCAGTAAGGCTACAAGTTCAGAATATTATTACTGGTAGTTGAAAAGTCCCTCATACGTAAATGATTTCGTGTATCCGTAAGATTTCCAATCCGTAACATTTTAAGGAATGAAACTTCTTTGGGTTATTTTTATATGTTCTTAGATGTTTATAAACCTTGCTTATACTTACCGAAATGTACTTAAAATCAAGGTCAGGTTACGACACGATAGGCTAGCTAGTGATAGTCTTAATAAACTTTAAGTATAAACACTTAATATTTATTAAGTAATAAACTTTTAGTCTCAAGGAAAACTTTTTTCGATCCACGTCTTGCATTTTACATAGCGATTCCCTAACATGCCCAAAGAAGTTTCATATCAACGTAATGTGCATAGAAAGTAGCGAGTGTGCGTGTGGCGTGTAGTGTATAAGTGACGGGCGCGTGTGGTTGTAGTGAAGAAAGCTCCGGCTTGTGTAGTCGGCGGCGAGGTGCCGTGGCAGCCGCTGTCGGCCGCCGCGTCCGAGGCGAGCCTGTCGCCGCCGCCCGTGCCGTTGCCGGCGCTGCCGCTGCCGCACCCGCCCAGCCTCTGGACCAAGCAGCAGGTGCGTGTTGTGTGCATCGACATCTATGACCTTTCGAGCAGCTGCCAGTCGTTTTGTATCCCGCAAAAAAAGGGCAGTTGGTGTTGGGACTGCACTAATTTATTACCGCTGAATTTATTGACCCTGATCAAGTTCCAAAGCGACATAAAGGTTGGTGTAAGATCACATCACGGCAGTGAGTTCAGCACAAAAAAATTATGCAGGTACTTTTAATTTTTTTTTTTTTAATTCGGACGTTTTTAGCCCATTGTATTCATTTCCAAGCAAAAGGGCCTAAAACAGTGCTAAAATTGAGTACAAAGATTTCGATCAAAACGACATATATACAGTAATTAATTGCCTTTTTTTGCTCCTGTGAACTTTTATTTCGTGTGTTTATACGGGTTTGTTGGCCAGCTTCTCAATGTCAATGATGACCTCAGGTATGGCAGTGGGTGTCGGGGCTGGGCGAGGGGTTGGAGCGGCACGCGGGTGCGTTCGCAACGCGCGGCGTGGACGGCGCGCTGCTGCTCACGCTGAGCTCGGCCGACCTCAAGCTGCTGGGGCTGGCGGGCGACGACCGCCGCCGCATGAAGCGCCGCCTCAAGGAGCTCCGAGCCGCGCACGAGAAGCACCTCAAAGCGATGAAGAAAGCCGAAAAAAAGGCTAAGAAAAAGTAACACCTACCAAACTAAACTACATAATAACCCTTCTCTAGTAGGACTGTCTTAAAAGCCGCATTGATATTACGATTGTTCATGATGTTTTGTCGAGTTAACACTGCGTTCACACTCAAACGTGTGTGTGTGTTTTTTGCTAAACTAAATAGTGGCATTCAGACATTTTGTCATATCGTGTGAACACTATTAGTTTTCACGCGTTATTGTAAAATAAAATCGGTAGTTCGAACAACCGATAAACGTTAGGGATGATGATGATGATGATGACTTACGTGTAAACGCGGTGTAATGGCTTTATGTACTCGTATGTCTGTATATAATTTATGACTTGAGGCTTGTATTAGTCCTACACTAGACGACAATGATGAACGACGACGTTAACATAAATGTTATAGCCTATTGTAATTTCAACTTATCCATAATAATAGTCCTCATCGTACGTCATCTTCGTCTAGTTGAGAAACGATCTATTAATGCACTCCCGCCAAAGAGAGTCAGTTCACATCAGTCGACAAATATGTTGTAATAATTTGTACATCGTTTAGTCTTAAGTATTCTGTTCTTTCCTACTATGCATTTCTTGCCTTATTTATCAGTGTTTGAGCGTTTATATGGCAGCTTTATTCTTCATTTTTTAAATCTGAACGACAATTATGTGTGTGATTGGTGTGAACTTTCTCAAATTCGTTAATATGTATTATTATTTTAAAACGAAAATATGATAAGTGAAAATGATTTGTATGTGTAGCACTCAAAAATGGTGTTCGAATTAAATCGAGAGCTCAGTTTTTTTTATTTAGTAAAAATTACTGTGTTTAAGGCATAATTAACTATAGTATCGCGTCATGTTATCGATAGTTACTTAAATTACCATCGTTTATGACTTGTGGCTTCTCAATTCTCATTGCTCGATATGATTATTGTCATCGGCGTACTGTTGTGGAAGCTGATACCATAAATACATGAAACTAATATGGTACATTATATGTTCGACTGACCTGCGGGTCGTCATAGCGGAGTACGGCTGCTTGTCGCATAGTGCCATCTGATTTGTAGCTTTTAGATAGAGACGATAGAGCTGCTACGAACGAGGAATCGAATCGTACTGATCGAAAAGTAAGATAAATATAAGTAAACGGGAAATAAAGCTATCCGATTGATATAATAAGCGCTACCAAAGTGACATAAATACGACTAATATATTTTCAATGCTGAAACTCTTCATTGTTCCTACATTTTATATTAAATGTCTTATACTTCTCTGTGAGTTTGATGCGAGGTGGACTGTCTGACGATACTGGCTCAATCTAGTCATAAGATCAATTTGTAAGCTATTTGGAACCTTATGAAATACCACTATAGAATTTTTCTCGGGAATTTTCAAGTTTTTAGGATAAATTGTAACTTTGAAATGTAATAATTTAGCATCTATGTATTGAATAAACGATTACATTGCGATAGTTATCTAGGCCAATATTCGAAATATACAAATTGATTTTGGTAACGGCATTTATTTATAAATTGTATTGCACAAAATGTACTTAGTCCGGTGACAGAATGTTTGTAACGTCACCGATTAATTAGAGTATCTGCAACATTATATTATTATATTAAAATCATTCATCGAATCATTACGACGTGATCTCATCATGAAATATCTGCATGTTTTTCATCCACTATTACAGTATTTGCTAGACGAGCTCCCATACACCTCAGTTCCTGTATTAAAATCTATACACGTTTTATATTACATTCCAATAACTTTCTCTCAATATAGTTATTTCTGTGTGTGATTTGAATGATTTAGATGGGCTTTCTAGTTTTCTTAGGCAACATTATTAGGGTTTATCTAAGTGTTAATCGGTCTGTGTATTCATTGAGCGTGTTTGGTTCCGTAGCTGCGTTTACTGTGTAAATACCTGTAGTCTCGAAGCGGACTGACTGGAGACTTATTGTATGTTTGTTGTGTTCGTATGACTGATGTATATCATTTAGAGTATTTATTTCGATTAAGGTTTAACGATTAATATTATACGAGTAAGTAGAACTCCATTAACTATTGCCAAAATTGATGAGTACTTTTTTATCTTTGTTGACTTTTTTTTGTTTACTCCCCCTTAAATTATTTTAATATTTATTTTGGGACCAAATTAATTTATTATAATACTACAATTTATTTTTTGTGTATTTGGGTGTGTTCAGAAAAAGATTTTTATTTATAAATAAATAAAGAAACCAAAGTCTATAACATATTGTATTTTATTATCATCAATCCCAGTTCATCTTATTTATTTCGCATTACATATTATTTATTACATTAGTAAATGATAAAAATCGGTTAAGTGCGAGTTGGACTAGCACAGGAAGGGTTCGGTGCCATTGTTCAAGAAAGAACATTTCAATTTTTTTTACTATTCATGGTGGCCATTTTGAAATACTATTTGTTGTTATAGCGGTAATAGAAATACACATTCAACTCTACCTATTACTACAGTTTTCGAGATACAGCCCGCTGACAGACAGACGGACGAATGTACAGCGGAGGTCTCGCTGGCACCCTTCGGATACGAACTCTAAAAACTGGGATTTGATCAAAACAACTCAATTTGATAAATGCACTAAACAAAAGTGATAAATGATAAAATACTGAGCATAGTTTAGTGACTAGTGAACCACCTGATAATAATATCGTACTTATTGTCAGGCGTTACACTAGACTAGAATCGTAATCTGATCACTCCGACTCCACGCAGTCTATCCTACCCTTAGTATTTTTGTGAAGAAGAAAGTCAGTCAGTTTGGTCCGTCGCGAGTGATTACATCTCACTAAATTATGCTCAGTTTTTTATCATATTACTAGATTTGTGTAACGAAATGATCAATGATTTGTTATTTTACATCATTGATAGATTCATAAATGTAGTATTATGATCAAATCCCGCCCAGTTTTTATCATTTCCTTGCGAATGTCGAGGTAACGAAGTTCGATGTCAACTTTCGAGATGTCAAAGGTCGATGCAGACTGTAGAGGTGAATAATGCTACGTGAAAATGTGCGTGCTAAAGTAAAAGACAAAAAATAAATTGGTGCCGATTCTGAGGGCAACTAAATTTTAGAGTATTTGCATCTTTTCTTATCAACGTAATAATAAAAGGACAAACCTAATTTAATTTAGAACTGTCAAACCTCGTGGCTTAAGGTGCCAGTCGTGTTTAAAGTAAAGCCTGACCATTGTGCAGAAAACAGTAGAACTAATTTACCTTTTTTTTTTTCTTCTCGTCTGGCTTTACACAGACCAGCCAATTTCAGGTTTGTGAATTTACCTATACAGTACAACCAAATTAATAATGCGCATAGAAATCTTCGTCACTGTTCGGCAACGGTCGTATGATACACATGATATTGACTCCTATTTCTTTACAACAAGATGCAAAATGCAAGTGCATTGTTTAGGGCTCTTACGATTCAATGATTCGGAATACGACAATTAGCGAAGATCTGCATGCGCATTATTAATTTGGTTGTACTGTACAAGACTATAAAGTAGGTACCTTTTGCAACAAAAAATGCAAGTGTGTGGCCACCAGAACAAGTTTTTTTTGTTTCTTGGACAGGCTATAGCGTGCTTAAATATAGTCTTTAAATTTAAAATTGATTCTCCATCCTTAGCAATATTAAAAAGAAAAAGATGCAGATATTCAAAATTTAGTTAAGAGAAAAACATCTGAATCGACACCATTTATCTATGATAGAGATGAATAAAAAAATACAGAGAAATAAAAATAAAAAACCATTTAATTAGTCATCACTTTTATTCTTCTTTTTATTTCTTCTTTTCCTTTTTGCTTTTTTCACAGATGGCTCTGTCACACTAGAGATTTCCTCTGCATTTTCATTGTCATAACTTATAGTAACAAATGCCCCTGGCTTCCTCTTTTTTGATGAAACATATGTTTTGTTATCATTATCAGATATATCACTGTCATCCTTTTTAGACTCACTTTTTGCATTATCATTTTCACTGTCAGAGTCTTCCTTCTTAATTAAAATATTTTGTCTATTTAATGCTATGCAAGTGACTCTACAAGCAGCATTTAATGAGCACACCTCTTTAAGCTTATTATCACTTACAGACCATGCTTTAAGTTCCCCAGAACTTGATGCTGAATACAAGGTGTTATTTTCATAATGCAAACACTTGACTCTCTGTTTATGAGCATGACATGTCTCCGCTTGTGTTTCTGATACTTTGAAGTTAATAATATTACCAGTTTCTAGACCAACAAACATTGTGTCATCATCAATCCATTGTACGGTTGTCGGTTTTGAATTACAAGTCAAACGTTTCTCTAAACCTGCTTTACTTATTGTCCATACATCAACATTTTGTAAAGAAACAAGAGAAAATCTATCTCCACCAGGTGAAAACTTTATTTCAGTAGGCATGCTGACTCCTTTGCTGGCTAAGTTTATGGTAAAGGCTGGTCGACCCTTAATTAAATTCCATGTACGAAGAGTTTTATCCCCACCAATGCTTAAAGCCAATTTGTCTGACTGATGAACAGAGATAGCAGTGACTGGTTGTCCTAAATTAAAATTTAAAAAGAATACTTAATGTCTTCTCCAACACCTATTGTAATACTACATGTATTTATAATAGGTAGTGGAGAATAGGATTGGAATAAGAATTGGTCCTGATCAAAATTGATTAAATAAAAACTGATATCATTTGCACACACACATAAGCTAATCAATAATTATTTATGATAAAATCATAACCCTTTCTTTCGGCTTTGCCGTAGTCGGGTAAAAAGTTGCAATGCAAGACTCAAAAAATAATTTTTACATACCACCATGGGCCTTTTTCCAAATCTTTTCAATCTGCCAGTTGCCTGTCCGAGTCACAGTGATGCTCCCATCATCACTGCCGGTGAGGAGGTGCGTACCGCCGTGAGTAAATGCCACTGTATTAATCGTCCCATCGTGGTTCATTAAAACCGTATGTTCTTTACGGGTCTTCAAGTCTATAACAACAACTTTATCATCAGTCCCTCCCGATGCGAGGAACTTCCCAGCAATAGATACGCATCGCACGGATGCTGTATGTGAATGTGTGGCAAAAGTTTGTTTTAATTTCGTTTCCTGAAACATAAGAAATGTGTATTCATGATTATATAGCTGGTTCAACAGAGCTCAGTACTTAAAATTTATATTTGTTTTTACTTACTTCATCTTCTGATCGCAGTGAATAACCTAATAAAAAGCCTTCATATGTTCCTACAATTATTTCATTCATTTTAAAGAAAATGAAAAATAAAAATTCACAAAAACACGCAAATAACCTCAAATTTTAACACATTTTCTTCATAGACTAAAGAGTAACAGAGGCAGAGCACCCACTAACAGAGTAATAATAATAATAATAATAATAATAATATAGCCTTTATTTACTGAAACATTTTTGCAATCATTACATTTTATGTTAATAAGTACTAGATTTTCCATCTTAAGTATATAAAATGTAGTACATAAACAAGACTTATCCTATTAATAATACTAATTTACATGTATATTTTTTTTTTAATACATCACTAGTTTTTTTTTTTTTTTTAATTACTAATTTTCTTATTATATATTTACATTTTTAAATGAGTACACATTATTACTATTTCATATTACTACTTGTTTTCATATTTTAATAGGTAAGTTTCTTTTTCTCCTTTCACATTTCGTTTCCGTACGCCCATTTTGGACGAAGGCCTCCTCCAGTCATATTCATATTTCTCTGTCTTTGGTTGCGTAATTGTTGAAATAATGTAACAATAATTTTACGTATGTCATCCCTGTTTTGGATGTAGCAACACTGTCCCATATTAATTTCCTTCCTACTTTTTCTCGTGAAGTGTGATCGACCTGCTGTACCACGGACCTTTGTATTTTGTATCTTATTTTATAATTATTATAATAAAACAGTCATCATAAGTAAATATCTCTTTTTAATTTTTCAATACAATATCAGGTTAGGGCCTAGGTACGTGTGGACAAAAAGCAGGTCGATAAAAATACTACGCTGTGTGACGGCGTGGGTTCGCCATCTTGGAAACACCCGGTGTTAAAACGCAAGTAAAACGTGAATACGTGAAATCCTATCTCAGGACACGGAGTAATCACGGTTGTAAAATATGGAGGACAAAGAAGACTCCAAAATTAAACTACGGGGCGAAGAAAACTGGACGATTTGGAAGTTCCAGGTTACACTTCAACTAAAATCCAAAGGGCTTTACGACACACTTTTAAAGGAAGAAAAAGGTACCGAGAAAGACTCAAAGGCTATGGCATTAATAGTAAATCGAATGACCGAAAATGTAATACCGCACGTGTTATCATGTGACAGTGCAAGCCAAATGTGGACAAAATTACTATCAATTTTTGAACAAGACTCTCATGTGAGTATTCATCTCTTGTACCAGCAATTTTATTCCTTAACTTACGAAAGTAATATAACAAACTTATTAACAAATATTGAAAACATTAAATCAAAAATTATTGCTCGTGGAGAGAATCTGACAGATAAAATGATCATCACAAAGGTATTGATGAGTTTACCTCAAGAATACAAACACTTTATCTCAGCGTGGGAGTCGCTCCCTAAAGAGCGTCAAACTTTGAACGAGTTAAGTGCACGCTTACATTTAGAAGAAACACGTTCAAAAGAAGGCGAGGCCAGCGAGGCACTACTAGTTAAACAAAGAAAACAACATCCAACATACAATAATAAAAATAAAACTCAATGTAAATTTTGTAAAAAGTATAATCACACTATAGAAAATTGCTGGTTCAGACAAAGGAAGGTTCAAAAGAATACACACAAGGATACCAACGCATTTATCCTAGCATCAGATGAGGAAACAGCGGTTACAGCATCTTCTTCGAGCGAGTGGATCCTGGACTCCGGCGCTAGTGAGCATATGTGTTGTGATAGGTCTATATTCTCAAAGTTAAGTGAAAGTTCTCAGCGTAAAGTGAAAATAGGTGACGGCACCTCGTTAGATGTGTTAGGAATTGGTACTGTACAATGCGAGGCTTGGAACGGTATAAAGTGGATTGAAACAAAACTGTCAGACGTATTGTATGTTCCATCATTAAAAGCAAACCTTTTCTCTGTTGGTAAATGTTTAGATAAAGGTTATATCATGAAAAGTGATCAAAATTATTGTAAAATTTTAGATTCAAATAACAGTGTGCGAGCAATTGCTAAGAGGTTAGATACTAAATTATATAAATTGTTTCTTAGAGTAGAACCACCTACTGCTAACTATGTTTCTAGTTTAACTGAGTGGCATGAAAAGTTTTGTCATCAAAATTATCAATATGTTAAAAAGTATCTTGATCTTCATAATATTAGGTATGAAAATTCCAAAGTGTATCCATGCAAATCCTGTTTACAAGGCAAACAGCACAGAGTGAGCTACAGTAACAGTGAGTCTAGATCTTCAGTGCCAGGTGAGTTGATACATGCTGACTTATGTGGTCCTGTAGAATCTTATTCTATCGGTGGCTCTAGATATTTCTTGTTGCTTAAGGATGACATGTCAGGTTATAGATTTGTTTATTTTCTCAAACATAAAAATGAAGTAAAACAACACTTACAAAATTGCATAAAATTAATTAAAAATCAGACTGGTAATTGTATGAAGTATTTGAGAACTGACAATGGCTTAGAGTTTTGTAACAGTGATATAAAGGCCATGTTAGACAACTTAGGAATTTGCCATCAGAGAACCGTAGCTTACACCCCTCAACAGAACGGCCGAGCAGAACGCGAGAACCGGACTATCATGGAAGCTGTAAGAACATTGATTACAGGTATGTCTAAACGTTTTTGGGCTGAAGCTGTCAACACAGTGGTATTTACATTAAATAGGTGCGGATCCAGTCCAGTGAAGAATAAAACTCCTTATGAGGTATGGTTTAATAAATCTTTTGATATTAATTTTCTTAGGAAGTTTGGTATGCAATGTGCTGTACATGTTCCTAAAGAAAAACGCAGAAAACTGGATGGGAAAACCAAATTTGGGATATTTGTAGGTTATGATACCAATGTCAAAGGCTATAGAGTATATTTCTCTAATACTGATAAAGTTGAGACGGTGAGGGATGTCATCTTTCTGCCGGAAAGTGGGGAAATTCCACTGAAAAATCAGGTAAACAATAGCCATCATGACTCTGATACAATATCTTCCAGTAGTGAAGAGTCCGAAGAGGAATTGCAAAGTCAGAGCAGTAAACACTCTCAGGAGGTATTAAAACACTCTCACAAAGTACTAGAACACTCTACGGAGGAAAAACACTCCCAGGAAGGTCAAGACTCTACAGAGATTACTGGTGAGGTTATAGGCAACAAAACTGATGTATCATCAGGTAAAAGTTCAGGTCAACGACAAGCGGGAGATATCATGCTGCGAGGTCGTGATAAAATCATCAACCCAAAGAGGTATGAAACTGAATTTTTAAGTTATGCTTACATGACAGAGTTGGAAAATGAACCCCAGTCCTACCAAGAGGCTATAGAATCCAACGAGTCCACTAAATGGAAAGAAGCTATTAATACTGAGCTGAAAGCTTTGGAAGAAAACCATACTTGGGATTTAATAATGGTAAACCCGGAAGAAAATATTATAGACACCAAATGGGTATTTAAAAGAAAGAAAAACAGCGAAGGTAAAGTACAAGTTTATAAGGCTCGCTTGGTCGCTCGAGGTTTCCTTCAAACAGGTGTATCCTATGATGAGGTTTACTCACCTGTCACCAGCTTAACTACGGTAAGAATCTTAATTTCTATAGCTGCATATTATGGCTGGAATATCTATCAACTTGATATATGTAGTGCCTTTCTACATAGTTCTATAAATGAGGATATTTATATTTACTTACCAGAGGGTCATAGTCAGTCAGGCAAAGTTGGAAAACTTAAGAAAGCTATTTATGGGTTAAAGAAGGCACCTAGATACTGGTATGACACTTTCTGTAATTTCATGATTAGTCAGGGTTTCAAAAGTTCTAAAACAGACATGTGTTTATATATTAAAATTTTTGAAAACACAAAAACATTTGTCATACAGTATGTAGATGATATTCTGATAATAAGTTCTCATGAGTCTATGGTAGAATACCTAAAACAACAAATGGGTAAAACTTTCAAAATTAAAGACTTAGGTCTTGCATCATACTACCTAGGCATTCGAATTATGCAGAATAAGGATTTCATCTCATTAGATCAGTGTGAATACTTAAAAAATATATTACAGGTATTTAACATGTCAGATTGCAAAGGTGTGACCATCCCTTTAGAACCAAATTTCAACAGTTCACACTTGTTAAAAAAAAGCTCTGAAACTCCAGAAATAGAAAATAGATGCAGAAAATTAATAGGTTGCATTATGTATGCTATGTTAGGAACCAGACCTGACTTGTCAATATCCATAAGTATACTAAGTAGATTTCAAAACTGTGCAAGTACAGATCTATGGAAACACTTAAAACATATACTAAGGTATATAAAGGCTACTTTAGATATAAAGTTATTATATAAACGGAATTTAAATAATGTTATTTGTGAAATTCCTTTGAAAGCCTATGTGGATGCTGATTGGGGAGGTGACATGGTTAGTAGAAAGTCAACCTCAGGTTATTGTTTTATGGTTTTTAATAACCTAATACTGTGGTGTAGTAAAAAACAAACGTGTGTCTCTCTATCATCCACTGAGGCTGAATATATAGCACTAAGTCAATGTGTCGCTGAAGCATGTTGGTTAAGAAATCTGTTTTCAGAGTTGTCGCTGTTATCTGATAGTGAACTTAGTGTTCTGATTTTTGA
The DNA here is from genome assembly GCF_905333055.1 of Maniola jurtina. Taxonomy (NCBI): domain Eukaryota; kingdom Metazoa; phylum Arthropoda; class Insecta; order Lepidoptera; family Nymphalidae; genus Maniola; species Maniola jurtina. The sequence continues at coordinate 9,388,126 of NC_060037.1, read as the reverse complement.
AGACAATAGGTCTGCAATCTGTGCTGCTAATAATAGTGGCATTTCAAAACGTTTGAAGCATATAGATATAAAATATCATTTTGTTCAAGACAAGTTATCTCAAAATTTAATATTAATAAATTACATAAAAACTGAAGAACAAATTGCAGATCTCTTGACAAAGCCTTTACCTAAACCAAAATTTGATAAGTTTAAAAATTGTCTTAATTTAATTTAGAGTTTACATTTTACAAGGATTTTGTAGTCCTAGAGCTTATTCAGTTATTTTTGTATAAATTGTTCCATTAAGGGGGGGTGTTGAAATAATGTAACAATAATTTTACGTATGTCATCCCTGTTTTGGATGTAGCAACACTGTCCCATATTAATTTCCTTCCTACTTTTTCTCGTGAAGTGTGATCGACCTGCTGTACCACGGACCTTTGTATTTTGTATCTTATTTTATAATTATTATAATAAAACAGTCATCATAAGTAAATATCTCTTTTTAATTTTTCAATACAATATCAGTAATTTTACTAACTTTTCTTACATTCATACTCAATTTATAGAAATAATAATTAATGTTATGAAATAATAGGAATAGGAAATTTTTAGTATATACTCTTTGTTGTGTTCCTTTTTACGATCGACTTATTTTTTATTTATTTTTGTTATGTAGGTATTTTATTATAATTCATACTTGTATTATCCAATCTAAAAACTCTTATGACTGGAGGGTATTGGTCTAGCTCTCCCACGGTGACCAGCCGGGTTGGGAGACTGTTTTTCTTAAAAGTTTTTCTTCTTATTGCTTGTTATGTAAATTGTGCTGAGTGGGCAGCAGGGTTTATACTGGATGGAGGGGCTGTGGTAAATACTATTCATCGCATTCCTCATCGAGTGTGACTGCAGTAAATATTTTTGCCAAGTAGGGTTCAGGGTTAGATTCCCTACAAAACATACGAAACATCATTTAGGCACTTTATACAAAAGATCTATCATCTAAATTAATATTTTGGCTAACTATATATATTATTAAAACCAAAATAGATACCCTATCTTATTTTACTCTCTAGTAAAATCAAGTAAAATGCACTTTGATTTCATATTTTATAAAAGAAAATCCTTTTCACGCATAGTCTCTATCACAATCAATGAGGAAGCGGAAGTCGTATCTAGGTATTGGAGGTATGGCTAAAAAAACTCCATGAAAAATCTAGCAACATTGAATGCCAGCTGTCACTGTCATTATCATCCTATCATGAAATGTCACAAAATTAATGCAAGTTCGAAACTGCTGAATTATTTTTTTCTAATAAAGCAAAATTCAAGCTTATTTTACTTGTAATTAGTTGAAACTTTTTACGAGCTATAACGTATTAAATAATTAGTGTGACATTCGTAGAAATAAGAAGTCGATTAAAAATGGTGTGTGTGCCTTGTTTCATCATTCCACTGCTATTGTTTTTATGGCACAAATTCATTCAGCCTTACGTACTACGCTTCTGGAACCCCTGGGCCGTGAAAGACGCTGATGGCAACGAGAAGACCGAATTTCCTTTTAAATGCGAAGGTGGCGTCTGCGCCTTTAGTAGAAAACCTGCTGAAAACAAAACTGATGTGCAAAAGGATACTGAATTAACTTCTAAAACTGTTCAGAAAGATTCTCTTGAACTTAAACAAGATGTACGACTCAAATCCGAATAACATCAACCATCAAGTTTTTAATTCTAAAAGTTATTATTATGGTTTTTGAGGGAACCTTGGAAGTAATCTTTATTTCCTTGTGTTCAAGGTTTTAACATCATCCTGCCTACCTTTATAGTTATTGTAGCAAATTAACTCTTATTTATGTTTGTTCTGTGATGTTAAGCATTTAAGATTTTGTGAATGCCCTTCAAATCTGAAATTGCTTTGAATTTCCTGTTATTAGTAATGCTATTGCACCAGCAATAAAATTATAAGTGTTAAGTTTTTAGGGCAATAAAATAAATCTACACTATCACATGTAGTATTATTAATGTGAATGTATGTCCATCTGTTACTACCAAGTTAATTTGGACAGGAACTTACCAATATAGCTGGCTTTCTGGTAATTGTTTGGAACGGCACAGATTCTCGAGTACCTGTATCACTTCAACCATGGACTGGCACCAATTTCACTTTCTGGTCCCTCTCCAAGGTTTTCTAAGAACCTAAATCAGTACTGTCATTCGCTAGTGCAATGTGCAAGGAAGTGTTTTTAACCTTTTCAAAAATCCCTCACAGATTAAAGATTTTGATAAAGGAGGTAAAAGAGAGTCAGTTATAAGTCTGTTACCTTTTCATGGCTCAATTGCTGAAACAATTGTGATAAAATTTGACAGAGATGATAGCCTGTAGTATTATTTAAATAATAATAGTTTATTTTCAGGCAAATTTTTTTTTACACCCATTTCTTAAATATAAAATAAAATAAAATAGAATAGAATACAAGAGTAAAATAAAAATTATTTACGGTTGTTGCCACGATGTACGGCAAGCCAGTACTTCGGTATGCGATTTTCAGGACACTCAGAGCATACCCTGAGGATCTCGTTCTGAGAATTGCGGATGCGGAACCAGAAAGCCGCAACCCGAGATCTAATAATCGGGCACTTTGGCGTCAGCAAACATGCCCGACGCGCTGCAGTATTTAGGCAGTTTCATCAGAATACGGTATGCGTTATTATACTGCACTCTGATGCTGCTACGTGCACTTGCGGTGCAGTTGACCCAAAGCTGACACGTGTAAAAGCATTGACAATATGCTCTAAACAGTGTCAGCTTCGCCTCAGAACTACACCGCGCAAATCTGCGTGCGAGCATGTTGCACCGAACAGACAAAGCCCTTCTTTCTCGTTCCATGTCTTGGTTATCACGTAGATCCTCAGTTAAAATATGCCCCAGATACCTGAATTGCGCCACCCTTTCTACAGGAACTCCATCTAAGAAAACCGACGGGATCCTCTCCGGGCCCTTGCCTGCACGGAAAACCATCATCTGCGTCTTTTTAACATTATATTTAAGGCCGTGATCTCTAGCATATTGTTCACAGATGTTGAGTAGACGTCTAAGACCCCTGATTGAGGGACTTAGAAGTACCATATCGTCAGCATAGCTTATATTGTTAATGCACGTTGTACCTATGTGGCAACCTACTCTAGTATTTCTAAGTCCCTCAATCAGATCATTAACATAAATGCTGAAGAGGTCCGGAGAGGTCAATCCTCCTTGACGCACGCCGCATTCTAATCTATAATCATTAGAGCCAGCGTCGCCCCATTTCACAAAATTAGTTTGGTTCTCGTACCAGTATCTCAACAGATCTACCGTCTTACGCGATACATTAGACTTAATAAGTTTTTGCCATAGTAACTGATAGTTTACCAGGTCAAAAGCTCTGCTGAGATCCAGAAAGCATGCGTATACGGATGTGTTTCTATTCGTATAATAGTTAACTATCGATTTGAGACTAAAGATAGCCGAATCTGTTGAGAGCCCAAGGACGAAAACCAAACTGCGCGTCATCAATCCTAATGTTCTGATTTACATCAGAATAAATTATTCTTTCCAGTATTTTGCCTATAATGGTACCTAAAGAAATCGGCCTGTAGTTTTTGAGGCTGGAAAGATCACCGGTTCTATTCTTTGGGACAGGAACTACCACAGTTCTCATAAGGTTTTTAGGCAAATAACCTGAGTTTATACATAAGGTAAACAGTTCCGCCAATAAGCAAAAAATTTTTTCGCCTGCATACAAAATGTGCTCCAGGCTCAGTCCGTCATATCCTGGGGCCTTACCTCTTTTCATTGTCAATACTACTTTAGCCACATCGTCAGGTGAGTAACGATGCGATTGTCCATCGTTTATAATCATTTTTTCACTGGGCATAGATGCACATTTTGTACTTAGAGCAGGTAATGGATCCAGTTTGAAATGATGCGAAAATAAGTCAGCAATCAGCTTTGGGTCTTGGACACCGTCAACACTCAATGGTAGATTTGATTTATAGTTGAGGCGTTTTGTGTCTTTCCAAAATTTAACAAAGTTTTTGTCTCGCTGATGTAAGGCCAACATATCCATTCTGATTTGATCCTCGTTATTTTGGCACCATTTCAATTTATTTTTAAAAACCTTACGGCTCAGTACCATGTTATTATAAACCTCACCGGTTTGAGGTTTACCGTACCATAACCAAAGTTGGAAGTAATACCTCGCTCGCTCGCTCTCGAACGTGGTAGTTCCACCCTAGTACTTTTTTATGCTTCACCGGATCATCGCGACAAACACTTCTTTTGGCACCTTCTTGTAAAATCTTAACAATAACGTCATAATAATCATCTAATTTAAACAAATGAGCATCACATATATTGAAATTACTAAAATTACAGTTTATACAGTTTAAAAAATGACTAGATATACTAATATCACTTAAATTATCACAACAGTAGGTATTAAATAGACTAGTTTGGTTTACATCTCTATTACCCCAATACACACCAGATAGTAACTTATTTTCTGTAGATATGGCAATTTTCTTTGGAAGTACATTCATTTTACATGTAATCAAAAGAGGAAAATGATCTGACCAGTACACTCCAAGATCCACACACGCGGATATCACTGTCGCACGCGCAGCAGCCGTCACAATGCAGTGGTCTAACCAACGCTTAGACCCACTACCATCATTAACATGTGTAAACGAACCCGGAGCCAGAATTTCAGTGTCGACACACACGAGTGAATGGTCTGTGCAGAAGGCGAATAGCTCGTTCCCGAATCTGGTGCCACAATGTGCATTGTAATCAGCCAGCACGTAGACAGCTTCAACATCATGGTCACTGATCACGGCTTCAATGCTTCCCAAACAACTTATAAAGTCTGCGAGACTGTCTTCGCTACCATCATCATATGGTAAATAGACGCTCATCACAAGGATATGGCGTCCGCCCAAATCAATTTGTACTGCCGCCAATCTGTCACTGATACAGTCTATTATAGAAACACTGGGGAAGAGTGACTTACGCCACATCAACGCGAGTCCCCCGTATGGTCGGCCTTTTAGTATTCCTGCCGAGGTATCCACCGCAGACTTTGCGAAACAACTGAACTGCTGGCTGAGCTCGTTCACAAATCCCAAGTCATGGGGGAGGAGCCAAGTCTCCTGCAAGGCTAAAATGTCAACAATCAACATTCAAACACAATTTCTTAATCTGTTCGGCAGATCTTTTAATAGAACGGCAGTTAAAAGTAGCTAATGTAATATTTGTTGTGGTCGTACTTCCCATATTGTGTTATTTTAAAACGTCTCGAAATTGCCGTTCCTTGTACCGCCGGTATACCAAACCTTTAGGCCAAAAATTGGCATCTAAAAATGTATTCAAATTACTTGCGTGTATCCTAACCTGTGCCAGCGCCAGCTCAGATAAAGAATCATAGAGATAGTATATAAAAGAATCAAGGTGGACTTGACATCAAAATAATGATACCTGTTAGAATAATAAAGCTCTGAAGAGTGATAAAAGCAAACACATTTTTTTTGGATTTGTCATAATTTAATCAGGGGGCACGGCAGTGCCTCCGCCAAAACGAGTCAAACGGCGGCCGGGGCGCTACGTCCTTTTTTCTCGAAGCGTTTCGCCGTATTTTCGAATCTTTTTTCTTTCTTTGTTTCAGTGATGCCGGATGGCGCCCACAAATGATGCACAAGTGCCGCCAGAGCCAGACACTTGCGACAAACAAAGTGCCAAATGGTCCTTAGTGCCAAAGTTAAAAAGTCTCTCGTACAGCAAGCGTCAGCAAACACTACAGACAAAATGACACTAGTAAAATGACACTGGATAGTGAATCTAGGACTAGATTTACATTGTTTTGTCTGTGGTAAAATGTTTGACAGCGTCAAGAAAAAAGCTTCCGCAGGTGTTAAAAATCTGTATTTTATCTGAAATTAAAGTTAAAATTGTTGTATGGATATAGTTTTAACAATTCTATTAAAAATATACTATTTCCCAGTGGTTGATAAAGGCATATTTTCATTCTGGTGAGTGTACATAAGCAATTGTGTTTGGAGTTTCACTGACGTCTTCTATCGATCTTGAAAACAATATTTGTTTTCTAATTACTTTGGTGCAGGATTCCCAAAAGAGGACTTATTTAGACATCTACAAGATGGATTTGGCGGAGACGATGAAGAATGTGCTCGCGAAGAGTTCGGGGAGCGGGAGTGGAGCGGCGAGCAGCTCGAGCGCATCGGGCCCGCATGGTGCGGAAGGCTACGTGACAGAGAAGCTGTACATGTTGCTGCAGCTGTACCTGCAGAACAAGGGCTGGAGCCCCAGCATAGAGCTGCTGCAGTGCTTCAGTGACCTCAAAGAATCATCCATGCTTCCTAGTGCTGCTTATTTACAGTAAGATTTCCTTGTTTATTACTTAGGTTCCATATTTCTCACAACACATGCAAAGAAAAAATGTATGTAACTACCTACACCAAAATTTAACCCAACTAAACTCATGATTATGTATAAATTAAAAAAAAATAGGAAATTACTCAATCTATTAAAAAATGTTATTCATGTCTAATAAGAAACAACTAACCTAACCTACCATTATTTAATTTAAATAGCTAAAATTAGGGATATTTCAGTGAAGTACTTACTTAATAGCCATTAGCCAATTATTATAGCTAATTTATATTTTCAATGAATTAATTATTTTGTAAAATTTAATTCTCAGAATGATGGCATCAAGAGTGGGGTTAGATGCACAAGGCAGACTAATATATCGTGAAAATGGAAAAATAATTCTGCCATATGAACACTTTGCCAATGCTGTGATGCTGAAACACATGAATGGCCCTCATGGACTGCATCTTGGTTTGGAAGCTACTGTCAGAGCAGTGAGTGTTTTGTAGGTGTACATTTATTATAAGGCCTAGTTTACCCAATGCATAGAATTGGCATCTTATTCATCAAAAAGTTTACTTTGGCAAGGTAAAGTTTATAATCATTACAGAACATGTTGTACAGTGTAGTCCATGTAGTACTATGTAGTCTGTTTAGAATGACTTCGCATATAACAACCAACCATTTTAGCAATGTAAGTATAAGTGACTGTTTATTTAATGCTCTAATTTGCGGGTGATGAGTCAGTACACATACAAAAATGACTTTTACAAAATGAAAAATTTCTCCATTGGAGACAAAAGTGTTATAATACAATGTTTAGAAGGTGGTGAGTCGAATGTAACGATCATTGACGTCATCATTGTCACAAGGAATCGCCGGCCGACTACTGAGCATAGGTCTCTCTTAGAATTATAGTTTGCAGTGAATCATCACTGTTCACCAGCCTAGTCCCGCCTCCTAACCAATCAAATCTTTTCAAATTACAAGGTCAAGTTCACAGTGACCAGTTGAAGGCATAGCTTCGAACGCGTTGGTTGCGTCCTGTAATTGTGTTAACTGATTTATATTTAAAAAAAAGGAATACCTCACCAATTCGTTTAACTTTTAAGTGTATTTTTTAAATTCATTAAACTGAATCTTTAAAAAATTATATGTTTGAATTTTAACACCACTGTAAATACACCTTTACCCTGCAGTTGCACTGATGATTCACTGCATTCTTAATGTGAACGAACTATAGATAGATTTAGAACATAGTCTAGCATGCTGCTCAACTAACAAATTTTTACAGGTTGTGGAGTCATATACCATAGGCCGCGATCAATTTGGAATGGAGAAAGAGTTTATAGTGGAAGTAGTTCAAAACTGCCCAAATCCAGCTTGTCGGTACTACAAGAATCAACTAGAGATGACACAGAAGTCCATCCAGCAGCACTTGTCCCAACAACCCACATATATTCCAGGTGACATAATACTTTACAACGGTAATAAAGCAGGAAATGATGAACTAAAGTAGACTTGTATAAGTCTACTTTAGCCTTGATAGCTCAATGGTTAAAGGAGTGGACTGAAATTCGAAAGTCGCCGGTTCAAGCTCCAGCCATTGCACTATTGTCATACCTAGTCCTAGCAAAAGCTTTACACTTAAATTTGAAAGGTGAATATTAGTCATCATGATATACTTGGCTAATATTCTTAAAAAAAAAAAAAAACAATTTTACAAGGGAGCACTGAAATGTTGAGGTACAACTTTGATAGTACATTGTTCCACATCATCCTTAGACTAGTGACCTGCTACCAAGTTGGTTGAGGCAGGCAATACAACTTGTATCTTGATGTAGGAATAATATATACAATTTTCATATATCTAGAAGCAGGCAGTGGCGCCCTGCCGGACAGCGCGGCGGTGGAGCGGCTGCTGCGCGGCGCCGCGCTGCCGCAGGACTACCAGCTGCCCCTCGCGCCACACCTCGCTGCCCTCAGTGAGTTACTGTGTAAACTATCTTTTCCCTCTTCGATGACTAGCATTTTTCCCTGCGACTTAGTCCACGTAATATAATTATAGTAAGTGGAAATAATATAGCTACATATAAGTGATCCAATTACTGAAATTGTATAATTAGGTTTAAAGAGTATAAGTAGTTTTGGAGATTATCTCCTCAATCCAAACTTTATCTCATGGTAAAAGTAGATAGATATCAAGTTAACAATAGATTGTCTATTGCTCAAAAAGACAATTAGATGTGGTTTGATAAGCTGTGAAGATAGTCTGGGGCCATAGCAGTTGTTTTTTGCCACAGCAATTCTGGGTTAGATTCTCAGCAGGGGCAATTTGGGAATTTATTATTTAGTATTAGTCTGGTCTGGTGCGGGGCTATGGCCATGGCTAGTTACCACCCTACCGGTAAAAGCTGTGCCGCCAAGCGATTTAGCGTACTGGTACGATGCAGCGTAGAAACTGATAAGGGTTATGGGTGTAATCAAAACTGCTACCCCTTTCGAGTTAGCCTGCTACCATTTCAGACTGGATCATCACTTACCATCAGTTGAGATCTCAGTCTTGTTGTTTGCTAACTTGTTATGAAATAAAATAAATTGGCTTTTCTAGCAAATCTAGCGGGCGAGAAGTCGGAGCGGCGCGCGGAGAAGCTGTCGCAGCAGATGCTGCTGGGCGCGCGCGCGCACCCGCCCGCCGACAAGTACGCGCACGCGCCGCGCCACGAGGCCAAGCCCAAGCACCACTACACTGACGAGCACAAGCTCACAGACTTTCTGAGGTAATCTGACACTTCTGAAACCTGAGTAAATGTTTTCTGGAGCTTTTTTTCATACCAGTGCCAGATCCAACTCAATTAGTTAATGAAGTTTAGTTAAGTACAAATGATTGGTGTTAGACACCAAACTCCTTTTATTTGGAGCTTGTTGAATTCAGATGAAGTGGTAACAGGATTTCAGAAATGCATTTGTCGTTTGTTTGGTCAGAGCAAACTTGGAGAGTCTGGAGTCCCTGTCGGGCGGCGGCGCGAGCAGCGGGCACGCGGAGCGCGCGGGCAGCGGCGCGAGCGGTGGCGCGGGCGCGGGCGGCAGCGCGGGCGGCGGCCAGGAGCGCGTGGTGCGCGCCTTCGCGGAGTTGGCGCGCAACCTGCAGCGCATGCGGCCCTGCGTGCGCCCCGCCATGTGCAAGCCCTACGGCAAGCAGAGCGAACAGCTGCAGAAGAGTGAGTATATGCAGGGCTGACCTGGAGTCCCTATCTTAACGCGTCGAATCATTCGAATTTCGAGGCGCGGAATTGCGCGAGTTTTCATGAGATTTCATATACAGAATTCTAAAATTCGTTTCGTTCGACTAGTTTGGCTCAGATAAATGTGTGTTGACCTTTATTATCTGTTTCCAAATGTAAAAAAAATGTCTGGGTGAAAAGCGTTTCACATCCAATGAAGAAATTTCCCTCAGCAGTTTATTGGGCTTAAAATATGTTTAAGGTAAATCTTGTTTCAGTTCTGTTGGACACAATCCAGTTAGTGCAATCGCTCCGGAGCTACCTGCCTCCTCCGCACATTCAGGTCACGTCGTGGAAGAATGACGACAAACTACGGTGAGAATATATAATAATAAAAAAAAAATCAAAATGAATTTTTTTCTCAAGAAATTTGACTTCAAAATCTTTCAATGATATGTAAAATCGGCGCCGCACGGTATTATCTTCTCTTTTTAATTTCACACAGCCAATATCCTTTTTTATTATTTTTTGCAGTTCGAATAACATGGAAGAGCTGGAGAGTCGCAAAATTGTTAGCGGTAACTAGCCTTACAATACACATGCGTACATATTCATATGTATAATTGTACACACATACAGTATGTGTCATTTAATTAGGGTTATTTTAACCCAACGTATCCTAAACAAAATATGCTTATTTAGAAGTCTTCTTTCATTTTTACGAAGTTGCTTTAAAAAGGATCTTATTATTTCATTTTACACGGTTTCGAATATTAGGTATCGAATCTCTATGAAATACATAAATCTATAACAAAAGAAGAAATCAAAAAACGTATGAATACAATAAATATAACTTTTATCAGTGCAATAATTTTCGATTCCACTATTTAGTAGACTACCTGGAGATTCATGATGAAAATTATGTGTATTTGTTATTTAAACAATAAAATTATTTTATAATTACAAGAAAACACGCAGGCAGTGTACATTCAAACATTTTCCAAATCATGATATCTTAGTTTTCATAATTTAATATTATATTATGGTAATACATTTTCAGCACAAAAATTAATATTATACATAATAGTTATAGTTAAGTATTTTATTATTGTTCATATTATTTACTTTATTCTTGTTGGTGTTTAATGATGAAACTATTCATCTTGTCTTTTTTCACTTTTTTAATGTTACGTACGTTTTGTAACTATACTTTATTGCTTTTGATGTTATAAAAATATTATTGTAAGTTTAATTTTTATAGCTCAGTAACGTCTTAAGCGAGTCAGCTGAGTAACTCTTTAATTTTATAGCTCATATTACATGGCGTATAAAGTTCTATGAATGTGGAGATGCGCTTAGATGGTTTTAAGAACTTTTTTACATACACATAAGATTTTTTTTCTAAAGGCAATGACTTTTTCTTAAATCCAAAGAGAACCTGACGTCATTATAATTCAATTACATAGATTGTAGGCTTTAATTTTAAACGTATAATTTACTGGCTGATTCGCCTGCACGGGCTTCCTTATGTATAAGAATGTATGATATAGGATGGGATACGCTCTGTGGCTCTACCTTTTGGTCGGAGACTAGATACTGTTTTGAAGATAGATCTTTAAAACAGAAACAGTGGATCGACTTTGTTCTGTGAAGTGATGATTTGGCTCGAGACGTTACTGGCTCGTATAATATTTACAATTATTTGTAATGTTTTTACAATTCGTCCTAGTTACGCTATGTTTAATCCTGGTTTACTGTTGTAAGTGCATTATTTACACTGTGATAGAGGTGTAATAGCGGTAGGTTTGAGCGGAGTCTTGACATGGATCTTGTATAAGAAAAGTATTATGTAAGTTAAGGATTTCGAGTGCGAGTTTATATCGGAGGTATGTAAGTAGATTCTAAAAGTAAAATATAAATATTAAATTATTTTTTAAAGTTAAGCCCAGTTATTACAGTAAAAATGATTTAGCTATTCGAAATTAAAATAAATGATGCTAATATCGGCTACTTAAAACCTACATTGGTTCCTTATATTTTCGATTCTTCACTACTTACTGCAGAATTGGTCGACTAATTTATTATATTTTATTGCAAAAATGGATTTAAAATTAGAGTTTGGTATAATAAAAAAAAAGCAATCGCCATGTCTTGTCTTGTAAAGTGATAGAGAGGTATCGTATTGAAGACTGCAAGTTTTTCACATTGTCTAGACTGTAGATGCGTGTATAAAATAAGGTTTGATAAATAAATAATCGTAGGAACGTAAACTCTGTGGAGTAAGCGCTTGTCGAAGTTGATGATTTTTGTTTAAAATTTTATCTCCTAACTAATAATCGTGGTGTAAGTTTTACAACTACAGACTATAATTAGCTACAGGCATAACGCTTAACTGTGTAGGTTCCTGCGGTAGTGGAGCGGTGCGGGAGGGGTGTGGTGACGTGACGCGAGAGCTCAGTGATTCGTCGACTTGTGACAACTCATGCTCCCACACTGCCCTGCTAACGCAGGAGCTTCTGAGTTATGCGCTACTATTATACCTACAATTTTATAATTTTATGAGGTAAAGCCTGGAGTCGTATTGAGGCGCGCCGAATCGAGCTGAAACGCGTTGATTGTTTGTATTACGATAAACAATGCGGGTTGGTGCGGCGCGTCGCTGATCGGTTGCAATTCTATAGTAACAGGTGGCAAATCATTGCGGCTCGGTGAGTCAAGTGGATGCGCCAGTCTTTAAAACTGTGTGAATGAATTTTTAAACTTTTTCTTAGCTAAAAATCTGTCAAAATTATGAATTTATACCATGTTTATCGGTAAGGTGTTAGGATAAGCCCACACTGCGAAATTCCACCGCGCGTTTTTTCTGCAGATCTGTGACGTTATTGAAATTTTAATGCAAAACAAGTAGTGCAATTTGAAGTTGCAATATGGCGGTTTGCGCAGGTCATAGACTAAGGATTAAATCCATAAACCCGACAGATCTGTTTTGTACAATGCGCAGTGATACGACTTGTGTTTTTAATGAACCCACTTAATTTCCATGTCACAAGAGTTTCTGGTGAAATTTCGCTGTGCGGATTTATTCTTAGTTATTTTGATAAAGTTGAATACTTTTTATTTATTTTAGAATTCAAAAGTTTTGTACTAGATGGCATCTGTTTTACTTTTACACATTTACATGTGAATTTTTCATTATGTTGAGCTTTAAAATTTTACAATTCGATCTTTTTCTTTGACGTAATATTTATGAATTTAGATTTTGAATTGCTTTTACAGTATGATAGTAATATAGGTACTAACATCACATATAAAATCGGCTTCATAAGTTTATTAGTGCAATAATAAGGCAAAGCCTACATTTTTTATACATTAGCACTTGAATATTCTAAATTGTAAAGCGTAACATATAAATACATAATATTATATATTATTTAGGTTTATGAGGTTGTACTTGAGTAAGAAATATTCATCTCTTTAATGAATTCTTGTACTATTTAGGCATCACAATTTGTTAACTTTATATGTTTACCTACACAACTTTTTGCATTTTTTTACCTACTTATTAACAAAAAGAAAATCACACATACGTTGAAAACATATACTAAACTTGTCAAAAGGTATTTTGTGGATAGAAATCAGAAATGTTTAGTCTAGGAAAGTGCATTTCGTATGCGCTTGACGCACAGTTACACCGGAATTGATGGTCAAGATAGAAAGAAGCCCCTTCTTTCCATCTTGACTATGAATTCCAGTGTAAGTTTGAGAGGCGCTTACATAACATCTGATTCATCGCTGCCTCATCCAAATACGCAATGAGGCTATTTCATATTCTTCTAAAACTTTTACAAAAACATCTAGTATTAAGTTTTTACAATCATGAACATTGTCCTCGAAGTATTATAACGACCGTATGAATCTCTCTCTGTATTAGAATTAAGCTTTCTAGTCAAAAATTGATATCATATTTCTTAAAATTGGTCCTATTGGCGGAATTGACTATTGGAATTTAGTTTTTTAAAAATTGATAAAAGATATGCAGCGAACATATCATGTTTGTGAGCAAGAGCCACTGTTTGGGGAAAATTTAAAATATTTGATCTCACTTCCGTATAATTGATGTGTTGGATGAAAAAACTGAATTAAAGTAGGTATATGATTATATTTCAATCAATAGACACACATTCAGTATGCATTTTAATAGAAATATACATACTTACATACTGTATGCTCAGATTTCTGAAAAATTAATAGAATAAACAGATATATTATATACCAATCTTTTGGAATAAGCTAAAATTAAAATATCTGTGACAGCCGTTTTGTTTTTAGGTATCCCTCATGTGTAAAAAAAAACAAAAATACTTAATGCAAATGTATATAAATAATAAATTATTATTGTATGGAAGTGACTGAAAAGCTTATCTATTAGATATTTTTATTATTTTTAGTAAGCACTTTATAATAATTTGTATACGATAATTTATATAGTATGCTCATTAGAGCTATGCAAAGGAATTATGTTTTACCGTTTTCGCACATAGCAGTTTTCCTTTTTATACAATATCTGTCCTTCATATTTTAAAATGTTGCAATCAAGAGTCTGTGATAAAGTTCTGTCATAACCTCAACTAAAGAGTTTCTTGTTTGGTTAAATAGATGTTTTAAGTCCATACACGAAGGTATAGGTAAAAGTGGAGTTCGCAATACTTACTTATCGCTATCCCACTTAGAGCGAAAGGTCGGACGTCATGGACCTTGCACCAATTTGGTAACTTAGTAGTAGGCATGAAGAGCGATTGATCCATATTTATCTATACATTCGTGTAAATTAACTAAGTAGGTAACCTTTATTTTGAAGTGGTGTAAGTTTGGCCTTGCCATTAACTTTTTGTTTGCTGATATTGTTATCATCTGTAAAAAATATCGTGGAGCCAGAAATGCATTAGAAATTAGAATAAATAAAGTGATGCAACTATGTTGTTTTTGTTATTTCTCTCTTTTCCCAAAGATTACGGATTTACACAAGCCGACATAGAAACGGACATACATACATACAGGTCAAACACATTACCTTCCTTTGGGCTTTGCCGCAGTCGGGTAAAAATAAAGAGTGAATCAACAAATTTATTTAGTAGACTTGTGATGACATATTAAGATCCACACACACCAAATGGCGCAAATCTGGCGAGACGTAGCGCAGAGCATTTTTTACTGCCGAAATATCGATATTATCGCCTCAATTGACACACTAGTTGGACGTCCCACTTTGCTCTTTGTGACTAGTAGTTGTGGCAGTTGAAATATTTTCGATATTATTTCAACGGGAGAAACGTCGATATCAATTTGACAGTGAAAAATGCTTGCCTCGCTTGATTTGCGCCAGCACTTAGATTATTATCTAGTTTACTTTGTATAGGTAAGCAATCCAACTACACTGGACAGCAAATAAATCGGGCCACCCGCTAAGTACCTTAGAACACTCGATTTTCTCAAAAAGTATACAACTTACAACTACCAAAGTTATACCTACAGAAGGTGCGTTTCATGATGCTTAAAATAAATGGAAAATCAGTAAGTTTAATGAATTAATTAAGTGTAGGATTTTACTATGTGGAGTCGTTTTCCAGCCATGTTAATCGTTAGTATCTAATCATGAAATGACAAAAAATATTTAGTATTTTTTTTGCAGTTAAAGCATAATATTCATCCACCTCACGAGCCTGACGATGATATCTTGAAGAATTGCATTCCACTCCTCTTTAATTCGCACCTCTGGAAACCTTGTAGGAGCAGGCACCCGGGCTCGAACCTTTCACGAACGTTTCAGCTCATCCACGAATCAGAGTTCCAAGGTAGAAGATGGCCCGGTTTATTTGCTGTCCAGTTGTATATATTATAGAGTAACTCATAGAGTACTAGGATGGGGTTATTAACGGTGTGAGGTAAAATAAAACAAATTATATTTCAATTTTTAGTAAAGAAATATAATATTATATCATACGATTTGTTTACACATACGTTTATTAATACAGCCCAGGTGAAATGACGAATTGACATTTTAAAATAAGTACATACCTAATATATAATGGAGCAGAAACGTGGACACTGACAGTTGGCCTCGTCCACAAACTAAAGGTCGCTCAGCGCGCTATGGAGCGAGCTATGTTGGGTATCACACTCAGGGATAAAATCCGGAACGAGGAAATTCGCAGAAGAACAAAAGCGACCGACATAGCTCAAAGGATTAGCAAGCTGAAGTGGCAATGGGCAGGCCATGTCTGTCGCAGAACCGACGGCCGTTGGGGCAGACGTGTTCTGGAGTGGAGACCGCGTACCGGTAAGCGCAGTGTGGGACGACCTCCTGCCCGCTGGACCGATGACCTGAAGAAGGTGGCGGGGAGCGGGTGGATGAGGAAGGCGGAGGACCGTGTTTGGTGGCGCGCTCTTGGAAAGGCCTATGTCCAGCAGTGGACGCATACAGGCTGATGGATGGATGACATACCTAATATATGAAACAAAAATGATAACTAACAATATTTATTTTATCAGAAGTAAAAAATAAGTATTAAGTATTACTTTTTATTCACTATTTGTACCTTGGTTTACTTATAGTAAACAAAGAATTATGATAGCATCTTATCATGCCTACATCACAAAATATGCAGGTTATTAAGTTATGAGTACCTGCATACAATAAACTCGCTTCATTGCTAAAAATCACATAAAAATATCGAATAAACAGGCACCATATAAAAATATCGAATCATAAAATGCGCTTATATAATAAATAAATGACGAAAAATCTACGTAAATAACGTAGGTTTTTCGCCATTTAGGTAGGTACATTTCTGAATCTTTACAAAATGTCGTACGACACTGACTTGAAAAAGCTACTCATACTAGGTATTATGAAAATTTAAAAAAATTAAATACTGTCACATTTAAAATATAAAAAAATATTGGAAATGATTCATTCGATGCTACAGTTACAAGTACGATGGGAATAATTTATGTATTTATTTACGTATAAATTTATAATAGAAGATATTATATCACTCGAGGGTAACGAATTGTATAAATTAGAAAATTTGCACCAGTTTTTTCAACACATTGTACAAGTATTAAGTTGTGTTCTTTATTATAAAGTATATTTCAGTTCTCCATCGAATCCTTGCTCGTTTTAAATGCAACGGTGGTCTCAAAAATGAGGTAGAAAAAACTTGCGCTTATATGTACCTATATTATTAATTAATATTAATTGCTTATCATGCCTAGATAATATTAAAACCGATAGTTTGGGACGATACATTTTTTATTACGTTTTCATATAAATAATATTACAATTTGGAATGCCTAGCTAGCTTAATAATTTTAAAATATTTTAGCACATTCAATATTAACAAGAGATTTAAAGTTTAAACACATTTAAGTACCTACCAGAGTAATGAAGAAATATTTGTTGGCCATAGCTTTAACAGGGCTCTCTCCGTCACTCGTTTCCACTCGTTTCATACAATCGTAGTTCCAATTTCATTTGAATATTAAGCAACCAAAGTCCATGAAATTTTGCAGACATATTCTAGAAACTAATATCTGTGTCTGTGGTGTTTTAGATTTTTCTAAAAATATGTAGTTTTAAAATTACAGGGGCTCAAAGATTTGTATGAAATTTTTAAGACCGCGTAACTTTGAAACCGAATATTTTAACAGAAATCTGGAAAACCACAGACATAGATACTAGTTTCTAGAATATGTCTGCAAAATTTCATGGACTTTGGTTGCTTAATATTCAAATGAAATTGGAACTACGATTGTATGAAACGAGTGGAAACGAGTGACGGAGACAGCCCTCTTAAAAGTCGTTGGAGAGCGCTTAGAACTACGGAAGGCGCGAAAAGTGACCTTTCACCATGACGTCTTCACTGGAAATTATTCGTATTTGTTTTTGGTGGGTAATCTATAGTTTATTTATTTATTATTAAATAAATTATACTCTTAATGAGGAATTAATGAAACATTTTAAAAAGGATAGCGTTAGGTACTTATAGACCTATCAATTTAGTACAGAGATTGAGCAAATGCGCTGTATCGACTTTTAGATCAATTTTGTGGATCAAAAAGTCATAAGGGGATTTCTATCGCGCGGGAACCCGCGATTGGTTGACTTGTTTCTGGAGATATGCCGACATTCCCCACTATGCCCATTTCCCAACTAAAACATCAATGTTTCAACGCCATGAATTTTATAATAAAGGATCAGGCGCTCCTAATATCTACTTGAAGCAAATACCTATTTATAGCTATCCCACTTTAACTTACAAATAAGAGCGAGAGGTCGAAATCCAGTGCTGTCCGATCGCTCTTGCTTGGTAGATGAAGTGGGATAGCGATAAGTAGGTATTTGCTTCGAGTAGGAATTAGGAGTGCTCTATTTATAGTAACCTATATAGGATTCACGTTCAAGGCTCCGCGGTAAGCTTAGTATTGCTTTAAAGTGTTTCATTTTATAACTCGGTCGCGCTAAGTTTACACCTCGCTGGAATGCGGTGCCTCTCCCACTTTCCCGCTCACCTCCTCGCGGTCGTCTCGTCATGTCAGTTCGGTTCGCATACCGTACCTAAGCGTCAGTGTGACGTATTCCACGCGAGGTGCAAACTTAGCTTGACCGAGTAGTAATTCCTCGTGCGAATGCAGTGTTTAGTCTGTGATGGAGACACGTTTCAAGTGCGCACGGGCGTGAACACGTAGACGGAGTCGTCGAGCCAGTAGTAGGCCTGCGCGAAGTCGCCCTCGCAGAGGTAGGGCGCGCGCGACCACGCCGCCAGCTCGAAGCCCAGCTCGTCGCGCATCACCTGTACGAAGGACGCCGCTTGCTCCTCGAACGTGACGCCTTGGATCGGGAGACGCTCTTCGGGTTTGTGGTCTGACGTCACTGGGATTAGAAAAGCAAGATGTACATGATTGTGTGTGTGCAAATATTTTTACTTACATACCTATAACTATTTATAAGTCTACAAAGCTCGAGCATTAGAGCGGAGTTTGACCCAACATATTTGCCAAAATGCGTTGGTCCAACCTGTACGAGGCCACGTAGCTTATTTTAGCTTAGCGGACTATATAATTATGTCATAAATTGTAAACAGAGCCGGGTGCGAATTGCGTCAAGATCCTCGAAAGTGCGTATAAAACCACACTCGGCAGGTATACCTACATACGGCTTTTGGTTTTGTACACGTTTGCGGAGTGCATTCGCTGAATACGTTAGTCCATAGGTACAAGGTGTTTATGATTTTAGGTTATGGTACCTTTTTTTTTCTTATTTTACTCCCCGCCATTCGAGTGCCAAGATAAGAAGCTTCAGAAAGAGATGGTTACCTTCCACGTATGGCTTGTACGGCAATACGAGCGCCAGCAGCAGCACGCCGTCGGGCGCGATGGCCGCGCGGGCCTGCTGCAGCATGGAGCGCGGCCGCACGCAGCGGTCCAGCAGGTTCAGCATGCACACGCAGTCGAACCGCTGCTCCCGCCACCAGTCCTCTGTGTCGAGCAACCTGCATATGGCAAGATTCATGTAATAAAAGCAGTTTTTTTAGTTTCAGACTACTTGTTTTTTGTTGTTGGTGTAGAGGTGTACGAAGAACAGGTGACCTCTTCGTTGCTTGCGCCGACGTTGATTCAAGACGTTTAGAAAGTATGAGCTTGTTCACCAAAATAATTGTAAAACCAATAGTGTGTAAAGCGTAGTCGGCAAGACCTGTTCGTTCCTCAATCAGTAACCTGGCGTTTAGCCATGCTCTTGTTGTGTCATGCATTAACCGTTTTAAATACAAATATATAAATAAAAAATATTTTTTTTTTCAATTAAACTTTTACAAGTACTTTTGAATCGTCAAAAGCATCTACCACTGGTTTCTACCGAGAAGAACCAGGAAGGAACTCTTTGGGTTTGATGAACGAATACGGTAAAAGCAGTTACCACTTACGTGAAACCTTTACTGCTCAGTGCCTTGCGCATGCAGCCGGATATTTCCGTAGCGTATTTGTTGGTGTAGAGATGCGCGAAGCGGCGGCTGACCTCTCCGTCCCCCGCGCCGATGTCCACCAGCGAGCCCGTGTTGTTGGGGCCGCGTTTAGCCGAACTCAGCAGTTTGTGGGCTTGTTCCGCGGAAAGTACGAACATGGAACCTCGGCCTAACCATCTGCGGAGAAAGGAAAAAGGAAATTCATTTATGTAAGAAGATATTTCAATATCTCTTTAGTTAGCGTAAGGTCAGCGACATAGCTAGGTTTGCAGTTTGGACCCGTCCATATTCATTTACACTGGTGGCGGTTGCAAACCAAGCTTTGTCGCTGATTGTACTTAAGTATTTAATCTTTGTAAGCGTCATACGGTGAGGCAACTACAGGTACTTAAGGGGAAAATAACATGGTGAGGATGCGTAATCTCTAACGAAAGAATAGATTTCTTAAATTACGACATCCATACTAGGGTAACTAGATAATATTATAAAAATCTTTTCAGGGACCATCCGTTTAATCGATTTTGACGAATTTTGGAACAGTGATAGCTTGATCCTGGGAAAAGACATGCAGTAGCCTATGTTCTTCATCTATTTCGTTTTAAATCTTTCAATCAAAGAGTTCCCACTGGATTTTTAAAAAACCTAAATCCACATGGATGAAGTTGCGGGCATCATCAACTTGGTACACAGAAAGCTTGAATCCCGCGGGTAAGGCCATAGGCTACTTTAGAACCAAAGTTGTAAATTATTTTGACCATTCAAAAGCACTTGCAAAATTTTACTTGAATAAAAATACATTATATTCTAAAATAATTCCCACATGATTTTTATAAACTTAAATCCATGCAGACGAATTCACGGGGATCGTCTAGTTTTTAGTTAGGTAGTCAAAAAACTTTTTCTTGGCCCAATTTATACTCTGTAAGAGGTATGATATCACGTAACAGATAACAAAGTTGCATCGAGGCCACTTATGAGTCAGGTGGAAAGCTATTTAGTGGGTCGGATGCAACAATAGCGCAATTACCCTCCACCGTCAGTTGTGTGGTGGTGTGTTTCCAAGGCGATTCGTGCTGGGCTCGCAATTACCGAGGATAAAACACAAAGCTACGGCTCCGGCGCTGGGCGTCTAGCGATCGAGCGCGGCTAATTGTGCGCCCGCGGCGCCCCGCCAGTGTTGCCTTCAACTAGATCGCTGAATTCCTCACTATTTCTATAAAATACTGGCAATCATGCTCTAAGCAATTCAATATCACTTCAAATGTCACTCATATAAAAATGCGGAAGTTGGAATAATTTGGCCTCATTATTAGAAATACCAAATATGACCTCCTTCAGCTCATTGTTCAGGGGAAAATAGCCGGTAAAAGACCACCTGGTCGAAGAAGAACATTGTGGCTCAAGAATTTACGCCAATTTTAAAGGAAGAGTACCCGATGTCTTTTCTACGCAGCAGAGTCCAAGGTGCAGAAAGCCCTATTGGTTGCCAACCTCCGGCAGGAGACGGCACTTCAAGAAGAAGAATATAATTTGCTTTAAAGGCGAAGCAATAACGGTGATCAATAATACCCATCGCTGGCTCCCTGCTGAGCACGGGTCTTGTCTCAGAATAAGCAGCCCTTGGCCATAGTCTACCACGCTGGCCAGGTGCGGATCGGCAGACTTCACACACCATTGAGAATTGTTAAGAACACTTAGGCATGCAGATTTCCTAAGGATGTTTTCTTTAACCGCTAAAGCAAGTGGTATTTAAGTAATTTCTTAAAACACCCATAACTTCGAAAAGTTAGTGATACGTTTTTTGAAGAGTCTGAACTTTAAGTATTGCTTGCCAGTGTGGTTAGTTCTAGAGGCCGAAGTAGTTTCACAAGCAGATGATAATGAAGGTACTTTATTGAAGAATCCGGAAGCGATAACATTACCCTAGAAAGGGTATTTACGTTGGAGGTTGGTGCGCAGTTTTCATTCCGCGACGACTTCATCGCGCTCCGGGCTAGCGGCGAAAGTGGATAATGACCAGTAAATTCTGCACTCATTAGCTGAGAGCGAGCGTCGCGATCGATACCAATCGTCTTTGCCGAGAAAAGGATAATCGGCGCGAGGGTCGAGCTCTGTTATTAGACGTTGTATCATATATCACGCGCGGCATTACCGGGCCCCCGGCGTCCGCGCTGCAATTACTCCAGGGCAAGCACAGCACAGCTCACTATAACGCCCCTTACATAGTTGAACTTTCAAGGATTGGATATCGACGACTTTACTAACACGTATGAAACTTGTCTTTTTTTAATATCTACCTTAATATTCAGTCTAGCTCTCTCTAGTCTGTTACTCATGACTGACAATCGTGATGACCTCCCTGGCGAGTCAATATATTGCGGTAAATTAGACGTTTCAAAGCATTTATAAAATTTTACAGTCCCATCATCCATCCATACTAATATTATATGCGAAAGTGTGTCTGTCTGTCTGTCTGCTACCTTTTCACGGCCCAACGGTTTAACCGATTTTGACGAAATTTGGTACAGAAATAGCTTCTGTATATCCCGGGGATGGAGATTGGGTACTTTTTATCCCGGAAAATCAAAGAGTTTCTTCGGGATTTTTAAAAAACCTAAATTCACCCGAACGAAGTCGCGGGCATCAGCTAGTATTTGAACAAAAATTTTGCTATTCCTTTATTTCAAAACACGTAGGTACCTGCCCAATCACGTTTCAACAGGAATTAAGTAGGTATGTACTATGTGTCCGCATTTTGTTTACCAATGGATCTTTTAGGATTGTATGTAGGTACCTTAAAAGGCGAAAACTCGTCATCTCATACAAAGTGATGTCTGTCCGTTTTAGGTTCTTGACATAATTCGACGTACAGTTCTATAGTATAGGTAATTAGTGAAAACCCTAAGGACGTTAAGTGCCAGAAGAGCAGCAAATATCAAAAACGACCCTCAAAAACGGATTCTGTAATTGGTGATTGCATTTTTCATGGTGCAATTTATGACAATGTATCGCTGGTTATCGTTCCGGAGCCCGTTTAGGGCCGAACATGGCCCGGTGGTGGCGACGAAGCCGCGAATTGATTGCTTTATTGTCCGCTCCGGCCGACGTGAGATACATGATACATGAAGTCGCACCTTGCGTCTAATGAGCGGTGCCATCACGTAACTGTCGCCGCTACTGGAGTCCCTGCCGCCGAGTCACGACTGAGTTCTCACAGCCCAGGGGGATATAACGCGTCCTTTTTAGGGTTCCGTACCTCAAAAGGAAAAACGGAACCATTATAGGATCACTTTGTTGTCTGTCTGTCCGTCTATCGTGTTTGTCGAGAAAACCTATAGGGTATTTCCCGTTGACTTAGAATCATGAAAGGCAGGTAGGTAGGTCTTAAATAGCACAAGTAAAGGAGAAGATCCGAAAACTGAGAATTTGTGGTTTAAAATGGTGGTGTGGTGGAAAATTTAATTTACTAAATCACATGTAGATGGCGCAATCCGTAATTAACTTGCAGTGATCTAGATAAAAGTGTTACACCGTATACTTTGTATGATGTGGTACGGAACCTTTAGAGTACAAGTCCGACTCGCACTAGACCGATTTTTAGAAAAGCGTGTGATTAAGTTAACATTCATTATGCTTGCTAGGATCAAAGTACTAAACGACATACAGTTCATGAATCTGAAATTAGCGTTGATGAATCTGCAAGTAGTTGTAAGAATCAGCCTCTTAATCGCAGTTTCTTGGGAAATTATAGATATAAATTTGTAACATTTGAACCTTGCGAATTACGGACACTCATTCTGGTCAGTTATCACTTCGTCAATTCTGTTACCTGGCAATACGAGTACCTACTTATTGTTGCTGATTCTTCTGGACCATTTGGTTGAAGCTCTTCGGTATATCTACTGCAGATGTTGAAAAGTGATACAAACAGCAACAATACGACTAAGTATAACATTTGAAACTTGTAAACTGCAAGTGTATCGTTGTAAATAAGGCATAGATCCGTATAGAGACAAAAGTTTAACACCTAAGGGTGACACGAAATTCTTACCGAGTAGAGGAATAGGTAGGTGGCTGGAGTGTATCTATTTCAATAGGATGCGGTGGCTTGCAACAAGGAATCCGATGCGGTTACCGAAGACGGAGGTGAGATGTGTGTGCGGGGCGCGGGGGGCGGGGCTCGTATCGCGATTGCATCGGAGAGCAAACAAGCGGGCGCGGGGTGTCGCGCCCGGGGCCTTCAAATCATATTACCCCCGGCCTCACACCACACGTCATCCGAGTGTGCGTCGCTATGGCGACGGCCCGGCCCGTGCATGATATTAGTACGCTCATCTCCGGGTGTTTAAACTTAACGCCCGCGGGGGAAATTAAAACCGGCCCCGGATCCGGAAGGCGCTCGGCCCTCGTCCGGCCGCGCGGACGGCACCGGCTACCGTCCGGCCGCCTCGTCCCATCGCGCGCCGTCTCGCCTCCCGGTACTTACAGCGCGGTGCAAAGCTTTCAATGTTATTGTTGCATGAGA
Organism: Maniola jurtina; assembly: GCF_905333055.1. NCBI lineage: Eukaryota > Metazoa > Arthropoda > Insecta > Lepidoptera > Nymphalidae > Maniola > Maniola jurtina. The sequence continues at coordinate 9,363,950 of NC_060037.1, read as the reverse complement.
AATTATAATAATTGATATATTAACCTATGTAAAGTGATTTATTATGAATTTTGAAGAATTTGAATTACTTGGTACCTACTAGGTACTTGGGACTTTCGACTCCAGTGTCAGCGACACCGCGACAGGGTATCAGACATAGGTAGGTACTATGCAAAGGTAGGCAACGTCATTCGAGCTCAGCGACACTAACGCCTGAATTAGGCACCTAATACCTAACATTTCAGACCGCTACATTTTAACGAAATAGATCGAAGATTATGATAAGAATTTAGTTACTGCAAAATTAGTTCAATATTGAATAGATGCCAATAATAATAATAATTACTCATACAGCAATGTACAACACAACAGTCATGTAAAGTAGCTAAGTTCGTACCTCCTTGATATCTATGAAGCGTGAATCGAGATAGACGCAACCCCACCCCTTGTATGTAGATATAAGATACCTACACATTTGCTTTGCTCAAAGACATTGTCGCTTTCAGGCACCTCATTAGAGCGCGTCCCATGTGAGCCTACCCGGTGGGTAGTACCCACTACCCACCCCACACACTCCCCGCACACCCTGCGACCCCCTCTCTCACAAAGGAGAGCAATTCTTTTCCTGAGCTCGCAAACTTGGATGGATAATTACAGTTCGGTACCAACCCATTTCTGTTTATTGTCTCAGACGTAATGTAGAGATGTGAAGTTAATTAACTTGATCTAAGATTGGAAACTTTAGTAGGACTCTTTGTCTTCTACTACACTACCTATTATACCCCTAAGTCACATCTATAATTTCCATCGATAAACCAGACCTGTAGCTTGCTGCAGCATTACGTTAAGTTGGAGATCTGTATTTGGTCACACATCAATAAATAATTTATTTAATTTTAAAAATAAATTAATGAGCTTTAAAAGTATTCCATGGTTCTGATCGAATAAGAAAAGTTTTCGTTCTTAATTTTTTTCAGTATCACTGTAAGGTGATCTTAGGATTAGTACTGTAAATAAAAACGATTTTTTGATAACTTTTTACACGAAGCGGTTTTCATTAGATTTCAGTAGGTAGAGTTTAAACTCTGAAGGATGCGCTACTTGCCTTTAGATTACCTAAATCGCAATCTAAAACAGCAGCAGAGCATATGAGCTTCGCCACAGAAGTTTTGATGACAAAGATCAGAATTTAGATGAACCTAGAGCTTTCATATAGTCAGTTATTGTGGGGAGGTAGGTAAGGACGTGCTTAGTTGTTTAGCAAAGTGGAACTAGGTACGTAAACACAGACACTCATCATCATCAATCCATCGTCGGCGCACTACTGTGGACGGCTCTCCTCTCAGCATGAGAAGGGTTTTGGCAATAGTACACCTTTGAGAACATTATGAGGAACTCTCAAGCATGCAGGTTTCCTCACAATGTCAGCTTTCACCGTGAAACCAAGTGATATTTATAATTACTCAAACGTTACAACATGCCTACAATCTACATAGCTCCGAAAAGTTAGGAGTTGTGTGCCCGCGAGCGAACCCCCAGCCACCGTATAAGAGGCCGATGGTTTAACCACTAGGCTATCCCCGCCTCACCAGACGGTTTAACCTCAATAAAAATCAAATCCGATGACATATAATCGAAGTTCGAACCGTCACACAAACGGTTACGTGTCGTTACCTCGAACGGCACTCGAGTCGCAATAAACTATAAAAAAAGTGGATAGTAAAATGTTATAAACAATGAGAGCAGCGCTAAAACGTTTTAGTGTTAAGAGTGGGGCCGTAAACCGTCGACACGCACGCGTAAAATATTAACGATAGCGAAGAGAAAAATGACGACTATCAATGCCTACGGTACCGATTTTTGGCCGCGAGGACGCGCAACAAATAATGGCAGGACAGAATTTATTCGTGGACCCGAATTGGCCCGATTGAATATTTTACCGCGCCACGAATGCGTCCGACGATATTTTTCTATTTCGCCGCCCATTTCTACTATCAATTGCTTAGTTTCCCCCTTTAATATTATTCGTGCGATCAAAGATTAAAGTCGTAGTATGCAAACGAGTGTCGTGTATTGGATTTTTTCTTTTAGGTAGTAGAGAAAACTTCCAACTGAGTAGTCGAACGGATTCCACGAGTAGGCACTCGATATCATGAATTTCTCGTCATGGCTGCCTTTTTTCACATTAACTAGGTATGTTCAAAAATCTTTCAAATAACATTCTATTTTTACAACGGCCTCTAGCACTAGTACCTACCTACCTACTTATTTATTCAATCCCCTGGATTCAATCATTCAGGAAATTGTTGCAACGAGGAACCTAAGAAATACCTAAAAGAATTTGTTAAAGTAGCTTAAATTAAATAATTTGTAAAGGTAGCGAATTCCTTCAATTGCAGGAACTTTTCTCAACCATTGTTACTTGTAACGAGTTTAATAGGAATAAAATAAATGGGAACCTGAAGAATAAAGTATCCAGCGCTGCTTGTAACAAGGGAATCATGAATTATGATAGTTACTCGAGAACCCGACGACTAGTGCTTTGTGTAGCGACCTATTTTACAATTCTATACCTACGTACCTAGGTACTTCTTGAATAATATTTTTAAGGCTAGAGATTGGAAGTCAGTAGTGTAAGTATATTATATTTTAAATAAGTTCTTGTTCTGAAAGCCGTTTAAAAATACATAATTATAGTTTTTCTTTTTAGTTTTCTTTCTTCATATTACCTATTTACTACTACTACGTAATTAGGTAGGTACTTCGTACGACTCATAGCCATACTTAGTCACGATTCTTGTAAGGATTTGGGAATAGTTTTAGCTATGTGGGTAAGTTACAATGGAAACTATCTTAAAATTAAAGCTCTAAAGGAACATGCACAAAGATGATTCAAGCCGATTATGGCAAACCAAAGCAGCTGTCAGCAATGACGGTAGGCAGGCAATAAGTTGAGCGTTTTTGAAACACAATAACCTTTAAAAGGCGTAAAGGCGCATCCCAGACAGACTTTAAAATAACTTCTCGGAGGCGTATAGTTTATTGCTTATTGAGTGCTGACGAAACGCGCCTGCGAAGCTAAAACATTCCGGGATGGAATCTCAGTCAATATCACAATATACGTGGCGACATTGAAATTATCGCTCGGTGGGAGGTGCGGGCTGCCGATGAGATGGAGTGGACTAAAACAAAATGAGAATCGTTTGAAACAATGAGCATTGTCGCGACGTCGCGCGCGCGGGCGCGCTCGCGGGCGCGCGTCGCTCGTTAGCGGGCCGGCCGCCATTGGCCGAGCGCGCTGGGCGGGGCGGGCGACAAACTGCGCACACGCAAATAGCGCACTGCCACACAAATTAAAATAATAAAATGAAAGTAATAAAACAAAGTAAGCGCCGAAGAGTACCCGCTATCGAGCCTTAATGGCCGGGCGGAGGCGACGCCGTTTCGATTTATTGAGTGAGACGCTTCACACCGAGCCACGGACGGCGCCGTCAACGGACGTTATTGTTTCTGTATCTTACACTATCTGCAATGAAATTGTATTTAATCCAAACATCGTGATATCTAAGTATCTACCAGCTACTTAGCAGCTACGCCTACCGATGTAAATGACATTGTAACTCATATTACCTATAATAATTCTACTTAGTGCTTTCGTGCAATAATATTTTCCAATAGGATAAATTGGCAAATTTGCAATATATACCAAATAGGTCTTGTTCATGAACAAACATTAGTTACAACCCATGCTAATATTATAAATGCGAAAGTGTGTCTGTCTATTACCTTTTCACGACGTATCCATTTAACCCATTCAGCCCTAGCACAGACTATAGGTACTTACCTACGGTCTATTTGGGCTGCAAATTGCAAACACCTGTCTCAGTTTTTATTTAGGTAGTGCTTTAGTCTACAAAGTTTGGTGTTAAATGTTCAGTTTTCATTAAGTCTTTAAATATAAAATAAAAAAAATCCACGAAAGGTACGACGAAGACAGCTTGCTTCCCAGCGAAGGACAAAGGCTACATTTTATACCGGAAAATTAAAGATACCCTACGGGATTTTTAAATAGGTACCTAAACGCACGCGGATGAAGTCGCGGGCATCATCTAGTGAACCTAACTGACTCCGATAGCGAGCTACTAATTTCGTAATGTAAATTCCGAACAAAGTTGCAGGCAACTGCAATTAATACCTAATAATAGCTATATTCTCATAGGTGTGTAAGCATTAATGAGGTAAGTTTGCAATAGGATAGGTCGGCTGCGATTCTCGGGAAGGCTTTCAATGAGCTCAGGGGGCTGGCGGGCGGCGGGCTGAGGAGGGGCGACAGAGGGGGGGCACGTAACGAATGTCGCCTCATTTACTAATGTGTCACACACAGGCGGTGCTGTTTCACGAGTAGGGGGGCGAGAGGCTGTATGTGGGGTAGGTATATCCAATTATGTTATGTACTTGTGTCTACATACAAAGCCTTAATTACTTAGGCAGGTACCTATATGAAATTGAACTATTTTAGTACCTAATCAAATTATTATTGATGTAAAAATATCAGTAACGGAGCTAGGAACGTATTCGATCTAGTGGTTCCTTGGTTTGATACCTATGGCACTCTAAAAGTGAGAAAGAGCTCTTATACCTAAATACTTACAGTGCTTCAAATCGCACAAAACTTTAAAAAATAACTCTTTAAGATGTGCGTTTTATGGAATCTTCCCTAATCCATAAGGAGGTAATTAAACGGGGGAGGGGGGAGGGGGATATAAACTTACCTAAATAATAGGTAAATTCATTTCATTTCATTCAAGGGGGGCCTGTTCGACTGAAAAATCAAGAAGTCAAATGTAAGAAGTGGATATTCATAGGTTGGTAATCTAGGAGTCAAAAATATTAGGTCCGTTCCTACGTAATAATATAGGTAGGTACCTAATGGGCATTGGGCATGCATAAGAAAAAGGTGTCCCTAATTATTATCTAAGTAGGTCTTATTTAATCTTAACAAAATTTATCTTGCAACAGCGAAGGGTTTTTTCAGTTGCTGTTTGATTTTGTTTACAAAAGGAAAACGTAATGTTTTTCCTCATCGAGGAGCGCGCTTTGTTAGTTAGCCGGCTCGGGCTGGGAGAAAACATTTGCCTTCAAAGCGTGATTGTGAAAAGGATCGTGATTATTACAGTGCGCGTAGTTAGCGGAGGCTTCATTAGACCGGGGTGACGGTGGCGGGCGGCGCGGGGAGCTCATCTCAGGACTCGGGTGCATCGTGGCTGCGCGCGCAAACAAATTAAAAACGTAAGACGCGCCCTAATCAATAGCCGAGTACGCCGCGAAGCCGAATTAACTCGCCCGAATGAAAAAATGAACAAAATTATATTCGCGCGAGACCTCGAACCCGGCGGGGGGAGCCCGCCCGAGGAAATTGCTTTTCTTTCAGTGGGCGCGCACACACGGCCGGCGCGTCGGCGACGAGCGCCGAGAGGGTTAGCTGTAGCCCGACACACACAATATTATAATTTACGTTCCCCGTATATCGCGTTGTAAGTAGGTGCTTTACCTGGGCGTTTCACGCCTGCTCAGCCCTCGGCTCTCGCTAAATCTGAGCTTTATACGTTCACTTGACGCGACGAGAGCGATATTAGTTTCGAGCCAACTCCTTTTCCACTACGTTATTTATTAATGCTCTAGGAAGCCAGTTGTAGTTCCCTCTCTACTCTTTTAAAGCTCGTATTTCGACGTAGTTATTATTATCTTTAGCTTTTGTACCTACCTACTTGAATCACTTCACTCGTCACTTTTTTATGACGACTGAAAAGTACCTACTTACCCGCAACTTCGTCTTAGTAAATTCAGTCACATCTATGAAATCTTCAGCTATAGAATATATTATAAGCCTAGGTAGGTATATGTGGCTCTTCACAATTTTACAGTTAAGTTAACGAACACCACAGATTTAAGAACGCAATATGAGGAGGCGTTTCTTGATAAGATGTGTTTGTTGTCTGATGGAATTGTATTTTGAAATCATTTTAATTTCACTCAAAATCCGTAATATTCTAAGGACAAGGTTAAGTTGCTTAACCTTGAGGTTAACCTATAATAAGGTCAAACATACTATATCGTCATTCATACTATACTATACTATATAGTATGCGGTTGTTTCTTATTGCTGCTGAGTGGTCAGTGCCTCGTAGCTTCTATTCACAAACATTTTTATAATGGGTATGATTTGGCGCGAGTCTTGAAGATAGGTATATGTAATTATGGACATTTTCAAGTTGCTAACTTGCTCTTGAGTCGAATTTAGTGGTACCTAAATAAAAGTCCAAAGTTAGGTAGAATTAATTAACGATATTACCTACTCGTAGGTACGACTAAAACAATAGGTAAAGCTTCGCAAGCCTCTACGTGCCTCTACACAGCTGTGTATAGACGTAGCAGGTTTCTCATTAATCGAAGGCGCTCGTAGTCCGCCCAATTAACGCGTAGGCGAAGATCCGCCGCCCAGCGCCGGCCAATGGCTGCCGCGCGGGGATTAATTAAGTAACTTCCCGGCAACTCACCCCCTCGCCTCCCCCGACCCACCCCCGCACGTCCGCAGACTCCGCGGACACGCCCGGAAAACTAACCACCTAATGAGGGGAGATGACCTCACGTGTTTGTGTGCTTTGTCTGTCCGTGTACGTACAAACCTCGTCCGAATGCTGGTGTTGGCCTTTTGTGTACCCGTTATGTATTGTGCTTTATGTTCCTGTACTACCCCCATTAGCTTTCATTTGCTGCAACGGACAAGGGTTACCGCAATCTCGCATTTTGTTTGCTGATACTATTTATCCAACAAAGGCTAATGAACTCTCCTCTATTCGTGCTTCACTCTGTGCCTAATCTTTTCAACTAAATACCTAACAGTATACAGAAACTGTATGTCAAAGTCAATATTCAAAATAGGTACCTACCGTTGTACACTCTTTGATTTTCAATTGTTGAATTTGTATGATTCTTTAATAAGCTAAGCTGTTTCCGAGCTCCCTGGTCCTTAATCTAAGCAGTTTGTAAGATAATTGTGGTGACATTATGGTGTGGCGAAAACTTATTTCTAAATCTACGATGGTTCCAAACGCGCCCTGATCTGATAAGCCCATCATATGCAACCGTATGTAACCATAATTTAATAATAAAGGTCATCGGTTTTTATGCGCAGGTTCAGGTATGGATTAGGGACGATCGATAAACGATCATGTATTTTCAAGATGAAAGTGTAAATGTTATCAATTGATCGAGGTGAAATCGGACATACCAGCTGCCTACACTTGGAAAATCTCTTTACGTTGAGTAACAATTAGACGAATTGCCCCGAAAGAGTAACGTAAATTCTGTTCTGTAGAATTAACGTTACTCTTTCGAGGCAAAACCGTTTCTGTTTGTTTTTCCACGTTTCTTCGAATTACACGGTCAGGGTCAATGTCGCAAGTTTCGATAACATACGAAAGAGGCTCTAAAATACTACGTTTACGTTACGTTAAGGATACTCGCGACTCTATTGGAGTGGATTTAGGTTTATAAGAAATCCCGTGGGAACCCTATGATTTTCCGGGATAAAAAGCAAGCTATCGTTGTACCTACCTACCAAATTTCTTCAAAAACAGTCAAATCTTAACTGAACGCTTAATTGAATTAAACTATCTAGGAATAGGATTATAGTATCTAGGAATAATCTCCTACTAATATTTGAGAACGAGCAGTGCAAAGGTTAAAAGGAGGCTATGTCGGAAACGCCGATGACGGATAGGAAGGGCGACTGTTGGCGCCGCGCAGACGAATAATGGACAGATATTATGTATCCTTGTAACAATACAAGCAAGCGATTTCTTATTTATAACTTCCTACTCGTCGATGTCTCAGCCGATGGACGTCCACAGCTGGACATTGGGTATCTTTATCTCTGTAGGAATATATCTACACACTCTACGGTCGCGTACAGTTTGTTTTAGTGGTTCCCTAAGACTCGTTTGATGTCGCCTATATCCTAATAAGTACCGTTGTATTTTCCTCGTTACCCAACCCAACTTCCTACTAATAGTTCCTTTAATGATTTTTAATGAATTGAATAGAAGGCAGGTAAAACCATTACCTGATGAGTTCTAAAAACTTACTGCTGCCAATCCAACAAACTGTTTTCCTATAGGTACTGATCGCACTTAGATAAGTAGGTACTTACTTATATGGCAAATATTCGGACTGCACACGAAATTGTTGTCGTCGTCAACCGATAGACGTCCACTGTTGGATGTCCACTGTTGGACGTAGGTCTCTTATAGGAACTACCACGGGCCGCGGTTTTGTGCCACCCGGATCCAACGGCTCCCTGAGAGGTCTGCCAACGCTGCGCTTTTCGGTGCGAGATCGTCATTCCAGAACCTTGAGACTTGAGACCCCAATACCAATCGGTTTTTCGAAGTATAGGTACGTGCCCCATCCGTTTCCACTTCAGCTTCACAATCCCGTGGGCTATGTCGGTGCTTCTACGGATCTTGACATTATTGTTTTGATCACGTAGAGAAACTCCAAGCATAAATTCGAAAATTTTATCGTGCGAATCTAGTCACACTTTAGTAGGTCCAGTCCAGTAAGGGTGACAAATCAATATCGAGCTATGCTGCGCTGTACTGCGCTGTGCTGTGCTGTGTTTCTTAAGCTTCGTTTTTTTAACAATCAACATCAAGCTGTGCTGCGCTTTGCTTAGCTCAGTATAAAAGTAATTAGCAGCTCGTGTAGTCGTTTATCTCGTCAAAAATGACTTTATTTTCAAAAAAACGTAAACATTACGACATAGTTGAATCCGATGAAGATGAAAGTGAAGAAGAAGCGGATATGGATATTTTATGTGCTCGACACAGCGCGGCTCAGCACGGCGGGTAGCGCGCCTCGCTTGAGACTGCTGCGTTGATAAACAGAGCGTAGCCTCACACAGCGCAGCACAGCATAGTTTGTTTGTATCCTCATTACAATATTAGACGAGCGAGTTGACCAAACATAGCACAGCGCAGTACAGCGCAGCATAGCTCGATGTTGATTTGTCACCCTTACGATTCGTATAGTAATGTGCTATCAGCTTGATATCAAGACTGTCCTTTGGGCGAAGTGTCGAGTATTGCACATCCATATAAATAACGCCCATCAGTCAGTTATTTATACGGAAAATTTCCATTGGACTCCTCGTTTTGGCCTTAAACTTGTTGCTGTTTAGGACGTCAATTGTATTTATAAATTTAAATCATCGCCATTGAAATTCACTCAAAGTCTCAAACTATCTGTAGGTATCTAATCTCGTGGCATCGAGAAATCCATAACGGTAACATTAGGTATCTATCAACATTGACAATTGTAGGTAGGTAGGTATATACAAACAATCTGTAAGGGGGAGCGAAAAAGTGACTATTTAGGTACGGCCGAAATTAAGAATATAATCAATCTAGTAATACAATATGTCGATAAATTATTTAACAACGTTGTTATTGGTCAAAGATGTCTCCACTCAACGGACGTAGATACGTCATATTATGTCCAGTTTGAATCCGAGATATTCTCACCGATGACGGAGAAATCGGAGAAGTCGGATCTAGTGCGTAAGTAACGATACAAATACTATGACTGCCTACTTCGGAACGTATTTTCACGGATTCGGATCGGATGAGTACGTAACCGCCCTTATAGTAGACTGATCATCGTACAATATATTGGATTTAAAGATGTGCTTTTATGACGTATTAACATATTTTAGAACTGCTATTTATCCTTGAATTTGTTAGTATGTAACTATCTCATGTTTATGATTGACGAAAGTATTAAATATGTAGTCGGGTTCATAAATAAGTTAACAGCAATGAAAGTTTTATGGGCCATATACTTTATCATGCTTTGAATTTCATCAACGCTACTGTAACGCGAGATTTTATCGTTAAGTTCTTCATATCAGTTGTCTTTTGGTTAATATAAACAATATCAGACGAGATACGTTGATATCTACAGTGTGTTTGTTTTTTACCTCTTTGCCATATATTTCTTTAACATTATATGAACTTTTCTTGTATTACCTACTAAGGACCGGCTTACACCTTATCTTGCTAGTAAGTTGAGTAGGTAAGTAGTGATGCAGTCTAAGAAAGGACGCTAGCGAAAACAACGAAATAAGTTCAAACATACTGAAACATGCGCTGCTTGCGACTTTTATGGGTCATCTGGTTGCACTTATCAACTTCTACGAGATATTAAAAGTTCTGTATATGTTGATATTAGGTAAATTTACTACCATAGCCTTAGATTCAGAGTGCTGTTTCTACCAAGCTGTGAGAAAAATATCTGTAGGATCTGGAATTTTCTACGTATTGTACGTAGTTTACGTAAGCGGGTAAAAACAAACGGGCTAGTATAATCGTCGGCGCGGGATGCAGGGGTGCCAAAATAACTAATAGTTTTCGCGGGGGCGTGTTAGCATTTTTCTTCTGGCGGTGACGGCCGGGCGGTATAGGGGGAACTAAGGGGGGTGGGGGGGGACGAGGCCGACTTCAGTGGCCCCGCGGATCATTTACACTTCATCGGCTCTCTTAATAACACGTTAGTCTCGAATGCTGTTGTTATTTTTCAATGATGTATCGATTTAAGATACCTAATAAGAACGTGTAGTAAGTTGGTACCTACTTAGGTAGTTCTTTCACAATATTATTTAAAAAAAAAGTGCGGTTCAAACGATTGGAACCTCGGAAGAAACCCAGCAATTGGATACCTAGCTCTATAGCTCAGTTCATCTTGGTCACGAAATATAATTTTAGTTCTAGTGGAAAGGGCTGAGTTATGATAATAAAGCGATCATACTCATTTGACATATTCCTTGCTAGTCATCTTTGCACATCCCTATTGGAAAGGCAGCGTAGAGATATTATTATCTACTAAAGTTTGAATTCTTTATGGTGTCAATCTGATAGGTATGTTTAGACTAACTACACGCTGAAATTTCAATGGTTGTTGGCCTGAAGCGAAATGATTTTGTCATGGTACCTATATAATCGACTTTAAAGTATAAAAAATATTACAATAAAAATGGCTTTACAATCGAGAAAAACAAAACTCGAAAGAGACCTCGAACTAATAGCAATAGGTACGGGCTACTACACTACCACAGGCAAGGCTAGTTTATGCCGTATCTTAGAGCTATTATGAAAAAGTTTCCTAATGTTCCGCCCACCTGACTAGAGTTTTCAAGAGATACCCAATTAACATCCCATTAGAAATCATTTAACGTAGACGTTATGTAAAGTCCGTCGCCCACTAGGGATCGATTAATCAACGCCCTCTCTCAGTACGCCCGGAAAAGCAACCCTTTCGTCTTAATTACCACGCCTTGCTTCAGTCCTCGTTCCCCATTGGTCGGGTCTCGTGACGCTCTGTCGCCCTCGTGTTTTAATTGGTCGATGGTAATTAACGCAAAGTAATCACGAACCGCGGCGAAGGGGAAATTCATTTGAATTTTTAATTACCCGGCCGGCAGTGTTTTCAGACGGCTATTGGTGGATTTTCCGACTTGTTTACTTTGAAACAATGCCCATTGGTTCACTGGTCGAATGATTTAGGAATATTTTTTTATTGTTTAGGCACATTGTTTAATACGTAAAGCTACGTATTTGTTATTATCATTAACTTACACTTAGTTTAGTCCAGTAGTTTCTATGAACTAAAAATTTACCGTTACCGTAAAGGTGAGTGAAGTCTGCCAACACGTACCTACTATGGCCTAAACCCTTCTCATTCTGAGAAGAAATCCTGGGCCGGCGAGTTGAGCGGTTGAGATTTATAATCTCGAATCATCATTAGGTATACCTAATCTCAACCTTTTGCCTTTGAAATTTTTAAATTATGTCCGTTTTGAATCAATAAAGCTCGTTGTCGTCTGGTTATAAATTTTTTATTAGGTACATGATCCTAGTAGGATCCTTCGTCTACTCCGTCTTAGACTGCATCATCACTTACCACCTGGTGAGATTGCACTCAATTGCTAACTAGTAGGTACCTATCGGAATAATAAAAAAAACCTACTGCATTGAATTTTTATTTTTCTCGTTTAGCTATGCTGAATATAATTTCATAATAGGTATGTACATAGCTGATAATAGTTTAATCGTAGGTATATTTATTTAATTGGACGTATCTACATACATTAGTAACGCTATGTAGTCAGTAATCATCAACAGTGGTAGAAAAACTCACTTGAATTTCTAATTACTGGCTCGAGAATACAGACGCTAACGATTGATATCTTCTCTTCGGAGATACCTAAGTAGGTAAGTATTTACCTAAGTATATTATGCTTGTTTGCTTTCAAACAATTAGGGATTATCTTTTTATTATTTGCTATTTAATTAATTTACTTTTATAAAATACCTAAACCAGTTTATGTAGGATGTTTGTATTTCCTTAGTAATTTGTTATCAAATCTTTGTTATTAAATGGCCAGGCCAGTTTCACTCTTGGTACTTGCGGGATTAATTACTATTATTTCATAGCTTTAGGTTCTCACTTCTGTCAGCAGACCCCTATCTGTTTTTTTTTAGTAAACCCTAATAAGTAATATCGATAATTTCATCGGTAAACGTAAGTCGATTACAGTAATCGATTATCGGGCGTCGGCCGCAGACGTAGTTTAGCATGGACGCCCGCCGCATGCCGAATTAGCTCATTAAACAACCTTCGCTCCAAATTCTACCCTCTTGAGAGGAGTCTCTCCGTCACTCACTCCATACATAATATGTAGTTTGGCTCTCATTCGAATACTAACTAACCACTGATAAATAACATTTTGTGGATAGCTACGTTCTATGAATTAATATTTATGCCTGTGGATTTTCCAGAGTTCGGTTAAAATATTCAGTTTCAAAATTAACACGGTTTCAAGAATTTAATACAATCAGTTAAATTAAAACCAATAAGGTAGGTATGTATTTTTACGGAAATCTCGCCAGATTTAGACCTTGACAGACCATAGACATAATTTATTTAATTAATTATTTAATTAGAACGGACCTTTTAAGTCCAATTACACTAATTAGATTAAGTTACACAATAAAAATAAATATTAGTTGCTAAAACGTGTCTACAAAATTACATCGAGTTTGATTGGTCAATATTCAAATGAGAACCAAATTACGTTTGTATGGAACGAGTGACGGAGAGTCCTCTGTTAAAGATTTATCCTCCGACTTTCGCTATTGCCAATTTGAATACGGCCGCCTCTCGGCACTCGCAGACCGCAAGCACCCGCAAGTCTCGATTGGAACTGAATTTGAAATTGGTCATTTTTGGTCGCAGCTTTTGGCGATGTCATCTAAACGGGTTATATTTTAGGTTATTTTATAGTTACCCTCGAGTCTTTGAATGCGAAATTGCTTTTGAAAAGCGCTGAGTCCTATATATCCTGGAACAGTATCTTATAATGAAGTCTCAATTGAAACAAAAGATAAACCACTTTCCTATATAAAGTATTGCATTGAGCGAAGGTTTACAATTTACACTCTACCGAAAAAAAAAGTTTTTTTCTTTCAGTACGTATCTTAATTAAATAATTAAATTACCTTAATTTACAATCACACGCGAGATTTGAACTAAAAACTCTCAAAAATTTTGGACTGTAGCGCTCACGTATTGATCAAAAAATTCTAAATTAATAGAAATGGTATATTTTGCAGCTTGTACCTATAACACTGGGACAGCGTGTAGCCGACAAACACACTCGTACACAAGTGTAAATTAAAAATTTTCAACACCCCCGACAAATCATTTTCAAATAAATAATTATGTATATCTAGGCAACGTCCATCTTGACAGCTTGACATTTGTCAATTGACACTTGAATATTATGAACCTAAGGGTTATCTAACCTTCTTTTCTACAAGAAAACTAGAAAATAGCTGATAACTTTTAAACGGCTGAACCAATTTTTTTGGATTATAGCTAAGAACACTCTCGATCAAGCCACCTTTCAAACAAAAAAAACTAAATTAAAATCGGTTCATTCGTTTAGGCGCTACGATGCCACAGACAGATACACAGATACACAGATACACAGATACACAGATACACAGATACACACGTCAAACTTATAACACCCCTCTTTTTGGGTCGGGGGTTAAAAAATAATTCGAAAACAATTATTTACCTATTATTATCTCTAGCGCACTGATGTTCGAGAGTGCGTCAATGCTCAAGCCATTTACCTAATTCACCCACCGCCACCTGAGACTCACAACTATTTATATTAGTGCTAATCCTATTGACCTAATAAACCTTAAATTTAATAAACCTACTCACGATTACAATGTGTTACATACTTACGTGATTCTTCGCGTTATATACCTACTGTAGATTATTTCTTTAAGCAATTAGTTAATAGGTACCTTCGTTGCAGATAGGCACCGAGGACAAACCTCTGTGGTTTTTTCGGTGTTTTTAGTTTAAGCTCTTATTTGTATGTATTTTGTTTTGATAATAAATAAATAAAAATAAATAATAAAACTGAAGCTCTTATCAGCTCTCTCTCTTTCTTTCTTTACACATCTGAGCGGCTTCTTTAGGACTTCTACTCGTATTCAGAATTCCTTGGTAAAGACACGCAGACTCATGTGTGGCACATGCACAATTTCACACACGATACCACGAGCACACACACACATGTATAAAGCCTATCTCAACGTCAACACAATTAACGTTAAAAATATGTACCAGGAAAAAGAGAGAACCATTTGATTGATTATGCGGCGTCTAACAGTAAATGAGTGAAAATGCCTTATTGGATGTTGCATGAATAAACCAAACAATTCTCTGTTACGGCAACCATTCTGCGGGCGCAAGCATAACGGCGAGTAGAGATACCAAATGCAAACATACATTTTCAGGGACTTTCCGATTTTAACGCTTCTCGTTTTTATCCCTTTCTATATTGTGTTCCTCATTAATGAAGGTCATGAGCTTTGACTCCTTACATTAATCAATAATCATACTCGTTTTCATAAAAGTTGTTGAATATAAATAGTTGTAACTTTTGATCACAAACGAGAGTAGATATACAGCCTATGGTTTAAGATCATAATTGGAATGATTCAGCTTGATTGAACAAATATATATACTGTCACCTAGAAGTGTACGATATTATTAGGTGTCGTACTTAAAATTTAAATCTACCTTAAAGCTCAACTCGTCTAACTTGTTGATAAAAAAATATACCTATTGCACTTAAAATCAAATACCAGAGAGAGAAAGAAACATATAAAATTACAGACAACGATAAAGTAACAGTCGCTTTGCAGTGAGAGGTCCGGAGTGCGATTCCCGGCGGGCGAAATTTGGGATTTAATAATTTCTCAATTTTCTCTGGTCTGGTCTGGTGGGAGGCTTAATTTTCTCTGGTCTGGTCTGGTGGGAGGTTTAAGTCGTGGCTAGTTCACCGTACTGGCAAAGCCGTGCCGCCAAGAGATTTAGCGTTCCGGTACGATGCCGTGTAGAAACTAAAGGGGTATGGGTTTAATGAAAACTGCTATACCCATTCCAGGTAAGCCCGCTTCCAGCTTAGACTGCATCATCACTTACCACCAGGTAAGATTGCAGTCAAGAGCTAACTTGTATCTTAATTTAAAAAAAATTACACTCGTTAAAGAATGGTATGATTACGAGTTCGTATGATATTCGTGAATGCGATCGTGACGTGTTCGTGTGAGCAATCGCCATCAACATACATGCTTCTAGGATTATCCTGAAAGTGTCAGAGGTGTGGTTTTGTTAACGATGAGTTAAGGAGGTGTTTATGCGCTCGCACCGTGGCTACTGACGTTGAGTGACGCGACCGTCCATACAGATGCATTTAATAAGGTAAACGAGGTGCTACGTATGCTTCCGATTCCGGGCTGTAATTAGCACTGAATAAAATTTGTACTTATACAAAACTTCACCAAAATTTTCGACTACTATTTAAAAAAACGGTTTTTGTTTCTTTAAATTAATGTTGGTGGCACATTACATTCGAGCCGCACGCATCGCCGTTGAATGTAACGCATTTTCTTTGCAGCAAATGCCTTCCTCTGCAGAACGCGTCACCTGCGCCAAATAAGCAAGGCGTGCTGCTGGGATTAGTATTTTTCAGTATGGAAAAGTTGCATCTCGTCTCGTTCGGAATGTGTGAACAGCATTAGAACTTATAATATGACCAATTATTGGTTTGCCTGCTGCTTACCGCCGTAGTTTGACAGCTAGAGATCGAAATCACCTCGGATTGGCTGAGGTTTTCTCACTATTAGTTAAATGCAATTATAGTAAGAAAACTATATTCAGCACAACAATTGCCATAGCAGTAAGGTAATAATCACGACTTTCCTGCTAAGGCGGCTTGTTGCAGTTATAAATCATTCAATAAGTAGATATGTATAAAGTTTATATATTCACTCCATGACTTAGCGACTTTCACGCTTTTTGTCTCCGCAAACCTATTTCAATTTGGCGGATATTTAGTGGCAAAATTGCCACTTTGAAGGTGATAAAAACCTTAATTACAGAGCTTAAAAATGGCACCCAACGGGCTTCATCAGAAAAATAATCAACGCGGGACGCGCAAGAAGTTTATTATCTAAAAAAGAATTTGTCAACGTTATTTCTATCGATAAAAACTTATCCGATCCCATTTTTTATCCAATTAAAGAGGTTCCGACGGCTTCTTACGAGTGGTTGTTAGTTTTTAGAGGTGTTTTTGCCTGGGGCACGGGTCAAGCGCGCTGAGACAATGCGCGGCATAGCTGGCTGGGTGTTGCCACACATAAGGTCACCAAATACGCCACATATTCAATCGAATATACAGGGCGGAAAAACGAACGGCAAATGGAGGAAAAGGACATTAAATATTGAAGATATCATAATATTATGATGAGCTATTGATTTCATGATTTAATTTAATAGTAATATGTTTGTTTGAAAGGATTTTTAGTCCAACTTGCACTTGACCGGTTTTTTAGATAGTAGGTACCTACTAATCATATTAGTATTAAAAAGTGTAAATAGTACAATAATTAAATGTTACAAGTGATAGCGCTGTTTCCGCGTAGGTACATATCCTTATTATTCGCTTCAATCACTGCTGAGCCAGCACATTATTCTTAGAAACGCTGGATACTTGTCAAATATATTCTTAAAATGTGTATCTTACCTTTAAAATCACCCCAAAACGGGATAATAGTTCAAAAGTTGCTACACTGCTGTTCGAACTTCGAACGTCGTAGTGCCAAACGCTTGATGCCGTGTGCCGACTACCGAACCCCATCCAGCGCTATTCGATTCATTCATTGCTAAGCCAACATGTTTTCCTCAAAGCTCTTCTTCTCAACAGTCAGTAGCATTGCTAATTTATTTTCATAAAATATGGTGGACTTTGGACATTATGATTCATTCACCGGCGAGCCAGCGCTTTTTCTCTGCAGCGTCATGCATTCCGCCCGAACGCTGTGTCGTACACTCATGCTTGCAAGCAATCTGTACACTGTGTGGCAAATTAGTAAACGACAATATGTTACGTAATGCACAAGTTAACTTGTAAAATTATCCTAAAACGAGGGAATAATTTAAATGCAGCAACACTATGCCATCGCCGTGCCACGCGCGTTCCGAAACCCATTCAGCGCTAATCGCTTCATTCAACGACGAGCCAGCGCTTATTCCTCTGCAACGATCGGTCCTGCATTCCGACCTTACGCAGCCAGTGACTCGGTCTGTAGGTAATATTGTACGTATACTCGATCTGTCCACTCTGTGGCAAATTAGGTGACGACAATATGTTACTTAATACACTCAAAAAGTTAACACCAAAATTACCCGAAAATGGGGTAATAACTTAAAAGGAGCAACACTGCTCGACCATCCTGCCGCGCGCTTGGTTCCGCGTGCCGTAACCCATTCAGCGCTAATCGCTTCATTCACCGACGAGCCAGCGCTTTTTCCTCTGCAGCGATTGGTCATGCATTCCAACGGAACGCAGCCCGTTGCTCGGCCTGTAATGTCGTATACTCGATGCTTGCACGCAATCTGTCCACTCTGTGGCAAATTAGTTAACGACATGTTACTTATCACGGTGACATTCCTTACGTGATGTTAACTGCATTGTTTCATTGGGCAATTAATTTAATATTATCAACAGGGGTTGAATGCAACTAAGGTGAGAATATTTGATGTAAGGGCTCAAGCATACCTAGAGAGTGGAGTGGAGCCGAGTTTTTTTATAACAATTTAAACTCAGCTTTATTTGCTTTGACATACGTACGTTTAAAATTTAGTATAATGAAAACAAAATACAGAAAAGATACAAAAGTCGCACGGCGCGGCGCGGTGTAGCCGTTATGTTAAATTAAATAAAGATTAGTTTGGAAATGTTATGAAAAAAGACGCTTCTCCACAGCTCCACTCCACTCTTTCAGTGTGCGTTGCGGTTAATAGCAGGTACTTATACCTACTATATTTTCACATTTATTAAGAAACTAGCCGATGCCCGCGACTTCGCCCGCGTGGATTTAGGATGTTTGAAATCCCGTGGGAACTCTTTGATTTTCCGGGATTAAAAGTAGCCTATGTGCTAATCCAGGATATTATCTATCTCCATTCCAAATTTCAGCCAAATCCATCCAGTAGTTTTTGCGTGAAGAAGTAACAAACATACACACACACACACACACACACACATACAAACTTTCGCCTTTATAATATTAGTGTGATGCAAATGCGATCTGATGACGACATCAGAATTTTCAAATATCAAATTCAGTATGAAAACTTACAGTAGCATGGTTTGGCTGTGCTGTACCACCTACTTGTACGTAGTGAGCGATCTCCGTTAAACGAGCTCATAGAATATCGATCTACGAAACATTCATGGATCTCTTGAGTTTTTTTTAATAAATCTTAGACAAAAGAAGTAGAAATATCGGTGTGCAGTTTGTATGATACTTAGTTGCTCTTTGAGCTGAAAAGTTCTAGAGTGGTGAGGGTGTAGTAGCGCTTATACTGTGAACGTCCATTATTTAGGTACGATATGATGATTGTGATATTTGTAGTGAGAGATTTCCATAAGCAACAGATAGAAAGGCAAGCGAGCATATCATTATCTAGACATTAAATCTAAATAAAACAGTACCATCGCTGCATAACGGCACGAAACAGGGAATAAACGGTAATAAACTAAGAGCATAAACTTTTAAAGAAACAGCAAAATTTATAATTGGATTCTAACTGTGAATAAAACAATTAAATGTTCGGTAACATTGTGAGAAATAAGAGCAAATTGAGAATTTTATAATTTAAAAAAACGCTTTAATTACGAAGCGTGGTTAATTTGATAGAGCAAAAAGTGTCAACTAATTAAAGTTACTGCGAATTTACAATGAATACCTACCATTTTGTGCCGATTTTAAAATGCTACAGATTTTTATATATACAAATCATAAACCTTTCAAAAGGACAAGAAGTTATCCGGCTATATATGGTCAGCTACCCGTGCGAAGCTGAAGCGGATCGCTAGTCAAAGTATAATTGATATCGCTATAAAGTCAATTTACTGTCCATGTTACGTCGTCATCTATGATGTCAATTTTGGGTAGGTGTGTGGAAAGTTATAGATATGCACACAACCAGAGTTTCAAATTCATTGAAGTAGAATTTCGTGTACCTAACTAATTTAAAAATATTAGGAGTAAACAAGAAATTTATACTACAGTCGGGTCATACACGGCTTAAAACCCGCTAAGCCAGCGTGAAATAACGACGTAAGAATGTCTTTTATAATATACGACACGACAGCATATTATCTACTCAAAGTTTGGACTATTTACACAACGGTGATAACTTAGCCACAGTCGTCGTTCGTTCGTCTCATCACTCTAAACCAACGAGCGACACGTACTGAGCATAGGTCTCTTGTAGATGTAGATGGATTTAAACCGAACGAGCAAATGCTTTCTCTATCTTTACTCTGTCTAATTTTCTTTACATGAAAAGAGAAGGAACAATCGGTCTCTATTTATCCAAAGAGAATTTGACAGAGTGGTGACAGAGCAAGCATTCGCTCGTTTGGTCTAAATATACATCAAAATGCACGGTTTTCCGTAACTATACTAAACTTTCATTAAACTGTAAGCTCTAAAAGTGGAACCATCACAATATTTCGTAAGAAAAAGATAAAGTTCACAAAATTATCTGAATGCACATCGCTTTTAGATAATTTTCAGTATATTTTCAGTCAGCAAGTAAGAAACTGGAAAACACTGGAAAAGTCATGCTCATTATCGTATCGTGTCGTCGTGGTACAATGTAAAAATACCCAGATATTGAGTACCTACTCACTAACTACCGCTGACCGATATTACGTACAACATACTTATCGCACTTAAATATAGCCTACTTGTTTCCTTTGGGTCAACGTCAATATCGTTTTGATGAAGATAGCAATACAAATCAGTTTATTGTTATGATTCTAATATAATAGAAATCAGCACTCGTTTGATTGAATCCATAAGATAAAGATGAATTCATGATCTTTATGAAGATCTTGATTCTTGCGGGTAGAAACCAAAAAAAAGGTTTCCATTAAGGTTGCAAATATAGGTGCTTAACTGCACGAGTAATACATGCATGAAATCTGATAGCGCCTACTAGAACAGTAGTTGTTACAACGGATTTACAAGTTCAGTGGGTAGAGTGGACACGACGGGAGCCCTGGCCGGGCGGAGGGAGGACGTCTAGGTGGTCGGCCGGTGACGGTGCGTACCTACTCCCGCAAGGCATGACTCACATGCTCAGCGCAGCGCGTGAGCAGTGAGCGAGCCTGTGTAACCCAAGCCGCGCAGTAACGCCGCGGTCGCGCCATAACATAATTAAAAATGATTTAAAGCATTCGCTCCGGCTGCTTTGTTTCGCGCATTATGTTTCACTTGTTCGCGTTGCCGTCGCTCGTACACCTCCATTTTTAACGCGTCCGCTCTTAATTCTGTCACAGTTTTTATAACCCTTTTGTGTTTATTAATGCCCTTTTGGCTCCGGTAGCGCTACGCTTCTCGGAACACGGTTTTGACGCGACATTTCTTAGGCCCGCCGTCGCGTCGTGTCCCTGCGTTAATGAAGCATCCGATTGCAGACCCGTTAGGGGTCCAAATTTTTAAATAGTTAATTACTTTTTTTCTTCCTTCGATTCTATTCTCCGGCTCCTATGGAATTCAAGAATGGAACCATAAATAAGTGTAGATATAACTTGTGCTATAGGTACGTACGTTACCAATCAGGTCCGTAAATAACCAAGTGGGAATAAAGTATTATAATAATAGCCTTTAAAACTGAAGGTGAAGTAGGTAATAAAATTTTAATACATCTTTGGTGAACAATAGCAGTATTAAGGCAGGAGGCGCGGGCTGTAAATAAGTATGAAAAGGATTAACTTCGGCTTGTTGACGCGTCGCGGCCGGTTATTGCCGCCCGCTGCCGGCCATTCGGCGACCGTATCCTGGTTCCCGAAAAATAATTATTCACGGGTCATTGTGGTTGATAACTCTCTAAACTTTGACGTTGCAGTCACTTTTTGGAATCGATTTGATAAGATTGTAGTATATGGTACGGCAAAGTGCAGATAGAGCAGGAGAGTGGTGTACTTGCGTTACTTCTAACAAAATTGCAGACTAATTCTGTATGGTTTTGATAATATTTTCAACGTCCGTCAGCTATTCGATCACTCAATTTGTAATCTCATACATTTTTTTTTACAAATGAATGAATGAAATCTTAATGGATTTTCTGGTTCTGAACTTCACCCGCTGATCTTAATTAATAACAAGTGTAAATTAAAAATTTATAACACCCCCGACAAGTGAAGGTTACAGTAACTAGAAAATAGCTGATAACTTTCAAACGGCTGAACCGATTTTCTTGGATTATAGCTAAGAACATTCTCGATCAAGCCACCTTTCAAACAAAAAAAACTAAATTAAAATCGGTTCATTCGTTTAGGCGCTACGATGCCACAGACAGATACACAGATACATAGACACACACGTCAAACTTATAACACCCCACTTTTTGGGTCGGGGGTTAAAAAGCTTATCACTGTTTTCCCAACTAACAACTGCATAATCTAGTAAAACCATTGCCCGCCGAGGTCACTTGGCTTCAGTCGCACTGGTGATCCATCAAGCGGTCTATCCGTCACCGGCTTGTGTGCTGCGGACGACTCGACGGACAGTCGAACGCATGTTTTATAGATTGCGAGCTGCTTTTGACATTTTGCTTTATCTACTTGACTTACCTACGGGGATTACGCTAACATTGCGTTCATTATAACAAGTGTAAATTAAAAATTTATAACACCCCCGACAAGTGAAGGTTACAGTAACTAGAACAGAGCTGATAACTTTCAAACGGCTGAACCGATTTTCTTGGATTATAGCTAAGATCACGATAGGTCGAAATGGCAAGTCGAGGTGGTCAAGATGGGATAGGCAAATGGCCTAATATGTAACCTAACCTAACTCGGTGCGGGCTAGCGCGAGGGCGGTACGGGTGTCTCCACACCCCGATTGCCACCTCGACCAGTCGCGTAGGTACTATAGGCAGTTGACGTCAACTAGATGGCGAGATATTATATTGGCCATATACACCCTAAACGGCTTTAAGGTATCCATTAGAGATGGCAGCTTCTGCAAAGATTCTTGATTTGCAGAGACATTTTTTACAATCTGATGTTATTAAGTAGGTATATATTGCCCAGTGGAAATGTTTCACCTTCCATAATCAGGCATGCAATATTAGTAAAAAGTACAATTTATAGTGACTGCATCAGTCAATTCTGTTAACCATTGACTGGTAGAACAGTTTTGTTCAGTTCCTAAGCAAAAAACAGCTGGCAAGAAACTTGGCATCCCCAACAATGTCTAGCAGATCGTAAAGGTCTGCGTGTACCCCTTTAGTCAAAATTTCGCGAACTCGTACAAAGCAATGCGCTTCTTCGTTTGTAAGTAATACGCACTGCTAAAATATGATATGCCCTTCCGGCTTCCGTTTTCCTATTAAGTACTGGGACCTTAAAAAGAAGAGTGAATAGGCGCCTTTTAGGCAGACGCGCTCACCTTATCCATCATCACCTACTACCTACTGATGTGATTACATTTAAGCGTAGGTATGTCTAGTTAGTTTAAAAAGTTAATTATTCAGATATTTGTAATGGAAACATCAATCAAGTTGTTAAACTGAGAGCAAAACCTATCGTCTAATGGACGCCTTGTAATTAATTGTCTACAGGTACCAATTCAGTATTAGGTCGCAACTCGCAACAGTGAATAGGCAAATTCTCACCATCATTAGCACATTAGCGGCGACCTCATTATAAAATTCCATCAACCAAGCTTTTAGACATGAGCAAGTCTAACAACAAAAAGAGTTGAAAATTTTAAAACAAGCCTACCTTGTGGCCATAATATGACTACCTAGTCTGCAAGCCACCATAAATTCTCTTTTTAACAAGTTTTTTTTCAACCAAAACATTACCTTATTGAATTCGCAACAAAGAGTAGCCCTTTAATTTAACACCGTATTTAAAACATGAAAGGCATCTGCATAAAAATATTGGTGCTATTCAGTTTTAATTTATCTCGCGAATGCAGCAGCGTGGTCCGCGCCGCGGCTCCAGCGGGCAGCGGGCAGCGAGTCCATCTTTGTTAATTAGTTTTTTGTGCCGGGTGGGGCGGTCGACGCCATCAAATTACGATGAGTCGGCCTTTCGGCTACCGGCGCCGCTGATAATAATTACACACTCGTTACTACCGTTCTACCGTTCGCCCGCGCCCGCGCCTCCGACCTCGCCGTATCGAAGAGAAGAGAAATCACTCACACTATTGTGTAAGCGTAGATACAATTCAGAGAAACGTATTATGATCTGTCATTGTTTAGTGACCGATGACGAAAGAGGAATCTAGGCTCGTGTGGGTGGACTGGAGACGAGATTAAATTATTTCACGAATCATTAATTATACTTACCTACCTTTTTTGGAAGCTCGAGTGAACTGAACATCTCAACCCCGAATTAAGAATATTTGTCTCGTTAGTTTCAAAGCTCAATTCCAGGAAAATGATAGGAATAAAAGTTAATTAAATTGTAGACAGCCTTAACTAATGAGTGAATCATGTTCTTAGAACCAAGAAGGAAACCAGTAGTTCCTGATACACCAGTGAGAGAAAACTGAGGCATTTTCAATTAAAATTACTCATCGCTCCCGCTTGATACAATATAATCAGTGCACTAGCTTGTTTTTTTCTAATGACGTTGCAGTGAAGAGCATAGGGCCGTGAAGCCGCTTAAGTATCGTCGATAAATTCCATCGATAAAATCGGCGACGTCGACAGCGCTCGGTAATTTCTTAACGACAGCGTAACTCGGTGGCGACGCGTGCGCGTACGCATTTTATTTCTCCGATCCCAAGATGCCGACTCGGAAATAATCGTCATCCACTCAACATAGATGGTAATCAAGTAGACTATTACGATCTTAATGTAACTTTTTTGGGCTTTGAACGAGAATCAGAGATCGAATCGGGAGTATTACCGGTTACACGTGTCTGGGCTCTTAGATGGATTTTAAGAGAGGTCTAATTGAGATACTTATCAGAATGTTTGGTTTCGGAACTTTCATACTGAAATCACATATATTTTATAGTTGCTCAAAATTTAGATATGCAAAAAAAGAATGTACAAAACTATTCTATTCATCAAAGTATTTTTTATTAATTATATAATTAATTATATAATTAATTGAACGAAAACAACATTACTAAGAATGAATAAGCCATTTCTCATCAATGTGCTAGATGTTTGATATGAAGAGGCAATTGGTTTTACTACTTTTTACAATGCTTTTCTTATTAGCTAATAAATAATTAAAGCATGAAAATAATATAAGAAAAGCTTTCCTCCTAGGTATTTCAGTAGGTACCTAGCTACCGAAGGAAATTTTGCTTCATTAAAACTATTTATACCTAGTTAGGTAGGTACAAAAAAGTTACCTATAAAGCTAAACTTTTAGTGTTTATATTGGTAGATTGTAGTATTTATAGTGGTACATGCATTTGACGACTCAAAAATACTTGTAGAAGTTTAATTGAATAAATATATTTTGATTTTGATTTTTTGATTTTATCAAGAATCTCCTCAAATTGCCTACAATGTTCTTCAATATATCAAAATCGAAGATATCTAATCAATAAACTTTGAGACTGAAGGGGCAATGGGTGGAGCACATAGTTCAAAACGCCGATAGACGTTGGAGACTGGACTGGAGCCGCAAGACCTAAGTTTTTTTTTAATTTATCGACTAGCGCTTGGCTGCCATCAAACCTGCTAGCAAGTGATGATTCAGCCTAAGATGGAGCGCGCTTGCCTAGAAGTTGCCTATTCACTCTTGACTTTCTGCTGCTGTATTCAGGCGGAGCAAGACTGGCGTGTGGAATTCCCTACAGGCTACAACAGACCTAATATGTCTAGCAGTTGACGTCTATAAATCTATGGATATTTATGGATGATGATGATGACCAACATTCCACAATGTTTATAAAATTGAATTAGGTAGGTACTCGTATGATGCCCCGATTACTGTTTAAATTCCTTCAACCGATCTACCCGAGTCGATGTGCTACCGTCTTTGTTGCCTCTATTCATTGAACTCAAATGAGACTCCTTCTAATTACTATCTAGGGTTGGCAAAAGGTTAATTTATAAAAAAGTTAACTTTATCATATACTAGTAATGTATATGCGACTTCATCCGCGTGGATTGAGATTTTTAAAAATCCCGTGAGAAATCTATGATTATTCGGCATAAAAAATATCTAGTCTTTTTCCGTCTCCAGGATGCAATCACTCTCTGTACCAAACGTCAAAATCGGTTAAATGGATAGGCCGTGAAAAGCTAAAAGACATACACTTTCTCATTTATATTAGTCAAATAAAATAATAGTAGGTATGTATATTCTGTAGTAATTTAAATTTAAAGAATTTGTGTAACTGTAGTTTTTTTCAACACAAGTACATATTTCAACATAAAAATGGACTAAGTACCTACGCAATTAATTAGGTACTTTCGTACGCAAGTCGTACCATTCGTATTCGATTTAAGCAGTTGGCGTGTTTTTTTTTAATTAACTACTTAATAAAAACTGAAAACTGCTAAAATGTTTTTTTTTTTACATGTTTTGATGTTTAAGTCAACCCTGAGTGTGAGGCAGCTATAGAACGTGCAGCTATGTTACATTTATCCTTAATTAAAAACTGGAGAGGCCATCACTAGATTAGTGGAAGCGGTCACAAAAAGGGTTACGAGGGACCGAAACACCTTCCCGATTCGTCACGAATCACAGCTTTATTTTTATTTGAGCGAGCCTTTTGTTAACCTTAACCGAATTTGCTGTTCAATAAAAACAGTCTAATTAAGAAATGTTCGGGCAGCCGTTAAAAGTTTTCGCGTTCTTATGTCCTGAATGACCGAGCTCAAATTTTTACGCGTTAAAATATTTCGTTTGTTAATTCTTGCGAGTTTACGTTGTATTCTTTGGCCTATATCGATGGCCTATACCGTTACTTGGTTTATGTTCTTCTGTTAAAATGAAGCGCGCCGTCAATAGTTTTTGTTTGCCAATTTATTTCCGATACTCAGAAATCTGTCTTGTGACAAAAATACATAATTACAAGCGATTTCAATTTAACACTATACAATATACATTCCTTCAGCAGAGGTAAGATCTTACTCGTTATTTTTTTAGATAAATTTTGTTTGATTTGGACCGATTTTTCAATTATTTAAATTTGTCATTCCTCAGTGAAGCTTTTTAACGACTGAACACTTTTGAAAAAGCTCTTAAGGGCTTTCGAGACGAAAAAATTTCAAGTTTCTAGCACCAACGATGTAGGCTATGCATTGATAGATCAGTCAGTCAGTTAGGACAAATCGTTACGTATAATTTAGTAAAAGGCCTACAGCCTACTAAAAGGGCAATTTGGTACCTTGTACCCACTAGCCTACTCTTGTGTTACGACTGTCAGAACGCCAAAGTGGTCTGGTTGTATTTTGTTCAAAATAACTTTTGTGATCTTTCGCACTACTTTAGATTCAAGAGATTCATTTGTGAATTCTGTAGTAGCAGTCTCTAAAGTTTGTAAGTTTGTTTGTAGGGGGTAATGTCTGGAACTACTGAACCGATTTTGATAATTATTTCATCAGTAGAAAGCTACATTATTCCTGAGTAACATAGACTATATTTTATTTTCGAAAAAGTTAGAGATCCCTACGAAAATATTAATAAGCTACCCGTGCGAAGCCGGGGCGGGTCGCTAGTATAGTAATAAACTGATATAACTTGAGAGATACACCAGAATCTCTATAATCAAATCATTGTCCTGTATCATAATGTCGTAATGTAATGAAAACATCGCAGGATTTCGTTTGAAAACAGGCCGTTCGCTTTCATTACGCGCTGAAATAAATCAAAATAATACCAAGCAAAGATGGCGCATGAAAATCAGCCCATCCCTCCCCCGGGTGATTTATGTCGGTAATTTTCCGGACGGTTGCGAAAGTAACCTGCGATTTTTCTTCGCACACACGTAATTAGATAATTTTCACGGATTTGTTTTTCAATCGTGTCGCGCGAGCATGAAAATTTAAAATTTTAGAAGCGTACCTAATTGAAGCTGTTATGTAAGCTGCTGAATATTTTATGGCGAAACACTATGTGTTATGGCGCCCTCTTTTCGGACATCGACTTTTTATTACAAAAACAGGAAGATTCAATCATTTATAATGATGGAGTAGGTAGGTACCTACTTACTCTCGTGTGAGAGTTCCATAACACAAAAGTAGTGCGAATTAGGAATATGGAAACCAACAAAAACAGACAATAATAATTTGATTGTAATAGGTATTCGTGATTGATTAAACCTTTCTCATTCTGAAAAGAGACCCGTGCTCAGTAGTGGATCGTAGATGAGTTGATGATGATGATGCGTGATTGGATCTGGGGACCAAAACTTGCTAAGTAATTTTTTAAAATTTGATCATCAGTTAAGATATTAATATCTATTAATTAGATAGGTATAACAAACAAAGCAGTTAGAAAATTAACAATAAATTATAAAGATAAAATTTATAAGTATACAAAGTCGCGACGTTTTTGTAAAGGTAGGTATTAATTTCCGTCAAAGCTTTAATTGCTTACTTCACGCTTAAGCTTTTAATAAATTCGGGGATAGTCGGCTTAGCTCGCAACGACCAAAAAATACACAAGCAGCGCCCGCTCCGCCAAAAAAAAGGACAGATTTTAATTTATAAGAGACAGGACAAACGATTAATAATTTATTTGTATCCTCCGTTTCTTGCGCGAGAGGGTCCGAGCGTTAAAAACAACCGTTAAAAGTTAAAACCGGCGACTTTGTGTAGCTCGCGCTTAGCCCGAAATGCCAATTGCGGGTAGACACAAGTATACAGCGGGTCGGAATGTCGCTTTAAAAAACCTCGCAAATAAATAAATCGCGTCGCACGCACCGGCCATGGGAAAAAAACAACTACCATATTCGATTCTTTAATGTGATTTTAAAAAAATAGAAGTAAGCGGAGGCTGGCTTCGATTGAAAATGAATGAGGGCGAGCGCGATAGTGGAAATTAGCATTGAGCTGGGATTCAGGAGCGGCTTTTGTGCGATCATATCGAGGTGTATTCTTTGCGCTTTTTACGGCTGCGTCGCGCCCGCGCCCGCGCCTGACTCCTTTGAGACCTTATTACGGGACTGTCGCCTTTTTGTTGCGAATAATTACGGCCCACTGCAATCGCATGTCGATAAAATGGAATAGCTGATGTCAAACATGTTTAGCTGTTCGACAAAACAAAGCCCAATCCCAATCAAGTATTGAAGATCATTATGACCATTGATGTTGGAAGCACCATTTGATTATTCTGACATTAAGACTCGTAACGTAATGTTTTAGATAAAGTTGAAAGTTCATCAAATGTCGATATCTAATATCTCTAAAAAAATCTGTGTTATGATAAAACAAATATACCTACTTAGATATCTTACAACTCTCACATTTCAGTAGGTAGCTAGAGTAACGTTATCGCAACTCACTGCCACACTGACTTATCGATACAAAAGGCCATTAACGAGCGAGATGAAATCACGCGGGCGGCGATTTATAAATTAACGATTACGCACATATCGAATAATAAAGGCAACAATGGGATTCAATGCAGATGAGCGGGAGAGCGCGGAGTGGAAGGCGAACCGATCGACATTTGTATGCGATATCTAAGCTTACAATTTGATGCCGGCGCGAGTCTTCGCGCTAATGGTACACTATCGAATGATCGCTCGCCTTGAAAAGTGGCGACCGCCTCGGAATAGGGACCACACGGCACCGCACTACACACAATAAATAAATACAATGCGACGATTTATTAAACAACCGAGGTACCTACAACTAGTGCACAGATATGATCGTTTCCATCTACCGGAACAAAACTGGGCACCTACCCTTTCGTACGTACTCATAAGTTTTCTGTTGTTTGTGTGGTACTATTTTTTTAGTAAAAAAAAACCCGGTATAGTGCGAGTCAGACTTGCACGCGAAAGGTTCCGCACCATCCATACCAGTATTATAAAAATGTATCGCTCAACACCCGTACAGCCCTGCAAGTTAATGACGAATAGTGCCATCTTGATGTGATTTAGTGAACTAATTATTTGTTTGTGGACACTCTTTATTTTTTATTCACAGTTCACCACAAATTCACGGTTTTCGGATTTTTCCTTTACTTGTGCTATAAAACAATGCTACTTGCCAAATTACTTGATTCTAGGTCAACTGGAAGTAGGTACCCTACAGGTTTTGATTACCCCGAAATGATACACTCGATAGACACACAGACAACGAAGTGATCCTATAAGGGTTTTTTGAGGTACGGAACCCTAAAAAGTTCAAAATTGTGCTCAATTTGTAATTAAACTACTGATCGATAATATAATTTGTTCCGAAGTGGGTTATAAAAGACCCTAAGAATGTGTATAAGCTTTGGTATTAAAATAAAAACTACTAAACAATAATAATTAACATGCAATCAAATATTCTAAAATCGCAATTTTGACACCACGCGAAACGCACTTAAATGTTTTTATGGTCCTTTCGGCGCACTTTTAAAAAAGGTCAAAGTAATTAAAATGTCCGAACAGCGATTTTTTAACTCAAGACCTTTATGTTTGTGCTTATTAATTAAACCTGCCTTTACCACAATGACCAGTAAATGCTCTTGACACGGAAGATGATTCATATCTCAAAAATTTAAAAGTCATATGAGTAATAAATAACTTCGGACCCACTCAAAAGCGTTGCTGGAGATTATACACTATGGAAAATAAATAATTACTTGATTGATTATTATTATTACACGAGCCTTTGCGATATTTTCTCCAAAATCTGAATTTTTAGGGTACCGTACCTCAAAAGGAAAACCTTTATAGTATCCCTATAAAGGTTCCTTTTTCCAGACAGATAGACAGGCAGGTATACGTTATATACTTGTCTGTCTGTCGAGTCTATCAAGAAACATATAAAGTAGTTGCCGTTAACCTAAAATCATGTAGCAGGTAGATAGTAAGTCTTATAGCACACGTAAAGGAAAAAATCCTAAAAACCGTGAATTTGTGGTTACATCACAAAAAGAAGAATTAAAATGTGTTCTTGAACAAATAATTTACTAAACCACATCATAGATGACGCTGTCAGGTCATTAACTTGCACTTGGGATTAAAAAGTGATATTTCTTGTCCCTGGTACGGGACCCTTCGTTTGCGAGTAAGATTCACACTTGACCGGTTTTTGAAACGCGTACCGCTTTATTTCTTTTCACACGGAAATAAAAGTTTCCATCTGTTTTCATTATCTTTTACTTCCAGTATGATATATTATGTCGTAATTCGTACGTAGCGTTTACGTTACTTTGATGTCATGTTAAGCATTTTGCAAAACAGTTTGTTGTTTATAGAAAAACCAGATAATGCCCGAGACTTCATCCGCGCGGTATTTAGGTTTTTAGAAATCCCGTGAGAACTCTTTTATTTTCCGGGATAAACGTAGTCTTTGTCCGTCTACAGAATGCAAGCTATCTCTATTCTAAGACAGACAAACAGACAGAAAGAATTTCGCATTTATAATATAGAAATAGGTATGGATGTTTATGTATATGTCACAATTTTTATTAAACCTCAACAATTATTCTATAGAATTAAAAAAATTAGTTTATTGGTGCAAAAAGTACTTAATCATTTAATACCCTACATTTTCTCGGGTCTGCATCTCGCCGATACAGGTTCCAATTAGTCACTCACCTCACCCTTTTGTTGATGAAACAGAATTAGCAACAGGTAATTTGTGGGCTTGATTGAGTGCTCATAAAACGAATGAGGTAGCGAATTGCGACGGGATTGCTGTCATCGAACTCTACAGCTACTCTACCTACTGTACACATTGTTATTGTTGAATTGAGTAGGCAGATAGGTACTACTCTGAAAACGGGTTAAGATACACAACGCCAAAAATGCAAAATGCCAAAATGTTAACCCGTACGCAGAATGCCAAACCATAATGCCTATACGTGAAATACCAAATCGCTATGATAGTAAAAAAAACCATACCTATAAAATAAATTAAGCTATAAAATAAAAGGGGCTCTTATTTTAAAGTAATAGACCCTTTTAAAAATGAACATTTTAAGAACGCCTTGCTTTGGGTTTGATATTTCGAAACATATTAATTTTGGCATACTTATTGCGTTTTTGGCGATATGCTTGTTTGGTGTTTTGCGTATTCAAAACAACGCAAAACGTCACAATTTAATTTGGCATTTTGCGTTTTTGGCGTGGTGCGTGCGTCTAAACATGTGAAACCACGTCTGAAACTATATGATTTTTTACGATCCGTGCACACTCACTTTTCTAGGCAGTTTTTGAAAAATAAACAAGGGTTCAAGAAATAACGAAATTACCGTCAAAGTATTTAGCGCAACTACCACGGCTACGTAACCCTACTTTCTGGTCAAATGGGTCTTCTGACACCAGTTTTATAGAACGCCGGTGAATCTGCATGTTAACCGATTATCGAAAACGAAATATTCCAAATATGTACCAAAATTGTCGAAAAATACAAAAAGTTAAGTAAAATGTCGTCTTCGAACTGAAGCCAATTGATTTTGGCAATTTATTGGCTCTGTCAACAATATTGCTTCAACACGCTCGAAAAGTTGATTGAACTGTACTTACTGCTTTGTAGGTCATGTAATAGAGGTTAAAGGTTAAAAAAAAAATAGTTCGTCATTTCAAGTGGCACCTACTCAAGCTACTATATTTTTAAAATATATGGATGTATTTTTTAACGTTTTTAATAACTTGCTTTCTTGACGGGCTTTTGTTTGTTTTTGTAAAATCCCGCCTTATTTTTTCAAAATGGAGCATTTTGGATCAACTCTTGTCACTTCGTATGACATCAGCGAGCTGCCTGTCGAACTGAAGCCAATTGATTTTGACAATTTATTGGCTCTGTCAACAATATTGCTTCAACACGACCGAAAACTTTATTGAACGTGCCAGAGCTGTACTGTTTGGTAAGTTATATAGAAGACGTTAAAAGCCGATTCACACCATGCACGTACACGAAACCGTAGACATATCTGCGCGCATTACGTCTACGCGAACGTTCACGCCACGCAAGCGGTATGCCATCAGCCATGTCTCATAGAGTTCCATACATTACATTACAACGCAATGGTACGCGCTACGTCTACGCTTACGCGACGCATAGGCGGCCTGTGTGGCCGGCGCTTTAAGTTTTAAAGTATGTATAAATTAAAACCATTAACATAAGTTTAGTTTTTACTTCTATCGACACTCCGAGCACTATTTATTTTTAGTTTTTACCTATCCCAAAATCGCCCGACGCATAAAGAAGCTTTAATATCAACAAGAGTTAAATTAACTAAGAATGAAAAATAACGAAATGTATTTTTTAACGTTTGCAACATGAAATTTCGAGTCATATCGACGCCTGTCACTCCGTACGACAACGAGGAGCGCGGCGGCCTCGCGGGGTGAAGCCAATTGATTTTGGCAGTTTATTGCCTCCAACAATATTGTTTTGAGGTAGCTATGCTTTGATTGAAATGCGCTGGTTTTCGTTGAATTATAAAAAGATTCATCGATATCCCATCTACTCGCACTAATTCCTTTGCGGAATCCTCCTACGCAGTCGCGTAGACAGGGTTCAAAGTCAGGGTAGATAGATCACTAATTTACTGACATTAAGAAATTCAATAGCGTCGACAAGGTGCTAGAATCAGCGGCGTGCAGGTTATAGAGGCATAAAAGCGCTGCTTACGCTGATTGAAATAGTTCAATGCTCATCTTTCATCATTACCGCTAGTAATTAGGCAACTACCTACCTTATGCCTACTCTAGCTACAGATCCTGTGCACGCCCCTGGCTAGAATGTTCACCTCGCACCGGAAAATGCAGCGACGGATGCACTAGGTACACAGACGATATCAAACCAGTCGCAGGGAACTGGTGGATCCAGGCGGCACAAGATTATTGCGTGTGGAAGTCCCTACAAAGAGACTATATTCAGAAGTGTATCGGTTGATGATGATGATGATGATGATGAACATCGGTGGCGGAGATATTGAATTTCAAAACACGAAAGAAGAATGATGGAATCAACTCCCATCGGCGGTATTCCCATTAGATTACAACGTGGGGTTATTCAAGGGGGCGGACCAACAAATTCCTGAAAGACCGGCAAGGCATCGGCGGTACATCTGGTACTGCAAATTTTCATGGGCGGCGATAATCACTTAACATCAGGTGACCCGCCTGCTTGTTTGCTCGCTATTTTTTTATTAAAAAAAATATTGGTTGTTCGTACGCCCTAAAATAATTTACTAGACAAGATGATTATGTAGATAAAAGTAAGCTCGCACGATTAATTAACGGGTAGGCATTTCAAGCCTTCGTGTTATCGCCCGCACAAATCATTCATCAGGAAGCAGCAGTGACGTCGCTCCCCTTAAGCAAAATATCCGGGATATTAATCATTGCGCCTATAGTTAGGATAAATGACTCAATGAACGCTCGCTTCGACGCTATTGACTTTTCCGGTGTAAATGTCCAAATTAATTGATTTCTATTTATTTTTAATCAGTTCAAATCAGTGCTTGATTTTTATCTGTATCTATTAATATTATCTTTCGAGCTCGCTCCTTACAAATGTAGTTTGATTTTAATTCAAAGTTACAAAGACTCAACATGCAAGTTGGAATCTATGTAACTTTGAACCTACATATTATTTTTACGAAAATCTAACAAACCAAAAATTGGTTTGGACAATTTTGCAGGTACGCTGACGAAAGCGTACCTGCAAAATTTCAGTTTATATTAAAATAAGAATGAAATTGCGTTTGTATGAAGCGCGCTCGGGTGCGCTCGAAGGCTGTCTTATCTTCTTAAATAATAATTTTGTATGTTAACCTATTGATGACAATATTAAGAAATAACCTATGACTATGCAGAATAACGACGTAGTTGCAGCAGCATTACGCGGGTCGCCAGTAATAGGTATTTCATATTTATGATCACACTAATATTATAAAGGCGAAAGTTTGTGTGTGTGTGTGTGTGTGTGTATGTTTGTTACTCTTTCACTCAAAAACTACTGGACGGATTTGGCTGAAATTTGGAATGGAGATAGATACGAGTAATATCCTGGATTAGCACATAGGCTACTTTTTATGCCGGAAAACCAAAGAGTTCCCAAGGGATTTCGAAAAACCTAAATCCACGCGGGCAAAGTCGCGGGCATCGGCTAGTAACTAATACTTTCACGGCTCTCTAATCTAGTCGAAGGTGGAGTTATAAATGAATTTGCAGATTTAAGTATAAGTAAATAACAAAACATTAACTTAACAAAAAGCCTTAACTTAACAAAAGTCTACGAGATTGAGGTACATGTGAAGTTTATCTCACATTAGCAGTAATTTGTGAATGATGAAGTTAACAGAAACTTAGTTCAATATGAAAGTGTACGCAGTCAATAAAATTAGCACCTAAGCAATGCAGAGCGATTGCAGTGCACGCTGGAGCGGCGGGGTTTGGTCGACAAGTAGTAAGTGATAAATAAAGCGTAATCGAGAGACGGAAACAGCCAATGAGTAAATCTCGTCCGTCAATTTATTTAAATTATTTATTAGTGCCCGCTATAGACACCCGGGCGCGATCGTTTTCAGTGCACGTTCACAGAGAGCGCTCCGGACGCGGACAGTGCGAGAATTAAGTTATGCTATCGATATCGATAAACTGTACTCTATAGTCTATACCTACGTTGACCTTACCAATGGCAAGTTCGTGATTATATAGTCCAAAACCGAAATGCTGGCCAGTGCGATTGGTCTAGAATCTAGATAATCCTCAGGAATGCCCAGAGCGCTTGGCAAGCGAAACGTCAATTTGTCGATCACCTTTGGACTTTGGACTAGAAAATTTAGGCGCTTCTAGATTAGCCTGAAAACTCGCTATACATGTCCAAAGCCAAAACTTCGGCTTTGGACATTTATAAGGATTACGCAAATGGCGTAAGCCGTTTACGATGTGCCAACATTTCGGCTTTAGACCATAGACATGAATAAGAACCTTTTACCTAACCTAATAATTTTAATTTAAACAAAATTAAATAGTTATCTATACATATAATAAAATTGTAGAAAAGTGGTGTCTGTACAATGGAAATATATAAAAAAAAAGTAGCAGGGGTTGTTATTATATCGATGCCGAACCCGAAATTGTAACTAATTTTTTTTTGTCTGTTTGTCTGTTTGTCTGTGTGTTTGTGCACGCTAATCTCAGAAACGGCTTATTCGATTTAGATACGGTTTTCACTAATATATTGTAGTAAGATTCACTTAGGATTTAGTGTTTATTTCATGTCAATCGGTTCATAAATAAAAAAGTTATGTCAATTTAAAGAATCACGGCGGCTCGCGCCTGAGCGTCCGTGGCTATATAAAGCGCGAAAAGTCACTATTCCACGCGAACGAAGTCGCGGGCACAGCTAGTACTTAATAAAAATAAGTCGTAAGAAGTCCAGTATAAAATATCGATAAGAAAATAAAGACAGATACGGTTTGCATTTCAATTATTTTGTAATGGTAAATGAAGATGAAACGGTAAAAAAAATAGATTAAACTTATACATTCAACTAAAAAATAATATCGACATTTTTTTACGGACGCCTCACACCACACTATTGGCGACTCGAATTAGTTAATTTGTGCAGATACAACACAATGGATGAGGAAATAATATACTCGCATGTACTTATGTACCAGGAGATTGTAATTGGCGTAATTGGACGAATCTGGACGCACTTAATAATGTTCCATTGTCGTGATTCAAGCGGCAATTCATCGTTTGTGTAAGATGTGATTCATTAGTAGGTACCAAGGTTAACGTTTTCATTTCAGTGGATAGATTTAGATAGTTGATTTGATTTGAATAATTTATTTGAAACCGTATGTATTGAACTTGACTTCCTTGGCGCAGTGGTAAGCACTTTTATAACTGGGAGGTTTGGGTTCGATTCCTGGCAGGGGCAATTTGAGACTTTATATTATTTTCTAAATTGTCTCTGGTCTGGTTTGGTGGGAGGCTTCCGCCTTCGGCCACTATACCAGCAAATCCGTACCGCCAAGCGATTTAGCATTCCGGTACGATGCCGTGTAGAAACCGAACAAGGGTGCGTGTTTAATGTAACTGCCATACTACTTCCATCTTAGACTGCATCATCACTTACCATCAGGTGAGATTGCGGTCATGGACTAACTTGTACTTATCAGAATGAAAAAAAAAATATATTGGTGACATATTTATAGACCGACATAACATGACGATGATTTACCTATATGAAATGATTTTCTTTCTTTTGCGAAGCCTTAATTCTACATCAGTATAGAAATTAGACTTACCCGTTGATATCTGTGATGGTCCAAAAGTGTTTCAGGACAGCTTTCGCCAGCAGGTACCAGATCTGTGTCCACACCCACGACGACTTATCAATGGAAGACGCGAGAAACTCCTTGGTTTCATTGTCTGGTTCAAGCTGGACAAACTTCTGTTGTAACTCCGGGCTCAACCGGCTTTTGTCCACTCGATACCACTGTAATAAGAAAAACATTACCTACATAAAGAACTGCCACCCAAACGTCAGTTTTAAGAAGAGCCAAAATACCTAAATGCGCCTAAAAAGAAGATTAGAAAACTGCTGGAAAAGAGCTTTTTTATGGAAGAGGGGTTGATTTAGAATT
This sequence comes from Maniola jurtina, assembly GCF_905333055.1. Classification (NCBI taxonomy): domain Eukaryota; kingdom Metazoa; phylum Arthropoda; class Insecta; order Lepidoptera; family Nymphalidae; genus Maniola; species Maniola jurtina. The sequence goes on along the minus strand of NC_060037.1, from coordinate 9,326,482 downwards.
AATACTCCTAAGATATTCTTAAATATCTGCAATTAAGTAGATGATGTCCGCGATTTCCTATAGATTTAGGTTTTTTTAAATTCCATGGGAACTTTTGATTTTACGGGACAAAAAATAACTAACGCCCGTTCTCGGGACACAAGGTATTTCTTTATCTTTCTTCATAATAATATAATCCGCTTAGATGGGACATGAAAACATATCAGACAGACACTTTCGCATTTATACCTAATATTAGTAATTGCTATGGATGCAGAAGGACTAAAGATAGAAAAACACTTAGTGGTCACGTCATTAGCATAGTAAAAATAAACGGTTAAACGTTAGTTGCAGAAACAATTCAGTAACGATTACAAGTTTTTGCGTCGACGCCGGAGCGAGCAAAAAACCATCTAACACATCGAAAGGTGACTCTTGATTACCTCAGTAAATTAGTAAAGACATTATTAATGTAACGCGGATCCCGGGAGCGTAATCGTAAATTGATGTTTAACAACTCCCCGGCTCAGATTATAATGAAAGTTCATAAAAAGAGTAATGGAGTGCAAATAAGAGAGCGTAGTATGAAAGAAGCGTGTAGCTCGTCACCCGTTGTATGTTTAAGTCGCCGCGGCCCTACAAAGGGCATTGCGGCGGCTGTTAATTTCACGCTGCCTCGAATTAACATTTCTTTACGCCACAGAATAATAACGAATTAAAAAAACTTCTCGCCTCTACATATAGTGGTAATGACGGCGAGCGGCGGCGGCGGGACGGCGAACTCATCAGCCCGACTTAATTAATGCCCGATCTGTCTTTATATTAAAATCGAAGTCGGCAGCAGCGTATAAAAAAATTGATAACACATTACACATGGACGCGAGAACTAATGATTGATTTACAATTACGATGTACAAATAAAAAACCGAACGGACTTCTGTTTTTACACAGCCACTAGGACGCTACAAGGTTCGTATTATAATTATTATATTTGTTGTTTATCATTTTTTTAGGGTTCCATACCTCAAAAGGTAAAACGGGACCCTTGGGAACCATTTTGTGGTTTGTCTATCTGTCCATTCTTGGCCGGCTTTTTTGGAACAGTAATCATTTCGATCCAAAGATTTGGTAATAATTAAACTTGAATACCCTTTACTACTCTTTATCCCATTATAATGGGATAGGTACCTATACTTTTAATTCTTGAATCCTGAGTATCCTAATTTCACACGCTCGAATTTTTGAGTTTAATAGGAATGAAATAAACACCTTATTTAAAAAAATAACATAAGCAATGAATAATAATAATGTAATAAAAGCACTAGAATCTATAAATTACGAAGTAGCAGCAAAAAAGTAGAAACAAATAAATATTTATTAAGGGAATACTGATGGCGAATCACGTTGGTGATTATGCAATGTCCCGTCTTTACATTTAAAATAACCTGCATCAGAAGTACGGGATCCGACGAGGCGAATTCTCCAGATGGAATACAAATCGTGGAAAATTTTGAATGCCGTAGTCATTGATAATAACACACTGTTTCAGATTATTCTTCGACGCCGATCTAATTTGCTGTTTTTGATTTTTAGAGTTCCGTACCTCAAAAGGGAAAAATGAACCCTTATAGGATCACTTCGTTGTCTGTCGTGTTTCTTAATTCGGGGAAATCAAAACCTACAGGGTACGTACCTATTTCCCGTTGACCTAAAATCATGAAATTTGGCAGGTAGGTAGCAATGTTATAATATAGCACAAGTAAAGGACATAATCCGAAAACCTGAATTTGTAGTTAGGTACATCACAAAGAAAATTAAATGTTTGTGTTTCCGAACAAATAATAACACTAAACATTACTGTTGACTAAATCACATCATGATATGGCGTTGTCCGTCATTAACTTGCAAATTTTTACTAAGTATAATGGTTTGAGATTTCTTGTACGATGGTTCGGAACCCTTCGTGTGCGAGTCTGACCCGCACTTGACCGAATTTTTATGTAACTAGTCGAAGTAAACAAACATGGATATGTTAATGTAATGCAGCCACGTGATCTCCGGTGTTTGAAATTCAGCCAGTTTGAACTGAAACTAGGAACAAGCTCATTACATGTTGTTTCTCGAAAAGCTCTATACTTTTTAGGATACCGTAGTAAAACAAGGAATCCTTATAGTTTCGTCCAGTCCGTCAGTCTGTCTGTCTGATAGAAGTCTGTCTGTGTGTCCAGGCCGTTTTATAAATAAGCTATAAAAAACTCTAAAAACTACACAAAGTCATATTAAAATTTTGAAAAATATTTTTTTTTCATGGTACCTGAATCCTGATCTGAGAGTTGAAAAAAAATATTAGTTTACCCTCTCGAGCTTATTAATTTAATACAGCGGTTGCTTAGGTCCGTAGCAACGATAACGGTAGTCTTTGGAAAAAGTTACCGTTTAGGAAATGATAATTAATTTGCCGATAAAGTTTCTACCGACAACATGGTTACGGAATCTTACTTTATGCGTGTTCTGAGTTCTGACACGCATTGGACCAGTAATTTAAAACTTTAGCTGACCACAGGAGCACTAGTACAAAATCGGATTTTGAGGACCTCATGATATCCAGAAACTTTCGAAGCACCTGGCATTAACAGAATACTTATTATAATTTTTGTGGGAAAACCTAGCTATAGAAAATCGATATTTATCATATTTGGATACAAAGACAGCAAAACACTTGGTAACAAGTGTAAATTAAAAATTTTCAACACCCCCGACAAGTGAAGGTTACAGTAACTAGAAAAGAGCTGATAACTTTCAAACGGCTGAACCGATTTTCTTGGACTATTCCACGCCTACGATCCAAAGTATCTGAGTTTTCCAAAACATCATTTTCAAATAAATAATTATGTATCTAGGCAACGTCCATCTTGACAGCTTGACATTTGTCAATTGACACTTGAATATTATGAACCTAAGGGTTATCTAACCTTCTTTACTACAAGAAAACTAGAAAAGAGCTGATAACTTTTAAACGGCTGAACCAATTTTTTTGGATTATAGCTAAGAACACTCTCGATCAAGCCACCTTTCAAACAAAAAAAAGTAAATTAAAAACGGTTCATTCGTTGAGGCGCTACGATGCCACAGACAGATACACAGATACACAGACACACAGATACACACGTCAAACTTATAACACCCCTCTTTTTGGGTCGGGGGTTAAAAATAATGTAAACGGATCAAACACGAGCTGAAAAGTCTAGATACGACATTAGGTATATCTAACTGTAACGAAATGACTTCCGCGTTGTTGTTTTTGAATTTTAAGCAATATGTAGTCTTACAGGCGCCCGGCTCGATTTTATTTATGAGGCTCATGTTTAGGATTCAATTTCTGCTCGTGTAAAGCTAGGTTTGCATGAATAAAAATATATGTATTTTAAAAATGTACCTGTTAAGAAAGTCAAATGGAGAATGATTTATTCAACTCGACGAGCTATTGAGGCCGAATCGCTCTTGTTTATTTTGAGGACTTAATGTGGGTTACCGAATTTCACATACTGGTCAACGGGTCAGTTGGTGAAAAACTGGTTTATTTCTTTGTTTGTGCGTCTTCTGCTCTTCAACTTGAGCTGTCATATCCCTCTGAATGCGATCATTATCCTCCGTTGACTCGTTAGCGGATAGGTCAACGAAGGTGCATCGATGGAACGAATGGAGGGATGCAGATCCTTTATCCGCCGGTCGTTCGCCTCTCGGCTAATGAATCAAAGACCTGTGCGAGCATATTGTCAATACGGAGCGAAATATTAACTCTGAATGCGCTCAACCTGCACAATGCCAGATTAATTCCCATTTAAGTGTGTGAAATAAATGGTGACGAGCGGCAATTCACAGGCAAATGGCGGTGCATTGCGAGCTGTGACTTCCAAGCTCTAATGCACAATGAATGGCCGCCATTCCAACGTCCTATTTAATATATCACATTATTAACAATTAATGACTCTTTCAGAATATTCTATTTGCTCATGCATTACCTAATTATCTATACACATCAATATGTAATTACTGTAAAGCTCAAATTAAGTCAGTCTTTGAAAACTTTTCTTTACATAATTAGGTTTTGATTTGTTAATTCGTTGATTGAGTTTTAAGACATGACTGGACGTAACCATAGATATGATTGCTGGGCTTTTCTCACACAAGGGCATGTTCGGAACCCTCATAATTTTAATTTTAAATTTACGCAACACCATCACATCAATAATTATCTTACATATTATTCAACCAATGACAAACAAAAAGTGTAATATGGTGTACCTATTTTGTTTACTTACATGGTTCTTTCTTTGATTACGAAACCGGAAATTCATTATTAAGAATCACAAATATAGATAAGAGTCGAATGCTACCTATATCAGTTATGTGGACTGTGTCTTCTATATTTTGCCTTGGTTTATACCACAATGTGGTACCGACCTATGGTGAAGTGTGGTGTGTGGTGTGTCACTTGTGTGGAACCAAGGCAAGATGTAGAAGAAGAATCTCAGTAAACGCAGTCAAATATATTAAGATGCATAAAGTTCTAACATTTATTTGGGCAGTAGACGCTATAAAGGATAAAATGTAGTAACTAAGTGGCGCATAGAATCTCGGTGGATTTGCCGGTAAGCGGCTCGGGAGCTTGTTTGCCGGCGCTCCATTAAAATGGGATCAGCCTGATGCAGATTGCCTGCCGCCTGCTGCCCGCCGTTTGGACTCTACGCTTTGCAGAATACATGGGATGCTCCATGATACATGTTAAACGAATGTATATGCTTTATATTTATTGCACTAATAAGTTTACTGACGCCTTACCTGCGTTCCCACTGTGTTAATCTAATTTGTTAATCGTTTACGTTTCTCGTCGTGTTTTCACTATAGAACTAGTTTAACACTAGATATTAAACGGTGATTAGTGGTGATGGCCTCCTCCTCATTCCGCCTCCGTTTTGTCCATTTGTCCGTTTGTGACACACAGCAATTTTATTTAAAACTGTTAAAATTTGTTACCGCTTCATAAATGTAAACTGCGTAACTCATACATAGTCGGCGGCTGAACAATGCGTTAGGTGTGAACGCGCGTTTAGATTGACGTAAAACCATACCTATTAGTAAAATTAATTAAATCCCAAGAATAGCCACTTCGTGATCTATTGCCTTCTGTGATCGATAGTCATACGTCATTATGATTATTAAAGTCTAGTTGAATTAATTATTAAGTACGTAAATCGTAATGCGTCATGTTTCTTTATTTATAAAATATATCCAATTCTAATGATTTAGATCTAGACTTCAGATCTACAGCATCAGGGGGCACGGCAGTGCCCCCGCCAAGACGAGCCAAACGGCGGCCGGGGCGCTACGTACCTTTTTCTCGAAGTGTTTCGCCGTATTTTCGACCCGTCATAACTTCGGTCTGGATGACGCTAGAAAGCTGAAATTTTCAGTATAAGGTGTCCTCAGCAAATTTACTAAATATACTAAATATCAAATATCTAGCTTTTATGGTTACAGATTTATTGATACCTAAAATACGCCGATTTCGTCCCTCACTGATGATCATCAAAACCTCTACTCAAAACCTCTAAGGTACTTCCCGAAGTCCTAGAAGACTGAAATTTGGTATGTAGACTAGAAATTGACTACAAACTACAGGAAAATTAAGAAATTGGAAATGCCCCCCCTCTACGCCTCTTACGGGTGAAGCAAATCTGTAAAATCTGTCGCTAGAAAGCTGATATTTTCAGGATAAGATGTCCTGGGCAGATTTATTAAACGCATTGAGTATCAATTGTCTAGCTTTTATAGTTTCAGATTTATTGACAGTCAAAACTTCTAGTCTGTAATTCTAGGGTACTTCCCGAAGTCCTAGAAGACTGAAATTTGGTGTGTACACTAGAAATTGCATACAAACTACAGGAAAATTAAGAAATTTAAAAATTTCCCCCTCCACTCCCACGTATGGGGGAAGCAAATTATTTGTAAAGTCTATCGCTAGAATGCTGATATTTTCAGGATAATATGTCCTTGACAGACTTATCAAACGTGCCAAGTATCAATTGTCTACCTGTTATGGTTTCAGATTTATTGCCATTCAAAACCCCTCTAGTCAAAAGTTCTAAAATACTTCCCTAAGTCCTAGAAGACTGAAATTTGGTATGTAGGCTAGGGATTTCATTAAAACAACAGGAAAATAAACTTTTCCCAGTCTGTACATTTAAAAAATGTGTTTCCTGAAGTCCTAAAAGACTGAAATTTGATATATCTGCTTTAAAATTGAGTTGCAAGATTCCACCCAAACAAACATAGTTACATACATTGCAAGAATAAAAGCTTTTAAAAAAAGAGGTAACGATAGAGAGCGGGCCATGAAAATGATGTAGGTACCTACAAAAAATAGATCCAAAAAAAAAATCTAGGGCACCTGCCAAAAAGAAATGAAATCCCACCAAAAACATTTCATGTAAAATGTTGCCAAGACTCACAAGTTCATAATGCTTTCACTGTTAAAAAGTGATGAGATCTCTAGTAGAGCCAAGCCCCTAGCTGAGCTTAGAATTGCGCTGCCCATGGGACCTATCCCAAGTCCAAAGTATATAGCTCTTAAATGCTCTTGAGTATATCACATTTATAACAATAAAGAACAAATAACTCTACTTACAAGCTCTGATTTTACAAACCCTAAATCTTGATTAAAAAAGTACGGCTTGGCCGTTTAATGTTCGTGAAAGCATTACATGGCATAACATATTATATTAAGGTCATAAGGAATAGTTTGTTCGACAATTACTAATTTTTATTATACTTCATGATTGTCGCACAAGCTATTCCGGGCTTAAATGTCATATCAGATAAAAGTACCACGAACATTAAACGGCCAAGCCGTCCTTTTTTAACCAAGATTTAGGGTTTGTAAAATCAGAGCTTGTAAGTAGAGTTATTTGTTCTTTATTGTTATAAATGTGATATACTCAAGAGTATTTAAGAGCTATATACTTTGGACTTGGGATAGGTCCCATGGGCAGCGCAATTCTAAGCTCAGCTAGGGGCTTGGCTCTACTAGAGATCTCATCACTTTTTAACAGTGAAAGCATTATGAACTTGTGAGTCTTGGCAACATTTTACATGAAATGTTTTTGGTGGGATTGATATTACTAGTGCATAAATATGCTATGGTAATAGCCTTGAGGAAATATATACGTCTGCGAGGCTCAATTAAAGATTAAAATGACTTATGGCAGTAAAACAATTGTGTTCTATTAACACTAGACAAAGCTACTAGAAGATAAACTATGCTATCTAAATTGTACAGATTTTAATCGATTTATATATGCCATATATAAATCGATTACAATCTGTACAATTTAGATACATGCCTACTAGCTGATGCCCGCGACTTCGTTCGAGTAGATATAAGTTTTCAAAAATCCCGCGGGAACTCTTTTTCCAGGATAAAAAGAAGCATTGACTCTCGTCTTTATAATATTAGTGTGATTAGTGTGAAGTGTGATAGTATGATAAAGAATATCAATTTGATCAAGGAATCTATACTAATAAATAAAATTGGAGTGTCTGTCTGTAATTTCGAAATAACTACCTCATATTAAGCTCATATGGTTATTTGAACGATACCAACACTGAATCTCACACGTTTTTAAAATTTTTGTGTCTGTCTGTCTGTCTGTCTGTTTGAAAAGGCTAATCTTCGGAACGGCTGAACCGATTTTGACGGGATTTTCACAGACAAGTAGAGAATTGACCAGGGAGTAACATAGGCTACTTTTTTAACCGACTTTAAAAAAGGGAGTTGTGTTTTTCTACCTATGTGCACCGAAATCTCCGAGATTTCTGAACCGATTTGCGTCATTTCTTTTTTAATCGATAGAGGAACTTTGCGACATTGTTTCATAAAAAAATTGGATTCAAACTCCGCAATCCTGATGCTGCAGGGGATCTTACCAATCCACGCGGGCGTCAGCTAGTATGAAATAAGTTACTACCCTTTTATTGGATTACTTTACCATTACTTAGAGGTAAAAAAAACAACTAATCGAGAAACTGTAAAGATCCTTTACGAAAAAAGTATGTACCTACCTACCTCTGTACTTGTACGTATGAGTATTTATGAACAGACTAACAATTATAAATATATGATTATTATTGAAGAGAAAACTTCTTTACACGCGTTGAGCGATTTTGGCATGGGTAAAAACTTTAAAACTTCAAAGTCGCATCACCGACATGCTAATATTTTATTAGTGCTCGAAATGCCGATATATGTATAAACTAATGTGAGGTAATGTTTTTCATTTCGAAATTTTAATTTTTGATAAGTTAGTTGGTAGGTGACTAGGTACAATAATTTGAAAATCCAAAAAAAAAACACTGCTGTTTTTTCTTTACTTCTGTCCGTAGTCCCCATTGCGTGGCTGCAAATTTTTATACATTTAACTATCTGTAAAAAAATCTAAACGAAATATTTTCACAATATACCTATGCAAAATAAAATGTTAAAACGAGGAACCTAATCGAGAAATCTCTTTTAGAAATGAACTAAATCCTTTTTGAATTACTGTTTTTAGTCATGCAAACTATTACCTCTAGTCAAATTCATTGCGATGGATGTTGTGTGCATTTGTTGTAAGGTATCACGACCGCCCGAGGGCCACTGTTGCGTAATTGTTTTGAGCTCGTCTTTTAATTGTTCTATCGAGGGATGGGATTTATGGGCCCACGTGACCTCCAGCCAAGACGTTCTTCGTGGCAATTGTTATTCAACAGCCGGGATCGACATTATCATTAACGGCTTTAAAAACAGTACTACAGATTTCGACAAGTGTCGAAATAAGCTAGTAAACATCTATGCCAATTACTGTGTTTAAAATTTTAACGAGATTGAAAGGCTATGCACCTAATAAAGGAATTACAATGCATACGATTCCGATTGGTAAATCACAATTGCAGCAACAATTCATTTCCACCATTATTTCCGCACGCCGGACCATGGGAATGCATCCCGACAATAGCAATTTTAATCAAAGATCACTCGCTCTTAGCCAATAGAATTAACATTTAGGATAATTGAAATCCATTGTTTTTGTTTATGTAACTCTGTGTGGTCGTTACTGAATGTTGAAATTTCTAATCAACTCTTAAAATTGTGAATTCCATTGTAGTCTTAATAATTCGATGGCTTAGTTCAAAATTGCACAACTGTCGATTTTATAGGCTGTTATGACTAGCATAAAAACATTGGATAATTTAAATACATCTGAACACAACTCTCGTCCACGGTTGCTAAAGTGTATTGAAATGGTAGATCAGGCAGGATATGTTTAATGATGAATTGAGAAACAAGTGTAAATTAAAAATTTATAACACCCCCGACGATCCAAAGTATTTGAGTTTTCCAAAACATCATTTTCTAATAAATAATTATGTATTTAAGCAACGTCCATCTTGACAGCTTGACATTTGTCTATTGACATAATATTATGAACCTAACGGTTATCTAACCTTCTTTTCTACAAGAAAACTAGAAAAGAGCTGATAACTCTTAAACGGCTGAACCAATTTTTTTAGATTATAGCTAAGAACACTTTCGATCAAGCCACCTTTCAAACAAAAAAAACTAAATTAAAATCGGTTCATTCGTTTAGGCGCTACGATGCCACAGACAGATACACAGATACACAGATACTCAGATACACAGACACACAGATACACAGATACACATGTCAAACTTATAACACCCCTCTTTTTTGGTCGGGGGTTAAAAAGAAGATTAGGCAATAGACATATTGGTTTATAGACGAGTAGGTGTAAGTTCTCAACTTTGGCATAAGGAAGAATCTTGTGCCATATTCGTTTGCGATGCAATGTGATTCGAAGCGTAGGCACGCGTCAGAGAGATTTACGGGTGTATTTAAACTGGTTTTACATTAAGCTCCAACTGAGGCGATTTGATCGTAAAATCAGCCGTTATTTCTCGAGACAATATCGTAGCTGCTTACCACCCAGGCCGAATGGTGAATTAAACGCGGGTTAACTATAAGGTCAGGTTCATGCCCGAATTGATTTCACATTTTACGTGAGTGATTATCTTTTAACAGCTTTATTTCACAACTAATTGACCCGCCCCAGCTTCGCTCAGGTGAATTCTCCGAAAAAAAAACCGTCACTCCGCATACCTATTATAAATGGGAAAGTGTGTTTGTTGGTTGGTTTATTGGTTTATCCTTTAATTACGTCGCTACGGAGCAACGGATCGAGGTGATTTTTTGCTTAGGTATACCTGGAGAGTGACATAGACTACTTTTTATCCTGGAAAATTAAAGAGTTCCCACGGGATTTAAAAAATCTAAATCTACGCGGACGAAGTTTGGGGGGGGGGGGGGGGGGGGGGTCAGCTAGTTAGGTATGAAATCATTGAAATCATCACTTAGGTACAAGTTTCTAGATCTAACAGTTTAAGCTGTTCGTTGTTATTATGTAAGTCGATCATTTATGTACTGCATAGATACTCGTATCTAAGGCGCAACGCACACCGATGGAGTGGAGTTTATCTTGATATCAATTCAAACTAAGTTTTTTTGCGTTGGCCCTAATTCGTTGTATATACTAGAAACAGACGTCGCGTCTTGTCTGCCCAAGCCTTATCATTTGACTAAGTACTAGTACTAGATTTGTAGTAAAGTCTGGTGGAAGTTTTAACAATGTTCAATTTATACTTAATACAATACCAACGAGTATGGACTCAAGTGGTAAAATATTACCACAGAATGAAATATATAAAACCTTCGTATAAAATTTATTAGCTCTTACTTTGTTTTCAGGTTGGCACACGTGATTATTTACATTCAATCTTCTGTATAGGATAAGTAGGTACGTAGTTTTGTTTCCTTTAAGATGCGGGTGTAGTGATAAGCTTGAATCTATTTTTAAAGGAACAATGTTTAATTCATCTAGACGTACTTTACATTTTCCTTGACAGCGGTCTAGGAAGTACGTATCTTACCTACGATCGTATTTGGTTATCGACGACAGCGAGATATTACATAATTCTGCAGAACCAAACTTAACTCTTAAGTGCCTGTCAGTCAACAATTTTCAATTATGATTTAAGCTGCTTTTTGGCAATTTATATTTATGACTTTCACGGTTGACGTGCGGCGTTTGAATTTTTGCGACGTCACAATATTTAGCAGCGGCCAATCGAATGCTGGCGGTTGATTGAATTGATTTAAAAAGAAATGGAGAGGGCGCGAGGCTTCATCCGAAGGAATTTTTATGGCCTGTACGCGTCCCAGAATGCGACGGCGACACATTCCCCTCGTGGCGACGTTTTTGTAGCGCAACTTGCATTAGACACCGCGCCGCTTAGACGGGCTTTTTAATAAATGAAATTATATTATTTTATGATCTAGATTTGATTGATAGTTTAGATTTGTTTCAATAACTTTAGAGCAGAGACGTATTCACCAACCAACCCACAAACCTCTTTCCTTGGATAGAAAGGCAAACCTGAAAATATAGGTGCTCCAAACCGATAAAAAAACAAAACGGAAAACAAGACGAGAAGATCTTTGACGTGCAATTCAGTGCTAACTAAGCCCATTAAATTACTGGTCAGAAACACCAAATATCTTCAGATGTACTTAGTATCATTTTAACAATCGTCTGACAGTTATTTCTTTCTCGAAGGCGCACTTGTCAACTTTTGTCGAATTTATTATCACATTCATTATTTTCTTATGTCTCAATGGTTTCTTTTATAACTGTCGATTTATGATCCATTTTGAAAAAAATACGCTCGTCGTAAGAAACGCGTGTGTATTTTTTGACGATGCAAGCAAATAGCTGTTTATTTTTTTAAGCACACACAAATCAATTGAGAACCTGCAGACTGGTTTCGTTTTTCAACCGAGATTTATATTCTGGGACTCTTAGTAAATAAAATAATCACGGTGCGGCGTTGATTTGCATACAATGGTAAAATAATTTTACGCGCGTTTCGCCGCGCTTAATTCTACTTTTTATTTGGCTTTTCGCGTCCTATCTATGAATCAAACGGACTAACTAAACGAGGGGCCATTTAAGTGTTAATATTTTTAAAGTTTCGGACATTTTTTTTTGGTTTTCTTAATCAAGCTTCTCTGTATCGTAACTTGCTGCTTGCTACAACTTTTGTTTAGTAAAAGATTTTTAGACTTTTTTTTTACAATCATTCCCACTTCCTATTTAAATTGTCGCAAGCGCTATCGGTTCGCTTTTTAAACGTGCTCGGTCGGGAAAATCCGCTTGTAGCAGACTGCGTGGCGAGGTCGCACGGTTCACGGACACCAACAGTCGTCTTGGCGCCGTCTACGAACACAGATGCACGCCCTGCGTGCGATGCCATACCACATTCCTCTACACTTACACAATAAACACTTGAAGAAGAAGAAAAATAGTAGCTAGCGACCATTTTCTTTTAGGTAATTTACATTCTGAACAAACATCGCCTGTCATAAATTCAGCACAAAAGTGCGAGCTGAGGCCGAGTAGCAACAAAAGGGCATGACTTTTCCGCAAAAAGATGATCCTTAATCTGATTAAATCTCCATCGCGGCGGACGTCGGACCGTGAAAGATTAATGAATATTTGTGTGAGGATTCCCGGAGCTGGGTTGGCACGTAGCACTGTCATAATCATATTAGCTGCGACCGGAGGTCGACTAGGCACGCACGCACCGCAGGGTTAGGTACACCCCGTATACCCGGTCCCTGTTCAACCGTTAGGGCAGTTCGCCATTGAGCGTGACACTTCCGTTCAAACTTTACGATGTGACTACACGGCAGCGGTTACGTAAACACTCACTGCGAAGGATTATGGTATCACTTTAAACTTAGATCCGACCCTTTGTTTTATACGAGTAGCTAAAACTTTTTAGTTTTTTAGGGTTCTATAACTCAAAAGGAAAAAAGGAACCCTTATAGGATCACTTTATTGTCTGTCTGCACATCTTTCCGTATGTCGTGTCTGTCAAGAAAACCTATAGGGTACTTCCCTTTGACCTAGAATCACGAAATTTGGCAGGTAGGTAGGCCTTGTAGCACAAGTAAAGGAAAAATCCGAAAACCGTGAATTTATGGTTACAATGGATGGTTACATCACAAAACAAGTGTAAATTAAAAATTTATAACACCCCCGACGATCCAAAGTATCTGAGTTTTCCAAAACATCATTTTCAAATGAATAATTATGTATTTAGGCAACGCCAATCTTGACAGCTTGACATTTGTCTATTGACATAATATTATGAACCTAACGGTTATCTAACCTTCTTTTCTACAAGAAAACTAGAAAAGAGCTGATAACTCTTAAACGGCTGAACCAATTTTTTTAGATTATAGCTAAGAACACTCTCGATCAAGCCACCTTTCAAACAAAAAAAAGTAAATTAAAATCGGTTCATTCGTTTAGGCGCTACGATGCCACAGACAGATACACAGATACACAGATACACAGACACACAGATACACACGTCAAACTTATAACACCCCTCTTTTTGGGTCGGGGGTTAAAAATAAAATGTGTCACGATAAAATTAATCTACTAAATGACATAATTATGTATGGCGCAGTCCGTAACTAACTTGTAGTGAACAGTTACATTGAAGTTTCAGTTATACTTTGTACGATGGTACAGAATCCTTCTTGTGCAAGTCCAACTCGCACTTGGCCGGTTTTTTCTTTTTCCGTATCTATTAAATTTTGTTCCTCAAAAAATGTGTAGGTATGCTTGTTTATTCTCTTTTTTTTATTGAACCTAATTGAGTTAAGGAATTTGAGTTACCTGCTTCAGGTAATTTAGCTATAGGTGATAAATCTCGCGTGTCCTTAAAAGCGAATATCGCAATCGACATTTCGCACATTGGAAGCATAATAAACACACTCATAAAAAAATCAATTGAGGTCCAGAAATTAAACGTGAGAATGTATTGTTTCATAAAAGCGAGCACAAAACGAAAATCGCTGTTGCGTTAACCAGGTCTCGGGTCGTTTTCGACCCATTCTCGTGACCAAAAAGTACTTTAAATAAAAAGTTTATGATCGCTTATGGAAACTAGTAAAAGCTCGCGACTACACTCAAGAAAAAGATGGTAAAAACTCAATGTGATGCAGTGTATTTCATTTAAAGAAAAATATCTAATAAATAATCAACCAAGCAAGTACATAAATTAAAAAAGACAGCAAAAATATTTAAAAAAATTATGTAGGTATACATTATTATATCTCATTAATATCATTTATTACATATAATAATTAGTGGCCATAAAATATTTCTGTTAATGAAAATAATAATGTAATTAAAAAATAATTACACCTCGGAAATAAACGAGACCTTGGCATTTGATTGAGTTCGGCCGCATGGGACCACGAAGCAAGTCAGGTTACTTGGAGGCAGGTAATTAATTATTTGACATTGTCTGCGGTGGCAATACAGCCGGCATCAATGATTCAGAGAGCACAACGCGTGCAGCGCAGGCATTATCCGCCGTAAGACATCATAAACGGGGCACCATCATCTGCTCTTATAAAAAATTCATGCTCATCTCACATTTCGGCGCCCCTCTTAATTTCGTGAGCCTCTTCTAGCTTCGTGTAAAAACTTCGGGTGTCTTTTTATGACTTTTACTGCGGTATAATTGGGAGGGGCGAGAGCTTGCGTCCCCGAGGTGACATAAATACACCCCCCACACTCCACGCTTTCAACTACACCGGCTTTAATCTCATGTAAGACTATAAGGTGAGATATGTTTTGGCAACTGTTGGTTAATTTTCTAAAGAATCTGATGATAACTTGGCAAAGCTTTTGGACGATGCACCCAAAACCATGCGATTTTTATATCAATACAATATCTAAATGAACAACTTTGGATCTGTGACACATTAACAGTAGAAGTATAAATAAGTCACAAAATATTCAAGCTATCTTGGAGAGCACGTTATACGGCAGTTTCCTATTATAATCACAGATTTTCTTTGATGATAACGAAAATTATTCAACCTTTTATCATAAAAGAGTTGCTAAGGTCAGATGGCAATCTTTCCGTACAATATAAAATCCGTTAATAAAAATACTAATCCGGGTAAAGATTGAAAGGAAAAGTCTGTAGGCGACTGATATCATAATCACGATCAACCCATCGCCAGCTACTACTGAGCATTATCGTAGGTCTCCTGAGAATGATTTGGCCATAGTCTAACACGCTGGCCAGAAAATAATTGTTTGACTTCACACACCTTTCAGAAGATTATCGAGGTGCCAGCCAAGCATGCAGATTTCATCGCGATGTTTTCGTCACTAAGTTATAAGCGTGTGCCCGGAATCGAACCCTGGACATCCGGACTAAAAAGCTGACGTCTTATCAACTAGGCTATCACAGGTACTAGCAACTGATACTAGTAGCACCTAGTAAATGTTATTATACCTACTAGTTACTGTTATGCTCAGAACTTTTCTAATTCATGTTTATAGAAGCTTTGAAAGGATTATACACTGCTAAGCATCGGTAAGTGCTAACTGGTGCTCAGGTGGGTGTATCGCAAACGACTCTTTAAAGGTACTTACGCGTCGTGTGGAGAGCATGAATTTAAGATCAATATTGTTGTAAAAGCGTTTTTGCATTACCCATACCAGTAACGTTTTGCTTAAGCATTAATGTGTAAAATAAAAATTGTATCTAGTACTAGTTACTGTTGAATATGGGGAAATAACAGCAGGCAACATAAAGGTATGTTGGAACACTGGCTAACGACTTCATTAATCTATTAATGAAGAGCAATTAAATTTGGAGCGGTGATAGCCTAGCGGTTAAGACGTCGGTCTTCTGTTAAGTAGGTCAGGGGTTAAATCCCAGGCCCGTACCTCTGATTTTTTGGACCTGTATGCGTTTTAAGGAATTAAGTATCACTTGTTATGACGATGAAGGAAAACATCGTAAACCTACATGCCTGAGAGTTCTCCATAATGTACTCAAAGGTGTGTGAAGTCTGCCAATACGCCCTTGGCCAGCGCGGTGGACTCTGGTAAAACTCTGCTCATTCTGAGAGGACAACCGTGTTCACCAGTGAGCCAGCGATGGGTTGATGATGGTGGTGATGGAATTAGACGTTAAAGGTAAAGGGTGCAAAGCACGTATTTAATTCAACTCGGGTATATCGTGTATATAGAATTGTAATACGTGTTCATAATCGTCAATATAACTGGAAACCATAGGTAGCTTTCAAGACAGTCCCCGAATGCGATTTCAATTTTAAAGTGAGTAGTGATGCGCTGGGCGAGGCGGGCTGCACGTCGTGTGCATGTATTTATTTGCAAATTCCGAATAGCTTTCAATATGTAGAGGTGCCACTGACTCCCGCCAGTCGATCCACTCCAATATCGCACACGGGCACGTCACCAAGGCGGCGCTGTTATTCGAGGCGACGATTGGATCGAACCAATAGTTTGGGACGCATGATAGATGAGTGTCTCAAAAAACAACGTAATTGAGATTTCTATTACTAAAATTGATGGTAGCTGATCCGTTTTTTCAGGTTTGTTTATATTTGTTTACATAATGTGAGTGGCGACAGTGTGCTAGCGCTTTTCGGAAGCGTCGGGCGGACGTCAATTTGTATATTGTCATTATTAAAGTCAGTGCGGAAAGTTTGGTTGCGTTCATCCATCATAGTGTGACGGGTAGCCGGGCCCGATATCGCGCCTAATACGTATTGATTTCCCACTTAGCGTTTTTCTTGGGAAGCAAAGGCTCCACCCTTCCGTCCGACTAACGCTTAACGAGCTGTTTGTCCTCCATTCCCAATGAGCGTCGGCACTACTCGCCTCCGCTAATCCGATGCCGGTGATTTAACGAGGCGTGAAAAAGGGAACTGGAAATGCATTGTTGTACACATATTTTAGTTCTTATCAATTATTACTTGATACCAAGTTGATTATGTTAAGACTAAATTAATAAAATACCTGTGTAGGTTTCAATTTAGTCTAGAGAAGATTTTACTATGGCCTGGATACAAAATGAACCATTTATCAGTTTGTAACTAAATTAGTATACACTTGACTGCTATCACACCAAAGTACGCCAGCCTAACGTGGAGAGCGCTGGCCCTTCACAAGAAGGTGTCTATTTTATTCTTTTCAAGAATTTTTAGGCAATTAGTTGTTTCTCGTATGCTTTACCACATTGTATAATGATCAGTTTAATATGTATCTAGGTATTCTTATCTGTTTTTTCCAACTTCACTTTCATAGCATCATCGAGCATGGATGGTAGTTGCAGGTAGGATTCATGAGGAAGCCTGGTAATCCAAATGTACCTTGTCGTAAACGCTTGGTTACTTTTTCGTCATTGTAAGGAGGTTCAATTGAAATCAGTGTAAAATAATCTTGGAGGGTTAACTGTTTGTAAAATGCTCAACATTGATAGGTAGGTAGTAGGTAAAGCTATTTTTTTTACAATTAATTGCCCTAGAGCGTTTTTTGCCCGACTACACCTGGAGGAGGGCGACTGATTTTGTTTTCTGATATTTGTTATATGCTTGAACGAATAAAATTGTCGTCACTGTAGGTATCGTCTTCACTTTTGTCATATTATTTTCTGTACAGGGGAAAATAAGATACCTACTAAAGAAAATGATATTGTGTAGATATGCATAAGAAATTAATGTTTCATGCGTAACGTAATAAGTTCTTGGATAGTGTACATTTATGTAAATGCTGAAGAAAAAGATTGCGTCACCAAGGTCCCCCGTGGGGGTGGAAGCGAGAACAATGGTTTCGGTTCTCACACGTGTGGAGGATTATTTGCATTCGGAAATAAAGAGAGGAATGATAAAAGAAAGGCGCGAGAGAGGTCCCACCGCCCCGGGGCAGGGTGTGGGTACGTGGGCAAGGGTGAGCGGGGCGGGGGTGGGGGAGGGGGCTCGTTACGCGAACAATGGAGAAATAATGTACAGATTGCAGTGAGCGATGCGCCCAGTGCGACTCAGGTGTCTTAGCTGTGTGCGGACATCTCACATCACGCCTCTCGTATCGCCAGTGCGCTGTAGCTAACTGTGTGTACCTTTGGCAACCCTGTGCTTAGCCTCGATTTATTTCTATGTTCAACTCTGTACACAATTAGTAGGTACTTATAGCAAGGGCATGTACACACCTAGATACAATATGAAAGCTTACTGTTTGATAAAATTAGGTTTTTCTTAAAACACTTAGACCAGCGATAAAAATGTAATTTAGCAAAATTTAAGCATATCGGAATCTCTGCTTTCAAGACATTTTTTATACTTCATGGAATAGAGACAATAAAAACAATCTACAGTTGAAGCGAGGTGGAACTGAAAATGTTAGGACAAAGCCGGAGACCTATCGCAAGCCGTAGATTTCAATCACCTCTAATTTGCTGACACTCTCTCACTATTGGACATTGTTGCAGCAAGAATACTATGATTTAACTACTAATCACAACAATTCCCTTTTTAGCATTAGCAATGAGACAACATTCACGCTAAGATGTTACAAAACTTTCCGTTCTATATCTGTGCAGTTGCGTACGCGCAGCTGTCACACGATCTTCGCCATCATCCGTAATCACTGCTATCCATTCTGTTAAAACCACCCGGGGATAAATTAGTTAAGTAGACGCTTCCGTTAATCGTCGGTCGCGGCCGGTGCCGGGCGAGCGCTCTAAATGGATTAATTTATACTTATGAACGAGGACGATTTCGGTGTCACGCAAGGCTGGGGTGATTGTGTTGTGATTGCTGGCTATGAAGGCATCCTTTACGAAGCGATTCGGCCTTAGTGCCAAGTGTTAACTGGTCCCTGCCAGACCTATTAAATTGACTATGGAATATTTTATAATGGACATTGGACATGTGAACTTGATTCTTTGATTTATGTACGAGTACCTACTCCTACAGCGTAGATTATATTGACTATGGTGCAAAGTTTTCAATTTATTTATTACGTCCAGAATACTCTGGAACCCGACACACGGGTCGTGGTGTCTCTTCAACATTTTGATTATCTTATCGGGAATGGGGTAGGCATAGGGGTAGGTTACTAGTTACTACCTACTTACTAGTAGAAACCTACTGAAACAAAAAGTTTATAACATACCTAATACGAAAATAGCCGATTTAGTTAAATCAGCCTTTCTCATGACAAATTGTTTGGATATTGTTGCGTAGACTGATCACTGAATCGTACAAAAAAACCTGTATCCCACCTCATCCCAGTGAGTTTGTCATTTGGCAGTATGGAAGTATTGTTTTAGCGACTTCAATTTTGTCCGCTCGTTCTTTATTGATCTTGAATTTGTTCAAGTTGATAGGTTGTCGCGAAATAGTTATATCGGCCTCCCAATTGTTATGGAGCGGCTTCTACGATAGTCAGATGTTTGTAATCCCGCAAGCTCGCGACATTTTAATAACATTGATCAAATAGAACAAAAGTATGTGGACCGAGCACTCGACAGAGATGAAAGTTAAAAGGGTCGCGGGGGGTGAGAAGGGACGAGGCGGGGGAGAGGGTTGAATGTCTTATTCCCTCCACAATTCAGAGGTATTTCGTGTTTTTCATACGCAAATATATCCTCGTTACTGAAGCACACGTGAGGCCCGATTGCATGTACGTACCTATACACTACAGATGAAAGTCCCGGCGTCTAAGGCTGCGAGGGAAAGTGTTTCTACCAATAAAGGTAGTTGGGATGTTGTCACGAATCAAATTTGAGACAGAATATATTTTTTATAAAAGACAGAATTTTGTAACCATGTAGGTAGGTATGTCATATAAGAATGTTAAGTATGTCTGTGGAAGGGAAAGAGAGGAGAGGAAGGCCAAAGGTGGATGGATTGCGTGAAAGAGGATATTATGTGTGTAAAAGGGGTGGAAAATACGTTGACATGACAGAAGTCAGTGGAAGAAAAAGACAAGTTGTGCCGACTCGCATAGCTTGGGATAAAGGACAAGAAGAAGTAGGTATGCTATCTTTTAACAGAGCTCTCTCCGTCACTTACTCCATACAATCGTAGTTCCCATTTCATTTGAATATTAAGCAACCAAAGTCCATGAAATTTTGCAGACATAGTCTAGAAACTAATATCTGTGTCTGTGGTGTTTTAGATTTTTCTAAAAATATGTAGTTTTAAAATTACAGGGGCTCAAAGATTTGTATTTTTCTTTAAAAAAAGGCCCAACTTTGTGCTCGTTTTTCTAGACAACGAAGCAATTTAATGAAATTTGGAAAAACCACAGACCTAGAAAATTTAATGAATATTATGTAGTAAAAAAATTATCGTTATATATTTTATATTGTTATAATTATGTGGGAACTACGAAAACCAGAAATTACACCCAGAAATCTTGAAAATTTCGTGCTGTCTCGATTTGTGCAAGCGGGGTGGTGAAGTGCGGGGGACGACACGTGAAACTGACAGAAACTGACAGTCTAAACACACGGGCCACATTTAGACTGCACCCACTGGTACATTTCAACTTGCGTTAGACGTATGCGTTACCTACTCAGACGTTGCCTGTAGATAAAAATATGTCTCATGTTTGCTGGCAATAGCGCATGCATCAAACCCTGCAAGTTGCAACTCTCTTGCAACCTATTCCTCACGCAATACGCACAGCTTTAATATTATAATTTTTGACAATGTATACTATATGTAATGCCATATCACAGGTCACTCTCTGATTTATTGCTAACAATTTACTTCCAAATGCAAAGAAATCTAAGTGTGTTGAATTCACACTGCCCAATACCAGGACCTTAAATGACATAAATTCATTGATAAATAATCATATGTTGAAAATAAAGGAGAACCCCGTGTTTCTCGGTATAATGTTAGATGCAAAGCTTCTATGGAACACCCACATATCAACACTTGATGGTAAACTCAGCTCTGCTGCTTACACTGTTAGAAAAATTCGACAGGTACTGACGTGGAAACTGCAAAAATTGTATATTTTGCTTATTTTCACTGTATTATGTCTTACGGACTCTTGCTATGAGATAAAGCGGTAGATATTGAGAAAAAAATGTATTACAGAAAAGGACAGGACGTGCAATTTATAAATAAAACCGCGCGCTGCCATACAATAAAAATATAAGGAAATAAGTACCTTATCTATTATCTTATAGTAGCTTCTAAATATATTTACAACTAGCTAATGCCCGCAGCTTCGCTCGCGTGGATTTAGGTTTTTAAAAATCCCGATCCTTTCATTTCCCAGAACAAAAGTTGCCTCTCCGTAATAGCCCGTCCCCGGGATGCAACTTGTTTCTGTATCACGTAAGAATATTTAAACGGATGATCCTTTTCAAATCCCGAGGGATCACCAGGATTTAGGAATGCAATTTCTTACAGCATCAGGGTTGAGGTCAACGACAAAGTGTTTACTTGGTATAGATACCTTCAATATCAATTAATAATCGACACTTTTTAAATCCCATTAGCTTTAGTAGTCAGCTCCCCTGCAACATCAGGGTTGAGGAGTTGGAATCCAAATTTTTTATTGAACAATGTCGCAAACTTTCTTTATCGATTAAAAAAACTACCCAAAATTACGCAGTTAGGTTACCTGCCAAATTTCATGGTTTTGAGTCAACGGGAAGTACCCTAGAGGTTTTCTTGACACACACGACAGACAGAGAGATAGACAACAAAGTGATCCTATAAGAGTTCCGTTTTTCATTTTGAGGTACGAAACCCTAGAAAACGTAGGATCGGCATTCCGAACCAGTGGTAAATTTATCTGACCATCCAAAAACACTTTGAAGTTTACCTAAAAGTTTACAGGAATAAAAATTTATCATTGTATTCCATTCCATTTCATTCTATTCCATTCTGTTCAAAGATAAATAGATAATAAAAATATTTGTCACCGAAACAATAATTTACGATACTTCGACCAATATCAATTTTACTGATGACAATCTGACTATTACCAAAGTGAACGACTACTATAATATCTATTATATACGACTAACATAATATGTATTATAAATTGTGTGCCGTTTGCATTCTCACTAGGTTCTCATTAAGTTTGTTTTATTTGGTTAAACTTTCTGGCATTTATATTGTTATGACGTTTAATTGGCAAATAGTCTGTTTATTGGCTGAAACTCAAAAATTCAGCCAATCACAACAAAGAAAATATTGTAATAATGATTGATGCAGCTTTCTGTAATTGAAAACAAAATATTTGACATTAACTTGAATGTGACAGTGTTTTCCGAATAGGGTTGCCAGAGGCCCCGTATTTTACTGGTTACCCCGTATTTCAGGATACAGAAACCTGTAATTATGAAAATTAAATACGGGGCAAATAAAACTAAATATTTTTAGGGTTCCGTAACTCAAAAGCAAAAAAGAACTCTTATAGGATCACTTCGTTGTCTGTCAGTCTGTCAGTCTTTCCGTCTGTCCGTCTGTCCATTTGTCCTTCTATCTTCTGTCATGTGTTCATGAACAAATATTAGTATTTTCAATTTTCAAAGTAAGATAACTACATATATCAAGTGGGTTATCATATGAAAGGGCTTTACCTGTTCATTCTAAAACAGATTTTTATTTATTTTTATGCATATTTTTTTAATGCATAACAGTTTTTGATTTCTCGAGTAAAATGTCGGAAAAAATACCCGAATACGGAACCCTCGGTGCGTGGGTCTGACTCGCACTTGGCTGGTTTTTTACAAATTCAGCAGGAGCTGGCTGGCGAAATCAAACACTGACGTTATGTCCAGTAGAAAGAATATTTTCCTTTTGCGGCAATGCGTAGCCGAAACCCACTCGATATTGATCATGGTCGTTGCCAAGGCGGCGGGGCTTGGTTTGAGGATGTAAGCCTTTTTTTATACAAGTTAGCCCGTGACTTTAATCTTTTCTAGTGGTAAGTGATGATGCAGTCTAATTTCTTGGCCGTTAGGGCCATACTAACCATATAACTAGCCATGACCGAAGCCTCCCACCAGACCAGAAATTTCGAAATGGCGACTGCGCCTGGGAAGCCGTCAAAAACCTAAGCCTAAAATAATACTTAAGTACACTATTTCTTGCATTTGCTTACCAATTTTTTTTTGGAAATATATCAAACATTTCGCGCTCACTTCACTCGCGCTTTGAATTTCTATTACTTGGTGTAAACCCCGCAATTTCGTTTGCATGAATTTAGATTTTTAAAAATTCCGTGGGGGATTTTCCGGGCTAAAAAGCCGCCTAAAAAAAATGTCTGGGATGCAATTAGTTACCTCTGAATAGTAAGTACCAAAATTTTGGTAAAGAAGATGGGCCGTGAAAGGGTAACAAATAGATAGGCAAATAGATATACAACAATATATAGATATATAGATATATAACAATACAGGCAATAGATAACAAATAGATAGGCAAATAGATGTCGTATTCGTAATATTAGTATGGATAGGAAGCTTTAAAAATAAAATCTTGCTATGGCTACACTCGTTTCCCTTTCACTTTAATTTTTTCTGTATTGAACCAAAAACACTTACGCTCACTGCGCTCGCGCTTTTTTATTGTTGTATTTTATCTCACTGTCAAATTGAAAGGCGAAATTCCACTAACCAGGTAATTAGCCCATAAAGTTGAGCGAATGTTTTTTTCCTCATGACAGGATTCAGTTCCGGCCCTAATAAAACCTCTCCCGCAATCGATTCCTGGCTACGGCCATAGTATTGATACTGTGAAGGTGGAATTACAAATTAAATGTAATTTTAAGTTGAAATGAGAAGATTGTATGCATGAAATGTATAACATTTTGCTTTACAACACTAAGAGTTTTTAAAAGCTATTTAAATAAATAAATCTTTTATTTAAAACCACATTGCAAACACAGTTCACCAATCAAGATACGGCAACATACAGAGAAAAAATACAAAACTTATAAATAAACTGAAATATCTAAATAGGCTTTCCATGCATTTCAGAGAGAACCACCGCCTATATATATATTCTTCAAATACTTCAAAATTTCAAATTTCTTCAAATCTAAACCCCGTATTTTTGATGGTGGTAGCCTGTAAATTAAAAAGAGCCAGGTGGCAACCCTACTTCGACCTAGACAGAATGAAAAATTGTTTTCATTACTCGGTATGCCTACTGCCATAGTGTGACAGAAAGTGTGACGGTAGTTGTGACCTCTGATTGGCCGACTCTCTTTCACTATTTGCTAAAATTGATGATTGCAACAACAATTTTTTCTTTTTTGTAATCGAAAACAGAACACGGACGTCAAACAGGTTGACTAATTGCAATCATTTCTGACCGGCTAACATTGTTCCGCTAGTGGCTCAAACTCACTGTCGCAGCAAGAACATGGTAAATTCAGCCAATCACAGCAATTTGAAATTTGGTTATCACAAATGTACCGATCTAGGAACCGAGAATGCACGAACCAGGGCAGATAGAGATAAGAACAATAATATCATACGTAGGAAATCGACGGGGGATCGTTGGCAAGGATAGCCTTAATGGTAATGATATAGTCACTATTTAGGTAAAGCACTTATATATCTACCTATATAGAGTAGGTATACTGGAGAGCAGTCAAATTGTTAACATTCCAAGCACATACGCTTAGAATGGGAGTCCATTATATTGCTATTATATTACTGCTATCAGATTATCTACTATTATCATTTACTAGCTACAGATCATATAGAAGCTAGAGATAATTATTTCAGCGCAGCTAGATGTTGAACTTATAGCTCCATTGGCCAAGAGTGAGATGGGTGTGATTGTAAAAAAAGACAATAATTGGTGGCGATAACAATGGCTCGGATACGTCGACGGTGGACCTAAAGGACCTAATTAAACATTCATAATAATATATTAGATATTTTTTGATGATCTAATATTGATATATGTATATTACATATTATTTATATTCAAGCAAGAGATTTTTAAAATTCAATCACTGAACATGACCACTTGACTTGGCTTAACCACTTATTGTTCCTAACCAACCATACCTGTAACCTAAGGTCCTAACCAACCTGTATTTACTATGCACTAGATGGGTCATTCCATACAAAGATAGTGTCCTATGAAATTATCAAAATTACTATGACAATGGTACTGATTCTGAGCGCAAATAAAGTTTTGAGTATTTACATCTCTTTCTTACCAATGTAAAAAGAAAAGGACAGACAAAACTAATTTAATTTTGAACTGTCCATAGTTAGTAACCATATAATAGAAGATATGATTTTGAATACAATTAATTTTTTACTAGATTTATTATGTGTACTGTATAACCACATAATATGAGTATGTGTGTCAGTGTGTGTGTGTGTCTACAGCCTTGTAGTGTCAAGAACATATTAACATTAATCCATGAAAAGACTTCAGGAAATATTATAAATAGCATGTACTTACTTATTTAATTACTTAAATTACAATTTAATCAAGTGTTACCCCATTTTAAAGATACCACAAATTAAATCATTCCCTTAAAATCATCATTATCAACCAATCGCACAACCCATTGCTGAGAATGGTTCTCATCTTAGAATGAGAACAGATTTGTCTGTAGTCCACCATACTGATCGAGTGTTTGTATTGTGTGTGTGTGATGAGTGTGTCTTAGGTGAGAACTTTATGGAGAACTTTCAGACATGCAGGATCACAATAGTTCCCTTCACCATTAAAGCAAATGATACTTACTAAATATAGCTATTAATATTAAATATTTACTTTGAAAGACCATCTAGTTATGTAAGATAATGTATAACTTATATACAATTCTAGCTAACTTGTCCCAGCTTTACATGGCTGGGCTTATTAATTACTAGATGATACCTATGACTTTGTCTTTAGGTCTTTCAAACATCTGTGAAAACTCTTTGATTTTTCCCGGGTAAAAAGCCTACATATCCATTTCCAGGATGGTATCTATCTCAGTACCAAATTGATGATGCCCGCCAATTCATTCACACCCTACAGGAACTCTTTGATTTACCTGAATAAAAAGTAGCCTATATCTGTCCCTGGGATGCAAGCTATCTTTGTACTTGGCTTCGTCAAAATCTGTTACATATATGGGCTGTGAAAAACTAGCATACGGATGACATACTTTTGCATTTATAATAATAAAAATATCATGGATATGAATGTTAATCATCTGTTTTGAAAAATATCCTAAATTATCGTGGAATCAATACCTACTTAAGTACTATGTTCTTCTTCGTCTGATTTTGTTTAATGGCTTTTATTAATGCCACACCAGCACAATGCATACTGTTTTAGAAGTTATAATACTTTTACTTTACTATATTTTAGCACAGATTTATCATTTTACTAGATAATCTGACGAATGAAACTAGAATTCCTAAATAAAACTGCCAAAACTTCTATTTTATTCCTCAGTCAAATATTACTTAGCGCTTGAAAAATAGGTTCTAAATAAAATTAAAATGAGTAATTACAGAAATACAGATTACGAGTTTGTTTACTACTATTAAGAGATGTGCAAATATATAGTTCTCACATAGCTAACTTATTGTTGTTTTCAACTTAACAAAAATGGGACAAGTTGCGAGTACAGGAAAGACTGGAAGTGAACTAGAATGGTCTTTTAATTTATATCTGAGTGATTGTTATACATTATATTTCTTTGTATGGATAAAATCGAAGAATATGCTCACCTCATTCTGATCAAACTCCTGCAGATGTCTGTCATTTCGTTGTTTCTCATACAAGGCTCGGGCCAATGCACTTCTGGGCCGATATAATCCATTCAATCCTGAATTACTCGCCATATCTTCATCCTCGTACGAATTACTTATAGAAATGTCCAAATCTGACTCGTTTAGCTCAGTATATCCATGCCTTCGACAGGTCTGTTCATACTCCTTGGTGTGATAAGAATAAATATCAGATTTTGAACACGTGTGCCAATGTTCTAACAACAATACCGGGTATATAATACATAAACTTACGGAAATACGGAGAATAGTTGACATCGACTGAGATTTGATCAAAACCCAGCACAAAAATGTGAATACCTTAGAACTACATAAAAGTTATAACCTCAATGAGATATTTGTAAAGATCCTAGAATTCTTAGAATACTTATATCACAAGATTGGCAAGCTGCTTATAAAATTACGTTGATTAAATTGGAGTAATAAGTAAAAATACATATTAATTTATTATCACAAAGACGAAACCTGAGTTTGTTTTGAAAATGAACTGTCAAGATCATTATGACATATGTCAACTATGTCAACGTCAGCTGCCACTTTTTTCGAAAAGAAAAAACATTCCGTTTTACGAAGAACCCTTTAAAGATTACTTTTTATTTGTTAAACTTGGTTACAATTTATTTATGAATCCTAATTTTTATCACTTATTAATTTATAATATGATTATAATCATTAGTGTATAAAATATGAATTCTATTCATAACTATGAATAATAATATCGATCTACCCACATTAATTAACTAACTAGCTACATTTGGGTTTACCTACATATCTATGGGTTTACCAGCATGGTAGAGTGGACCTCATATTTTAGTCTCATTACATTGAGACTTTAGGTTATGTACCTAATAGGACTAGTAGAACCTAGTAGAACTAATAGAATATTTAAAATAAACGTCAAGCTAAGCTATGATACTCGTGCTTTCCAGCACGATGGACCGACGATACTTATAAAGCGGCTAGCGGGAAGTGGTTGAATGAGGAAGGCTGAGGACCGGGTGTGGTGGCGCTCTATAGGGAAGGCCTATGTCCATCAGTGGAAGTCCACAGGCTGATGATGATGATGATACTCATACACCAACGGCTTCTTAATAGACGGGATTCGACCACGGACCTCATATTATGAAACATGCACGTAGGAAAGGTGAGTCTGTGACGCTGCGCGCATGCGTGACACGCGCACAAGCGTTTGAATTTGTCTTCACTTTTATTTGATAATTTATGTATTTAGGTATGAGCTTTACCTATAAACATGATTTGAGTAAAGGTGTCTGAGTACTTCGATTGACCACAGGTAAGAAACAGAAGTTATTAAAATTAAATATAGGTAGGTACCTAGGTACTACCTATAATATGCAATGACTTTAAAGTCATTGATAATATGTATATAAACAGCGCAGGTTTTTTGGAAGTCAGCTGAGCTTCGTTAAAGCACTAATAAAATAAATCAATGAATAAAATACCAACAGACCTTAAGCTGTTTTGATTCAACTGACGCCCTCGCAACAATTTCTCGTAGAACGGTGTTCATCATTTTGGTATCACTAACTTCACATAACACTAAGGTACAGGTAAGTATTAATTTTAAGCAGATGAAGTATTTATTTATTTAATAAATTTACGAAACCAGATACATAAAATTTTGCCTCGCGTTGTTGGGAACAGCACTCAACTAAGTTTATTTAGAAGGTTTTTTATTTGTGAGGTTCAATAAATCCAAATCTCAGTTCGGCCTTGGCCGTGACCGTCCGTTCACTGTCTCACCGATGTGCTTGACCACCTCTTAGGGATTTCGCTAGAAGTTATAAAAACGATTGCCTTTGCGAATTGAGCTGTTTCTATTTTTGCAGGCAATTCTTCCAATTCTTTCTAATAGTTTAGAATTTTTATAAATAGGTACGTAAGCAAGTAGCTATATGTAGTATGTACCTGCTTAGATATTTTTTTAATCATCTGTATAACCTTAGGAATACTCAGAAAGAATCAATGTTTTTGGAGTAGGTAAGTACATCAACATAATAACTTTGCAAAAAGGAAAAAAATTGGATGTCCCGTTTTAATAAAATTTATGGTGTACCTATAATAATTATTATTGTTCTGCTTAGTAAAATAATGGTTGTGTGTATGTTGGATTGGTATAGATGAAAGAAGTGAAACTTCTTTGATTTATGCATAATAAGCCTAAAAATATGTTTGATAGCCAATTAGTATAGCAAAGAATTTAAAAACGGCGCGTTTTAAAATTTTGAACACAGATACACCATACGTCTATTACAGTTTGGTAAGGTATTCTTTTTATAGTTACTTACGTCTTTTTGAATGCCAGGCACCTTTAACTTGTGAAAACTTTCCATCTCTATGTCACGGTTAATTTAACTTTTCAAGTTTAAAAGAAAAACTCCTGATACACATTAGGTAGGTATAGGTTAAGTTTCAGCAAACGTGCTGAAGTTAGCGGCAAATTGAAATGGTGATATTTTCAGTCGGTTGATTGTCTCGCGGCTCGTCGCATACTAGGATTGACTTATCACATTGTTCGTGGTGATAAACATAGTTAAGAGCCCCGGAGGGCCAGACCTCCGTTGTTTTATAAAAGCTGAAAGTTTCTCACCCTTAGGCGTCTGGCAGGGGGTTGCCACGACACTGTGTCTGGCAATGCATGAGGAGATTTCGTAGAAAATATAAAAAATTAGGCTTCATACTTTTACGTAAGAACTACGTCAAACGTTTTTACACCTTTGTTACCTGTTATCTTCTAAAGCCACCATGATCCAATCTTCATAGTCGCTGTGTTGCAGACAATACGCATAGAAACTTTCAGATTTTATGAAGTAACGAAGGTCTGGCACTCGCTGGCTCTCTCTCTATACTATGCAAGATGATAAGAGCTATCATTGCTGTTGATTAATTTTTTTAACTCCATTGCGTATATTAATGGCAATTGGCAGGTAGCATTAGATGATACTAGATTGTTATCTTTTGGTAACCTTGAAAACTGGGCCAAAACTTGGTACAAAAGTGATAACGGCTGAATTAGGCTCGAATAAACAGAAAAACCTATCAGTCCCGCCCATTGTCTACCTTTTCACTTCAGCTTCGCGACTCTTTGAGATACCTACGTCAGTCACTCTGGAATCTCTTCATTTCTGATTTGATCGCGTAGGGATAATCCGAACATAGCTGATAGGCGTTGGGGTCTCAAGGTGCTTTAATAACGACCTCGCACCGGAAAACGTAGCGTTGGAAAACCTTCCACTAGATGAATGGACGATCTCAAGCTGGGAGATGGTGGACACAAACAGAAAAAAATCATTCTGCAGGAAACCTTCGTCCAGCAGTGGACGTTTACGAAACAGGAAAACAGAGTGTGTTCCATTATTGGTATGTTCCGAATGCGTCCAAACTTTCACTGTAGCTATCGAGGAGCAGCTCAAGGTAGTCTTCTAATACCAGATTTGTTGGGATCACCTGGAAATAGTATCTATACCTTGTGTCGATGCCATGCCATGTGTCGTGTCACTTTTGCTAATAATAATGGAAAGCCTTTGAACAAGCCTATCTCGGAATGAAACCTGCTTAAATAGCAGGTTGAATTTAGAAGATTTTTTTTACAGCGAAAACAGTAGAAACAATAAGGCCTACCAATTTTTTCCACCTAGGTAACAAAAAAAATGTGCTAGCTAAACAAGCAATGCTTTTTGTACATCTCTATTGTACTTAGGTAAAGAATCAAATATTTTTGATTACAGAGCTAATTCAGTCTTTCAGATCAGAAATCGAAACATTTTGTAGGTATAGTATGACCTATAGTTAGGTACCTACATGTCGGCTCAGTTAATTTAAAATAAATGCAATTTTCGTCGTACTTTTAGAAATTTATACTACTAATAATAAAATTAGTTTACAGAGAAATATATGACCATCCTCCTTAAAGTTAGGAGGATGGTCCTACATAAGATCCTTAATATTAGGTAGAGGTATTTTGTGGTAGATCAATAAACTAGAGCTTGCTTGTAACAAAGCAATCTAAATGCAATTAAAATAAAAATGAAAACAATAGGTAATTCAGTGCAAGTTCAATATGGTGTTTCGATCACGCGCGGATCGCCCGCAGCAAGTTGGGCTTGCGCCTGCGCGCGCGGGACATTTAAAATAATTACAAGCCATCGGAGAAACGTAACAGCCAGTGTTTTGAGACCATTACTTATTTTTTAATTCCAAAAAAATGTTTTAAAAGCGCACACTTAGTGCTTCAGTGCTATGCGGCAAACGGGACAATGCTTTTGAGCAATTTCGTAACTGATTTATATTGCAGAAAATTGTTCCCTTTAATTCATTTCTAGGGTTCCGTATCTCAAAAGGAAAAACGGAACCATTATAGGATCACTTCGTTGTCTGTCTGTCGTGTCTGTCAAGAAACCTATAGGGTAGGTACATACTTCCCGTTGACCTAGGTCATGTTCAAATCATGAAAGGCATGGTAGGTAAATCTTATAGCGTGCGTAAGGAGATAAATCCGAAAACCGTGAATTTGTGGATACATCACAAAAAATAAATAAAGTGTGTTCATGAACAAATAATTTGTATTTTCAACTTGCAAAGTTAGATTACTAGGTATATCAAGTGGGATTTCATATGAAAGAGCTTTACCTGTACATTCTGAAATAGATTTTTATTAATTTTATGCATTTTTTATTTTTTATGCATTTTTCAAATTTTTATTTACTTTTGAGCTATCGTGCAAAATGTCGAAATAAATACCCGAGCACTTTACACTTGGCCGGTTTTTTTTTTAAATTCGAGAGCCATTCCTCTAACTGAGTTACTGTAGCTGAATTATATAAACAGTGTCTCGAAGTACTTAGGTGTTGTAATAGCGGATTATGAAGTTAGTCTTGCCAGTTTCACTTTCTTGCCACTAATCATAAGTTAAACCTACAAAACATCTGCTTATCCATCCTATAGATAATAAAATATCTTGTTTCAACTAGGTATTAATCTTTTAAGAGTGCCCTACACTTGTAGGTGTAGATAGGTGCGGAATTTCAATTTTCGTTCACTCTTTTTTGAATTTTACAGGGCTAAGGTGAGGTGAGGTACAAGCTGGATTATAATTACTTCTATTGTTGAGGGTAATGATAAGGTGCCTCGAAACAAAAGCAAGTGGTCAGTTTAATTTAAATCCGTGCTCGTAGTTTTTGCACCCTCAACCGCATTCTCACAGCGGCGACTTGATGCACTTCAGTTCTGATTGGATCATTACTGAGTTCATCATACCCCGTGCGATCCTCGGGCGCAGACAGAGAAGGGGATACCTACCTCAACTGTAGGGCTGTCTACAGGCGCCTGTTGCTGCAACCAAGAGCAAGAGCAAGAGTAACTGAGCTACGTTAGTTTTAGCTTACTGATGCTTCTTCTCACGAAAGAAATCACATTCAATTTAGCACTTAGCTGCTTATTAGGTAAGTAAGTATATTTATTTTATACAACGAAGGAAGTTACTACTCTATAAATCTACTAAGTATATTGGTATTGAAACAATTGCACGTAGGTCATGTAATCAAAAACCATGGACTAGATAGGGCTCAGCAAAAAAAATTAAACAAAAACATCTTCGCATAGGTACATGAAACAGCGAGATGTGGGCACATCGCACAAGAACAGTGGTCTTTAAGCTCGTATGTCTGATGAGCCAGTCAGGTTGCGACGTGGCAACCCTGCTGTGTGAAGAAGAAAGAGCCGCACGCAGCACGGCCACATCGCCCAAGAATTATTTCATATCATGATTATTGGAACTTTATTGCACTCCGTAACTAACAATTGACATTAGGAAATGCAATTTCATATTGATTTCGTAATCTCGCCCGTCGTTTATTTTTATCAATGCAGCAAATCTTTCTATGATTTGCGGCTAACCATCTTCGGTCATATTCGTTGTTTTGTTGTGGTGTATCTTCGCTCGGAGAAAATGTCATTAAAAGCTCGATGGGGATTAAGCCGGTTAAACTTTCACGTAGCTCGGCAGGAAATCAGTTTAACCGTCACAAAGGGTGGGAAGATACCGAGAAATTATCTTTTGGTCGGAGTATAAACCGCTAAACAGGCAATTACACGTTACAGATTGGGGTATTGAGTGATCAAAAAATAATAATTTTTCACACCGGCCGGAAGGTGTCGCGGCCATCACGTACGGCCGCAATGCCCTGGATCCTCTGATTTCGGCACGAATACAGTCATCACGTTTCTAATAAAAGTCCCTCAGCCAGGCGTCTTGTATTGCGTAACCGCATTTATTGCCGTTAATGGTCGGCTTTCTTCGCGTTAATTTATATCCGAGTGGTCTCTATAACCATAACTCGACTTGTTATCGTTAAAATATATTTTCGTGCGTATCGTTTGCAGTAAACGTATCACTCGAAGCACTTAACAGTGCCATTATCTGTAATTATCACGAACGGCGTTAAATATACAATGTTGCACGAGACGAAGCTAATTTTGGTTGTAGGGTACCATTCAGAAGTTATAAATTTGTTAAACTGCTCTCTTTATGGGAGTGCCTTCTTCAAATGGAATCGCTCTTTCTTATTACTTACTAGGGCAACATAAACGGTGAGCATTAGTATTGAGATGGATCTGAATTAAACATAATTCGGATAATCGTAGCCCGAGCGATACAATAAGACAAAGACATAGAGTGCGGCCGACATTAGTGAGGGAACGAAGGATTTCAATTTTGAACGTGATGAGGCGAGTTTTCATTTACGTACAGGGCCTATGTTCGATGAGGTTCGTGTTTGTAATCATGCAGTGTAGGAATTGTGATTTGTACCTACTTACTATACTTATAAGACGAGTCTGTAGCAAAAAGTGAATATTTCACTTAATATTTATTGATTACGTAATTTGGACGATTAATGCGATACAACCTTATGATAGATAAAACATGTTTAAGTAATTAGGTATAGGATAAAAGGAAAACTCGAATTTCAAAACAAAGTTTCTATATTTTGAAGTTTTCCTTATCAGATAAAAAAAAACTAAGTTTTTGCATTTTAATTCTTTTACTAATTATGATACCAAGGTTGACTGGTAGAGGAACTTGGGATTGAGGACTAGTAGGCATCTACTTAGCTACTGATAGAATAAACCAGTGTTTCCATTTTATTAAGTGAAAACTGTTTTTAATTAAAAATATGATTCTTTCAATAATGTTACGTAGAAGTCCTCTTGAAACGTGTTGTTGCTTGATGTTTATAGCCTTTTATCATTCCTTCACAAACTCCGCGAAGTCGTGAGCAAGACTCAACTAAATATAAATAAGAGCGCGTTAAATGCAATGGATTGGAGTCATACCTCATTACTAAAGTTGAAGCTCGATGACCGCCGACAGGCTTGGTAGTTCAAGATGCTAATTCGAGCTCTCTTCAAGATTCTCTGGGATTACCTCATATCAGGCAAATATGCACCCTAAGTCACAGAGCCAAGGTTGAAATTAAAACATTGGTTTCTCGTATAAGTCATATTCATCCCGAGAGCCAGAGGTGTTCGTTAGGCAGTTCCATAATTAAAAATTAAATTGACGCTTGCGCGGCGAAGTGCTGAATGTTGTACAAGCAATGTTTGAATGATGTTTTCGCGCGAAGTATTTTTATGCGCCTACGTTATTAATATTTATGATTTCGCGATGATATACAGTTTCGCGTCGTTATTAATTTGGCATTTTTACCTTATTGAATTTTTCAAGGCTCTGTAATTCCATGTAAGCAACTAAGTAAGAATATAAATACCTACTCGTAGATACACGAGCGAAGCAAGTGATATTTCTTTAGTTTTTACAGAAACGATCCTTAGACGATCGCATCTACCTTATACTGGCTGGATAAAGGTACTTAATACATGTTTAGACGTTCATAATCATTAGTATTTTTATAATTTTGCATTGCTAAGCAGAAGAGGTGGCCAGCCAGTTAACTTACGGTAACACGGCGGTTCCGTACTCTATCCCATCCCTTACGGGCCTATGCCATCCCCTAATTGCGAGCGCCCTGGTTGTCGCCCAGTTCACCTATAGATATTACATCACCATACGCATAATATACCGACTTGGTTACGACCGGAAAATATTATCAAGCAACAATGTACTTATTTAAGGGCAAAAGTTACTCTGTCGTCACTGTCCTTAATATGAATCAAAGTGCTCTTTTAAATTTTTGGAATTCTCAGTAAACTAAGCCCACATTGTACAATCGCGCGGCATTATTTCCCCACGTCATTTAGATTACAAAAACAAATTATGGTACATTCCCCACGCGTCACCGCCTTGACCGGGCAAATAATTAAAGGCACTAATAATTACTGCCCGGTGCTTAAAATGCAAATGTTGTCGCCCGCAGAGTCTTCAACATGCCGCACTTTCAAAAGTGGCATAACCCCAAATTTAGAATTTTCAGTCGTTCTTATCTCAATCAAAGGATTCCTGGACATAGATCTCCAACAAAGGTTTTTTTCAATTCACGGTCTTGTCTTGTTTTGCCCAGCAGCTCTCTGCGACTCGCTTGGTGTTTATCCAAAAAATGGCAGCTTCAGTGTGACGATTGCAAATGTTTAATACAGCTTTTCTGTAATCGACCAGCAGGTTTCTTCCTAGCATTGAGTATCGACATGAATTACTCATTTTCATAGTCTATATAGTTATGATTTATGAATTAGCTACGATACTGGTGATGCTGTCACTACAAATAGAAAGATTTTATTTGAAGTTAAACAATTTTTTTTTATCATTTATAAATTCCAATATGAATCTAATAAAATGGCTAAATGCAATAATTTTGGTCGCTTTTCGAATTCATAGACTAAAAAATAACTTTCTTTTTTAATTTTTAAAATCATTTGAAAATAGAATTTTAAATTTTTTAGCTTAGTCACTTTAAGTGTCGGTGTTGCGATGTAATGTATGCGAATTGGCTACAGATAAGGGCACGAGATTTACACTTCGCCGTGTCATGTCTTGTACCGTTCGTTGACCCAACATCGTGGATTATTTTTTTGGGGTGTCCCGAACTCGTTTATCGAGGCACCATTAAATAATTTACACCTACCCAATTCCCTTTAATTACTTACTGAGATGAAATTAATTTTTTCTTTTAATATGCGTGTCGTTGAAATTTTTGAACCATAATTAAGGATTAAATTGGCATTTTTGGCACGTCATTTAAATTCTAAAGGCTCATTAATGGCACACGAAAAAATGGAGCTTTATTTATCACTGGACAATGTAAGGTTTCAATGAAATACTATAACAATTACGATATCATGACGTTTTCTACTTTTTTTGTGCAGGGAAATACCAAAGTTATGTAATAAAGTGTAATTTCGTAATAGGCACAAAATCTTTTGTTTCCCTTTGATACACTTTTTTGCAGTAGCGTGCAGCGAAACCGTAATGGAGGTATTAAAACCAAATTTGGTTTAAAAAAATGACTAATACTGTCATAGCAATTTTTCACAAAATCTCTGATTGAAAACGAATACCGTGATTCGGTTGGCACGTTACCGTGGCTTAATAATGGGAAATTCGTCATTTGCTCGCTATTATTTCAGCGGCCATCATGGTTTACTGTGACAGTTGCATTTTGAAAGTGTCATTCGATTTGTGTATAGTCCTAGCTCTTGAAGAATCTTGATACTTGATTTATGTGCCTACTTCTGGCCTATCTATCATCGATGCCTTCTGATTGAGCGTCGAGATTTCCTTCTGAATGGCGTGTTGTCAGCTGCGAGCATTCAACCTACAGGAGACGCCTTGATGTGATATCGTTGAACAAAAGTTCATATTTTCTTAAATGGAAAATGATATTTACAACGAATAATTTATCGATAGGTCAATCAATAGCAAATAATGATAATGATTTATTATGGATTTGTTAAAATACGCAGTCAGTGACAAACTCTTGATGATTTATCATATGAGCTTTTTATTTATTCGTCGGCCTGTCTTCATCTTCGTTTGTCGGTGTTTTATGCTATGGCTTATTTATGCTACAAATAGGTAACATTCGGTCAACTACATTTTTAGCTAAACTACTTAGGTATTGTCTCTAGTCTTTATGTAAATAGATAGCTGAAAATGTAACTGAATCTAGACTTTTACAGAATATAACCTTGATCGACGGTTATAAGTAGAAGTCATATTTTTTTTTACACTGTATTTATTATAATGACCGAATTTGAACTGTTTATGTTATGTTTATTACCTACATCTAATAGTAATAAAATAGTGCTAGGAGATTTACATTCCCCAACAATAACGTTTACACTAACCGTCTAATGGCCTGAATAAATTTACAAATTTTGTTTACATTGGCCACTATAAATGGATGATTGAAATTGGGAATAAATCAAGATCAACTTATTGCTCTACTATCAATTTAACCCTTTTTATGAACTGCGAAAAAGTCTGAATTATGCACGACAAGTCGCGTTGAAAATAATTTAATTTTAGAACAATGTTTGCACATTGACGAGGCAAGTTTTGGAAACAACCGAGACTAAAATATACTTGGTAGCTTATATGTTTCCATATTATAATATTACAATGTCATAATTCATGATCCATGATCCCACTGCCGCCAGAAGTTCCTTATTTTCTGAGAAACAAAATGTGTGGGATATGGTAGTGCCAGTATGTACTTTGTACCTCGGACAAAAAGATATCAGTTGCTAAAGGCACGTAAAAACATTACTCACTTTTTTTAAAGGGCATGAGACGGGCCTGCCCACGAAATTCAAATTTAATTTGGTTTTTCGCAATTTGTAAACTAATACGACAACGTAGACTTATGGTATTTTAATTGCGACAATTAATGGCAGTATCATCCTCACAGGTTAATATAAAAATCTTTACTTGAACGGGTCCAGTTTAAGAAATTCATTCTAGTATCGACTATTCTCGCAAATTAGTCGATTCGAAAATTCTGAATTCATGGGTATAAATGTACAACGACATTAAAATACACCAAACGACAGACAAACAATTTTATTACTTTAATATTTCAGTGTTATTGAGACGATCGCAGTCGGGTTTTAATTTTCAACTTTTTAATATTCTATAATCGTACCTAATATATTAAGTACTAGCCGATGCCCGCGATTTCACCCGCGTGGATTTAGGTTTTTCGAAATCCCGTGGGAACACTTTGATTTTCCGGGATAAAAAGTAGCCTATGTGCTAATCCAGGATATTATCTATCTCCATTCCAAATTTCAGCCAAATCCGTCCAGTGGTTTTTGCGTGAAGGAGTAACAAACATACACACACACTTTCGCCTTTATATTATTAGTGTGATTAGTGTGATGTGATTTATCTCTATGCTGACGCCAGAAAACGCACCGAATTGAGAACTTCCTTCTTTTTGGAAGTCGGAATGTATGTGCTATTTTTTTCATTATTTTTATCGTGTTGCATCTTCGAGCTGCGTAATAACAATTAGTCACGACAGACCAGACAGGAAACTTGGAGTAGAAAGGATCTTATTTGTCCTTCTTCATACATTACTTGTATTTTTTCTTCCGTTTTCCGTAAGCAACAACAATAGGCTACAAATCCCGTATGTCCAGCGGGAAGCGGCCGTGATTTAATACAAATTATTATTAGAGAACATAAATAACGCCGGTACGGGCAGAAGCTCCTTAATAAGTAATAAAGGGGTCATCGTTCATACTAGTGGTATGGGGCGGAATTAACCCGGGTGGGACATATGGACATACGGTGTTATTATTGCCAAGGGCGGCGTGACCGAAGGAATCTGGGTTTTGAGTTACATTTCGACACTTTATCCCTCGACTACAAGTTAGCAAGCAATTTATTTTGAAACAAGCAAATTAATCCATTTGTTACAACTATATGATGCCCGCGACTTCATCCGCATGGTTTCAAAATGGTAAACTCTTTGTTTTCCGGGATAAAATTAGCTTATGTCTGTCTCTACATGAGAGCTACGAGTATGCTTACTTGTCAATCGATAGACTCTCAAAACGGCCCTTGTCTGTCGATAGATAGCGCAATCATCGATGTATATGGATTGGCCCTTCGAAGATAAAAAACGCACTCAAAAAGTCAATAGAATTTGCAAAAGTCTCTTGACTTTGTCAATGACGATGACGTAAGATTCAAGCGTATTTTTGCGGACGGAATTGTATGGGAATGGCTAATCCATATATATCGATGAGCGCAATACTCCTCCTCCTCAGCACTCCTCTTTCAAAAATCAGAGATCGTCATATTGATTCTGTTCGTACAAAATGCAACCTTTGTCACCTGGACTATAATAATGAATCGATTGGCACCTCATTTATCAATATCGGCTTAGTAGTTTATAGGTGCTACAGAGAACATATCATGTAAATTGACTGCTGAAATCATAACCCTTCCTTTTAGCTCTGCCGTAGTCGGGTAAAAATAGCAATAAATACATCACCATTGCTATGGCTAATCAATTATTACAGTTTCATTCCTTTTCCAATTACTAAGAATAAAATTCCACAAATTAAGTTAACCGTACCGTCTAATAATGATCGGAAGTAATTAACATCACAGGAGCGAACCCTAACTGTGCCCTAACCGTGTGTACTTGTTTATGATACGCGCAATTCATTCACCGCTGTATTCGCGCGGCGCGTGAGAGGCATGTAAGAAGCTAGCGAGGGAGTCGATCAATTGATTTTGCAACCCTTTGACTAACCTTGTTTCCTTCTGTTTAAGAGGTCATCACGATGATCAACTCATCACCGGCCCACTACTGAGAACGGGTCACCTTTGACTTTGGAAACATAATGGAGAACTCTCAGGAATGCAGGTTTCCTCACTATGTTTTCCATCACTGTTAAAGAAAGTGATATTAATTAATTGATTAAAACGCACATACCTATACTTTACTTTACTTCGAAAAATTAGAGGTGTGGTGCGGTGATATCCTAGTGGTTAGGGGTGTCGTGCTCCGATCTCTCTGAAAGAATTTCGGAAGGTCGGGGGTTCGATCCCGAGCTGTCTAATAATAAAATTGATGGAGGCAATTAATATTGCAGGTGCGTGCCCTAACCGTGTAGTTGTTTATGATAGGCGCAATTCATTTACCGCTGTGTTCGCGCGGCGCGTGAGAGGCATGCAAGAAGTTAGCGAGGGAGGCGATCAATTGATTTGTAACCCTTTGATTAACCTTGTTTGTTTCCTTCTGTGTAGGTTATGATTATCTAATTGGACGACGCAGAAATTGGTGATTGTTAATCTTTTGTTCCACACTTAACAATAGGTAGGCATCGTAATTAACCGATAGATAAATGATACCTAATGCATACCATGTTATAAATTCAGATGTGTACCTGTCTGTTTGACTTTGGCGTTTGGTACAGATATAGTTTGTGTCTCAGGAATAGACATAGGCTACTTCTATCCCGGTAGATCATAGAGTTCCAATGGGATTTTTAAATCTAAATCCACGTGAACAATCAGAATCAGCTTGTTAAATATAATTTTTAACCAAGCCAAATACATAGTTCCTTATCCGCTATGTCTCTAGACAAGGTATCATTCTAACCATAGCTTGAAATATTAAAATTGCTCCACCGGAAATTGACACCGGAATCTCTAATTTGCAAGGCGTTGCGCCTGGAACTTCGTCAAGCGAGCATCTAGTAGATACTAGTTACTAGTATATACTACTAGATACTAGTTACTAGTATATTATAGTACGTATACTAGTAACTAGTACTTTAATGTACCTAGGTATAATAATACAGTCGATGACATAATAAAAGCAGCGGGAAGTGGATGGATCAGGAATGCGAAGGACCATGACGTGTGGTGGCGCGATCTAGGTAGTGTAATGGTAGATGCCAAATGTAATAAACAGAATTTGTTACTTGTTCTGCAAGTAAAAGTAGACATAATCTAATTTGGTTTCTCCTAATAAATTAACATGAACGCAAAGCCGCAGAAGGCTTACAGTCTTCTCAAAGTAATCCTACAACATCAATCCACTTGTTCCTCTGAGCCTTCTCTGAAATAATTTTGATAGCTTCAAAGCTGAAAGGGTTAGCATTTACCACAGAGATCCGCAAAGCGGTGTTTCTACAAAGCTCCCATTACGTACTAATCGGCAGAGTGCCGATGCTCTAAATATCGCTTTACGCATATTTATCGAACCATAAATAAAAACTCTATGAAAAATATAAATGCCTCCCCTTTTTTTCTATCGTTTTCCGAGTATCGCGTTTTTTTCATAGAGTCAAAAGCTTGAACAGACCACTTTCGCATTATGGAATTGCCAAAACTCCATTTGCGATTTATTTTCAAATGGCTCTACCTTCAAAAGCATTCAGTCTAAATGCGACTTTATCGCTATTGAAAAAGATGGTTTTTCCGTTTGTAGAACGTGTTTATTTGGTCGTTTTAGAGTTGCAGAACGGCAGTGAGCGTAGAAATGAGATATTTTGGCAGTATTACGCAAATTGGATAGCTTTCAACACTCAACGGAGTAGGTTCCGAACTTTCGCGGGGAAAATTGAATTAAAAATATCATAAGATGTAAATATGTATGGAGATCGTAATGATGTTGCTGCTGCAGCTGCTTGCGGTTGGTCCATTTTATAATACGAAATGCTATTTCTTAACGACTTGAATTTTGTAGAGTCCCGCATATATTATGCTGTCTATTCAAATTTTGCTGCACTTAGAATTGACTTAGGTATATAAAGTTGATTGTAACATAAATATGAAAATCTTTATCCATAAATCTAACCCACGTAGTCGTCTTGGGTATCGATGATATAGAAAAAATTTAAGGTACCTTAGGTTATGCTTTTCCTAATTTTTGTTTTCGAAGTAGATGTTATTAATATTATTTTTGTGCTTTTAGAGCCTTGAGCCCATGAAAGCCAAACTTACGTTATAGTATCTATATAATTTCCTCGCAATTACATCAGGGGATTTTCACCAAACAGTGCCAGGTGGGTAACGGATGACGTGATATCGTATTCCATCCCGTAGAAAAAATAAAAAATCATGCAAATAAATTATTATTAAAGAACCAATGGTAGAGTCCATTGATTTTCAAGTTTTGAAGTTGATGATCGTTGATTCACTAATTCAAATGGCATGAAATCTAGCTTAAAATAGAGCATTTAATCTTGTTTGATGTTTCTATAGGTATAATTTAGTCAATCGTTCTTGATGATTCAACCCGAGAATCTAGCTGCAATTAAAATAATTACCTACGTTATTACAATAATAACAGATCTATTGGTGATCCGTCACTCTTGCAGCCTCCGAGTTTGTAAGATTATCTCACGAATAATCTATAATTAAAATGTAATCTGATTTGAGACTTGAGCAATGATAGAGCAGGTATTTTTGATCTGTTTGCAATACATTCCATTGATGACCAACTAAAAAAATAATGCTTGCTAAGAGTTCTGGTTGGTACCTAACCATGCTAAGGACAGTCCACATTCCGGAGTTATCTTTTTGGAAGTTATTTTAAGTTAAGTTTATACTTTGAACAAGGTAATATTATTTTAGTGGTTTAGTATTAACCGGGCATACCAATCGTCATGGTCACTTATATAAATGTTTAATATAGGTAGATATATTTAACAAAAACAGGGACTCACTCCATTATTATTGTTCATAATTAGTTGACGTAACCAAAAACTCGAAATGATGGCCGAAAAAGTGGCCATACATATGTAATTTTTGATAATTACCAAGCCCAAAATTAACTGGACTACTTGAGCGTGGGATGAAGACACACATACGTAAATAATTGTTTCTTATTAAAATCAACGTTAATCTTTTTCGAGGCAGATTCCGGCGCACTATCGCATTATGTTTAAGAATCGACAGCTATAATTTCTGTTCAATCAAGATTTAATTGTTTTAATGAGCCAACATGCGTGAATGGCCGCCCCAATTATTCTTTATTTTTAATCGCCTCAAGTGGTTTTTACGTTCGCAACCAGGCACGCAGGGAGGCCCGGAGCGATCATTTTCATTATTTTAATAATGTAAACTTCCAATAATAATTTACAGTGATTTGGGGTTAAACACGTTAAGAGATATTTATGAATACCTCGAGAGGTCCGAAGTAGTTAGCTTGGTAATTTGATCCTCACATGTTTTGTTTCCCTTGTTGTAATTAAACCTTATCGGAGCGAATACAAGTTCATCCAATATCCGAATGAGATGTGCCATCTTGTAGGGTCTAACGACAATCCGTAGTCGCTTACTCTGGCGGGTGCAAAACTGCAAACCTAGCTTTGTCGCTGTTTGTACCTATGTCAGATTTTACCGTCAAAGGAACGAATGCTATGTATTAGCGATTGGGATTTATAAACATCGTCAATCCTGGTGGTCAAGTTAAGATTAAGATATCTAAGGTACTCAAGTAAGCAGTTAACTTTTTGTTTTTCCCTGTGTCGTGATCCTCATTACCTCTTACAACGTAGTGGGGGTGCTGGCGACTATGGATCGACGACGATGGCGATGAAGGTTGGCGGAAAATGGCTGGATGAGAAAGGCTGTGGACCGGATGTGGTGGCGCTTATTGGGGAAGGCCTATGTCCAACTGTGGGCATCTCCAGTTTAATGATGATGAGGATGATTCTTCCATTAATTCATAATGGTAGAATTTGCGAAAGGCATTCTAAGAACAACTCTTAACAGGTTAAACGCTGTCAACGAATGATATTTACTTACCACGAAATTTCCCCAAAAACTGTTTGTGTGTAGAGATATGGTACATTGTGTGGGACGCCCTCCAGGATGGACCGACGATATAAGTGACTGGATGAGGAAGGCTGAGGACCGAGTGTTGTGGCGCTCTTTAGGGATTGCCTATGTCCAACAGTGGACTTCCACGATGATGATGATTTAGAGACACAGAGGAGTAGAGTAGATGATTGTCCAGTAGGCACCTCAATATTGACAAGCCGTTATTTAGCAAGTGAATTGAACAGTGTTTAATAGCAATAAAATTGGAGCAAGTTAACAGTTGTCAAAATAGATTTGGCCTGATTGTCAATTGAATACGTCATTATTAGTGAGATTCATAATTGGGAGACAATTCGCATGTTATTCCGGCCAATTAAAAGCAATTGGCTGCAGTTTAAATACGTCTGCGATATGATTGATACGCAATAGATTTTGTAATTTATACCGACTTGTTACCTACTTGTTACTGTTCCTCAAATTACGGTCAGTCTCTTTCTGCGTCATACCTAATCCTCATTACCACAGTTCACGACAGAGGAAACTTCTAACAATATGTCGAGGCTTCGACGCCACTGGTAGGCGTGAAATATTTGAACATTTGACGCATGTACCCCTAAGGTAGCCCTATTTTTCTATGATTTGAGCTCTATTATTTCCTACATCCATGGATTTCACGTCACCATAGCCTAATATTATTTGACATATCGTCG
Source organism: Maniola jurtina (assembly GCF_905333055.1). NCBI lineage: Eukaryota > Metazoa > Arthropoda > Insecta > Lepidoptera > Nymphalidae > Maniola > Maniola jurtina. The sequence goes on along the minus strand of NC_060037.1, from coordinate 9,282,219 downwards.
ATTCAAGATCAAACCGATAGTTCCCTCACTAAAGTTCACTCTGTCATTACCTACTATTACCTATATAATGAGGAATGAAAAGTGGAATCAAGTTAATGTATATCGCATGCTTACCTACTGTCACATCTCACACTCTCACATCTTCATAATAAGCTAAGATTTAATTTTTAAAAATTAGCTCTGTTGCGGCGTTATTAAAGGACAAACCAATAAACCAATAAACAAACACACTTTCGCATTAATAATTTGAGTCGTGATACTAAAATTGATGTAAATTGTCTATTGATACTTTGTTCACGTATCGCACGCTACCTACCTCATCTTCATAATACATATACCTAACAGTGTATATTCAGAAGAGTTTATTTTCTGTCATTAACTATATTATGTTGGTGGTTTAGCTGTTATTGTAGCTAGTCGGTTTATTTGTACAATCTATCTATCTTTGATATAGCCTTAATTCACTCGAGCAAAGCCGAGGGCAAAAGCAAACAACATGTTTTTTTTTAAACCATTAACAGAATAATAAGTTAATCATAACTTGATTATCTGTTTCAGAAAGGAGAAACGGAATTTTCTACAGAAAGCTTAGTGTTGTTGGGTCTAACGAACAAGTTAATTTAGCCCGGGGCAGTATAAAGTTTATATCGTTTTGCATTATGCTTCATTATCTTAGCAATTTTTGCCTTGTTGCAGGGCTTAGGCTTCAAAGATTGTTAGGAATTCTGGGAGAAATACTTTCTTGCTCATTACTCGAACAATTACGACGTATTTCGGTTTGACTACGCGTCCCTATGTGTAAATGATTTTCTTTTTACTCGAAAAATACAGTGTTTCTAAATTAACTTTTGTTTTACCTTCTGCTTGATATTAAGTATAATGCCGCACGCACTGCACTTTACGCATATTTAAGTACTGACTAAGAGCCCGAGCAGGGAGAAGTGGCGAATACTCGTGAGGCGTATAACATCTGCCCCCAAAAACGACACTTCATGATAACCACGACCTTCGCTATTTTATAAAAGCTGAAAGTTTCTCTGCGCATGGTCCCCAACACTGTGATCAAGTTACACGGTCTTGAACAATCAGTGATATGTAGTTATACGGTCTCGAGAATTCACATACACAATTTTTTTTAACTCGTGTAACTTTAAAACTAGTGATTTTTACGCACACAGACATAGATAGATACAGATATAGACGGATAATATTGAAATGAGAACCAAACTACGTTTGTATGGAGTATGTGACAGAGAGACCACAGTCCAAGCGTAAGTATTAAAATTCAAAGCCAAAACAAATATTGGATAAAGCCTCAACCCTAAGTCACAGATCGCCAAAGGCAGTTCAGTCGCTGCGCCCGCGCCTCTCTGCGCGCCCTTTGATCGATCGCTGTTCTCGACAATTAGTATGCGATCTACCTACAAAATAAATATCAAGCAATATTTTGAAACATAATTAACACGATAGGTTCGTAAAACAATCAGAAAAAGTAAAAATTTCTACAAGCAATAGCAAATTATCAAGATCTTGTACGTGTTATGCCATGTAAATAATGTAGTTAGAACACTAATGCCGAAATTGTTGATCAAAAATGATGATCTTGAAAAAAGCGTTTCTGATTCGCGAAGCTGTGAAAAACTTCTCATTTCTCCTATACTTACCTCTAAATATGTGTCGCAGTAATTGTATTAGTGAAATCTTGAGTACTCGTTTGTGTATGTAACAAGAACAGTATAATTTATATTTACAAAACGATAAACTTAAGCAAACAAAAGCGGCCAACTAGAGTTTACCCCATTTAACAGTTAACGTACAAACAGCATTAGAGGAAAATTGGCCATTTTACTAAAAGCGGACCAACCTCAATTAGGTACAATTGTAATAGTGACGTCGAAGAAATAAATAAGAGTTGCCTCCATTAGAGGAGAGTTAATCTCGATGACGGAACACATTACCGGCGGCGGTAATGAGAGGAGCGTGAACTCGGAACAATTTACAAACTCCTAGAGGCATTTGGAAGTACGGATAGGCACCGATTTCGTTGGGCTGGCCCTTGCGCATAATAACTAAACAACACGCTGCCATTGTGACGGATATGCGAGGCTTTTGATTGTTCTGGCCAATTGTGCCGCGGCCAACTATGGGCGCATTCGTCAAGAGGAGGCTAACGGTTCTGTTCGGATTCATTAAGAAGCCTATCAGTCACCACGCTTATGACATCACGTGAGAGGATAGATATTTTAATATACCTATCAGGGGAGACAAAAAATGCTGGTGAAAAGTGGATAATTATCCAGTTTGGGAGCCTTCTGGTCTCCATATAAAAGCTGGAAGGGATGAATGTTTTTGGAAAATATGTACAGTTCTATATGCGAGAAAATATTATGTAGATAAAAAACGTGAGTCCTTCATGAGGCTGGAGAAATCATCAAGTATGCCCTAAAAATATTATCACTTTAATATTACAAATTAAAAAATAACTGTTGGTAATTTAATTTTTATAAAATAAAATAAATCTGCAAAACTATTCTTCTGGTTTCGTTTTAGGATTTGTGTACAACTGAATTGGAAAGTCATAACGTTTATTTTTCTGCTGTTATAAAAATAAATAATGAATAATAATTCTGAAACACGACTTCTACTTATACTAATTGATCTTTGGACAAAGTGATTCTTCAAACTAGTTTACCATTATTTGTTACGAAAGAAGATAATGCTAACCGTGGCCTCTGGGTACGATTAGCGATTTTATGAACGCGGTTTTGTTTTGTACTAGTCTGGTCGCGATGCAGTGGTAATAAATACGACGCACTGACACCTCGATTTCAAAATCTTAATGTAGCAGCGTTTCTCAAACTGTTGTACCGTGACTTAGTTATTTTTATGCTTTTTCATTGTGACCTAGTATAATATTTTTGGCATTTTAACTGTATACTCAAAGTTTTTTACAGGATCACTTTGTTGTCTGTCTGTCTGTCCGTCCGTCCGTCCGTCGGTCCGTCGGTCTGTCGGTCAGTCGGTCCGTCGGTCCGTCGTTGATCCGTCGGTCCGTCCATCGGTCCGTCGGTCCGTCCGTAGGTCCATCGCTCCATCCGTCCGTCGGTCCATCAGTCCGTCGGTCCGTCGGTCTGTCCGTCCGTCCGTCGTACCTGTCTAAAAAACCTATAGGGTACTTCCCGTTGACCTAGAATCATGAAATTTGGCAGGTAGTATTGATTAGGCATAATAAAGTTCCTGTAATACTTTGTCTGTCATTTTATATCAGTGAATCATCGTCATTTGGGAAACGCTGGTCAATAAAGTTCGACGTGACCACAACGATAGAAAATTAGCAACATCGCATAGACTCATGGTGAAGTATGGGCCGCCAGCGGCAGTTTCGCCGTGCGGTATTGTAACAAAGTTTAACAAAGGCCTAGCATATCGTCGCAATGCCGTGACAAATCTTTCGGATGCCTCGAGCGATATGCATTAGAGGGCGATCAAAATTAGGTACTTCCCTTGTGAGATTTTGATTTATTCGTAATAGCCTGCTTTGCATCCCCAGTTACGATAATTTATTCGTCGGACCCAATAATCAGAATACTGATTAGCTCGTCATGTTAGTCTTAAGAATAGGTTAGGAAATATAAAAGGTGTGGGTAATATTTTTCATACATAAGATAGTTTTACGCTGCCAATATGAGATTCTCTTTTTTACCCGACTGCGGCGAATTCCAAAAGAGGGTTATTTATAATATTTATTAATGGCTAATTGATGTAGGGTACCAAGGTGCTGGAGGGTCCATCCATATGGGAAAGTACAGTGTTTGTAGACCCTATAAATGTGGTCAATCACAGGGAACCACTGGCTGCTAAATACCTATAACTGTGGAGTGTGGAACCTTTTCCAGAGATTTCTATGTAGTATGGATAAGGTATATACATAAGTATTGTATAGGTCCTTTTTAGACCAACGAAGCAGTCTTTAAGATCACCATTGTGTAAGCTTGGCCCATATTAATTATCTATAAACGTGTAGAAGTTACTGATTAGATAGTTGGCGCCACTCAAATCATAACAAATCATAACATCATATTAGAAGGCGTCATTGATTGGCTGAAGTTGTTCAACATCTGATCGATAAACGTACTGTATATAAAATTCTTATAGTTTTTAGTTGATGAATTGTAGCATAATAAAGGATAATATTTGTAATCAATATATAAGATGAAAACATCTTTATTACTTAGATGATTTGTTAAACGAGCTTGATGATTTGTATATTAGTCACTAAGTTTATTCATTGTACAATTTGGATTGGCGGATAACGATAAGATAAAAAGGGGAGTGGCTAATAAACGTGGAGAGGTTACCTGTAAGAGTGGTTTTAAAACGACGACATTCGAAAATATACTAACGTAAGAGGAACAACATTTATTTGACACAAATGTAAAAGTTAATAAATTTAAATCTGAAATAAAAGTATAATAATTTATCATAAAGATTGTGTTTGTGATTTCGTCAGACCTTACCCAAAAGGTCAGAAGTGGGACATCAAGAAAATATAATATTTTCTTGTCACGCTCACGACTCAGAGAAACAAGTGGAAATATACAGAGGAACGAGAAAGAAGTGGAGGTCTAGTAGACCACAGACATTTTGGAGCACAAGGCCAATATTTGGGCCTCAATATATCAAAGTACCTAGTCATGGCATCAAAGGATTTCTGGATAAACGGGTAGGATCTTTCCATGATTTTATTTTTATTGATAGCTATTAATGGTAATTTTTTTTTTATTTTTTTATTTGTGTGGGTTTTCGTTTTGTTTGTTCTACATTTAGTTATCATTTTGTTAAAAAGCTTTGCTCCGAGTTGGAATGGAAATTATATAACGTTATGATACCTAGAATTACCCACATGTTTATAATTCATCTTGTATATTGGTTATACAAATGCGATCGACCTTCAAATTGTGGTTTAAATAACATTGAGGTATTTAGAAGGCTTATTTTACAATGAAAAATGAAAAATGTTTATTTACAAAATACAGTCTTGTACAATTTTCCTGTTTCTGGTGGTACCCGCACTAGGTTATCCTGTATCGTGGGTACAATGGAATAGATAGTTTAGTGTTAAACAATATAAAAAGTGTGGTTTACTTAATGATGGGCGTTATTGTTACTTTTAAATAGTTTTCAGGATGTATCTACTATGTCCTGCCGGGGTTTTATTTCTCATTAAATGATTTCACAGGTGAATATCTCACGGAACGTGGTATTTCAATCTTCACACTTGTAATCGTGTGCCGAATTAGTTTGGTTAAGAGTTACGATAGGGATTTATTTTCACATAGTGGTTTTGTTTTACGGAAGGTGAATTTCTGGATTTAGGTTCAATCGTTTGCTGCATTCATTGTATAGATAGATGTTTTCCTTTTTCTAGCACACAGTGACGCGATATTATCACACAGCACTCATTGGGCATCTTGAATGTTGTTTTGTGAAATTATTATTTTTTGTAAACCGCTTTGGGATAAGGTAGAAAAAGTTACATGAAATAGCTTTTCGTTTTACGCCTGCCAGTGAAATAATCCGCCTCTACTTGTAATGGTTACTGAGTGATTGGGGATATAAAATGTTAATTGATAAAAATGAAGGTGATCCGTTGTAATAAAGTAATAGTGACCAGGGTTAATAAATTGAGCATTTTGAGAAATATAAATCCTAAAATGGGTGTAAAAGTAGGTTTATCTTATCTGGTTATTCTTTAACTAAATTTAAAATTATGGTAGGTAGGTAGTCAGATAGTTTTAAATACGGGGTGCATAAATAAGTGTTTTTTTTTACAAAAGTGAGGAGAAATGTTTTCATTTATCTATTTTTACCACTTGAAACGCGTAATGTTTGAGTTTCAAACATAACTTTGCTGATAACAGCTCACCATGAACAACCCATGGCCGGCCCACTACTGAGCAACAAGTGTCTCCTCACAGAATGAGAAGGGTTTAGGCCGTAGTCTACCACGCTAGATAACAGCTAATTTACTTTTAATACTGGCACAATAATTTGAGTACTACGAGTAGTAGATAGGTATAGTATATGGGCAGCGGGGTTTTTTTTTTACCTGTATTCACGCAATTAACTGTGTACTGCCGCATTTAAATGCAATATGATTTTGTTTTTATTGGATTAACATCGCTTGGCGGGTTAAATTCCTGGCAAATGTTCTATTAAAATTAGAGTAAGTTTTTTTAAATGGTAATATACCTACAGTACTGCCCTTAGGGCAGGGCGCGATAATAAGTACCTACTACCAAAATACTATTTTCTTTGTTGTACGAAAGAAATTTTAGGCAAATATCTTTGCACTACGCTCGCGTTTGTGGCATGACATTATCCCAGAAATATATTTTAAAAAAAAAATTCACGCTCGCTTGACTCGCTTCGCGATAGTTCAGTTTCGATATGCATTTAGTTAACAAAACTCTCAGGAAACCACGTTTGTTGTGCTCTCGAAATTGATCAGTCTGTTTGATAAAATCGAAATGCGGTGCCTTATAAATTTCGCTTAGGAGCGCCGGTAGTATCTCATGATAATAATATGAATATTGATCATAATTTTTTTTTTAGGCTGATTAAGCATTGAAGGGTTTTCGGCTGGTCTGGCATTTCGCCTGATTTTATGTTTTTGCTTATTTAGCGCGTTCAGGAAAGCTTTGACAACGTTTTATAACATGAGTATATATTTTTTTTGTTTTAGTTACCCAAACAGAAAAAAAAGCATTAAAGATGTGGGACCGAGGGATAAATCTAGTTTGATTTTTGGTTGGATTATGAAGTTGTAGTTAGGGTATTTAAAATAGAAAGATTTCAATTGTAGGAAATGATGTAAAACATGTTGAGGATAAGTTGTGTAATAAAGTCGATAATTCACTTGTTGGATGTCACGCGATCTATTGCGAGGAGGAATCTTTTTCTTGTCTCTGTTTTTATAAATACGATGTTCTGACGGGTTTTTATTTACGTCTCGGATTATTGAATACTTTCGGTGTTTGATTGGACGGTTAGAGGTTGCAAAAGCAATCGCCCTCTAATTAAATCATTTATTTAGGCATTAGTTCAATTTGGATTAAATCTCGCGAAAAGCCACGGTGGCTGTCTCTCGCGCGTCTTGGAAAGACATTCCTAATGCCTGTTTTTCTGAGGGAGGGATGCATTATCAAGTAAGATGAGCTGCAATGTTTGCGGCTGATTATTTTGGAAAATTTGCAATCGTGGCAAGTGGAGTAAAGTTTGACTAAACTATTTAATGAACTAAGTATATAATGGATTTGGTGAATGGTTATATTATATAACATTTTGATAAATGGATGAATTTGAAGAGTGTATGTATGTGGTTGATGCACATTTGTTTCATATTTTTACTTAAGTTATAAAGTATTACATTTGGTGAGTAGTTATTTATATTTGGTAGGGTAGGTTTGATAAACAGGTAGTTATCTTGATTAATAAGTGAGTTATCATTTTATAAATGCGTACTTTAATGTTTGATGGACTGGTATACTTGATAAATGTGCATATTTTCATACTTCAAAGACAAGTTGTACCTATTAGTTTCTTCAAGCTTTTAGTTGCTGATAATTATATTAACATTCTTTAGAGCGCATGTCCTATGGACGAAATGGTTTATACATACTTTCACTGTTTGAAATGTTACAATCATAAAGATATAGTTATGACTAGAGGAGGTCATAGCTTGTTGCCGCTCTTGTACATCCATGTGTCGACTAGGTATTGTTATCTCAGTATATTTCAGGGGACCTCCGTTCGGGTGAAAGCGATAGCTGTTGGATAAATGCTTGTTGGGTTATCAGAAGACCGTGTAGTCTTCGATGAGGTTACTTGTAAATATTATAGCGAAATAGTAAGTTTAAAAATAGAATGAGGCTAAACTAAAAAAATGAGACAAAGATAAAAATAATAACTTAAAGCATTGAAACAGCATAAAGTGAAATAGTAACTTACAAACTATACATACATATTTACGAATTATGTAGATAGATATAGTATTACTGGATTACGTATATCAAATAAGAATACTGTCAGCTCATGTTTTGTTTTCGGCGTGGTAATTTTACGCTTAAAACTCATAAGAGATATCATGAGGTTCGCTTTCTGTAAAAGTTATTAGCTTTAACAGTTAATTGATTTATTACATTATTTATTTATTATACACTCAACAAGTAAAAGTATTTTGTTTTGACAAAATCCAAAGAAGTACCTATTGGATTAATAAGGCAAGGTACGAAGCATTGGCTGGATTTTACAACATTTAAAGTTTCCTGTTCATTTTTATCATTGAGTTAATTTGAGGCGGAAGGATCCTCTTGAAAATTTTTAAGATTAAGTTATTAGTAAGAAAGTATATTTTGCTTAGGTTAGTTTAAAATGTACAGCCGGTAATTTAAAAAAAAAAATTTATATATTTAATTTTACATAATAGGTGAAGCTGGTTGATGCACCAAAAATCGAATTATCATAGGAATTTAATTAAGCTAACATTTTTATTTATTATCAACTTCAAATATACAGTAGCAAACTGATTAGTTGGAATACATGCAGTGATTGGAATATTTAAGTTCCGATAGAAGAATCTATATCGTGGCTTGTTCCTTTATGGACAAGAATATTTTTTTTTGACTCGTGGGACCACTTACACAAAATATCAACGTTCGGTTTGGAGGTCTTCCATGGCTATTCCTACAGTTCCATGACGTATTGAAGAGGTTAACACTTTGTCGCTCATCACATCAACCAGCACGGCATTTGGGTATGATGGATGGATGTAGATAGGTACACATTTGATGGGGGGGGGGGGGGTTTAGTGGTTTGTATCAATAGGAACCAGGGGTTGAATGAGGAAGGCTGAGGACAGTACGTGTGGTGCTTACTAGGGAAGGTTTATGTTCAACAGTGACCTTATGATGATGACGATGTAGATGACGATGATGATGATGATGGACGTACGAGGATGAATCTTTTACGAAACGAATAAAGGGAAATCGAACAGATGCGGGTCATTACGGTTAACATATAAAATAATGTATAAGGTACCTACTTTCTTCTAATCTTTATGATCGATCAGCTTGTGATAGAGATCTTGATGTCGTAGAGAATAGAGAACGGAATATTTATTTCATTTTTTTTCCTGCTATTATGTTGATATCGCTTTTCTCTATGAAAAGGAATTAATGATAAACTAATAGGTATCATTCGGCGGCGAGTCGCGACTGTGTCGTTCCCAGGGTCGAATTTGGTAGTTCTGCTTATGTTACTCGAAACGACAAAGTACGCCATATGGTGCATATTATGGCTAAAATAAAATATATAAGTATCATGTGAAATTATAAATCAAAGATTCTTTTTGCATGTAGATATTATATGGTTAAGAGGCACAAGTGACGCAACTACTGTACCCTGGCGTTTGTTTAACATTGTCCATTAGTACTTCAGAATGTGGATTTTGCTAGAAAAAAAAACAATAGGTAATTGTAAGAAATATGGGAAGCGTAATCTGCATTAAAAGAAAAAGTTTGAATTGGAAGCAACCAGGCATAGGATTTTCATACATCCGTAATCACGTTCCTTTCAACTCTATCTATCACGGTTCACGATACGCCGTTCGCGGTTCGGGCCGTGACGCACGTGCAGACGGACAGACGGACGGAGAGCAGAGGTTTAGAAAATAGGGTCTCGTAGGCACCCTTCGAGGGGTACGGAACTGGAGAAAACTAAATTATAATAATGATAATAGGTTTTCTAGGTTACCAAGTAAAATTACTTCTCTTAGGTCGGATTGTATTATGATGGATGCTTATGAAACAAAATTAAATGAACGGTCTACTCAAAGTGTTTTATGTTTGCAGGATCCAAGGATGTTGGAAATGAACAAATGAGGGAAAGGAAGACCCAAAACTAGGTATGGGTCAGGGACACAAAGTCCCAAGGAAGGAAAGGATGGAAAAGCCCCGAGGTTACGGGCTATGGACAAAAAGTCCTATAGGAGGAAGGAGGTGGACCCTAGGATAAGGGTCATTAAAAATTTGGATCTGGAGGGAAAGGACCCTAGGATAAGGGTCATTAAAAATTTGGATCTGGAGGGAAATAAGGACAATCATATATGTATCCCGGTAGAAGAGAGACGCGCCAAGGCTCGGAATCCGCGATTTTCCAATAAGAAGGGAAGAAGAAAATATGTGCATAAAACTATTGCGTTGAAAGTGTATGAAAATGTTTTGTGATTTAAATCGAGAACTGGCGGCGATTAACTTTAAGTTTAGAGAGTTTATTTTATCAAAAGGACAAGAAGTTCACTTACACATATTCATATTAAGAATCGCTCCCGATTCTAAATATAAATATAGAAGAAAACATAATCTTTAAAGGTATGGTGACTATACAATAATATAAAAAGTCAAAACACGTTATATTCGTTAACAAACTATACCTACATCTAGCTAAGATATCTATGGTGTTTGACACTGTTTGATTAAACTTTAAACTTTGTAAAAGATTTTTCCTCCAGTATGAGTTTCGGCAAGTACATTATGTAGTAGAGCTAGGTAGTTTACATACCATAATTAGTCCTAGCTTTATGTAATTGTAGCATAATAGGTATGTTCGTTTTGTGTACCATATTTATGAGATTTAGCTTTAAAGTGATGCGTGTATGTACGGACTTTAATAGTATTTTCCTAACAAATAGACATATTTTGAATTTGTATAATTGACTTATATAATATAGTTCATCAGTTTTCTTATATAATTCTTTAGTGGGAAGGAGAGTCTAGTTGGAACAGAACTTTTAACAATTTATTTTGAGATACTTGAAACCCTTTAAAGTAGTTTTTAGTAATTAGTTTTACATGCTCATCCCCAAATCTCTATTGAGTGTTCCTGTAAAATATTGGCTTGTGAGTTATAATTGATACTTCGGACTTTATGCATGTACCTACGTTCTTTGATTAAATGGAGGCCTCCTTTAGTTGCTACTGGTCTCGCAATTTTTGATATCTTTATGATTTTTGAAAAATTATTTATAAATTTAGAGTGTCTGCATCTTTTTATTTTAATATTAGCGGAAGAAAACAGAAAAATGAATTTTAGATTAAAGGCTAAATTTGAGTGCTACTGTAGACTGGCAGGTAAAGTTGCGAGGGTAAATAGTTTGGAATTGAATTGAGTTTATCTGCTATTTTCTAATTATATCGGATGGAAAGGGTTGCTGCGAGTGCTCTAAAATTAAGTTGCAATCATAATCAATACCAATGTATCAATAAAACTGTATATTCCTTCTAGTTAAGGTTAGCAAGAATATTAATTTAATTAATTACTATCTTAATTTTTTTTTGTTTTGTTGAACTAAGTCTTTGTCATTTTGGTTGTGAAGTTTACATGTTACTTAAGTTTTAATTTTTTTTTTAAAAGCGATGAGACTCGCTTAAAACAGGATGGCCGAGCTGTAAGCTTGGCCCATATTAATTATCTATAAACGTGTAGAAGTTACTGATTAGATAGTTGGCGCCACTCAAATCATAACAAATCATAACATCATATTAGAAGGCGTCATTGATTGGCTGAAGTTGTTCAACATCTGATCGATAAACGTACTGTATATAAAATTCTTATAGTTTTTAGTTGATGAATTGTAGCATAATAAAGGATAATATTTGTAATCAATATATAAGATGAAAACATCTTTATTACTTAGATGATTTGTTAAACGAGCTTGATGATTTGTATATTAGTCACTAAGTTTATTCATTGTACAATTTGGATTGGCGGATAACGATAAGATAAAAAGGGGAGTGGCTAATAAACGTGGAGAGGTTACCTGTAAGAGTGGTTTTAAAACGACGACATTCGAAAATATACTAACGTAAGAGGAACAACATTTATTTGACACAAATGTAAAAGTTAATAAATTTAAATCTGAAATAAAAGTATAATAATTTATCATAAAGATTGTGTTTGTGATTTCGTCAGACCTTACCCAAAAATTGGTACTCAAAGGTATCATTGGACATTCCAGTCGCGAGAATTTGATATATTGGTATCGTCGGTAATTATCACAATAACCTGTTTTGCATCCCTAGCCCGTGGTACGATAATTCATCCTATTACACCAGGTTCTAAGCGGTGACCGTTCACTAGCAACGATTGATAATAATCGCTCGCGAAGTATAATGGCGTACACCCACGGGTAATTATTGTTGTGCAGTCGTGAGTTCGTGCGCCGGTGGAATGCATCTCCTTCGGGGGTTGCTGTAAACCAACACGGCTCATTCGGCCGCAAATAACTGATCGCTTTTCCGTGCTAATGATAGTGCGCCTCGGCCTCTTTAGTCCACGCTGGCCAGATAAAATAATTACGAACAGATTTTAGACTTTCGCAATCAACAATTTCTATATAGGTACCCATTAGATGGGTCATTCAAACCAAAATCGTATTCTGTGAAGCTGTCAAAACTCAAAATTCACTGACCATCAAGTTATCTACAAGCAAAAGCGAGTTGCTGGTCTTGAATGAACCGTCTGGTAGGTAATACTAATTAGAGGTTATTGTTCGCAATTTTTCTGGTTTTTCTCTGACCTTTGGGTACGATATTATTAAGTACCTGTCTCATAGTATAAACCTACGATGTCTGAGTTATTATATTATATTATAGAGATATTATAAAACTCCTGATAGGCAATGCTAATTACAAATTGTATTTAAAAAAGTGACGACAAATTCATTTGTATGTATGACACATGCACGTAGCGACACAGACTATATTACACAAAAAACCAAATTAAATTTGAATTTCGCGGGCAGGCCCCTCGCTTCCACCTTAAGGGCGCGCTTACATTTAAACCAAAAAATGCGAGATTTCGAGCTCCAAATTAACCATCATAGGAATTAACCCTAAAAGATATTGGCGCGGGCTTTATGCACCTTTTGACACCATCGAGCAAGCTTCAAAAAATATAGGTACGGCTGACCAGGGTGCGTTTTGGGGTACATACATAACTTTTAGATGACTTTTTGCTAATTAAGTATACACAATTCTACGAACCGCAGTAAAATTTGTAGCTGAAGTTTAGCAAAGTTACAATGAAGTCATTCCTTTGTCTGGATCTCCTCCCGCCTCGGGGGCTCGTCGCAGAATGCTGCAAACATCTGAAGTTGCATTGACGTTTGGTCACGGGCCATCTTCGATGCCTCTTAATGTTAAGCCGTGTTCATACTGCCAGGAAATACCCTCATGCAGTTTGTAGCAGATAAGAAGATTACAAAATCCTAAAAGCTATCATTGCATAATCTTTAGGCACGTTGGGCAATTTTGAGATTTAAAAAACTTCAAGGATACGTCACCGACATGCTTAATTTATTAACTTTTAAAATTGGTTGCCGACTGAGCTTTTTAATGGAAGTATCAAAAATGCTTTCGGGAGTCGGAGTACCTACCTCCTAACATCTCCTATTTTTTTTGTACAGTTTTAAGTTTCTGTCAGCATTCCCCAATGACTGACATATTTTCTTGTTTTAGCTATGTACCTACTTGTAATTTATATTTGTATGAATAATTATTGTCTCCCGTTTATAATGCAGAAGGATCTGGAAGTCCAGCGCATTGCTGACACCAGATTTTCTCAAATGTTGGAGTTTTTGTCCTGGTTGAAGGCTCCAAGTTTATGTTTTTAAATCTTTTTGTAAAAAAAAGAGAGAATTAAGATTGAGAATCAATACCAAAATCTCATGTATGGAAATGAAAATTGGAGAGAAACCTTTAACTCATTCTTTTTACATGGAATAGAGAGTAATTGATGATAATCGTAATTGCTTGAGGTACCCACTTGGGGCTCGTAACGTTGGTGCCATTGGAAGTTGTATGCAAAGAGATTGAAGGTATCAATATTTAATAACTAATGATTTAATAATATTTAATAACGATAATCTTTTTATTCATAACCTATACCTATTTAATAACTAATTATTTAATAATATTTAATAACCAGTATCTTTGGTTGTACCTATACAAAGTGTGAATCACACTAATATTATAAAGGCGAAAGTTTGTGTGTGTGTGTGTGTGTGTGTGTGTGTGTGTGTGTGTGTGTGTGTGTGTGTGTGTGTGTGTGTGTGTGTATGTTTGTTACTCCTTCACGCAAAAACCACTGGATGGATTTGGATGAAATTCAGAATGGAGATAGATAATATCCTGGATTAGCACATAGGCTACTTTTTATCCCGGAAAATCAAAGAGTTCCCACGGGATTTCAAAAAACGGCAAAATTTTAGCATCGGCTAGTACGGAAACTTGCCCACCTGGTGCGCGAGTGTGCTCTCACCTTTAATGGTCGGACTGGCCGACGGACCCGTTATCCCTTGTAGCTAATGATTGGCCGGCATTAAGTCCCGACTGTTCCGTGCGATTATTGGATCTAACAGATAATTTTATATCGTATTGTCCCGAAGCGCAAAATTTTCTCTTATTATTACAGAGCGCGATCCCTTCGTCGGTATCTCGTGATCTTTTAAAGGGTTATAGTAGGTAAGGAACTTGCTAATAATAATAAATAATTAGTGGCTTAAATGGAACACTTCTTTATTTATTTACTCAGATACAGGTTAGCCCTTGACTGCAATCTCACTTGGTGGTATGTGATGATGCAGTCTAAGATAGAAGCGGGCTAACCTGGAAGGGGTATGGCTGTTTTTATTAAACACATTTCCGTTTTTGATTAATTGAAACATATTGTTAAAAAAAATTCTGTACACCTGCTTACAACAGGAACAACTTCCCCAAAAACTAAAGCTTAGAGCCTAAACTAAGTCGAGACGTTTAGACCTCTCTAAACTATCTCTTTCTATCCTCATAGTGAAGATAGAAAAGTTAGAAGTATTTTTTTATAACTAAAGATATTGCAATAATTTTAAAAGATAGTCAAGTAGGGACTAGGGTAGATGTTTAGTCACTAAGATAAGTTTGAAAGTCCTATAGGTAACTTATTATTAGAATTATTTAATTTGTATTCTTTACCAACAATGTAGGTAACCCAAACTAGCCGTCCTTAATCGCATAATAAACTACTCACGAGCACGTAATTATCGAAATAAACATCGCATCAAATGATGTTGAAAGGATAGCCGATGAGAAATTACGAATAGAATTATCAAGAGACTCGGTAAGGTCGGGTTCGCACCTCACGACCGCCGTTCCCGCGCTGTAATGAGCCCTCTAAATCAAACAATGGCATTAAAGTGTCAATACTAACTCGATAACACCTAGCCGTTTTCTTTTGGAATTACGGCCATAAATCCGCGCGGCTCTGTTCCGAGTTCGCGATAGCGTTTCATTTGTGCATTGTTATCTGACAGCGTGTCTCACTTTGTTAGCATACGATACGGTTCTTTCTATCATTGTTTCGGCAATATTAGGTAGGCGAGTGCTGTTTACCCTTCTCATTCTTCTGCGAGACCCTTGCTCAGTTCTGGGCTGGTGAAGGATTGAATGTTTCGTGAACCTGTATCATATCTGTATCATCCAAAATTCGAGTGGCCAACTCCATGGTGTCTAACTAATAACTATGTTGTTGCGATCTGCGAACTTATGGTCCAAGGATTTCTCTTTGAAGTCAGTCAGCTAGTAATACATAACTTTATACAATCTAATAGCTGGCTCGCTCTAGCTTCCCTTGGAATTCTTGAAAACTCGTAGTGTGTCATTGCATGCATAAATCTTAAGTTTTCTATTTCGATATGTCAGTCAGTCATCCTTTCTATTTTTTTAACCCCCGACCCAAAAAGAGGGGTGTTATAAGTTTGACGTGTGTATCTGTGTATCTGTGTGTCTGTGTATCTGTGTATCTGTCTGTGGCATCGTAGCGCCTAAACGAATGAACCGATTTTAATTTACTTTTTTTTGTTTGAAAGGTGGCTTGATCGAGAGTGTTCTTAGCTATAATCCAAAAAAATTGGTTCAGCCGTTTAAAAGTTATCAGCTATTTTCTAGTTTTCTTGTAGAAAAGAAGGTTAGATAACCCTTAGGTTCTTAATATTCAAGTGTCAATTGACAAATGTCAAGCTATCAAGATGGACGTTGCCTAGATATACATAATTATTTATTTGAAAATGATTTGTCGGGGGTGTTGAAAATTTTTAATTTACACTTGTTAAATCAGAAATAATTTTAGAAGGGTGATGTTTTTTTTTTTGTAATAAAAATGATGCTATCAACTGTAAGGTTGAATGAATTGGTTGGTAATTCGATAAAAATATTTAAATAATACCTGCTTTCCTGAGTAACGCTTATACTTAGTAGCAACAGTTTTTCTAATTTTAATGTTTATGTTACTAAGTGAAATACTCCAATTTTCTAAATATAAAAATGTTCTAACTTCGCTATACCTAGTTTTTCGAGAAAAAACTTAAAAAATCGTAGCAATTTGGGGCAGGCAAGGCAGTGATCGGAAACTGCGATAGTATCACGAGTAATAAAGTCAATCGTAACGCAAGGGTTGTAGATAAATACGAGCAGTGTGCGGGGGTCAGATAAACACTGCACAATTTGTATCTACACACACTACACACAAAAGCACAACCCCTTCTAAGAGAGGGTGCACACTGTGATCTATAAGGTTGTTTATTTTTAACCCCCGACCCAAAAAGAGGGGTGTTATAAGTTGGAAATGACTGTGTATCTGTGTATCTGTCTGTTGCATCGTAGCTCCTAAAAGAATGAACCGATTTTAATTTAGTTTTTTTTGTTCGAAAGGTGGCTTGATTAAGTGATCTTAGCTATAATCGAATAAAATCGGTTCAGCCGTTTGAAAGTTATCAGCTCTTTTCTAGTTTTCTTATAGGGTTTTTGTGTCGGGGGTTTTTTAGATTTTAAATTATGTATAAGGTAAACTATCCGTTTTACATTTTATATCTAGTGCTAAATATAAAATTATTATTTTAATGAAGGTATTTATTATTTTAGATGTCCAGTTGAAGTTGAATGTGAAACAAATATGTATTAAGGCACCATTATTTTTGGTTTTATTTTTCGGGCCGCTTTTGAATTATTACACTCATTACCGTTACAAATCCAGTAAATACTCATATCGCTGATTAAATCGTACTTTTTACATGACAGTTAATACACATAGATCAAAAATGACGAAGAAGTTCTCAAAATATATTCTCACTGTTAGTGTTGTGAGTTGTTAGGACCTCTCTACCCTACTAGAGCCTCTAATCCTCATTGAGAATGCCGAGTATGAACAGAGGCACTCATTAATCACCCGCAAACTTTGTCTATTCACCAGACTCCACCTGACTCGGGTATTTTCTTTTAACTTTTAAGCTTTGTTCGAAACTTTTGATGGACTTTGAGTTTTAAGTAAGTTGAATAGTAATATATCTTTGCCGGTAGCGAGTTTGTATTGTGTTATCGTGCGCGTTTTATGTAAAAGAACTTTTAAAACTATTTTCATAATGGATGTATCGTATGCGAGTTTTATTTTGGAGTCTTGTAAATTGCATATATGCACTTGATTTACGTATTTTAATCTTTGGTTTTTTAACCCCCGACCCAAAAAGAGGGGTGTTATAAGTTTGACGTGTGTATCTGTGTATCTGTCTGTGGCATCGTAGCTCCTAAACTAATGAACTGATTTTAATTTAGTTTTTTTTGTTTGAAAGATGGTTTGATCGAGAGTGTTCTTAGCTATAATCCAAGAAAATCGGTTCAGCCGTTTGAAAGTTATCAGCTCTTTTCTAGTTACTGTAACCTTCACTTGTCGGGGGTGTTATAAATTTTTAATTTACACTTGTTTAAAAGTTCATTTGAGAAGTGTCTACAATAGAGTAAGAATCCGCCTATAGAAGTTTGAATGATCTGTCTGACACAGCGAATCTCGCAAAATAAGTTCCGGGTTTGGATAATAAGTTGGGCGATCAAGTAGAGTTTGTGCGTCTTAAATAGGTAGGTAAAGTTGATCGCACACTGCTGCAACATGCCAAAAAGGCGCAAAAGGCATACCCAACGTTTTTTTTTTATTAAATAATATCAGCAGCACGAGTTCACCGCATCGAAAGCGCTGAAGAACTGCGGGCATGGCGTAATTTGAATCATGTCCCATGTAGAAATCAGAGCGCACAATTTGACTGTCTCGATGAGATTAATGTAAAAAGGTAAAATATATTCAAAATTCAAAATATTTTTATTCAATTAGACTTTTAGAAGTTCTTTTTAATTGTCAAAAGCATCTACCACTGGTTCAGAATATCTTTCCTACCGAGAAGAACCAGCAAGAAACTCGGCGGTTGCTCTTTTCAAAGATTTGATATACAATATTATGCCATGTATAAAAGCAATTGAAGTCCTGCGCATATATTTTTTAAGTACCTGCCTTTTGTTAAATTTATGTACGTATACCAACCTTCTTAACTACTTTCAGAATTAGATCAAGATCTCTTCGTACTATTTCACGAACATCGAACAAAACCATTAGATAAGGCCCATTTCAATCCAACTCGGAATTAGTTCCACCTTATTGCCAACTTGAGAATTTTTATCACAGCTAAAGCAATCAGAGCGCCAATAATTTCCCTCATAATGACTCTTTGCTCGTAAAATTTGAGCATTGCGCCAAAATGGTGGCACATTAAAATTCTCTCCCCATCGTTATAACGGGAGTTATCGGTTCGGTGCGCGGTTCGGGACATTCTGCATTAGGACTCGACTGCGATGGGCGAAGATACTCGTACGAAACGCGCATGATTATTTCCCGTAGCCACGGAATGTATTTCATAGAAATACATAGAAAACAGTAGTGTCCCTGTGACACGTCACCTACTGCTGCGACCTGCAGTTGGCTACGGAATTTCACCTTAAGTCTAAAGGCATATTTGGATGTTACATTATTTAATTTATAATTAATTTAAATATAAAATAGGCTTTAAGATTACTTAAAACAATTAATTTTGTTTTTGGCCCTTTATCTGTGCATGAGTAAAATAAAATAGGAAGGCAAATACATATTTTACAAGGTTTCTGTGGTTGAGATAACTTGTTGTCAAAAGTGTTTTACAACAAGTTATCCTTTTGACTTTTTTACTCTATTGAAACTTTGCAAAAATATGTGAATTAAGTTTAGTAGTTCTTTAATTACAATAATAACCAATCAATTGCTATTGGAACTCAATCCCAATTTGTGTTTCTGTTATTTTATTTTTGTAAGCATTAAAAATGAGAGAAAAAATAACTAATTTTAAGCATAGTTCAATAATTTTGTATGTATTTTGTTGATTAATAAAAACTTATTATTTCGATTGCTTATAAAACGCATTGACACCACGCCTCATGTGTCTTGTTCCTAATATCTCGAAACGGCTCGCCAGTACCCGTCAGTTTTCTTTTTTAAATCGCGCGTTAAGGATTCGGCGTAAACGCGTGAAGGGTTGTTCTCGGCCCGCCCTCTCGTACGTCCTCATCGGCCTTCGGTTCCCAATTTGCGTATTTGATTGTTCTTTGTTTTCGAACCAGCCAGCCAATATGGCAAGTAGAGAAATTATAGGCATGGCAAAAATGCTTCTGTATACATTATAGACGTTTGTAGACGAGCTATAAAAATTGCATATCGCCGGAAATCTTGCTGGCAATAATACATATGATTTAAGATATCTAAATGGACGTGAATTCTATACAGTCATAGTAACCTGAAATTATAATAGACAGAGAGATATATATCGACAAATAATAAAAGAACTGACAGAAATATGTGTATAGTAATAGCTTTATTTGGATAATACAGAACAGTAAGTTTTTTTTACTTACCTATAAAATTTAGCGTAATTCCCTAGGTATATACCTGTACCTATAATTATATTCTATTTATATATTCAGAGGTCTTTTAATAATTCTACAGTGCGTAGTTTTAAGAACCTCTGTTGAATTAAAAGACTTATTAGGAAATTTAGTATTATCGGCATTAGACATTTTTATAGACAAGTGCTGAATGAAGGACATAGCCATACATACCTACCTAACCTACCTACCTACTTTACTCAGCTAGTGCTGTAAAAGGATCATGAATAAATCTTAATATGTTACGTATTTCCACATAAGATATTACGTGATATCTACGTCCTACAACGTTGCGCGAATGAACTATAATATTCAATACATAAAAGCTCAACTTTTACAAGAACATAAACATTCGGTATTTTATAACCAAAACTGCATCTACAATACGGGCTCCACACTTGAAATCTGCAACTACGAGTATGTCTCATGTATGTAAAATAATGCGGCCGACCTAAGCCTCCCGGGAGGATGGGGCGGCCCCCAAGACTTATTCCGATATAATCAATAACTTAGTGAGATCCCCTTTGCATCCGGCCGTGTGACAGTTCGATCGAACGGGTGATGGCGCATGCAGACGCTAGACAAAACTGTCTTAAGATTTTTTTAACTTAGTGCCTTTTCAGCAGAACTCGGTAGTGCTGCGAACTGCATTGAGAGTAAATGTAAAGTTAAATGAGCTGGACTGTAACGCGCTCAGGTCACGTTTTATTGCGTCTTCTGAGATGCGATTCAACTGCATGGGAATGACACTTATAAGAGTTATAAGAAAGACTTATATGCACCTATACCTAATAATTGTAATTATAAAATATAATAATCTATATTAAATGTGATATTTATTAACCCCCGACCCAAAAAGAGGGGTGTTATAAGTTTGACGTGTGTATCTGTGTGTCTGTGTATCTGTGTATCTGTCTGTGCTATCGTAGCGCCTAAACGAATGAACCGATTTTAATTTAGTTTTTTTTTTATTTGAAGGATGGCTTGATCGAGAGTGTTCTTAGTTATAATCAAAGAAAATCGGTTCAGCCGTTTGAAAGTTATCAGCTATTTGCTAGTTACTGTAACCTTCACTTGTCGGGGGTGTTATAAATTTTTAATTTACACTTGTAAAAAGAGAAATTGATTGACTGACATAATATCAATGTAAAGATCAAACGCTGGGTCAAATTTATTATAGCCAATTTAGCATTTTTTAACAAAATTTTTAGTCAAAAACCTTGAAATTATGCATGTATATTTGGTCTTTTTGATAATAGACTGCCAAGAAAAGATTTTCGAAACTACCATCCGAGGGAAGTAAAAAATAAGCTAGCAGTAATTCGGTAAGTTGCTCTCAGAGAAGTCTAAGGACAGGGCACCTACGGTGGTGCTTATAAGTTGGGTTGGGTTATGTAAATGCCTGTCTGATGTCTGCGCTGTTCGAGATTATACTTTTTGTGCAAACAGACCCTGATTAGAGAAAAGCTGGAGATGCCTTGATGTTGACGTTTATTCATGAATGGCCAATTTTACAGTTAGCTAGGCACCTACCTATTAGGCAATGTAGTTTGCTTTGATGTTGCTTTTTTATATCGCATGCTCCCTAATATTATGTAAACTAGGTTTTATGTTTTAAGGACCCATCTGTCGTAGAAGTGATGACTGCTGCGGCATACGACCTACCTATGCTTTCTAGAGCGACAACCGCGAACCATAAGCGTAGTGTTGGAAGACCTCTAACCTATCACAATGCCGACACGAGAACTGGCCGATAATGAACCAGTGATCAAGAAGGTTGCGGGAAGCGGGTAGAAGATGACTGAACGGATTTTTTCCCGTCTCTTTCCCGTCCTTATAAAATGACAGACTTATGCACAGTTAACGTTAACTTGAAGGGTCACACTCAGACTTCTGAGCAGGTAAGTACATACCTACATATTAGGAATCTGTATTTTTTGGTTCCTTAAGTGCCTGGTTAGGAATTCTTTTGAGAGAATTGAGTTTTCTGTGAACGTTATTTTAGGTAATTACCTACTCGCTACTACCTACTTAAAAGCTACGGTATAACTGCCTATCGGTACATGAGGTTATTCAAGAGGTGGACCACCAAATTCCTGAAAGGCCGGCAACTCATCGGGTGGTAAGTAGGTACCTCTGCCCGGCTAGCATGGGCAGTAGATAGAAATTATATCCCCCGATTATATCCACTGATGTCATAGAAATCAGTGGATATAATCGAGGATATAATTTTTATCTACTGCCCATGCTAGCCGGGCTGGTGCTGCAAATGTTCATAGGCGGTGGCAATCACTCAACTTCAGGTGGCCCGGCCCGACTGCTCGTTTGCTCGCTATTTTATTACAAAAAAACGATACTAACTACTCTTTTTATTAGAAATGTAATTGGGTATGGGTAGGTAATGAAAAATCTGATGAGTAAATAAAATAATTAATCACCGGCCGACCGCGATGGCATTGGTCATACCTAGTATAGATATTAATTACCATTTATATACCTACCTAATAGCTCATTTTTTGATATCAAGCAATGTAGTGTTACTCAATACTAGGCAACACCATAGAGAATAGAGTCCATACCTACAGATAGAGAGAACACCATAGAGAATTCTAGTTAAGAGGGGTCTCTCCGTCACTCGCTTCATACAAACGTAGTTCCAATTTCATTTGAATATTAAGCAACCTAAGTCCATGAAATTTTGCAGACATATTCTAGAAACTAATATCTATGTCTATCATATTCATGTCATCTATCATATTGCATTTCATCTGGCAGTCTCTGGTGTGGTCTGATAGGAGGCTTCGGCCGTAGCTAGTTACCTAGCACCCTACCGGCAAAGCTGTTCGCCAAGTGATTTAGCGTTCCAGTACAATGCGTCGATCAAGAGTGTAGGTTTTAATGAAATTACCACACAAATTACAAATTAGCCTGCTTCCATTTTAGATTGCATCATCATTTTCCATCAGCTGAGATTGCAGTCAAGGACTAACTTGTATCGGAATAAAAAGAGAGAGAGAAGAGGTTCAGTATCTCCATGGTTAATTCATATTTAGTTATACTTACACTACTTACTATTTATCATCCCAGTGACCATCACGCCTCGGGATTCGGAACAACAGGGCCTAGATTCAGTTCCAACTGAGGCAAGTTGTCAGTTTTAGGTATCCTATAAAGTATAAACAGACAGACTTACATTGAAAATATTTTTTGCTGTAACGTTCTCTTTATCTTTTGTTTTTGAATGTCGAAATTAATCTAATTAACCTTAGCTTGCGACTCTGTCCGCATTATTTTTTTTTGTAATATTGTAGAGATACTTTTGTTTTCCATGCACGTCTGCATTGTTTACGGGATGGAAGAAAAATAAGCTATGATAGATAAGATGTTTGCCTTCTTATCGAGGTTCGAGGTTCGATCCCGGTCACGCACCTCTAACTTTTCGGAGGTGTTTGTTTTAAGCAATTAAATGCTTTAACGGCGAAGGAAAACATCGTGAAAAATCTGCATGCCTGAGAGTTATCTAGGTTCTCAACGGTATGTGAAGTCTGCCAATCAGCACTTGGCCAGCGTGTAGACTATGGCCAAAACCTTACTCATTTTGAGGAAGAACCCGCGCTCTGTAGTGAGCTGGCGATGGGTTGATCATGATAATGAAGATGAGAAAAATAAAACACCATAGTCTGATAAACTAACTTTGAGTTTATTTTTACCATTTACACTTGACAATGTATTCGTAATCTGTTGTCGGCTACGGGTGGCGAGCGTCGTAGACGCGTAGCTCGCGCCCGCGCCTACGCGCAGGTAACGGAACTAGGCGCTAAACGAACGTAGAGACTGACATGCTAGTACACAAATAAACAGGCATCGAACAAACACATAAACTGCATCAAACTTCACATGGTCTATTTCCGAATTTACATAAAATTTTGTTACACGATACAATTATTAGGAACGGTATATTTCACTATGAAAGATTTCAAAATAATTTAGCATTACAGTATAGGAACTATGATAGACGCGAGTGCTACCTTTTACGATCGTAAACTTATATCGTAACCATTTACATCTAGAGGATGACGATGACAATTATATTTTATAATTTCACAATAACAAAATTTCAATACACAGGTAAGTAATACAATAATATAAAAGTGCAGTTACACAAAATACCGAAACAAATGAAAACAGCCCGTACAACTAAACGAACAACGTGCCCCGTGGCGGCACCTCTAGTAGCAGATACAACAGACTAATCCGAATAAATCTTAAATATTAAAATTTGTATTCGGAAAGTATAGTGAAACTCTAGATGCGATAATATTGAAATATACATAGGAACCATGATTCATTCCGCGGGCTGTCGTCCGCGGAGACACAACATCGCTACCGACTTCCACCCACGCTACCAACTCACCAACTCACGAGTACGCTTACTCCCGATTACAAACCACTAAATAAATATCTCCGAGTTACGCGGTGGAGTTTGCGGACGCCTCAACAAACAATAGGGGTCTTTAATAAATACACTATAATCTTATTAACGCAATAAACAAAATAATCATGTAGTATAAACGCGCGCCGTCGCGTCGGAAACGCTGCGTGCGTGCACTGCGTCTGCGAATGATACGCTCAAGTAATCTTTGCTCTCGACTCTTAAAAGCTCCATCATACCTTCATTCACGACTAATCATATGGTTTTTAAAGAGTAAATATTTTTTTAACCAAGTGAAATTGAATCCGTGATGGTTTTAACTTTTTAATAAATAATGTGATGGTTGTCTCATGTCGACGTAACTGTAGCTCGCGGCGCAGATCTCTAGAGAGTTGTGAAGCGATCGGAGGGAGACGCAGCGCGCGCAGCACGCCCCATTGCACGTAGCATAACAAGGACCGCCGGCTACCGGTGGAATAAAACATTGCACTTTATAAAAGAACTAACTCAATGTTGTAGTAGGATTCGCTCGTAGATAAAATATCGTATTACACTCCACTAGATAAAATGTAAATATGTAAAATATTTTTAATAACGTGATCTGTGCCATCGAAAATATTAGGGACTCCACGCACACGCTAAAGTAATGAACATACATGCGAGAGCGCCGAACGCGGGCGTCGCGCCGCGCCGTGCCCCGCATGTACTCCACGCCTTCGACTCACTTACGCCACTACTAATAATCGTTACAATATCAATAAAAATTCAAGAATCACACTTAGTTCCAAAATAAACTCACTTGTATGCGAGGTAGGCTGAGCGCTGGCGCGCAGCCCGAGTTTCGAGTTCGTTCGTTTTGGAAAAGTTTGCTACGATAATAATAATTATTATAATTAACCGTTACCAATAAGCCTACGCGGTGTCGTCGCGTCTCCACGGGCGGCTCTCGAGTGTGCGAGCGCTCGCACCTCCCACGTCTCGTACCTACCGCTACCGCTACCGCCACCTGCGGCACGCGCGGTACTCGTCGCTGTCCGCCGTTCGGCGAATACGGAGGGTCGCGTTTATTTTATTCTGTGGGGACATCTTTGTTTCGAGCGTAAGACCCGCGCGAGAGGACGACCGCACTACTGCCTAACATACGTACCTATCTTCGCCTCACGTTAAAAAAATCATATACGTATATATATCTTCATACATTTACGATGCATCAGGAACTTCTTACGAGAACGTATCTATGCCTAAAATTAGAACGATTATATGTATGTATTACATAGCTTTAAACAATAATTAAATCGTAATTATCAATATCGATAATATTATATGCCATAAAGATAGGAACTTGTTTACCTGGGAGACGATGTTAAAGATTCGTCCGCCGGCTCGGCCGCGGCGCTCGCGCGGCCGCAACGATAAACGTATATAATAAAACCTGTCTAACGTATGATATGAAGTGCGGCGTCGAGACGCGGCCGCGCCGGCCGCCGCCGCCGCCTCCCAGTGCGCGGCGGCGGCTGGGGAGCCGCCCGGCCTCTGCGTCACGTACAAAACCCGCGACCGGGGCCGGCTCCCAATTAACCTACACTTACACGACTACAAGCTTTAAACGTATAACTAAGAAAGTGCCGCTTCCGCGGCGACATTCGTCAACGAAAAGAAGCATTAAGAGCTAATAGTGAACTGTTGCGTTGTTGAACAACGGAGAGAGCGAGGGGCTCTAGTAGTAGTAACTATACATTTCTTAGTTAGGATTAATGGCCGGCGCTCGCGAGCGGAAGCTCGCCGGGCTGCGGGAAGCGCGGGCCGGGCACGCAGAAGTTGACGTTGGGCTCCTTCGGGGAGGTGTCCTGTGCGGCGCGGGCGGCGAGGAGCGTGATCTGGTTGACGACGTCCTCCATCTCGTGGGAGAGCGGCTCCGGCACGGGCGGCAGCGGAGGAGGAGCGAGGTTGCGAAGATGGAGCTCGGTGTCGGCGTGCCGGCGGAAGTCTACCGACGAGCGGAACCGCTCCCCGGGGCACGTCCGGCACTCCAGCGCGGGCTGCACGACTCGTATGACGCCGCGCGCCGCCTCCCGGCCGGCGTAGCAGGAGCGCGCCTGGTGAACCTGCAGTGGAGCGGCTGACGGGAAAGCTACTTTGCAATGCTTGCAAACGTAGCAGAGATCGAAGTCCGCCTCGCGGGCGCCCCCGGGGAGCTCGCTAGCGGGTGGTGGGAGGCGTAGAGTAGAAGCGCCGGGGTCTGCAGCGATGTGCCGGATCTGCTCGAGCGTGGTGGCCGGCAGTTGCAGCACGCTCGCGCCGTTGCCCGTCTCTACGATTAGCCCTTGAGGTTGTGGTTGCGGCTGTGGCTGCGGTTGATTGGCGTTGGGATTTCCACCTGCAACAATAAATAGGCTACGTTAGAATTGATTTCAAAATATTCACTTATATCAGAGTAGGTTCCCAGATCCTGTCGCATAGAACAGAGCGTAGCGAATGGTTAATTGAATCCAAAAGGTTGTAATGTACAAGACAATATTGCCTCACCTCGAATAAACATTTTTCTAATATATTCTAGTACTGTTAGTTTTATTGGTACCTTGTATCTAGAACCCTATCATCTAGGCATATGAAGATAAGATAGTAGGTCTAAATATATCAGATAAATTTATCTATAGTGTGAAGGGCTAACACCAGTAAATATTAGCGTAAGACGTGCAGTAGGTAGCAAGGTTGATCCAATTATAAACGCGTGCAAATGTGAACTGACATTCTTCTTTAATGTGTAGGTGTTTAATCGTTTAATGTTTGTTACGTTAACGCCAAGATATTCTAGTTCATAACGTCATACGACTTACGATGTTACATGGTTAGGCTTAAGAAATCATTCCGGAAACACGACTTCCTCATTTAATTCTCATACTAGGCTGGTTCTAGCTATCTATGGCTTGCGTCCTACAATTATCATCAGAAATTGATCAACGTACATCAAACCAAAAAGATAACAAACAAGCATCAATCAGTCCAACTAAGAGTTCCAGTCCTAATTTGGGAGTTCCATTGTTTTCCGTGCCCTAACACCAGATAAGAACAGTTTACCTGACTGCGACCTATTGAAGATGCGTGATGCGTTTCCAACGAGCCAACCCGCCTCGGTAATTGATTCTGGCTCTGGTTTATGCGTTTTATATTCAAGAATGCATAATATATCTCTCGGATGTCGAATAATCAATAGATTGGTAACTTGACCGGCTAGCGAAGCAACCCTTAGCGTGGACCGAAAATGTTAATTCTCCTTCATTATGTTTATTTTTGCTCCGGCGAGTTTTGAGATCGTGTATCTACAGTAAAATTGTTTTATGGCTTCAAAAAAGAATCTAGATTATTCTTTAGAGGAAAAGGCATAGAAAGATCTGAAGTTCTTCTCAACGAAGAAAATGAGCAAGCTCCAAACATATTCAAATAACGTAAATGCTTTAAAATAACTATTTTTCCATGTGCGTAGAGTAGATTCCAATATCAGCCAATTTAATAGCAATGCAGTAGAATCTGTTTGAATAATATTGTGCGAAACGGAGCGTAGCTCTCAAACTCCTAACAATCGTTCGCTTGATTGAACGATCGTGTTCGCAGTAATGAGGCCTTACCTATTGAGATTGTTCGTACTTTGCGTTTAACAATGTTCGTAATGAATCCAACATGTCCAAAAGGATTGAAAATGAACGCCGGGGCGCGGTTGACGTGGATTGAATAGATTTGCATTAACTGGGTCAGTAATGACGACATGACTAATATGCAACAAACTATTAAATCGTTCACTAACCATGGGATTTTAACTGACAAAAAAAGTTTAGCTCTATGATTTTTTACCTGAAACCTGATTGGAAATAATGTAGTGAGAGGCGTCGACACGCACGCATGGTCGTTTGCAAGGTTTGCTTTAACCGTTGAAAAAACACTATTTCCGATATTTCCATTTTATCAATAGGTTGACGCCAAAACACTCGGCTTTGGTAACCTTCTGTGCCTTGGTATCGATTCAAACCAAGTCGGAGATCTTTCTGATATCCCATAGAATTTCGTTTAATGTATAATTGGAAGTAAACAACTATTTATCAGGCTCGGAAGGCACAAAGCCGGTTACTACGGCTCGCCGTGGCCGTGACGTTAATTCGCAACCCTTTCTGCCAATTAGTTTCAAAATATCCACACTATTGTGCTGCTAACACCGCCGCACATCGCACTTAGTAATAAATATCCTATAATCGAAAATGAACCTTAAAGAATGAGGTAATAAAGCATTTTATGTCACGGAGAAGACAGTTAAACGTTGGCGATTTTCCTCGATGCCTAGGTTTAAGTCAAAGGGCTTCTTAATCCAGACTTGTAGGTCGTTACGCGTTATTATAACGCGGCTGGAGTCGGCTACTTCTTCGCTCATTTACATCTCATTAAGGACACTATTATTGGACTAGGGACGCATTATGCGCGTTTCGTTTCTGCCTTTCAGCATTCATGCTATTTTCTTGGAATAGATCACAATGCTCGAGTTAAGCGGCTTAAGGTAATCAATTAGGTTTCTCGTTTCTCAGCGTTTTCTTTTTTAATACAAATT
Organism: Maniola jurtina; assembly: GCF_905333055.1. Classification (NCBI taxonomy): domain Eukaryota; kingdom Metazoa; phylum Arthropoda; class Insecta; order Lepidoptera; family Nymphalidae; genus Maniola; species Maniola jurtina. Next base: position 9,253,307 of record NC_060037.1, on the reverse strand, counting down.
AAATTAACAGTAGATACGTACATATCTATACAATACCATTATAAACTCACGTCATATTCTGCAATTGTTGCATGTTTCTAAATCTTTTGTAACAGCATTTTAAATTCAATCGAATGCTCTAACTTTGCGTGCCAACCGCCAAGTGTATTTTAATTCAAGTTTCCAAAATTAAAATGGGCTGGCTTTCCTTATCTTGAATCTCACCATCAGGCTTTCACGACGAATATCCAACTGTCTCTGAAGACGCTTACATTAGCGACATCAATTACTAGGTTCGTCCGTATTCGGCGAGACGAGAGTTTGCGCATCGATGCAGGGATGCGATACCCACAGTGATGGATGGTAATTAAAGTGGATCGCCAAACAAGTGCTGGGAAACTGTTGACCTGACTAACTGACTGATAGATCCAGATGTATCTTTGATTATGCTTGGCACAAAGAGTGTAAGTTGATTAATCTTCATTTTTGTACATCTTATGAAATACAACTACATACTACTTATACTACTAACATTTATGGTACATGTGGATTTGAATGAATGGACGTCAAAATCAAAATATGCATTCGGTGCTCATGCTGATTTCATAAATCATCAGGGGTCTACACAGAACCATTTATTAATGAATCTACCAGTCTAAGTATGTACCTAAGTATGTAGTTAGAAAACTATTACTAGCCGTCGAAAAACTAGCAAAAAGCTTGACTCAGTAACGGTCTTAAATAAATAAGAATATTATGGCTGTATTTTTCTTGTCCCAAATAGAGCTACTATCAGCTGTTTCCGTCAGATATTGTACACATTTTTTTTTTGTTTTAATGAATACACTATGTAGTATTTTTCAAAATCGAACATAATATATCACAATTAGGCTTACGGGCTATACATCTACCGGTCACCAAAGACGCTTACATTAGTGACTTCAATTACCTGTTATAGAGTCCTTATTAGGTAAGACGTCTACCCATTGATGTTGAGTTGATTCAATTTCGTCATTGATGGATAGTAATTAAAGTGGATCGCCAAACAAGTGCTGAGAAACTATTGACTCTCCTAATTGACTGACAGGGTCATTAGTTGTACCAACCGCTATCCAATACTCATGATTTCATTTTAGTCGCCTTCCTCTGTATCAATGACCAACGTGGTTACGATTGGGGGCCAGCTTTGATTTATCAAAGGAGTTGTGGCGTCACCACGATACGAACCTAAGACGGAGAGCAACTCACAACGATCTCACTAGATGGCATCACGGGTATTTTCAGTTTGAAATGAAAATAGAACATGCAGTTTGAATCACGCTAGTGAAATTTTAATCGCAGAAGATTATACAGGTAGGTATTATACGGTAGCACCAGCTGGGCCCCAAGCATGACACCCGCTAGGAGGAAGATTTTCCTATTGTTATTGTTATGGTCGAACCTATAGGTACAACACTCTGCTCCCGTATAGAGTTAACGAAACTGTTTATTATGTGCAGGCTTAATAAATAACGATTGGTCTCGGATTTTGCTGTAGGTAAACAAACAATGCCTGGCTAACCTAATTTTACGGGGTTATGTGCGTTTTAAGCGATTAAATGTCACTTGCTCTAAGTATTAGGCGAAGGCAAATAATATTACAACAGTATGTATGTATATAGGTATCATTGTCTAATTATGATATTTATAGCTGAGCTTTCCAAGGGCAATTGTAATAGTACAATTTTAATTTTAATGTATTTTTACCCGACTGCGGCAAAGCCAAAAGGAAGGGTTATGATTTTAGCAGTCTTATGTAAGTAATAAGTATGCATATGTTTGTATCCAGATTCTGTGTGTTCCACCGTAGCGCCTAAACTGTTGGGCCGATTTTGATGAATGAGGTGTCAATCGATTCGTCGTAAAAGTCCGGTTGACATAGGCTACATTTTATACGAAAAAAATCGATCTAACGGATCACATGAAAAAAGTGGGGTCTCCAAATTTTTTTTTTGCTATTGTATCGAGTGGGGTGTGAAATGAAAGAAGAGAAAATTCTGAGTTCATAAATATAAATGTACCTACTACAACATTAAAATAAACAAAGCGACAGAAAAACAATTTTACTACAATATTTCAGCGTTTAACAGAGCTCTCTCCGTCACTTACTCCATACAATCGTAGTTCCCATTTCATTTGAATATTAAGCAACCAAAGTCCATGAAATTTTGCAGACATAGTCTAGAAACTAATATCTGTGTCTGTGGTGTTTTAGATTTTTCTAAAAATATGTAGTTTTAAAATTACAGGGGCTCAAAGATTTGTATTTTTCTTTAAAAAAAGGCCCAACTTTGTGCTCGTTTTTCTAGACAACGAAGCAATTTAATGAAATTTGGAAAAACCACAGACCTAGAAAATTTAATGAATATTATGTAGTAAAAAAATTATCGTTATATATTTTATATTGTTATAATTATGTGGGAACTACGAAAACCAGAAATTACACCCAGAAATCTTGAAAATTTCGTGCTGTCTCGATTTGTGCAAGCGGGGTGGTGAAGTGCGGGGGACGACACGTGAAACTGACAGAAACGGACAGTCTAAACACACGGGCCACATTTAGACTGCACCCGACTCCAAACTTGTCGATAGGTCTAACTAAATACATTTCAACTTGCGTTAGACGTATGCGTTACCTACTCAGACGTTGCCTGTAGATAAAAATATGTCTCATGTTTGCTGGCAATAGCGTATGCATCAAACCCTGCAAGTTGCAACTCTCTTGCAACCTATTCCTCACGCAATACGCACAGCTTTAATATTATAATTTTTGACAATGTATACTATATGTAATGCCATATCACAGGTCACTCTCTGATTTATTGCTAACAATTTACTTCCAAATGCAAAGAAATCTAAGTGTGTTGAATTCACACTGCCCAATACCAGGACCTTAAATGACATAAATTCATTGATAAATAATCATATGTTGAAAATAAAGGAGAACCCCGTGTTTCTCGGTATAATGTTAGATGCAAAGCTTCTATGGAACACCCACATATCAACACTTGATGGTAAACTCAGCTCTGCTGCTTACACTGTTAGAAAAATTCGACAGGTACTGACGTGGAAACTGCAAAAATTGTATATTTTGCCTATTTTCACTGTATTATGTCTTACGGACTCTTGCTATGAGATAAAGCGGTAGATATTGAGAAAAAAATGTATTACAGAAAAGGACAGGACGTGCAATTTATAATTTAAAACCGCGCGCTGCCATACAATAAAAATATAAGGAAATAAGTACCTTATCTATTATCTTATAGTAGCTTCTAAATATATTTACAACTAGCTAATGCCCGCAGCTTCGCTCGCGTGGATTCAGGTTTTTAAAAATCCCGATCCTTTCATTTCCCAGAACAAAAGTTGCCTCTCCGTAATAGCCCGTCCCCGGGATGCAACTTGTTTCTGTATCACGTAAGAATATTTAAACGGATTATCCTTTTCAAATCCCGAGGGATCACCAGGATTTAGGAATGCAATTTCTTACAGCATCAGGGTTGAGGTCAACGACAAAGTGTTTACTTGGTATAGATACCTTCAATATCAATTAATAATCGACACTTTTTAAATCCCATTAGCTTTAGTAGTCAGGTCCCCTGCAACATCAGGATTGAGGAGTTGGAATCCAAATTTTTTATTGAACAATGTCGCAAACTTTCTTTATCGATTAAAAAAACTACCCAAAATTACGCAGTTAGGTTACCTGCCAAATTTCATGGTTTTGAGTCAACGGGAAGTACCCTAGAGGTTTTCTTGACACACGCGACAGACAGAGAGATAGACAACAAAGTGATCCTATAAGAGTTCCGTTTTTCATTTTGAGGTACGAAACCCTAGAAAACGTAGGAACGGCATTCCGAACCAGTGGTAAATTTTTCTGACCATCCAAAAACACTTTGAAGTTTACCTAAAAGTTTACAGGAATAAAAATTTATCATTGTATTCCATTCCATTTCATTCTATTCCATTCTGTTCAAAGATAAATAGATAATAAAAATATTTGTCACCGAAACAATAATTTACGATACATCGACCAATATCAATTTTACTGATGACAATCTGACTATTACCAAAGTGAACGACTACTATAATATCTATTATATACGACTAACATAATATGTATTATAAATTGTGTGCCGTTTGCATTCTCACTAGGTTCTCATTAAGTTTGTTTTATTTGGTTAAACTTTCTGGCATTTATATTGTTATGACGTTTAATTGGCAAACAGTCTGTTTATTGGCTGAAACTCAAAAATTCAGCCAATCACAACAAAGAAAATATTGTAATAATGATTGATGCAGCTTTCTGTAATTGAAAACAAAATATTTGACATTAACTTGAATGTGACAGTGTTTTCCGAATAGGGTTGCCAGAGGCCCCGTATTTTACTGGTTACCCCGTATGTCAGGATAGAGAAACCGGTAATTATGAAAATAAAATACGGGGCAAATAAAACTAAATATTTTTAGGGTTCCGTAACTCAAAAGCAAAAAGAACTCTTATAGGATCACTTCGTTGTCTATCAGTCTGTCTGTCTTTCCGTCTGTCCGTCTGTCCATCTGTCCTTCTATCCGTCTGTCATGTGTTCATGAACAAATATTAGTATTTTCAATTTTCAAAGTAAGATAACTACATATATCAAGTGGGTTATCATATGAAAGGGCTTTACCTGTTCATTCTAAAACAGATTTTTATTTATTTTTATGCATATTTTTTTTAATGCATAACAGTTTTTGATTTCTTGTGTAAAATGTCGAAAAAAATACCCGAATCGGAACCCTCGGTGCGTGAGTCTGACTCGCACTTGGCTGGCGAAACCGAACACTGACGTTATGTCCAGTAGAAAGAATATTTTCCTTTTGCGGCAATGCGTAGCCGAAACCCACTCGATATTGATCATGGTCGTAGCCAAGGCGGCGGGGCTTGGTTTGAGGATGTTAGCCTTTTTTTATACAAGTTAGCCCGTGACTTTAATCTTTTCTAGTGGTAAGTGATGATGCAGTCTAATTTCTTGGCCGTTAGGGCCATACTAACCATATAACTAGCCATGACCGAAGCCTCCCACCAGACCAGAAATTTAGAAATGGCGACTGCGCCTGGGAAGCCGTCAAAAACCTAAGCCTAAAATAATACTTACACTATTTCTTGCATTTGCTTACCAATTTTTTTTTGGAAATATATCAAACATTTCGCGCTCACTTCACTCGCGCTTTGAATTTGTATTACTTGGTGTAAGCCCCGCAATTTCGTTTGCATGAATTTAGAGTTTTAAAAATTCCGTGGGGGATTTTCCGGGCTAAAAAGTTTATGTCTGGGATGCAAGTTACCTCTGAATAGTAAGTACCAAAATTTTGGTAAAGAAGATGGGCCGTGAAAGGGTAACAAATAGATAGGCAAATAGATATACTGTCGTATTTGTAATATTAGTATGGATAGGGAGCTTTAAAAATAAAATCTTGCTATGGCTAAACTCGTTTCCCTTTCACTTTAATTCTTTCTGTAATTGAACCAAAAACACTTACGCTCACTGCGCTCGCGCTTTTTTATTGTTGTATTTTATCTCACTGTCAAATTGAAAGGCGAAATTCCACTAACCAGGTAATTAGCCCATAAAGTTGAGCGAATGTTATTTTCCTCATGACAGGATTCAGTTCCGGCCCTGATAAAACCTCTCCCGAAATCGATTCCTGGCTACGGCCATAGTATTGATACTGTGAAGGTGGAATTACAAGTTAAATGTAAATTTAAGTTAAAATGCAAAGATTGTATGCATGAAATGTATAACATTTTGCTTTACAAAACTAGAGTTTTTAAAAGCTATTTAAAATTTATTTTTAAATAAATCTTTTATTTAAAATCACATTGCAAACACAGTTCACCAATCAAGACACGGCAACATACAGAGAAAAAATACAAAACTTACAAATAAACTGAAATATCTAAATAGGCTTTCCATGCATTTCAGAGAGAACCACCGCCTATTTCTTCAAATACTTCAAATTTTTAAATTTCTTCAAATCTAAACCCCGTATTTTTGATGGTGGTAGCCTGTAAATCAAAAAGAGGCAGGTGGCAACCCTACTTGCCACATGACATTACAGAATGAAAAATTGTTTTCATTACTCGGTAAGCCTACTGCCATAGTTTCACAGAAAGTGTGACGGTAGTTGTGACCTCTGATTGGTCGACTCTCTTTCACTATTTGCTAAAATTGATGATTGCAACAACAATTTTTTCTTTTTTGTAATCAAAAACAGAACACGGACGTCATACAGGTTGACTAATTGCAATCATTTCTGACCGGCTAACATTGTTCCGCTAGTGGCTCAAACTCACTGTCGCAGCAAGAACATGGTAAATTCAGCCAATCACAGCAATTAGAATTGGTTATCACAAATGCACCGATCTAGGAACCGAGAATACACGAACCAGGGCAGATAGAGATGAGAACAATAATATCATACGTAGGAAATCGACGGGGGATCGTTGACAATGATCCTCTTAATAAGACGATCGCAGTCGGGTTTAAGCTGTGATAGCCTAGTGGTTAGAACGTCCGCCTCCTAATCGGAGGTCGGGGGTTCGATCCCGGGCACGCACCACTAACTTTTCAGTTATGTGCGTTTTAAGCAATTAAATATCACTTACTTTAACGGTGAAGGAAAACATCGTGAGGAAACCTGCATGCCTGAGAGTTCTCCATGTTCTCAAAGGTGTGTGAAGTCTGCCAATCCGCACCGGGCCAGCGTGGCAGACTATGGCCTAAACCCTTCTCATTCTGAGAGGAGACCCGTACTCAGTAGTGGGGCGGAAATGGGTTGATCATGCAAGTCGGGTTTTAGTTTTCAACTTTATCTTGTCCTAAATAAACACTTGTTAAGTAAAATTAGAACTGTCTCTATCATCAAATCAATTTCATAGTAGGTAAAGCGTAGTTTCACGTGTTATCTAAAAATAAATAGCTCTTACTGATTCAGGTTTAAAGGTTAATTTACAACAACGATATATTGCTCGTAGGATATCGGGGTTAAAATACGTGGAAGCCCACTGTCTCATCAGTGTCGGCGCAAGTCCCAGCAATTAGATTGAAGGAGCCAGAAAAGGATTTGTTCGGATTCGATAAATTCAAGTCTAATTTGAAACATCTAATAGGTTCTGAATCTGTTTCTATTCTTATCGTGTAATTGCTTACAAATAAGCTAATCTTTGAAAGTTGGATCCCGTATCTTTAACAGGGCTCTCTCCGTCACTCGTTTCATACAATCGTAGTTCCAATTTCATTTGAATATTAAGCAACCAAAGTCCATGAAATTTTGCAGACATATTCTAGAACCTAATATCTGTGTCTGTGGTGTTTTAGATTTTTCTAAAAATATGTAGTTTTAAAATTACAGGGGCTCAAAGATTTGTATGAAAATTTTTAAGACCGCGTAACTTTGAAACCGATTATTTTCACAGAAATCTGGAAAACCACAGACATAGATATTAGTTTCAAGAATATGTCTGCAAAATTTCATGGACTTTGGTTGCTTAATATTCAAATGAAATTAGAACTACGATTGTATGAAACGAGTGATGGAGAGAGCCCTCATAAAGAAGGTAGTCTACATCATATTTATTTTGCAAGCTGTGTGTTATATTAAGACCACTTCACTATTTGTTTGATAAATTATTATTAATTATTTATATGTAGAGCATACTAAATATGAAAAATTTCAGTACTAATTCAGCACTAAGAAAATTTAATTTTCCCACATTGTAGGGCTGCTGAGGGAAATCTCTCCAGTAGAGATAAGTTGTACTTTATGCAAGTCTTTTTATTGTATGTAGGCTTATATTTTAGATTTAAGTTATTGGTGCATGAATAAGTTAGAATGTTAAATAGGTGGAAAAATGACTGTACCAATTTTCGAATTTGTCCAAATTTTGGTTCAATACAAATGATTAACAACTACAAATAAATATAACTAGCTTCAACGGAAAGGAAAACATCCTGCTGATTGCCTGAGAGTTCTTCAGGTTTTCAAAGGTGTGTGAAGTCTGGACTATGAAATAAGAACTTCTCAATCTAAGAAGAGACGTGGTGATGTGTTGAATGTGATGATGAATTTCCTCAAATTACATACATGTAACTAACTGTAATGACAATGGGTAAAGTAGACACGTACGCAGAGTTAATTCTAAAACAATGTTGTATTACATTACGGAAATAATTACACTGTTTGAGGATAGTATGCTAATGTTACTACATTAACAGTTAATGCCATTACACCAGTTCCGACTCACGCGGTCACGCCACATCTGTCTACAAACTATCTTATGTACCTACCTACTTGTATGTAATGCACGAGTAAGCTTTATTCAAATAGGCTTTGAAAGCTGTTTAGTATCGAAGGCTTAGTGATACATCAGATAAATGTATTTTTTACTAGCTGTGCCCGCGACTTCGTTCGCGTGGAATAGTGACTTTTCGGGCAGCATGTACGTTAAAAATGTTCGCCGTGATTCTTTAAATTGACATAACTTTTTTATTTATGAACCGATTGACATGAAATAAACACTAAATGTTAAGTGAAGCTTACTAAAATATATTAATGAAAACCGTATCTAAATCAATAAGCCGTTTCTGATATTAGCGTGCACAAACACACAGACAAACAGACAAAAAAAAATTAATTACAATTTCGGGTTCGGCATCGATATAATAACAACCCCTGCTACTTTTTTTTATATATTTCCATTGTACAGACACCACTTTTCTACAATTTATTATATGTATAGATAACATTGATTTTAATGCAATTATTTTGAAGCGCCTTACTGACGAATCGAGGTGGTGGTAGGTATTAATTTTATAATTGTTCATTCATTAAATCGATTATGCATGAACCTAGAAAAATGATTCATGAGGACATACGGCCCTTCGGATTTATGTTTTTTACAAATCCCTATTAAATTCTTTAATTTTCCTGAAAAAAATAACATAGGTATGTCACTCTCCAGCTCTTTAACTATATTTTTGCTAAATATCACGTCGATCCGTTTTCTCCGTTGCAACGAGATTGAAAGGCATAATAATAAATATACACACTGTTGCATTTATAACTAGTGGCGTTAGTAGGATTAAAATCATCAATATCAAGTTGTATCTATTGAAGAAGGCAGTAAAGAAGGATTGTTTTAAAGGGACTCAAAGCTTCAAAAGAAACATAAAAGGTCTAAGAAGAAGGATTTTATTGAAGTCTTATCAATATCTCCACGACGCGACGGGAGTGGTGACGCGCTCACCTTGTCACAAGCTGTCGGATTTCAAGGCGGAGTCAAAGCAAGCGCTCCACATCTCAGGCCACATCATCACTTTCCATCAGGTGTGATTGCGGTCAAGCGCTTGCCTATAATGAATAAAAAAAAACTGCAACAATCTTGCTCTATCGCTGTATAGAAACTTCTTAGTGGAATTCACGTCACGCGAGTATCAGTAATGTGTAGGCACACTGTTAATGTTATTAGCAATAAGCGGATTGGAATATTTACACGGGTAGTGGGAAGCGAGCGGCTGAACAACTGACACCTAGGGTTTCCTCGATGTTCAAACGCGCTTCAACTAATTTTACACTTTTACGTAGGAATGCAAAAATGTAAAGGCCCTGACATAATATCTAATACCTTGACGTCGGTCGTTTATCTATTCCACTCGTGGAATTAGTATGCGGAGCTGCGTTAGTGCTTCTAATACCCTGATTCCACTTGCTGCTTAAGACTGTGAAGTGGTTATAACATCACTGGTAGGAAAATATATAAGCATTAAAAAACGTTTTATTTTATAGATTTCTTTGTCTGTGGTTTTGGTAGGCAGAAGGTATACGTGGAGTACTCACGTACAACTAAGTAATACATAGTAAGTCCAGTCGCAAAATTACCTAAAAGCCTGTTTAATATTACACTTTGGTTCACTATAATTAGTTTAACAAGAAGGAAGTCTTGTGAGTGCAGGTTGGGTTGATAGAGTTTAAACTTAGATTTGATTTAGGTGAGCCTATTGTTATATGCGTCGGTGGCGTACAGGAAATAAATACTTTTCATTTTCTAACCTTTGAGTAAGGCAATAGAAACTAACGAGAACAAGATATTATTCTTCTAATATGGCGAAGTTCCTAGAACTTGTGAATGTCTGTTCCTGAATCTCCAAGAGACGTCACAGTTTTCCTTTCCAAACGGTTCGTTACAATGTTAGTTGCCATCAATATAGGGATGACCTGTGAGCATCGGCAGTAATCAATCAACGCGAGCGACTCAAGTAAACGATTAGTTTTTCAGTCAGCGTGCCTTAGCAAAGATTTTGATAGAGATATCTCCCAATCAGCTTGAGGAAAATTGATTAGGAACTTCCTCGCTCTCATATTGTACCTATAGGTAGATATACTTTCGTTATTAACCACCATAGGACGGAGATGGTTACGGGTTTGCGTTTTGAATGAAAGTATGTGCATTTATTTGTGTTTGTGAGTTTTATTTATAACTAAAGGATGCCCGCGGCTTCAACCGCGTGGATTTCGGTTTTTTAAAATCCCATAGGAACTCTTTGATTTTCCGGGATAAAAAGTAGCCTATGTCCTTCCCCGGGATGTGTCCCATTTCTGTACCAAATTTCATTAAAATCGGTTTAGTGGTTGGGCCGTGAAAATGTAGCAGACAGACAGACAGACAGATAGACACACTTTCGCATTTATAATATTAGTATGGATTTTCCTGAAAAACTACTGGGTATGTTATGAAACAGTTTTTTTTACATTACACAGGTGTCACCTTATAGCAGGTTCTTAAATATAATTTTAAGGTTAAACGGTAGGTACTAGGAATTGCAGTATGTCGTGGGTTTTTCAAATTTTTATTTTTTTGTCTTGTTCTTCTTGAGTTTTAAGGAATAGCACTGTTTTGACTCTAAGAGTGCAACATCGTACTTGCTTAGTTTGATATATTACTGAAGTAATTACAGCATTTGATTTGCAAGTAAGCACTTACAATCACGGTTATATTAAGAGCTATCACAAAAGCAATACACGAACGAGTCCATTCCCCATAGTAATTTGAGCGACCATTAAGCAATAATTTGATCGAATTTTATATCCATCACGGCACCGCGCGAGTGGCTCGAACCTCCATTATCTCAGCTTCCTTCCGACTCCCCGCGGAAATCTCACCGCATTCAAATATTTAATTACTTTAGCTCTCGATCATTTATAAACTCAGGCGGGAGTGGTATCATAAAACGCGCTAATGCCTTATAATTAAAATATTCTCAACAAGCCGTGGCGTAATGGCACCTCCGGCGACGGTTTCCTCCGATGGAAAAAAACGCATAAAAAATTACATTCACCCCAGAGCACTCACCCCTTGTGTCGGGAAAATCGATTAAAAAGAGGAGTCGCGGGCGAAACGGTGCGGGCGGGGAGCGGGGAGTTTAATATGTACGAAAAAATGCACGACGCCACGGGAGCGAGGGAGAGCTTCTTGGAGTGGGTCTCGAGTTGGCTTCAATTTTATAATTACGTTCATACGTGAGCGCGGCCAGCGACGCCGCTCAGCGCACCGGCCGGGCCCCGCTGCCCCAGCCTCCCTCTACTTAGTTATTTAAAACTGTTCACATCTCGTTACGCTACTCGATATTAATTTTTAACAGTTTTTTTAAAGTTATGATTATGAAACGGTACGCCTTCCGAAAGAATTGTATTTCATAATATTATATTCTTACAAGTAGGTATTTACTAACTGTACTGTACTTTCAAATATAATCTTGTTCCTGGAAAAATTTTCGTCGAAATCTAATATCCATCAGAGTGATATAACCAAAACTTTTTACATACGTAGCAATCATGTAAGAGAGGAGGCAATAGGAGCGGGATAACCGGCTAGAGGACGTTATCTCAGGAGACGGTTTGCAAATGAGCGGAGCCGCACACAACCGCGCTCACACATACGCTAATCCACGTTCATACGCGCTACGTACACGCTTGCGTACATTTTATAAATAGATATCGCTTTTTATCCCGGTACAAGAATACGGAGGGGGTGCCACCCGGAGGAGGGGGACCCCTGCGGGGGACGTGTTGGATTTCAGATTGCTACGAACTGCAAAAATGAGGGATGAAAGAAATATAGCTTAAAACGCAGATATTTCCCGGCGTCTTAAGGCGCGGGCGGGAGGGGGGAGGACGGGGTGTGTGTGGAACAAAGTAGAGTGGCGATATTGAACCAAAATGAAATGGTAAACGAACCGTGCGCGTCCGTTCTAATGCGAATTTATAATTTGGACATTGCCCCGGCCGGCGCACTCTTTGAATTCCGAGGGTGGGTTTCTGAGGTGAACTCACAATGACGGAGGATGTGATTTATAAACAGGGGAGCTAAGTTTAGCGGTGGTCAGATTTTCCTCGAACCTTGAGGTTATTAATGCAAGAGTTTTGTCACAACGAGTAGTGTTTAGGCGTATCCTCATTGCAGGTTAACGCGTATGTCCGCCGACCTAATTGCCGTCGCGCCGTCTAATCGGGATATGCGCCACGCGATAATTGCGACAGATTACTGTTACGAAACAAATACTAACATTCACGCAGAAGCGACACTTCTCCAACATGGTTATAAGCTCACTAAATTGCGTGTATTTATGCCCTCCAAACAAATAGATGTTCATGAAACTAGACCTACAAAATATATTGAGTTGAAAAAGTGAATTTCGTCAATGAAAGTAGGTACGTTGTTTGGCAAAATTTTTCTCAAAGACATCAAAGCCAAGTGTGGAGCATCTGCGAAGTTTTGCCTTCTTTGAGTTTATTACCGACACAATTGCGAGTCTTGCTAATTCACTAATGAGTTCGTAGGTGTAGCGCGGGCGACATGAACGTTTTGCTAACAATTGCCTTACATTAGTACTAATCAGACAAAAACTTTACATAGCGAATAGTATGACTGCAGATCCAAATTAGGAGTCAACGAGAACAACAAACGGGAAGAGAAATCTTCGATACTAAGAAAACAGGACAATCTAAGAGGGAAAGTGAAAATTGTGTGTACGTGAACGGACGAAGAAATATTAAAAATTAATCAAGGTTCGAGTCGGGGCTGGAGAGGAAGGGAGCACATGTGTCGACAAAAAACCGTCTCCCTCAACGGGGCACGTGCGAAAAGCCGTTACGGCCTCGTCCCGCTGCCGAGTTAAAAGTTCTTTCGGACAAACAGAGGATTTGTCACAATTACGGCGGGGCGGCGTGTCCCTTCTTGATTAAAACCTAAATCACGTGACGTGTTTACAGCCTCGCTGGAGGTGTTTTCAATTTGGCGACTCCTATAGGCTGACCATTGGCGTTCCGAACACGTCTCGACGCACCTATCTAGGGGCAGTCCAGTTTTGAATTTGTTGCGAATCAAATTATTGCCGATCTAATCGGTCGAACGATCTCATCGACTCCCCTGTTGCCTTCCTCCGAAGGGCGCAGAGTACCTACTCCGATGGTCACGTTTCTTAATTATTTTTAAACGCCACACAAAAATCCGTGAACGAATGGGATTCGCTCCACAGTACTATTTCAGCAGTAAAAAAGCGAGGTGAAAAGAGATTAACATTTGAATTAATCGGGAGATTAAACATAATGAAAGAAAATCTCATTACGATCCGTATAATGGTGGTGAGAAATATCTCCCGGAGAACGGAAGGAAAAAACGTGCCACATAAAAGAAAGGCGAGCGCAAAGAAAATTAAAACCTCGAACGGAATTAAAAATGTTAAAAAAATGTAATCGACGCCGGCGCTCGGGCAGGGGGAATGCAAACTGAAGTCAGGGGTGGGGCGTTAAAAGTTCTCAATTAAAGAGCAGCTACGGAAAGTCTTGTTGTAATTAGATTTTTCTCATCTTCTTATATCGGCTCTTCGCGCCGGACTGACACCGGTCTGTGTAATTTGTAATCGAGACTTGTTAGCTTCCGTTTTTCTTTTAATTTTGTTTCATATTTTGCTGAGATTTTTGTCTACCTTGCGTTATGATCGAACTTTATAAATATCTATAGGTAACTGTGACCTTTTAATTGCTGTTTTTGCTGAATGGAAATAAAAAACATAAGGAGTGTGAACTGGCAACATTTCCTATCACATTGATGATTTAACTTTATGCTTGTTATTTGGTACTCCGCAGCATAGTTCACGACAGTTGTCTAGTTTGGAACAAATTTTTTTAAAAAGCATGCACACAAGCGAGGCACGTAGGCGTTTCAATCAGTATTTACCTTCTATTTGGCTGAAGGAAACAACTATTTCCCTCTTCCCATAAAGTTATCAAAATTGAGATAGTAGGTATAGGTAATGGTTGCCAGTTCACAGTCGATATAAAAGTAGGAAATAAAAGTTCCACCTATAAAGTAGGTACAAGTTTTCAACTCCATCTCGACATAATTTTATAGAAACCACAAAAAAAATTCGCAAACTGGAAAAGGACCTAGTCCATTCGGAATTCAAAGAGAAACTTGTAAATGAAAAGTTATCCCACTTTTCCATTCAACCCTCGCTTCCCCGTCTCGACTTTAGACTCCTAATTAATTCCTTGGTTGTCCAAGCGACGGAGCGTAATTAAACATTTCGCCTTGTAATTACCAACGCTTAAACTTGTCGGAAGTTGTCGGAAATTGTCGGGAATTGTCGGGATTGTCGCGTTTAAGCGGTCGGTCAGTGGGCAATTAAGCCCGTAGTAGGCGATTAAGCAATTAACGGAGTTGGGGCGGACTCTAATTTGGCTCGCCTCTGATTTTCCTTGAGTTTAAAATTTTAGAGGTTTTCCGCCCAAACGCCTACGGGGACGGTCTGTTTGTTTTCCTTTAGATATTGTTTCTTTGGGGGTTGGGAGTTGATATTACGGGATTTGGCTTTTGATGTTGTTTTCGTGGTCTGTTTTTTTTTGGGCTTTGAATATTTTAGGAATGTTAACGTTTGTGTGCATTTATTTGTAAGTCAAATTACACAAATTAATTTTTTTTTCGGTAGTAGATGCAAAGGACAGTTGGTCTATGTTATTTTCTAAAATACCATTACCGCCTTTTTAACCCCCGACCCAAAAAGAGGGATGTTATAAGCTTGACGTGTGTATCTGTGTATCTGTCTGTGGCATCGTAGTTCAGAAAATACTGAACCGATTTTAATTTAGTTTTTCTTTTGTTGGAAAGGTGGCTTGATCGAGTTTGTTCTTAGCAATCCGAGAAAATCGGTTCAGCCATTTGAAAGTTATCAGCTTTTTTCTAGTTACTGTAACCTTCACTTGTCGGGGGTGTTATAAATTTTTAATTTACACTTGTTATTAATCCTCGACTAAACTAGTAGGTACCTACTTGCACTTGTCTTATGGACCCGATCCCGACTACAATGCAACCTTAACCTATCAGGGGTGATTTATAATTTTAATTTACACTTGTTAAATAATATATACAGTGCCCGGCAAGAAATATTGTACATCGAACTTTAGGAAGAGACAACGATTTCTTAGAGCGTTGTCTCTATCGTTGAGACCTACGAAACGTCACATAGACATGAATGACAAAGACAACGCTCTACGAAGCCGAAATCTCATTCTAAAGTTCGATGTACAATATTTCCTGCCGGGCACTGAACTTATTATCGTGGCTAATTCAGAGTTCAAATTGAGGTTGTCAAAATTAAGCTGAGACCACAACACTGCGATGCGACGTCTCGGGTCGTAAAAATCTACAACGTCGCACAATGCACTGTGCCCGATGCGTCGCCGCACCGTACAAACTGGCGATGTGACGATGTGTTCCCTTTCAGTCGGTGTCCACACCTTTCTGTGTGCTATTCTGTGCTGTGTTTAGAAATAGAATATAAAGTATAAGTAGGATCAATGTAGTGCGGTCCATGGATTACTAGAAATTGATGGTCTGAGTTTTTTCGTACGATGTCGTAAGCGATGAAATTTTTGCATTGCACTGCGATGCGGCATCGTTTTTGCGATGCGATGTCGCATCGCAGTGTTGTGGCCTCGCCCTACTTTTTGCAGGAGCGGCAACGCAGTGCCCTTATGGCACCCGATACTCAAATCCTCAGCGGTGCGGCGCCGCAACGCACTGAAAACGCATCGTGTGGCCTCAGTCTAAGATAGGTAAGTAATTACGGCACTACAAAATAGCCACATGTTCTCTACACGTGTGATACCTGCTTGGATTTTACCAGTAAGTAGGTTTCACTTCGTACTACATTTTACGGGTGTCCTGAAATGAAGTCTGCCAAAAGTGTGTAAAAAGTAGGCATGTATAGAAAGGCCACGCTTTCGCTTTCCTTCCGCTCTGGGAGTGTGTCTAGACGTTAGAAAAACGACCTTTTTATGACCCACGCCTTGAACAAACAGCGATCTTTTACCCTACTACGGGCAAATGGAATTTATGTTTTATTATTTACTAGCTGATGCCCGCAGCTTCGCCCGCGTGGATTTAGGGTCTGAAATCCCGTGGGAAAGTTGTCACAAAGTTCCTCTATCGATTAAAAAAAAAATTACGCAAATCGGTTCAGAAATCTCGGAGATTTCGGTGTACATAGGAAGAAAAACACAACTCCCTTTTTGAAAGTCGGTTAAAAAAGTAGCCTATGTTACTCCCTGATCAATCCTCTACTTGTCTGTGAAAACCCCGTCAAAATCGGTCCAGCCGTTCCGAAGATTAGCCTTTTCAAACAGACAGACAGACAGACAGACAGACACAAAAATTTTAAAAACGTGTGATTCAGTGTTGGTATCGTTCAAATAACCATATGAGCTTAATATGAGGTAGTTATTTCGAAATTACAGACAGACACTCCAATTTTATTTATTAGTATAGATTCTATAAATTCTTTATTAACTATCAATAATATTTTTAACCGACTTCAAAAAGGAGGAGGTTCTCAATTCATCGGAATCTTTTTTACAAAATTTATTAATATAGACATGTATCTAATGTTAATCTTAATTATTTGATACAGTAGAATCTATTTTCCGGATGGTGGTCTACTCTATACCATAAAGGTTGACGTACGTGAAATTAATATAGTACCTAATACAAGTATCACATGCTATAGGTATTATGATATGATACATTCAATGCACTTAATAATATTATGTAAGTATATGAACCTTTTGTCCGTGAAGGTATTTTTAAAAAGAGTGGTCGGGTGTTAGTTTTTCATCAAACCTTTTTTTTTATCGCTGGGAAATGCTTTTACGCATCCCTCCCGGAAGCAGACTGGCTGAACTGACTTCTCGAGAAGATTTTTTTATAAAATTGCTTCTTTCATTTTTTCAACGTTTAAACCAAGCTTTAGTAATCGTTCGAACCCCTGTTTGACTTAATTACCAGCGATTAACCCATTAACACCCTGGCCTGCTACTCCGACGCCATCTATCATCAAAGTTTAGCTAATGACAGAGCAGAAGGGTTAAGTCATTAATTAAAAGTCGGAATCTCCTTACAAACAAGATATCATCCCTTCAACCCTTTATTAAGTCGAGGTTGCGGTGCGCTTTAATTCAATAAAGCTTTGTAAACAGGCGGAGAAAGGGTTAATTTGCATGTCGGAATTTTCACTAGGGCTGCCAACTGTACAGGAAACAAAACCTTCGTCAGCTTAACTTTTTTTCAGTGTTAATCGGGTGGTTATTTTTAATTAGAGGAGCAACTCATCTTTATACGGTACCTACAGTAAAAGTCCGATGCGATGTAGTGTAGGTACCTGCTTAGAGAGGGGAAAGTACTTTTTGTGTAAATTATTTAACCTTTAATATTTGGGGGTCCAACACTAATTCTATTGTTAACCAAAATATTTCAAAAGCCTTGATGACCGTCGGGGCAGGCCGCAGGCGCGTTGGTGGAATGGAGACCCCGTAACGTTAATCACAGTTTGAGACGACTGATTAGGTACCTCTAGTCCGCTGCACCAACGACCTTCAAAAGATGGTTGAAAGTGGAGGACTGTGTATGTAGCGCGCTCTACAAAAGATGCGTGGACGCATAAATAGACGATGGATAGAATAAAATGTTCAGAAACATTTAAAATTGTTTTACCGAAGTAGGCAACCCTAGTTTGTAGGGTTAACCGAGGCTTCGTTAGGGTTTGCAATTAAGGGGGAAACATGGGAAAGTTGAGGTAGGTCAGTTGTGGTAATTAAGGCATTAAAGCGCTTAGCTGTTATTGCTATGATTGTTTTCGTGGAGTGAATGAAATACGGAGGGTTTTAATTTTTTATTCAATGTTCTTATAACTTGATGAATTTTTGTTGCAATATTAAAGATGTTGTTGCTGCAACTGAAGGTTTTATGAAGCTCTATCTTTAGTATTAGGTATTACTAAGATTTATTATACAAGGTTCTAGAATATGTCTGCTAAATTTCATGGACTTTGGTTGCTTAATATTCAAATGAAATTGGAACTACGATTGTATGAAACGAGTGACGGAGAGAGCCCTCTTAAGTAAAATATTAACCACCACTTGTCAAATAGGGTTATACCGTAAACTATAATTACGGTAAAGTTGGTAAAATTTAAAAAAAGCAAGAACAATGAAAACCGTGGGGCATAAAAAGACAAATGAAGAAATGCTCGGAACACGCGGAGGGCGGGCCCCATGCATTCATAATGTACTAATTTGTTGTTTCTACGGAACGAAATTATAGTACCAATTACATTAGTATTAATAAAGCTACTGTACGAGTATTTTTTTGGAGGTTATAATTTTACGTTCATGCAATATTTCTTTTTGATAGGTTTGTATAGGTTTTTTAGTTGGTAATAAAAGTTTTATGTTAAAGATTGGATAATTAGGTAAGTATGCTGTTAACCTAGCAATGATATTTTACCTATTGATGCCAAGGTATACCTAATCCTGCACCTAAAAAGAGAAATAGGTAGGTATCCTTTAGAATTATTATATTATAGGGGAGAGGAATAAAGACAGTATCCATCCATCCATCCATCAGCCTGTAAGCGTCCACTGCTGGACATAGGCCTTTCCAAGAGCGCGCCACCAAACACGGTCCTCCGCCTTCCTCATCCACCCGCTCCCCGCCACCTTCTTCAGGTCATCGGTCCAGCGTAAGACAACTGTCCAAAGACAGTATATATAGAAAGAATGCTATATCTACTATCTATTCTATTACCTTTCTCAGAATTCTGTGTCGCAAATACGTCATGTGGTTTATTTAAAAAACAAAAAGTTTATTTAAATAGGCATTTGCGTTTCACTCAAGAGCAAATTAGTGCCACTTGTTAGAAGGCCACACAATACAAGTTATTAAAATATATTTATATTATTCCGTACCTAGTGGAACTAATTATATCAATTGATTTTATATTGGAAGTAATCAAATTAAATTAAACATCAAATCAATTTTACTATTTACTCGTTTCATAATACTTTTGTTTTGTTTTGGCTTGTGAAGCGTGTATATTCTAGTACAAAATAATATCTAAGATCGGTTTTCTTTGTATCTAGAAATATGCGATACCTACGTGCATACACTTTATCTTGCAATAAAGAAATTGATTATCATTATAGTAATGTATACTGACGTTAAATTGTTAAAGAAATACCAATTAGACTGTGTAATTACCTACTGTGTTATTACAAAGCGCACCTATTATAACATTCATACGTTCATCGTGTAAGCGATTCGTCTTTTTGTTAACATTTCATGGTCCGTTTAACCTGAGATACTTCGTTAATTGCTGCAATAAACTAGCAATTGTTTCACACTTCCAAAGGATAAAATGTATAGTTAGTAGATACCTACTGTATAAAACTATTTGAAAATCCTAGAAGATGCTGGAGATTGGCGAAGTGTATTTTGCTGGTTTTGCCCTAAGGAAAGCCACAAAACAAGAGAAGAAGTAAAATACTGTACAAAACAAGGTACAAAATGTATAAAAAGATTTTATTGATGTAACGTTAAGAGTAGGTTTTCTAACTGACGTCTAAAAATGCATTTTGAGCATCATTATAATAATCAACCCATCGCCGCGCGCCGGCTCACTACTGAACACGTGTCTCCTCTCAGAATAGAACGTTTTGGCCATAGTCTAACCACGCTGGCCAAGTGCGGGTCGATAGACTTGAAACGCCTCTGATAACATTATGAATTTCGAGAACTCTCAGGCATGCAGGTTTGCTCACTAATGTTTTTCTTCACGTTAAAGTCATTTTGCGCATAATTCACTTCAATATAGCTATTTTTTTATAGAATTTTGAGTGTACCAGTGTAGAAACCAAAGGGGTATGGGTTAAAAACTGCCATATGATAACCCTTCCAGGTTAGCCCGCTTCCATCTTTGACTGCATCGTCACTTACCAGCAGGTGAGATAGCAGTCAAGGGCTAACTTGTATCTGTATAAAAAAATCTCGTAGGTACTTAGGAAAACTTACTTTCGATGCTCGGATTTCGTTATTAAAAACTGGGAATTCTATAATTCGCAATAAAATATAATAAACAATGGCTTGCTTCCCGCAGCCCCGCGTGTGCTCGCGTGGGCCCTGGGTAGGGCTGACCCGATTGAGCGATGCAATTTTGATTGATTGCGCTGCTTAGTGTAGTGTAACCAATCTTATTGAAATCTTTGTATTGTACGCGATCGGAAAGGCCACTGCGATCGACGCTCGCCTTGTCAAACGGTTTAAATTGAAAAAACAGGGGGCAACCCTAAACGGCGGCGCGTAACGTCCGTGACATTTTATATTTCGGGGAGTTATTATATTTTTGACGAAAAAAACCATAGGTATCGAGTTTTATAATAGATATTGTTGCAAAAAGCTTTTAGTCCGTGCAACCACTAGTAGGTATTGTTTACAGCTTTTTTCTCTCCGTAAGTGATGTTTGCGGATTTCATCATTATACGTACATAATACAAATTGCCAAATTTGTATTATGTAAGTTATATTTATTTACATGCTATATATACCGCTTACTCATCGCAGACGATTCAATACAATGGTTACTACAAAGTTGATTATGGTCGATTCTTGCAGACTCGATTAATGTCAGAGAGAAAAAATCTTTTTTCGTTAGTGTGTGTAATCCAACTCCACTTAACATTCAAAAGCGGCCGTTGGCGAAAAAATCGGTCTCAGATGAACAGCTATCATTATTAACATTACCGCTGATTTTACTAGGTATAGAGGTACTACCTATGTCCTATACTGTACCTACTTACTAAGTATATTTTAGTTTATGCACTTTCTATAACTTAAATAGTTAAGTTGACCGACCAAGCATACGGCATATTTCTGCTGAAGGATGAACGGAGACAGGTCAACGTAAATTTATTGTAAGCAAAGATTGCAAATAAAACAAATTACTTAATAATCAATAGTAAATAGGTAGGTCTTGCAAACGACACGGGCAGACGGCTTAAAAGCATGTCAAACTCAACTATCGATGCATTTCCAATTTTAATTGATAGAGGGCATTTTACTATAGAGGGTTCCTATCGATTTTTATACTTCAAACACCATAAATCAGATAGGATTTCACATCTCGATTAGTTTGAAACTACGATAGAGATAAGATATACAAACAAAAACTTAACGAATATTATTACCTGTGTTAGTCCCTAGTTTAAAACCGCAATTAAAGCGTTAGTAGGTAGGTATAATACTTCAATGGTAAAAAATTAGCAGGTGCGCCTGCTTACTAATTTTGTATAAAAATCAGGAAATTTTATGCAGTTTTATAAGCATAGTAGCTTGTGGCCTCAGTTTCACCCACTGAGCAATAGATTTATAGATATGACTGAATTTTAGAACTACGAAAGTTTTATCACAATCGATCTAGTGTTTTTACGTGATACTAGGTGCATGCATTAACTATCAAATAAACAGACATACATTAAAATTTTATAATAGTAAAGTTTAATGTGGTTCTTATGTTTAATTTTTAACTTTTAGCTTCAAAGTTGATAACAGCACGGGGTTAGGTGGGTATTTCAATAAGATTATACAAGATTTGGGAAAACAATAATTAGAATAGCCGATATTGGAGCATCGCCGCGAGCTCTCTCCCTCCCCCTTGCCACCCCAATATTTTATCTAATCAAAAAGTTTTAAAAGGAAAAAATTATACCGGCCTTTATTAAGAGTCAACTTTCTTTGGGGGAGGTTGGCGTAGGTATGTTTTAATAACGATTGTGCTAAACAAAGTCACCGCGAGAATGGGACGCTTAAATCTTATTATTGTACGAGACAAGAATTTATCTCGGGCTTTTCAGTGCTTTTTTTAACAAGTTTGTACACATTTTTATATAATATGTAACTATCTGGTGCCCGCGACTCCGTTCCCGTGGATATAGCTTTTTAAAAATCCCGTGGGAACTCTTTTTCCGGGATAAAAAGTAGCCTATATTACAATCTCCATTCTCAGCTAAATCCGTTCAGTAGTTTTTGCGTGAAAGAAATACAAACTTTCGCGTTTATAATAAGTACTTACTCGTACCTATTAGTAGGATTATAGAATTGCTTTTGGATTTACTGTTTACTGTTTTTTCACTATCAATGGGTTTTAAATTGATTTTCCATTTTCCACCATTTTCCATTTTTCATGATAAGTTTTAATAGTCACTTGTGGACTTGAAACCATGATTTTTAACTGTTAGCTGTCCGATAAAAACGCTTCTTTACACTTAGGTACCCAAAGAAGTAACCTAGCGCGTTTCCCAGCAATTTCCATGCAAAGGTAGTTTGGTTATTATTTCAATATTAATAACAAATAAAACTCAATCAAATTTTATAGTAATATTTTATAATAATAATTTGTTTCTAAAACGTGTTTTAGAAACAAATACTTAACTGTGTCTGTGGTTATCCAGATTTCTGTAAAAATGCTCAAGCATAGAAAGCGCTGGGGAGTGCGCTAGGGTTACTTCTCTTAAGAAATATTTTAATGAGAATAATAAGAAAAAACTAAATTTAGAAGTGCCGCTTTGTGGAAAAATTTAATTAGAGAAAAAGAACAAATCTAGATTTCTCGTCGTCAAAATGTCTGCTAAAGATTTTCTATTCAACCCTATCTATTATATCCGTACTTTCATTTTGAAATCAAACGAGAAAAGTTCTTTATTACAATTCCAATTAGAATTCTATCTTCGTGTTCTTATTAGAAAAATTTATTCTCTTTTCCAATACAAAAGATGCAAGCGCCTTTTATGCAGCGTTTTAAATTTCACTCAGCTCGCGATCAAAGGCGTCGTGCAAACCATTTTTATATAATTAAAGAAGGCGCAGAAAAATTGGTGCCGAAAAAACGAGGGTCTGGAGTGGTAAAGACTCCCCAAACTGTTTCTTTACACAACGTTTTTCCTGTAAATACTCCTCTTCGTTTGTGTCAATCGAAAACAAACCCAATTGTATTCTATTACGCTACAATTTCGTATGACATGTGCACTGAGTACAATATTTTCTGAGGCAGCTTTATTATTGCACACCTTGTATGCGTAAATCAGAGCTTGGGGCGAAGTATTTTTTAGAGAAAAGATGCAATTATATGCAGAGGGTGAAGCCACTCTCATAATAACACTGTTTTGCGGATCTCTACATTTTTTGTCTGTTCTTTATCTTAATCTTATTTCTGTTGTTGGTATTGTTTAGATGTTTTGTGTAGACATCCTTGTTTTGTCTTATCTTACTTTAGTCATGTTAATCTATACATATAATAAAATTGTAGAAAAGCGGTGTCTGTACAATGGAAATATATAAAAAAAAAGTAGCAGGGGTTGTTATTATATCGATGCCGAACCCGAAATTGTAATTAATTTTTTTTTTGTCTGTTTGTCTGTTTGTCTGTTTGTCTGTGTGTTTGTGCACGCTAATCTCAGAAACGGCTTATTCGATTTAGATACGGTTTTCACTAATATATTGTAGTAAGCTTCACTTAGGATTTAGTGTTTATTTCATGTCAATCGGTTCATAAATAAAAAAGTTATGTCAATTTAAAGAATCACGGCGCCTCGCGCCTGAGCGTCCGTGCCTATATAAAGCGCGAAAAGTCACTATTCCACGCGAACGAAGTCGCGGGCACAGCTAGTTTTAAATAAATTTTTAATTAAATCACGTGATCTACATAGCCTAAGTTTGAGTCTTAAAGATTTATCTACCTACCTAATATCCTACGAAAGTATGTAGTCCTAATTAAGTTCAAAATATAGAATTTATAAAAAGCATTCAGTGAGAAAATAAAGTAATACAGTGAAATTCGTACATTAATAGATAGTTATCACCGAACAGATGGTAAATTACCCATTTTTACGATTTAAAAAAAGCTTTTTCCTACCTATCTAATGAAATGAAGAATATCTCGAAAAAAGCATGAAAATAGAATCAGTAAGCCACGTGCTTACAAAGTGCCCAACCCAACGTGTGGATAACGAGTTTCCACACTATACGATCCGATATTTTTGTCAAAGTCCAATCCGACACCAAAGGACCTACCATCAGCCCGAAATAACAGTTTGCCAGTAGGGCATTTATCCTTCCTTACAAAGCTGGAAAAGTCACGTCAAAATCGTTTCAGTTGGTACTTCTAAAGATTAGCTAGGGCAAAATGACTAACCCAAACACGCGCTTTACAAATTCTTGCTTGTCAATTTATAAAGCACTGGATTAGATTTTGATTATGCAGTTCACAATATAAAGAAGAAAGTGCAGTTATTTTGAAATCACATACCAACGTTCTAATTTTTTTAATATGCTCAGGCCTTTTATATTGATGGTATCGATATAGTTTTCACTTTACATACATTTATTGTTTGTAGGTAGGTACTATCGGATCGGATGGTCGAAAGGAATAACTGTCGAAAAGACTCGAGCGCTGAGAAAAACACTCAAAATTCTGCGAATTTAAGTAGGTCAAGGCCTTGTCAAGGTTTCTTCGCTTTCAATGTCGTGCAATGAGACCCATGAACAAACATCGAGTCATCTTTACACATACACGTAGGAACACACGATTTATTTTTTATTTTTTGGCAGGGCAGTCGTGTTTTTTTTTTTTTTTACTACGACTTGTATTATTGATGACTGAGGCCACACGATGCGTTTCCGGTGCGTTGCGGCGCCGCACCGCTGTGCATTTGAGTATTGGATGCAGTGCCGCACGACGCCATAACGCATCGTGTGGCATAGTACCTACAGTGATTTCTCGATGTAGGATGACGCAACGGCATCGCTCAGGCGCCGCACCGCCAACGCAACGCATTGTGTGGCTTCCATCTAAAACGTAAATAAATTTCAGAAACCTTCTCGGAGATAAATGTAAAGGAGTGCTTTTCCGGCGCTTAAGTAGACGTTCAAAAGTAGTTTTTCACTTGTTTTATGATTACATTCAAATAAGAACATATTGGAAACTCTGCTTTCGGTATAATGTATCGAACTGCGTTTGCATTGTCATCATAATTTGATGAAAAATAACCTTTGATATTTCATCATGAAGTTATAGCTGACTTTAAAAAATAAAACTATATGAATCGATTCAAATTCTAAGAAAGCATAATTTGAATATGAAAAAGAGTATTTTCCGTTTACGTGGCCTACCTTGCCTAAAACACGCCACTGGTTGAAAGAATAATGCCCTTAGCTAAAACATTTACATTATACAGTAGGTATATAAACCTTTTATTATTTTATCAAATATAACTTAATTTTTAGGGTTGTTTCTGCCTAACTACGTAACATTGAAGATGATCTTATCTACTAACTTCAGGCCCACTTGCACAAGCATTTAGTTAAATTTTGTAATGTTCTCACTTTTTGGCAAGAGCATACTTAATGCGGCCTCAAAAAGTGACAGCATTAAAAAGAAGTCAATTTAAGTGTCCTTGTGCAACTGGGTCTTTTAGTAACGTATCCAGATGGTCAATACTGTTACAATTGAGAGGGCAAAGCCACGGGCCGAGCTTATAAAAAATATTCCTGTTTGTTTATCATTTTTTACCGCATGAAAGCCCGTAAGGATAGGTACGTGCGGGCCCCACGCTGCGCTCTTTTACGTCCACAAAAACACATTTCCGTAATCACCTTATAAAGGGATTACTATAAATAAAGAGGAAAAAGGAAATTAACCGCATTAGGCGAGGAAAAAATCCAACCCCCTTGCAATATGTGAGCTCCCACTGGTAAAACACTTTATATACGGTCTTACGGTCTTTCGCGGCAATGAAACAAGGTAATGTTTATGTGTTTCTTATGAGTACATTTAGAATAATCCACAGACAAGTAAATGTCTATATCCCTAAATTTTGCATTAAATCGCTCAAGTTGTCGGTTTGTTGGTTTGCCCCAAGTTTGTCCCTCAATCATGCCGCAAGAGCAACGGTGTCAACGGTGCAACGGATCGGCGTGGTTTTTTTGCATAGTTCAAAAAATGGAGAGTGTCATAGGCTACTTTTAATCTTGAAAAATCGAAGAATTCTCATGGGATTTTTAAAAACCTAAATCCACGCGAATGAAGTTGCGAGCATCTGCTGGTGATTTAATATGTAATTAATAATCTTTGACTATAAGCTATGATTTGTGAGACTGTAACTGAAAGTTGAAAATAATCAGTTTTGAGTCCACGGAGCGAATTTTCTTGATTTTATTCAGTTGAGAGGCAGGTTAACGAGAGCGTACAAAACTTTAAACAAGCTTTTAACTCAGGAAACGACGTCATTATATACCAAGGGTTGCTCAGATGAGGCAAAATCCTCAAGGATACATAAAAATATGCAGTAGGCAACCCCTGTGTAGGTTTATACCCGGGAGGCGCTGTGCGTAGGGGATAAAAAAGAAAATGAGGAGTTATGTTTTCGGTAATAAAGGCCGGACGAGAGAAATCGTTTAAGATGCCGCCAAATGAGATGGAACGAATATATTTGATTATTTTTATGGCGTGGAATGGCGATACGGTACGGTCTCGGACTTAATGTCTATTTGTTTTACTAGAATTTTATATTATATTGTTTATGGCCAGTCCTTTATAGGCACCTGTTTAATTCTATTATAATAAACCTAATGCTGCTCAGTCGAATGTTTTTTATGTTTTAATATAAGTACCAAGAGTAGTTAATCTCCTGTCGGTATGCTTACCAGCTCTTAATGAACTAACAGTATAGGGTCTACGTCAAAAGATCTCATCCATACTCCTGACTGGTAGGCTCTTAATATTATTAAAATTCATACCTATGATTGGTCTGATCTACTACTACTTAAATTATGATTTATTTTTGGCATTTTCAAACCTTCGAAATACGATTGTAGATATACCTACATTTGACCATGCGTTCGAACATGAGATATTAAATGATCAAAAGAAATCAATACAGTGGATATCCCCTTTCGATTTATGATTATAATAATTGAGAGACAGTCGTTATTTTTATGGCTTCTGTAAAAAGGGCATGAATCAATGGGACACAAAGCGTAATTTATATTTCCATGGCCACTCGTTTAATTGCTGCGAGAAAAAATAAAAAAATATCGACATAACTCGTGAAGCATCCGCGTTAATAAAACTAGTTCTTTTTCGCTTTAGCATATTGTAGTAGGTTTTTTATTTTTAGGGATTCCGTATCTTTAGAAAAAAAATCTTAGAGGATCACGCTTCGTTGTATATCATGTCCCGTCTGTGAAGACGCGTCAAAGAAAAAAAACCTATAAGGTACTTTCCCGTTGACCTAGAATCATGAAATTTAGCAGGTAACAATGTTTCATAGCACAGGTAAAGGGAAAAATCCGAAAACCGTGAATTTGTGATTACGTCACAAAAAAATTAAAAAGTGCTGTTTCTTGTAGGTACGATGGTACGGCCTACGGAGCCTTTCGTATGCGAGCCCAACTCGCACTTGACCGGTTTTTTAAATAGTTTTCACTTCATTACTGTTATTCTGTTTATTGAAAATATAAATTACTATAAAGAAGCTGTGAAATGTAAACTGATTTAACGAACTAATTAACGTTATTATTTTTAATATTCTGAAAAGGGATATTTTGCAATTATCATGCAATTTCTTTCCTTAGTTACTTATTTATACTTATTAAGCATGCATAGTAGGTTTTTTTATATAGCTCAACTAAGGAAATCTCGTAATGTTTGTTTTTATACTAATTAAAAATTAAAACAACCCCGCAAGAAGAGCCTACTAAAAAAGTTACGCACACATTTGCACGTTCGACCCCCACGACATAAATGAAGGGAGGGCACCATGATATAATGCACTTTTTTATTGCTAACTCCGTACCCACATGGAAAAAAAATACTGACTGCGCGTATTATACATTTTAACTATTAGGACAAGAAGGGTTCGAAGTTCAGACGGACAGAGGGTTGCTTGGTTAATAAAAAATTCACGTCCATTGAAGTTTTGCGTGGAGGAGAACTTTGAGGGTCAAGTAAGATCATAAGATGTTTTTAAATCTATCTTCTGTAACAGGTAGGTATATGTAGATAAATAGTTAAACTGCATCGTGTAATACGTTCGCTGTTTTTTGTATAATAATAATAATATTTAGTAGTCATGTTTAGTTTTTTATTACGAATAAGTCCGAATCAAAAACCCTAATGCTTTCTGATTCTCTATGATTGAGGTGTTTATGAGGCCTGAAAGCGACAACATTCTATTATAGTAGATATCGCAGTTCACTTCTAAACGCAAAACAAAAAGTATAGGCCACACATCCCACAGCGTGCCACAGCTGTGTCAAAAGTCTCAAAACTTTCTTTTTGGGGTGGTTAAAAATACATATTCGATAAAATATCGTGGGCACTGATGAATATATTTAATTTAATGCCTTTTCACCGTTCCTGTCGTCTGTGTTTTATCGCCAGGTAGCCTTCTTGTTTCTAAGAAAAAATATTTATATCTCCTTCTATTAGAAGTCCCATTGTTCGTGCGGGGGCACGTCAGCACGCGACAAAAGGAACATTAATTATAATATCCGATTAAAAAACGTCATTTAGCTGCGCGAGAGGCCTTCTTTGTTTGAGATGATTGAATTTGGAATTACCAACATTAGCTGTCGTCTCGGGGGGAAAAAATTATAAAAAAATACTATCTACCTAATTTGCATAGACAACTGCCTCTACTTTTTGAGATAATGTTTTAAAGTTAGACAAGTTCAGAGCTAATAATTCTATGATAATTTTGTAATGTAGATAAGAGTTAAACATTTTATCATTTCCTCAAATAAATCTAGGAGAAGGAAGCAACACTTAAAAACTTATTTCATCAACAACAGCCACTAATTTTGAGGTAGGTTGCATTAAGTCCATTTGATATCAAATATCGTATTACGAAGAGGCGTGCTAAGAGTGCTAAGACAGTGAGTAACATCGTATAAACAACGAAAAACTGCCGAAATATGAGCATCCAATTCCATAAACCACATCGGTAGGAGGAAACGCGAGTTATGCTTGTACGTGCCGGGACATAGTAATTAGATATTACGTTTCCCGGCTAATCGTAACTCGCACGGGTGTTGTTTTTAAAGGGAGAGTAAATCACACGTGCATTTGATACCAACAGCGTAAAAAAACACAAAAAGAAACAATGTCAGCCCGCGGAACAAAAGAAATTATACCGACGCGGATACGTCGCGAAAAAAATCGTTATGATAATAATAAATGGTTAAATAAAAGGCGAGATATAAACGAGAACAATGGCGGCGCTTTGTGCGTTCGGAAATGAATCGAGGTTTGTTTAGTTAGCTTCATAGATAAACTTTTTGGCGAAGCGCGGCGAAGCGGCAGCTGTCGCAAATTTTTGGATTAAATTCGTACGCGCGAAGTGCTTTATTATAATGAGCCACTTTATTTCGCTTGTCTGTGCGTAAAATAAAGCTTTTTTTAATATGACGTGTCTAAAATATTTTTTTAATTTCAACATTGCGTTTGCTATTTGTATTTAGAAATAACATTTTGGTACGTTTGCACTTTTGCATACCTAAAAACAAGTAAAAGTATTCTGGATTAATTATTGCCTCATACATATTATTACGATCTCTAAGTATCTCAGCTAAGATTATACATAATTTGTTTTGAACGTAACTGTGACTATAAACTCTATAAGGCTTACTCACATAAGGAGAGTGAAGTGTTTAACTTGTTATCAATAAAAAACTTCGCGTAAAATTACATTTTAAAGTTATTGGAAAGTTGCGGTGAGATTAGGTCCAGCGTAATAGAAACGCGGTGTAATGGAGCAACGGTACCGCCATATTTTTATAATAACGCACGCCACAGATGCACTATTAATCTCGTACGATGTGTAGTTATTAAATCTTGGACGAGCGGACGATGTCGTCCGACGTATTATTAATGGAAGTGTATCACGGGAGCCATTAGATACATAATTAACATCGATCGCGGTTAAAAAAAGAAAAAAAAACGAGTCGAGTGCTCTAGAGAGGCGAGTCGTCACTCCTCCGACGAATAAAAACGTCATTAAAGATTGATCGCCCTGAGGAAGTATCATTAATATTATTCAATTAATAAAATGTAATTTCGCGAGGTAAAATGCTCACCCCGAGGAGGAAAAGCAATTAGTGGCTAGATTGCGATCCGTCAAAACAACTGCGCCGAGCATAAAAAAACGCCGTGGAGCGTTCATTAAAAAATAGAAATTTGCTGGGGTGAATAAGTAAAAAGTTTTTTTTTGCATAAGACGGTGGCACCCTCGATTTTTCAATTTTTTTTGTATAGAAAACAAACTATGTGGGTGCTCCGTAAGCGGTTTTCGTTACACTCGCCCAGTATTAGTGCAAGCGAAGTTTTTTTTTAATTGTGCGCGTAATGACTGTTGTTATGGTTTTATGGCTCCGTAATGAGCGGAGTCTCGCGGTGACATTTGCATGTGATCGCGGGACATTTTTTTACGTTGACACTTTTGTTGATGAAGTTTTTTAACCGTTTTTTCTTGTTGTTTATAGCGTGCGATACGGCTTTATTTAGAGTTTGTGGTTAAACATTTCAGTAGCTACTTGTTTATGGCTGTGGGGTGGTTTATTGTTCTTTTTTTAAGTGTTCGAATTTAGCGTGTCATTAATATTTGCATTTTCGCAGTTTGATAAACTTTTTACGGTAATTAGGATAAAATATTATAATTTTTTATTAGCACAAATTGTGTATTTGCCTCTTCCAAGTACGTAGGGTTCCGTACCCAAAGGGTAAAACGGATCTCTATTAATGTCACTCTGCTGTCCAGTGTCCTCCTGTCTGTCTGTCCGTCTGTCCGCGTATCACAGCTCTAGCTCGTAGAAATTTTGGTAACTATTCGGTGTACAACATTGACCCAAAACCAAATATTGAATTCGAATATTATAGAAATTTAATTAAATTATTTTTATGGGACCCATACATAAAAAAGGAGCCGGAAAAAAAAACTTCCAGCGTACCCACCTATTTGTATACTTATGTTCATTTCAGTAGTTACACAGTATACCTAGACAAGTGGTTAGGTAGGTACAGCCAAGTACCTACTCGTATCAATCAAATAAATTCGGCGGTTTGAATCGATAGTAATCGACGATCGGTTGACGTGCCGCCATAGCCGATTTGGGTATTAGCAATCATTAAATTGGAAATAACGCTATATCGGCGATACACCGCTTTTCTTTTATAAATATCTCTCACGTGATCCCGGTGCCGTGTCGTGTCACGAACCCTACGGAACGATGGAAATATTCAAATGGCGATATAAAAAAGACAAGTTAGGTAGCATTTAAAAAGCTTGTTTGTTTAGCGACGAATCGCTTCTAGACATGACACGCAGTGCATCGAGCATCTGAACGGGTATTAACCACGTTTTTCATTCTGTGTCTTCCACCGTTAACACAGTGGGTTAGAGTTGAATTTCTTGCGATTTGATCGCAAACATAAGTTGGCAATGGCAATGCAACATTACGATATGGAATTGATCTAAAATACAAAAGTTCTTCAGAAAATAATAAGAAGAAAAACTTGAAGGAATCTTTTCATGGCATGTAAGCACGTTAATTTTACAAAAGATAACAGTAAGTAACACTACTTTATGAATGCGAAATTGTGTTTGTTCGTTGGTTTATTTGTCTGCCCTTCAATCACGCCATAATTTGTTTTTTTTTTATCTATAGCTGATATTATAGTTAAGGTCGGAGAGTAACATAGGCTTCTTTTAACGGGAAATTAAAGAGTTCCCACGAGTGTTTTCAAAACCTATCCACGTGGACGAAGTCGCTGACATCATCTACGACATCTAGGTACGGCATAAATAATATAATAATCTCAAATTAAATTCTAACTAGAATATTTTGATTTATCATCATCATCTCAGCCCATCGCCGGCCCACTACTGAGAACAGATCTTCTCTCTGAATGAGAACGGTTTAGGTCATAGTCCACCACGCTAACCAAGTGCGGACTGACAGACAAAACTAATTCGCATTAAGTACCTAAGTATTTTAAATCAGTACTTAAGTGGGTACATTTAGTACCTACTTAAGTATCTACAGAAATATAATAACTAATCGTATGCTACTAAATAAGCAAAGTTGCTACACGTGCAGCCATTATAGTTCATACCCGTTTATGTCATGCCATTTGATATCAATTCAATGCGTACCATTTAAATATAATAATAAGAACGCCATATTGAAAAAATATAATCCGCATTATGAATATTCATATAAATCAACATTACCCACTGCTAACAATGGAACATTTATCGAAACTCAATTTATTTGCTTATTTATAGAAATTTGTTACGCGTGTTAATAATTTTTTTAACTATTTTTTTACTCGCACAAATCTAACTTTATTTGCTGTGTTAATTTTGAAAGTCTACGTTACGAGTTAGAAAGAGATAGTTGTACATTTGATAGTTCTTTTAAAGTTATCGATAGATTTTGTGATCGCAATGAAAGTCATTGATAGGTTTTTTAATGGCTTTAAAAAAATAGCGACAATGGCGTGCAGTTGGTTCGGGGCGCATTATTTATTGCCAGCCGTAAATTTTCAAAATTAAATCGCCTACAAATCCCGCTTTCCTTTTCGCTCCATAATGACGTGTATGTTATATTATTTTCAATAATTGCTATAAATCAATTTGTAACTCTTTGATAGGAGAAAATTAAATTCGCCGGTTTGAAATTATGGTAATATGTTACGCTTAAAAGGACGGCTGAATGCCTTTGCTAATGGATTTTTATAATAATATTATTTCAATTATTTATTCTGATTCAATTCAAGTTGTACCTAGGCAGCTATGGGTGGTTGATATACCTACCTACCCTAGTACTTCTCACCTTACTCAGTTTTCCTGAAGATTTAGATAGGTATGCATATTTAGACTGAAAACTATAGAATATACCTATCAAAATGGGTCAAATTAACTACGTAAATGATGCATAAATTACACAGCTAGTTTAATAGGTATGTATAGGTATGTACTGATATTAAACAAGTGTAAATTGAAAATTTATAACACCCCCGACAAGTGAAGGTTACAGTAACTAGAAAAGAGCTGATAACTTTCAAACGGCTGAACCGATTTTCTTGGATTATAGCTAAGAACACTCTCGATCAAGCCACCTTTCAAACAATAAAAAACTTAATTAAAATCGTTTCATTCGTTTAGGCGCTACGATGCCACAGACAGATACACAGATACACAGAGATACAGATACACACGTCAAACTTATAACACCCCTCTTTTTGGGTCGGGGGTTAAAAAGACGAAATGTGTCTGTAAACCTGCCTACCTGTTTGTTTATCTGCTAGCTTTTCACGGCCCATCCGTTTAACCAATTTTGACAAAAAAATACATTTTATAACTGCATCCTGGGGAAGGGCATAGGCTACTTTTAGTCCCGGAAAATCAAAGAGTTCTCTGCACCCACGAGACCTTTAAAAACCTATAAATCTACGCAGAGAAATATCATCATAATCTAGTAATACCTATTTAAATCCTGTAACAGTATTTTAAAAATTATCGTCATCATCATCATCAATAGCCGGCTGACTAGGTACTATGAATGGGTCTCCTCTCAGGATGAAAAGAGTTTACTCTAACCACGCTGGTCAAGTGCGGATTGGCAGACGGTTTCCGGAGTTCATTTAAAAGTCTAAAATCCCATAGAACGTCTCTATCATTATAATCTATCACGTGCAAAGAAATCATATTAATTTGTGCAATTTTCTTTTTGCAATAGGTACAAAGAAAAACAATAGCGGCCTATAAAAATCTCAAAAACACAAAAGAATCTTTAGACGTAACCGCAGTGCTCCGAGGTGCCAAAGACAATGATAATTGTTCCTTGTGAAATATAGTGTTGCCACCGACAAAAGGAGCATAGAGAAGAAATTTCATTTTTCTTTGTAAGCATCGGCCCATTCACTACAGGTGGGGCCGTGGGGTGGGCATGGACAATGGATTGTATCAATGGACGATACGAATATTTTTTTTTAATGTAAAAAATATTAGGAATAGGAAAGCGGTCCATTAATTACGAGGAGTGATGGTCAGAGGCATGACTTGGGGATTTGCATCGAAGAAAAAAATAAAATCATTTTTATAAACAAAGTAAGAATTGTTTATTTCTACATTTTTATTTAGTAAAATCGATATTGTAAAGACTACAAGAAAAATTATGGGCTAAGTATTTTAAAAATACTTAGATACTACAAGCCTAAAAAAAGAGTGTTACGAGTGTTTGATTTCCAAGTTTTAGATTTACTCTCTAAAGTCTAAATACGAGTACTAGTAAATATTAAAGCTAAAGTTTTCATGACACCCTAGTAATAATTAAAATTATTTCTGTTTAAAAAAACAATAAACAATGAAATCTCTGAATAGGGGATTAAGCGGGAAGCCATTTGTTAATATATCCAGCTGCTAGCGTTGCCCATCGTAGTGTAAAATCGACACCGATGACAAAACGGCCCCGATGTGCGATAATGTGTGCGGATTCGCATTCGAGCATTGGACAAACAGAACGCGCAACGGAAACGGAGCTCTTAGAAGCTATAACTTATAATAATTAGGAGTTAAGTGAAAAGAATTATGACCCTGAATTATGACCTTGGTTAGTCAGTTTACCGTTCGAAGTTCGAACCTGGGCACGCACCTCTAACTTTTCGGAGGTACCTATGTTAATTTTAAGCAATTAAAACACACGCAACATCACATTTTAAGCAATTAACGGTGAAGGAAAATATCGTGAAGAAATCTGCATGCTTGTTCTCAGTGATGTTAAGTCTGCCAATCCGTACTGGGCCAGCGTGGCAGACTATGGCCGAAACTCTTCTCATTCTGAGAGGAGATCAGTGCTTAGTAGTGGCCGGTTGATAATGATGATAATGATGATGGTTAAAATTGTTATAATGAAAATATAACACATATATACATATAACACCTCCTCCACTCGCCACCACTCGAGCCGGTCTGGTTGATCAACTCTCGCCACAGATAAATTGAATAAAATATTATTGTACATAATTAATAACGCAGGTTATAAGGAAACCAAGCATGCCAAGTTTTATTTAGATATCAGTAGTAAATTAAAATATCGCAATCACAATTTTCTCGTCCTGTTTTAGTGGCAGCATTTTTACAGTTCACTTTGCACTTGATAATAGCGTCCTTGTTCACCAGCGATTGAAACTGTACTAAAATAAACTGCGTACAAAATTAATATGCTTTTCGAGGTAGATCTGTCTTGCGGTATCTATTTCAAGGTCTATGGCGTTGACGTGTGAGGTTCTCCCCACTGCTGTCATCGCGCTGCTGCGCTTTTGTCTAAGCCTTTACGTTCATATTGCAAGAACTAGTTTTATGCAAGAAATACGAAATCGAAAACGATAGAAATCCATGCCTTGTACTTACTTATGTCAAATTAAAATCATTCAGGCTCGCACAAAAAGGTATTGAATTTGAATGAACGATTCTTCGTCTTATTAAAAATACTTCTTGGTTTTCTAATAATAAGTGCTATCGTTTATTGATTCACAAAAGAACAAAATTAAATATCTTATCTTCAATAAACATCATCCGTCCACGTGCCTAGACGTTTGAGCAAACTTTACAAAATTTATTACCACTCGAAATTCTAAAACTATGCGCCCAGGTAGTTTAGAGAGCTCAGTCGAACAACAAAGGATCTGTTATTGTTCTATCACATAAAAAAACATAGAAACCTAATCCAAAAACAAAAGTCGGTTTACGTCACGGCTTTGAAATAAAAGGTGCCGTTCGTAAGGGATTACGTCCCTTGTGTCTAAACCACAATATTGAGCTAGACAAAGCATTCAGGTAGCAGTTTCTGTGCAAGAATATAACAGTCTTGTCTTCTACTTCAACTTCTCATTTAAATTTAAACCTTTTTTCTCTCGTAATAGAGAGCCACTTAAATGTGTAAACTGAATAACATGTTGGTTAATTTGTACATAAACTGGCATTTTCTTAGAAAACGCCGCATGCGAAATTATTCTGTATACGATATATCTTTATTAGCTATATTTTTATTTCGTAAGCGCAAATCACAATTAGATACATTATATAATTATTTATTCGCCACTAGGTATACCTACTAGGTAAGTATCAAACTACCAGACTGCATCACAAAGTTTGTCAACAAAATAAATTAAAAATGTCGCCTCACTTATCAAAATGTAATCCCATTTTTATTACGAATTCAATATCGAAAACGCGTCGAAGTAAACAGATAGCTGACCCTTGTCTTTACACAAAATAACCGGATATTGTGGACCATTGTGAAGGTTCGAAAATAAATAATTACTGTGAGGTTAGATTCCGCGAAACTGTTTGGTTTAGATAAACCGGAGATGTTAACTCTACATATCGCCTGGCCAACTTGGCCACCATAGCCATAAATAGGTGACTAGCAGAGACACGCTACTTTGTCTTCCGTCTACGAAATATTGTTGAACATTGTAAACTCTCGTTTGAAGCATAATTAGAACATTTCGATATTTCTATAAGATCATATCATTATTTTTAACCAGGCTTGCCTCCTATTTCATCCGCTTAGGTTAACATGTAGGAACCCTTTTTTCTGATATAAAAATTATCCGATGTCTTTTCGGCTCACTAATCATCATAAAAATATGTCGATCCGTTAGTACGTTGCTGTGTGAAATAAGGACAAATCAACACACAAACACACTTTTGCGTTTATGATACCATTAGCCGATGCATATATCTATATATTATAGCACATAGGTTTTTAAAAATCACGTGGGATCTCTCTGATTTTCCGGCATAAAAGTAGCCTATGCCACTCTCCATGGTCTTTATTGCCAACCAACAAAGCAACAAACAAACACACTTTCGCATTTATAATATGGGTATTGATGATGGGTAGTGAGAATACCTACCCAATAAATTATACTCTATCTTTTAAGGCGGCGTAAAAATGGAAAGAAACTATTGACGCTTCGGCAAACCAAGATAAAATAAATATTTTGAGGGTGGGCGCGCCCTAAACAAACACATCCGAGATTTGCTGACCGCCGATATACTTTCAATTTATTACCAAATTTCATCACTTATAATATGCTCAGTCAGAACCTCATTCCTTCTTACATAAAGGGGCAAAATTTATGTAAATTGGAATTTATATTATGACAGGCTCCGAATTTTGTCTCTATGTATTTCTATTGGAATTACGTTACTAGGGGAATTTTTTTCCTAACCCAAAAAAATATTCATAAAAATATCTGAGAATATTGATAAAGCAAACAACATGATATTGTTAAGTTAGATTCATACGAACATGATTAGTTTATGCATAGGACTACTGTTTTAGTAGTAGATTAAAACCAAACTAATGAACTTTTGCGACTAAGGAATAAGGATGTTACAATTGTGAATATATTATGTAAACAGGCATCAGAACTCAACAGTAATCGCTAATATGGGTAGGTATATACATATTAGACATCAAACTATAAGCTGTTTTAAGATAGATCATTTTAAAGGACTTTATAGTATCAAAGGTACCAGAGCACGCGGCAAAATAATGCAGATCGCCCATACGGACGGATAGGCAAAATAAGAATTTCAGTTGACATTTTCCTTACAATATAAGGTAGAATTCTAGACAGAGACAAAGAGGAATGAAAAGGGATAGTGAGTCTACTACACTGAAGACTGACGATCACGACCGCTCTGCCAAAAGTGTGGAAGAAGAGAATATGTTAAGCCATAAAAAATCAGTTTATTTTGCTATTATTTTTAAAATAATTCCTTTTCATAAAAGTTGAAAATATCAGATAACAACACCCCATGAATAAAAGTTTGAAGTAACTTTACGTATAATTAATATTGGCAAGCACAAGCAAGGCGCGGGCGCGGGCGTTATCGCAAGAATTATCAAAGCCGGTAATATTTCTTCATTAACGACGTGCAGCCCGACTCGTCATATTGCCGCACTATGTTCCCTGTAAGTACGTGAATTATGGTCGTCTTATTGTATTCACACATGTGGATTAAATGCGTGTGTAAACCTACCTATAAAAGTTTTTTGAGAACAGTGTGGCGCAATGTAAAGCTAATTCTACCTTCAGTAGTTTCTTTTACCTACGGTATCCTTAGTGGTTATTTGGACTACA
The DNA here is from genome assembly GCF_905333055.1 of Maniola jurtina. Taxonomy (NCBI): domain Eukaryota; kingdom Metazoa; phylum Arthropoda; class Insecta; order Lepidoptera; family Nymphalidae; genus Maniola; species Maniola jurtina. The sequence continues at coordinate 9,214,644 of NC_060037.1, read as the reverse complement.
ATTTGTATCAATTATTTTAGTTGAGTTTAGCTTGGTCTTTTTGCTTTTTAAAGCTAGTTAGTGATTTTAGAAAATAAACTCTTCGCCACTGCTGAACCTTTATAATATCTTTGCAGTAGAATCTGCTTTCTGAACTAATGTTACAATCTTGGCATAATATCATAAGTAACACAAGTTGTCTTACATGAAATAATTAATACATTTCATCTTATCAAATATCTTATTTAATTTTATCTCAAAAAAATCTTCTTCAAAATATTGCTATAGCTTGTTTTGGTTGTTGCAAGCTTGTATTAATTCTTCATAAATAGCTATCAAATGCATCTTGTTCATTTAGCCGTAAATGTTTAGTTATTCCATGTTCAATACCTTTGATCCAGGATTTAAGATCCGAGAAGTCTTAATTTCACACCGAGCACGTATCGAGATCGGCGAGACCTAACTTTCAATAAGAACTTCCAAGAAACAGAAAACAGTAGCTAACTCATAAACACGGAAAGCGAAACAAATGCACGGTCAAAAGTTGTTTTTTACCAAACAGGAGTCCCAACAAAAACCGTAGGCGATTTATCAAATCATATGACAGCATTCAAAGAACATAATTTTACAGAAATTGTAAAGAGTATTGTGTTTCATAATTAATGAAGCAAAAGGCTTTCTCGGTAACGAAATATCACCGATCTTAGATTCGGATCGTCATTACTTGTCTCTTTGTGCGACATTCTTTGCGCCCAGGTGTTCCAATAATTATAATGCACGGTGCACGAAAAAGACAAATAGATGCGGAATTGTGCAGTATAGAAAGAGAGGACAGAGTGGCCCTTACGTTGATTGATAACTGTGACAAAAATGTAGCGGATGAAAAATAATAATTATGAAATCTTTTGTTACAAGCATATGAGCTTGCACAGGGGTGCGCTTTGGGTTTATTTTCAATTAAAACCTACTGTTAAATTATGCGCACATTAACGAAAGCTAATTTTAAATATTTCAGAAGTAGTTGGCACATATAAAGAAAACTTATATGCCAGTTATGCTAGAACTGCGTGCTCATTGTATTCTAATATGTATAATGTATATATATTACCCATTTAATTGAAATATCCTTCCTCTCAACAATATTAATTCTGTTTCTGGATCATCTATAAAGATTCGAAAATGCATAATTTGTATTAGCTAAAATTTTCAATTGCAATTTTTTTTAATAAACTCTAATAATAACAAAATTATAGAATCCAATGGAAGATTACTTTTTTTTTAATTAACATTACTCAGTTATGGATAAAATTAAATCAAATAAAGCCAAGAAGTTAAAATATTCAACCTTATTAATATTTAAAATCGATCGGCAACCCTAATAAGACGCATCGCCGGCTGTGCAGTTTGCATTCAGCGAAGCCGGGTAGACAATGAACTGCAAAACATACGCAGGTAGATGCATCACACAATTTTATATTTATCACCAGAAAAATGATGTCAACTGCAAAACAGTCTTTATATCCAATTACATTAGAATCATAGCTTTGATTGCAGCTGCACTTGAAGTGAATTTTAATGTTTGCAGAGGTGTACTTGTATTTTTTTCGGTTTTCATTAGCTAAGTTCGCGCTTTACGGATCACGATCGAGGGTTGAGACGTGTCTTATTGTTTCGTCAAATACATGAGAAACTTTGTCAATAAAACTGGGTGGTATTGTTTTTTTTTTCTTCGGTTTATATTTTCTTAGATAAATTGCTTATGTTTGCTTTTGCGTTTCGAATATCACACGAGGAGGCTTTCGAAATCACTGAATTGGTATATTTTTAACCGACTACGACTTCAAAAAAAGGGTTAAAAAAGAGGTTCTCAATTCGTCGAAATCTTTTTTTTTTAGTCTCTGCATTATAAATATTGCATTTGGACCAAGTGTTATTTTAATTTCTACTGCCTTTTACGAACAATTTTTTTGAAGGCTTAAGAAAATTTGCCCTAGAGCTCTATCCTGTACTCTCCATGCAAATATATCTAGTTTGTTGCTCATTTGAATATTGACTAATCAAACTCAATGAAATTTTGTAGACATTTTCTAAAAAGTAATATCTGTATTTACAAATCTTTGAGTCCGTGTATTTTGAAAACACACATTTTTTAAGAAATTCTGGCAATCGTAGGCACGGATATTTGTTTCTGGAACAAGTGTACAAAATTTTATTCAGTTTGATTGTTAATATATATTTCGATATGAATCCAATGGTGAATGGAGCGCGCGATGAATAAACTTCTCTTACAGTTTTAACACAATAGTATTTCGGTGTGTCTTGAACTTAAGAACGCATAAGAAAACTATGGAACTATTCATAATAATATGTGCACTGTCATAGGACACCGGTGGCTGACGCACTCGAGGCGTGCTCTGATTGGTCAATTATTATCACATGAGATTGCAACACACTATGTGCTACAGCACAATCATACGCACACAGGTTATGCACGTCCTTAGATACTTTGTCGGCAATACAAAGACTGACCGCTGGCTATGGTTTGTTTAACAAATGGTTGTTAATTATTTCCCTGCCATTGCAATTTCAAATTATCATCGAACAAAAAAGGAAAAGGCTAAGAGAGATTTGTACTTACCTGAATAATGAAAGTTAATAAGCATGAAAGTATTAAGTTCCATTGAGACGAAAATCCAATTTCTAAGATGTTAAAGATAATGAAGAATGTAAGGGGCTCAAATTCCAAATTAATATTGGAAGATAACCTCATCTAGATGTGTGTAGCTTTGAATCAGTTCGCTCGTGGATCAAGTCTTACTTGAATATCTATTTGTTTGTCTATGACTTAGCTTAGGTACCTACTTATTTCAAGAAAATTTTAATTTTTTGTATATACATAATTTTCCGTAGCCTCTGTTCTTTGATACTAGCCTATTGATGGTTTATTTTACAGTTGTTACTATTTTGGTTTCTCTTATTTTCTTTTATTATTGAGATGATGTCTAACGATGATAAATAATTTACAGGTATTATTGCTTAAAATCAAAAGGTTAGATATTACTTACCCTATTAGACTTATTATAGTCAAATTGTACTAAAATGTTTGTAGCTATATTTCTTGTCGTCTTGTAGCTGTATATCTCTAAGCATAAGCTTTCTAATCTAGTTTACAAGAACCATTTGATTAGTTTAATCAAATATCTACATAACATATTCTTTATTATCTCTTAGTTAGTAGGTAGGTAATTGCAACAAAATGCATTGTCGTTTTTATTGGTAACCCTGATCAACATGATTAAAACTTATAATCTGCCTTACTAATAAAAAATGTATGTACCGCTCTCATTATCCCCAAGTATTTTCTCTAACAATAGTCTATCAAATGTTCGTTACGGTCATTATTTGCAGACAGTAATTACATCACTAGTGGGACAACCAAGTTTATTGTCTTGAGCGGAAAGTCTCGATTTCATAATTTCAGGTACCTACTTATATCGTGCAAAGATTCGTTACATCTATTTTAATTTTTCTCTATCCTTAAAACAATTCAGGCCCACTCGCAGCAAACTGCAATTATTGTTAATTTTGCACTTTATTGTAGGGTTGGTTTAAAGGTTGGTGCAAGTCGACTTTAGTGCTGAAAATGTTAAAATCGAATTAGCAACCTCAGTGTTGGCAATACAACAATGTCTTATGTAGGTACGTAGGTACTTGTTAACTTTTGCTTTGCTGTTGCTTACTTTGCTTTTCAGATGAGCTTGATGCTCTTGTTTTTATTAGGTAATTCTATGGGTAATTGATTGTAAGTAGGTCTCTACTAGAGTGGTAGACATTTTGCATTTTGCATTTTTTTTTGTGATACGATTACAACTAATATCTATTAACATCAATAGGTACCTATTATTAGAGTATGATTTTACTAGATATATTAGTATTATTATGTTATTTTTTTTCTATCAATGAATTTGGTATTTTGTTCAATCCCGATAAATCGTGTCTCAAAGTTGGCAAGCCTACTCACAACCGAAGTTATCTCAACATTCGATCGATATATAAATCAATTTAATCTAATTAAAAGCATTACATGTTTTTTGTTGCGGCGAAACAAGATGAGGTATTAGAAGATGAATCGTGGAGATTAGGAGGTGAGGCCGTAACCGCATAGGGTCACCGATCATATCTTTCTCTACGTCAAACCGTCCATCCACTGTCGGGCTCTACAAATCTGTACAGAGAAATAAAATGTAAGTATCTGTCTGTACTTTTGAAGTGAGTGCCTTGGCTGAAACACTCGGTCACCTCTGAAAATCAACGCCCTACATTGTTTGTGCATTTGGGCATAATATTCTGAAACCACGATTCCTGGTGGTGTCACAGACAGATATTAAATAAGTATAGAACTGTTTAATCTGTGACATTTAAGAAAGAATAAAAAAATTGGTTTTCTTTGTTAAAAGTTTTATCTGTGTGTTTGTCCAAGTTCATCTTCTAACCTCAAACCTATTTCAAAGATGCGCAAATTCACTATAGGTAGGTTAGGTAATTTTAGATTAATTTAGAAGAAAACAATTATCTACTATTTTATTCTTTTTAATTTAGGTTTAGATTAGCGCTTGGCTGCAATCAGACCTGCTGGTAAAATGATGATGCAGCCTAAGGTGGAGCGCGCTTGCCTAAAAAATTCACTCTGGACTTAAAGGTGGCCTAGCGATATTCAAACTTTGCGCAGACGAAGTCGTAGGCAACATCTAGTTTATACTATTTATAATGAGTAAATAATAAAAGAGGCGGGGTCAGGTCTGAATCTACATTGATTAGAATTAAATTCTTTAGGTAGATAAGTACCTACGTTTACAGTTATGTAAAAGCCAAAAGTCGAGACTTTAGATGTTATTTTTTAAGTAGATTTGTTTATTTAGTTGCATTGAAATTATAAGCTTACCTAAATTTAATCAGTTATGAGTTATGATATTTTTATACTTATAATAAAGTATTGACAATTAGAGTTCATAGCGAAACACGAGAAAAGAATGACCTAACTTGAGCCAACTTACTAAAGTCGTTATTCCAAATCTTAACTCAGAGATGTGTGATCTCTTGCACGATATGCAAATACACTACCGTTTAAAAACCATCCGATCTCAAGGATTTTCGAAAAAAATAAGTAGGTAGGTGCGTAAGTATTTCGTGCATGAAATACTACATAGACATACCTAGTTGATAAAAGATACTAGGTCTACTAGGTTAATACTAGTTGTTTATCGTGACTGCGTATTTATTCTGAGATTCCGGTGGCCTAAGAAACTTTTTCGGTACAATAGTTTGTGGGTCTCCAGAATGTAATCCAGCTTTGTGCCCAATATTTTCGGTTCATTCAGCAGTTGATTCTAGAATGGAATAGATAGGATGTGAAAATACTCGTAATTAAATTAAAAGGTAGGTATCTACCTAAGCTTTATTTAAATAAGATCGGTTTAGTGGTTTAATAGTTGAACCAGGTAAAGGTAATAAATAGGCAGACATGTTTTCGTATTTAGGTGTAAGATATTGCAGATATAAGGAATCTTAAAAAATATACAACGTTTATCTTTTAGGTACACATAGATTTAAAAATATGCAACCCTCTTTCACACAAACGAAGCTGAAAGCGGCAGTACGGTCTATCTAATTAAATTAAAGTCCCCTGACCTTTTGATGTTGCACTTGGATCTGGAAAAAACCTCTCGAACCGTTCCACGTGACTCATGCAAGATTCATGCCTCTTATTGTATTACGCTAGGGAGCGAATTAAGGCGCTACGATGGTACGCCGACGATTCTAGTCGATTTCGGCACTGAGATGTCCATTGTTCCTTACTAGAGGAACAAATGTCATGCACTCGCTCTTACAATCAGAATAATGTTATTTTTTAATTCCCTCATGTGTCATGTCATTCTTGTACCTCCATGTGAAATGCAAAATAAATAATAATCATGAATATTTCATTTTTTAAAAACATTAATTTATTCCATGTAGGATAACTAGTGTATTTTACCTATGGTAGTCTATAAATCACTACCACGCCAGTTCGGAATGCAGATTTTACTGAGCCGGTAAAAAAAACTAAGCAGTTGCTCTTTTCAAATAAAATGTTACGATATAACATCACCTTCAATCTAATACATTATACCATCTTATGGACACTGAAAGCTCAGCCGGTTTCTTTACCAGTACTTTGTCACTAAACAATTCATCAATTGTATAGTAGCCTCAACTTAATAAGTGTGTTTTTACAAAATGTTCAAAACGTAGGTAATGTAGGAGTATTCTTCATTGCTTATGGTCATGACCCCTTTCATTAATCACGTAATAGGTGTGTTTTTGAGATAATAATGCGGTGCATCTCTCCCTCCCATATAAATGACTGTAGTATAGGCTCTAATGAGAGTACGATTTTGAGTCTTAGTTTAATATTTTTATATGTCCTACCTCTTATCAAATAATTTCTGGGCAGTTGTGTAAAAAGCAGAACTGGTATTCTTGTTTACATGCATCACATGATGTAGGCCATCACCGCCTCTAGGATATTGCACCTCTCTGCTTCGTATTACAAATGATTGTCCTCTATAAATGAGTTGTGACGTAAATCTAGGCGGTTCCGAAATGAATTAATGCGCATTGTTTCGAAATATTGCAATGCACGCCGTATTCGGGGGGAAACACGTGTGAAATTTCTTATTCATTCAGATGAATTGTACAGATGACTGATTTAAGTAACTTCTACCGCTATTTCGCGGTATGTAAGTTACTAATTTACATACCATATCTGCATAGATTGATAGGATTTTTGCTAGGATGTACTAAAATTAATTAAATATTCACTAATTAAGAGTTTTTCAATTCAACGAATAGTAATTACACCTATGGCTCGACTCCAATAGGTACGTACCTAGTTGATAGGACGTCGATACAATATCAAGCCAGGAGCCGGCTCACTCTAGTTCTCTCTGCCAGTATTCAGAAGAACAAGGCTATAAAGGTACAAGGATATACCTTAGATGTATTAAGTGTGTCGACGGACATCAGGAGGCGAGCAATTGTTTATTATAAATGCGAAAGTGTGTCTGTCTGTCTGTCTGCTACGCTTTCACGGCTCAACCACTCAACCGATTTTAATGAAATTTTGTACAGACTTAGGATAAATTCCGGGGAAGGACATAGGCTACTTTTTATCCCGGAAAAACAAACAGTTCCCGCGGGAATCCTAAAAACTCATCCGCTTGACCGATTTGTATGTTTGGTAGGCTGAGGTAGCTTGCGTCCCTGTAATTGACATAGACAACTTTTTATCCCGGAAAATCAAAGAGTTCCCATGGGATCTTTAAAAACCTACATCCACGCGGACGAAGTCGCGGGCATCCTCTAGTTTGCCATATCTTGATCATTTTGAAGGCGTCAAATGGTGAAATTATATAGAAAATTCCGATGATCCCAGCTCGCACGTCTTGTTTGGTTTCACCACAGTTTGTACTACACTTAACACTATGGAATCTTTATGTTGTACTCTATGTGTATTATTTAGTGGACAGGATGCCGGCCTTGCAGCGTCTCGCCACGCAGTCTCGGCGCGGTTTACGATCGCCCGCCAGCCACTTTTATTGGCTACCTCACATCGGAGCCTCCGCAGCCTCCCATTCACTCCGAAAGAAATATACTTTTTTATTGCTCTGTCACTCCCGTAATTTATTGACAATGAACACACGTGCATTTCTATTAATATTTTATGTAGGTACCTACGTTTTTATTTTTTTACGCTACGTTAGTACAGAACATTGTTACCCCTGCGTGGTTTGTTTTATGTCTGAGTTACAGGAATTTATTTGACTTAATTGAATGTTGTCATAATTTTTTTAAATAGAAATTTATTTATTTCTGTTCATCATCATGATCAACCTCGCCAGTTCTCAACTAAACACCGGGTCTCCTCTCAAAATGAGAAAGGTTTGGCCATAGTCTACCCCACTGGCTAAATGCCGATTGACATACTTAATAATATATCTTTGAGAAATTATGGAGAACTCTCAGCCAAACCGCACTTGGCCAGTGTGGTAGACTAAAGCCAAAACCCTCCTCACTCTGAAAGGAGACCAATGCTCTGAAATGAGCCGGTGATGGGTTGATTATGATGATGATGATGAAGTCGCATTACAATACTATTTTGGTGAAGTTACTTATGTAAAGTTTTGAAAATGTATTAGAGGAAAAAATATGATACATTGTAGCCAAAATATGTGCACAAATAAGCAAGTAATTAGCCACTGCACATACCATACATGGCATTCACTAGCTAATCAACTAGCATGTGGTCATGGAATATGAGCATTTGTAAGGAGTAGGTATTATTTTACTGTTAATTATCGTTTTTAATGTAAATGTGATGACCTGACCGACAGGAGGCTCATAAAGCATGGCCTGTCGCCATAAAAGTCTTGTGGCGTTTTTCAACGTCTGACGACCGCTTTTTGATATATCCCGAATGTTGTGTTTTCCACTGGTCACCATAAAGTCGAACTATGTTCATATTAAATAAAATAGAGGAAATAAAGATAAAAGATACCAATAATAATTAAATAAAGATTACAAAAATTTTAAGTGCGATTTATACTGACTCGTAGGCAGGTACATAGCCTGTCGCTGTAAAAATTTTCTGTGGTTTTTCAATGTCTGACGACCGCTTTTTGATACCTATCTATCCCGAATATCTATCTATTCGTGTTATTTATTAGTGCTATTATGAAAACAGTCCAACTCCACACATTAAGTAAGAGGAAATAAAGATACAAGATACCAATAGTTAAATTAAGATTTCTTATTGTATAAAGAGGTGCGTTAAACTCGTGCATTGATGGGAGTGGCCTGTCGCCGTCAAAAGTCATATGATTTTTCAACGTGGACGAGCATTTTTTGAAGTTACGTTCCGAAGTTTGGTGTTTTCCACAGGTCCACATTTGAGTAGAGTCAGAGTGTGTTCATATCAAGTTGTAATAAAAAATAAAGATACAAGATACCAATAATTATATTACAATTAAAGGTTTTATTACAATAACTTTAGGCGCGGTTTTAACTGACGTAAACTCATGCAATGTATGGGAGTGACGGTTTTAATAAAGTCTGCTTAAACCGCGCTTTAAGTTTTTAAAATAAGACCATGAGTTCTATCTAGTTCACTTACAAATCGTTGTCTGTGTGTTTGTTGATCCTTACCTGAAAAAAAAAGTGAAAGTTTAATATAAAGATTAGTAAAGTAAAAGACAAAGTCGCTGGTGTAAGCATATAAAAGTGAAAAACGTAAACGTTCAGTCGTTGCAAATGTTAAAATAGTTTAATTGCACAAAAACATCTCCGACAATTTAGTCCGCGAATACACCGCTAATAGCCCGGTTGCTCAGTCAATAGATTACAGAATGCTTACGTTATTGCCAGGAAATCTCTATTAGGCACGAAAACTCAATAGTCAATACGGACAAAGTCGCTGGTAAAAGTAAGAAATGTGATAAACGTGAACGTTCAGCCGATACAAATGTGACAGTAGTTTAATTGCACAAAAAACGTCTCCGACAATTTAGTCCGCGAATACATCGCTAATAGCCCGGTTGCTCAATCAATAGATTACAGAATGCTTACTTTATTGCCAGGAAATCTCTATTAGGCACGAAAACTCAATAGTCAATGCGGACAAAGTCGCTGGTAAAAGTAAGAAATGTGATAAACGTGAACGTTCAGCCGATACAAATGTGACAGTAGTTTAATTGCACAAAAAACGTCTCCGACAATTTAGTCCGAGAATACACCGCTAATAGCCCGGCCGCTCTAATACCAACAGATTACAGAATGCCTACAATACGTTATTGCTAGGAAATCTCTATTAGACACGATTAGTCCGCCGGTATGTACCGATGAACACGTAGAGCGCGACGGACCGCATGCCGGAGCTTTTTCAATACATTCCTGGGTTAGATAAGAAAGTTCCTCCGATAGTATTAATGGTGCTATCTCTTTTGTAATTATTTCTAATTTTTTTTTCTGGAAAAGTTTATAGGGGCACTTGTAACACAGCCCCACTCAATGATGGTTCCCACGTAGAATCGTATCTGACAAAATCTTTCAAACGATTTTTTAACCCCCGACCCAAAAAGAGGGGTGTTATAAGTTTGGCGTGTGTATCTGGTATCTGTGTATCTGTCTGTGGCATCGTAGCTCCTAAAGTAATGAACCGATTTTAATTTAATTTTTTTTGTTGGAAAGGTGGCTTGATCGAGAGTGTTCTTAGCTATAGTCCAAGAAAATCGGTTCCGCCGAGTTATCAGCTCTTTTCTAGTTACTGTAACCTTCATCGACACCTGCAATTTAAAACATTGTAACTCACTTTTTAGCGAAAATGACCTTTAAACACAGGGTTAATAAGAAAAAAATGCTCTTTTTTTTGCGCTTACCGTCGTATCTAAATTCACTCCCGTTACGATTTTAGCCAGCATAAAAACATTGTAACTAGTCGTCCACTAACGATGAAAAAAAGGTATCTTTAGTTACACACACTTGCCCGTGGTAAGTAATAATAATTTTACAAAACAATAATTGTAACATAAGATACAATTTTTTTCTCGGTAAGATTTCTTACATAAATGAAAATATTTCGTAAACTTTCATCGTAACTTGAGTTACGATGTTTTCATTCTTAAAATATAATTATAATTTCAAATAAAAAAATTGTTACCATTATTTATTCCGCCGTATATTTACGTTCCTGTTCTAATAACTAAACTTAGAATGCATGCAGTGTCAACCACATCTCCCTGCGACCCCGCACTTCTTGTTTTGATCGAGTTACAACGCGTGCATTGCCGGCGTTTTATGCATTGTTAATTAATTTGTACTGTTTTAATGTTAAAAATAGCTGTTATTATTGTACAAAAATTGGGACTGCGATATTAACAATGTGAAAGTAACCTGGAGTAAAATTATGCACATTAAATTTATCAGTAGCTTACCAAACATAATTACTTTTCAATATGATTCTTTAAGTGACACTGAGATGTCTATAATTAATATAGCTCAAGTTTCTGTTCGATCAGGTACTCGTCATAATGTAAAGGAACCTCAAAACAATGATCAAAATATTAACATTCCAAAGGCTTATAACGCGCTCTTGCCTATATCTGCTGCAAAATATAAAGGTTTAATAAATTTGTGCAATAGCAAAGCTATTCCAGATATCTATCATGATTATTTTATAAATTTACCTCATTTGAGCTCAAACGTACCAAATGCAAGTGAGTCTGATTAATAGGTACCTAATTGTGTCTATTTTTTGATGCATAAATTATAAAGAATAAGTTTTTTGTTGCTGTACTTAGTTCCCGTCAAACATATTTAAATGTGAGTGCCAGTGAACGGAGAAGAAAGCAACAGCTCTTACTCATTGTTCTTTAACAAAATACCTTATCTTTTGTAAAAGAAACAATGAGAGAGCTTATCCACTTCCTTCGCCTACCACCAGCACCCACATATTTAAACATGTTTAACAGGATCTTTACATTATATTGTTGAGGTTGATTATGACTGATTTTAATTAGTTGAATAAAAATTAGAAAGTGATTGGTTGATATCCCTAGTTCCCATGAAGATTCAAAATGTCTGTGTTACATTCCTGTCAAACTTTATTGTAGTTGCTTGAACTGGAAGGAGAAGCAAGCAATCGCTCTGACTCAGAGTTATAAGACAAAGATAGAGCGATCATTTTCCCTCCGCTTTCACGCAAATAATTTATAAACTTGCGAGAAAGCATAGGGAAAATGATTGCTCTGTCTTTGTCTTAAAACTCTGAGTCATAGCGATTGCTTGCATGACTTGCTTCTCCTACCAGTTTACGCAACTAAAATAAAGTATGACAGGAATGTAACACAGACTAAATGTAGAAGGAATGTAGTTCTAAATTGTAAAGGCTGATTCATTAATGGTTAATTTTCAATGAAGATTTAAAATTCACAGTTTACAGTTTTTGTCTAACTTTAATGTAGCTGCGTGAAATTGGAGGGTAAAGCAAGCCATCACTCTGTCACAAAAGACAATTTTCCCCTACTTCCACGCAAAAACAATAAAGCCTAATGGCAATTGTTGTACGTCCTTAAACGCTTATTAAAATAATTGAAAATCTATGATTATTGTTACTTTACTTTGTAAAACTTACACCCTATGTAAACCTAAATGTAAAGATTGATTAACTTTAGGTTTATTTTGATATTTTGGAACTGTAATAATAAAAACAATGCAAATTAATTCATTTTTTATTTTTATGGTAACTCCAACTATGTATTAAAATAAATATTATCCATTGTAACTCAGACTTACAATTATTTTTCTCGGTAAATTTGTTATTGCCCTACTAAATTGCACTGTATGTCTGAGTTACAACTTTATTTGGAAACCAGTTTTTAATGAAAAATCATTGTAAGTCATAAAAACATATAAAATACATAAGTAAACAATAATTTAGTCATACAGAAATGTAGATAATCCCTTTTTACTTATATTTACAAAATTGGAAGACGCTAGGACTTTTAGGAACAAAGTGAGAATATTTTGAATGTTTAAATCGCTCTCCTGAAAAGTAGTGAAAAATGAGTTACAATGTTTTAAATTGCAGGTGTCGATTTGTCGAGGGTGTTATAAATTTTTAATTTACACTTGTTTACGTCATACTTTGTTATTTGATTGAATGTATGCACACATTATTGTTATAGAAGTTTAAAAACCAAAACTGGAAAGCGATAACATTTTTACTTCCATTATGGATGTAAAAAATTGTCATTCACACACAAAAAATGTTTGAAAGAGTTTTTAGATAGTTTACGTAGGAGCCCTGGGTCGTAACGTTGGGTATTTTTCTTTGGCTTTAGAAAATAGCTACTAGATACCAACTTTACGATTTGATTTCACTTAAATTTTTCAAATTTAGCTAAAAATAATTGGGCATTTTCCATAAATTGTAATACAAAATAAATTATAAGATAGAAAGTCTAGATCTAAGTATGTTCTTTTATCTAAGTAGTAGAAATTAAGAACCTAGTAGGAAAAATATCTACCTACCAGAAAAAAAAGGTTCAACATTACAAAAGTAATCAAAATTGGTTTTGCTTTATCATTCGTAATGGTAAAACAATATTTAATATTAATTTGTAAAAGAATTTCATTGTTGGGTGTGTACCGGCATTAAATCAGGACAATCGGGTAAGCGTGATCAATTAGTATCGTGGTTCGTGGTACAGACAATTGAAACAATTTATGTTCCCCTGTAAATTGCTTGATTCATACATCTCTCTGGTGTTCTCAAAGGTCAGTGTAAACTAACTTTCGAAACTACTCTTTATAAAATAATTTACTCGAGTAGATATTACATAAATAGGTACATACTTAAAACTAACTTATATAAATATTAATGCTAATGTGTATTTAATTTTTATTTAGTAATTAGTTAGATTAAAATAAGTTTATTTTGATCACAGCACAGTCATTAATTGATTTAAAAGTGTCGAGCGATGGAGCAATTAACTCGGAAATAACCGTTAAGGAAATCAGTGTCATAGTAAAGGAAGCACGAAGAAGAAATTAAATAAAAATTAAGGAGCGATTTAACAAATTGGAATTTAGTGGGAATTTCCTTGAAAAGCTCGAGAATTTGTATGATTTGATACTACGTGCCTATGGATTAGCTGTATGATAATAATTAATTCTGAGTAAAAAATAATTAAAATTGCATTCGGGTTTTATTGGTCGCTCGATTTTATTAATTTGTAGAGTAAATCTGAAGTAGAACGTAGGTACTGTTTCATGTTGAAATTCAAATGAAGGAAGGGTAGGTAAGTCACTTTTATATACAAGACATTAAAAACATTAATCTCTATCACTATTCATAATATATTATATGCGAAATTTTTTGTTAGTCGATTTGTCCTTCAATCACACCGCAACGGAGCAAGGGTAAACGTAATTTTTTTGCATGTTTTTATCTCGGATAATATATGAGTTCCCGCAGGATATTAAAACCTAAATCCATGCAAGCATCGTCTAATCTATACTAATAAATAAAATTGGAGTGTCTGTCTGTAATTTCGAAATAACTACCACATATTAAGGTCATATGGTTATTTGAACGATACCATAACTGAATCACACGTTTTTAAAATTTTTGTCTGTCTGTCTGTCTGTCTGTCTATCTGTCTGTCTGTCTGTTTGAAAAGGCTAATCTTCGGAACGGCTGAACCGATTTTAACGGGATTTTCACATACAAGTAGAGGATTGACCAGGGTGTAACATAGGCTACTTTTTTAACCGTCTTTCAAGAAGGGAGTTGTGTTTTTCTACCTATGTACACCGAAATCTCCGAGATTTCTGAACCGTCATTTCTTTTTTAATCGATAGAGGAACTTTGCGACATTGTTTCATAAAAAATTTGGATTCCAACTCCTCAATCCTGATGCTGCAGGGGATCTAACCAATCCACGCGGGCGAAGCTGCGGGCATCAGCTAGTATTAAATAAGTGTACATTCAGTTTTACTACATTTAGTTTTAAAATTGATAAATAAAACGTACTTTTACCTACTTAGGTATAATTATACCTAAGTAGGTAAGTACGTTTTATTTATCAATTTTCATGCCTTGGTCAAAATTGATCAACAAATGGTTAAAGACCTGAAAAGTGACATCTAGGCTAATTTTAATCTCGGCAAATCAAAATGTTCCCACGGGATTTTTAAGAAACTAAATCCATGTGGACAGTCACGGACGTCAGAGCTAGTGCATAAATAAATTGCATGTTATGAAGACAAAATAAACAGCTCGATGAAAGATGAAATTATAAAGGATGTTAATAAGAACATCGGCTCCTCAATTCCGGGAGTCAAGAGTTACGAGCATGGGAACGGTTTAACAAGCCAAACCGATTGAGAGGCGAAGCGTAGAGAAACATCTCACGACGCTGCCTCATTACAAATTATGGACGCATTCTTGTTTCAGCAATTTTAAAGCCTAGTGCAGACTATGCAAACAGCAGAAAAGTAATTAGGTACCAACTACCTACCTAGGGTATATAATATTTTTAATCTGTTAACATTGGATTCTAATTTTGCTATTTTTTAATTTTATTCTATGTTAAGTTATTGTCTCCTTAAGTTGAGTCTTTTTAATTTAAAAATTTTAAATCCTGAGTTTGCCCGATCTCGGGCACGCACCTAACATTTCGGTTATATTATATTATGTTTTAAATAATTAAATTCAAATTCAAAATATTTTTATTCAATCAAACTTTTACAAGTGCTTTTGAATCGTCAAAATAATCTATCACTGGTTCGGAATCCCGTTCCTACCGAGAAGGACCAGCAAGAAACTCGGCGGTTGCTCTTTTGAAGTATTCAATTTACAATAATATGCCACTTGCTTTAAAATATCACTTGTTTTAACGGTGAATGAAAACATCGTGAGGAAACCTGCATGCTTGAGAGTTCTCCGAAATGAATGGTGTGTGAAGTCTGCCAATCCACACTTTGCGAGCATGGTAGCAGGCAGACTGAACAAAGCCCTTCTCATTATGAGAGGAGACAGGTGCTCTGTAGTGAACCGATCATGGACCGATTATGAAGATGATACCTACCTAATAGTTTATGCTAGTCTTTGAGATGGTTACCTCCTACAACGTCAGATAACCCCAGGATGTCAAAGGACTATTTCGGAAAAGGTTTCTTACGTGAAGAAATCTTGAAGTTGGTTTTAAGATAGATAGGAAGGTTATTCAGTTATTCACTAATTTTATTTCATAGTCTGTGCTGGCCTTTACCTTGCTGAATGCAATTAAAATCAGATAATATAAGTTTGCAAAAACTGAAGCGGAATAAATGACAAATTGCATGCAATAAAAACATTAATAAATATTGTGTTCTATGCAGATATTGTGAATCATTGTGCCGTTGATTCCAAACAAGTAAAAAATTTTTTTCTTTTGTTATAATATAAGAGTAATTTGCTTAACAGGGCTCTCTCCGTCACTCGTTTCATACAATCGTAGTTCCAATTTCATTTGAATATTAAGCAACCAAAGTCCATGAAATTTTGCAGACATATTCTAGAAACTAATATCTGTGTCTGTGGTGTTTTAGATTTTTCTAAAAATATGTAGTTTTAAAATTACAGGGGCTCAAAGATTTGTATGAAAATTTTTAAGACCGCGTAACTTTGAAACCGAGTATTTTAACAGAAATCTGGAAAATCACAGACACAGATATTAGTTTCTAGAATAAGTCTGCAAAATTTCATGGACTTTGGTTGCTTAGTATTTAAATGAAATTGGAACTACGATTGTATGAAACGAGTGACGAAAGAGCCCTCTTAAGGAAATACATTACATTAATTACAAAAAAAATTGTGCGGGTACGTGTCTTAATTCGACAAGGTGACATAATGTTAAAATTGAGGTACATATAGGTATGTATAGTACCTACTCAGTAGAAGAAAAATAAAAGTCGATATTTTTATAGAAATAACTTTGTAGTTTTTTAAAATATTAGGTAGAGTTTTCGATGAACCTAAAAGGGGTAAGGCACCGACCTCTTTTAAGTTAATCTAAAGATAACTTAGACAACCGTTACTTACGGATATAGCTAAGTAACTTAAGCAAGTAGGTACCTATTTTAAAATAATTAACGCGAGAGCTTTGGATTTAATTAAGGATTTCGAAGCCTGAATTCCACTAACTTTAATGGTTAAAACAATACTTAACTGTCAATATTGGAATTAATAAAAAGTTACAACCAAATCACTAGAGATCAGAGATCGGCCGTCCGTTACTACACGCCGTTGACACGGCGTGGCATCTCAAAACAACCTTTGTACTCTCGTTACCTTCGGAACGACCACCCGATAAGAATAGAGACAGAAATTCCACGAGCGCGCGCCGATTACATTCGTATTTCGTAGGTGAAAATAAAAGATTGTTTATAAAAGCCGAAGAAAACGACATGACAATAGACCACGCTGATGCCCAGAGACAGCTTCGAAGACATTTAGACATCGGCCGTCCACTCAATCCAATCAAAACTCGTATTTACCACCAATGATTTAAAGTTCATTAATTTTAAGACGTCACGAAAACATGTGACTTTAAGATGATGATTATGAAAAGTGGGGGCGTGATGTGCGAGAGAGATGACTCGCTACGAGCGAAAGAGAGGCATGCACCGTGAGGGTCACAAGCGTGATGTCAGGTCAGCCAGTTTTGCACCTCGCCATAACAACGCGTCTCAAATTATTATGGACGTTTGATAAGTGTTGGGAGATTGCCCCGTCTTGGTACTTTACGATGTTAATTAAATGTTTACCTAGGCTCTTGAAACTGGTAGAATATAATGTGACTTGTATTTTGCTCCTTTCAATATTAAAATGTCGCTGTCACCCATAAACCTCTTGATCTATAACAATTGCTATTAGATTAGGTGGAATCAAACTTGAGACGCATTGTAATGTTGAAATAATACGTTATCAGAAAAGAATTTCATCTGAAGAACGTTGATTAGATACTAAATATTTTATCATGTTTTTGTACCGAGAGTGATCCCCGGAATAGGCATAATAAAATAATGTAGGCGGTAATAACGATTTATAGCAATAAAAGCAGTTATGACGTCAGTCAATAAACCGACCAATCTGCGTTTTAAAATAGCTAGATTAAGAGCGAAAGACTGGGGTACCAGAAGCGGTAAAGATGTACCTTAATGCGTCTTAATGTGTATTTTATGATTGTTACACAAGATGCGAACAGTTTTACGTCGCTCTAAGCGATCTCTATCTAAAGTTATTAAATTCTCTGATGTACCGAAACATCAAATTACGAACGAGGAATAAATCAAGAGGATCGTAAAATGCTTTATATTTTTGTTCTGGTGGTTAATACGATTACTCTTATAAATTGGCCCAGATCTGGTCCCGTGCAAATACGAGTTATGACTTTGTTGCCTTCGATTAGTCGTAAAAAATTCTATTTTACCAGGTTACTAAGTGTATGGTCCTGGAGTATTGGCGCATCAGCGTTAGTAGAAACAATTTTATGAGTTTGGTCTAAATATTGAATCATAATAATTTAATCTTCAATAGGTGTCTATAGAAACGGTAGAGTTGAGAAATCTATCTGTGACGAAAATATACCTAAGTGTCTAAGTAAGTGTGAGGAGAAGGGTTAAAGTAGGTATTCAGTCACTTTTTGAAATGTTTTATTTTTATACCTACCTAGTAAGAGAAAGTTTTAACCGCAGAGTAACAGGTTTTTAGAAGGCCTAGGATTATTATTAAGAAGTCGCGTGAAACGCTCAACATAATATGATAAAGTAGGAGATATTTTTCCATAAAGCTAATTTAGTTAAAAGATACATTTAGCTAATGGTCGACACCTTTACTCTAGATCACGTATCATAAACGCTTTATACCTACATCTAATGAATATTATGAAAGCCCGTATTAGCAAGGGTGCAGCCACGTCGATATGATGAATGTGCCCGCGATGACTGGCTCAAAGTCCCGACTTCGATTCCCATTTAGCATTTAATGTTTATGCGTCATTTGGAAATCGAATAAGTCAATAAATAACAATAATTTTATACAATTTACCACAAAAGATCAAAACCTTTCGGTTTAGCTTTAGAAACATTTACCGACTCAAAATTTAGTAACTTACGGTGATCGCATACCCACCTACAAAAACCAATACCCTCAGGAGGCGGAAGACCCACCAGAAGTGTATGATTCTGCCAAATCGACCTCATTGAATAATTGCTGATTACTCCGACCAGTAGGTACCTACCTAGTGGCTTCTTCAGTGCCAGCCTTGCCCCTCCTTGTGATTTGGTCGGCTTTACACCTCTTGCGGTACTTGCGCGTTGCCTCTATTAATATATGCGATCACCATAACCTACTTACGCTGTTGAGACAAAATCTGTAGTTTATTTAGGTAAGTAATGCAAACAATATTTTATTCCAATTTTAATTAAAATTAGGTATGTCATACATAATGCCATGTCTAATTGTCCCATCTTCGGCTCCGAGATTTAATATTTTTCACTTGTAAGTAGTCTTCGCTACGCTTCAACCCACTCGCACGTAGTTTAGCTATATAAGAAAGAAAGAGATAGCATGCTCCCTACTTTCATAGCAGCCATGCCGGCTACAGGCGTCATTTCGTTTTCGTGCGCGCGCGACTACCGCACGTAGTAAAAGATAATAAAAATAATAAAAAAATAAAATATTTCTCAAGTTAATTACCATGCCGAAAAGAAGGCACATAGCACTGTGCATAAGCATAGCATAAGGAAAAAAAATGGCGTAAAAAGATTAGAAAATATGAAGAAAAATTACGACGCCAGCATTACGGATCGGATAGTGAAGGTATGTACGAAAAAGTTATTCTTTTTGTTTCCATGCTGGCTATTTCTTGGCTACTTATAGCAATTATATCTCTGATCTACTACGTGATATTAGACCGTAGATTAAAAAAAAAAAAAAAAAAACAAAACGGCTTCGAGTCAATACGAGATATTGACCAATAGCAATATATTATGAGTTAATACGAGATATTGACCAATAGCAATATATTATGAGTTAATACGAGATATTAACCCTTCTTTTATTTATTTATCTTTTCAACTTTCCCCGGTCCCCGCAACCAACAGCACGACCGCTACCTTCTGTCGTGGAAATTCCACACAGGGCTGACTCGATTGAGCCAGAAGTATGGGGCGTGGAGCCCCCGCCATCACCACCTGCGGCGGTGGCAGCATCTACATACAGTACCCGATCTGACAGAGGTTACAAATGCACCCCCTAGTGCCGACTAGAACTCTTACTCGCTTTAGGGGATTTTGAGAGCCTCCTTAAAGAGGGACTAAAAAAGGAGGTAAGGGGCGAATTATTAAAAAAAAAAAAATGCTTATTCCCAAAAATCTGTCCCCTGCTGAAGCCCTCCGTGCTCAATCCAGAAATTAGCGCAATGCTAACAGAGTCGGCCCGGAATAGAGATTCCCGTGTTTTAAAAAAAGCAAAACCAGCTGGCATGTGCTTTTACAGTACTCAACAAGACAATGTCGGACATGCTAACTAAACAAATAGAAGCACCGGCGATTCTGAAAAATCTTGCAGACGCGGGTAAATTGATTGCTGACTCCCATTATTTAGAATCTGAAACCAGACGCTCACTCGTGACGCCTATGGTCGACAGAAAAATTGGTTGATTTCATCAAGTCTTCACGGGGCATCCAGAAGACGGGGGAACTTATCCAATCTTCAGCCGCATCAAGTGATTTAAACTTCAAGCCCTCCCTGCCGCGTACACACTCGAACTACCGCGGCGGACGTCAGCCGACCCGCGGCAGGGGGGCCAAATTCACGCCGACGCAGGTTTACCAGCGCCGTTCAACAGCGTACCAACCACAGCCGGTTTGCAGCGGGCAGCGAGCGTCAACGCCGCCACCATCGACGTCTCGACGTCACAAGCAGTCGTGGCTGGCGAAGCAGAAACGATAAGTTCCCAGGTACATGCGGGTCGTTTAAAATTTTTTCATGAGAGCTTGGAAAAATATTACTAATGATGAAGCTGTTCTTAATAGCATTTCTGGGTATAAAATTCCATTCACCGAATTACCAATTCAGGACCCAACATCTTATCCAAAAATATCTCTTCCCAATAATAATAATAATAATGAGTTTAAGTTTTTCTCAAGCAATTCGTAGATGTGAACCGTGTAAGGGCCAATTTGTTTCAAGGCATTTTTCTGGTCCCTAAAAGTAACGGTGAAAAACGTATTATTTTAAATTAAAAAAAAAAAAAAGCTTAATAAGTTTGTAAATATAAGTCACTTCAAAATAGAAGATATTAGGACTGCAATTAAGTCAATGACCAAAAAGTCTTATATAGTAAACCTAGACCGCAAAGAAGCTTACTTTTTGGTACCAATACACAGAAATCACACAAAATATTTAAGATTTTTTTTCTCTTTACGAGTTCTTGGTTTTACTTTTTGGCTTAAGATCGTTGACACGGCTTTGGTCATTTTTGAGCCATTTTGCCGCTTCATATTTTGTTAAACACTGCATTTACGTAAAATATATTCATACTACATTGTAGAATATTTCCTGTTTTATTAAATTGGAAGAAAATATTTCCCAATTTATTTTTATTTTTTATTTTATGGCCTGAAATATCAAAAGACTATTAGTGAATTTTGGGTTTCGTCTCATCTTTGACATTCACTACATCAAAAGTTACTAGGTCAATTCATACAAAGACATATATATTTTTTTTAAAGATGAGGTCCTGAACTAACAAAGTGACAGATTCAAAGTTTCAATTGGCATTTTTTAAATTAGAAAAATCCAAACCAAAAAAGTTATAATTTTATAAAATTATAGTCATGTAAAACTATCATTTAGGTGGATTATTTTTCTTTATTTATAAATAGAATTAAGTACTCATGAAAGTAAAACATATTTACAATATATGTTATGAAGGGGTTAAAGAAAACATCTAAATTTAATTATTATTTGTTACCAAAAATAAACTTGAAATACACCATAAAACTGCGCAAACATGCAGTAGGAATCGAACTAGGAAACTAGTATCGGTCGAGGCTTTTCCGAGAACGGACGTAACACTTGTTTTCTGAAAATTCTTTGAAAGTTTTCTGAAAGTTTTTTGAAAATTCTTATTGGATTATTTAGAATATACCTGAAATTGTAGTACGACTATCACATCTCAATACTAGGTATTTTTAATACTCGTAATTTTTTCTTACAGATAGTTTAAAACTTTTGTATATATAATATTTTCATTTTTGTGTTTTGCGTATGTAGTTAAGGATTATAGCTGTTGTAAAAATGTAATACATAATTTGAAGAACGAACTAGAGAATACCTATCAAATCTTATCGAACAAGACCATTCTGTACCCAACTAGGGTAAGACAGAGAATTTGGCAGCTATGTATGTGTGTTTGTTTGTTTATCGATTCCCTCATTATTGCCAAACTACACATTAAATTTAATATAAATCCCGTCCCGTATGTTAGAGGCTATATATATTATGACGTCAAAACAAATCAATTTAGGAGATATAACCAACAAAAAACCAAGAAGTGTTGCGAATTTAGAAGTACTTAGATACATGATATGGAAAAAATAAAATAAAAAATGTAGATATGTCAAGAAAAAATTAACTTCAGACAGATGGCTAGAGTTTGATATCAAATCCATTATGCAGATTTCGAATATATATATAATTTATACATATAAAGATATACTTAATTATCTACGATGTATTTTTGGAAAAGGGACATGGAAACCCATCCTCTTCATCGGTGCCTTTCCCTGGTGGTGGGTGTATTATCAGGCAAGCTTTCGCCAGGCAACAAGTCCCTCCATCAGCAATGAGTACAATTCTTGCATCCTTGTCGAATAGTACAAAATCCCAGTATACTTCTAGCTTTAAACTATGGTATGGTATGGCTATTGCAATACTAAAAGTTTAGATCCTTTAGATATTCAGGTTTATGACTTGCTGGACTTCCTAGCAGATTGCTTAAGGAATGTATCCTCTTATGGTTCATTAAATAATCATCGTTCAGCTTTATCTCTTATTACCATAAATAAGGTGGGCCAAGATGAACGAGTAAAGAGGGTTTCTCGAAGGTGTTTTTAAAATTAAACCAACCTTTCCTAAGTATGATACCACTTGGGATCCAAATGTAGTTCTTAATTACCTTGCAAACTTATACCCAAATAGCTCTCTTAATTTGGAACAACTCACTAAAAAGCTAGTAGTTCTACTAGCCTTGTCTACTGGACAAAGATGTCAGATATTAACGTTAATTAGGATCCCAAATATTAAAATGAGCAGTGAAAGGATTGTTGTAACGATTACCGATATTATTAAAACTTCAGGGATAGGCAAATCACAACCGAGACTTGACCTCCCTTATTTTATACAACGGCCAAGCGTTTGCCCAGCGGATACACTAGTATCCTATATAACGATGACCTCGATCTGCAGATCTAGTCACGATGATAGACTTATACTTACTACTAAAAACCCTTTCATCCTGCTTCGTCCCAAACCATTGGACGATGGATAAAACAAATTCTCACAGCTAGTGGTGTCGATACGGCAATATTTAGTGCTCATAGTACTCGACTTGCAACTGCTTCTGCTGCACTACGAGCAGGTGTCAGTGTCGATACTATAAGAAAGACTGCTACCTGGTCAGAGCAGTCAGCAACCTTTGCGAATTTTTATAATAGACCTTTGACTAACGATAATTTAGGTTTTGCTAATGCACTATTTAATGTTTCGCCTAATTAAGTTATTTTCTTTGTATGGAATACAGATTCAGGTTAATTTTTGTGTTAATTTTCATAATAAATAACTACTTATTTTGTTTAATCTAGATTTGTTTTTGGTTTAATATTTTGCCCTCCAACGTTTCCATTTGCTCTGAACATCTTACAAGTGAAAAATATTAAATCTCGGAGCCGAAGATGGGACAATTAAATGATCAAACGAACTTACCAAGTGAAGTTCGATCTTGATTGTCCCATCTTCGGCGAAGAGATTTAAGGTCCCTCCCATCCCCGTCTATAATAATTATTTATTATTTACCCGAAACATCAACGTTGGAGGCCTTGTTATTCTCTAAACTAAATGACGCCTGTAGCCGGCATGGCTGCTATGAAAGTAGGGAGCATGCTATCTCTTTCTTTCTTATATAGCTAAACTACGTGCGAGTGGGTTGAAGCGTAGCGAAGACTACTTACAAGTGAAAAATATTAAATCTCTTCGCCGAAGATGGGACAATCAAGATCGAACTTCACTTGGTAAGTTCGTTTGATCATTTAATAATACCATGTTTTCACGTAATTAAAGCCCGATCAAGCACCTTTGGGCTTTTCATAAAAGTTCAGTTATGTAAGTCACACCGCACGATCTTCGGTTAAGATATAGGATTTTTGAACCTACAATACGAAAAGCCATTAATTCTAATGCTTCAACTTTGCAGTGATATTATTTGCAGTATAAGCAGATGTAGGTAGACAGGTACCTAATAACAAAAGCTTATAATTTAAATTTCAAATCCATCAGAATCATTAAGCATATAACATTACCATACCGGGACAAAAAACGACGAGTCTGGCTATTCCTTAAAACACACAAACAATCGGACGCTCCGAGAAAAAACGTGATCAAAACCTGAACGAACACAATGACAACTGCATGCTGAATCAATCACAAAAAACGGAATCCGGACAAAAACAACAATTAAAAACTGAACATCGGCTGCCCAAAGAAATATTTAGAATACGATGCCGCGACCATCATTTCATTTTTAGAGTTCCGTATTTAGATTTTTTGTAGCCAAAGCACCAACTAAACTTTGATCAGCGATTTGCGGCATCAATGCTGCAGCGCGTTTTAGCGACTTGTTGCGGTACTTATTTTTGACCCCCAACCCAAAAAGAGGGGTGTTATAAGTTTGACGTGTGTATCTGTGTATCGGTGTATCTGTGGATCTGTCTGTGGCATCGTAGCTCCTAAACTAATGAACCGATTTTAATTTAGTTTTTTTTTTGTTTGAAAGGTGGCTTGATCGAGAGTGTTTAATCAAGAAATTCGGATATTTTCGGATATATATTCCAAGAAAATCGGTTCAGCCGTTTGAAAGTCATCAGCTCTTTTCTAGTTACTGTAACCTTCACTTGTCGGGGGTGTTATAAATGTTAATTTAAACTTGTGTTTGCTAAATCGCTTTGACGGATGTTCGGATGTGTGCAGACTGCAGAGTGATACGTATAGTTGCAACATGATGCTTCCAATAAACAAGTGTAAATTAAAAATTTTCAACACCCCCGACAAATCATTTTCAAATAAATAATTATGTATATCTAGGCAACGTCCATCTTGACAGCTTGACATTTGTCAATTGACACTTGAATATTATGAACCTAAGGGTTATCTAACCTTCTTTTCTACAAGAAAACTAGAAAATAGCTGATAACTTTTAAACGGCTGAACCAATTTTTTTGGATTATAGCTAAGAACACTCTCGATCAAGCCACCTTTCAAACAAAAAAAAGTAAATTAAAATCGGTTCATTCGTTTAGGCGCTACGATGCCACAGACAGATACACAGATACACAGATACACAGACACACAGATACACAGATACACAGATACACAGACACACAGATACACAGATACACACGTCAAACTTATAACACCCCTCTTTTTGGGTCGGGGGTTAAAAAATGAACGATGAGAGTTCTTTCGGCTTTCAAAAAGCCACAAAGTCACGATTGTGTTCAGTGGTCCTATAGTATGAAGACGGTTTTCTAACAATGCAAAGTAGGTCCTAATCGGCAACCTTAGTGGTATGTGTTGGCGACACACACTATAGGTACCTGTAGTACTACACCTGTAGAACTATGATTCCGACGAAATCGTAGGCTTGCACGTTAAATATGCATGAAAATAATCCCCTATTGGACGATTTCTGAAAATTCACAAACTGGCGATCCCAAGGCGGGATAAACTAATCGAGACATTTTTTACCCGACTACTAAAAAGGAAGGGATTTTAACAGTCAATGTATGTATGTAGGTTTGTATTTATGAATGTTCCACCGTAGTGCCCAAACTACTGAACCGATTTTGACGATTGAGGTGTCAGTCGATTCGTTATTATGGTCCATGTGACATAGGCTGTATTTTATACGAAAAAATTGACCTGAAGGATGTTACAGCATACATGGAGGTCTCCAAATATTTTTTTTGCAATTGTATTGAGTGGGATATCAAATGAAAGAGGAAAAAAATCTTTTTAATTATTTTATAACATTTCTATTTTTATGAATACCTACATACTTAGACGCTGCACAAATAGGTAGGTACTTAAGTAGAATGCTTTTGAATAAGTTTTTGGATCTAAAACATGGTCAAAATGAGTTTCAAATCCGATACTTTGTTGCGAGTCTCCCTTGACTACATATTTTTAATAATAAAGGGGCCTAGCGTGTCTCAGGATGTCGTCTTTATTGGTTTAGTCCAATTAATGACGTCTAATATCGTTGATTCTCGGAACGGAGTCGGCGTAATAAATTACGAGATATTTTACTTTTTTATGATGTCAGAAATAAATCTTATTGTCATAGTTTATGATCCACGGTGCTTAATTAATATTTCAGATATTTTAAACTTCTGTACCTACCTCCTAAGTTCAAGATCTCAACGTAGGTATAACTAGAAACTGACTTTGATATTTATAAGTTTTGGTAGGTTTAACCGATTTATATGAAGTTTGGTACAAGTTGCATCTCGGAAATTGACATAGGCAACTTTTTATCCCGGAATATCAAAGAGTTCCCCCGGGATTTTAAAAACCCTGAATCCACGCGGACCAAGTCGCGGGCATCATCTAGTAGTTAATAGGTATTCTGTGTTATAGGTAACTAGGTAATAGTTAATACTTTTGTAGTTGCTCTGGTCAATCCAATTGTTGAAATGTTTTGCTGAATAATTTCATATAAAATATGAAAAAAATAGTCTGTATGCTGCACGTACCCACGGTTCAAGTTGATATTTAAAAGAGTATCTCAAAGTTTGTTTTCAATCAATCCATCGCGGAGGCAATGCTATCGCTGCTCCTATTTGCAAATGTTCAAATCGATATAAACTGAGTGATTGAGACTGAGCGCTCTCCGGTATTGACGTAGCGCATTCTATGTAAAATATGAAGCCAGGTTGCTCCCGGCCGCGATGCCTGATAACCACCGAGATGGATGCGGTACTTGAACCAGGGGATAAACACTTGAAGCCTGTGTCATGTCAGACATAAATTGCTTAAGATATGCCTTTAAGTTTACTATCTCATTACGATGAATTTATGTTTGCTTCGGTACGCGTATTCTGTTAAGGAATAAAGCGTATGGGAACTAGTTACACGTAGCTGACTACGTATCCACAATGTACATAATATTATCCCTGATTTCCATTTTAAAATAATCTAGAATCACAACTTTTCTCGATAAAAGTAGTGGATAGGTGATCGAATGCGAAGTTTTTATCTTTTTATTTTACTCACCACCTAGGCATAAGGTTATCTAGATTGAAATGTCTTCGGGCAAAGTAACGGAGATCTTTTTAAGAAATAACTGGCCTTACATTCTTTTCTATTGCAGGTTTCTGAATATGTTATTGAATGTGTTATTTTTGTAATACCATTATTAACTAGATGATACTTTCGGCATACCTACCAATTATATGTCCTGAACCCGTCGTATTATCTATTTAAGGGTATAGTAGAAATATTTGAACTCATCGCATGACTGCAAATGTCATCTTCTTATCATTCAATCTTGACGTTTTCTTATAGCATTAGCAGAAAATGGATTTTGGTAAGGCACCTTGACCGACCAGTCTTCGAACAGTGCGGTGATGACATATGGATCCGAGACATGGTCGCTAACTATAGTCCACGTAAGAAAGCTCAGAGTCACTTAGCGGGCGATGGACAGACATATGCTTGAAGTCTCTCTACGTGATCAAATCAGAAATGAGGAGATCCGTAGCTTTGCGGATTATGAACCTGGTGGCAATGGGCAGGGTACATAATATTGTAGTTCTAAAAGCAGATACATACATACATACATTTATTGCTAGAATGGCGACTTCGAATAGGAAAATGCAGCGTTGGAAGATCCCCCCCCACTGGGCGAACATACGACATCAAACGAGTGGCACGGAACCACTGGTTCAGGCCGCAAGAAAGTGACGTGTGGAAGTCCCTACAAGAGACCAATGGACGTGAGTGAGAGAGCAGTGGACGTATATGAGTTGATAATGATGATGATGAATGGAGTTAGATTTTTATATATAGAAGTCGTTCCCACCGTATCCATAGTAGTTGTTACATCTCATACATTGGTCATTCCATACATAAAGCTGACCGCGATGCCTATATACTGATTGAATTATGGTTGCACTACACCTGATTAATGCGACAACCCGCACTGACGTGCTATTGTCTGAGCGGATCTGCATTGGCCAATAAGAGGAAAAGAATAGCCGACCGGAATGTGTAAGTTTGTATCGGGATTTGCCCCTGTAGGTGAGATTCTTATAGTATGTTTCTATGCTGTATATTAGATTTGTTGTGCGAGGCGTCCAAAAAAGAGGGGTGTTATAAATTTGACGTGTGTATCTGTGTATCTGTCTGTGACCTCGTAGCGCCTAAACGAATGAACCGATATTAATTAATTTATTTTTGTTTGAAAGGTGGCTTGATCGAGAGTGTTCTTAGCTATAATCCAAAAAAAATTCTTCAGCTGTTTAAAAGTTATCAGCTCTTTTCTAATTACTGTAACCTCCACTTGTCGGGGGTGTTATAAATTTTTAATATACACTTGTGACGTATTCTTTTGTGGTAAAGAACCTAAAGTAACAGTCAATTCTTGTTGCACTGCTTGTAAAGGCACTTACATTCACCGCAGTGACATTATAGACTACTAAACTTATATTATTTTTGTAACGCTGACCACCATAAAGCGCGGGCAACCCTAGCAGCAATTTTCCTGTTTTACGAGTACTTTCTCTTTTTAACCCCCGACCCAAAAAGAGAGGCGTTAGGTTTAAGTTTGACGTGTGTATCTGTGTATCTGTCAGTGGCATCGTAGCTCCTAAACTCATGAACCGATTTTAACTTAGTTTTTTCTGTTTGAAAGGTGGCTTGATCGAGAATGTTCTTAGCTATAATCCAAGAAAATCAGTTCAGCCGTTTGAAAGTTATCAGCTCTTTCCTAGTTATTACTGTAACCTTCACTTGTCGGGTGTGTTATAATTTTTTTTAATTTACACTTGTCAAAAATTTTAGTATTGCAATACACCTATTTTTACTAAGCAAAATGTTTTTCTACTATTATATCTGACCACCAAAGGGATAATGTATCGAAAGATAGGCAAAGTTCTAGATAGTATGACACCGGCACTTGAATTTTTACATCAACCTCCGATTGTATCTAATCACTTTTTCAGGTAGGTTCCTAACATATAAGTTAATTAGGTTAGAAATATCATACTTAGATGTTTCTGCGATACTAAATATTAAATCTGTTACTCATGGAATATTCAACACAGTACAAAGTACATTTGTTATAAATTACTTACTTATTATTCATTAGGTTCAAGCATTCTCTACTCGTTACAAATTCGAGCTTAGCGAGCAATGTTACATACTGCATATTTTAAGACCCTGCTTAGACCACCCTTTAGCGATAGTTCTGTTGGTTTTGTTACTGTTTTTGCATGAGCCGTACGGAAGAGTCAATGAATACGTTCTACTAGAGATTTTAGAGGGTAAGAGGTTTTTTTTTTTTTTATTCACTATAGGCAAGCGCTTGACCACAATCACACCTGATGGAAAGTGATGATGTGGTCTAAGATGGGACGCGTTTACCTAGGTTAGGTAAAATGAGTAGTAGAGCAGACAATGGACCAAATATTCATGTTCAATTTAGAGTCTCATAACTTCTGCAGGCTTTTGACTACCGTCTACCGTGTATATGACACATCCCAATGAAACAAATTCTCGTTTGAAAGAAAATTAATAAAAGTCATTTTTACTTAATTAAATATTATTATTTGTTTATAAATGTAGATTTTTTGAATTCAAGTAGTAAGTTAGCAAAATTTTTTCGCATCAGCAAGGAAATCTATCTCGAAATACTAATTAATTCAAACCATTTTGTTTTTCGTATTAGCAAGCTGAAGTGGCAGTGGGCAGGTCACGCCTGTCGTAGAGGCGATGGCAGTTGGAGCCGGAAAGTCCTTGAGTGGTGACCGCGTATAAGCAAGCGTAGTGTGGAATCACCTCAAGCACGGTGGACGGACGATATAAAGAGGCTGGCGGGAAGTGGCTGGGTGAGAAAGGCTGAGGACCGGGTGTGGTGGCGCTCTTTAGGTAAGAACTATATCCAACCAGGCTGATGATGATAATGGTGATAATTTTGGTTTTCAGGATAACGCTTTCCGTCTTCGACATGGATCATATGGACACCATATGGATTCTGGACCTTTGGATGTTATTGTGTGCTAGTGGTTGTCAATAAAGAAATTGCACTCCTATACTCCTAGACTTCGTAACGTAAGTAACATCAATAAAGTAGCTCCGATACAATCTTAACAGACAACTCGACTGTATAGAAATGTAACACTTTCGAATACAAATTCAAATGTTTACAGCGTATTCAAGCAGTATGTTCTGTAGGAACAAACATATTTCAAGAATTAGGTGTCACTATAAAAGAGACTAAGTGAACATTGTTTTATATAAAATACATTCAATTTTACGAATTATTTCTACGTTTTATTTATCAAATTACACACAAAATTGATTCAATGTTTTCCTACTCATATGCCTACCTTACAGATGAGGGGGGTAATAGGGGTTTGAAATTTGTGTATTCCATTCGGATGGATACGCGGGCATTAGCTAGTCAATAATAAAACAGTTTACCAAACGCCCAAAGTTAGAAATCGTTTTCCTTAAACAAACGAAAATAAATGAATTTTCAAAGGCCAAAAATATAAAACGATAAGAGGATTAGGTAGAACGGAGATGACATTGGAAATTAAGGCTGTTTTCTTTTGTAATTCTCCCCCCTCTTACTCTATTCCACCCTCAGGGGGAATATTTTTAATGTATGTTTTCTGAAGCCTCCTTGAGGGGAGGTTATGCTTGGACAATTTCTATATACCTTCATATTATATGTGCACATCCGCACCTTCCTTCGAGTTAACAAAAGTAGTTTAAAATAAACAAAAATGAAAAATGTAGAGGCAAACATTTTATAATTATGTTGAAAACTTTTTATTTCAACACCAAATAAAGCGGTCATAATTTTACCGCGACACTGCTCTGTCAAGACTAAAAAACTTCAAATAACTTATTTGGCTTGCCGATTTTCTAAACAGCGACCTAACTGCAGCGCTCCAGAAAAGTAAGTAATTAAGTTCTTAAACACCAGACCCTTTTTAGTAAGACTTTTGTGTGAACGGAGTCACATACCGAAATATCTCCGCGACGCGTTCCTGCACCCACGGGGTAATTAAAGCGATACGCAAGCAAAAACTCGCTCGCGGCTCGCGGACTCTTCGCTTCACAATCGCCTTTTTGTACTACTGAATTCCGACACGAGGCCGTCGAATAAATCACCGCGAAGTCCATTGCACGTTGAATATGATCGAGAATCGGAGTAAGATTCCAATCGTTCGATGGACGTTATACGACCGATTGTTTTAGACGGTTCGCAAGACGCCGTTCCTCTTCATTCGGGCGGTCTGGATTCGGACAAAAACCGCGGGGCGATCGCGAAGCAACGCCATAAATTAGGGCGAGCGGCGAAAGCAGACACCACTCAATACTCAGCGTTAAATAAAAACATTAAGAACTGGTTGAAATAATCGAAGGGAAAAAGCGATATTGGACCGATTTGGTGGCGACAATCGCCGAGGACGGGAGACTCCGCGCGCTTTTGTATTTCGTATTGTTTGGGGAATAAGGAAATAAATCTGGTTGGAGGCCATACAATTTTACTTGCTCTGAATGTTTATGGCAGTTTCGTAAAAAATAAGGTGCATGGTGTCTGTCTGTCAACATCGATCTGGAGGTCGTATCTGTCGCTTCTTGTTTTAAAAGTGCAGTGTAAATTGATAAAAACGTCTGGTAAAAAGAAAAAGTGTATGCGTACCTACTTGGAAAAGTTGTCGTTTATAAAATAAGCACATCATTAGTAGCGAAAAGGCGTTCTGCGGTGATGCCGATCATGTATTATTAATATAGCACAATAAAACATACAAACGCAAGCTTCACACAGTACGACCTAATATGTTATTCAAAAGTGCCTTTATCATCCTTTATATGCAAAAAAAAGTGACGTTTAAAGTAAATACCCACTACCTACCTACTAAAAAAAGTTTGTAACATCTGCTTGAGACTACACGTGTCTAGGTCATCCCGCTATAGCTTGGTGACGTCAACTCCAACATAAAAAGTTTCTGACATCTGATATAGGTAAGCTGATAAACACGGTACGTAGGTAGGCATTAGAGTGACGTAACAAAGAAACGGTATGACGTAAACCCTCACAGAGGCAATAAACGTAACCGTAACGTAGCGTAGGTCTTTGTATTCAGTGTAAATCGATGTACTCACCTGTTGGGTTAAAAATAACTTGTGCCGGTCACAGAAACCACGCTTATAAATAACTTCTTCTTTAAATGTATTTATGCGGTCACTCACATTTGTACTAGGTGATAGATAGAGATACGGAGGACGGTATAGGAGAGGACGATCCAGGAATGCTATAGGTATAATTAGGTAAAGGCGCGATGCCCACGCAGATGAAATCACGCGCAAAAGCAAGTTAATAATGTCAGGATGGATGTAAATGTTATAAATAATATTTTAGTATGAATATTTGGAAATGCGAAAGTGTGCCTGTCCGTCTGCTATGTTTTTACGGCTCAATAGTTGAACATGAACATCTTGATGGGTATAGAGATAGACATTCTGGAGACGGATATATTCTAAGTATGCCGGAAAATAAACTAAGTTACTAG
Source organism: Maniola jurtina (assembly GCF_905333055.1). Classification (NCBI taxonomy): domain Eukaryota; kingdom Metazoa; phylum Arthropoda; class Insecta; order Lepidoptera; family Nymphalidae; genus Maniola; species Maniola jurtina. Next base: position 9,181,935 of record NC_060037.1, on the reverse strand, counting down.
TTACTAGTACTTAGTTTCCACGGGATTTTTAAAGACCTAAATCAGCGCGGAGGATGTCGCGGGGTTCATCTACCTACTTATTATTTTCCACGTGACAACGTCTTATAATTCGATAGAGCCGGCTGCACGCACGAAAAAACATGACTCATGCGGCGTTACCTCGCTCTGAGGCGTTCCATGTAAGGCTTGAAGTGCAAGCGAGAGCGCGGAACGAGCGACAAAGAAGCACAATCGGCCTTTGTTGTCACGTTCAATTATCGTCTGTATTTTTTAATTATATATTTATTTATTAAACTTATACAATGTACAGGACATTTTTGTTACATGTATGATGTAGGTAACTACTTGCCAACCATAAAATTTAGTTAGAATTTTATCTGAAAGCCCTACATTTATATAGAGTTCATAGATACTTAAAATTCTAACTGAATTTGTATTACCTAATTAGGATCTAATAGGTCTAGGTAGTAAGTCAAGATTGAGAAATGAGAATCTTAAAATTAAGAGTTAGACTTGGATTTGGATCCATTTCTTCACACAAGCTTTGAAGATGGGGATTTTGTCCTGTGTCGGGAAAATAAAACTAGGTACCTACTTTGGTGTCTAAGAATTCTCCTACGAATAAAAATTAAAAATGCAACCGCAGATAGAAAATTCAGTCGCAAAAGCAGTGGCAGCGAGCAGGAATGACGTACGTAACAGAGGTGGAATTAGTATTCGAAAATGCAATTTCAGTGCAGTATTTCAGATGGCGCGGGGAGGTCCGAGGGGGTGGCTGAGTACATATCCATCTTGTTAGGTATGCGCTCGGATGCGCTAGCTTCGGCAAACACAATAAGAGCCATCTCACCCCCTCCCACGTCTTTTCACCCCCGGCCGGGGGGTGCGCTTATGGAAAACTTATTAGAGCACGGCCCGCCGGGGAATCCTTTTTCCTTCGGTAAATATTTGAGGGAGAAATTAAAATTTGACAGCGCACATTCTTAGGAAGGACGGCAGTCTATTCTATATGCTCGTACGTGATACTCGAGGCGTAAAATGAAATTTCGATTGAGTTTGGACAGTTAAGCGCTGGTGCCTCCTTTGTTGGGAGAGGCATTCTTATTCGGCGTGAATACGTTAGTAGGCGTGCTCTGTATTAGGGCATAGAGAAACATAATGGCCCGGTTTTAAATATTAATGGGGTAATTTTAGCCTTTTTCTTTCGCTAATGTACACCGCCGACATATTTATGAGAGCGCTTTTTTCAATAGTTATTGTGAATTGTGATCATAGCTATTAATATACATTAGCATCACCTTTCATAGTGGGTGATATAATGTTACTTAGGGTTAAACATTTTTGTCGTGTAAAACAGCTTTTGCATACAAATTGTTACATTTCCCATGAAATAGCAGCCGAACATTTCTACTAATTAAAGACATTCTTTAACTGTACAAAATAATACCTCAAATGACCTTAGATATCGACGTAAGTATTTATTATATTTTAAACAAAATACCTACTTTGGCTTCGAATTATTTGGGTCATCACTATGTAACTAATAGGTACCTATCTATCTTTTCGATCATAATCTTAGTAAGACAAAGGCAAATGAAAGACAGACAAAAAGCCAAGGAAGTAACTACAATCAAGGTGGTTTCAAAGAGAAGAACAAAATTACAAAACAAACATCAACATTTAGCCGGGGAAGCTGAGAGCAAACAATAATTCACACGTAAGGCCAATGTAGTGAAAAATGAGAAAGCAACGGACGTGTGCGGCATAGCTGCCGCTACCCGCTACCCGGTAACAAATGAGCATTTCCTACCCGCCTATGACTGCCTCTAAAACGTTGCTACTCGCTTTGCTCATGTTTATTGCATTTTTCAGTGTACGAGACTCCAGACATAGGCACCTACTATATAGGTAGGTATTAGGTAACTCACACGTCTTAATAGTCAAAAAGTTACCTACCCAAGTCTATGTTATAATTTTTTTTGCATAGGTAACATGGAAAGGATTTCAGCTAGGTATACTTAAACGGTATGACAGAAGAACAGATGTTGCTTCATATTGGACTAAGTAGGTAGGTTTGCGCGTAGAGGTACTATAATTTTAAATAACCTCTTTATATTGTTCAGTAGAAGAAAATCCACACTATAAAAAAAAACATAATTAGAAAGAGTTTGGTTTATGTATAAGAATCAGATATGTATATTTACATCATCGTGATGCAAAGCTGAAGCAATGGTCGAAACACATGGATTGTTAGGTCCAAAGGTTTAAAAAATGAAACCTCACTCCTGAAATACGAGTAGAACTGGTAATGCTCTCCAATAGGTGAAAGTCGAAAGATGATATCAAGACAGTCATGAAACGCATTGTGGAAATCCTTGCACTGAAAGAATTTTCTGTCATTTGTTCTCACTTTCTCCTTCCAAAAACTTTTTTTTAAGAAATAACTTTTCCTTTTCCGATTTTGGTAGGAACTGCTCTCTGTTCGGTAGCGGAAATGTTCTCTTTTTTGAAAGAAAGGAGAAAATCTGAAGAAAATTTTTCCCAGTGGGAAAGGGGCCTGTATCATGCTGTGGAGATGTATTGATTGAGATTTCGATTAAAAGAGATATTGAGGCGTCAAAAGAAAATGAAAGAAAATCTAATATTAGCTAGGTAGGTATAGCAACTCGTAGTGTACCCAAATGGGAAAGTAGGGTAATTGCATTACCCTTAGCGAAGGTTTATATAAGGTACGGAGGTAATGTCTTGGCAGTAATTAAAGGAGGGGTGGCGGGTGGGTTGCGGGGGGTGGGGGTTAGATGAGGCTGCGCGGGGCGTGGCCGGCGCATGCGTGCTGTGTTTTAATTACGAAAACAACGCTCATCGACGCCTGCCTTCATTAGGAAACCTCTGATAGGTTACGGAGGTTTGGGGTGTGATTGTTGGATTGTAGGTATTTAGGGAAAAGTGGATGGAAAACTGTGTCTTATTGAGTTAGTTTAAGGGCTATCTAGATAAACTTTAACTTACTATCATTATAATTTTAAAAAGTTTTTGATTGTAGAGCTTTTCTAGAGTACCTATGTACTTTCTGTGTAGTACATTTCTTTCTCTTACATGGGAGTCTATGAAAGAGGTGACCTTGTGATTTGTAATGGAGTTCATTATAGAGTCATACCTTCATTAAGTGGTAAACTACCTCTGCAATAGGTACAGGTTTTACTAGCACAGAGGGTAGAGACTGCCATAAATTGAGTAAAAATTCATGATGAAATTAATAAATTCTTATGAACGAATGAAATAACCTTTTTCTGTCCTAAATACATAAGTAAGTACACAGACATATATAAACAATATACACATAGATATAAACAACAATACAATACACAACAGTACTTAATAAGATAGATAGACAGATATAAACAATATTATAGCACACAAATAAGAGTTTATCAAGAATTAGAAATTAAAACTACGTCTGCCAATCTGCACTGGGCCAGCGTGGCAGACTATGGCGGGGCTTAAACCCTTCTTTTTAAGAAGAGACCCGTACTCAGTAGTGGGCTGGCAATGGGTTGATCGTGATGATGCAAAGACGTTCTTATTCCTTACAGACCAATCATCACCAGACAAGCTTTGGTAAGAGGAGTAAATGAGAAGGTGTGTACTGTGTAGGGTAGTAGGTAGGTACAATAAAAATAGGTAACCGATAAAACACCGTAGACATTAGAAACATCTACCTAAACATGATAATGTCACAACTGATGTTGTGGTGCGATGACGTGTTTGACCTTATATTTATTAGACTTAAGTATATAAAGAATTATGTAAACAAAATGTAGCCCAAGACACGGGAAAATGCAAACAATATATTCAATTCACGCCAAACCATCGCCGAAACTAAAATATTCCAAAGCCCGGTGTCAGAAGAGGAGAAATGTCTTGAAACATGTATAAATAGAACAATTTAAATAAAAAATCGTGCCACGCGACGAGGTGATTCGGCCTCATGTAAATGGGAGCTTCAAAAACATGTCACGTCGCAAAGGGTGCATATATTTTTGATTTGTTCTCGACTAGGCAATTTTTTCGTCTATTCTTCATCTGCGCGCGGGTTCTAATGAAGACTTCGGGGGATGGGTGGCTGTTATTTGAATATATTACCCGGAGACGAACTACTTTGTAGGTGGTAAGAGTTGGCTGGTGTTTTGAGCGTTCCCTACGCACAAAAAACCAGCCAGCTTTCTTTTCTTACGAGTTTTTTTATAGGGTAAACACAGCAAGCTTCTCGTAGCACCATAGTCTGTAGGAAGTCGGTATAAATTAGGTATATCAAATATTATATTTATTTGCATCATATTATGCTTAGTGCTGGGCAGAATTCCTATAACTACGATAGGTCTTCGATTCGTCAATACGTATCGCAAAAGACTTTTGAGTCATCTTTGAGTGTGCCCTACTTGTCATTTGGGATTACCCCACAGGATTAAAAAAATCTTAACCCATACCGAAGACCTCACTGATATGATCTATTTAGTAGGTAGGTACCTACAAAGATAGCTTGCATTTTGGAGACGGATATAGGCTGCCTTTTTCCCGGAAAATTATAAAGTTCCCACAGAAGTTTTAAAAAAAACCGAATCAACACGGACGAAGTCACGGACATCATCTAGGTAATTTAAAAAAGAAACCTATAAGTAAATATCCTGCAATAAAATTTATTCAGCGAAGACCCTTGGATGAATAAAGACCAAGCAATAACGTAACACACTTCTAACATTTAATAGCTATCGGAACCCAGTTTTCCTTCTTCAATCAAGTGGGGGTAGGGGGAGGAGGTGACCGGGGGGTATACGCGGCCTTCATTTATCTACATGTCGCGCCCGAACCCAAATTATGCTACAAAAGAGATTTCGATCTCACAGAAATGTATCAGGGATGTAATTTTTCTAACGAACGCAGACCCACGATGAAATTGTCTTCAGACAAAACCAAAAATCCAAATATTTGAATGCAAAATTTTTCCAGCAAAATAAGGTTTAAAATTACGATATCTAAGAAACTCGTCAATGGAAAAAAAATAGCGTCTGGACTCCCGATAGAAGTGAAAACTTGAAACTATGAAATGACAGCGGTTTTCTTTTGGATTTTCAAATTGATTGTAATATCAAAAATAAAAATTTCATAATTTGTAAATTGAAACCTTTAAACTAGTTTTTAATCTATCGACACTCCGAGCACTAAATAACCATTAGCATGTTGCTGACGCGACCTTGAAGTTTTTACCCATAACAAAATTACTCAATGTGCCCAAAAGAGTTTTCATTTTATTAATTTGGGTTACATACAGTCATCTTCATAAGAGAAGATAAAAAGATAAGTCATGTAAGTTTTAATTACATCGTCGTAATTTACTATTATAATAATAATTATAGCCAAGTCCACTTGGGTAAGACCTTAGTTAAGTTAAAATATATTACTTACAATAAAAAACTAAGTATAAATACCTAAATTGCGTTTGTTTGACAATACTCTCAACTATTAATTTATTAGTTATGTCTTATCTGAAGTCTGCGCGTACAATTCTTAGTATTCACAACGCAAAGCCCGTCTAACATGCCTAATGTCCTTTATGTACCTACCTACGTAATAAGGAAAAACGGAGGGAAATGAAAAAAAATGTCCATGATTGAACCTCATACCTATGGGAATAAATTTCGCGAAGGGCTACAGTTATCTTACAGTTCGAATTGGCAATTTTATCGATATGCTTAGTTATACTTAGTAATATTATGGTAGAATACCTAAGTATTTTCATTCTACGATTGGGTGTACCAAATTGTAAAATAGGTCCTAGCTGATGCCAGCGATTTCTTTAGAGTGGATTTAGGTTTTAAAAATCCTGTGAAAACTTTGATTTTCTGGGATAAAAAGTATATTATAACCTCTTCAGGATACTTGAAGCTATCTCTGTATAAAATACTAAATACTTAGATGATGCAAGCAATGTTAGCCGCATGGGTTAAGTTTTTTCTAAAATCCCATAGGAACTCATTGATTTTGAGGTAAAACTATCTCCAGTATGCAAGCTATTTCTGTATATACCTACCACCTACCTATTGAAAAAGTTTGAATTGAAACAATTGAATTTTAAGAAGTGTTAAAGTTTTAGTCCAACTTTCCCCTAAATAATTACATCTTGCTAACTTTTTTGTCCCCGTAGCCCCTCGCAAAGAGGATACAAACACTATTTGTTCAATTTGTCCAATACAACGATGAGTGTGACGACCTATTTACTTTTTAAACTGGCTTTCTCCATACCTACTAATATTATCAATGCGAAATTGTTTGTCTGTCTGCTAGCTTTTAACGACCCATCGGTTTAACCGATTTAAACGAAAGGTAGCTTGTATTGCAGAGACTGATAGGTACTTAATACTTATAGGTTATTTTTTCCCGGAAAATTGAAGAGTCCCACGAGATATTTAACAACCTAAATATTTAAACGTAGGCGTCATCTAGTTTTAAATAATTTAGCTCTTTACCTAGTTTACTTATAGCTATGTGCTAGCTGTACGACTCTATAGTAAAATTATTAAATTCTATTCATATAGTTCAATAGCATTTTAAGTTATTACACCGGGCATTATACGTTGACGTAGGGAAATAAGTAAGTAGGACTCCATCTTCACAATGAAATTAATTTCATGTTTCCTCTAGAATTATTTATGAGTTTGAATAAGCAATAAACGTATACCGATAACATGTACTTGCATGCGGTCGTTAAGACCGTGGATTTATCTAAAAAGGGAACAAAAAAATATCCCAAGCTAACCCCGCTCGACGTCGTAAAAGAGCCAGTACCTACCTACTACGAGCGACAACACAAAAATACTTTATTTATATGCTAATGTAATTTATAAGTCGCTTAATGTCTCGTGTCTGGTAACGCACGATTCCGCTCCATTCTTTTAGATGGTGTTTTTCGTGTCCCACGAATTTCAGTTCTGCGGTGTTAAAATTAAGGTGGTTTTTAGATTGTTATATGTGTCGTGTGTGTCGATACGATTATGAATGCGCGGTAGGAGGCAGGGAGCTGCCCAGCTTCCTCGGAGGCGGTGGGAGGAAGCCGCTGTGGGAGAATCAATAAAAATACGCGAGGAAAGCGTTGATTATACAACGGGAATTTGGGAAGAAACAGCTCTTTCAATAACTGACTCGGGCTTATCTATATTCGCTGGATAATGTTCGTCCGGGCATCGAAGCAGAGCGACGAAATGGATAATCACAATTCACAAATAGGTTGTTGTTGGAAATAGAAATAACAAGGTTTTTTTTTCAATTGGATCTAGCACTGGGCCTGAATGCTCTTGGATTGTGTTAATGTAACCTAAGGACTAAATTAATCATAAATTGAAGTAATTAAGAGAAAAACCAAATTGTGGCTTCTAGGTCTCGTGATAAAATATTCTATATCGATGAATAGATAGGTAGGTATGACTAGATGACTATTGAGTTCATATAATATTATTATGCCTCAAACACGAGTAAAACTGCTAACAAAGGGTAGTATAAAACTTTAATATTGCGTAACATGATACCACTGAAAGGAATAAATTGTGCCGTCTATGTAAATTCAGTGAATAGGTAATAACGTAATCCATTTAAGTTCTGATACGAATGAATGCTCGATTTTATTTAGCCACTAAATGCTAGCAGAATTTCTTTCAGTTGAATTAATTACCTATACTTGCCTACTACTAAGACTACTTCGCTCTCACCGGGGTATAACTCGTCACCACAGAAGTACTTAGGTTAGTTTAGCTTTATTTGTAGGTATATCAAATTTTCAAAAAAGAGCAACCGCCGAGTTTCTTGCTGATTCTGCTCGGTAGGAAAGGCATTCTGTACTAGATGCATTTGACAATTCAAAAGTACTGATAAAGATTTATTTTAATATATATCTTCAAATAAATTCTATTCTTTGAAAGCACATAACAATCATATTATCTAGTAATTTATTAATTTAAAGATTATTATGTTTTAATGTAGGTACATAGTAAAGACTGACCACTCGATTGTGTGCAAAAAGCTAAAACAAAACTTGACCAAAGTTGATTTAGAGTTAAAGCAAGAGAAATTGAAGGGAGTTAATATTAAATTCGATTTTCTTTCAATTGAAATGATAATCTTTCGTTCTTTACAAGATTATGAATTAATGTAAACGCGCAAATATAAATCATAGATTTGTTAAATGATACCAAAATGTATGTGCGTATAAATTGAAATCTGTCCGCCTAGGTTGAATTTATTTTGAAATTGTTTTCTAAATGATGCAATGTGCTAAACGAAATAAGATAAATCTATGTATGAGGGAAACCATAACATGTTTTGTTTATTAGACACTCACATAGTCCGCGACTTCACCTAAGTATATTAAGCTTCAAGCATCTATATCGTATCACTCCTAGATAGATCCATGTACTTACCTAAATATTATGTCTATGAGCAGCTTTGAAAAATATAAATAATACCTACTTGTAACTACTTTTTAATTTTATTAAGGAAATAATTATAGATTTATTTTATCTTGAGCTAAGACTGACATTGTTCATCAATCAGCATACCTATCTAATACCTATATAGCATAGAAAATTTGTGTAAAAACACCTACTTATAACTTTTACAGTAGTAGTTAAAATAGATAAACTGTAAACTTACTAAATATTTTAGTGGAACCTAGCTATATTAACGAAAAGAGATTTAAATTGTTTTATAAATGATGCATTATCCAAACGAAATGTACCTAAGATAATACATCTGTGAAACTATAATGTGTTGCATACATTAGACATTCAAATTAGACGAGAACAATCCGAGCCGACTGGTGATGGACAGTCAATCTCGAATCGTATGAGATTTGCATAAAAATCCGACGAGGATCGGTTCAATGTTTTTAATGCAGATTCGCGGGGTACGATCAGGACAATGATATGAAATACAACGCTAATGTGATCATGGATACGGAGTTATATTTTTAATCTTCATTTAGTTTTTTGAGAATTTTTTTCGTTGAATGAAGATGATACTGGCACATCCTCTTCGATATTTACCTAATCATCCCAACGTCCTTGCAACATATTTGCAGTAAGTACTATATCTACTAGTTTATTTTGTATGTAAATCGTAAAGTTCGGTTTAGCGGTTTATTTCAGTTTCCTACAGAAGCGGTTCTGTTCCTATTTCCTATGTGATTTTTAAACTAGTTAAACTAGTCAATAACTATAAAGCGCCCCCGCACTGGGCGACAACGATCATGGTCGCTGTGACCAAATTCTTACGTTATTAATTATTAATTATTATTATATTCAACTACACACATTACTAAATAATTTTTCAATACACATAATATCGAATCCTGCCGGTTTCGCAATTTTTTGATATGTATTTAAAATTATTTGGAAATTTCCTTGAAGTGCTACTAGTATTATAGTATACACTATCATAAAAATTTATAAAAGGGCACATTACGCAATCGTCAACAAGTTGGAAAACGTTGGTCGCTGCGACCATAGTGGCGGTCGTGGTCGCCCAGTGCACGGGAGACGTAGGGTCAACGCTGAGGTCAGCTCATACTGAGAACAGCTTCCAGCAATTATTTTTATTGAAAAATTATTCATGACAGCTAATAGAGTTCTAAATAGCGTGGAAAAGGTAATTCTTTGTGGGTAGTCTTTTGCACGCTATTTACATCTGTATTATTGTTGTGATTTAATTCATTATTATCAATTTATCAATGAAAATTGTTTATTGCCCAGTGTGCGCTGGTCCTAATCCTTTATATTATGTATGTAGGTATTGGGTATGAATGGAAACCATAAACTAGTTACGTATCGGAAAGCAACAATCTCGTTGGTCTGATGATATCGCCAAACTTGATGGCAAAAGTGGATGAGAATATCTCAAGAGCAAGATGAGGCACATGAAGCATATGATAAGACAGTATAAGACCGATGATCAACAATGGATTAATACAGGCAAAAAAGAAAGAGATGAAGATTTAAAACGCCCCATTAGACTATCACTCTGACATCAATCTGAATTTATCTTGTACCAAAACAATTCGACTTTCATGCCAAATTGATCGTTTTCGTAGATTGATAGAGATAGAAAATATTAGCTCGTTACTTTTGATATGACATCAATCTCGTTAGTTCAAGGTTACGAATTGAACTGATGCCAGATTGATCGTCTAAAGAGGGTATGAAACAAATTTCATTGTGGATGTTGAATTAGTAAGGTTAAATAAGTTCTTTGGTTTAGTATGTATGTGATTTTACATCCATTTCGGAGATACCTATTGCCGTCAAGCATTGCTGCTGTCGCGCATTTTTGACGTGACAACGTCTTATAATTCGATAGAACCGGCTGCACACACGAAAAAACATGACTCATGCGGCGTTACCTCGCTCTGAGGCGTTCCATGTAAGGCTTGAAGTGCAAGCGAGAGCGCGGAACGAGCGACAAAGAAGCACAATCGGCCTTTGTTGTCACGTTCAACTATCGTCAGTAAACCGACTTTACAGACAACCAATTTTTTTTTGTATTAATAGCATGCAAACCAGCAGACGAGTTTATGTTATGTGATATTGCAGCCATGGCCATGAATATTTGCAGCGCTTGCATCAGAAAAACGTAAATGTGTTTTTATTTAAGCGCTTTTGAGCAATTTGTATATTATCTGCCTTATGAACAGCTTCATTTTAGTTTTAAGGGGACACAGAAGATGGAAGCTGAATTTATAATTTGCAGGTTCGTGCCAGAAAAGTCCTGGATTAATGAGAAGTGGAAGAAAACCAAGCATCCAGGTGGGGTGGGTTTGTTGCGGTGACGTAATATGTGCGATTAGAAAACAGGGAAGGTGGTATCAGTTCAAATAATTATGTTATTGACTCGAATTGCTAGGTTGTGACCTTCCTACCTTCCTACCGGCTTCTTCAGATTTCCCCTCTACTTTTGATATACCTAGGACTAAGGTGATTTCAAGTCAAGAGTGAATAGGGATCTTCTAAGCAAGTGCGCTCCATCTTAGGCTGCATAAAATAACTTATACCAGTAGTTCTGAATAAATAAATAAATGATATTATGATCGGGCCTTTTTTAATTTTTTTTTAAATTTTATCTAACCTTTATAAGGGAAACGAACAAGTACTTAAATGTAGAGTGACTTACCTGCAATAAAAAAACCAAATTTTATTACATTTGTATTAGGCTCATACAATTTTATTAGCGAATTAGTTTCAATAAAATAATTATTTATTACTATTTAACCGTATATGTCCATTATTGTTTGGTTTTATAGGTTTGTTATTGGATTCCAGGTAAAAAACGCATAAAACTGATCGTGTTTGAATATGTTAAAAACACGTAAAGTTAGCGAATAAAATTTAAATCAGGCCTAAGGCTTGTACAGGCTGAAGAAATTTAGACATCTATTAAGTGCCGATTTCACCACCGCAAAATAAGTTTTATCCGAGAGTGAGTTTGATATTTTGGCAGATTTTAAATCAACGTAAAATAAGTCTTATCCGAGCACAAATTTGATATTTTGGCAGGTTTTCAGTACAAAAACTGTTCATTCCAATGGTTCTGTGTATTTCTGACTGGCTGTATTTACCTACAGTAAATTTCTTCAAGAAAAAAATCTTTAACATTTGCGGCACGGTAATTTTAAGGAGCTATAAATTTTCGTCATTAGTATAATAAGAAGAGGTGAGGTGGTGTCCCCGGGACAGGATGCTATAACGTCTTTTGTTTACTCATTCGTAACTTGCATACAAATGATCTCTTATATTTTTTATTGATGAGAATTTTGCTCTTTACTTATCTCACCTGTAAGTGATGTCTGATGATAATGCTGTTGTATAAAATTTCTAAACTGAAATGACAAATCTAAAATCGATATCCCTTTCATTATACGGAATTCAACCCCACGGAAAAGGATAGCACTAGTTTTAGATCTATCATTTTAGTTTAGAGATTGTGTACAACAGAATTAGCCACATCGTAGACATATTATAGCCGGTAAGTCCTTGAGTGGAGACCGCGTTTAAGTAAGCGTAGTGTGAGACGCCCACCAGCACGATGCACCGACGATATAAAATGGCTGGCGGGAAGTGCCTGGATGAGGAAGGCTGGGGACCGAGTGTGGTGGCGCTCTTTAAGGAAGGCCTATGTCCAACAGTGGACATCCACAGGCTGATGATGATGAGGCATATTAACTTAGTATACTAGTTAGGGTATGGGCCCTTAATTAGTTTCTCTAAGCCATTACGTTGGTTGACGCTTCGTTGGTGTTTGAACGTACCCACCAGCCAGTTAAGAAGCTCAGTTAATTTAAAACAGATCGTCCTAAATTTTCTTTTATTATAATTAAGTTGCGTTTTACTTGAAAACCTGTTTTTTTAATTTATAGACTAGCGCTTGACTGCAATCAGACCTGTCTACAAGTGATGATGCAGCCTCTAAGATGTAGCGCGCTTGCCTAGAAGAAACCTATTCACTCTTAACTTGATGATACTCACTACTATATTAAGAGTGGAGGTTAAGTTATATAAGTAGGTATGTTTTCCTTTTGTAATAAAAAAGATTTCAAAAGGTATCCATCTTGTCGCATTAGATTTGAACCTAATTAAATATTCCATTTCTTGAGTTTATTTACTCGCTAATGTACATCCGATGTATTTGCGATACGAATGCTAATCAATTTCTTGCTATATTTTTCACATATATTTTATTTGTACATTACCTCCCTTGCTACGTGACCGTTTTGTTTTATTTGCTTTTAAGTGGATTTATTTTGTGCAAAATATATGATATATATGATAACTGGATGATACTCGCAACTTCAACTGCGTGGATTTCGGTTTTCTTATGAAATTTCGTGGGAACCCCAAGGAGTAGGTATTTCGAAAAATCATATGATTTTCCGGAGTAAAAATTGTACTATATCCTATTATCTAGGATGCAAGATCCAAACTTCAAAATTTATTTTACGAAAATGTTTAATATACAATATGAATTATGTACATCTTACATAGGCAGAAGCTGCACATCATATAGATAAACGTCAAAAGTTTAAATTTCATAATTTATACCTAAACTAAATTAGTTTCGTTTTTACATCTATTTACACTCCAAGTGCTGTTAACATGTCGCATCACCGACATGCTAATGTTTATAAAGCTTAATAATAAAGTTTAATGGTAATAAAGTTAATGCTTTTACCCATCCAAAAATCGTCCAACGCGCCTAAAGAAGTTTTCATAAAAAAATGTAAAAGCAAGGTACCTAGGTATCTAAACGTGTAGATAATTCTAACCGCACTAACTCAAGTATTGTACGGAAGCTTAATCCGCCATTACGCGCAGACATAAGAACGTAGAACAAAAAGCTGGCAAAATGTCAGCAGATATGCGGCGCAGGCAGAGCGTGCCCAATCGTAACGACAGCCGGGGAAAGTCGCACACTGATTTATAGCTTTGATCACTTATTTGATCACTTTATGATGGCGAAAAGTGCCAGGAAAGCTCATAAGGTACGCAAATCGCGAATTAAGGCGCTCATAACGGCCAGTGTTATGTATGCATGACCAAATGTACCGTACCGTGTTGCTGAAGTGCATCTTCATAACGGTAGAGAAATCTAACTACCTTGATGTGAGGACAATGAGGAAAACTTCTTGCAGTTGAAAGGTAAATGACTTTTTAATTTGTCGCGCGAATATTACAATGATGATTCGCGTGCAAAGCTTCGTAGCTTATCTATACCAATACCTATTATAAACAGATCAAGTTCCCAGGTTTTGAAAAACCTAAATCCACGCGGACAGAATCGCAGGCATCATAATATAGTATCGACTCACACGAAATTACAAATTTTTAAAGAATCAAAACCTAATAAAGGCAATATTTTTGCCCCGATCTTGAAAAAATTAGACCAAAATGTTATGTTTCAAGGTTGTTGCTTTGTGCTTCAACCCGGCTAGCAGGGGCAGTAGATAAAAATTATATCCCCCGATTATATCCACTGATGTCATAGAAATCAGGTACCTACGTACTTTACATATTGAAACCAACCTCTTCTCTTAATGCGTGTTATAGCTATATTATGAGGTAAGTAATGAATTATTTCACTCACATTTCTCAGCCACTTCAGTATCTATTATCTCGAAATGAATCACTAATCAATAGGTGTAATAAACCCATTGAGTTACATGACTCATTTAAGGCGTAAAAATAGAATTATATATTTTAGCAGTTGGTCCCAGCGTCACGTTTATAATAAGAATAAGTTAATTTAAATAAAATGTCAAAATTAGCATGCAACTGAGGGTCTCGGATCTTTCCATTGTTTTCGCTAAATGACATCAAAGTTGTGGCGGCAAAGTGTATTTAGCATGTGAAATAAAAATGTTGGTTGTTCCTAGAAACGCGTAGGCCAACAGGTGCGCGCCTGTCAACGACAGCCTGAGACATTCTCGAGTAAATTACCTACCTTGTATTATTTTAACCTACAAGCTATGAACATAATCGTGAATTCAATAGAGGCATTTTTCTGAAGTTTGAAGCACTTTCTCTTTTTTTTAAATAAGTAAGTAATGTTTTGGTGCTAGTAAAAATTACGCAAAAAATGCAACGAGGATTTCAGTCAAGTCCGGTTGAGAGTCTAAAGATGCCAGTGACAAGCTGTTAAAATTTTTTGTTGACTTATCGTCATACAAGTTAGACGTTAACGTTACACGTTAAAATCTATATGCCTCTTGCAGAGTAGGTAGCGCCTTCATCTTAGTTTTGACCTAATCACGACACACATTAGGTACGTTATGAGCCGCATACAACGCATTTTTTAGTAGGTTAGATACTTAAAACGACAGCTTAAAGTAGGTACATCCAGATTAAAAACAGCAGCCGCGAGGGTTAATTTCACCTAGCAATGAACGGCCTGGAAAAGTCTTTTCACATGATTTTTCACACGTTACCTGTGTAATGGTCCATCTTTACTGGCCAGTCTATCGGGCAAAGCAAGTCATCCGCAGCTCGTTGACGGATTATAATATTAGATTCAGCGTGCGTTTCGGCACGGCTGCAATGTGCGATCATCATTGGCCTTGTTGATCACTAAGGTAATATAGTCAAGTTCGTCATCAATTTGTAACTGGTTAGAACAAATCACCATGATCCAGAACGCGGGAAACCGTCATGCATATACCGACTTAGAGGAATATTATTAATCAATTATTCAGTCGGTTGAATTTTCAGTAGGTATTGTGTAAATCAACTTTGCTGAGATGTTTTTGTGCTGGTTTATATCTTGTTTCTTATATGAACTGAATATATTTACTAATTCACCTACTTAACATGTAGGTAGGGTCCACATGTAGAAACTAATAGGTAAAGTAAGGACTAAAAGTCATCTTTTCCGTGGAGAATTTTAAAACGACACACAATTTCTTTACGAATCAATATAATAAATTTATAGCAGATATTACGAAATAATGGAATCGGCTAAAATCTAAGAAAATAAAGTAATCTTTATACCTTCTTTATACTAAAAGTCATCAGGGATTGGTACATGAAACAAAAGATAAACATAAATGTAAATAAGTTTCATTAGTTAATACATATTATGTCTCACAAGGAAATATTTTTTTTACATAGCGGCAAAGCTTCATAGCCTCACGATTTTGTTTTATAATTATTAAACGTACCTACTTACGATTTTTACTCAAAAAAACCTATGAACGAAACATTTCTAACAACAATTGTCACTTTGACTAACTTACAAATATTGCGAAAAAAAATATTGAAATAATATCTAACACTAAGTATTCGTTAACGAAACAATAAATGACCGGCCAATTTGGTTTAGTTCAGAAATTGTATAATTGTGTGAACCTTTAACAGAACTAGCCACAATCAGAAACTAAATAGGGCTTCATGACCATTACCACAGGCTTGCGAACATACATGAATATCCAGATTTTACGTGTGGGGAAATGAATATATTAATACTAGCCATTATATTATTCAGTCTTTAAAACAAGAGTGAATAAGCATCTTCTAGGCAAACGCGTCCCATCTTAGGCCACATTATCACTTTCCATCAGGTATGATTGTGGTCAAGCGCTTGCCTATAGTGAATTTAAAAATAAACTATTTGCAAAGCTCTGCGTCACAAAAATTGACACATTATATCTAGCTATCAAGACGCTTATTAAATAAGCACGAGGCTCTGGATGTGGCGAGTTTTCAAGGTCTTATGTTAATCCACGTAACAAACATTTTCCCGAAGGTTCCTCAAAAATACACCCGCGACCATTATTATTTATCGAGTTCATGAAAAGATACGAGGACATCACGTCGCATACAATAAAAAATGTAAAAAATACATGGAAAACGGCAAAAAACCAGGGTGATATTAAAATAAACTAGATATGCGTGATATCGGGTCGACGTTGGGTGCTAGTAGGGCGTCTACCTCGCAACTTATTAAACTAGGATACGGAACCAAAACAGTAAAGACTTATCACTTAAAATACTAAACGGGATTTAACGGCCGATATACAAAATTTTACTTTTAAATAAACAACGAACACATGAATGACATTGCTCTACCAATCAGCAACCTGAAGTTGCAGTGGGCAGGTCAAGTCTGTCACAAAACCGATGGCTGCTCTGGCAGACTTGTTTTGGAGTAGAGATCGCAAACTAGGCAGTAAAGTGTGGGACGACCTACAACCCGTTGAACTGATGAACTTTAGAAGGTAGTGTGAAGTAGGTGTATTAGGAAGGCGGATGGACCGTGTGGTGGCGCCGTGTGGTCTCTCGAAAAGGTCTAGCAGTGATGGCTCATTGGTTGATTGATTGAAACAACAAAATATATACCTATAGGTAGAATATGCTAAAAATTTAAAAATTCCTAAAAATTGTTGGCTTTCAATATGGTTTTTTACTCGTAAATTGAATACAAAGCCGTCAAACGAGTTGAAAGTGAGACCAATCCGTGGAAAACCTGAAGCGTTGTAACACTATCCTGAAGTCACGTTCGACGGTAATGACAAATTCGCGACCATTGTTATTGTTGACTGACGATTTTTTACCTCCAAGGTTTTCATTTTAAGTAACAATAAGAACGTGTCGATAGAACATTTTACTGGTATTAATTAGGAAAAAAATCGTTCTTAACCGCGTCACTGAGTGATAGAGGCCGAGTGTTTTAGTCGCTTAGTTAATTTACAATTAAGGCTGAAACAAACAGAACGCGTGACGGCACTTCGGTTTTACGGAGTCCAATAATTAGGTAGGTAGGTAGATACGAATTGGTAATACAAGGAAATGAGGCACATTTTGTAGCCTCCTTATTGTAGTCATATGCCATCGATGTTACATGCTGAATTCAATATGTTACTTCACTCTAACACCAACACCATCATCATCGTCAACCGATAGATATTCATTCATAGACATAGGTCTCTTGTAGGGACTTCCACACGCCATTGTCTTGCGCCACCTGAATCCATAGGCTCCTTGCGACTCATTTGATGGGTCTGCCAAACGTTGCGCTTTCCTGTGTGAGTGAACTCGCTATTTCAGCAGCTTGGGGCACCAATGTCTATCATTTTTTCCTAAATACGAGTATGTGCCCTCCTCATTGTCCCTGTAGATTTGCAACCCGTAGAGCTATTTTGGTTACTCTGGTTCTCTTACGGAGCCCCACATTTATGATTTACGTACTGGTAACATCAATCTATACTAATAAATAAAATTGGAGTGTCTGTCTGTAATTTCGAAATAACTACCTCATATTAAGCTCATATGGTTATTTGAACGATACCAACACTGAATCACACGTTTTTAAAATTTTTGTCTGTCTGTCTGTCTGTCTGTCTGTCTGTCTGTCTGTCTGTTTGTTTGAAAAGGCTAATCTTTGGAACGGCTGAACCGATTTTGACGGGATTATTACAAACAAGTAAAGGATTGACCAGGGTGTAACATAGGCTACTTTTTTGACCGACTTTCAAAAAGGGAGTTGTGTTTTTCTACCTATGTACACCGAAATCTCCGAGATTTCTGAACCGATTTGCATCGTTTCTTTTTTAATCGATAGAGGAACTTTGCGACACTGTTTTATTAAAAATTTGGATTCCAACTCCTCAATCCTGATGCTGCAGGGGATTTGACCAATCCACGCGGGCGAAGCTGCGGGCATCAGCTAGTCTATAATAAGAGCTCCAGATCCTTGTATTACGAAACCTTCTTACGCTTGTACCGTGTGTTCAACATAATGCCCTGCTATAAGAACTTATAAAATCAAACAGTTTCTGTCACACCGCGCGGTTCGTTTGTTTCACTCCTTTAATTTGCGTTTCAGGTCAGAAGTGAAATCTGTTCTGTTATCATTATCACGCGGTCGCCCTCGGAGCAACGGATGCGTGTAATTGCGACAAAGGCATAGCAATTAAACGTTTACTTGACACAACGGTTATTAGTTTAGAGCCGTGTTCTGTAAAAGGTGTAATTAGAAGAGTCCATTGCTGCCCGACAATGCTTTTATTACGTAACTAAGAGAGACATCACACGGGGTAATGTTTCCGCGCGATAATTTTACGGCGGGTTGGTTCTGTAGCTAGCTATAATGGAAAACTAGCTGAGACGGCTCGGTTTCTGGAAACCCTTTCTTAGTCGGAGTCTAAACGTTACAGAGAACCTTATGCAAAGTCACAAGTTTCTATACCCAGTGGTTTTGGCTGTTGGCGATTTGTCAGTCAGTTGTTATTGTCAGTTAGTTTATCTTTTTTATATGTAGGAATAGATTCTATAAACGTATATGACTAATTAAAGAGAACTCGTGAATATAATATTTTTGAATTGATCATTTTGTAAATAATTATTATTTGATTTAAATAGGTACTTTACCTACCTACTATACTTGAAACCAATCATGCATCTTGTTTCTAAACGTCGAAGTTTTAAATTATCAATAGTAATTTATTTTTGATTAACTTTTATTAGTAGATAAGTACTAATTTAATTTTACACTGTAAGTAATTGCTTTCTGTCAACTTAAAATTTTGTTAAGCACCTGGTCTACCTTTCACATAAAAAGTTCATAATAAAATACCTAAGCTTTTTCAGACTGGCATAATATAAAACGTCGAGTTTTCCTCATGTAAGAACGCAATAAAACATTTTCCGATTGAAACTCATTTCATGCTATCCATTGCTTGTTTCTCAAAGACGACCACCTAAACATACCTATATTCATTATTAATAAAGCGCAATGTATTTTAAAACATAAATTCCTTAACAAATGTGGTGGAAGAAGTATTAATTACAGAGTCACGAAGGTTTATTAGAGGTCTCATTAAGTGAATAAAGCCTGTGTAAACAATAAAGTGATGGTGGAATCACGCGACGCTGGCTCGCATCGGACCGTGTTCTTAGGGCGACCGCACACACGATACATACTTCTTTAATCGGTGATACGATCGCTTAATGAAAGCTTAGAACTCTCAACTTAGTATGCGGGTGTTTGAATTTGTGCACGTTCCACATTCTGAATGCCTGTCGCAGTTATTTACGGTGATCGCATAGCAAGAGACGATTCGCAAGACCAGCAGGAAGTGGGAGAGCCGAATCTACGAAATGAATTAATCATTTGTATTCTCATTTGGTTCACTATTATCTCATATTACTGATGTCAGTTAATTGGCTGAGCATACAGTCATCTGAATGAATCAAAACTTAGGTAGGTACAGTAGGTAGGTACCTATTACTATCACGGAGTCCTGGCCACGACACTAAGAGAGGCGGTATGCCTTCCCAGACATAGCTGAATTTAAAATTAATTAGGAACAAATACAAAGGTTGTGTGTGTGTGTGTGTGCATATGTCTTTTGCGCTTCCTGTGGTGTTGCGGAACTAGCGGTCGTGTGCAATTTCCTATAGGTAGTAGGCATTGGCATCTGCCAGGACAATAATTAGAGCCTCAATAGCTTAACCGGTAAAGGAGTGGACTGAAAACCGAAAGGTCGACGGTTCGAACCCCGCCCGTTGCACTATTGTCGTACCTACTCCTAGCACAAGCCTGACGCTTAGTTGGAGAGGAAAGGGGAATATTAGTCATTTAACATGGTTAAAATTCTTTTTTATAAAAAAAAATAATTAAAACTCGATGTAGTAGGTAGTAGATACCTACAGCCGTAAAATCACTGATGCTAGTCTAAGGCCGTGATCAAGACCGTACCGTATCTTACTTTCTTTGACAATGCTCAGACTTCAGTTTCAGTTAAGACAAGAGAGATTCATGTCAGCGATATAACGTTTTAACAGTGCGCTAAGTCTAAGTAAAGTCTAAGTTCGGTTTATATATCTCAGCCTTATAGTAATGTGTGCTTTGGCCCTTAACTTTTGCCGTAGGCAAAGTGAAACGTTGTTAAACGTGCAATTAATCGCAATTGCACCGTCCCGTTCATGTGTTTATGTAATGATAGGTCAAAATGAACGGTTGTCATCGAATGTTTAATTACGTTAATGGATATGTGCTTATCTAAAATTTAATTAAAAGATAACGCCAATAAGTACCTACGCAAGAAATATGTACTTATAGGCTACAATGATACACTCTCTCTTATTAGGAATCAATGACAGTGATGACCAGAGGTACCTACTTACCTCGCCTCGGTAGTCACGGTACCTACTCGGGGTTCTATCCAGCTTGAAATTGGAAGGGGACACATATCCAATTTCACACGAACAAACGAACATGCAGTTTTCGATTTTTAAACAGTTTGTAGGGTATAAGAACGCCCTGGGTAAACAACAGTGGGAGTGCAGTTTCAGTAAAGCGGAGCTAATCTAAGAAACAAAGAGAGAGGAAAGGAAGAAAAGAGAAGAAAATGAACGCGCTTTTTTAAAATGTTGGGATGTTAGCTCTTCACTTTTTCTCTTCTCTTCCTCTCTTCTTTTTCTTATTTTAGCTTTATTTTACTGAAACTGCGAAAAGGTATTCGAAAATTATTATTAGGGTCTGTACAGGCGAGAGACTATTGCCCACGGAGGACAAAAGTCGATTACATTTTAATGCGATTACTCAACGTAGGTACCACTAGCCCATCGAGTACATTAGGCAACGCAATTATTAGGTGATCAATTTTTGTCCAAGCTCGATCTACCAATCCGCGGTAGGTAACTGTCATAGGGCAACGTTGCTTAACCAGCGCGTTTACTAATAAAATAGTCCAAATAACTTTAACTGTTTAAACAAAATTTCAATACTACTTTTAGGAATATAAGAATAATAAATCACAAGTAAAGTTTTAACGGTTGTTTAATGCCGCAGTTGAAATCACTTGTTCACTAATAACAGCGGGAATCAGTGTACAGCGGGGACCTAAAATGTCGCTACCCATTTAGGTATAATACGTAGAATTATGAAGCAATAGGAAGGTCGTATTTACAGAAAGAAGGATTTTGCCAGGAAAAGAATTACGTCAATCAATATATAGGCACATGTAAACGTATGTTTGTGTGTTTATAGAATGGCCAAAAAAACAGAATCTTTAACCACCTATCCATGCATCTGTACCACGTACCTATTCAAAATGACAGATCTTGTAGGAAGGAATTTGCACGGAATTTTTTTTTATGTCATGAGTAAGTTGAAAGGAAGGTAGGATTCTTCCAGGGCTTAAGTTATGCATCAGCTAGGAAGGGTTTTACATAATTCGACCCCTAAGAGTGTAAAATGGGGGTTGGAAGTTTATATGAAAGTCGTACTTATGAAAGCTGTATGGAGTTCGGCCATACTGGTATTCTTACGGTTCCGAACTATTTGCTAAAAAAGGAACTCTCATGGTGAGAGTAAGTGAGGGAGTAAGTGAGGCGTTTTATAGCGGGAAAATTTCATATTTTCATGGAAAATTAGAAAATGTACGTCGATAAAGTCACGAGCAACTGCCAGTACCTACCTATTGTAATAAAAGCCAGCCCACTATGAATAAACTCCTCATATATTTTACAAACACAAGCGAGTGGCGGCATTTTAGCGTCCCGCCGTCAAGCAAGGGGCCCGCATATCCTCCGCGTCCTAATTGAGCCCATCGCAGCGCGCTAAATAGTCGAGATTGGGCCGCGATACTTATCTGATTGAGCCGAGATCTAATGCAATAAGGAAGTCCTGTCTAGTTCTTACCGACAAGGGATATTGGGAGTTAGTTCCATTGTTTTCTCATGCATTTAGAATGAAGTGACAATGGATGCGTTTAATTTTTTTTATAAAGAGTATTAGCCGTGTTAATCATGACTAATACTCCTCTTTCCCCTCCAATTAAGCGTAAAGCTTGTGCCAGGAGTGGGTACGACAAAAGTGTAACGGGTGAGGTTTGAATCGCCGACCTTTCGGAATTCAGTCCGCTCCTCAACTAATTAAAGCTATTAAGGCTCTTATATTTGGATTGGGCCGCGATACTTATCTGATTGAGCCGAGATCTAATGCAATAAGGAAGTCCTGTCTAGTTCTTGCCGACAAGGGATATTGGGAGTTAGTGCCATTGTTTTCTCATGCATTTAGAACGAAGTGACAATGGATACGTTTGATTGCCTGAGTAATCTCTCTTTTTCTCTCTGGGCATCGTATTTCTCATTGCTGAGAGTCGTGCCCTCTTTTCATTGATCCTATAATATCTTACTAGCTGTCGCCCGCGACTTCGTCCGCGTGGATTTAGGTTTTTCGAAATCCCGTGGGAACTCTTTGGTTTTCCGGGATAAAAAGTAGCCTATGTGCTAATCCAGGATATTATCTATCTCCATTCCGAATTTCAGCCAAATCCGTCCAGTAGTTTTTGCGTGAAGGAGTAACAAACATACACACACACACACACACGCACACACACACATACAAACTTTCGCCTTTATAATATTAGTGTGATAGTGTGATGTGATGGTTGGAGTTTTCTTAGGATAATAGTGCGATGGAATCCCTGATCTTTTCGCATACAACTCTACTAGGTAACTATTTTTGGCTCTATACCTAAATGAGGCGTGGGTAATACGACTTAGATATAGAAAACCCTTTACAGGTAGATAAAATTAGAACAAAACTCGTTTTTGAGAATCTAGAAATGATTAGTAGCCAAAAAAATTCTGCTGACGTTACCAGTAGCAAAAAAAAATGAAATCAAATCTGGTTTGTGATCTTGGAACTGTCATTTAAGGTCCAAAAAATAGCGCCTGTGCATTCCAATTCACGCAATATTGAAATGAAAGTTAGCTAAATAGCACGGAGTTAGTTATTTTACGATATAAGTAGGTACGCCCTAAAATATAGATGATGCTATTGCTATGACAATTTTATTCCGGGTACGCTTATATAATTTTAGCTACTTTTAGCTTTTTTATTATTTAGCTTATTTTAGCTACTGGTTTGTTTGCAATTTCCTCTGCTTTGAGAGTTCTACTCTATCAAATTCATTGAGAATTATTGAAACGTAGCAATTTGATCCTAAAATACACTATAGTGGAAAAAACTTAACTCAGCGAACTCTCCCATTATAAAAAACATATTGGCGACGCAGTATCGGACTTGATTTTAAGGGTCCTTCACACAATACCCCCAGTCTCATTATGAGGGCCCTTTGTCCTAAGAACCAGTTCTTTTATTCGACTCTTTTATTTTGCTAAAGCAACGGGACTTTCAATAAGTGTATCAAAATGTCCCCTTTCAGTTTCTTTATTCATGACCTCTTTAAACGCAGTCACCTTGAATGGAGACTTAACTTTGATTTTAGTTTTAATTAAACTGAACTATATCTTTTTATTATTGGGTAGGTACCTACTTTTGACGATGCTGCTGGCGACTAATTGCATATCGACAGATTTTAGATCGGATTGCCGTCAGAGCGGTTAAGTAGGCATCCGATCCGAGTCCGTGAAAATACGTTCTGAAGTAGTCATAGAACTATTTGCATGGTAGTTTACGCACTGCATCCGACTTCCGCCATCCGATATCTCTCCGTCATCCGTGACAATATCTCGAATGTGCCTCGTATTCAAATCGGACGTTTGACGTAGATACTTCAAAGATGTCCACTGAATAGCTGGGATTTAGAGCAGAGATCGGATTAGTTAGTGCGTAAGCAATATTCGAGTTTTTTATATCCGTATTTTCACGGACTCGGATCGGATGAGTGCGTAATCAGCCTTATTTAATTTTATACGTGTCAGATTTGCGTTGAACAAAAGAAATACAAAAACCACGCTTAAACTATGACGTTTCTGTACAACAACTTTAGTGATACCGGCCAAAGCAACCACGACCAGGTTCACAGTAAGTACTTAGCCAAACGTTCCTGCCCGCTGCGGTGTACCTACGTGCGCAGATTTGTTATCCTTTAAGAAAACTATGACGTAAGCCTGGCGCTCACGGACTCTTGGACCATAAGAAGTGTATGAAACATTTCAAGTTAAAAAATAACATCTATCAAAGTATGGAGTTGTCAAATATCAAATCACCATGTTTGCCAGCTACCTACTGTGCTAAATGACTGGTTTATGGTCACCAAAGCTTCACTGATTGCAACGTGCAATGTTAGTTTATCCGTTATCCATCCGTTTGTTTAACTTCTTGAAAAAATTTACTAGAGCCTCTGATGTGAGAAATAAACTTACTATCTACTGCTCATATACTGGTACGTAGGTAGGTACGTTCGTAATTATCGTAGGTAAAAGTCTTGTAACCACATTAAAACTAGAATTCTTAGTGGGCAAAACAGAAAAAAACTACTAGCTAATAATATATAGATTGCTTTATAAAGCAATTTTAATTAAAACTTCAAAAAGTCGTATTAATAAAACCATTGTATCTGTGCAGAGATTAAGCTGGAACTTGGCAACGGTAGCAGAAATTTTCAATGCGTACAGTATTATAAATTACTTTGGCACGTATCCCACAGATAAGGCACGCCTGTGAACTCAATGTGCACCTACTTAAAATACAGTGAAGATATACAATTACTCCATAAAACTGCAACGCTATATATGTCAAGTTTTCGAATCGTCGCTCGTCGGTAGATACCGCAAAGCCTATAAAGCTTCTATAAAAGTATCCGATGAGTGCGTCCTACCTACCTGTAATAAGGTCATCATGATCAAATCATCGCCAGGTTCCTATACTAAGTTCAGGCTCCCTCTCAGAATGAGAATAGCTTAGGTCATAGTGCGCCACCCTTACCCAGTGCGGATTGGCAGACTAAATCTTTTGGAACTCTCAGGCATGCTTTCCTCACGATGTTTTCCTTCTGTTTTAAATGCTTTAAACGCAGATAACACCGAAAAGATATAGGTGCGTGCCCGGGATCGAACCCCTGACTACCCGAGTTGGAAGTGAGCGTCTTAACCACCAGACTATCTCTGCGCTTGAAATATGACATAGTAGGTACCTAACTGCCTAAAGTTAAAAGCTTACAGTCCTATCTGAGGTCAATTACACTTGTTGACTTCATTCGCGTAATAATCAAACTGAGTACAATGACAGTGTGACAAAGTAAAAAAGCAACGATAACAAACTATAAAAACTCGGCGCAAATTAGAAAATCGGTAACAAAGTGGCACAATCCTCGCGCGCGGTTAACACAAACCGCGTTATAGACAAGGAACCGGTGGTCTGACATGAGGTATAGTTACTTACTTAAAACCAAAACTATGTTTAGTAGGCACCTTACAAGAATTTCGAAATATAGACCTGGGAGATACACAAATTTTAGGTTGGCGGTCAGCTATTTCAGATCTAGTTTCCTTTTCAAGTAAAGTAGGTGCATTTTCTAGCTATTCCGCGTTGCATAAGATAACTACTACTTAGACATTATGAAGTAAAACTGAAATTGGTTTAATTCATTTTAAGTATATCGGGATAGAACCCCGAATTCTGCATCCGACGAATGAGGCCAACATCTAGCAATCACCGCTTATCTCTCTACTTATATGCATCTCTAATTCTTCGGAGTTGTGCGTTTTAGGTAATTACCTAAATTATATTTAAACATCAACCACTTAATTTAACGGTGTAGGAAAACATCTTGAGTGATCCTGTATGTCAGACAGGTAGCAAGGGAAACCAGTGGTAGGTTCTTTTGACGATTCAAAAGCACTTGTAAAAGTTTATGTGAATAAAAATCTTTCTATTTCTATTTCAGGTAGGTAGGTAATGTAAATGAAAAATTGCTATTACAAACTTTCAAAACGCAGATTGTTAGCAATTAAATACCTCATCATTATTAACCCATCGCCGGCCTACTATTGAGCATGGGTCCCCCTCAGAACGAGGAGGGCAGCTTAAAGTATAGACCACATTTGACCTGCGTGGTAGAGACGCAGGTCAAAATAAATGTGGATCGGCAGACTTCACACATCACCAAGAACATTATGGAGAATTCTCAGGCATGCAATGCAATGCAAGCTCTGAAAATGAGGAGGATTTAGAGTTAAGACTATACTTTACCACGCTGGCCAAAATTGTGGATCGGAAGACCGAGAAAATTATAGTCAACTCATGCAGGTTACATCACGTGGTTTTCTCATAGGTGCCTAACTCCTAGAAATTTTCCACTAGCTCTTAGCCCATTAGTACCACGCCCGCGATATTTTCATTGCCACCATAAATACCGTGGAGTGGCGGAATGAAGCAATCTTCGCTTCGACTACCCATTGAGGTTGCAACTTAATTACATTTCACGGTATCCACATTCCCCTTAACACTAAAATGTAAGACGTGACATTAATGTGTTAAGTATGCATTGTTCTCAGAAGAATATTCCCGATTTACACTCGTGTCGCGGTCAACGGATTTTTTTTATTCTATCAAAAATTGCGGTAACTTAATATTTTTATTTTATTTTGCATAAGACTTATTTCGGTTTGTGTCATATTTCATTTTTAACCGACTTGAAAAAAGGAGGAGTTTCTCAATTCGTCGGAATCTTTTTTTTTTTAATTGTTTCTATTAGCTGATAAGTAAGACTAGGTAGTATAGGTTGGAATGGAATCATTGGAAGAGAAACTTGTAATGGTTTGATATAAATGCATTAGTAGGTACCTATCTATTAAGTCATGCTAATTATCTTCAACTTATTACAAACTTTTATTTACTTTATTAATTAGATAGGTACCTACGCATGAAGTTTGAAATTTGGAGTTACATTTTATTAGTTACAAAGTGATAACTTATCACTGCAAATAAAATGCAATTCAGAACTACACCTAACGGGCGTAACGTCGTAACGATGTCGTAACAAAATTACGCGTAACTGTCAACAAAAAAAAAAGTTTACATTTTCCACAATAAATTTCATTAAACGGCGCTAATAGAAATGTAACAAAAAGGAAAGTCACCAATTTCTTTTAGATAGTTGGTAGTTACAATATTTTTTCTTTGCAGTAGGTATCTACTTACGCGCGAAGAAAAAGCTGGTGCGCAGTTTAGTAATCGATTAGTAAAACGAAATGTCTTTATGATTGTGTAATCCCAAATTTCGGCATTTTCACGGAAATAATAGGAGGTCCTAATGGCTCGGTTAATCTAATACAAATTTTAGTAGAGATCAAAGATTATCCGTTGATATTCCGTGAAATAGAATTAGATGCAGAAAGAATTGCAAAATCACCACTTGACATCTTATTAACCGCGTTTAGTTAAAATTGTGAAAAACTGGAATACCTAACTTAGCTAGTTTTTCAAGTTACGGATTTTTGGAATTACCTATAGATACTGTTATTTTTCAGTAGTCTTCCCTTGTGTGGATTTAAGTTTGTTACAAATCCCGTGGAGACTCTTCGATTTTCTGGGATAAAAAGTGGCTAGAATGGCTAGTAAAGGATACAAGCTATCCAAATTTCGTCAAAATCGGTTTTACGGACGGGCCCTGAAACAGTAACAGACGCACAGACACACTTCTGCATTTAGGTATAATATATTTTAGTATGGATGCGAAAGTGAGTCCGTCTGTCAACTTTCACGACCCATTCGTTGAAATTATTTTGTTTGTTACAGAAATAGCTTGCATTCTGTAAAGGTAGGTACTAGTTTCTATCCAGGAAAATCAAAGAGTTCTCACGGGATTTCTAAAAACCTAAATTCAGGCGAAATCGCAGGCTTCACTTAGTTTTTAATAATATTGATGTTATAATTTCGCTATCAATTCATTTACGTTTATAGATAGCTAAGTAGGTACCTACCTAACTACCAAAAATTGAGAAATACTCGGTTCTTAAATTTTTATCATAACTTCTCTTTTCTTTTTGGCTTTTAGAACCTAATTCCTATCAGCACTAGCACTTCACCAGTGTCATTCAGTTGGATAGAAGAGATATAAAGGATATTTACTTATAAGTTATAACTACTTAGCCAAACATTTTGTGCCTGCTAACCCTTGATCCCAGATTCTACCACAAACATAGGCAATCAAGTGTGGAGAGTCCCTACATAGGCATAGCATATCATACCAGCACATAATAATTACAATAATGAATAGCAAACAGGTATGTACCTACCGCCGTCACCCAAAATGGCCGCCACGCTTTGAGAGTCAGATTGGTGATTTGCAGCTGCATTATAATCAATTCTGCCTGTTTGTACTTTATATTCCTTGGATATTAAATGAGGTACAAAATCATCACAAATTACCTTAAGATTTGACTGTGAGATGTATTTATGACGAGGCGGCGCGGGCGAAATCTTATAAGATGTAGGTATATTTGATTAATTCATAGTGGAAGATTTCTGGTTCCCTAAGTAGGTATAGAATGTTCTTGCGGGAATTATCCGCGACCCTACCGATGTAAATAGGAATGACGTCTGGTTTTGTTTTAGGCATCAAGATTCATCACAAATCACAATTCTAATGTTGCACGTGACTGAATGAGAACGCCTCACGTTTGGGCATCAAATAAGTAATCTACCAGCAATGACCATACGTTATGTGTATTCTCTCTCGGCACCGAGAGTGTATAAGTGCTGCTTGCTCCAATTGCGCCCTCTTCTACTGGTACCTGTCAGTTAATATTTTGCTTAATAGGTTTTCTGGTGGGAGCCAGACTCCCACAAGCGGCAAAGCCGTACCGCCAAGCGATTTAGCGTTACGGTACGGTGCCGTGTAGAAACCAAAGGAGTATGGGTTCAATGAAAAGTGCCAGCCATAATTCCAGGTTAGCCCGCTTCCATCTTGGAATGCATCATCACTTACCACCAGGTGAGATGACTGCAATCTCTCAAAGGGCTAAGGTGTATATGAATAAAAAAAACATACCTAACTAAAAAGGTAACTGGGTCAGGTTCGATTTCGGGCACGCACCTCTAACTTTTCGCAGTTATGGGCGTTTTAAGCAAGTAAATAAACCACTTGCTTAAACGGCGAAGGAAAACATCGTGAGAAAACTGCTGCATAGGCCTCCATGATTTTCCCAACAGTGTAAGTATGAAGTCTTCCGATTCGCACTTGGCCAGAATGGAAGGGTTTTGACCACTGTGGCCAAAACCCTTCTCATTCTGAAAGGAGACCCGCGCTCTGTAGTGACCGTGGGTTAAAATCATGATGAAGCCCTACTAGCTGAGATACTTTTCTGGAATTGTTTACGCACATTTTACTTACATAAAATAATAAAGTGACCTCCCTGACCCTGTGGTAAGTGCTATGGTCTTGTAACGGAGAGGTCCAGAGTACTTAGGTTCTTCTCAGGTACTTACTTACATATATATATAGTTAGAGCAATTGTACAGAGGTTAGAGAGTAAGCATAATTACCAATAATCTGACAGCTTTTTCTCTTTGTCAGTAAAACGATTAAAATAATAATCACGACTTTAATAATCTCTAATGAGACGTTCTTGTCTTTGGATAAGGGCTCAAGCACACTTTAAAAAAAATTTGTTCGATAAATATTAGCTATTTTCAACACTACAGGGTATTTTTCGGACCACGTAAGTACTGGCCCGCTATAGAATTAGATAAACATAATAATTAGAGATTATGTAATTATTTATTTTGATATCTATACCTATTGAGGTTCAGGTAAGATGGGGATTTCCCTATGGAAAAAAGTATAGGCACATGCTTTAGCACAATCACAACCATTTATAATATTATGCGCGTTTCATTATTGCCTATTCAAAGTTCACACCTGGATTCGCTAACCCAGTGATCACTAAATGAAAGCTTGATGGCTTTTTCATGACAATGGTCGTTCTACATTTCTGCTCCGTAGCTTTTGTTATGTTCCTGTTCTTCTATATTTTCTTACTTTAACGGCGAAGACAAACACACAGTCGGTCCTCATAATGTTCTCAAGGCTATGTAAAATCTGCCAATCTGCATCGAGTCAGCGTGGCGGACTATGCTGACCTACGCCCTTATCATTCTGAGAAGAGGCCCGTGCTCAGTAGTGGGCCAGCGATGGGTTGATCATGATGATGATCTAGGACCTACATTTTAGGTATTCTAACACTTAATAGGCGACAAAATAGTCTTGCCTATAGCGTGTAGCGAGCCTTTATAATAACTAGGTGTCTAGCCCAGCTCGTTGCTTTGTCAACCTGTTATTTTGTAAATAAATGAGCGTTTTGCGGAAGTGCGGGCGGTAATGAGCACTCTCTAAACTTTGAAGGCTCTATCGCAATTACTTTGGTGTGTAATAAAATAAATCAAGCGGTTTTGTTGTTAATTTCTTTTCGTACCTACCTTGAAAGAATGTTAACTGTTTTAACTGTGACTTCTCGGTTAGGTAGATTATAAAGAAGGTAGGTACCTACCTAGCTACTAACATCTTACTTTGGCATTGCTATTGTAATAAACTTAGTATCTAAAAGTATAAAAGGATATGGTGACTGACTGACTGATGATCAGTTCAGATCACACGCACAGCTCAAACAGGTTAAAAAGAAACAATAAATAATTTAATTTTACCTGGCGATCGGGGTGGGGACACCCCGCACACCCCCCGCGCTGCGGGATAGCGCGGTTGACGTGCGGGTGTGCGGAGCGTCCTCCACGTCATACCCCGATTGCCATATCGACCTGTCGCGAACTATAGGCTACCTAGGTATCTAAAGTATCTTTATTTTGACGTGTTGGTACAGCGATACCGATCGAAAAATAAAGCAAAAAAACAATAGTCTGGCCTTATTGTTCATAAAACATAAACAATAGTTGTGTAATGGTATCCCCAACGCTAAGCTGGCAACCCAAGCAGCGGCCATTTTCTCTTTCAACCACGTCTTGCAAGCAAAAAGGTATCTGTCAAACTCCTCTGTAGTCTAATTATTAAAATAGCTAATTTCTTATAGTTTTTGTGTTTATTTTGCATCAAATTAGTTTTTAGACTTATTGCATATATTATGTCAATATAATATATGCAATTATGTTATATTATGTTGCATAGTTATGTTATATTAAGCTGACCACTTGAGCGATGTCATTTTGTTCGTGATCTATCATCCATACGGTCTACTACCTATTCTATATCAATGCGTTGGTACAAGTACATTAGACTTCAGGGCATTTATTAGTACAGAGCCAGTTTTCATCAATGAACGTGAATCTCATCACTACGTTCACACCACAAATCAATTTCGCAAATTGAAACATGACCGCGTGCTTTTT
This sequence comes from Maniola jurtina, assembly GCF_905333055.1. Classification (NCBI taxonomy): domain Eukaryota; kingdom Metazoa; phylum Arthropoda; class Insecta; order Lepidoptera; family Nymphalidae; genus Maniola; species Maniola jurtina. Next base: position 9,150,249 of record NC_060037.1, on the reverse strand, counting down.
TTTTCTGCCCCCCCTTGATTGCGGTGAGTGAACTATGAATTGGCTCTTGTCATTGATCTAATAATCATGTACGGTTTATACCTACGTAGCACATAGTAGGTACAACTACATGAGATGCTCTGTTATGACCTATGTTAGACTTTGTAGTAAAGATCTTCATATATCAATAGGTATTAACTTAGTTTACAGGCTCATCAAGTTCAGGCTTTAAAAAGCTTTATAGTAACTATGCTTATAAGCTTTTTTTTAAAAGTAAATAAGCTTTTTTGATCAAAGATTTCAATTACAAAGATTGCACATTTTAATTTACCTACCATTTTTTGCCACCTACACAAGCGAAGCTATATAGACTCAAGTGGGTAGAGCTTAAAATGTATCAACAAAATAATATTATTGGGTACATACATTGAGGTATATCCACAGAACACTCTAATACCCAATGACCCATTGGGTCGCTTAGGAATCATTTTGCAACTTATTTGACGTTTTGCTGATTAAAAGATCTACCATTTAGTAGGTAGGTACTTACTTACATACAGTGATAGTGGCTACAAGGGACAGAGTCAGGTCGAACCCCGTCAGATTAGGTACTCGCTCCAAACCGTATCAAAAAATAACGACAATTATTATCTATTATTATCGGAGCGCTGTACAATCTTTTTACAATAATTTATAGGTCTCTTTTTTAAATCAAATTACATACGTACCTACGTTGTTACTAGATTTCATTTAGGCTCGTCACGTAGGTAAAAATATTCCACGTAAATATTGAACATTTTAGTGTACCATTTACCTATTAGGTGCAGTCAAAGGCCGTAAGTCGTTTAGCACCTTAATGATCAAGTTCGCGTGGCACGGTATGCACATGCGTAATACGTTGGGTGTGTATGGCGTGTTTATGGAAAAATAAGTGCGACAGGTTTTTGATGCAATAGTTTCGCGGAATTGCTTCTCGAATTCTGAGGCCGACCGTACCTACTAGGTACTCGTACCTACCTAGCGCGAGACAAGGGACAAAGTCACGTCTAGTCCCGTCCCATTACTCGCTCCAAACCGTATCGACAAATAACGACAATTATTGGAACGCTCTACAATCTTTTCACAATTTCTTCACTCCGTTATTATATTTCTATTAAGCCTTTTTTTGTAATCAAACTACTAATGATTCGATTCCATTTCCTAGACGGACGTGCCGTCCCGCAGCCCGCGATGTTAATGACACTATGTAATTAGATCCGGATGGTTTGCGGGCGTTGACTTGCCGTGCTCATCTGCTAGACGGTAATGGCGAAGTGTCAATTTTGCTAAAAATATGGTAATTTACAACGTTTTTGTTAGCATTACCGAACATTATAAACTGTGGGCTTTTACAACGGTAAGGTTTCATGCTAAACAATTGAAAATTTAACGGGAATATACCTACTCCGGTATCTACCTACCAAGGCACTTTAAATAATTAGATAGACAGACATTTAGACGGATAGGTTTACTTGAACGTATCTTTAGAGTACTTACCTGTGCAAAAGCATATCTAGGTACCTACCTACTATGACTAGGTATTACACACATACACACATAATATACGTACGTGTACAGAAATAGGTATGTGCTTGTACCTGTGTATTGCGTCTTGCTTGTAGGTGAACTCCATTTTTGCATGTTGTAGGTACCCATAGTAGCCATAAATAATTTTAAGAATTACCGAATTTCATTGGTCAAAAGTAATCTGTAAATTCATAAATATAGAGAAGACCCTATCTCCTGTATAAGTTTTTACTACTACAATTTTTACTAAGTAGTATCGTAGTAGCTTCTACTACGATACCTCATAGTAAAAGATACTACGGTACTTGCCGAGTTTTACTCGATTTTATAATATTTGCGACAAATCGATCTGATTTTCGACTATTCTAATATTACAGAAGCATCGGGAACTTTAGTGTAGGTAGGTAAAGTACCTATTGCATTATTTACGAGTAGACCATCCATTATCATATAAACGCATCGCCGCCGGCCCATTTAGCAAGTCTCCAGATTGCCAGACTTCACATACCTTTCAGAAAATTATGGAGAGCGCTTAGATATGTACCTAGTTTTCCTCACTCATACTTACCTACCTACTAAGAAACCAGTAGGTATAGGTACCTAAGTAGGTAGGTAGGCATTATTATATCAATAACTTAGTTTAGAATAATGATAAGCTACAAGTAGTTACGCTTAGATAACAAGAACAATACATTCTTGATAAACATTATTCAATTTAAATAAAAGCGTTACATAAAATCGAGACGCTCTACATAATTGACTTCATTCAGTTTACCTAAAACTTGTAAAAATACAGTTTTAGTTTGGCAATTTGCTTCGCGGTTAATTTTTGGAATTTCCTTTCATTGGAAGTCTAAGCCGAAAGTATTTGAACACCTATCCAATAATACAAAAGGTTATCTTTGTATACCTATTCGAGTTGCCAACCGTTCGATTTTTCTAGGACTTGTCCTGTTTTATAAGGCGTTTTATTTAAGCACGATTAAATTCGTCAAAATTTCATCAAAATCGGTGAGACAGTAGGGCCATGGAAATACTCGTGCATTATTCAGGTGACCTTACCTAAATCTTATTATACCTAGAAGGGTGAAATTCAAAAGTACGCGCGTTGAAGTCTTCTCTTACTCAGTCGCCAATTATTATTTTTCGACATTTTTTTTTTGGCGTATTTTAGTTTCAAAAAGCGATTGAAAAGCCGTGTAAAATAATATCGGGGTGTTTGATTTGGTTCGGGTGAAGGAAAATAGATAGGTACCTAGATCCATGAATCGACTTTAAGTATGGCAACCCTATTAGATCTTTCATTCTAAGTAGGTACTCAGAAATACTTGTAAATATGTAAACAGAGTATTTTTATTTACAGAAGGAAACTACTGTTTGTACTAATTTTTTTTTAACCCCCGACCCAAAAAGAGGGGTGTTATAACTATGACGTGTGTATCTGTGTATCTGCCTGTGGCATCGTAGCTCCTAAACGAATGAACCTATTTTAATTTAGTTTTTTTTTGGCTGGCTTGATCGAGTGTTCTTAGCTATAATCCAAGAAAATCGGTTCAGCCGTTTGAAAGTTATCAGCTCTTTTCTAGTTATTGTAACCTTCACTTGTCGGGGGTGTTATAAATTTTTAATTTACACATGTTCCTTGATAAGTAAATAACGAAACCTGGACCAATTCGGAAATTATGACAACCCTGCTCTAGTTTCTAGCCGTCAATGATACATCTACCTACCTTCAAAATGGTTAAATACCGTCATGATATCGGTTCGATTCGTTAAAAAACCCTTTTGTCATTTTAACAAAAAGAGTTGTTTTCTCGAAAGCACGTCTCATATTATTGTACACCACAATGAAATAATTAGTTGGTTCGGTAACGGGAGTTTTTTGGTTGCATTAGCTTTATTTCTTTGTTGGTTGTGTAATTTAATATTTTTTGTAATCTCTCGAATATTGAACGTTGGGCGAAAAAAATGTACGTTTTGTTCAAATCAAGGGAATTGTCGATGATAGATATCAAAATGATCAGTCATTATCTTTGGATACCTACTTACCACCACTAAACTCGATCAATCGATCTAAATCCAGGTCTCCGTATAGGAATGTCAAAAATCTCTAATTAGTACCTACCTAACAACAGAATCAAGTAAGTTTGGATCCGTTTTGCTGTGAATTTAATAGTGTTTCATCGCCTGCTGAGTAAGTAGATGCTGTAGGTACCTACTTTAATTATTACTTTACTGCGATTTACTTCTATAGAAACAGAGCCTTCTAAGTATCATCCCTTTATCTTTGCATAAAGTTCCTAAGTAGTTAAATAGTTCCTAGTTATTAGGTCGGTACCAAATTCATCAAAAGGGACCTATTGTAGTTCCTTGTGTCTACAAGTTGTAGAAAGTTGGCTTTGAACTACTTACCATCAAGTTACAACGTAAACTCCTCGTCGAAAAAAAGTAGTCCTGAATCCCTACTTTCATTTCGCTCCATTTGACACCTAGATTTCAATGTTTAACTAAATTTTAAGCATAGGTGCCAAAATAGCAGGCATCTACGGTAGTCTTGTAGTTTATCTTTAGAAGATCAAACATTGAGTAGCTACGTTTATCTTCTTTTTTTAAGAGTTATAAAAACTAAGATTGCTCCGACATCAATGGTGGTACCCAATCTATTGGTATTTAAAAAGTGTAGATTCACTCACATTAAGACATTTGCAAAAGATATACTTGTGTAAATTATTAATATTCGTGATTGCTTAGTTTAGTATGCTTTCTCTATTTGAAGAGCTACTCAGGTAGTAATAAGCAAATATATAATTTAGTAGGTGTGTATTTATAACTATGTAATTACTGACTAAATGTGCCGTCACGATCGTTTTACTTTAGCTTTTTAGTAATTAAAAAAAATTCAAACTAGCAATCTGTTCTTGGTAAATAAGTAAAGCCAAAAAACAAACATTACAAATGACAGCACCACCCACCGAGTTTGAAAAAAAAATTTAAATCTAAATCGCTTTTTGTCTTAAGCTTGAGTAAAGTCCTTCAATTTCAAAAGAGTCCAAAATAGCTCCTTTGTTTTAACTCCTCAGGCAAGAATTATGTTGAATAGCGTAAATTTACGAAGGTAAGCTCCAATTCATTAGTTTTGTTCACCTGCCCTGAGTTGGTCTTTCTAATTCTTAGCAGGAGATCGGCAATAAATATCCAAAGAGATTTTACCAATGTCTAGTGTCTTCATTGTGTTAGTAAAAAAACAAAAAATACGAACTAAGGATAAAGGAACCAAGGAAACCAAACAAAAAAAACATAACTCAATAATATAAATATTGCATTTATTTCAACGAATTCGGCAAATATAATAACTGTAGATAATAATTATAATAATACTATTCAGTTTACAAGATTTTTCATCTCTCTCTAGTTCAATGACGATCTCTATCGGCAAACCAAAGATATTTTTCACTGGCTGGCACTGGACTTCACTTTTAAAAACTATTTTGAAAAATATCATCTGAATAACAGTAAATGCAGATCGCATATAATTAGGTAAACTTAAATTATACAAATTAAAATAAAGTTATTGGAAGTCGTATTGGAGGCAAATTCAATATCAAGGCTACAGTCGGCTAAACAGCTGACGCACCAAAGTACATAATAATCTAAACGAAACAAATAAAAATAATAAACTTAAGAACAAAAATAAATACAAACATAACAGCATAAAGCAAAGAAAAAAATAACATACAGCGATATGCAAATAATTCAATATCTGTAAAGAGTTTTGCGGATCTAATATTTTAAATATATTATGGACAATTTCAAAGTGCAATATTTGCATTTGAAAGGATAATAGGAAAGTATCTTGGCATGTAAGACGGGAGGTAGGTTTTCACACAAATAGAAACTCGACGGCAACACCCGCGGCGCGTGCGCCGATTTGTTTGGCGCTCAGAAGGCGGCACGAGCTTTCCTATGTAGTGCATTTAAATTTGAAGAAAATATTTGCATATCGCCCGACTCCCCAATTTCCAACCGCTCTTATGTAAATGCTTCGGGAGAATATCAAAAACTGCAGCCGGCGACCCCACAAGTTACCCAAGTATTCATTATTATGTAAAATACGACAAACTTTCTATGTTATGTCTGTATTTATTTTTGTTCCCCTCGCAAGATATGCGTAGTACACTAATTAGATACAGTTATATCACAAGTTTTTAAGATGCCTCTATGAAACGAACAATATATTTATTTAAATCTATCTACCTACGCCGCATACCACTAAACGCAGTATACAAACATCGAACGGCCGTTCGAGACAAACTTTACAGCAACCTAACATTAAACTCTAATAGTATACTTTTACATGATCAATTAATTATTTACAGTGGAGCTCTGGGAAATAATTTACAAACACTTGGATCCTACAAGGCACCTTATTTAAATAGTTATAAAGACTTCAGGCTTCGCTTTGACTTTACATTATAACTAAATGTTTTAAATTCTCTATAATATATAATTTGGTTTTCATTACAATCCTACAACAATCGACAAGTCTCTAAAACCTAATAGGAGTTTTAAATATGAACAACTAGGAAGAATAATATTATGCAACAGATTACTAGTAGGTTACGCAGACCTCGGCGATGGTGATTTTCAATGCGACGAATTATTACATATTTCAATAAATCGATGAAACAAAAGAAGCTATCGACGTTTGCGGAGAGTTTCCGAGAAAGTCTTTTGATTGGCGTAATTTGAATAATTGATTATTCATGTGGAGAGACATGCATGTGCACCAGATCGGTCGCATTAGATATACGACGTCCTTCACGCGTCCTAACTCCTACCATTGTTGTGTTCGTTTGCATTTAAATAGCGGCGGCTCAGAGACGCCCACCGGCCCGCCGGCACTCCCGGCACGCCTCTCCTCCTCACCAGTCACCACGACGCGACCGACCTATCACTCTACCCGAACCGCGAAACAAACTCCAAATACAGTCACACTATCACCACGCTTCAAGTGGTACTCGGTAATTATTTAAATTACGAAATAATTTCTGGGATTGATTTGATTGCGTACGTGTTGTTATTACTGAGTAACGAGCGTTGCGCTCGCGCGACCCATCTGACGCACATTTGACAACGTTAATGTAATCTTGAAGCTATGATAATAATTACTGTCGATATTGAAAATTAACATCACTCAGGTTTTGCGTAACCACATCGCGTAACATCTAAAATTATTTACAAAAGGACTCACTAGTAGGAAAATAGACCAACGACCGTCACGGCACTTTGTGAGCTTCGCTCTACCATCGGATTGTCTAAGTGAATTTTCATCGGAAGCAAAACTCCGTTTAGAGAACGAAGCTCGCCGCTGCGAGGTTCTACGTGAACGTCAGGAAGTCCGTAGTCGCGTAGCACTCGGAAGCGCTAAACGACGTGGACCGCTGTCAAGTGCACTCACCGTTGCCGGCGAGCTGTGGCCGCAGGAACGCGCTGTGCAGCTCGCTGCCGAGCCCGCCCTCCAGCCGCGCCGCCATCTGCATGAGCGCGAGCGTGCTGTCGTCGCCCGCGCCGGCGTTGCTCTCGATCCGCGCGCGCACTGCCGCGATGTGACCTCGCGTGAACACATGGTCCTGCACTGAGTACTTGTGACTGTACTTAAAATCACACACTCTGCATTCCTCCGGTGGTTGCGCGTCGGAAATCTCCGAAAGGCCAGCCGCGAGACGCGCCTTCTTTTCTTTAGCCCGTGCGTTTTGGAACCACACTTGAACGACTCGCTTAGGTAACCCGATTTCTCTTCCTAGGGCCTCACACTCCGCCATCGTCGGCGTTTTATAGTCGCCGAATAACGACTTCATGATTTTGACTTGAACAGAAGACATTTGCGTTCGAAATCGTTTCCCGGGCGGCCTCGGCGTTTGCTGTTGGCCCACGATGGGCGACGTCGGTTCGTCTTCTTCGTAGTACTCCATCGTTTCGGATGCAGTATCCGAGCGTTCATCGGCGTCTGATCCCGGCCGTGACAGATCAACAGGCTTGCTGAGATCTAAAGGTATTTCAGATTTTCCATGTTCTGCTCGCCTCTCAGAGGGTTCATCTCCACCACTGCCATTTTGTTGTGCGGCAGCATGAGCTTGGAGTTCACTCACATATCGCTTCATGGACTCCTCACTGTACTGCTTGATAAACTTCTCCATGTCTGAGTGGAAAGGCGGAAAAATAGGGGGCAACATGGGAGCCCCCGCTTGGGAAAAATTTTGCTGTCTATCACTTTGCTGGGAACCAAAACTTGGTGTCGATTCTGTGCTTAGTTCTTCATCTGGAAGTGCATCGACATTAATTTCTCCTCGCGCGCACTGGTCAGCATGCTTCGTACTCAAGTGACTTTCTAGAGCACTTTTAACTTTAAATAAAGCTGGACAGAATGGACAGCGCTTATTAATAACTTGAGCGTGTGCTCGAAATTGGCCTTTTCTCTCCCGCGCTCGTGTGTTTTGAAACCAAACTTGTACCACTCTTTTTTTTAATCCTACTTCGCGGGCAATATTTTCCAGCATTTTTCGTGAAGGATTTGATTCTATTTGGTACTTCTGATAAAGGTAGTCCAATTGTTCTGGTAAAATGGTAGTCCTTAAGCGCTTATCTTTCGGTTGTTCTCCCGTGTCTGCTTCCTCGAACTCATCAAATTTTCTTTTTGCGACTTGTTGATTTAATGCTGCTACTAATGGATGGCGTGCCTCTTCGTTCGTTAATGATGCGTTCAATTGTTGTAGTTGAGCGTGTTGTTGTAAGATTCCAAAAGGGGAATCAGGTGGATATGTGGGGAATAAATTTGGGTTCATAATGTGAACTAGTTGATGCTCTCGCCATAAGTCGAAGCGTGGGAAGACTAGATTGCATTTATCACATTGAAAATTGCCATCTTTTTCCTCTTTGGGTGTATGCGTAAGTGGAGTGACGGGCGTATGCGCCATGTGCGGCGTGGGGGGAGCCGGGGAGACGGGGTAGTTGGGGGCTGCAGGCGTGGGAGTTCGAGGAGGTGCCGGTGACACTGGCACATGCGGAACGTGATGTTCTACGGTACTTGAATTGGAGTCTTCGCTGCTTAACGTAGCAGCGACTTGAGCAGCAGCGGCCTGCGCCTGCGCCGATCGTTTCGCATCCTCTTCCTTAAAACAATGAGTCTTCTGATGTCTTATCAATTCGTAATATCGTTGAAATACTAGTTGGCACTTTTTACATTGATAATTGAGGCCAGGTGTGCGTTGAAATCTATTGGCGTCATCCATCGAGCCCGCAGGTGGATCTGCTGCCGGCTGATTTTCATACACTTTTCTTGCTTTTTGACGCGCGTTTTGAAACCACACAACGATGACTCTAGGGCTCAGCCCCAATAACTTTGACAAATATTCTAAGTCATCATCTTTTGGATATGCATTGTTTTCAAAAAATTCTTGTAAAACCTTGATTTGATAGTCAGTAAATCTAGTTCTGTTGGCGCGTTTGCCAGAAGACCCCGAGCTGTTGGATCCGTTCGAGTTGCCCCCGGAAAGTCCGAAATCGGCCGGTCCTCTGCCAGGACTGAGGCTGCGATTTGGGGTCAAAGGTAGGACGTTCGGGGGCGCGGAGTTTGGGGACGTGAAATTCGGATTTATTTTTGGTGGTAGCATCGTCGGATGTGAAGGCTGAGGTATACTCGTGGCCGGTATTGAATCTAATTGAGACTGTATTAGAGAATTAAGCGACACGTGAGTTGGTGTTTGTGGTCGCGAAAGATTATGAATGATTTCAGAAGTATTTAGTGCAGGACTTTGGAGAGGCATTTGTGGAAAATTATAACTTCTGTCTTCTTGATGGCGGTCGTCATATGAATTGTACTTTTCCTCCATAGTAGGTTCATCATTCGGTTCGCATTTGACTTCCTGTTGGTTTATCATGGACAATGTGTCCTCAGTTTTTGCTTTTTTTTCAGGTGGCGGTTTGCCTTCATCAGAGCTAGCAGAAGAGTCTAAAGGCGTCACTTTGGCTTCCCCAGTCTTCTCGTACTCTTCAAGGTTTAAAGTAGTGGATGGTGGGTTGTTAAAATTGTAAGGCGAATCTTTATTCCTTTGGCGTTCTTTGAATAGCGTATTCCGGAACCAATGTTTGATTACCTTGGTGGCGAGTCCAGACTGTTTAGCCATTTTTGCAATCGCTTCGTCGCTGGGAGAGTTATTGATGTCAAAGTGCGAGCGTAGTATTTTCAATTGCTCGTCAGTGATACGCGTTCGAGCTCGTTTCTGACCGGCAGCAGCGTTCGCCTGCAAAAGAAATAGTATCATTAGTTTGATTAGTAAATATACCTACTTCCAGCGTGGTTGATACCTGAATTGTACACATAAAAATATAAAACTCTCGCGTAAATATTTCAACGATCGCAAGCTCCAATAACCAGACATAATTTTGGTTATAAAAGCTTCAAGTTTTGTTTATAAAAGGTAATTTTTTATCGAGCTTAGTTTAAATGTAACACATTCGCAGGTAACTTCGTATAGTAACCGCTCTTTGTAAAGTAATAATACGTGGCCCCTAAGAAGCTTAACAATGGACTCTCTGTTGGCTTGTACAAACAGATAGGCAAGGCTTATCTTACAGTACGAGGTAGATATCCTTATTGACTTACGATATAATTTACTTGAAATAGTCAAAAATAATCGAACGTTTGATATTTGTGAAGCATATAGGTACTAGGTATACATGCAAGGTACCTAAAGTGATAAAAGTATAACCAGTACTCGCAACAGAGAATTATAATATAAATACAAAGCTAATGTGTACGAATTTATATTAATTAATTTTGAGTAAGTGGGTACCTACTAACATAGTCTATATAATTTTTTTATGACATATTGAGTTCCAAGCTAAACTATAGGTACTTATTTATAGGTACTTAATTGGATACTAAAACTGATTGCTATTCGATATAAATAGGTAAAAGATAAGTCTATGTATATCCATACAAATGCGAAAGTGTCTGTCTGTGTGTCAGTTACTTTTTCATGGCCCATTCATTTAACCGATTTGACGAAATTTGGTACAGACATAGCTTGCATCTCGGAGATGGAAATAAGTTACTTATTATCCCGGAAAATTCGGGATTTTTTAAACATAAAATTCATCATCTAATTATAAATATGTACTCAAACATTTAAAGTCTTTTCTTGTTGAGTAACAGGAATAGTTAATAAGAATGTTTATGTAAAAACGTAAGGAATAAAAGCATATTATATAATAAATAAACCTTTTTCATTTACTTGGATACATTGAAGTTTGTACAGAAATAAATAATTTGTAGCAGAAATAGAATTAAAGTTTGGTTTCTTACATTTAACATCAAAAGTCGTGTATGATAGATGTACCTAACTCGAAAAATAATATACAGGGTGTTTGGTTTTGGTTGTTTGGTCAGATCAAAGTAGCATGGGTACGTGTCGTCATTATATACCACTTAATTACCAAACACCCTGTATAAACAATAGGTATTGAAAACCAGCCCAGTGCGAACCGAACCTCGCTCTTTTAGGGTTCCGTACATAATTATGAACATCGTATTATGGTTGTATGAAATATTTCTTTTTCGAGCTAGAACACGCAATAAACCGTGAAAGAAAAACCCAAAAAATGTTTGTTTGTTTTGGTCACAGCTTACAAACTATTTTATAAAACGTTGTTTTCAGTATTTGTTGTACATAAAACATAGTTTTTGAGATAACCCCCGTCACAAAAATGGTTTAAGACCGACAACTTTAATGGCCCCCCATTTCCTTATTTTCATGCATGGGAGCTCCTCTGAAAAATAATTCAATTGAATTTCTAATTCAGTATTTAGTCAAGTCAAGTTTTGGGTCAAGGTTCTACACCAAATATCAAAATTTCATTAAGTATAACTTATAACTCATTTCACCTCCGAGCTAGAGAATTGTGACACGCGGACAGACAGACAGACAGACAGCAGAGTGATACTCCGTTTTTTACCCTTGGATACAGAACCCTAAAAAGAGAAAGAGTGAGAGAGAGAGACAGAGTATGTAAGAAGTATATAGTATTAGGTATAGTAGAAGGTATGCCATTAATAAAAAAATACAACATTATTAAACTCTATTCAAGACGGTTATAGCTACTAGTAATTATTCATAGTTAATACCTATTGTGTCTGTTTGTCTGTCTGCTAGTTTTTCACGGCCTAATTTTGTCAAAATTTGATACAGAGAATATATTTGAATATCGAGGAAGGACAAAGAATACTTTTTTAAAGAATTCCCGCGGGATATTTAAGAACCTAAATACACACAGACATAGTTGTGGGCATCATCTTGTTTATTATAAAATGAAACTGTTTAATTACTTATTTAATGCCTTGCTTGAACACAAATATAGTTGAGTTAATAATTATCCATACGTTTGTTTAATACACATGACGTAGGTAGTTAGGTACCTACCTATCACAAGAGTCTTAAGTTGTCTCACCTGTTGTTGTTGCTGGATCAGCTGTTGTTGTTTCATTTGAGCGTCATGTGCGAACGGCATGGCGTCAAAGGGCGGCGGCGGCAGCATGAGCGACACCAGCGGCGGCTGCAGGTTCATGGCCGCCAGCGCACCCATGTTCAAGCCCAGCGGAAGTCCTAGAGACAGCATCTGAGCCATCATCGGGTGCAACTGTCCGAGCTGTTGTTGCAGCTGCAGCATGTTCAAAGCAGCTTGCATCTCTTGCACTTGCGCAGCCAATAGAGCTCCAGCTTGTGCCTCGCCCGGACCGTTCCCGTTCTCGTTGAAGCTCCCGCTGGTGTCGCCGCGGGGCGACGGCGACCGCTCGCCCTGCGGCGCGGGAGAAGCTGCACGCGGCGAGTTCGGAGCACCGGACTTCCTCTCATATTCCGATTTAAACTGTTCCGCGAACTGTTCCAAAAACTCGAGGGGAACTTTATCTTTATGCACTTCTTCACAGTGAGTCTTTAAAACAAAAACACTAGAAAACTCTTTATTACAATGTTGACACGTCGACTTGGTTTCACCGTCCGGCGGCTTCTCCTCGGGTGGCGGCGGCGGCGGACTCGGTGCCCGAGCCATCTCGCGCTCCTCTTGCAGTTTGCGCCGCTGGTTCTCATTGTACTGCATCACTAGGTCGAATCCGAATGTCTCGAGGAGTTGTTTATACATTTGTGAGTTTCTTTTGGGCGGATTGCCCTTGGCTACCATCTCGTCTATAGCCGCTGCCTCTGCGTCACCGAGCGGCGAGTGCGCCCGCGCATCGCCAAACGGGCATGAAGTAGCGCGATGTGCGTCGAGTAGCTCCCCAGTTGGGAATGACGCGTGGCAGCGCTCGCACGAGGCGCTACCTGCGCGAGGGGATCGCGGGCTACCTGGGCGAGCAGGGGGTGAGGAACGTGGCCCCCCGCTGCTCGTAGACGAAGGGGATGTATTTTTCGGCGACAACACGTCTTGTAAAATTTTGGCGGGGTCGTTTCTGTCCGGCTGCTCTACTAAAGGCCGTGTCAAGTCCACGTGGCCCGCGGCGGCGAGCTCCTGCAGTTTTCCCGCTCGCGTTTGATGTAAAACTGACCTCATATGAATATCGAGCGTGCTCCCTTGCGTATACGCAACTTTGCATATGTTACACTTGTATCTCTTGCGATCGTCTTCCTCACTAGATGTACTTTTAGGTGTCAGAGTTAAATTGGAGGGAGCGGTGCCAGCACCGGGCGAAACGGGTGGATTATTATTATTTTGTTGTTCTTGCATAGCACGTTTTAATTTGTGCAAATGACTGACGCTATTATAATGGACAAGTAAGATGTTCTTTTGCGTAAAAGATTCCTTGCAAACGTCACATTTGAATGGTCTGTTCGGATCAAGATATTTTTCCATTGGGTATGTGAGTTTTTCGCCTTTTCTGTGTAGGAGAGTCTTGTTATGCGCTGTCAAATATGATTGGCGTGTGAAAGCGACTTTGCACCGATGACATTTATATTTTCTGTTGGGATCATTGTAGGAGTCTTCTGCCATTGCTTGTGAATTCAAATAGTCTTCAAGGAATTGTTGATCTTTGTAAATTATTGAATCGTCAGAGTTCTCGGCATCATTATGCCCGGACTCATCAGCGGCTGTTGCGCTCGAGTCTCTATCTTCCATCTCACAAAGTTCATCTTCGGGAGTTCGTAGAGCCTCTTTGCGTAATAAATCTGCGGTTGCAGCATCTAATACGACACCCTGACCGGCTTGTAATAAAGGATTGGAGGCGAGACTTCTTTTAAAGGCCGATAGTTCTTCTTCTGAGAGTTCAGGATGAGATGTTTCAACGTGCTTTTGGAGAGCCAGCACAGATCTAAAGCTTCGTCCACAGAGCACGCATTTTGTAGCATCACGTATAACATGGTATTGAGAGTGTAATTGTAATTTTTCAACCGTTTTAAATGCCAAGCTACATTGATTGCACCGGTACTTATACACGTGCTTCTCAGAAACCGACATATTTGCAATAGAATTACGCGCATGAGCTTCTCTAAAATGGTTTTGTAAGGCGTGTGCAGAATCGAAATATCGGTTACATCCTTTTTTCCAACAAACATAACCTGGTCCTTGAGGCGTTTGTTTCAGTTCTAAATGACCAGATTCATTTTGATGTTGGCATAATTCGTCAACATTGCGAAATGTGCGATTACAGGTGGAGCATCGTTCCATCTCACCATCAACGCTGCCTTCAGAGCGAGGAGATGAGATTTCTCTTTCATTCTCTTCTCCTTGTTTTGATTCATCTCTCTGCGCTTGGGTACCGCCATTTAGCCAATGACTTTGATCTACAAGAAGAAGCAGCCTTTGCAGTCCTTCCGAGTTCACAGAATGGATCTGCATTACATGTCTTTCAAGAGCAGGTCTTTCCTTAAACGCATCTTGACACAGAGGGCAAATGAAATGTCGAACGGTATCGCCATGAACTGAGTTGACATGTGCGGACAGTCTGTGCTCACCGCTACAGCTAAAGTTGCAATACGGACAGACGTGTGGTCCAGGCGTTTCTTGTTCGTCATCTTTATCACTACAGCTTTGTTGAGATTGTTGCTGGGCAGCTTGTTGAGCTTGATGTTGTTGAAGCTGCTGTTGATGTTGCTGAACAGCTTGTTGTTGGTGTTGTTCTAGAAACCGCAACATTTTCTGCTCTTGCGTTAGCTCAGGTTTTTGATCGATGGGCTCCTTACTATCTGTTGACAAAATTAAACATTATGATTCACAACATTACTTAGTTTTATTATGGTTGGTAAAAAATTAACCAGTTCTAATATGTATCCGACAAACCTCTCACTTCAGAATCTACGTACAGAATGGGATAGCGATCAGCAAGCTGTGTTCATATATTACGCACAATGTCTACCTACATCTACGTGAGATTTATCTGCAAAAAAGATTATTTTCTATAAATGAAGCTGACTATTGTTCGGTGTAGCGTTTGTTGCTTTTCTGAATTGAAGTTAAAAATAAAATTCTTCTCCTTTATATTATTAGTAGGACTCGTTTTGTTTGCGACGTCCCGGCAAGACAAAGGTATCGCTCTATCCATCCCGTACGCACACATCCACGGATGTTTTAATGCTAACGTAACAAGTATATTGTAATTTCGCACACAAAGGAGATACAGGACGGGCAAACAATCATTGTTCATTATTACAAAAGGTTTCGAATATTTCGTTTCGCATCGGATCAAATGCATCGGGTGATCGACATACGTGACGATGAGTGCGAGCGAGACGAGGATACGTGGTTAGTGTGTGTGCAATTATTATTTGACCAGGGATATGTCCGCCAGCGTGTGAAAGAAGCTGGCCCGCATTGTTTACGCTCAAATAAGGAAGGTGAAAGAAACGACCGATGCGAGGAGCACATGAGATTCGTTAAGGAAACGTTACAATTAGGTGAACTTTAATAGAATAATAGACGATTTTGCAAGGACTCTCCTGAACCGATAAGGGTGCTTAGTACCTATTGAAGAGATTTTTGAAAAATCTTGCTGTAGGTGTCCTTTATTTTTAACATTAAGCCTAACTTAATGTTAAAAATAAAGGAATCCATAATATTTCAGGATTTTTAGAAATTCTACCTACTAACCGATTTTTGAAAATTCTACCCCTAACGAAGATGGAGCTAGTTGAAAATAAAAATCAAAGCAATTTGACGCACCTTTCCACACAATAATTACGAGTAAGTGAATGGGTATGAGCACATTTTTTTTAACTTAATTAAAACTTGAAATTATCTCACACTCGGCCGCAGCTGAAACCAGTCGGTCCCCTGTTCGGGAACCTGTTTCATAGTTTTAAGCAGTTAAAACCGTTACATCTAATGAAGGGGAGAGGGCTAAATAAGTGCGAGTCAATGTAATAATAATCAAAACAGAACTGACCCCAATATTGGACTGTACTGACCAGTACGTCAACTTGGCTTCTTTAGACACTTTCGAGCATAGAACAATACAATCGAGTTATTCGTGATTCATACGTAGAATACGTATATTACGACAGTCTTCGTTAGTCCACATCACACTAATTTCTCTTTATTCCAAAACTACCATTTTTTTCTAATTTTTAGGGTTCCGTACTTCATAAGGAAAAACGGAACCCTTACAGGATAACTTTGTTGTCTATCTGTCTGTCTCTCCGTCTGTCGTGTCTGTCAAGAAAACCTATAGGGTACCTACTTCCAGTTGACCTAGAATCATGAATTTTGGCAGGTAGGTAGGTCTTATAGCACATGTAAAGAAAAAAATCCGAAAATCGTGCATACATCACACAAAAAAAAATGTGTTTCGATTTTCAAAATAAGATAACTTAACTATACCAAGTGGGGTATCATATGAAGGGACTTTACCTATACATTCTAAAACAGATTTTAATTTATTTTTATGCATTCTAGTTTTTATCTTGCAGAATGTCGAAAAAAATACCCGAGTACGGAACCCTCGGTGCGGGAGTCTGACTCGCACTTGGCCGATTTTTTTTTTCTTTTTGAGGTACGGAACCCTAAAAAATATAAGTATCACTATGTGTCCGATGGGATTTCCTACCATCCTGTACTAAGCCTCTTCATGGGATGAATTTTCTATCTCGTGCTCTTAAGAATCTTTTCTGAGTGCTCACTTACGTTAGAGTTTTATTAAATAGATTACATTTTATAATGTTATGTAAAATTTGCCGACCCAAAGTCTGGTAGGAGCATAGAACAATGGCCAGGTAAAGGGACGGTGTCTGCATAAAATGGCATCTCCAATGCTTTTTGTCAATGGACAAAGGTTCTTTTCTAAGGAAACACCACATCGTTATAGCGTCGTAAAGTAAGTATTGTGCATGAGTTTTGTTTTGCGAGATTTGGGTCAGGATTTTTACAGTGTGGCGTCAGGGACAACAATGAGATTTTTGAATATTTTATGGCCTCTGGTGTTGTAACTCGTGGATTTGGTAATCATTTCCGTTGCGTGAACAATGTTTTAGATGCTTAAAATAAATTAAATGTTTTAGATAAAATTAGTATAAAAACCACAGATCTTTAATTCGTTATTAAATCATATACTTATTTTGTATCAGAATAACTTTTGGTAGGTTTGGCTAAATTATAACCTAATAGAGACCTTAGTTATCATCGGACATAGGTACGGCCAGTGTGTCCAGCCAAGTTCAAATTTATATTTACTACGACAACTCAAGTTATTTTATTTATATGAGCTCGTCAAGTGCTAGTCAGACTCGCACACTAGGGCATATTTTTTTTGTGATTTAACCACAAATTCTCAGTTCTCGGATTTTACGCATTTTTTTCTTGAGATACAGAAAGAACCCCAAAAGTGTTTGGCGCTAAAGTCATATCAAGAAGTTTACCGTACATTTGGGTAGTTTATCTTGTGTAGTAGGTAGGTATAGATCAAAGATTTGATTTATTACGTGGTTATCAGTACTTCGTAAGACACAAATAGGGTTTATTAATAATACACACCTGAGCAAACAAATGTCTCGATAAATTGATACACCTACATATAATAATGTAAAGGCTACAATTCAAATTAATTTGAGTTGTTTAAATAAGACAAGTGTAAATTAAAAATTTATAACACCCCCGACAAATGAAGGTTACAGTAACTAGAAAAGAGCTGATAACTTTCCAACGGCTGAACCGATTTTCTTGGATTATAGCTAAGAACACTCTCGATCAAGCCATCTTTCAAACAAAAAAAAACTAAATTAAAATCGATTCATTCGTTTAGCCGCTACGATGCCACAGACAGATACACAGATACACAGAGACACAGATACACACGTCAAACTTATAACACCCCTCTTTTTGGGTCGGGGGTTAAAAATAGGAATAGGTACCCTAGTCAAAGCAGGTACCTACCTATCTACCTACTTGTATGAAGCTATTGTATTCACCTGCCACTATCTCCAACAAAAAATACCTACTTACCTACTCAGACAAAGACAAGCAAGACAGACCTTTATCTATTTGGAAATTCATTTGTTAAATCCTACTAATATTATAAACGCGAAACTTTGTAGGTATATGTACCTATGGATGGATGTTTGTTACTCTTTCACGCAAAAACTACAGGACGAATTTGGCTTGAATTTGAAATGGAGATAGACTATACCCTGGCTTAACACATACCTAGGCTACTTTTTATCCCGGAAAATCAAGTTAAAGCATTGAATACATTTTTAAAGGACTAAACTTGTAAAATTTTATTAGAATCATCGCCGTAAAAGCACCTAGGAGTACATTTTCATTAAACTTTAGTATTATTATAAAAGGTCGTAAGGGGTGGTTCTGACATCAATGGCCGTACAGATTTTAATACCTACGTGTTTTGTTTTACAAAATTTTACCATCGGTTTGCTCCAGCAGCACCATCGGTTAACAATGATGATGATAATGATGAAGCACTAGCAGTAACAAATTTTTGTACCTACTAATTTAGTAGAAGAATGGTAAATGCTTCAGTCGGTAGAGTATCTACCTACTCAATAAGGTGAAAATAAGTAATAAGCATAAACATGAGGGCACAATGGTGCAAAGCAGATTTCTTTCGAATGTGCATTTCACTCGGAGTTTATCGTATTTCACCGTGGCCATAAAGATGCGGCGGCCAATGTGGCCGGCGATGCGGCGACATTGTAAGATGATGTAGCAGCCTCATCACAAGGGGGCAATCATCCTTAATGCGCGACGGCCACATACGTAATGCGAGTCATTGTCCCGCGTGCAGTACTTATGGAAAATTCGCGTTCTCAATTCAAATCTTCTCTCCGTCTCCTTCGCTCGCGGGGCGGAGCCGCCTGCGGCCAATGACGAAGTTCGAATGTGGCGACAACGTGTAAGGCGTTCGTTATTAAAGAAAACCTGTTCTAATGTTGCGCGCTTTAAATTAAATTTTGGTCCGTGTGTAATTATCTCATTATTGTTATTACGAATTCCTCGCTAAATACTCATCGCTTTCAAGGGAGATTGCCTCTCGAATCTGATACGAGGTGACGGTCACCTGAACGCGTCGATAACGAGCCACTCAACAACTTCACAAATACAAAAATATTCAAAAATCTCTTACGTCAATTAACGCGTAATAATCCTACGTTCTTTCACGTGGTCCACGAAAGAAGCTTTGTTTGAAAAAAATGCAGTACAAAATTGATTAAGGAACGAATCGGATTAAATTGGAAACCGATAGTGACGTTTCGAAATCACATTCATAAGTTTGTTCAGTATTACCTACTTTATCGATACGAACGGCGGTAATGGTTTTGGTTGAATTAATTTTAATGGGATTTTCACGGCTTATAGAATAAAAGTTGCGAAATGTGTTTATCACAAAAGTAATAAATAATAAAACGTTTTCCCTATAGTTACAGTTGAAAAGGCTTAGAATGACTTGCAGCTACCAAAAAGAAAATTATTGGATGAGAAGCGCACGCGCATCTAATAGCGTACCGCGCGTTTTTATGAATACCTTACTGAGCAGACACAGTTTTTGTAGAAAAGTTTTGTTCCCATCTTAGATATCATTAAAACTTGTTACTTTAAGAGACAATGACTCGAGGAAGTTAATTCACAATAATAATAACAATAGGATAGTCATGCTTGGAAAGGCATTAGTGGCAAACACGAGTAGCGATTTCCTTATTACCACTCTGATAAACATGAAAGGAGACAACGGTGTACCTACTCCATAGTCAGATCAGTTTGAAATAATTAATTAAATTAATTAGCTATGAGGTTTGTCGGATAAAGCTATTTTTTTGGTCAATTTTAATAGTTAGGAGTAACTAAAGCTTACCACTGTCTTGTTGATCGTACGGGCTCGACAACTCAGGCGGTTGAGGGATGACTTGGAAGAGCTCAGCAACATCCGGTGTGGGGTCCTTGCCTTCAGACCGGCGTTGAAGTTGGTGGATCTGTTCCATTTGCAAATGTTTGACTGAGCGCACGTGCTGTAGGAGTGGCAGTCGATGTGGTGCACCAAAGCCACATAACGCACATCGGTATACTCGAGGACGTTCACGTGGTATCCTTGAAGCACCGTCTCGTAAGTGTCTCAACAGTAGGGCGGCAGCCTCGTGCCTGGCTCCAGCGGCGTGCAGCTGCAGTTTGTGTGCTGAGTTTGTATAATAATCACAAGCACAACATCTGACCTGCACACCACCGACTCCCGCACCGCCCGTCCCTACACCACCACAAAACTTTAGTTTCCATTCGTTTCTCGGACCACCTTCTTTCACATGATTGACGTGTTGCAGCCTTTGTAGATGTTTATCCGTTTTGCAGTGTAATTGAAAATTGGCCTTTAAATTAGTTTTGTATGTGCATAATTTACAAACGTAGTGACCGGCTACTAATGCTAATATTTCCTGTTCTCTGATCTTTGTGCGATCTTGTGCTAGATGGTGACCCAACGCTTCCAGAGAATCTGTTGAAAAGCAGTTGCATATACAGCAGTGAAACGTTCTTTCTGGTTCTGGGTCCGCAGGTTCTGGCGGTGGTTCCATAGCCTCCGGATTTAAGCCAACGTCTAAATGAGCACCTAACTCTGGAGGCGATGGTCCAGGGCCGCCAGTCATAAGCTGAATCATCAGGGCCTGGTTGTATGCCATGTCCGCTAGAGCAGCCTCTGGGTTTGGTGGAGGAGCATCACTGCCATGAAAATGTAATAAACTCTCTAACTGCTGCTGACTTTGTTGCCTATGGTGAAGGGCAGACAAAGTCTGCATGTGTTTAACATTCTGCTGAAGGACAAGCATGTTATGAGTGTGCTTTTCCGATGTCATATGTATCCTTAAATTACGCGCAACATTGGTTTCATAATTGCAAACATCACATCGAAATGTTGGCTTTGGCTTCTGTCCCAAGGGAGAATGATGTGGTAGTGGAGGTTTATGTACACCCGGTGGCGTATGCTGGGCTGGTGGTAAACTTCCTTCACCGGGATTGCCACCATTCTGTAACTCTTGCATGTTATTTAGATGTTTGTCAGACTGCATGTGTATGCTTAGATTTCCTTTCGTCGTGGTAGAGTAATTGCAGACTTCACATCGGTAAGGTTTGTATCCACAGGTATAAGTTTCACCACGTGCTAATCGTGGATGTGGCTGACCAGCAATACAATAAATACAACTAGTTTCGGCTTCTGGATGCTTTTCCTTCATATGTATTTCTAAGGTTTCTTGATATTTGTAATGCCAATTACACTTTGGACATTTCAATGTTTTACAGGAATTTCGACTATGCATTCCAGCTAAGGGACCACCTAGTCTACCAGAATTTAAAATAAGCTCGCATTTTGGACAATCAGCTCCAGAAGGTCGTCCTCCAAGGTGATCTGGACATACTCCTATCGTCGTTCCGGAAAGAAAAGCGGGAGGAGCTGTTTGAAACGGTGGGGATGAATTAGGGCTACTACGAGGTTGTACAGAAGCATTTATTGTGTGCGGGTGTGCGACTGAGATCATGGAATGTTGTGGAATTAATGATTCAGCCATCGATCTAGGCGGCCTCCACGA
This sequence comes from Maniola jurtina, assembly GCF_905333055.1. Lineage (NCBI taxonomy): Eukaryota > Metazoa > Arthropoda > Insecta > Lepidoptera > Nymphalidae > Maniola > Maniola jurtina. Next base: position 9,128,638 of record NC_060037.1, on the reverse strand, counting down.
TGGCGGACTCGGTCTTCGATCATCACATGATCCATTGGGTAACATTGATTCATTTTCTCTGTCTGGCGTCAATACTTCCAGTCGCTTGTCCATAGAAGGGCTGGATAATTCTGATATATTCGCGGGACTACCTGACATCGAAGCTCGTGGTGGGACAGCAGCTCCAACTGGTTCTAAAAATGAGACTAGAGATTCTTTATCTTTTCCAACGCACTGAATGATTGCTGATGCATTTTCTCTCGATAGAGCATCTCTTTCTGTATCAAGTAACGATAAACTGTGATCCGATTGGGCATGAGCTACAAAAGATTTAGCGTATCCAAAACTCAATTTACAAATAAAACACATAAGTATCGGTTTAACCGGTACGCTAATAGGGCACTCCGGCACTGGAGACGTCGGTCTAGGAGCGTCTTTTCCTCCACGAAAACTAAACACTCGATAACTATGCATCACAGGCGCATCTGGCCTCGCTCGCGCTCTCTCTGCAGCCAGTCTTCCATACAGAGCACCATACAAAGATGGATTTCTTGACACGTAGAAAGCGCTCGCTATTTGCGGGAATTCGAGTTGTCTCTCCACCACGTTGCTATCTCGGCTATCGACTATGCACCCGGGTTCTATTTTGGGTAGGTCTTGCAAACTCGTTTCGCCCTCCGATATTTCTGGGTCCTCGATGATGTAAGCCGATCCGTCAGGGTTGTAGACGATTTTGCCATCGAAATGTTCCACATCGGAGGAGAGTGGTGGAGAGTCTCGGCGCGAGGTGAGGTCGACGGCGTCCGGCGCGGCGGGAGGAGACGTGGGCGCTGGCGCGGACGAGGGTGCCGGGGCGGGCGCCGCAGGGGCCGCGGGAGCGTTGCGCGGCTCCTCCTCTGGGCTCATGTCGCCGTCGTCGTCGTCGGGCTCGAGCGCAGCCGAACTCTGGGGATCGTCGCGCTTGCGGCGCCGCTTGCGCTCCGGAGGCGGGCCGCTAGCGGGGCCGCCGGGCTGCAGCGGCGTGGGCATGGCGCCGGGCGTCAAAGGCCGGCATCACATGCTCTCCTGTAATTTAAAAACCTCAATTAGATACTTTGCTTCATGCCAAAATATCTAGCAAACCTATTACTATTAATGATAACTACAGTTGTGGAACTACCAACTTTGTGTCTAAGTATGACGCAATGTATTTTTTTCTCACGGACTAGTTCAACTTAATAAGCTACGACAATTCATTCAATACATTTGTATAGGCCGACATTGTAAACGGAAATAGGTGGAGACGATCTTTTATATTCGACTGATTGTTTTTTGTTTTATTATTTTCAACTAAAAATAAATTTAAAAACAAAAGATTTTACAAATAACCCATACCTAGGTAAATTCAAGAGATTCACAAGTTAATATATACTTAATGTTGAAAGTTATAAAATAATAAAAGCGGTTGATCAAACGCACGTTTCCTCGGATGATAACTTACAAAATGAACCGATTGAAAGATCAAATTAAAATATTTGATAATAAGCGCTTATCTAGCTGGCATTTGCGCAAACAACTGCCATCAATTTATCCGAGTGACAGCCTGTCATCGCTGTCAAAAATGACATTTTTACAATTAAGCAACCAATATTACGGGAACTCTACAAACATACTTCTTACGTTTCTAAGATAAAAAGGATTATACGAATATCTTCCTTAATTCGTATGACATTAGAAGCACAAATGAAATACACGAAAATCGATAGCGTTACCAGTAATCTAGAATAAAAATTTGTTAAAAAATTGAGATTAAGCCATCATCTTAGTTATCTTGCGGGTTATCTAACAAACACATAGGAGCGTGTCCGACAAATTCTTACCTAAGTAGGTATACCTATAACGAAAGCTGACAGATTAGGGACATGACTGTTTATTTAATTGACAGTGTAGATTTTGATAAAAGGTAAACTAAGTTATAGGCTTGTTATAGGCTTGGTTATAAGTAGGTATTTAATGGCAGTTACAGTGTTAAAAATTCCCTGAAAAAAAAAGCAAAAAATGATTTACAACCGGTTCTATATAAATATATTATGGTATACAAATAAAATGCAGTTCTGATTAGTAAAATAAAATAACTTCTGGTAAATAAACAGGAAAATACGTTACTGGATAGATAATACGAATAGGTACGATAATTAATAATTGGTAGAGTTTTTAACTCATTTTATGCTCATTTTATAATTTATGACTAATTCGCGTATTTCACAATACACTAATCACTCTGACTAATGAGTGAATAACCACAGGATGCGTCGTTGATAACTAGATAATAAGTATGCATATTACACTAAAAAAATCTTTCATGTCCAGTTTACATGCGGTTTTTGGGTTAAAGGATTAATATTTTTTAAACAATGCTGCTAACGTAACGTGATTAGGTATGTTCTCTTTTTTTCTCCAACTAACCGTAGGAGTCGGTACAACAATAAAACAACCTTTCAGTTCAGTCCTGATCTATTGATGCTTATAAAGTAAGTACAAATAGAAATAACAAAAAAACACCGTTTATAGAAAAAATTTAAACTACTTATTGCGTGGATTTTTGAAACACAGTAGGAACTATTTGATTTTCCGGGATAAAAAGCAGGCTATGTCCGTTTCCGGGATGCAAGTTGTCATTTCACACATTTCGTCAAATCGGTTACGGGATGGACCGTTTCCCGTAACACAGCTACACACTTTGTACCTACCTATTTATAATATCAATATGGATCTACTTAAGAAGAGAAAACTAGAAAATCTAAGAATAGATAGCAGCCTTAATTAAAATAAATACTATGTCAAAATGTTGTGAATATTTCAACGTCATGTAAATGGAGCTTTACTCTACACCGGATGCCCATATTAAAGATAAACTATGCAAATTTTGAAATCAATTTTTTAACAATATAAAGAAGACCTTGGGACATTTTAATTCCAGTTTTAGGACCGCACCCATGCTCTTGTTTACACTCCTAACGGTCAAGTATGGACTCTTCAACATGATTAAGCGATAAATTGTTATAAGTATAACATGGGAATTTGATAACAATGTTTGTATTGAACCAAACGACAGTTATTTTATAGTATGAAAGAAATTCGTTGTCTGGGACCGAAGATACCAATAAAGGTACCTTTATAGTGTTTTCATTGTCTGTGCAAATAGGAATCCCACCAAAAACATTTCATGTAAAAAGTTAGCCAAGACTCACAAGTTCATAATGTTTTCATTGTTAAAAAGTTATGAGATCTCTAGTAGAGCCAAGCCCCTAGCTGAGCTTAGATTTGTGCTGGCCATGGGACCTATCCCAAGTCCAAAGTAATATAGCTCTTAAATGTTCTTGACTATATCACATTTATAACAATAAATAACAAAACACTCTACTTACAAGCTCTGATTCTACAAACCCTACATCTTGGTAAAAAAAAAGACGGCTTGGCCGTTTAATAACTTTTAACGTTTAATATGTTATGTCATGTAATAGTTTTACGAACATTAAACGGCCAAGCCGTACTTTTTTTACCAAGATATAGGGTTTGTAGAATCTACTAGAGATCTCATAACTTTTTAACAATGAAAACATTATGAACTTGTGAGTCTTGGCTAACTTTTTACATGAAATGTTTTTGGTGGGATTTCATTTCTTTTTGGCAGGTGCCCTAAATTTTTTTTGGATCTATTTCTTGTAGGTACATCATTTTCATGGCCCACTCTCTATCGTTACCTCTTTTTTTAAAAGCTTTTATTCAACTTGCAATGTACTCGTATGTAAGTATATTTGTTCGGGTGGAATCTTGCAACTCAATTTTGAAGCAGATATACCAAATTTCAGTCTTGTAGGACTTCAGGAAACACAGAGATACTTGGTACGTTTGATAAATCTGCCACGGACATCTTATCCTGTAAACTTTAGTATTCGAGCAACAGATTTTACAGATATGCATCTCATATACGAGGGGATGAAGGGAATTCTACCGACAGAATTTACAGATTTGCTTTTCCCATAAGAGTCGTAGAGGGGGGGCATTGCCAATTTCTTAATTTTCCTGTAGTTTGTATGCAATTTCTAGTCTACATACCAAATTTCAGCCTTCTAGGACTTTGGAAGTACCCTAGAATTACAGACTAGAAGTTTTGACTGCTAATAAATCTGAAACTATATAAGCTAGACAATTGATACTCAGTGCATTTAATAAATCTGCCAAGGACATCTTATCTTGAAAATATCAGCATTCTAGCAACAGAATTTACAGATTTGCTTTTCCCATAAGAGTCGTAGGGGGGGGCATTGCCAATTTCTTAATTTTCCTGTAGTTTGTATGCAATTTCTAGTCTACATACCAAATTTCAGCCTTCTAGGACTTCGGGAAGTACCCTAGAATTACAGACTAGAAGTTTTGACTGTCAATAAATCTGAAACTATAAAAGCTAGACAATTGATACTCAATGCGTTTAATAAATCTGCCAAGGACATCTTATCCTGAAAATATCAGCATTCTAGCGATAGAATTTACAGATTTGCTTTTCTCATAAGAGGCGTAGAAGGGGGGCATTGCCAATTTCTTAATTTTCCTGTAGTTTGTATGCAATTTCTAGTCTACATACCAAATTTCAGCCTTCTAGGACTTCGGGAAGTACCCTAGAATTACAGACTAGAAGTTTTGACTGTCAATAAATCTGAAACTATAAAAGCTAGACAATTGATACTCAATGCATTTAATAAATCTGCCAAGGACATCTTATCCTGAAAATATCAGCATTCTAGCGATAGAATTTACAGATTTGCTTTTCTCATACGAGGCGTAGAAGGGGGGCATTGCCAATTTCTTAATTTTCCTGTAGTTTGTATGCAATTTCTAGTCTACATACCAAATTTCAGCCTTCTAGGACTTCGGGAAGTACCCTAGAATTACAGACTAGAAGTTTTGACTGTCAATAAATCTGAAACTATAAAAGCTAGACAATTGATACTCAATGCGTTTAATCAATTTGCCAAGGACATCTTATCCTGAAAATATCAGCATTCTACCGACAGAATTTACAGATTTGCTTTTCTCATAAGAGGCGTAGAAGGGGGGCATTGCCAATTTCTTAATTTTCCTGTAGTTTGTATGCAATTTCTAGTCTACATACCAAATTTCAGCCTTCTAGGACTTCTGGAAGTACCCTAGAATTACAGACTATGAATAGTGATGATCATCAGTGAGGGACGAAAACGGCGTATTTTAGGTATCAATAAATCTGTAACCATAAAAGCTAGATATTTGATACTTAGTATATTTGGTACATTTGCTGAGGACACCTTATACTGAAAATTTCAGCTTTCTAGCGCCATCCAGACCGAAGTTATGACGGGTCGAAAATACGGCGAAACACTTCGAGAAAAAGGTACTACGTAGCGCCCCGGCCGCCGTTTGGCTCGTCTTGGCGGGGGCACTGCCGTGCCCCCTGATGTAAGTATAGGTTCTTTAAATTACTAAGTAGGTACTTACTTAGCTGATGTCTGTGACTTCATGCGCGTTGATTTAGTTTTTAATAAATCCCGTAAGAACTCTTTGATTTTCCGGGTTAAAAGTAGTCTATGCCCCTCTTCAGATCTTTAATCCATCTAGCCACGTAAAAAATATCGTAGATCCGTTGCGATATGATTGAAGGACTAAACAAGAAACAAACACACTATTGTGATTATTTGTGTGGAATATTTCCTTACAAATATGGAACGGCCGAGTATATTTTAATTGAGATTTTAATAGTACCTAATAGTTTTTTGATAACTAGGTGGGTCTGCCTATTGCCCACTGCATTACTTATGCTTTCAAGTGTGTAGATACATTACGTTATTATTTTATACTCAAACCTAGATTAAATTTTATATTTTACAGGTATCTTGAATAAGCCCTAATACGAGGTCCATTTAAAGCTTAGACAATTCAGTCTAGTTGCACCCTATAATGATACTTAGCTTCTATTAATTTCACGAAAAAATATAATTACTATCCATTATAAATGCGAAAGTGTGTTTGTTAATTTGTCCTTCAATCACGTCCCCACATGGCAACGGATTGACGTGATTTTTTGCATGGTTATATCTGGCGAGTGACTTAAGTTACGTTTAAACCCGGAAAATCAGAATTTATACGGGATTTTTAAAAACTTAACCCAAACAAACGAAGTTGCGGGCATCAACTAGTAATATAGATATACCTTTGTACCTACATCTAGCACTAGACACTTAACGAAAGAAAAATAAATAGCACTTAGCCTCTCAGCACCATTTACCTCGGAATATCTTAAGTGACATTGTAAAAAGGATTTAATTACACAAGTAATTACTACGTTCGTCCCAGACAGAGCAATTTGCAGATCACTCTCGGTGCTAATGTGTGTGCAAATTATAGAAAGAGTTAGTAATTAGAGTCGAGGTGAATGCGCTGTAATGGTCATAATCTTATGACGTTGGTTCCAGGATATAATATATTATAGATATAACTAGTTATTATGTTATGTAGAAAGCTAATAATAAAGAGAACTCGTTAATTTTTCAGGCCGGCAAGTTTTGATTTTTTATTCATGATTTCAACCGATTGCTGGCTCTTTACTAAACACGGGTATTCTTTCAGAATGATACTGTTATAATATTTTGATAAAAATATTATTTGAGGCTAAATTCACTCTACGTTGGCAAACTTCACACAACTTTGAGAACAATACGGTCTAAAAGGATCGCTTAGGAATGAAGGTTTCCTCACGATGTTTTCCTGTAACGTTAAAGCATATATTAAGTGCTTAAATTACTTTGTTCCCTTTTATGATGAATATCCAAGTAGGAAAATCAGATATGTTTAGGATTAGAATCAAGTTCTAATAAAAGTGGCCGAGAAAATATAAATTAGTATCTAATCTAAAACTAAAACTAGATGTCGCTAGATTTGTAATATTGATCCATAACGACAGATAGGATAACTAAAAAAAATTTTGATCAAAGAAAATCCAGTTAGAATTTTCGTCTTACTAGAATAGATTTAGACTTTAGAGTAAGGATAGGGGGCTTGTAAGGTTAACTACTTCATTCAAATTTTAAAATATTAGATTAGTATAGATCTGCAAGTTCTTTAAATATTTAGAGTTGGAAAATATAGTATAGGCATATTATGTTGCTGGTTTAAAACCCGTCCCCTTGCATTTACCTGACGTAGAAACTATAGTTTCCCATTGAATTTTTTCCTGTTAAGTACCCATTATTTTACATGGCTATAAATTACATTTTCATAATCGGTTTTGCAAATCGCTGTCACATTGGCACCGATTATCATTTTAAATGTTTAATGAAACACATGCTACGTCTCCCATCACAGTAGGCATGGTGTTATCAATTTGCACCACAACTATGACGGTAGCTAACTTTATACTAAGTTAAATATAAAAAATTACCTCAGTGTGTGTGAGCGTGAGAAACTGATGGGTTTAATTGTGTGCGCATACACCAACGTGTTTTTCATGTGTGAGTGTAATGGTATGTCCACACTAGATGCATTCAAATTCGTACAAATAACATGACGCGGGGCGATTCACTAACTCAGTGTCTAACACTGCATGATAGCAACCGATCTCATTTGACATTGGTTGGCTCTATATTATTGCTGCTTGACTGAGAGACGTAAAAATAATATGTCGTAGAAAACATTGAATGGATGAAAAATAAATGTCTTATGAGCTCAATGGCTATCATTTACTATTAGACACGGAGTTAGCGAATCAATCAAGATTATAAATCACGTTTATTATTTTCGACCAGAAAGAAATGTGATAACTCAAAAAATTCTAATTAGATACAAATTCTCATTGTTCGTCTTAAAACTAAATAGGTAGGTTTATTTATTGGGGGTCCAGACTTATCGCTGAGTTACCAAAAAATTTGCTAGTAATATCGTAGCACACAATGTGTGGATACCATTTGGTTTAATAGCGTCCCTGCAAATGCTCACACACAAGCTAAGTACCCGCATCAGATTAGTCACCCACAATAGACTTATTAAGTTCGTCATAATTAGGATTGCCATCCATAAGGGGTTTACGCGGATATATATCATGTATAGTCTCACTTATAGTTTTCTTCCTTACATACATTTTCGGTACATTCCTTAGGTACATTTTCGGAGAAACACGTAAGCGACATGATTTGCCCGGCGCTTTAGACCTTCTGGAGTTAGATTTTTCACGTGTATCACGTGTGTCAGTTCGCGGTAACAAGGTCGTATGCACTATGGCTCGGGTTAAAAGCAGGTGATAATTAATTGCACACTCGATAAGTTTAAGCTCCGGCTACACGCTCCGTCTTACCTGAGAGCTTACCTGCACAAGCCAGTTTGCGCAGCTAATACGTGTGGACGGCAAGAGGCTATCCTGCGCAGTATAAAAGCTGCTAAAGATTGGACTGCGTAGTTCTCGGTTTTGCATGTAGTAGGTATGTTAGATATTACTAACCATAGAGGCAGATATTAAAAATATTATAGTTTTGTATCCTTGATCAGCTTATTGGTTTATGGATACCCTAGTCATAATGAAGATGTGCGCTTTTCATTTCATTAATGAGGCTCCCACAATGTTATTGATAGGAACTGGTGAATGCTGTTTTATTCAATCATTCGATGTTCAATTACGATTAATAACAGTTTATTCATACGTTTAATCCGACTTGTTTATTTTATGAGAAAATTGCCAGTTAGGTTGGTAAGTAGATAAACATTATCAAACAACAATGCAAGTAAAAAACTTGAGCTGAGTCACTAACTCAAACGAAAAATATTTAAAAAGGAATCATGAGATCGCAAATATAACTACCCATATTATAAATGCGAAAGTGCATCTGTTCGTTGGTTTGTCCTTCAATCACACCGCAACGGAGCATCGGAGCAATGGATCGACGTGATTTTTGCATGGATAATATAGTAAAATACCTGAAGATTGACATAGACTACTTTTAGTATCCGAAAATCACGCGGACGGAGACGCGGTCATCATCTAGTAGTTTTAAAAGTTAATCCATTAAGAATGGATTTGTCTGAAAATAGGTAAGTACCTATTTTGTTTACTGGCTAGGTTTGTAGAACGAAACGTAAAATATCTTATAAGAAAAAAGAAGATAGGTAAGTACTTTTTAAATTCTAACTTTCAACTTCACTGTCTGATCAATTTGCGATCAACACCTATACTGTCTTGTTTTCAATTCTATACAATCTATAGATATAAAAGTTTATGTATGTTTGATTAAGATGATCTTTGTACAGTAAATTGTAAAATACAAAAGTAGAGTCACTCTACAGCGGGATGATTCACTAACTCTAACACTGGACATAGCTACCTAGCTCATTTGACATTTATTTTTAATCCATTAAAGGTTTTCTACGGCACAATATTTTAATTTCACTCAGTGAATGAAATGAAATGTAGAACAAACCAATCTCAAATGAGCTCGGTGACAATCATTCAGTGCTAGTCGCTAGATAGGTACCAGGTCTTAACTATTAAGGGGCAAGCGATGGGTCTGTCCGAGAAATTAGCTCTAGTATCGACTGTAGCTCACAAATAATTCATGAGACTACGTGAGGAGAATTTACAAATTTTTCGATTTTACCAAATTCGCAAAGCGACAATGTGCTACTTTAACTACGCGATGCGCTCGGTGGGGTGCTTCGAATCAGCACAAAAAATACCTAACTGATATTTTGTATGGCAGACCTCTTTCAGAGTAGGTAGTTACTTGTACATATTATATTATTTCAATAGTAAGTAGTGAGATAGCGATGTATCATATTAATTATCTTTGACTGGACTTTGAAATCCAGAAATTGTGAATACAAAACGAAGGCAAGTAACGAGACTGTATGCGGCAAACTACATCCATATTAATAATCGCTGGTTATTATGCAGGCCATCATTAAGTCGCCGGTCTCACGAAACCGCAAAACACTGCTAAATAATTACCCCCAACCCACTCTCTTCACGAAAACATCGTAAAAGCGCATTAAAGAACATCTACTTACTAAATCTCGTAAGAATTACAATAAGTAAGTAATAAACTTGGTGTTGTTGGATACCAATATGAAAATATCGGAAAAAGATTATTACGGAGAATAAAATTGAGTAAAGACGGAGCAAACGATTTACTTATTACATTAATAAGTGGAGGGAACGGTAACTAAAATGTTGAATGTAATAGAGGTAGTCTGATTATACGTGGGAACGTAGATAAAGTATGGCTACTACATGGTATAGTGCCTGGTTAGCGTTGTACAACTGTTACAGTTTACCCGTCCTTTTTTAGGGTTCCGTACCTCAAAAGAAAAAAAGGAACCTTTATAGGATCACTTTTTTCTCTGCCAGTCTGTCCGTCTGTCAAGAAAACCTATAGGGTACTCCCCGTTGACCTAGAATCATGAAATTTTGCAGGTAGGTAGATCTAATAACACAAGTAGGTAAAGGGAAAAATCCGAAAACCGCGAATTTGTGGTAACATCACAAAAAAAATGTATTCATAAACAAAATGTAAGATACCTAATAAGTGTACAGAGCCCTCGGTGCGCGAGTCTGACTGGCACTTGACTGGTTTTTTATGGACAACTCATGCTTTACCAAAAATTGACTACGCCAAAATTGATTTCACAAAAAAAAGACCTAATGTTTCCTAAGATAGTCTCCCTGTATCTCCTACTAGCCGATGCCCGCGACTTCGCCCGCGTGGATTTAGGTTTTTTGAAATCCCGTGGGAATTCTTTGATTTTCCGGGATAAAAAGTAGCCTATGTGCTAATCCAGGATATTACCTATCTCCATTTTAAATTTCAGCCCAATCCGTCCAGTAGTTTTTGCGTGAAGGAGTAACAAACATACACACACACACACACACACACACACACACACACACACACACACACACACACACACACACACACACACACACACACACACACACACACACACACGTACAAACTTTCTCCTTTATAATATTAGTGTGAAAAAAAAAATTGAATTATTGGATTGACGTATAATGTATATTATCAAGAATAAATGACTATTACTATGACTATGACTACCATATTAGAACAAATCGATAGAAAAACAATTTTAATACGAGGAGTAGTCGAATTTTAGTTTTGAACTAAATTTTGTTTGCACAAATTGGCCCGATTAACGACATGCTACAGCCAAAAGTGGTAAAAGGGTTAACAAAATTCTCAACAATCTCAAATCAAAATCAAAATAACGAATTTTTAATTATGTAATTGGTTCTTCGAACACAAAATCATTCCATAATCAGAGTCGAAAAGGATTTGCAATCGAAGATTAGTAGGTACAAATTAGCGTTCTATCTACGTATACCTACCTAATGGTAATCGACTATCTATCGATAGAGAAATAAATAAATTATGATGGATGTAATTTTGCTAGTAACAAGCCTATTAGATGCAAATATCCGTAATTTTCTTACAAGATCTCGAATAGAAATAAGAGCACATGTGGAGAAAGCTGTAATTAAAATGGCTTACACCAAAACAGTGACATTGCAGAATTCTCGAATGTGTTCGCTTGTAATTACAAAGCCCATGAGGCGAATGACGATAATCATGTCTGGCAATTAGCGAAGTCTAATTGAACTTTTCCATTAATTTGACTTAATGTAATTAATAATTAATTAAAGGTGAAATAAAACTCCAAGCAAAATAAGATATTCTTATAGATGATGAGGTGATTAAAGATACGGATCATATTATACTTAGGTTTGGCTATTTTTTGTAATTTTAATTTTGTTTGCTTTTATTTTGGAGTGCAATTACACAAACCTGATATACATTACTATACCTATATATTAAATCGGATTCAGTATATTTAATAATTTGAAGACGAATTTTCAGGAGAATCTAAGAATTTAACTTAACTTTTTTTTTAACTTTCTTAGATTAAAACGACACAAGCAAGATTATCTCTTGATCTAGCACACACACTACAGATGGGTTTTTGCGTAAACGCGTATCTTTTAAAACTGAACAAAATGACAAATTACATAGCGGATTTTGCATACGCAGCGACGCTATGCTCATTGCTCATCGATCATAATAATTTGTGACAGCTGTAATACCAATAAGACATTATTTGTAATGCGTAATCAATTAATGATAAAATTGATTTGTTTTGATGATTGGTCGCCGCACGAACGCGCAGGTAATCAGGCAGGCGCCACTCGACCGATATGCTCTTAGGAACCTTCAATTTGCGTCTGTAATTATTGCGGACCCTTCGATACTTATTTCTATTTTTTCCAGGCTTAATTGTTGCCACAGATGACTTTTTTGTCGAACCACCTCAAAGAGAGCGGAAAGGCATCAAACGGAGCGTCGAATTTGGAAATAATTATACATAAATAGTCCCTTGAGCGGCCGATTAAGACAATTTCCGAGGCAAATTGCCGCAGACGAGCATAATAGCACACGCGCTGCGCCGTCATAAATAAATCTGGATTACGTTTCTGTACAAGATTAAGATTGATTCGATCTCGATGCTTTCTGCTATTAATGGTTATGCCGGATAATGCCTCGATCGTGTTAAAATTTTAAATCATTATATTCCGTTTTTGTGCGTCCGATTTGTGAGATAATTACGGTCGACAAATTGCCGGCCGTCATTAAAAGATAACGGGTGGACGGTATCGGAGCCTCGTACGTAATTAATGATCGATACATGTGAAATAATTAATTAGCGGCCGGGTCGGATTGGATCCTAAGGCGCCCGAGGCTGGAACACAAAAAACAATGACGTGCGGTTTTGGTTGCGCCGGCGCCGCTGAAGCGGGCGACATCCGCTCTGTATGTCTATAATTTGGAAGGCCACGAATTACTTTTAAACTTATTTCCCAGCGATGAGCGTGACGACGACCCGCTAGAATGTGTCATTAATGATAATTTGAATGATTGTTATATTATTTTTCTTTGTGTAATTATGGATAATGTTCCAGATTTAATGTAAAACAATTATTTATTAGTATCAAATTGGTTTTGTTGAGACGAATCGTTGTACCTAAATGCCATAGTTCACGACACAACAAGTCTGTCTGTACAAGGCTTCACCTACACTGGCAAGTGGAAGGTGCCAAAAGTAGGCTATAAAACTAAGTAGGTAGGCTACTATCCGACGTGGGCTGTCTTAGCGGAAATAGGTCTAATAATAAATAAAAAATATTTTGTGATGTAAGTAAATTTCGACGAATCCTATAATCACTACTGATATTATATTGCCAAAGTGTGTTTGTTTATTGGTTTGATGATAATCACGCCGCATTGGAGCAATGGATCGATGTTATTTTTGCATGGACATACCTAGTTGAAGACATGGATCATAAACCTACGTAAGTACCTACTTTTTTAGCCCAGGAGATTAAAAAGTTCCTATGAGATTTTTGAAAACCATAATTCCACGCGACCGCAATCCTGTGATCATCTAGTCTAGTAGGTAAAGTTACTAGTTCTAATAATACAGAATTTTCTTAAAAATAAACACGTGATTAAATTAAGATTCGGCAAGCAGACAGATCGATACGAGTGGGTACGAATAAGTAGGTATGTTCCAATAAGCAACGATAACCTTTATTTGCTCAACATCGCTGAGAACTGCGTTATCGCTAACAATATCTACCCATCAGTTTCGTAAGCCGATAGCAATTAAAATTCCCACGATTTCCACAATATTGTAATTTGTAGTTCCAAATCAATAAGAGCTAAGTCGCGATCGGGATGCGTGTGCGCAATTAAAATGAAACCTACAATCAGCCCCAGCGGCCATGTTTGTACACGGACGATGTTAATAGCATTCTGTAATTACATACCAGTATCATGCTATCGTTGCTTCTCGGAAGGCTGATCAAATTAATAGAACGTATTTAGGCGAAGTATTGTTATAGCAACGTTGGGACATTTTAAATCAAACTAATGTATACCATGTTCCATCCCAGATTAATTATGGTTCGGTGTTTTTAATATGAAATAATAGGAGATTAGAATAGATAGAACTAGAGTAACCGATATGACAAAGACCAGTGGGTTGCAACAAGCAACAAGTTTAGCAAGCTGAAGTGGCAATGGACAGATCACATCGTTTGAAAAACCGATAAGTAGATGGCAATTGGTAGGTGCTGGAATGTCAATGGATGAAATGGATGCTTGGAAGATCTCCCAATTAGGTGGGCAGACGACATCAAACGAGTCGCAGGGAGCTGCTGGATTCAGGCGGCGCAAGACCGTGGCGTGTGAAAGTCCCTACAAAAGTGGACGTCAATTATTTGACCTAGATGAAAATGATGACATTTTTAACATTATCATACCTATATATTATAGGTACATATTTTATATTTGAAATCGGTGTAAAAATGCCTGAAATAAATGACTATTATTATCATATTGGTTACATACCTATTTGAAAACCTCAAACTTTTTAGTATTAGTACTGTAACTAATAATAATAATCAAGCCTTTGACTCTGAAGACCTGAATTTTAGATTATTATCAAATATTTCGTAGGTATTTTTACAAGTAAGTCTAGATAAAAGAAAATGAATCTAAAATTATTTTAACAACTTATTGAAATAAAAATAGAAAGATTTTTATTCTAATAAACCTTTACGTGGGCTCTACACTCGCGGCGCGAAGTCGCGCCGTTATTTCGCGCCGTGAATGTATGCCGCGATTCACGCGTGAACTGTGTCCCTCCACACTCGCAAATCTTCACAGTCTTGTTCGTGACTATGGACGAAACCCTTTGTCGCGGACCAAAAACCGACACTGATCGGGAAAAGGCGCGAAGCGCGAACCCGAAGGCGTGAAAACATCTACACTCGTGATTCGCAGTTGTCGCGGGCTTTCGCGGCCGTTCGCGCCGCGAATGTAGAGCCGGCTTTACAAATAGGCAACTACTTTTGAACCGTCAAATTGCTTTACCACTGGTTCGGAATGCCTGTTTATTCGGGTGTGTAGCTAACCTAAATTTATCTAGGTGGTAGATGTAAAAATATCTAATAACGCACGACATTGTCGCAGCATCTCAATATATTCATATGTTTAGGCACGTACGTACCTACTCCAACCGCGGAACTAGCGGCCCCACCTCCCTGCCGCTATATACGGAGAGAATATCTAAATTCAATTACAAAAAAGGCTTCTCTCCGAGGTGTGCCACTGCACCCGCGCCTCCTCCGAAAAGGGTGTATAACAACTCAATTTCTCCATATTATTAAGACGATGGGGTGCGGGTAAGTTGGGGTGGCGCGGAGCACAAAAAGAATGCTAATTTGAAATTCCTATTGCCGTGTTTGTATGCGCGCGCGCTTTATATATTATCTTTCGCGTAACAAAGGAGAATGCCACCCGAGTACGTAATTTCAATCTAATATTCAATTTGAAGAAGTACCTATCGTGGAGCTTCTTATGCCATCTTTTATTTTTTTACACAAATCTAAGCGTTATTCTTATAACATGGAAATTTCCAGCATTTTATTGGGGATGTATATTTTTATAAGTTATTTATATGAGTGTACCAGATATTATTGTCTGAAAAGATTTCTTAACAGCTAGGTATAGCGAAAATTCTGATGAGTCATCAACCTCTCAATCAGATAGGATAAGATTAGTACTCGTATCAAGTAACACATACCTAGTATAATATAATACCTAATGCTTGTATTTGGAGTATAAAAATGTCTCTGGTATCTATTTTATTCTTTACTAGATGATGTTCGCGACTTTGTCCGCTTGGTTTAAGATTTTTAAGAATCCCGTGGGAACTCTTTGATTTTCCGGGATAAAAAGTGTCCTATGTCCATTTATGGGATGCATCATCATTCATGAGATCCAGAGCAGAAAATAATTTAAAATTCCCGCCTATTTTTTTATTTATATATATTCAGTTTGAAATAATGGATACAAAAAGTAGTTTTATTATGCCAGTTAGGTGATTGGTTACACCGACTGAATATGCATATAACTGTTCCGTGTATATTGTATATTCAGGGCTGTCACAATATGACCAAAAGTCTGTATATTATATTATGTAAGTATATTGCTTTATTATTATTTTCTTTAGATGAAATGAATGAGATTGAAGGTAAAAATAATAGTTTGTTTTAAATAGACAAACATATATTACCTACGCCACTGTTTTGATATGAGTATACCTATATTTTAAAGAAAAATAAAGTTAAAAATGTTAAAATTCACGTACAGATTATATTTCATTGTAAAAATTGTAAATGCTTCAAAATTAAGGTAGGTAATAAAGAAGGATTTTTTAAATGAGTAAAAAGCTAACAATATATCTCTCTCTGAATTTGTATTCCTCATTTTTGGGGGTCGTGACCCCATCGTTATTCCATTAATCACAATGATAGGAGTTTTTTTTTGCGATTATAATACGGTGATATTTTGTCGTACCTACACCTAACCATAACGTATCGGTATAACAATGAGTAAAAATATTTTTTTTTGGCAGCCCTGCACAAAACGATCCGGCTTGTCGCGTGATATATAGGCATCGAACTAAATAAAATTATTTAGTTTATTGTTTAGAACTTTTAAAACTTTTAAAGTCAAGGATGTCGATAGGTCTTCAATTTCAATTATACTCGAACACGATTTAAAACGTCGTGATAGTAAAATGAGGTAAGGTCATGGTTTGTTCTTTTAGGAATTATTTTAAGGCTAAAAGGTGCTAACCCTACAAAAACGAACTTGAGAAAAATGTTCCTGTATACTTAAACATCGAAAGTTGATATGATTAATGAATTATTACTGTCTGAGAACTATAAGAAATGGCCAAGTTATCTCAGAAGTCAGAACATATACCTACATAATATGGGAATGGGACTTACTTCCCATTACAAGCCCTTTCTTTTCTAGCCATATAAGTAGATATGTACATAATATATATGTATAGTATTTGTTGAATAGTATATTATTACATAAAGTAACCTGCATGTGGGTACTATCGCCACACCACCATGCAAGGAGCTTGTAATAGGCGAGCGAATTACATCGATACGCGGTGTGTTGTGAAACTGACCTGAATACACAGCAATTTTAGACATATATAAATATAAATTATATTGTATACAAATATATTATATATATTTTAATACATACAAAAGGGTATATTCTGACTCACTGAGGTCTCACTTCTCATCGGTACAACTGTCCAAAACTCATAACTTAGTTATCCTAAGCATGTATAAAAACAATAAATATCTAAAAACGAACTTACCAACGGCACTCCAAAACCCTTGGACCTAGAAAGTTAAAATTTTGCCCCAAGGTTTCCTTTATTATAATTGTAGACTAGACAAGAGATCTGGCTGGATTTTTCCAAATTCCCACAGGATAGGAAATAAAGAGGATTTATATTTTCGTCGAGCGAAACTGCTGTTGAATCCAAATGACAAAACGGAACTCTATTAATTTCACTCTGCTGTTTGACTGTCATAAAAATACCTAAAACATTTAGGTACTTACTACTTAGGAAAGTACACCATAATAATCAATTACAAATACATTTACAGTACAGTATTATACAGTATACAATTTAATAATCAATCAATAACAAATGAACAAGACTATCGATCGATATACTCTCCCTAGAGTAGGTAGGTAACCTAGGTATTCGTCAGACCAGTCCTGAGAATGCATTTAGAATGAAACAAAAGGCTATTAAAGCACTTCAATCATACCTTGCATAGCAGTGCGTAACTATAATTGTTTTGAGGATGCAATGTGTGTCCGATATCGAAACGATTGCATAGTTAATAGATATGCTTGCTACTGTGCCTTTGTGCCTATCAAATGAGGTTAGAATTTATAGAATCTTATTGCTCTATAATTCTTTATCAACTTATAAATAATCCAGTACGTAATGTTTTAAGAGAATGGTAACAAAAAACGCACAAGCACACAAACAACGCATATGTTATCGTTTCGGATTGGTCATGGGTAAAAAAAAACTAATTTGTTGATAAAAAAATAATATATAAATAAAATAAAAATTAACAAAATATTCACGAAAAACAAAATATTATAAATGCGAATTGCGAAAGTGTGTCTGTGTGCTAACTTTTCACAATCCGTCCGTTTAAAAGTATTTTATAAAATTTTTGGTACAGCGTTAACGTAGGTAGGTACATCCCGAGGACGGACATAGGCTACTTTTTATCCCGGAAAATCCAATCTCCCGCGGGATTTTCAAAACTTTAATCCACGTGGACGAATTCGCGTCCACTAATAATTGATTTTTACTGTTTAAGTAAGAAGTGATATTATGTGTAGGTATATCAAAGGTTTTACTTACTATTAATTAAATTACACACTACGTTTCATAATGTGATATGTAGCTGACAATCGACCGGTGCCGCTGAGTATTATTTTTAGTCTTTACCGTGTTCAGAAAGCGTGCGCGAACGTTTTGCGATAATACCTACTCGGTGACGTGTCTACTGTCTACCACGCTTGTGCACTAACCATAACAGAACATTCGTTCACAGGTATGAAGAAATAAGTACTACTATTATTCTAGCTTAAAGCATAAGCAGGTATTGATTTGCTTTTATAATATGGTTCCAAAAGAATTTTTAGATTTGCCACTCGACATTGTGTAAAAACACACATACCTACCTGTAAAGTCGAGGCTATTACCACTATTATTTACAATTGATGAATTCCTTGATAAGATGCGTGGAAGAAACCGGCTGAACCCTCAGATGCCCACAAGATGGTGTGGACAATAGTGTATGTGCATGAAAAATCCATGTATTTTTTTTGAATTTTCGTTTCTGATGTCATTTTGTTCTATTTTAAAAGACGCGTGTGCACGAAAATACCCAATCTTTAGCATATGTGCTAGCCAAAGGGATACTCTATTTAGCTATGTGATTTTGATCTAAAAGTACTTACAGCTAATTTTTTAACAAAATTTAAGTTTAATAGAGTCCCCTGAAAGCTTGTGATTTTTACATAGCGGAATTTACATGCGTGGCGACGATATTGTAACATTTTATGAATGAGCTGTTTCTTATCGGCTCTTCTTAACAGAATGTGCAGTCCGAACCGTGGCAGAGTCATTCGTACCATAAGAGACAATAGTTGTCCTACATACTATTAGGTACATTTATTTCAAATGAATTTTGATTTTAATATTTGGTTGAGGGCACGCGATAAAACTAGCACCTTGTCTTCAAAGAATTTGCACACTAGACTTGTCGACAAGTCAAAAACTAGTTTGGATCTCATGCAAGTACCTATCTACTGCACAAGTTTGTAGCAGTGGAGTGACATGTGGCCTTTAAACTCAAACTCAAACTCAAATTATTTTTATTCAATTAAACTTTTACAAGTGCTTTTGAATCGTCAAAATAATCTACCACTGGTTCGGAATGCTGTTCCTCTTTACTAGAGGCACAGAGTAAGTATGATATATTATTACCTACTAGAAGTCAGACATTCAGCAGACGTAGTCATTTTTAGGGTTCCGTACCCAAAAGGTAAAAATGGAGCCCTATTAATGTCACCCTGCGGTCTGTCTGTCCGTCCGTCTGTCTGTTCACGTGTCACAGGTCTCTAGCTCGTAGGCGAAATGAGTTACAAACCTGAAATTTTGGTATTTGGTGTAGAACGTTGATTATGTATACAAGAGTTAATGTAGTTTTTGGAGTACTAATGAGGTGCCAATGTGGAGGCCAAAAACAATATGAAGAACGGTTTATGTGGCTTATAAATGAAATTATTTTTTAATTTTTAGTGTTTGTGGTTACTGAAGTCGGTTTTATTTTGATTTTAAAATTTCACTGTTTATTACGATGTTCTAGCTCCGAAAAGAAATATTTCATAATACCCAAAATACGATGTTCATAATTATGTACGGAACCCTAGACGAGCGAGGCCGGGCTCGCACTTTACCGGTTTTTTGTTTGTTGCTTAAATACATTTTAAGCAACAGGTGTTAGCAATCGACGCGCACGTTGGATTTCCAGACATTTGACAATGAGCACATTGAAAACACATCCCATCGCGTATACATCTTACGAGTAGCTTTGCATTCGATTGGACATTTTCTATTGAATGTGATAAATAATTCCGTACACTGTACCTACGTCGAACTCTCCTTTTTGTTTTGTCTGTTAAAAATAAAATTAATATCATTGTAAACACAGCCTTAAGTTGTAATTCATCAGGCACCCACTCCCGAGTATAAAATTATAAAATATAAACAACAAAAAAAAGACCAGAGATAAAAACGACATTGTCGCATGATAAATGATCAGATTTAAATTTAGGACCAAGAGCTAAGGTTCCAGCACCTTATAACGAACGCGACGAGCCCCGTTTATAATTATAATTAATATTCTTACAGAATTAAAGTGGTCGACCGGAAAAAAAATGAGATTCGACGCGAGAATTAATAACAAACAAATGGGCTACCTGCCGCGTTTTTTGTGGGCCCCCACAGGTAAGGCCGTGATGATGAAAGGAAATCATATGCAACTGTCTTAGATTTTAAACAATATTGCCTGATTTTGACACGGTTGCACCTTTTTTTGTACCAAACAGCGGCTCCATTCATAGGAAACATCTTTACGAGTAAACAAGGAAAAAACACACGTCGCCACTACTTGGCAAAAGATGGCGACTTCATCGTACAGTTATTTGCGAAGGCTTTAATCAAACACACGTAGGTATAAAGTTGAAAGCTCGAGCGTCATATTTCTTTACGGGTGTGACTGTGACTTGTTGGAAAAGAAAACAAAAAAGCTGCATTGGTAACAAGAAACCGGCGATTCGAAATTCGGGACAAAGGAGAGGAACTCTCTAAACGTGATACCATAATGACAAAACAGAAATATGATTTCGATTAAATTGTGCGACAGAGATGCTTTGATTGGCTCTCTTAACGAGTGGGAGAGGGATAGATTGCTAGTTAATAATAAAAATATTTTATTTGTATAGTGGGGTAAAACACCCCCGCTGTGGGCTGTTTGGTCGGGCCGGCATCCATCATCATTATATTAACCGATTTAACACTTTTGAACAGATTCCGATGTCGGTTGGTGGTAAATTTATACTGGGGACAAAAGTGCAGATGAAACACGAAATTTAGTGACGATAAGGGGATTCGCTTAGTTATTAACCTTCAACGAAATATAGATTATTACCACTTTCATCTAGATAGTGAAGAAGTTTTGATCATAATATTATTATATTGGCAAACTGTTTTTTTCATAGTAGGTATTGCCACGTATTGATGTAAATGATGTGAAGGTAACCATTTTGGGAAGGTCTACTGCATAATTTGTTTTGTTTTACTTAATCACATTTTTTTATGGATCAGCCTCGTTATCTAGCGCGGAATTGCAGCCAGTATTCTTGGCACTTGGCACTCCACGTGGGCATAATTGTACAGTAAATAGACCAAGTTTTCTTAAAGTTTTATTGTAACGTTTTCAAAAAAAAACCTTCTTTCTTTTTTTTATCTTGTAATACTCGCACATTACAAAAAGTTATATTCTCACACAAGCAATGCCTTTCGTACAGTAATTGATTTAATTAGATATTTATATTGGTAGCCATGTTAAGCAACACTAACTGATTACTGACCCAGTCCACACAGTACTCTGTATGGGCAGGAGGATGATTAATACTCGAGAGGAAACTGGGCCAAACTAATTTTCTAGTCAGTCAACAGCGTCTCAACTTGAATCTGTCTTGAGCATTGAATCACAACGTTTATATCCTTCCTATTTAATAAGCAAAGCTATTTTGCTACTAGAATAATTATGATAATTGATTTCAATGTTTTTTAAATTATGATTTCTCTCTATGACTGATTCATCACTTATTTATTACTGGATAACGCCGCAAGTTCGTCCGCGTGGATAATATGGGTTTTTAAAAGTCCCATTTCTTAGATTTGCTGGGACAAAAAGTTGCCTATGCCTGCCTCCGGAACGCAATAGGCTTGAATACAATCACACCAAACAGTAAATAGGTAGGTACTATGTGCAGCCTAAAATGGAGCGTGCCTGCCTGGAAGGTGCCAATCTTTATATTTTTCTTCAATGGGCCGTGAAAAGTTAGGTTACACAGACAGACTTTATTAAAGTCAATTAGTATATAATTATAATAATTATAGATGAGAAAATAATAATTTGGCGCTTGTTCAGACCATAATGGCACAGTTTGAATTGTAAGTCTTACATCCTGTTATTCCGTGGGAGGCTTCGGCCAAGGTTAGTTATCATCTTATCTTGGACTGCATAACTTTTTACTTGGCTTAGCAAACGGAAACCTGCCACCACGTCGTTAAGAAGGTTATTTCTGTGCATTAATCATAAAAATATGAGTAGATAAATAATTTATATGACTCGATATGTAATTGCAACAAAATCCTTTACAAATAACCGCAAATTCTTAGCGATCGACTGGGACAAAAAGTGCTCTGCTTTTGGTCGTATGTCTCTAAGCAACTCGCAACTCATATATGGAGTGCGTCGGCCATTACTTCATTACATTTTTTTGCCTCAATTATTATTTTCCAATGCAGCATTAATTGACATGTAACTAACTTGTGGGTACCTCATTATGAATCTCTATTTATTATATTCACAGACAAAAAGTTGTTACAGGCGAAGTATAGGTACCTAATAGTGTAGTTGCATAGTAGGTATCTACTCAGGAAATGTAATTAAATGAAATGATGCATGTCATATTAAACCATGGGTATGTATTGATATGCAAAGTTGGTTAATACAGTTGCGGCCGATCCCAGACTCTCCCATGCTGTTGTTCACAAATTTTTGTTCACTAATCAATAAGATTTGACCCTAATACCGATACATTCAGCTAACAATAGAATTTGCCTTCAATGGAACGTTTTGTTTCGACTACAAAAGTATTTAGTTATTTGTTTTGTAAGTTAAGCTCGGGATACATTTGACTAGATCATTACCTATGGATATGATGAATAGTTATAAGATGAGCTTACGGATGTCAAAAAGTTCGTGAAAATATCCCCTACATTGCTGCTTCTCGGAGCGATACTAAAATATGTTTTCGTGGGAAACCTTCAATGGATTAAAAATAAAATCAGACAAGCGGCTGTGTGATCGGACGCGTGGTATTTTGCTCTCCACATTGCCTATGACAATGAGTTAATCGAAGACTAGCCGATGCCCGCGACTTCGCCCGCGTGGATTTAGGTTTTTCAAAATCCCATGGGAACTCTTTGATTTTCCAGGATAAAAAGAAATTTCAGCCAAATCCGTCCAGTAGTTTTTGCGTAAAGGAGTAACAAACATACACACACACACATACACACAAACCTTCGCCTTTATAATATTAATAATGTGATTAATGTGATAGGTAGGTACAAGACAGGCGTCGGGCAATGCGACGAAAGTAACCAAGGATTTTCTGGAAACACGCTCAAGTCTGGTGCCAACACGAAAAAGAAGATTGAAGAGAGGTGAAGATTGTAGTTGTAGCAAATGCTGCAGAAAATAGGCGGTAAATCTCACAATCATAAAAGTTTACGGTCCCTATAAAAAACCTCAAGTATACACTCCGAACATATTAGTGTCATATAAAGCCACGAAGGGCATCAATTTCGCAACGTTCAAGTACCAAAGCCAATAATTAAGACGGTGATTAAATCTCGGGATAAAGCTCATTCCGTTAATTACTCCCTAAAGCTACAGGTTCTTCGGCCTCGGTTTTTGCCATCGACATAATTTAATAAGCATATTAACCGGGCCGATGCCATAGATAAGTAACTCGCTTCGGGCGGTTCTTGCTAATATACCGTATAAAGTTTATACAACGACAGTAAAGAAATTAGTGTAAAATTATTCGTATACTTCCGTGGTTCTAGCAATATGTGGTTTATGCAATTTGACTTATTTCATCGATTTTTTTGACTAAATTATTTAATTTTATTCCTCTTTAAGGCTCTACTTTTAGGAGTAATTAATATCACCGTTAGTAAATTGAGCTTAGTACCTACTCTTATCACAAAATAATATCTTAAATAACAAAATTGACAATCAGCGATTTTCTTAAAGTCAAAACATCACGTATTAGTTACCAGAAAAGTAACTGACAAGAAGTGTAACTAACTGTACGTAGAAATAACAAAAACTGTAAGTTTTCACATATCATAACATTCATAACTAAATAATGGGCAGTCCTGTTGCAAAACTACCGTTGTAATTTTAATTTCCAACGGTAAAGACCTGCAAGGGTGTGATAGCATGCGCAATATAAACTTTGATACTGCGGGGGTCAAAGAGGAATGACCATGTAAACGTCTAATGAAAGCCAGGAGATGTTTCTGACTCCAATCACAGTTGTTCAAAACACATTCACATTACAATCAATTTAAGCCCTCACATCGTCCGGTCTACGACATTGCGTCTGCCGGGCTATCTCTGCGTGTGGCTCCTATCTCTTTAATAAGGATACTTTGAATGAATCGGCTTTCCTATTACGCTGAAAGACTTCACTACTAACTTACAATCAACTTAATGAATATGATTTTTGTTCTATTTTTGAAAAAGTGAACTCTCCTGTGAAACTGTCAATTTTTTAGTTAGTGAAATTGTGAACTGACCCATCGATATGAAATCTAGGTGCGCTCTAACCAACAAGTTTTTATTTTAGTTAATTTTTTTATGTGTAGGTACTTTTCTTCTCAACCGCGGAACAAACTTACCAAAATTACTAAACCAGTTTAAGTAGTTTGATGCAATTTCTCAGATAGGTTTTCAATGATTTGGCTTTTTCTGGAATTCGATCACTTTGCTTGTACTAAGGTACTTAAATGTAATTTAACTTCTGCAGCTAGGGGTTTTACGTTTGGTGAATATGATAAAGTACAATGAAGAAATGTTCATAGAATGCCAAAGAACACACAGGAAACGGAACAACTAATGGTTATTGTGTAAACCGTAATATCCTATTGCCGTTCATTAGGATGTGGCAAATAGAGGTGCGCTATGACATCGCCACAAAAGACTTCCATTAGCATCTCATAGGCTTAATTAGACATCCACGTATCGGGCGGTCGCCCACGCCAAAGCGCGTCCGCCTGTGGCAATCAAATTAGAAGCCGGCAAACAATGCGGCCGACTGGACCGTGCCACCCCACGACAAAACGTTTTCTCGCAATCTTCGATCACCGGATTAAGGGTAAGTCTCGTCTCGCACGTTTTATCTCCGATTGTCCGCACTTAACGCACACTTTACGCCGAGTGCCCCTCGAGAGGAAATTGAAAGCGATCGCTTTCCCCACTATCTTATCTGTAGTGTTACACTAATTAATCGATGTACCAGGTCCACGAGTCCACGACGCTCGTCGTTAGAGGTAAATAATACGTACATTGAAGCGGGCCGTGATTTATCGGTGTGAATAGACAAAAGTGTCGCGGGCGGAGCGGCCGGGACAATGCGATGGAATGTCGTCGCGAGCCGGTCGCTCGCCGCGCTCGTGCTGCTCGTGAATGCGGATTATTAATAACTCGCCCGCTCTTCGGCTCGTCACGGCTTGAGCGACTCGCATCCCACTCCTTGCCTGAAGCGTCCAGTCCACCTGTGCTATATGACCGCGCCTTAATTTATTCACGCTTTTTAGGGTTCCACCGTAAAGTAATCCTATTGTTTCATCCAGGCCATCTATCTGTATCTGTATTTCATAGCCATCTCAAATTAAGCACAGCTATGAAACCTGCTATACAGGGGCATTTTTTGAAAAAAAAAAAAAATAGAAACAGCTCATTCTGAGTATGAAAAGCGAGAGGTAAAAAATAATTTCATTTATTCATTTACGTTGATGTAGTTACTACATTATTATGACAATGATGAGGTAAGCCTAAATCTAACATTAGGTAATAATATGAGACTCTGTTAGAGCACTGGTAATGGGTATTACATTCAGTACTAGATAGGTAGGTACTGAGATAGTGATATCTACCTCGTTGAATAGGTAAGTATGTATCATAAAAGTGTTACGAGGATTCTTGTACTTACTTAGATTTTTTGGGAATAAATAATAATATCAGGGGGCACGGCAGTGCCCCCGCCAAGACGAGCCAAACGGCGGCCGGGGCGCTACGTACCTTTTTCTCGAAGTGTTTCGCCGTATTTTCGACCCGTCATAACTTCGGTCTGGAAGACGCTAGAAAGCTGAAATTTTCAGTATAAGGTGTCCTTAGCAAATTTACCAAATATATCAAGTATCAAATATCTAGCTTTTATGGTTACAGATTTATTGATACCTAAAATACGCCGATTTCGTCCCTCACTGATGATCATCAAAACCTCTACTCAAAACCTCTAAGGTACTTCCCGAAGTCCTAGAAGACTGAAATTTGGTATGTAGACTAGAAATTGACTACAAACTACAGGAAAATTAAGAAATTGGAAATGCCCCCCCTCTACTCCTCTTATGGGTGAAGCAAATCAGTAAATTCTGTCGCTAGAATGCTGATATTTTCAGGATAAGATGTTCTGGGCAGATTTATTAAACGCATTGAGTATCAATTGTCTAGCCTTTATAGTTTCAGATTTATTGACAGTCAAAACTTCTAGTCTGTAATTCTAGGGTACTTCCCGAAGTCCTAGAAGACTGAAATTTGGTGTGTACACTAGAAATTGCATACAAACTACAGGAAAATTAAGAAATTCGAAATTTTCCCCCTCCACTCCCACGTATGGGGGAAGCAAATTATTTGTAAAGTCTATCGCTAGAATGCTGATATTTTCAGAATAATATGTCTTTGACAGACTTATCAAACGTACCAAGTATCAATTGTCTACCTGTTATGGTTTCAGATTTATTGCCATTCAAAACCCCTCTAGTCAAAAGTTCTAAAGTACTTCCCTAAGTCC
Source organism: Maniola jurtina (assembly GCF_905333055.1). Taxonomy (NCBI): domain Eukaryota; kingdom Metazoa; phylum Arthropoda; class Insecta; order Lepidoptera; family Nymphalidae; genus Maniola; species Maniola jurtina. Next base: position 9,101,681 of record NC_060037.1, on the reverse strand, counting down.
TAGAAGACTGAAATTTGGTATGTAGGCTAGGGATTTCATTCAAACAACAGGAAAATAAACTTTTCCCAGTCTGTACATTTAAAAAATGTGTTTCCTGAACAGTCCTAAAAGACTGAAATCTGATATATGTATCTGCTTTAAAATTGAGTTGCAAGATTCCACCCAAAAAAACATAGTTACATACATTGCAAGTGGAATAAAAGCTTTTAAAAAAAGAGGTAACAATAGAGAGTGGGCCATGAAAATGATGTAGGTACCTACAAAAAATAGATCCAAAAAAAAAATCTAGGGCACCTGCCAAAAAGAAATGAAATCCCACCAAAAACATTTCATGTAAAATGTTGCCAAGACTCACAAGTTCATAATGCTTTCACTGTTAAAAAGTTATGAGATCTCTAGTAGAGCCAAGCCCCTAGCTGAGCTTAGAATTGTGCTGGCCATGGGACCTATCCCAAGTCCAAAGTATATAGCTCTTAAATGCTCTTGAGTATATCTCATTTATAACAATAAAGAACAAATAACTCTACTTACAAGCTCTGATTTTACAAACCCTAAATCTTGGTTAAAAAAGTACGGCTTGGCCGTTTAATGTTCGTGAAACTATTACATGACATAACATATTATATTAAGGTCATAAGGAATAGTTTGTTCGACAATTACTAATTTTTATTATACTTCATGATTGTCGCACAAGCTATTCCGGGCTTAAATGTCATATCAGATAAAAGTACCACGAACATTAAACGGCCAAGCCGTCCTTTTTTAACCAAGATTTAGGGTTTGTAAAATCAGAGCTTGTAAGTAGAGTTATTTGTTCTTTATTGTTATAAATGAGATATACTCAAGAGCATTTAAGAGCTATATACTTTGGACTTGGGATAGGTCCCATGGCCAGCACAATTCTAAGCTCAGCTAGGGGCTTGGCTCTACTAGAGATCTCATAACTTTTTAACAGTGAAAGCATTATGAACTTGTGAGTCTTGGCAACATTTTACATGAAATGTTTTTGGTGGGTAGGAATGACCGCGAAAATGTTTAGCAAATAGCATGTACCTACTTATTTAATAAGATGTTCTTACTTCTGACCCGTATTTGACCGGTGTTAAATATTGTCTCAATGGCCAAGAATTTCCACCATACCGTTCCCTTATTTACCTACTCATATTATGCAAATAACATTAAATATATATTTTCCCCAAAATTCGCAAATAACGATATTCTTAGTCCTTGCCGATTTCGATGATGCATCCGAATATTCTCCCCTCGATTCCATCATTCCCGCTGCTATGTATGAACAATGCATGACAATAGCATCGCCGCGGATTATAACAAATTCCCCTGATTGTGTGGGTTCATATTTTCGCAACAATAAGACAAAATAGTTATGTCACATGTGTGTACATTTTACCGCATTTGGAACTAATTGGGATATTTCATAATACTTCGATTATTGAATGTAACATCTGCTCAATATATTCTCTTTCAAAAATACGTTAAATATAATTTATCTTTCAGCTATAGTCACTCTCATTTATTTACACATCTCATCATTATATTTTTTAAAATGTTTACAAAAAAATTAACAAAAATAACAAAAAACAAAACAACAGAAACTATAAAATAACTGAAAACAAAAAAAAAGAAACAACAGAGAATAAAATAACAAATACAACAAAAACAAGTGTAAATTAAAAATTTATAACACCCCCGACGATCCAAAGTATTTGAGTTTTCCAAAACATCATTTTCAAATAAATAATTATGTATTTAGGCAACGTCCATCTTGACAGCTTGACATTTGTCTATTGACATAATATTATGAACCTAACGGTTATCTAACCTTCTTTTATACAAGAAAACTAGAAAAGAGCTGATAACTCTTAAACGGCTGAACCAATTTTTTTAGATTATAGCTAAGAACACTCTCGATCAAGCCACCTTTCAAACAAAAAAAACTAAATTAAAATCGGTTCATTCGTTTAGGCGCTACGATGCCACAGACAGATACACAGATACACAGACACACAGATACACACGTCAAACTTATAACACCCCTCTTTTTGGGTTGGGGGTTAATAAGCTACAGAGATTTTAATTCTCCAACTTCTAATAACCAAAAGGTAAATATGTATAATATTAGCACTCCTAAAAATTTTACTTCAATAAAACTGCGAGTTAAAAGTGTAAGAAATATGAAAGAGCTACTCTATAATAAGCCTGTTACCGCTATCGAAGTAAATTAGCATAGAAAAGCCCAAAATGTAAACTAAAATAAAATTAATGTCTTATTTTACTGCAAACTACATATGCCTTATAGCAGATATTTAAATAAAATAACACACAGCAAGTAGTTATGATAAAGAATGGGTTCGGCAAAAAGATGAATGATGAATTTACGTTAATAACATATTTTCAATTGAAAAATTTAAAAACCCCAGACACAAAACCTCTAATAACTTTCAAACGGGTGAGCTGATTTTCTTGGATTATAGCTAAGAACACTCTCGATCAAGCCACCTCTCAAACAAAAAAAAACTAAATTAAAATCGGTTCATTCGTTTAGGAGCTACGATGCCACAGACAGATAGACAAACACACAGATACACAGATCGTGGGTTAAAAAAGGTTGAACTGATGGCATTATGTGCCTAGGTGCTAGAAGAAAAAAATAATAACACTGGAAAGGGCAAACTATTTGTGGAGGCGTGTCAAAAGGAAAATGCACTATGAAATTACCTTTCACGTTCTGTAGTTATCGCCGAAGCAAATGAGTTCATTTTTTGTCATCAGTGATACCTATGCAGGTTGGCCGATCCTACAACATCACGTTGCTCTCCGTATTACAAAAACCGGCCAAGTGCGAGTCGGACTCGCACACGAAGAGTTCCGTACCATCGCGTCGCATAAGATATACCTAACTGTCTAACACTTTTATCTCGAACTCTGCAAGTTAATAACGGTCTGCGCCATCTAAATGTGATTTAGTGAATTATTCGTGAACACATTTTAATATTTTTTTTGTATGATATAATCATAAACTCACGGTTTTCAGTTTTATTCCTTTACTTGTGCTATACGACCCACCTACCTAACTTTCGTGGTTCTAGGTTAACGGAAAGTACCCTATAGGTTTTCTTGACAGACACAACGGACGGACGGATGGTCGGACAGACAACAAAGTGATCCTACAAGGGTTCCGTTTTTCCTTTTGAGGTTCGGAACCCTAAAAACGAAATCGTCCCAGATTTTTCGTGTTTCAGGGCATAAGATAAAGGCATATTTATGGGTTCCTTACGATCTTTTTACAATGCAAACGAATAAGGTTTAACGCTCCGAAAGTCTCAAACGGCATTTATTTTCAAATGTAACATGATTTTTATGCAAACCGAATAAAATCCTGCACTTGATAAAAGGCATCAATAAATTTTATACTTTACATGAACGATAAAAAGGTAGGTACTTATGTACCTACATGTTTTTTTATCGTTTTGGTCAAAATATATCTATTTGTACGGTACTTATTTGTGTAAGTAAACTAAACAAATTAGTTAAATCGTGATGGGTGATTTGAAGTCACTAAAGGAAGTTCTTTAATACAATTAGTTTTAGTTGACTTTAGCACCTTACTATTGCTTTGTGCTATGTGTTATGACTAACAAGCAATTTTTTGCGTATTTTATCATCAGTTTATAAGAGTCGTGAGCGACTTCATTCGTTATAATTAATTTTACCGTTACGGAGTACTTTACAATTTGAATGGGTGGGCTTATTGATTGCCACTTCGGGTGTCGTGATATAGGTTTTGTTTATTTTTAACTCTTTTTCTCCATTAAATGTTAATTTATCTAAGCGACATGACTTTTATGAGCATCTAAAGAAATAACTGTACTAATTTTGGTTGAATATGAAGTCTTTTTCATTTTTTTCTACTATTTTTCTTATTATAATGTTCTTCTTCTAACTAAGTAGTTACAAATTTATCGTTCGCACGTTAAATGAATTTTTCCTTTACTAGTAGGTAAACTGTAAGTTTGGATATAATTCTTCGAGACGTCTTTGTAACATTGTAGACATTACACATTCTAATGCTAATTATTGCTGTCAAAAGCCACCGTTTCATGTAACACTTATTAAGAGAAAACGAGACTCTTCCGAAATTTAATTATCAACCTTGCGATGACACCAAAAAGTGCTGTCATAAGAATTTGGTTACATAATTAAAGAATGTGAATGTATTGTTTGCAAGAGTGGTGTTGCTTTCCAGTAGAATACTTAGTATACTTATAATAGAAGATTTAAATTAACAAACATTTTTGAACAGTTCATTGGAAATAGCTAGAGTTAATGTTTACAAAATTTTTGTATCTAATCATGGTTGGAATGCAATATGCATACATAAAGAAGTTGACGTTTATCCTATTATTGATTAATGATAACCATTAAGTAATTAATGGGAACATAGACACTGATGAAAGCTCACAAAGTGCTTCAAAAAATATTAAGTACATAATATCAAAGAAGGTAAAGACACAAAGGGAAGCTAATATAATATGTGACATTATTCTCGAATGCTCAACGTCAAAAATGAATGATGATCAATCTAAATTGTCCAAGAACAATTCTATTTTAAACTAACTAATAAAAGCAACGGAATCTTTGAAAGTGTATGTAATTTATGAGTTCCATCAGGTCACATTGTTATTTGTTAAGAAAAAGTTAAAGAACTATCAATATTTTTAATAACATGTGCCTATGTAGATAATAAGAGAGGCTAGAGTCTAATCGTTAACTATTATTATGAACGGAAATAATATTATATTATTATAACTTCCAATTGGCAATCATGTAAAACTATCGGATTATGGTTAGGTATATTATATCGAACTATTTGAAAATGTAGTGCTCGTGATTGTGAAGTTAATTTCTCACCGACCAATAGGATTGTCTTGAAAACTCTACTTGTCTTTATAATCAAACTAACAATTCCAACTAATTTACACTTTATGTTCAAACGTTAAGGTCTATATTTTGTTCATTCCAAGACTTACGATAGACGTCAGTCAGCTAATAAGTCAAATAGCTTTTACCAGGTGTCCGATAAATGGAAAAGTACTAATTAAAGTACTTTACTCCGTTGCGACTTAAATGGAATAACGTATAGTTAGTCGTAAGAAGTTTAATTAATCTGCCTTCTGACGCAACGAATGGATCGTTTTCTTCCTATTAGTGGCCGAAAGCAGTTTGTTCAATTGATTCGCTGTGTAGTAATAAACAGTCACAGTCTCTCCTGTGTTTGCGCTAAGAATTTAAAGAGTTAAAGTTTGTAAAGATCAAAGCGACGGATGATTAGCGGATCGCTTGTGGATTTTGTTGTTATGTAAGTAGACACTAATGGTGCTAGGTACGCATTATAGGTAATTGTGATACACGTTTTAGCACTTCTTTGTAACCAAGGTCGCAGACACAAACATTTAATTGGCTACACAGTGACAGTTGAAATAGGATTAATTCACATGATAACTAGAAGTAGTAGTAGTCGTAATATAATTTGAAGTAGCGCCATTAAAATCTGTCCAAGACAATGCGCTTTTAATGAGGGTGGGGACGGCCGAAGAAATTATTTACGCTACGCAGTATTCTAACGACAGTGCAACAAATATGGGTACACATAAAAGAGATGTAGAAGACCAAGTAACGATGTAAAGTGAATGGACAACAATAATTACAGCGAGCAGTGGAGCTGTAGTGCGTATCGACGCCACATTTCTAGAACTGGAATGAATAAACGCTTTAGATCACATTCCAAAGAGGCCATATTTTATCGACATTAAACAAAATGTGTTGTGATACAATAATAGATCCAATAAATCCAGTTTAGTGAAGATTCTATTGTAATAAAGAAGGCGATATTTCGAAGACATTAAAGTTCTTCGGGTCGTAATAATTACGGACGACACATTTTAACATTAAGACACCCACGCGTTCTATGTTGTGGCTTTAAACTTGTATAATTTGTGTTAATGCCGTAATATATGAGGCTTCAGGGATCCCTCTCGCCCAGCGCGCCGTGCATTCGATCGTTAATAAAATTATCAAAATCTAAACAGGTTTTATGAACGTCGTGAGGTATAAAGAATCCGTAGTCCGCTCAGAGTTATGAATGGGAATGGATTTTGATATTTCTAAGTGTTTTAAGGTCGTAAATAATTTATCTCCACGTGGTATTTCCGTCGATCGAATTTAAATGTTTGAATTGATCATCGCCGCGACTCGATCGCTACCGGATTTTTAAATCCGCATCAACATAATTCGTTTTATAATTTTGATTGAATATTACACACTTGCCTATAAATCAGAATTATTTGTAAACAGCGATTCCTTATTTTGTTCGATGTTCAATTATTTTTGGCTGTTATGAATTGTCATGCAAACGCTGTATCTCGACGAAACAATTATGTCATTCCTAAAAGACCATTTCATTGTCTTTCAAAATTAATTCACTGTGTATTGTCGTACGTGATATATGTACTGATTGCTTGCTAAAGTTGACACGAACGCGCTTACATATTATCTACTCATTGAAAATGAGGTTTTTATTATGTAGAGCCGAAGAATTATGAAACCGATCCTGATCACAACCTTTTATTTACTTACCTGTACTAAGTAGGTATAAGACCTAAGAAACATCGCAAAACTCATTCTAAATAATTTTCTTTGGAATACATTTGGCCAGCTTTACTGGAAAATACGCGATTTGAATCTATAAAATATCTAGGTGCATAATAATTTATCGAGCACATTCTTGAAGCTAGGGAGGCAGTACGTTGCTACTAAGGAACCTCACAAAATGATTAAGTTATCTTTGGTATTTCTAAATAATTTTAAGTAGTAGGTACGCATCGATGTATGTACGCCTTTGATCACTGGGCCACGGTTAACTCACTGCCAGTGACGAAATTTTGGATATGTAGTTTTATTTCGTAGGAACTTACTAAGCGACTGTAAATGCCATCTAGTAGCAACATATTAAAGTTATCGAAAGTACTTTCAAAAAGCTCATATTTCAATGCAGCTCTTTGAACGAGAAAATGAGACATTGCTTTATATTATTTAGCACTAGCTGACATAAGTGTGATTGTTAGTAAACTTATTGTCGAAATAGAGATTTCAGGAGGTGAATATAACTTTTGTTTTAGTAAGTTAGCATCAAGAAGATTATCAACTGAGTAAAGTTACTACAACTACTACAACTGAATAAACTTCAAGTAAAGTTGATAATCCAATACGCTCTACATAGGTAGAGGTACCTATACAATAATTATTCAGCACACAAGTGATTTTACTTTATGCGGCACACGACCTGACTTGTTAACACACACCCTTCTGTTTTGTAGGTTAACGACTTAGACCCATTTTGCAGATCGATCGACAGATTTTGGTTCCACGTTGACTTTTCCTTATTTCAATTCTTGAAGGAGTTGGCAATCTTTGTTTTTAGTGAAACCGTTTTCGTAAATCTTGAATTGTAGGTATACATACTAGTAATGTCTGTTTCCAAAATTCAAATTATCTGAAGTAATCTGTAAATAATTACTTAGCAAAGTCGTTATTTGGAAAATCTGTGTATTTTTTGATGTTTGGTAAATAAAAACGTTGCTAAGTAATTTATCTACAGAATACTCGGAGCTAAGTTAAATGCAAAAAAATTAAACACTAAGTACCTATTACGATTAAAACAAATATTTTGAAGAGAAGCTCAATTTTTTAATCTACCCTCAAAGATAGAGACATGTCTTAGAAAACCGTACTGATTGGTGACCCTACACATATCGGACCATGAAATCGTCGCAAGTTAATTTGTTTGCATTTATTTTGTTTGATCTCAAAAACTGTTTTGACGCGGGGCCTCGTGTTTTGATAATGAAGCGACGGTTTGGGCGTAAAACCGGTAGCAGCAGCCACCAACGAAGGCGATAATCTATAGCGCTCTACATTGACTCGTACAACCAGTAGGTACGTCTTTTGAAGATCAGAAATATAACAGATGCCATTGCAAAATAGGCTTTATGCCATACGGTATACGAGTTATAAACTCATGTGATAAAAATTTAAAGGTTATGTTTGTTATTTGATTAAAGACAATTGATAATTCTACAATGAAGAACCTCTCTCTAGATACCTTATAGCAAATCATGTGTAACGAAAATGTAATTTTTGTCTTTTTGAAGGGAAAACTTATTTAGGCGCTTGAGCGATTTTGGGATGGGTAAAAAGAAGGTCGCGTCACCAACATGCTAATGTTAATAGTGCTCGGACTGCCGATAGACGTAAAAACTAAAGTGAATATTAATGGTATCATTTTACAAATTATGAAATTTTAATTTGTACAATTACTTAATTTGAAAATAATTTCGAAACCACTGTTATTTCAAAGTTTTAAATTTTCACTTCTGTCGGTAGTCCCCAATGACGATCAATTTTTGACCTATCTACCTAATTGTTTCTTCTGTTTTTCTTCTTTCTGTGTTGTGTTCCTTTACATGTGTTTTTGTGTGCAATAAAGCGTTCTATCTATGTATCTACCCATTTAAGAACTTGAATTTTATTGAAATAAAAACTTTATTTATTACAGATAATAAAGTACAAAATTGGTTAAAAAGTAAGAAATTACCTAACACTCGATGTAGATATATTACTTTCTAGATATACTTAAGTCCTAACTTTTAATACAATTAATCACAAAGGTAAAAGGTTTTTTAATGAAAACCGTGAATCAAAATTTTAAGTGTCTCTCAATTTATATAAAGTTGAGTATTTACTCTATTACAATTGGTTCTCCAATGAACATTTTTTAACATATATTCTTTGTCGCTATACATCAGTGTCCAGCCTTGATAAACAATGACTACTGGTTTATCAATGAAATAGTAACTGAATATGAATGGCCACCGCTCATGGCAGTAACAACAAACATATGAGTCCGATTCCAAGCATGACACTTCCAATGTTATCAATATTCAACACTGATTTTCCTCACAGATCAAGTCGGTAAGTCTTGCTTACTAGGTCTATGATGCCATGACTATTTATGAGGTAAGCTAAAGTTGTGATTTGTGAAATGTTTGATACAGAATATCTTTAAATACGTTTCAATGCGCTTTTAAGTAATAGACGAATATGGGTTTTGGCAAAAATGGCTGCAATAGAGATGTTAACAATTTTTTCGATATGGCTTACTTACAGTAGTGACTGCCTCCCTGGCGAAGTGCTAAGCGCTGTAGTCTTATTAGTGGGAGATCACGGGTTCGATTTCTGGCAGAGGTTTGGAATTTCTAAGTAGCTGATCTGGTCTGGCGGTAGGCTTCGGCCGTGGCTAACTACCACCCTACTCGCAAAGCCGTGCCGCCAAACGATTCAGCGCTCCGGTACGATGCCGTTTTGAAACCAAAAGAGTATGGCTTTAATGAAAACCGCCATGCTTCTATTTTATACTGCATCATCACTTACCACCACGTGAGATTGCAGTCAAGGGTTAAATTGTATCTGAATTTAACAAAATACGAATAAAATACAGACCTTATTGCATGTCGTTAAGATTTTAAACAAAAGAACAACAGAGACTACTGCTACCTCGCTCATAATTCACGAGTACAAAATATGTGGCGCAGGCAACAACCAATAGCGGACGGCCGCGCGCTGTGATAGGCTGAGATTTTTGCGCCATTCAAAAATAAGATTTCTGCGCAGGTATATCGGCGTAACTTATAAAAGTGCCAGCAGGTACTATACAAATATTGAGATGGAAATAATCACGCTGGACCAAATATCAGCAAACTTTAAATTCAAATCTTAATTTACTATCAGACTTTTTATGAGATCTTTGGAATCGTCAAATAGTTAAATCTGTCATCGATAAAATTAATCTATCACTGTGGTTCGAAAAGTCGCGTCAGTTCGGTATCTACTAGAAATACCAGCAAAAAATCAATCATATTTTTTATTGATGTGTTAATAATATACCTACCTATTATCATTTCTACGGGAGCTACTATGCCAACTACCCAACTAGGCGTCTGTCTATTGTCCGTGAATCGGGAGAAACTAGCTTTCAATAAGTCTATCTAATGCAAAATCAATGAAGATTCTCAAAACCTCCATTAGATACAGTAAACGTTGCATACGCCCGTGAATCAATAGCTCGGATTGGAATGAAATGAGATGGTAACAACTAACACAGTAATGAGAAATTTATGGTGTAAAACCGGTAGTGGCGTCCATCACACCGTTAGATCAGGTGCAAACATTAGACAATAAATAAAAAGGTGTGCAGTTCACACGCGGTAGAAGTAAAACCTTCAAAAAACTAAACTTTGAGAGTTGAGACGAATGCAAAGTAAAAGGAGTAGGATAGAGTTTACGTACCTAGGCATTTATTATAATGTAACCAAGTTTAAAAATATACATTTTTAACCCCCGACCCAAAAAGAGGGGTGTTATAAGTTTGACGTGTGTATCTGTGTATCTGTCTGTGGCATCGTAGCTTCTAAACTAATGAACCGATTTCAATTTAGTTTCTTGTTCTAGAGTGTTCTAGAGTGTTCTTAGCTATAATCCAAAAAAATCAGTTCAGCTGTTTCAAAGTTATCAGCTCTTTTCTAGTTACTGTAACATTCACTTGTCGGGGGTGTTATAAATTTTAATTTACACTTGTAGATTTTATTCTATATAATATATTAAATTACCACTAGATTACAACACGGGGTTATTCAAGGGGCGGACAACCAAACTCCTGAAAGGCCGGCAACGCATCGGCGGTAGGTATCTCTGGTGCTGAAAATGATTATGGGTGGCGGTAATAACTTCACACCAGGTGAGCCGCCTGCTCCCTTTTTTCATAAAACAAAAAACATTACGTATTAATACAGACTTCTAGTTTTCAATTTCAACAAATTTCACTATATAATGTATTATACCTCATTCTTTCGCAGGCTAAAGCCAATAGATGTATGCGTTTGTCTCTTTTTAGTGTCGCTATTTTGTTGTATCGAGTTTTATTGAAATCACAACGGTACTTACATCAAAACTACATCAACTATGATAATGTAAACGGTTGTTGTGGCGTTACGTGCTGTTTTACTCACCGATGTTTTTATGACTAACGAATTGTTTGACAGTTTAGTTTGTTTTGGAAACTTTGAATCAAGAGACCGTAGATTGGAGATCGAGGTAAGTGCTTTCTAGTTTAGGGTAAACAAATGGTTTATATGTATGATCCAGTTTAGTTGTCCTACTATCAAATTTAAAGTTTTAACATTGTTCTCAAATAAATTTAAGCAAACGCTGTAACGTCATTTCTTTAAACAAGTAACTTCATTTGTCTGACGAATATTTACTTGTAAAAACAGCACATTTTTTCGTAGTAGTCAATGATCTCGTCTAATGTCTGCGAAACTTATCAATAAAAGTAGTTTAGAAACCGTCTTGACTCAACTCTACGTCGCCCTTACACGGCACATTCTGATGAGCTCCTACTGATTTCAATCGAAACTGCTTTTAATTAATTTCCTACTAGATTATAGATACTATATCACTTATTAATACTTATTTGATCTTACGGCCGGTGATTCTTAATTAGAAAACAGATTTAAATTTTCGTTCTCATTGATTTCAATTAGTGAGTTTGATTCACCTAGAGGTGATATTTTGTTATTTGTATGTCAACTTTTATCCTCAAAACCATTTCGGTTTCTCCGTTTGATGTGCCCACCTAGTGGCCTTCTAACGCTGCGCTTGCCGGTGCGAGGTCGCCCTTTTTTAACCCCCGACCCAAAAAGAGGGGTGTTATAAGTTTGACGTGTGTATCTGTGTATCTGTCTGTGGCATCGTAGCTCCTAAACTAATGAACCGATTTTAATTTAGTTTTTTTTGCAAGATGGCTTGATCGAGAGTGTTCTTAGCTATAATCCAAGAAAATCGGTTCAGCCGTTTGAAAGTTATCAGCTCTTTTCTAGTTACTGTAACCTTCACTGGTCGGGGGTGTTATAAATTTTTAATTTACACTTGTAACACTTTGGGACCCCGAGCGTCGTCTAACTATCGGTTTTTCGCACAGTATGTGCCACTTCAGCTTCGCAACCTGTTAAACTATCTCGGTTACTCTGGTTCTCCTACCGATCTCCACATTTCTGAGCCTCTATCGGTTACTAAGTATGTAATTATTCTTATTTGCAGCATTATGAAGATTTGTATTAGGTAATTAAACTTAATATAGTATTTAAACTTCCGTTGCCGTACCTATTTGCAGTCCGTTGTATAATTGTATGCCATTATAGCCACACCTCAATAATATAATGTGAAAATTTATATAATCACCGTCATTAACATAATCAAAATAAATTAGGAATCCGTGACAAATATTCAAATGTTGTAACCCGAGAATCCGAGTCAAATCTTTGTTATCTTCACAATGGTAATTTTGTCCGAGTTAAGCGGCCGGTTATTTCAACATGACTAATTAATAAACATCTTGTTACAAAACCTTGAACTTTTGATTACTCAGAAATGGACAATAGAGCTCGTTATTTATATCTACAGCTCAAATACGCGAGTAACAATCAAAGAGACGGATCGTGGCTTATGATTGATTAAACACATTAAATCCAAACACGATTCCCATTTAAATATTAAATCTATTAGCCAAGTGACATAATACAGTTTTTATCTACGCTCCTACACTAGAAATTACTCTGGGAAACAATAACAGATTTTATGGATTATTTATTGTACGTTTGAAATATTGGACAATTATTGTGGATCTAATTGGGAACCAAAACCCTTCATTATTCAAGGTATCATAATATGATACCTATCAGATATTTTAATCAAAGTTCTTGTTGAGTACCTAGAGGTGTTTCCTTCAATCGCTTTCAGTTGAAAAAAAAAAAAACTAAATATCTAAATAATGGACATTGTAAGAGGTTTTTGTCAGTTTGAAATAGGAAAAGAATCACCGAATTCCGATCACGTACCTAGGTATTTACCTATACTTAGCTTTATCTATCTTTATGATGTCGGGATTATGGGTAGATATTATATGAATTAAGAAGCATGTAATTTTGTATAAGTAGATAGAAGCTGGCATAGTGTGAAAACGATCTAAGATAGAAAAAGGCACTGCAGCTAATTCTGTTGTATGTACACAATTTGTAAACTAAATTGACAGTTAAATCTAGTGCTATCTTTTTTCGCTTGTAGCAGTATGAAAGGGATACCAACTCTCATACTAATACTTATATACTAATAAATAAAATTGGAGTGTCTGTCTGTAATTTCGAAATAACTACCGCATATTAAGGTCATATGGTTATTTGAACGATACTATAACTGAATCACACGTTTTTAAAATTTTTGTCTGTCTGTCTGTCCGTCCGTCTGTCTGTCTGTCTGTCTGTCTGTCTGTCTGTCTGTCTGTCTGTCTGTCTGTCTGTCTGTCTGTCTGTCTGTCTGTCTGTCTGTCTGTTTGAAAAGGCTAATCTTGGGAACGGCTGAACCGATTTTGACGGGATTTTCACAGACAAGTAGAGAATTGACCAGGGAGTAACATAGGCTACTTTTTTAACCGACTTTCAAAAAGGGAGTTGTGTTTTTCTACCTATGTACACCGAAATCTCCGAGATTTCTGAACCGATTTGCGTCATTTCTTTTTTAATCGATAGAGGAACTTTGCGACATTGTTTCATAAAAAATTTGGAGTCCAACTCCTCAATCCTGATGCTGCAGGGGATCTGACCAATCCACGCGGGCGAAGCTGCGGGCATCAGCTAGTTTATAATATTAGTAAGTAGGTAATAATAAGTATGGGATATGAATATAAACCACATATTATAGATAAGTTATTACCTAGTGACGTGCATATCTACAATGTACAAGTGTAAATTAAAAATTTATAACACCCCCGGCAAGTGAAGGTTACAGTAAGAACTAGAAAAGAGCTGATAACTATCAAACGGCTGAACCGATTTTCTTGGATTATAGCTAAGAACACTCTCGATCAAGCCACTTTTCAAACAAAAAAAAAACTAAATTAAAATCGGTCCATTAGTTTAGGAGCTACGATGCCACAGACAGATACACAGATACACACGTCAAACTTATAACACCCCTCTTTGTGGGTCGGGGGTTAAAAAGAAAACAAAACGTGTAAAATCTCAAACCCTAGATGTCAGTGTGGGTCGGCATAATGAAGTGCAATTTAGCTACTGCAAAAGGGAATGTATGTGAGCAAATGAACTCGCACTCGACGATATTTGTTAACGTAACAAGGTAAACGGGGATATTTATCGTCACGATGCTTTCAAGTGGGCAACCCTTTACCGCGATGTACCACGCGGGTTTCACAAACACGCACTAGTGATGCGTAACGCAAACATCGATATTTGTTCGGCGACTGCAAACACTGACGCTCGATATTTGAACAACTCGAGCTAATGGCGTTGAGGACATGTTTGCTGGCGACAGATTCACATGACCGCCCCGCTACTGTAATTAACGTGACTTTTGGATTTTAGACACTGAAATTGACATGCAAGCAGACAGCTATTGTTTGTGCCGATTCAATGGGCAATATGCCGAGAATTAAAATTCACATTTTGTGTCAAACGGTCTTCATGTTGATACTTTGTTGACAGATGTCTCATCACAAACATTTAGTTCCGAGTACGCTCACGTGGCGCTGATGTGCTGATGATATCACAAAAATGGTGAAAATCAAGTTGCCCTTAAAAACAGGTCGGATTGTTGATATCTAGAAAACTTTAATTTTCAGAATCAAACATCAACTGATGTTAAATAATTTAACTGTCAGGATACGTTCTTTTACTTCATACACCTACCTCTTAGGCTCAATTTCAACTTAGGTATATTCAAATTACAATGGCCATAATAAACGCATAAACGTGACCACGTATACACAAAATAAAATCAAACAAAAAAAGAGAAAAAGCCATAACTTCATTTTGAATTCAGTTTTGTTCCCGTCTCGCTCGGATCGCAGCAGGGGGCGCCATCGTTCTCACCTCACGATGCGAGTGGTAGCCGGCCTTTAATAAGTATCGATAAAATATGAATATACATATAAATATTTTCGATACTTACGTCGAGAATGCACCACCAATATATTATTAAATGTTTGTACGATATTTACAGAACGTATCGATGCTCTATCAACACGCAGTGACGCATATCAGAAATTGGTAGTCATTTGTTCAAGTCTCTATATTTGACGAAGATTTGATTGGGTACTTTTTTTACTTAGTATTAGAAAAGAGCTGAAAGTAACAGAAAGAGAGAACATTCGTTTGCAATCTAAGGTTGTTATTAGAAACTATTAAGTTACTTAATTAAAACTTTACGCTGATTTATTTTTCTTATCAAAATATCGATTAGTTCTTAATGTGATTTAATTAAAAATCACTGGTTTCATTGAACATTACAGGTAGGTAGGTACCTATATAATACTTAGCTATCAGTTATCTATTCAGGGATCAAAACAGGTTTAGAAATTCAATTTGAACCGATAGTTATTTGTTATTAGATCGATAGCGGTAAAGTGTCGTAGAGACAGCACTAATTAATCTTTTGATTGGTATGAAATAAATTAAGCCCCATAGATTTGAAATGAATAAGTGATTAACTTAACTCTTATTAAGTTAGAATTAAAGCTCAATTCGGACTTAAAACAAAACAGCTATCTATCTACATAATAATTACTTACCTTCGTTTATTTTACAAACTCAGTGTGTTCTCACCCTAAGCACATTACATTCACGAACAAAGTGGGAAAAATTTATGAAAATTAAATGTCATTCCGTAACAAAGGCCGATCATGTGCTATTGACGTAAAGCCCAGTTCACACGATACGATCAGACGCTTTCGTGGGACACGAAATTGTATTTTTTCAACACCAATTACGTAACTAAATGTGATGGAAAACAAAATCATTGTACAAATGAGCAGTAGTAAATACGAATCAAATTGTTATGCGTTGTTTTTGAATGGATACGCCTTTGCTTAAAGTGTTAACGTATCAATTTTTTTTTTACCCGTTATCGTACGGAGATTTTATAGTATCTACCTAAGCAAAAATGGTATCACACTAATATTATTTGTGTGTATGTTTGTTACTCTTTCACGCAAAAACTACCGGACGGATCTGGCTGAAATTTAAAATGGAGATAGATTACCTAGAGTACCTTGGATTAACAGATCGGCTACTTTTTATCCAGGAAAATTAAATAGTTCCTACGGTATTTTTAAAAACCTATATCCACGCGAACGAAGTCACGGGCATCAACTAGTAATAGTAAAATTAATTCATCAAATGTAAAGCTTTGGTTCTAGACTAAAATCCGACGCGTATTAATACCACCTCTAAAACTGCACTACCTAGTAAAAACCAGTGTAAAACCCGTTCAAGTTCATTAAAAAAATATGTATAACTTTCATAGATGACAATGTTTACAAGTACAAAATAACTAGCAGTCTCGATTAAAATACGTAATTAACTTCATAAAAAAAGTATCCCAATCTACAATGGCAGCACGACACGTATAGAAATCGTAGCTGTGTCCACTTTTCTTACGACCGTAATCAAAACGTGATTGTCGCGCATTCCCAAAAAACTTTACTTAATTGTGTTGGGGCGATGATGATATAAACAGTAATTACCTCGGCGACCAAAAATGTTATTAAAATACGCTTAACCGACACGCTTCGTGTGTTCTTCGGGACGAGGAGGAATTTAAAAAGAAACCCGTACTTATGTTATAATGCGAGGTGACGATAGAAATTACAAGTATTTATGAGAATGATATTCCATTTTTTTTACTACTAGATTTACGATAAGATTGGTAATTATGACTGTAAGTACATGCATTTCTAAGACTGATTTAATTGAAGATAATACTTTTAATTTTTATTTAGGAACTTAATTGCAAATAATATGCCTTATTTCAATAGCAATGGAGAACTCTGTCTCTTTAGCAATAGTTTTAACATGCTCAGTGCTCACTTAAACATTGGTCCAGCAATAGTGTAGTAGGTAAGTATCTACCTACCTACTTTACCGCTTGGGTTGCTCTACTGTCCTGCAGTTAGATGGAGGAACTCACTATATTAAGGAAGCAATAGTGTTAAATCTTTTGCTGCTGTGGGATCTTCTGCTGTCCAATAGTTAGGTAGAAAAAGTAAATAGATATGTGAATATAGACGGTAAAATAATTACGTAGGTACCTACTAAGGTAGGTTACATAAAATTAACAACAGTTCAAACTTTTACTGGTGTAAACAATTTGTAAAATCGCACCCAACCAAGGTGAGACTAATTTGCATTTTAAAAAAGAACAACCCAACTTTTCAAATTAAAAGATGCTAAATAGGTATATTTGATATTTTTAACATCTTTTAATTTAAGAATTTATAGTAATAATTTGTAAGGTCTACATTATAACAACGTAAACAAAAATTCGAAACCAAAAACACTTAATATTCGGCCAAAACATGCGAAACTAATTCGCACCGTAATATTATTAAAGTGAATGGGGGCCATTGAGAAATTTTAATGCAGTCCTCCGATCGGTACAAATCTGAAATCGTTAGTATTGGTATTAAAAAAGATACGAGCTTTTTAATGGCTATTAAAAACCACACCTGTTCCGAGCAAGAAGCGTTTGAGGCGGTGCACTTTCGAAAATAATTATTAATAATTATTATGTAAAATTTTCGCGGCAGTCTTGGCCTGGGGGTGCTATTGTCTTAAGGTAATTTTTATTGGGCCGCAAAACCATGGACAATGGTGGCCGCAGGGTTAATCCCGTGCTTCGGATGCGAGCTTAGCTCGTCGCTGTGGACATAATGCAAACCTTTGGACTTTGTTTTTGAGTTTTGCAGATGAGAAAAAGATATGCTACTATCATGCAGATGTTATGATTAACATCTCATAATGAATGCTTTTAAAATACTTTTAATTATTGAAGTAGGCATACTAGGAAATCCGTAGGAGAACCAGAGTGACATAGCTCAACGAATTAGCCAGCTGAAGTGGCAGTGAGCAGGTCAAGTCTGCCGCAGAACTGATGGCCGTTGGGACAGACGTGTTCTGGAATGGAGACCGCGTATCAGCAAGCGCAGTATGGGGCGACGTCCAACCCGCTGGACTGATGACCTTAAGAAGATAGCGAGAAGTGGGTGGATGTGGAAGGCGGAGGATCGTCTGTGGTGGCGCGCTCTTGGCGCCTATGTCCAGCAGTGGACGTAAACAGGCTGATTGATTGATTGCATACTAGAACTTCGTTACTGTATCTGTAGCTACGTCTACAGTCAGCTCGCTTGTGAGTGCCTGGCTTTACAAACCCATAATTAAACTATAAAGGAAGATAAAAATGACTTGAAAAACACCGAAGCGCACTAATCCAGTCTGATTTACAATTACAAGTAATTATAGGCCTTAACTATTAATTGCCTGCAATATTAATTATCACAAAGCGAAAAGTCCGAAGATACGTGTCGCAAATTAAACTGATTATTTTATACATAAAACAAATTGCGTTGTAAAACGTTATTACCACCCATACCGCGTCGCCTGACTTTATTGCTATTAGTAGCACATGCCCGTGACATTGTCTGTCAAACTTTATAACACTTAGATACACTTTCAATTGAATTTGATTCCGAATCGTTAGTAGAGTCTTAGGGTAAGAACTACGATTGGCCTGCTTTAAAAAAACCAGCTAAGTGAGAGTCAGACTCGCGCACCGAGGGCTCCGTACTCTTGTATTTTTTTCGACATTTTTCACGATAAATCAAAAAGTGTTACGCATAAAAATAAATAAAAATTGTTGTGGAATGTACAGCATCCAGCTTGGTATACGATACCCCACTTGGTATAGTTATCTTACTTTGAAAATTGAAAATACCAATTATTTGTTTATGAACATATGTATTTTAATATTTTTTCACAAATTCACGGTTCAAAAAAACGTACCTATAAATATTATAAGATATTTCCTATGGAAATATTTAAGATGGTGGAAACCATGGAGTTGTCTCAACAACTTTGTATATCTATCTATGTTCAATAACTTGTTAAACAGTTAAGGATAATACACCATGACGTCAGTCTATTAATTAAAGAACAAATAGACTTAATGAATATTCCGTTTTTGTCGAGATCAAATTAGCATAAGCGGAGTTCTCGACACCTTGGTACTTATTAAGGAGATCGCACACCGTCGCAAATTCGTGATTTCCCAAAAGCTGCCAGAGAATGAAGCAAGAAATGCATTTTTCAGTATACGAAATGCGAGAATATTATTATCAACAGCATTGCATAAAATTGCATGAGCAATGGTTCTGTTCCGTTCCGTGACGTCATCAGTATATCTTGGATGCACACATGCAACTGAACTTGTCAAGTTGACTTGGACAGTATTGCTAGTGGCTCTAGCGGTTGCACCTCTACTCTCGTGGTATGCGATCACCTTTATAATTATAAGAGGTATACGTAAAACAAACAGTGCTACGTCATAGTTATTTCCAACGCGACAATGAGCTATTCCCAATGCCTTTAAAAAGTCAACCGCATCTGCAACAAAACTTAATTAAACTGACACTTGGAATTCATAATAAAATTATTCACAAGCAATCGAGTTGCATACTGCACTCTAGTGTTGTAACAATCTCATAAATACGAATACTAACTTATTTGTGTATTCGAAATGAATGGTAAAATTATTTTTAGGTACCAATAGTTGAGACCCGCGTCTTCTTCGGTGTGGATTCGGGTTTTTTAAAAATGTCGAAGCATGTCTTTGATTTTCCGGAACAAAGTAGCTACGTACATATAGATACCTACATAATATAGCACTAGAGGATAATGAAGCTTGGCAATGTGGTAGAGCATATTATGACCAAACCGTTCTCATTCTGAGAAGAGACCCGTGCTAAGACGGCGATGGTTGAGGTGACTATAGTTCGATAGTAGATAGGAGATACATGGGTAGTTATTTAGTTTTATTAATGGCTCGATACGAATACGAATACCAGCGTAGGTACATAATATACGTAGCATCACTAGCGCATTCTACCCAACGCTTTGCGGGTAATTCATAGGGGTACCTACTGTCTTCGGACCAGTTTAAAGACGAATAAGGATAATATTTAACATAAACAATGAAATCGAGCCGCTTAATTCTGCATTCCTTTTCTTTTTCTGTCTATAATAGAGCTGTTACAGGTGCTTGTTTCAACGAAAATAACTCTTTTCTAGATACCTATGGTACATTTTAGCGTTAAGTTAAATATATTTAATTTAAAATGTGATGTATTGGTATTTTTATCACCCGATGCGACATTCTGTATTCGACGGCAAGGTTTCTTCGTTATTGGCAGGCTTGACTCTTTTTAATGACTCATAAGTTTTGCAACAAACCAAGGTGCCAGGATCGTCAATGATGTGGATCGTAGTTAGTTAACTAGTGTGGTAAGTAGGTTAGGCTCTAGATAACTTTCAATTTTAATCTATCCTCCAGTTTCATATTTCTCACTTTACAAGCAAGAAGTCAGGTGTTCTACTCCCGGTTGAGTATGTTTTGACTAAAATGTGTGAAGTTTAAAAAAATATTATGGTATTGGTAGATAGTTAACTGGGTACAGAGTACCACAGACTGGCCATGTCTGTCGCAGAATCGATGACCGATGGGGCAGACGTGTTTTGGAACTTTTGGAGTGGAGACCGCGTACCAACAAGCACAGTGTGGACCTCCAACTGACGCCCTAAAAAAAGGTTGCGGCTAGTGGGTGGTTGAGGAAGATGAGAGGTATCGTATGTCGAGCAATGGACGCAAAAAGGCTGATTGATTGATATAGTAAGATTGAGATGGTAAGTTACCAAAAACCACCATATTACCATACCATATTATTTTCTTCAGTGTTAGTTTTATCCCCATAATTGTCAAGCAATGACCGCTTATCGCCATAGTGTGGTATCGATTATTTAATAGCAAATATTGATAACGTTTCGGGACATATCGATTATCACTAATTATTGTGAGATAACCCGCTATTACGGCAGTGAAGTGCCTTGACAATGTGCCCACTTGGCTAATCTAGCTTATTGGTGTCATTTTTCCAATAATGTCTAGTTTCGAACCTAAAGATTTGTAAGTAAATCTTTGTGCAAAAGCTGCATGTGGAATCACAATCAAAAGCTAACGAATATGAAAAAAAAAACATAATTTGTCTCCTAAAACATACTTCCCCACGTTTTTTGTGCGCGCCTAATGCAGGGTTAACAGGTCTCTCTCCGTCACTTACTCCATACAATCGTAGTTCCAATTTCATTTGAACCTGTGCCTGTGGTGTTTTAGATTTTCCAAAAATATTTAGTTTTAAAATTACAGGGGCTCAAAGATTTGTATGTGAATTTTTAAGACCGCGTAACTTTGAAACCGAATATTTTAACAGAAATCTGGAAAACCACAGACATAGATATTAGTTTCTAGAATATGTATGCAAAATTTCATGGACTTTGGTTGCTTAATATTCAAATGAAATTAGAACTACGTTTGTATGGAGCAAGTGACGGAGAGACCCCTCTTAAGTCGGCAATGGTCGGTCACAAAGAAAGCAATCATTAGGATTTACGGCAATTAGTGTCAACTTAGCTCTAATTATATATAGGTAGGTAGGTACCTACGCTGATACTTAGGTAGGTATCTGTTAGATATAAGCTGTATACAAGAGATTATAATATTATGAGGCATCTTATCTTACTTACATTAATTTTTTATGATTTTATAATTATTATATTAATTTATTAGACACGTACCTATCTACCTACCTATCAATAATAATTGTTTTATTAAGCGTAGAACTGAATCTAGGTTTCATCACAAAAAAATCATGTTTATCTGTCGCAGTCGCGATTCGTACATCCGATTGAGTTGAAACTTTGTAGAGTTGTAGTTGACACTTCCGTGAAGGTTTGTGATATGGTCCCTTCAACGAACAACACCTAAAGGTGACGCGCGAGTCGAACCTATAGCAACGTATGCCATGCATTCATCACCAACCTCCCGAAGTTTTCTATCAGTTTTTTTTTTAATTTTGTTCATTAGACACACAAAACAGATTATGGCAATAATAAAATAATGAAAAAATAGTAACTACCCAAAAAAAAAAATTGTGTTCAGTAGCAGTAAAAATGTACCTAAGTAGGTAATAGACTTTAAAACAATTAAAAATCAATTTATAGGGCATTAGCTAGGCTATCTATATACTAATATTAGATATATTTGCTTGTGTGTCACACTTCACACTAATATTATAAAGGCGAATGTTTGTGTGTAGGTATGTGTGTGTGTATGTTTGTTACTCCTTCGCGCAAAAACTACTACCTACTTAGACGGATTTGGCTGAAATTTGGATTGGAGATAGATAACATCCTGGATTAGCACATAGGCTGCTTTATATTCCGGAAAATCAAAGAGTTCCCACGGGGTTTCGTGAAAAACCTAAATCCGTGCGGACGAAGTCGCGAGCATCGGCTAGTAATCGATAAACTCTGGAACGACGGAACTAATGTTAATAATTCTTGCACCGTTAGAAAGCTACTTTACCCAGCAGTAACATAGGCTATAGGTATGATATGTATTTGTAGATGATACCTACATTAGATTTCACTCGAGCGAAGCCAGGCGGATCAACTACTATTAAATAAATATTTAACTTCAAAGTGATTACACACCGAGGTAGGCGTGAAACCCAGCGCGATGTCAACACGTACCTAATAGCGCGCAGCTTCACATTCGCCTCGGGCACTTTTCAATAACCAAAATGTTATTATCATTTAAGGTGCAAGCGACGGGTCTGCCCGCGAAATTCAAATTTAAGTTGTTTTTTTGCAGTTTGTAAACTAATACGACAAAGTAGGCTTATTGTATTCTAATTCCGCCGATGGCAGTATCATCTTCACAGGTTAACGTTAAGATCTTTACCTGAGACTGCTAAAATCATTACCCTTCCTTTTGGCTTTGCCACAGTCGAAAAATTAAAAGTTTATATTATGACACAAGGTAAAGTTGAAAACTAAAACCACGTAACATCCATTAGGTCAATTTTTTTTTCGTATAAAATATAGCCTATGTCACCCGGACCTTTACAACGAATCAATTGACACATCATTCATCAAAATCAAACCAGTAGTTTAGGCGCTACGGTGGAACACACAGAATCTGGATATAAACATAAATATGTAGATACATACATTCATACATACATAGATACCCTTCCTTTTGGCACCTTTTGGTTTTGGGCGTAGTCGGGTAAAAATTAACTAAACACAAACCGATGTCACCACAATAGAGTCTGACATGAAGTTGTTATTGTTAATCGTCGAGTGTTCGAGCTGAAATCGATCGTCCCAGAGAATAGTGGGTACGATTCGAGGCAAGTTCGACGGCTGGCCTTGGCGGAACCAGTTCGTCTCGTCCGAAACACCTCGCGGCAATTATTCAATAAAACAAAAGCATCTCCCCACCTTTACGTCACATCGAGAAATGCTGTCAGATTAATTTCGCTTAATTAGCGAACTTCACCTGCTCTTCATTCTAGAAACTAATGTCTGTGTCTGTGGTGTTTAGATTTTTTTAAAAACATGTAGTTTTAAAATTACAGGGGCGCAAAGATTTGTATGTGAATTTTTAAGACCGCGTAACTTTGAAACCGAATATTTTAACGGAAATCTGGAAAACCACAGGCATAGATATTGGTTCTCGGAACGTTTCTAAAAATTCCATTGATTGGTTAGTATTCCAATGAGAAACGAACTACGTTTGTTTGGAGCGAGTGACGGAGACTCCTCTTAAGTAGGTACTTACGTCACATCGAGAAATGCTGCCAAATTAATTGCAATTAATCAGCGAACTTCACCTGCTCTTTATTGTACATTTTGGAAATGCTTCTTCCAATTTACTGCGTTGTTCTAACCTTAAAAACTTTCGCACCTTTACAAACCAGCTTATAGGTAATAAGTTTGTAAGTATAAGGTATAAGTTTGTGTAAGTATAAGACATAAGTTTGTTAAAAAAAATCTAAAGCATCCAAGTACCTACTCACCTATCTGTACAATATCTGTAGGTACCTACCATCTCCCTACGTCATATCAAGAAAAGTTGCAAGAATCATTTCTGTTATTTTAGCTTTCGTGAAATTCACTTGCGTCTGTGCATTTTGACCACCACCTATTTTCTGTTTTATTCTAATACACTTGCCTTTTATTGTGCATTTTTGGCAATCACATATTTTCTTACCACAAAGATGTTCGATGTGTTTCATTTGTTTGATCAAAGTTGGTTCATGTGTACATATTTATCTTAATATTTAGAAACAATCGGTGTTTGCATTGACCTGCGAAATGTTACGTAGAGATACGTTAGTTAGGTGTCATAAGGCTACTCATGTACCTATTATCTACTTGCATAATATGCCTAGTTAATAGTAGCCTAGATGGCTCTTTCAAAATCAATGAGTGGTACAGATTAAGTAAAACAGCATTTAACGGTGAAAGAAAATATAATAAGGAAAATTTCTGAGATTTCTCCATAAAATTCATATACCTACTTATATAGCAAGGGCGATTACGTACTGCATCAAATCCAAGTCGTTAAAATGTGTTCCTAAGTACCTAGTCATCGAACTATTTGTACGGTAGCTTACGCACCAAGTAGCTACGACTTCCGTCATCCGAGTTCTCTCCGTCATCCGTGAGAATTTCTCGGATGTGCCTCGGATTCAAATCGGATGTATGACGTAAGTATATACGTCAAAGATGTCCACTGAATAGCTTTGATCTGGATCAGAGATCGGATTAGTGCGTAAGCAATGTCCGAGTTCAATCCGAGTTTTTTATATGCGTATATTGACAGACTTGGTACACGGAACCGATAGAGTAACCGGTCTAAGTTGGTAAATATGTATTCTCAAAAGTTTACGAAGTCTACCAATGGATTTAGCCGAAACCATTTTCATTTAGAGAGGAAACTTGTGCTCATTAGTGAGCCGGCGATAAGTAGAGATGATGATGATGCTTAATAAGCCCAGCCAAATAACACAAAATTCTTGTTGTTATTTGAATGAGATAAGTAAGTAGGCACGTACTTAAAAGAAACTTTACTATTACCTCTGAAAATGTAAATAAAAACTAGTAAAATACAACTAGCTAGGTAATAATCAGTTAGAATAATCCATGCTCAAACGGTTCCTCACACAATCGAAGGCCCCATTCTACGGACACGTGTGTCACGAAATGTGTCCCATTATCGAGCATTCCTACAAAAGAAACCTACCCGGGCACGAGTCTGAAAAATAAACCACGAAATTTGATATGGCATAGGGCATCGCTGAGACGCCTCTCCGAGACTCCGACCATTGTGAGTCCTAGGCACGAGCCGTACGAAATATTTCAAATGCAAATCGTGCTAACGCCATGAATGTAATAGTTTGTCGTGGCAAGCGCACGCGTCGCGTATCTACCTCCACCGGAAACAAATTATCATACCCATATAAGCGCGCGAGAAACCGAAAAACTTATTGATGTTACCGGGCACAGATAAATTGAGCTAAACGAGAAAATGGAACCAGAAAGTGGACACTGTAATCACTTGAATACACAACCGTTGGGCACAACAATATAAATAACGAATTGGGTAGGTAGTATTTCGTCAAAAGAACCGTTGGAATTATTATTATCTCCCGACTTGGAGATGTTCGGAATTGGGCTCGACTTTAGTAGGTACAGCTATGAAAATAATGTAGTTAATTAATAAAACAGATCAGATGCTTAGGTAAATTGTTTTTGCTTGTACGACTTTAAAAACTTTTTTTTTTGTGCTAAATAAGAACTTTTGAGACTTCTTGAGATGTTTTAATTTTTAAATATGTAGATACCTACCTAGGTACCCACTTACTGTGGTTTGCCAGTAACAGTTGATTAACTAAATAAATAATAATTAGCATCTAGGTACTCTACAAAATCCTTATTTTGCAGCTATCCTTATTTTGCATTTACAGCTTGGTACAGTTCGCCCACAGTTGTATGGAAGCGCATCCATCTTTTTGACCTTGACAGCTTTTGACAGCGGACTTCTAAAATCCAGCTCAGTAAGTAGGTAAGTAACTGAATAAATAATTAGCATCTACTAAGCATCTACTGTACAAAATAATGCATTTTCAGCTTTGTACAGTTCGGGTCCACAGTTGATTTCTAAAATCTAAGTACATACATAAGTAACTATATAAATAATTAGCATCTACTCATCTACATACTCTAGAAAATAAGGCATTTTCAGCTTTGCACAGTTAAAGCCCACAGTTGTATGGAACCGAATCCATGTTTTTTTGTCCCTGACAGTTGATTTCTAAAACATAGCTAAATAACTACCTACATTATTACTCAAACACAGTTGTCTATTTAAATTTATTAAATGTAATAACTGGTATTCTGTATAAATAACTGGGCAATTTGTAAAACAAACACCAAAGGATTTTGTAACAGTTGCCGTTGAATGCAGCGCGCGTTGAAATTTCGGTAATCGATTTGTTCGACAGCGCTGTTTGTTGACATTTGCGTAGCGCGACCGGGTTCAACGGATATTTATGATCTTACATGTGAATTTGAAAAAAGAATCAATGAACTTAGAATTTTAGGGTTCCGTACGTCTGAAACACCGGTCAAGTGTGCGGACTCCCACACAAACACCCAAAGGGCTCCACACTTTTTTTTAATTACATGGCGGTCATTATTTTTTAAATACTTATTATGAATGAATTTTGAATATGGTGGGTTGTGTTGGGGGCAAATTACAAAATTTTAAAAATGAAGTTTTCCAAAGTGTACCGTGTGACATGTTGAATTAAAGGGCTTGTTGAAGATCTCTAATACCTAATTATATATTGTTTTATAATTTGAAAATAAAGGATAAAATTTTTAAAAATATAGAAAATAGTTCCGATTATTTAGGTAGGTAAGTTAGAGTTAGATTATAATAGATTAGAGAGCGTTAGAGAGTAAGGGAAAAATTATAAGCAGACTATGATTACAGTCTTAAAATAACATGGTAGATAAACTCAATATTGTGCGTACAAACTTACATATTCATCGTACGGAACCCTCTCCGCATGATTCAACTCGCACTTATCCGGTTTTTAGGTAAACGATACAGGTCACACGCGCCGATTTAACGGGTTTCTGTTACATGGGTTACATCATGAATTCGAATTCGGAATCCATTCATAATGCGAGCCGTTTAGTCAGTTGGGTAGGTATAGTCCGTCCAAAATGACTTCTCACAGTCACGCGCAATTTTAACTAAGTATGGGTCAACCGTCATGCGTCATGTCAAAAGTATGGTTCACCTTTAGAACTAAATCGTACTTTTGACATGATATTTGACACATAAAGTTAAAATGGTATAAAATGGTAAAGGTATCATTAGAAGTTATTATTAAAATATGTAGTTAATTTTAGTTTTTTATCCTGCTTATTCATTTTATAATAGGTATGTGTATCTTTCATACTGCATTGAACTAAAAAAAATTGTTAGTAAGCATTAATATTCCCTAAATTACTATGTATTTCAGATATACAGACACATTTTATGGAATTTTTACGTTAGTCAATATCCTCTTTGTAACTTGGTATTTGTATGGGATTTACATGCTGTTTACTTTTAAATGATTTAACTTCTTCTAAGTTAAATGCATGATATAAAACCAATGTTTTTATGGTAGTTATTAAGTTTATCTTAAATCGCTAGTAAACCTTTAAATAAAAATAAAATATAAATGGCGCGTGAGAAGTAATTTTTTACGCATTACGTATAGGTAAGTATATGTATAGGTAATGGTAGGTATACTTGATTGACCTCGGGGCCGACCTCATCCTGCTAGGTGTGTTAACTCCTAGGAGTGAAAATTTTCCGCATGAAAAATACCTACTAGTTTTCTCTTGACTCTACATACCAGTTAATTAGGTAGGCTACCTACCCACGAATAATTCAAGAACGATTAAGTAGGCATTATTGCAATTTCTAAATAAGTAATAGGCATCAACAAATTAATAACTGTCTAATTACATTTTACCAACCTAAAAATATAAATTAAAATATTTTTGTTACAATATGTTAAGTAGAAATCTAAGTACCTACACTTAGGTACTTATGTACTTTCAAAGACAAATAGGTACCAAAAAGTGTTATCTCCCTATTTTCGGTCCATCTCAACGAGCCGTCACGATGGTCCTTATCTGTGAAGTGTCTATGCCGCGCGTTTCCCAGGCCGATAAACTTAGTTCCACTACCGGCCGATAGATGGCGTCAGCCAACCCAACAAAACTTATCACGTGAGGATAATGTTGTGTAAACTGTAAAACTAGTTAACGTCCGCGACTTCGTCCGCGTAGATTTAGGTTTTCAATGATTTTCCGGGATAAAAAGTAGCCTATGTGTTAATCCAGGGTATAATCTATCTCCATTCCGAATTTCAGCTAAATCCGTCCCAGTAGTTTTTGCTTAAAAGAGTAACAAACATACACACACACATACTCATATTGATATACACACAAACATTCGCTTTTATAATATTAAGTGTGATAGTGTGATTTAGGTAGGTAGAGGTGCCTACTCAGGCACCTAGTTCAAAATCAACTGTTAGATATTTAATTTAGGTTTAAAACATCTTTGCATATAAAATAATATTAGGTAGGATGAACTAAGTAACAAACAGCTCAAAGCTGTAAAGTGGTTTGGACGTCGTAGGCCTCCTAATCGGAATGCAAGCTGATATTTTATCGAAAAAAAAATCTAAATAGTAAAATCTTCAACGATGGAACCCTCGAAATAATCAAAAATCAAATCGTATCAAAGAAAATGAAGCAGTGTCAATAATTTTTATTTCATTAGATTTTTCAGAAGATTTTTAGTAATATTAGATAATTATTAAATAATTAAATATTAGTCAAGGAATAAACGTGCATAGGTAATTTTTGCGAAACGTAATTTTCAAGTGATAATAATAGATAGAGGTCATTGGCTTTCCAATGATATCTTTAACGCAGCATACCTATTTACTCATTTATACCCCGTCTACGTAGTTAAATTTTATTAGCTCAGTTAAATACTTATCTTTAATGGAGCATAGAAATGATAGTCATAAAATTAACTACTTAATTTATTAACGAATATTTGCCTAGCTAGGCATAAACATTAATTTTTAATATGGGCAATAAAATAGTCAAGGTACACACCTTTACAGGTAAACAAAACAAACAATTACAAAAATACTTAAAAGTGCCTAGTTTGAAATGGGACTCACACTTGCCACACTTTTTAGTTACTTAGGTATATATACCTATTTATTATACCTGTAGGTAAATGTGCTGTTTTTTTTTTGTTTCATCAAAGTGCTCCCTAAAGTTATTTATACATAAACAATAACTAGGTATGCAAAGTAAATCGATTTCTATACCGACGGTGGCGCCATTGTTGTTATTCGCACCGGCCTCTTGCGCCTACGCACGCACCTTTATCAATTATTATAGTCTGTGCTCCGTAATAAATTAAATATTGTTTGATCACTGATACCGATCTAAGGTCGTTTTGATTAATGACTATATCTGTCCCGAATATCGTCTGGGCGATATCTGGACGGGTCGACGTGATCTCACAAGATGGCCGCCCCGTTGCGCGGAGAATGCGCGTGCGCTCTTCGTTTGTTTTAAAATAAAAATTCAATATTCGAAAAAAATACACTTGTTTCGAAGGAAGCTGTTAAAAAGTTACTTACTTAAGTAACAGGTTTAAAATTCTTAATTTTTTTTTTATTTCAATAACTGACCCTGATTGTCGGCTCGCGAGTTTAACTATATACTAACTTAAAGTACCTAATTGTTCTATGTAAGTACATATTCTTCCCAAAGGTCGTAGAAATCCGATATTTAAGTAGGTAAGTACTTAGGTAAATAGGTATAATCAAATAATCAAAACTTCCGATATTTGATTTAATAGATAGGTATATCGGCTGTTTATTGGGTTAGTATTCATACATACATGATCAAAAAAATTATATATACCTATATATAAATTATATATACATTCACATATGAATTGAGGACCTCAGGATCTTTTCACAACAGTCAGGATAGAGGCAAGTAGGTACCTATCTAGTATGTCTCTACATTGACGTTACCTATTAATATAACAATATTATTTTTATTTCCTTTTCCTGAATATATAAAACGACACACATAAATAGGCTTATTATTAAGTATTGCATATAAGTAATTATTATTATCTATGTATTGGATAACGACCTATTTAAAGCATGTATATTATGTGCATAAAATCATGGACCTACATCCGTAGACACCTACTTATAGCATTTATGTATGTAGGTATAATCTATCTATATTTAGCCCATACTAGGTACAATATTGTAGTCTGTTGGTCTATCTGTCAGTCGGTCTGTCTTTCACTGCTCAACTGCACTTACCTACATATTGAGCTTAGGGTTTATATTTTAACCAATTTATCGTTATTTTTATGGATATTTTAAGACACTACATTAAATTTTTAAACCAAAACACACATTACGTGTGTTAAGTTTCAAAATTTAACCAAGCAGATTTTTTCTGATAGGTAAATAATTAAAAATAGTGGTGTGATAATTGTTGGATATCTACTTACACCAGAAAACTCAGATAGGTACCTTATAATAATTACCTACCTAAATAGGATGTTAAAAGGCAATTCTATCCCACGTTATTTGGAAAACCTTCATCGAAAATCTATATTTTTTGTTTATTTATGCTGAATTTTTAAGTGACTACATAATTAATATTTTAAGTAGGAACATCATTATGAAATAGATTAGGAAAATATAAGTAAATTAGGTAAATTTAAATATACCTAACGCTAAGAGCCGGAAACCTAAAAGGCTAATGTCATTTAAAATGACCAAACAAATACTAAATTATATGTATTTAGTCCTGTTTTTATTTATTAATTCATGGTCATGATAAATTCTTATCAAAGCCTTGGCAATTGGCGATCGATTTAACAATGCCTGTATAATTTTAAGATCTTAAAGTATTTGAAATAGCAAACTCTTTTCCATAAGACTTCCCTATATGTTTAACTACTTATAAGATAAAATCGATGAAATTTTAGTAATTTTATTAGGGATCTACCTAGATACCGAATTGGACGAAATGATTAGGTACCTATATATGTATTTATGAAGCATAATATCTCATATTATACCTAGGTACTTTATATGCAATGGCATTATTTTTAAATAGCAATAGGTACAGAACTTCAACTAAAAGATTTTACGGTTAAGAAATTTACTAAAATCAAACGATAAAAAAGGCCTATTAATGATTTCGATTCTTGACCTTAATCTACATTTGAAATCATTAATAAGTAATATATTTAAAATAACTTAATTAACTTAGGCTAATTTACAAGCTATCCTCCTAGTTCACCTAAAACTAAAGACGTCCAATCGTTAAAAATGTAGTTTCACATTATGGCGCCTTTACCCCTACTATGCAAAGACGACTAGTCAACAATGAATATAAGAAAAACGGCTGAATTCAAATACAGACTTATTGGTACAATTTCTACCTGATCATTATTTTAAAACTGAAAACTGATTTTATCTTAACTTAACGTTACCTAGGTACCTACCTACCTACCTACCTACGTAACAATCAGAATTTTATTTTCAATAAAAAATATCGATTCGATTTTGAAAATAAAATCTTATTGCGATTTGTAAGGCAACTATAAAAATAAATCCTATTAAAATTTTATGGACTTAGAATTTTTACAACTCGAAAATTATTTTGGGAACGCGTAAAATCACTTTAATTAAAATTTTATGTTCATTAGCAGGACACCACTTAATATTTTTCGCGACCGACGGATTTCGTAAAATTTGCACATTGAAATATAAACAAAGAATATTTGACTTTTAATATCACCTATTTCCCTAATTAGTTGCCGGTTTTGAACTTTAAGTAGAGCTGCGATGTGCTATTTTGATTTTGATTTTTAGGTTGACTAAGTATCCTACAAGAGAATCTGATAAGTATTTTTTAATCAGATTCCAGGCGGACGATAAAATAATTAGATTCCTTGTTGGTTTAATAGTATTTTATTAAATTTAAATTAAATAAATACTCCTACCAACTTAAAAGGAGTTTTGAAATCAAAACTACACAGGGTTTAATGATTTGTTTATGTAAATATTTGAGGCTGTGTAACTATTAAACTACAATTCTTTACGGAAATCTGGCAAGCCACAGGCACTGATTTTCTAGAGCGTTACAAAATTTCAAATTTTATTGGTTAATATTACCAATAAAATTTATTTGGTTTGGTAGTTGGTAAAATTATGTTTTCAAATAAGAATCAACCTTTGAATGTATAGGAGCGACGTCGGATAAGTACATTCCTCTTAAATTGATTGATAGAGTTTAAATGGATAGCGTTCATAGAAATTCTTATTCAACTTTTTGTTTTGTTTGAAATTTTTCTATCAGGAAAACTATTTAAGACGTTTGATTTGTTTGTAAAATGGAAATAACAAATAGGTTTACTTAAATGTATCCTGTAAAACAAAAACGAACTTGTGTTTTTGTATAAATACAGTCCACTAAATGTTTTTATGAATGGGAGCTAAAATGGTCCATCGACCCAGGATACCTATTCCAAAATGTGTAGTGTAGCTATAGTTCGTTACTGGGTAGTAAATACCAATCAAGGTTTTCCAATAAGACAGGTTGTAGTATCACGTAACAACCAAAACAAATCCGTGCGCATGTTTTTCTGTCACAATACTGACTTCAAGTCGTTTACCGATAACGGGAAGTGACTAGGGAGTCTAACATTTTTGATCCATTCTCTATTTCCATGAAAAGTGCGAGTCCCATTAAAAATAATGTAAATAGTAAGTAACCTGTGAGCATCGCCCGCAGAACGCCGCTAAGCACGTTTTTGCGGCATAACACGTAGCCACTAGCACTTGTCCAATATTCGTATAACTCAAACAACACTTGGGTGATCAGTCAAAACACAAAAACGGGCACGATAACACTGAACTGTTAATGAGGAACTGGTGTTGATGAGCTTGTATCGTTCGGGTTGTAGGGCGAACACGCGCGACGTTGCACTGTCGACGGTCGCCGGCACACTGCGCGGCCGGTCGCGGCTGCCCCCCGCTCTGCGCCGCCGCCCCGCGCGCCTGCGAGAGGGCGGGGCCGAGCGAAGCGAGGCGAGGCGAGCTTAATTACGCTTAGCGGGCGAAGCGGGACGGCGATAGAGTGGGCGCGAGCTATTAGCGCGCGGAGAGCGGGACGACGCTCGTCTTAAGTATTTTGTATAAGTAATGAGGGGCGCGCGGGGGTGCCCGCGGGGCGCGGGAGGCAGCAGCGCATCTCCCGCCAATCTTTAATGTTGATTACGTCCGCCGCCGCCTCTGCGCGTCCCTCATTAACGCGGCCACGCCTCGGCGTTAATTACGCGAGGTAATTGCGGATCCGTACACAATTGCTTTTTGTGCGGATTCCGCGATTCGAGATTTCTTTTCGGCTCGCCGCTCTGAAGATGGTCGCGGATTTTAATTGGACAAAATGTAATAATACCTACCTAGCATTATTTACTTTTGTTTCATTTGCTAGTTTCCGCGTTTTTATGCTATTAATTAGGTACGACGTTCTTCCATAAAATACAACATTATTGAGAAGATTAGGAATCTAGATTTTTATTTATCTCCAATAACCTACCTACCTTTTAATCTACTACTAACCTAACTATCTATCCAGTAGGTATCTACCAACCACCAATACCTAAGGTGTTTACTTAAAGGGCAAAGTAAAAACGAAATTGCCTCTTTCTAATTTTCTTATAGGTACCTACCGACGTAGGTACCTAATAGATGGATATTTAGGTAGTTACCTACCTAGATAGTAGGTACTAAGTACCCCAACTTTGACATGAAGTTTTTTGAACGACTAGGTAGGTAATTTAGGAGAACTTGAATAATAAAGATTAGAGAGAATCAAAGAATTGTAGGTAAGCAGGTATGTACCTAAGTAGGTACCTAGGTACCTACTTACCTAGGTAGGTGGGTACGTATACCTATTTACTTACTTACCTATACTTAATCAACGTTGTAGAGTTCTGCCTGAGTAGGTACACCTACCTATACCTAAGTACTTAGGTATACCTACGTACCTACCTAGGTAGGTATTCTTGCTGCAAATGCATTGTAAAGTAACCAATACCTAATCACACTATCACACTAATATTATAAAGGCGAAAGTTTGTATGTGTGTGTGTGTGTGTGTATGTTTGTTTCTCCTTCACGCAAAAACTACTAGACGGATTTGGCTGAAATTGAGAATGGAGATAGATAATATCCTGGATTAGCACATAAGCTACTTTTTATCCCGGAAAATCAAAGAGTTCCCGCGGGATTTCAAAAAACCTAAATCCACGCGGGCGAAGTCGCGGGTATCGGCTAGTTAAAGATAAGTAAGTAGTCAGAAAAGTCAATCAGAAGTGATTGCGATCATCACACCTATCTCTTACTTAAGTACTTATAGCTGTCAAACTATGGTGGTAGGCCTGCCGAGCTTCAAAAACAAATAGATAGGTACGGGAGGTGTGCCCAAAGGGGACACCTTTTAACTTTGACTTTAAAAAAAACTTATGAAACGATTGATTTTCCAAAACAATTTTATACTGTTGGAAAAAGAGTTTACTAAATTTATGATAGGTACCTACTTAAGGTAGGTAGGCACCTAGGTATGTGACATTTAAATTCATTAAATCCACGTACCTAAAGATTTCAGACAAAGCGGTCAGTTGGCAGCTTTGCCCGGGCCGCTTTACCCAATTCGGCCATTTTGTTTAAATACCCAACCGGTTACATTTTCATTTAGGTATGTTTGAGCCAATTTTGCATAATTAATCAAGCCAAATACTTAGGTAAGAAACAATACGTATGATAGGCAAAGGGATTTAGGTAAATGTAAAGAGGTATGATCAAAATAGGATGAACTCACCTTGCATTTTTTTTAACAAAACAGGTAGGTACTAGGCTACTTAAAAAATATTTTGTCACTGTATTCGGGCCATCATTCCCACCACTACCGAATTGCTGCCCAGCACAGGGCGTGGACTTCTGTATGCGACAAAAAATGGCAATGTTGCGCTATTATTTCAAACTAGCTGATGCCCGCAGCTTCGCCCGCGTGGATTGGTCAGATCCCCTGCAGCATCAGGATTGAGGAGTTGGACTCCAAATTTTTTATGAAACAATGTCGCAAAGTTCCTCTATCGATTAAAAAAGAAATGACGCAAATCGGTTCAGAAATCTCGGAGATTTCGGTGTACATAGGTAGAAAAACACAACTCCCTTTTTAAAAGTCGGTTAAAAAAGTAGCCTATTTTACGCCCTAGTCAATCCTCTACTTGCCTGTGAAAGTCCCGTCAAAATCGGTTCAGCCGTTCCAAAGATTAGCCTTTTCAAACAGACAGACAGACAGACAGACAGACAGACAGACAGACAGACAGACAAAAATTTTAAAAACGTGTGATTCAGTTATGGTATCGTTCAAATAACCATATGAGCTTAATATGAGGTAGTTATTTCGAAATTACAGACAGACACTCCAATTTTATTTATTAGTATAGATAACCGAAAAATTAAGCGTGACCGGCGACCGCTGTGCCTTTCTGGCAGCTTTGGGCACACCTCCCCTGCGCTTTTTGACCATCGCGGTTTGACTGTTTTTTGTGAAGTGATAATGCAAACCATCGTGGCACAGATCAAATATAAACGCTGAATGTAGAACTCTGAAATCGGAATTCCAGATCGTTGTCAGCAAGATGCAACTTCACAATGGCAGTGAGTATAGTCCCTACATCGCCTAGTCCCTACATAGGAAGACAAATGATTAAGTAATGTCTTACTTAAATAAAAACCCAACCCAGCACCAAAGTTTGACAGCAATTGGGAGTGTGATGATCGCAATCATCTCTGATAAGGGGACATACCTACTCATACCTATTATACCTACCTATTTACCTACTGGTAAAAATGCGCTGCTATATCAACTTAGGTAGGTATAACAACATTATTTAATTGGCTTATGATACATAAATGTGATAATCACAATAGTGTACTTACCTACTTATTTATCCCGTTGCTCACAATATCTAGGTAAGTCCATAACCACATGAAAATCGAGACATTTTTTAAAAGTTGTTCGATATACAGTGTTAATTTATACTTTGATGTACCTATAAACATTCTATTAGCATATTATGTTAAAAAAACCTCATACTATATCAAGCAAGTGCGAAGCGATAGCAATAAATTATAAAAATAGTTACCTAGGTAAGAACGGGCCCCCCATTGCGCATGTGCAAAAAATATATGCCACTAACGCCGTCTGTTAGCAATTAATGTCATTGTTTAAATAGGCTTCTGTACTTGTCAAATTAAAAAAGGGTTCGAAATTCAAATGCTACAACCAGGTTAAAATATGCAATGACCAATGGTGCTAATTTGGATGGCAGTTGGCACCTCTCTAAATCATACCTAATTATTTAGAGTTCTATCTATGTATAAGTAGGTATTATGATGCAATTAGATGAAGCAAAATTACAAAGAAGACTCTTTGTAGAATAATGACAGAGCCATAATACTTATTAGCAAGTAAGCAAGCTTATCTAACCTCCTAGCTTTATGTTAGGTTACTATGAAACTTCATGAGATTTGTCGGTAGAGTCCAACATAACCATTA
Organism: Maniola jurtina; assembly: GCF_905333055.1. Lineage (NCBI taxonomy): Eukaryota > Metazoa > Arthropoda > Insecta > Lepidoptera > Nymphalidae > Maniola > Maniola jurtina. Next base: position 9,064,752 of record NC_060037.1, on the reverse strand, counting down.
TGGTTATATCGTATGGTGTGGCTCCCCCGTGTACGTACGTACTACGAGTACAGCTAAGGATGGATTTTCCTCACAAAAAAAGGTCTGTGCATAGGTAGTAGGGAAGGTACTTATGCCCAAAGCGGCCATACAAGGCTAAACGGTCAGGCTTCATTTTTCCCCGCGCTGGGCAGTAATTCGGTAGGTAGTGGTGCGAATGATGGCGTGGATACCTATATTATATTGATGGAAATATTTTTTTTACCTGTTTTGTTAAAAAAATGCAAGGTGATTTCATCCTGTTTTGATCATAGTACATACCCCTTTATATTTAAATCTTTTTATGAAGCTTTGATATTGGCTCTACCTACTGTACAAAATTTGCTCAAGCATAAATGAAGAGAAGTCTGACCTGTTGATTTTTAAACCAAAATGGCTGAATTGGTCAAAGCGGCCATCTGACTGCACTGATGTCCGGTGTGCTACTCTAAGAATGCACATTATGATAGGATTTTCAAAAAAGAAGCTTACGAGATTTAATAAAGCCGTTTTTAATCCAAAACACGACGAAGAACTCTTTGAGTGTGTATCTCGTATTAATACCAAATTTTTTGTTTAATAAATAATGTTCTTTTATATTATTTCGTCAAGCATGTTAAATTAAAAAAAAAAATACTTAACAAAAATACACAGTAACTTTGGGGGCTTGCCGCGTCGCCTTTACCTTCATGGCCGCTTTAGGCGGCTGCTCGGGCAAAGCGATTTTCTTTTTCAAGTTGCCGTAATTTAGACATATTTTATATGCTTAGGTATATCTATTTCAATTTGCAAGAATTTAAATATCACATAATTAATACCTGTCATAAATTTAACAAACTCTTTACCCAGCAGTGTATTTTTTTTTTTTGGAAACAATGGTTTTTAGGTTTTTTAAACTCAAAGTTAAAGTGTCCACTTTAGGCACACCTCCCCTACCTACTTACAGACATTTTACCTACCAAAGAGCAACCACTGATGTCATGACGATATCGTACCTACTTACCTAAGTAAAACACCTAAATATTATATGTAGTATACCTATACCTTTTACCAAATTCTTCGGACTAAAGCCATTCTAATAAGTTTTAAATAAATAAATTAAATAAAGACTCCGTACAAGGTACTTACCTAGGTAGGTAACTAGGTAGGTAAATAAAAAACCTATCCACTATTATAATCACTTCATTTAAAAATCAGCAAACCCAGCCTATTAATTACTAGGTCTTTTATAACGTCTACAAGTGACAGTTATGAAGTAACCAGCCCAGTTAATTTATCATACACTGACATACATAGGGCACTGGAGCTTATTTAAGTTTTGCCGAGTATGAATACACAAATATTATATATGTATACCTACTTACTTATATAATACAAACTCTACTTTTAAGAAGACAGGTGGAACAAAAGTGCCTTAAGTAGGTATCTGCTTACATATTATTTTGTTGTTAAACTAGTTTAAATGACATTGACATGTGGTTATGAATCTATCTATATAAAAGTTATTTTTCAAAAGGTACCTTTTGTCATAAAGTCGCTGTTATTCACTACCTACTAGTTAATTTGTAGAATACCTACCTAAGGTTAAACTAAGTCTATTAAGTATAGAGATTTTATTCATAGGTTTTACTTATCTATAAATATCCTATTAGATAAGGAAGTTTAGTTATTTGGCTTAGTAAATGATTTTCAAAGGTAAATTACCTAGGTACTTTCAGAATTGTTTCATTCATAGAGATAATTAGAAGTGTTGCATTTGTAGGGTTAAATTTTATTAGCTAGATACTTATAATTCGTTCTAAAATTCTTAGGTTGCAATGGTTCTGACAGAACATACGAAATTCAATCAATTTTAAAATGTTAAATTCTTTAAAAAAAATTAGCTCTAATTTTGCTCTTCGCATAAAATGCGTTCTAAATTTAAAAATTAGCAGTCTTTAATTCGTGGGTCATTCTATTAATTTCTCTAAAATAAGTTGTAATCGTTCTAATACAACATTCGAAGTTTAAAAAAAATGGAGGAAAATATTCGCGCGCCGTGTTGACCCGTCTATTCAACAAAGCAGTGCGGGCGTTGACCCAACCAACCCCTGACCTTGGCGTATCGTAAAGTGTACCGCGTGATGTAACCGTGACTTTACGCTTAACCGTGTGTCTGTGTCGTAGATGCCATGCTATACGTACGCTATACTTACCTACTATAGGTTATAGTCACCTACTTAGGTACAATTGTACAATACCTTGAAATAATACTTAGATTGATAGGTAGGCATTGTAGGGTGTACCTAGCCTACCTATTAGATATTAAATTAAATGGGTACCTATCAAGAAGATACGTACTCGGTTATTTGCATTCAATTATTTAATTCTTAGATAGGTTACTAGGTTTTAAAAAGTCATTTAATTTCTAAAAAAAAAAACACATGGTTTTTACTTATAGTTATTACCTAATTAATTCATTCCTATATAGGGAATACCTAGCTACTTTAAGCTTAATTTAAATAAACAACTAAGGTACCTCTACCTACTTCTTACCTGTATAGAAAACGAAAAGTTCTGATCCGCTGACTGTCTCAACGCCCAGCCCAAACTCATGGACCCTAGAAAGCTGAAATTTTGCATAGAGGTTCCCTTTATCACGTAAATAAGAAATAAGGCCCGATTTTCAAAATTCCTACGGGATAAGGAATAAAGAGGAATTATTATATTTGCGCCGAGCGAAGCCGTGGATGGTCGCTAACAAAAATAGAAATGAGTTTATTTCTTATTTTAAAACCTCCAGACTTTTCTTTACAGTTTATAAACGAAAGATTAATAATTACATTAAGTAGACTAGGTATGAATTGATTAGAAGTTATTATGACGGCAGATTAGTTAGGTACACTAAGTAGGTCCCTACCTAGCGTCGATTCAGCTTTTGTTCTCTAAACTAAATTTAGAGTAATATATCTGCATCTTTTTCTTTTTAATATTGCTAAAAAAGGATGGAAGATTAATTTTAAATTACAGACTCTAAATTTTAGTGCTACTCTACAAACAATAAGCTCACGACTGGCACCAAAGCCACGAGCTTTGACAGTTCTAAATTAAATTGGTTATTTCTTAATCCTTTTCATATTACATTGGTAAGAAAAAGATCCGAATAGTCTAAAATTTAGTTGCGCCCAGAATCAGTAGATACCATTACAATTTTTGTACGTTTCGAATGTTACAAAAGTAGAGAAACGGTAACATATACCGCCCCCTATGCGATAATTGTGAAACTATTAACTCGCAAGTAATGAACCACCCTTGCAAAAAGAAAACTTGAGGAAAACTCCCTTACGATACGAGCCACGTGTGTGAGTAACATGTGGTCTTAGATACGAACCATTTCTAAACATTCCACATGTGCTGCCATCTCTTAGCGGATAGAGGAGTTAGTTTTATTCGTTATTTTACGACTGAATCGTAACATTATTGCAGTTATTGTTATGGCAGAATAGTTGAGCTTTCTTGGCATTCTTACCAAAACTATCTTGTTTGTGGCATTTGGTAAGTTGCTCGGGTGTTAGTTTGTGGGTTTACCTGTAACAACAATGAAAATAACTTTAGAAATATTCACGCAAGTCTGTATGAATATAATTCTACAAACAAAACAAATGGTAGATTAGTTAGGTATCTAGATAGTAAAACTAAATAAAATTTAGATATCTATAGGTAGGTACTAAAAGAACCAAATTTTCATTTTATTTATTGTATTAAAAATTGGAAATCGGTTCCATAGACTTAGATTCTTGGACGAATTAAACTCATCGCAAAACGTTCTGGGACGATGCTGGGTAGAAAACGATGGATTATGCCTATTTAACATTATGTCTATGGATTTAATAATGGCATACCTATATCTATCCCAATCTATCTATATCTATCTATGCCAATAATAATTCGCCCGAAGTCACTCGAATTGCGAACTGCGAGGTCGTCCAATCCTACATATATCTTGGTGCTTTAATCTCGAACAATGGGGGCTGCGTAGAAGAAGTAAAGCGGCGTATGGCGATAGCGAGAACTGCAATGGACAAGCTAAAGAAAATATGGAAAAACAATAACATCACAAAAGCTACGAAGATCAGGCTCGTTCGGACACTTGTTTTTCCCATTTTTCTATACGCTGCGGAGACGTGGACTTTGCGAACAGTCGAGAAGAAGCAGATTGATGCTCTGGAGATGTGGTGCTGGAGGCGAATGCTAGGAGTCTCATGGACTGAATTTCGCACCAACGTCTCTATACTCCAAGAACTCGGCATTAAACAACGTCTTTCGGCGTTAGTACAGGGTCGCATACTAAAGTTCTTCGGACATGTCTCCCGGCGTGAGAGTGACTCCATTGAGCGTCTTGTGGTGCAGGGCAAGGTGGAGGGTACCAGAGGGCGAGGAAGGTCGCCTACGCGATGGACCGACCAAATTAAGTCCGCTGTGGGCGGTGCCGTGCACGAGTGTACCAGAATGTCGACCAGCAGGGAGAAGTGGCGAATGCTCGTGAGGCGTGTAACATCTGCCCCCCAAAACGTCACTTCATGATGACCACGACCGCTCTGCCAAGAGTGTAACGACAAAGAAGATATCTATCCCTTTCAGGTTAATCCGCTTCAGACTGCATCGGCTGCATTGCCTATCAAAAGGTGAGGTCGCATTCAAGGGCTAACTTGACGTGGCAACAAGAGTAAATTAAAAATTTATAACACCCCCTACAAGTGAAGGTTACAGTAACTAGAAAAGAGCTGATAACTTTCAAACGGCTGAACCGATTTTCTTGGATTATAGCTAAGAACACTCTCGATCAAGCCACCTTTCAAACAAAAAAAAACTATATTAAAATCGGTTCATTCGTTTAGGCGTTAAGATGCCACAGACAGATACACAGACACACAGATACACACGTCAAACTTATAACACCCCTCTTTTTGGGTCGAGGGTTAAAAAATAGAGTAGGTACCTACTTAAGTAGATAGGTATGTGTCTACTAGGTAGGATAGAAAGATGTAAACTTGATATAATATGATAATGCATAAATGTAATTTAAAAATAGTCCGCGAAGGAAGGGGTGACACCGCATTTGCGATATTCGATATCGTTCGGGTGACATTTTCGCAAAATCGATAGCGCCCCTTATTGGTACCGAAATGATTGAACATCCTTATCGCGACATTTTTCTAATGGCGGCCCGTGTTTGAGACCCTTTTTCTCTTTTAGGGAGATTACACACCCGAACGCAATTTGTCATATTTTACCCGTGACATATTCCCGCTTACGAATTTCTTTGGAATATGGTACCTATGTGGTTTCGAACCTAATTACGAACATGAAAGAAAATATGAATTAGTACGTAGCTACTAAACGATGTATCTAATTCAAAAATTTATTTGTTACTAGCTGATGCCCGCGACTTTGTCCGCGTGGGTTTAGGTTTTCAAAATCCCGTGGGAACTCTTCGATATTCCGGGATAAAAAGTAGCCTATGTGCTAATCCAGGATATTATCTATCTCCATTCCAAATTTCAGCCAAATCCGTTTATTAGTTTTGCGTGAAGCAGTAACAAACTTACACATACACATACTTACACACAAATTTTCGCCTTTATAATATTAGTGTGAAGTGTGATGTGAAGTGGGAAGAGTACTGTTTAGAAGACAGACACACTTTCTCATTTAATTGTATTTCGTCGTAAGTAATGCGGTGATGATGATAACTATAGATATTTTTGTCAACTTAAAACTAAAGCTATAGCTGCGAGGGTTCTAAACGCGCCCTGATCTAAAATCTAGCCCACAACAAATTCAGCGGTGCAAAAGTTCACTTCAATAATAAATTCACACATATTTACATTGTCACTATTTTAAGAATTCTGCAATTAAGACAAAATATTTTGACATGTTCTCTAGACTATTCTCATTTTTAAACAGTTAAAAGAATGCAGTCATGATTCATGACACTTTGTACAAAATTGAGTGATTTTTTATTGTTACATTGTAAAATAAATATACATGGTTATTAATGGTTGAAGGCTGTACATAATTTGCATCTGAATTGCATGCAATTTTAGCTTTTTTATTATTTTATTTCAGACCTTATAAAGACATAATATCGGCTATAATTTGAACTAAATGTTACGGATATATTCCATTAATGGGCAAAACATTTTTCATTAATGACATTAATAACGAGTCGTATTTCAAGAGCTTGATAGTTCTAAAAGTTTCTCTAAAATAAAGCCAATATACCCACCCACACGTACTGTACAGTGCCAGCTTATATCATCATCATCATCATCAGCCTGTGGATGTCCACTGTTGGGCATAGACCTTCCCTAATGAGCACCACCACACCCTGTCCTCAACCTTCCTAATCCAGTCACTTCCCACCATTCTCTATCTTCTAGCGTGCTGGAGGGCGCTTGCTTATAGTCCGCGACAGTTTGAGATGGCAATCGGGGTATGAGGCGGGTGGACGCTCCGCACACCCGCACGTCACCCGCGCTAGCCCGCATCAGGTTAGGTACTACTTATAGGTAGATAGGTATATTATGTGGTCTCCACTATAGGATTTTTCGACTCCAACGGCCATCGCTCCTACGACAAGCATAACCTGTCCAATGACAATTCAATTTGCTTATGGTTTGGAATATATCAGTGATCTGGGTTCTCTTGCGGCTCTCATTTCGGATTTGATCCCTCAGGGAAACTCTTTACATATCCACGTGGCCATTTGTCAGTTTCCACGTTTCAGCACCATAATAGTTATGTGAGGACCATATTTTTTTTTTTTTTAAAGAATATTAGCCATGTTAAATGACTACTATTCCTATTTCCTCACCAACTAAGCGTCAGGCTTGTGCCTGGAGTTGGTACGACAATAGTGCAACGGGTGGGGCTTGAACCGGCGACCTTTCGGAATTCAGTCCGCTCCTCAACCGTTGAGCTATCGAGGCTCTTTTTATGTCAATTAATTTGGAGACATTGTTTTATCGGTATTAAAAAAGTGTATAGGCTTCCTAACACCCCTTTTCTTTACACATGTCGCGAGCTAACGACAATACGAAATCAATACCAACACCATCGATGCGAAAGTCGTGAATAGCGATTGACGCACACGTGTGTGAATTGTGTATGTGTGCATGAGTCCAAATAATATGCAAGCTTCGATCGTGTGAGGCGAAGACTTTTAGTAGAGTGACCATGACACTGATTTTTTTCAAACAGTTGAATCATGTTTAGTAAATAATTTGAACTGAGGCCGTGGTGTTCCTAATTGTTCAAGTAAAAAACCGGCTAAGTGCGAGTCAGACTCGCGCACCGAGGGTTCCGTTCTCGGGTATGTTTTCCGACATTTTGCACGATAAATCAAAAACTATCTATCATGCATAAAAATAAATAAGTCTGTTTTAGAATTTACAGGTGAAACCTTCTCATATGAAACCATTCTTTGAAAATTGAAAATACTAATTATTTGTTCATGAACACATTTAATTTTTTTTTTGTGATGTAACCACAAATCCACGGTTTTACGGTTTTCCCCTTTATTTGTGCTATAAGCTGTACCTACCTGCCAATTTTCATGATTGTAGGTAAACGAGAAGTACCTACCTTATAGGTTTCTTGACAGTCATGACAGACAGACAAACAACGAAGTAGTCCTATAAGGGTTCCTAATTTCATTTTGAGATAAGGAATCCTAAAAAGTCACTAAAAAGCTCAAAACAAAGCGAAAGCATAATTTAAGTATAGATAGTTTATTTCAATGTCCTATTTTATTCCTCAGACGCAAAGTCACCGCAAAAATTGGTAAAAAGAAAACGCATTAACACATATACCTAGATGAGTAGTCACACGCACGCACACACTCACACTACCACCCCCCACCCTTTAAAAGCCCCTCTCCCAGGAGGCTTTTGATAAGGAAATGCAGACATTTGAAGAAAAGCTAAGTATCGAATAAGCATTCAGACGTAGAGTGGCGGTATTTAGGAAAGGATGGCATAATCGACGCGTGGGCTTTCGGGAGTTTTATATTCCGGCATCTTTTTGGGGTTCAGTACCTCAAAAAAAAAATGGAACCCTTATAGGATCACTTTGTTGTCTGTCCGTCTGTCGTGTTTGTCAAGAAAACCTATAGGGTTCTTCCCGTTGAACTAGAATCACAAAATTTGGTAGGTAGGTAGGTCGAATAGCACAGTAAAGAAAAAATCTGAAAACCGTGAACTTGTGGTTATATCATTAAAAAAAACCATTTAAATGTGTTTCAATTTTCAAAGTAAGATAAGTATACCTACCAAGTGGGGTATCATATTAAAGGGCTTTACCTGTACATTCTAAAACATATTTTCATTAATTTTTGTGCATGACAGTTTTTGATTTAATTTATCGTGCAAAATGTCGCAAAACATACCCGAGTACGGAATCCTCGGTGCGCGAGTTTGACTCGCATTTGGCTGGTTTTTTATATTATGCGAAATGTTTAGTAGTCGTGCTTTATCGGGGGAAATTCTGTATTGAGAATAGATTATATTACCTACCTTATATCTAGTAAGGTTCTGAATTAGTTCTGTATTGGAATATTGAGAATGATAACTGCTTAGCCTTCCATTCAATTTTGAGTCGTGTTCCTACTTCCGATATGACTCAATATTGAATGTCTACGTGTAGATAATCTACGGGGTTATTATGAATATGCTTTACGTATAATTATTATCTCAAAAATTCTGACTTAGATAGGTAAAGCTATTAAGCCGTTCCTACTAGGTAAACTGGTAAAGTGGACTATACATTACGATGCTATTAAAGTAAAGGAGGCCTATTTTTTCAGCAGTGCGTCATCAATGGGTACAGCAATCAGTATAATTACTACAAAGATTTAGACCCTAAACTTAATTTGGTAAACGGTCTTATTCCTCCGTCTTCATAGTCCATAATTACTCCGAGTTTTCCGAAAAAGATAAAATGTCGTCATAAAACAGTGCCGTAAAATCAACCCAGTTCCAGAACAAAGAACAAACAGCAGCCTCCCTCCCCCGATTACCAAGTGGTTTACATTCCACTGAAAAGCGCTAAACTCAGCGAAATCCGCTAATAATGAACTTCCCCTACTAATTACAAACGCTTTTAATTGCTGCAAAAGGCCACCTGTTGCCGTCTTTTGTCTCGTTCGCACGTCACCCGTCTCTTTCGGATGCTGTGAACCGTCCCGTATCCGGATATCAGGGCTGTTAAATCTGCTTTTCCTTTAGGATTCAGGTTTTCCTCAGTAGGTAGTTAACTGGGGTCTACTTATTACTAATCTGATACATTTTCATACCAGAGTTTGCTTGGTGTGTGCCAAAGAACTAGAATGTATTTAATCCATAGGAATTTTAATACTATAGTTGAGTAGACATATTTTCTTTTTCAAAGGTAAGGTAAAGGTAGCTTGATCCAATAACACTAATAGTGCATATTCATATAATTCTTCTTGCTACCTGGGAATTTGTTACCTATTTCCTATCGTTATTTAATAAATCTATTCAATCCTACATGAATTTGAATACCTTATGTAGAATAAGTACTTACGATTTTACACAAAAGAACCTATTTTTAACCCCCGACCCAAAAAGAGGGGTGTTATAAGTTTGACGTGTGTATCTGTGTATCTGTGTATCTGTCTGTGGCATCGTAGCGCCTAAACGAATGAACCGATTCTAATTTACTTTTTTTTGTTTGAAAGGTGGCTTGATCGAGAGTGTTCTTAGCTATAATCCAAAAAAATTGGTTCAGCCGTTTAAAAGTTATCAGCTATTTTCTAGTTTTCTTGTAGAAAAGAAGGTTAGATAACCCTTAGGTTCATAATATTCAAGTGTCAATTGACAAATGTCAAGCTGTCAAGATGGACGTTGCCTAGATATACATAATTATTTATTTGAAAATGATTTGTCGGGGGTGTTGAAAATTTTTAATTTACGCTTGTATTAAGATATACCTACTTAAATGTAAAAATTTGGTTGTATTTATGCCAATTCAAATATGATATTAATTGAAGATAAGTGTCTGCCTACACTAAGGAACAAATGAACTAACTACTTACAAGTATTTTCACTTTCGGAAAGAGCGTCTAAAATTACATCTAAATAAGTGACACCCCTATTCAAAACCCGGGTATAATTGTCAGAAAATTCAATTTTGAAACAACCTAATTGGGGCCAAATGAAATTTTCACGGACCCCGATCCTTTGTTCGAACGCCTTCGCCCGTTATTTAATTGCTTGATGAAATAATGAATTAATTGTATTTACTTTTTTTCGGTACAGTTATTGGATTCATGATATAAATTTCATATTCGTTTTATATTCTCTGTTTGAAAGCTAGGTAAAACTGTTATAACGGTAAAGTTATACTTTTGAATTTACTGGGATAAGATGTAGCCTATGTGTCAATTCAGGGTAAGCTCATTCCTTTCAGCCAAATCATTTCAGCCATTGCGGGCGTGAAGGAGTCAAAAACACCCAAACTTTCACATTTATAATATTAGTAACCTAGTAACTTAACCTAAAATTTTTATACAAAAGTCTCTATCATGGATTTATTCTCGAGTTTTCTTACAAATAACTAACTCATTTTCAAAATCTGAGTCAACGGGCACGAGCAATTACAAGTCATGACCATCGCAGATATAATATACTTATCTTATGCCGAATGTACCTACAATAAGTCACACAGGTCACTCATACATAATTATATAAATGCCATTCGGTATAATCAGAAAATAATTTACTTGTAATTATATAGGTTAGCGTGTAAGTGTATTAAAATTATGGCAATCTATCACAGAGTTCTGTATCTAAACGCAATCAACAACACCACTTATATTTTATAATAGTACAAAATTGCTCTCAGCGAAGCGAACGAAATTATCGGCCCATTATCAAATGGAACCCCTTTCTTTAATTACCTGCACATAATGTCTGTTTGTTTGTACGTTTCCACCCAAGTCATTACAGTAATAACTGCGAGCCTCCATTTTGAGATAGCTAGCAATGATTAACGTTGATTAGGCGTAATTTGGTATCATAACGTACGCTCAAATAATTAGATCTTTTTCCGGGTTATTATGGCGTGCGTTTATATTAATTCATTTTATTTATTTCGTTTATTTTTTATATTATTAATAATGTACAAGCATACTTGTAACTTTGTGAGACACGCTTGTGAAAAAGTTCAGAGTCACTTACTTATCGGGCGACTGAGAGAGCTTTGCTTGGCGTTTCTCTACATGATCAAATCAGAGATCCGTGGGAGAACTAGAAAAACCGACAAAGTTCAGCGGGTTGCAAAGCTGAAGTTACAATGGGCAGGGCACATCATACTCGTAATTCGCAAACCGATCGACGTTATGGTCCCAAGATGAATGACAACTTCACACCGGAAAGAGCAGCGTTAGCAGACTTGTGGAAGTCCCTACAAGTGACTGCTCTCCAGCTGTAAAGTGGACATACCTCATATAATATGTATAGGTATAACTTCCTCATAGAGTTCTCTAAATGGTATTACGGAAAAGTTCGATGAAATTCACAGTGAAAGATATAAGCAAAAAGGTACATAGATGAACGTGGATTGTGTCTTTCTTTTTGTACTAATAGGTACACATTAAGAGCAAAAAAAAACAAAAAGGTATAGGTACCTAAGTAATATGACAAAAATGATTCAATGAGAAAATGATCAGTGTGAGGCTACACGATCAAATCGTAGCACGAACTAGAAATACCTACCTAATCTTAATTTTCCCATGCCTAATAATCGCGCCCTTATCCACACAATCTTTTAAATTAGTTTGGATAAATATTGACGTTAATAAAATAACCTAACGGCAATAAAAACAAAGACATTAGCAAGACAAGTAACGTATGTTAATTTGGAACTAAAATATCACGTCTATCACTTGACCCCAAGATATTGGATCTTAAATATTAATTCGGTATTTCCCATAAAAATGTTATCTCCTAATGAAGACCTATAAAGTTAGAAGGCATCGATACATTGTTTTGGTTAATTAATTATTGATTAAAAAAACCATGTCAGACCGGTCTCACACTGAGTCTAACAAAAATCGTTGAAAGATTAACATAAAAATTTTAATTGCTTGCGGTCGTCATTATTACGGTGGACAACATATAAAATTAAGATAGAATTAAAAATTATTACATTTAACCAATTTAAATCCTTATTGTTTATACAATAAGTGCCATTCAGTTGTTTCCAATTAATTAAGATGTGTGTACAGTGATCAAACTATTATCATGCTAATTATTTTCTTAATTAGGTAACGACCATTTTATCTCAAATATTAAGACTTTATTGCCGTAAATTGTACATATTGGACGTTAATTTTTGGCGATGTTTATTTAAGGAATTCATTATTTGGCTACCTGTGGAGATTAGACGTTAAAACAATAGCATTGACTACCATGATTGACTACGAAAATAAACTGTTTTGACAAATTAAATCATTCTGTTGTTTTATTTTTAACCCCCGACCCAAAAAGAGGGGTGTTATAAGTTTGACGTGTGTATCTGTGTATCTGTGTCTCTGTGTATCTGTCTGTGACATCGTAGCGCCTAAACGAATGAACGATTTTAATTTAGTTTTTTTTTTGTTTGAAAGGTGGCTTGATCGAGAGTGTTCTTAGCTATAATCCAAGAAAATCGGTTCAGCCATTTGAAAGTTATCAGCTCTTTTCTAGTTACTGTAACCTTCACTTGTCGGGGGTGTTATAAATTTTTAATTTATATTTGTAAATAATAATAATCAGATCACCTATGCATATGATATGACCGGTTTTGTTAAAGTATATTTTTGTGTTTTGTCTGACCTATGCCACCCATTAGGGATGCGCCAGTTCACTTTATATCTTTATAATATATTATTATCCAGCAATTATAATAAAATATTAATTTTAAGCCCGTTTAATATAATAATATAAATTCCGGTTGAATTGTTAAGAAACATTCCAATTCAAATTATGTATTTAAATTAGCAATTTTATCTTGGACTTAAGTGCTTAATTGTTTTTCATCACACAACATTAACAAAGGCGTGGACGGAAATTTCCAAATATTAGAAATTCTTAAACATTTGCATGCGAATTCATGCTTTTGTGATTTTATAGCAGAAGATAATATTAAATTACATGTTTTAATCCCTTTCGAATTATAATAAAATAAGAATTATATAGGTATTAATTTCATAAGAATGTATATTAATGAATATTAGATAATAGGTAATAACCGTAAAATCTGTTTATAAAATCAATTTGGAGTATGGTTACGGATTTGTTTAGTTGCACTATGAGTGAATTCAGAAGGATTGCATTGTTATAAGAAATACTAATTGTATAGTTTATTTAAATATTTTCATCTCTTTAATAACTTATAATACTCTAATGAATTAGGAAAACCCTGTAATGCTAAAAGTAAGTTGGCAAATAAAAAAAAAACAAACTTACAAAGCCTTGTCCATAGATTCCTAGAGTCATGATTGCACACATAGCTGTAACAGACAGACAGGCAGACAGCCAGACAGACATACAGAATGATACCGTGATCCCATTCAAGTACCGCACTCTGAAATAAATCGTCGACAAAAAATAAAGACATTACCATCTATTTATGCTAGAATGTAAGCACTAGTAAGACCTAGGCTACATGGATGCGCTCGAATAATGCCGGCAAGACGTGTAATTACACGCACGAAATGTTACGGTAGGATTTTTTACACCGCTTAATAGCAATTGAACAGGAAAATAGGTGTAATCGTTACACTAAGTAATGCGTTTACATACTTCTTGAAAGCCGATGACACTCCTCGGACATTATAAGGCTGTAAGATTTAATAACAGAATGTTTAACGTGGATGCAACCGGTCATCATGGCAACATTAATGGATGGGGTTATAATGTTGATAATGAATAGTTCTGCACATGTATATGTACATTGTAATGTAATGAAACGTTTCTTAGGGCTCATATTAAATTGCTTGTGATGTTTGTAGGCTAGTCTTCACCTTACACAGTCTACGTTAAACCTAGAATCTCTTTCTGACATCTATCTTCTTTAGCTTTCTCGTCAATCAAGGCATGGTGCTGATTCAGTTCACAAACTAGACACGTTTGAAAGTTGTGCCATGCTCTTTTCATATAAATATGGCACTCATTTTAGACTTTTTAGTTTGTTTGAAGATTTTGTTTAACAGAATAAGTATCAGCATGATAGTATGATTAAAAGAATGGTTTACTAGAAGCAGTAGGTAAGCTGGGTTCTTTGCAGATCTACAATGTTTTTATTGAATGTGACTTTTTTATCGGAAATAAAAATAAGAGAACCGGACTAAATCTACCCCGAAAACAACTTTTTGATAAAATTGGTTAGTTGATCAGAGAGTCTGTGCTTGCAAATAAATATTAAATTGGCTAAAAAAGCAAAATTAGATACTGATATAGTTAACTTTTCTCCACTCTGTTTGGAAGTAAATTTCAATTTCAAATCCAGCAGCTGCCGATAATCTTGAGACTAAGGCGATGTTGATATTTATTTACGTCTCGTTATACGGCCACAAATAAAATAAAGCGTTTATTAGGATTCGCGTTTTGGTTAGGGCCGGAGAGTGGCCATTGTTTTTGGGCTGCCATCAATCAGCCATAGTTCGGAGACAGGGGCCCGGGGGGACCGGAATAACGGTTATTGAAATGAGACGGCCCCCGCTTTTTTCCCAAATTTAAATTTTGATAAAGCAAGTCCCTGTTTTGCTCTAACTCGCGTTCGGGCCACGTTTGGCAAGGGTGGCGGGTTTTTGTTTCGATTTGCTGTCTGTCCGTGGTGCTAACGTTAAATTTATTATTTCGCTGGAACGGTCCCGGCGATCGTCGATTGTTTCCTTTTAACGCCTCACGTTTTATGCGCGATATCAGGTTTGACATTGTGTTAGATGGTAACAACCGACGCAAACTTGTACTGTTATAATTCGTTTGTGATCTTGTGTGGCTAGTTTTATTTTTAGATTCGCTTGAAGTTCAATGATACTTGAGAATGGAACATTTGATTCAGTTTTATCATCACGGCAATAAACTTCTTTCCTCACACTATACCTACCTATAATAGGTACTTTTGAGTGGACGTTAGGACTGCTAGTCTATTATTACGGAAATGATTAAAAGTAATAAAGGCTGTATATTGCTCCATCACAAGTAGAAGGAATGCTGTGATAGCCATATCCGCCGTTATCGTCTCATTTCAATTCACTTTACATCAGTAGAAGTGCTTCAACACAATTCCAAATACATATTCGGTAATTCCGTTTTCGCCGGGGACGGACCACGCCGTCCGAATATATTATAGCGAGCCTGAATAAAAACGGAATTAACATACATCCAAAATAACAAACTGGATGCTCTTTTTTTGTTATGTAAAAATATAAAATTCCTTAAATTGATGCTCAGTGAAAATGTACGGGGCACTCATTGACACCTACGCTCATATTTGGTCCTCCGAAAAGCCTATTATTCTCGTCTCATCGATATTCATGGTCGGTGAGAGTTGTAAAAAGTAATAAAACACCATTTTTATATCTCGTGTTTAGACGGTGCCCGAGAGGTGATAAGGAAACCTGTACTCAATACTGGAGGACCGGATATCGAAGACCATTCACAAAAAATCCACACGCACACACGTGCACCCGTTCGTGTGCATGTGTGTGTGAGTGGACGTTAACGTCGGTCACTTCGGTTCATTCATAAAGTTAAGCTTTTACAAACAAAACATGATACATGGTATTTTCGGTATTTGTATGTACTTTTTTTACTAACATTCTATGACTAAGATTAGATATCGTAGTTATAGAATGGAATATCGTTAGATATTTCAACTTCTTTATTTTCCTTTTTTCTTCTAGTTTTATTAACCCTCGACCCAAAAAGAGGGGTGTTATAAGTTTTGACGTGTGTATCTGTGTATCTGTATATCTGTCTGTGGCACGCAGCTCCTAAACTAATGAACCGATTTTAATTTAGTTTCTTTTGTTTGAAAGGTGGCTTAATCGAGAGTGTTCTCAGCTATAATCCAAGAAAATCGGCTCAGCCGTTTGAAAGTTATCAGCTCTTTTCTAGTTAGGTACTGTAACCTTCACTTGTCGGGGGTGTTATAAATTTTTAATTTACACTTGTTCAACTAATTTTAAGTGTTCCATCTTCACAGTATTTTCTGAAAATCTTATCAATAATAGTTTTAGATTATTTAAAAAAAAAAGTCTACAAAGATTCGTTGTGTTGGCGTTAAGTACCTATTGCCTGATACTTTACAATGTTGTCAGGAATGTTAGGTAGGTAGGCATAGCTAAAAAGTTGTTTTATCACATTTTACGATGTGTTTAGGTGGAATGACAAGCAATAAGATCTGCAAGGTACCTGACGTCTTTGTCTTTAGTAGATAGGTTAATTATTACCGTTAGATGATTATAATTAGTGGTTTTATCATTTTTGTTATTATCATGTCACGTGCTATCTTCGAAATGAAAAGCGGTCAGTAGATAGGCCTAAGCAAATAGCTTGTCTTGTTTTGATTTATTACAATTTTGAATAGCTTAACCCTTCCTACCCCTGTGCAAAATATAATATTTTACCAATAAAATGATTACTTCTTGGGTAATCGAACGGACCATTCATTGGAACCTATTCTATCAACAATTCATGTTTAATTCATGTTACAATTATCAAGGTATTTTATGAGAATGTCAGTTTATGAAAATTTCGTCGTCATTCAGCATCATGACACAAACAATAGATTGCTAAAATAATAATCATCCTTCCTTTTGCCTTTGCCATAGTCGGGTACAAATAAATTCAATTTTATTTTTAGTTACGATAACTTCTTAACGATCTCTCTGATAGGTAGGTATACTAAAGGATGCGAACGATCAAAACTTGTTAACAATAAAAAATAATATCGATTATAAATTTAAAATAGTGTGACATAAACTAAGGCAGATCTTTATTAGCCTATGTGAATCACGCGTATCCACATTTCGTAATAACCAGTTTCATAAAATAAACTTTCTATAGATAGGTAGGTAGTGTTTATAGTTTCTGATCTTCTAGCTCATTGAATAAATTATAAAAATATAGATAAAAACCGTAAGTTTGTTTGTAAACTGGAAAACTATAAGAAAAATACGAGCAAAAATAATAGTTTGACCTTATTTCAAAAATCGAATTTTTAGACTTACTGCTTAGTGCTTAGTGCTTATGTGTTAAATTTTATCTGTATGCGATGTCATTTTGTTCATGATCTGTCATTTATACCATCCTACTATTACATATCAATGGGCATAATATTATAATATTAGGTATTAACCATAAAAGGAAAACGTTAAAAATTAGTTAGTTTTAAAATAATTAAAAACATACGGAAAATCCATTAAAAACCCATTTCTTAGCACGACGTACCTAACAAATAGGTATAGTAGACTATAAATTCTTAACACAATTTATACACAATGTAAAAACTAAAGGATGTATTAAACTCACAAAAACCCATCTCCATCATATTTGTGACAAGACGAATGGAGGTAATAAAGTGCTGGGCTACCACATCATTTTATCGATAATAGCGGATCACGCCTACATACGAATTAATTAACACGTGCGTGACGTTTTCATAGAACGAGTTCTCGACATCGATGCCAATGGTCCGGTGAAATGGAACGGAAGAATAAAGACAACAGTCGACATTTTTTATTACACTGGATTAATCTTCAATGAATCACTCTGCAGTCTATTTGACTATATGTAGAGGCGTCATGAGTAGGTTGCATCGTGGAATGATTGACCCAGCAATGGTAGAGTAGAGATAGTTAGTATAGAGCCCCGATCAACATCAAAACTAACTAAGAAACTACTACAGCTAAACCGAAAGAAACTCAGGAAAGTTGTAGGCGCGGTAACAGGACACTGTTCGTCTTCCTTCTAGGTAGATATAACCGACAGCTAGAGAGCTGCTCTCTCCATGCATGCTCTGCATAGAGAGTGACAAGACTCCGGCACATGTACTGCTCAAATGCAGAGGCGTATCTGCCCAACGAGAAACCTACATTGGCTCCCCAGCAACACTCCCCGAAGTCCTCGCTGACCTGGGTGCCCTGTTAGGATTTTGGAGTGAGCTTGGCTGACTGGAGTAATTCATTGGGGAGTTATACCAAAGGTCTCATGTACAACGAACAGCTACGTTTAAGTGCGGAAAAGAAATCCAAGAAGAAGAAGAAGAAGTAGAAGAAGCAAAGGCAGAGTATAGTTAAAAGATATTGGTATAAAAAGATTTATTGGTTTTGGCGATACGGCTTTGCCGATAGGGTGGATATCGCCCGACCAGGTGTGGCGCCAAAATATTGTTTCCGCTTTACTTTTTTAAGGCTAAGTGCAAAGATGAATGAAACCAGTTTACAGTTACAAAGATAATACGAGTAAAAGAAATCGAGGGACATAACGTTTTACAGCAAAAATTTTACGACCGGCTTAAAATGACATCATTTGACATCAAATAATTTTGTACAAGTATCAAAATTGTTGATTGGACCCGGTATATACAAGAAACAGTTATAAACCCTATTAACAAAAGCTTAGGGTCAAATTTCGGTTAGGCATTGTGTTCGATTGTTGGCTGACTTTCGAAAAGTGTATCTACGTCGTAAACCGAAAACGAATTTATCGCGATTCAAAATGGAACCAATGGAACCTGATCCCCTATATCGTACAGGTAAGTGTGCCAGAAATTATTATTGAAAATATTGAAGCCTCCTAAAATTTCCAATTAAAATATTAAAATGCATCGATGTTAAGCACAATCATAAAAATTTAACTTCGCTCATTTAGTTACACAATAAATTTAAATTAATGCTCTTTCTTTTATCGATTAAAATTTTTCACATGACTACGATAATTATGTTTATAACTAGCAATATAGTAATGTTTTGAAAAGAAAATTTCAATTTGAAATGTAAAATACAAGAATAAATAAAATATAAAAAGTAAGTGGATTAAGGCCGTGAACATTTAAGCAGACAGACGGGCACACTTTTGCATTTATAATATAATACTTATCAAAAAATGGATGTATTATCAATAAAACACTCTAAAGTTTCTATACTTTTTACCCGACTGCTGCAAAGCCAAAAGGAAGGGTTATGATTTTAGCAGTCTATGTATGTTTGGCATTATAAAAAACATGATGATTAAAATAAATATTAACTTCACAATAAAAGACTCGAAAGCTTCCTTGTTATGCTTTGGTTATTTTATATTTTGCGTTTTGTGTAGCTAAAATTATATTTTGCGTCTTTTGAGTGGTCGAATGAACTCGTTCGCTGACGAACTAATCCCAAGAACAGCGGTAAGCGTATAAATTACATGATCGCTCGCTACAACGACGACAACGCTTAATCTATGTCTCGTATCCAGTATACATATTTCATTATTGGTACAGTTGGTACTCTGTTTTAATATTATTGGTTATTCTTTTGTTTAACAGCTCTTTTTAGGGTTCCGTACATCAAAATGAAAAACGAACCCTTATAGGATCACTTTGTTGTCTGTCTGTCTGTCCGTCTGTCAAGAAAACCTATAGGGGACTTCCCGTTGACCTAGAATCATGAAAGGCAGGTAGGTAGGTCTTATAGCACAAGCAAAGGAAACAATCCCAAAACCGTGAATTTGTGGTTACATCACAAAAAAAGTGTTTCAATTTTCAGAGTAAGATAATAATTATACCAAGCGGGTATAGTTATCATATGAATGGGCTTTACTTGTACATTCTAAAACAGATTTTCATTTAAGCATAATAGTTTTTGATTTATCGTGCAAAATGCCAGAAAAAATATCCCTAACCCTCGGTGCGCGAGTCTGATTCGCACTTGGCCGGTTTTTACTGTTACGAAATTGTTTTCAAAAATCTAATATCACCAATGAGTTGCTAGTCTTTCTTAAATCAAAAGAGCTGTATCTATAAATTTCTTTACTGTTCTAGTTCTAAAAGAATAATGTCCACATAAACTTGTTCATCGTCGAATAACCACTGAACAGTTACATTGTCTAAACTAATAGAATCGTTCACCGGATATTGTTTGTCCCGACATCAATGAAGCTAATTATAAGGGTTATGGGTTCATAAAATTTAAAAAAAAAACTAAAATATTACTAACTAATAAACACAGTTCACTTATTTTGAAACTTCATCAACACTTAATCTACTACGTCATAATCCCTTTATCCTTCTTCTTTTTCCAGAATTCCTATAATTAGCTGAGCTTCATTCTCAAGTCACAAACCTGTCCTTTTTTATTGTGCCTACTGTTTAGAACCGTTCACTCTGGTTTAGACTCATATTTATTTAGTGCCTAAGTAAACATACAGGTCTACTCTAGAGCTTAGAATTCAGTAATAAAATCTAACATTGATTTTTTTAGCTACTTATCTTCATCATTATCCCATCGCCGGCTCATTACTTAGCACGGGTCTCCTCTGAGCATGTAGGCCATATTCTACCAAGCTGGCCAATTGCAGATCGGTAGATTGCTCACACCTTTGAGAACATTATAAAGAGTTCTTAGCTACTTTGGGTACCAAAATATAATAACTAGGTACTAACAGGAAAGGCCATCCGAACCAGTGGTAAATGCATTTGACGATTCAAAAGTACCTACCTACTTATAAAGTGTATTCGAATAAAAAATATTTTTAATTTATTCTAATCTAATAAAAACTCACTCTATCCTCTACAGTTAATAATAAAGCATCTATGAATGACCATGGATTTTCACAATGAAGGTTTGACTGAAATAAAAAAAAACAATAAGAAGGGCTGAAAACAAAAAAAAAAACAGAATAAAGTAGGGCTGAAAACACGAGAACAATAATCACAATGCAACGAATCTATTAAAGTTGTGAAGTGAAATATATCCATCCCGGAGTTGGTCGCTGGACATGCGCGAGCGCACTACAAATTACAATCAACACGGCGGACATGTCCGCACGTGGAGCGCGCTATTAATTCACGGATATATAGCTAAATGTTTATTTTATACTCGGGTAATTTCTCTATTAACCTCCCACGCTAGCACAGTCTATTGTATATGTAACTACTATGCACGATATCGGTTTACTATCCCCTTTATAGGATACTGCCTTTTTAGCACTTGTTTTTACTTTTTTGTCGTCTACGGATGCATCAAATAGGAACCGGCCAAGCGCGAGTCAGACTCGCGCACTGAGGGTTCCGTACTCGGGTATTTTTTTCCAACATTTTGCACGATAAATCAAAAACTATTATACATAAAAATAAATAAAAATCTGTTCTAGAATGTACAGGTAAAACCCTTTCATATGATACCCTACTTGGTATAGTTATCTTACTTTGAAAATTAAAACACATTTAAATTTTTTTTAATGATGTAACCACAAATTCGCGGTTTTCAGATTTATTCCTGTAGTTATGCTGTAAGACCTACCTACCTGCAAAATTTCATGATTCTAGGTCAACGGAAAGTACCTTATAGGTGTTCTTGACAGACACGACGGACGGACGGACGGATGGACGGACTGACAGACAGACAGACAGACAGACAGACAACAAAGTGATCCTATAAGGGTTCCGTTATCCCTTAGACATAGATATTAGTTTCTAGAATATGTCTGCAAAATTTCATGGACTTTGGTTGCTTAATATTCAAATGAAATTGGAACTACGATTGTATGAAACGAGTGACGGAGAGAGCCCTCTTAAGTATCTACCTATTAAGTTTTATTTCAGATTATTTATTTTATAAAGCAAATAGGTACAGTAATACCTAATACAAAGCAACCTTGCTCAATCAACAGGTCCTACACCTAAGACTGCCCTGACAAAAATTTTATGTGAGTAGGTATTTAAATTTTTATATAAGGTGCGTTCATATTTTCATTCAGTTCTTTTGAAATTGGGTTTATTGTTAAGTGAGAAATATGTTATTTCTTTTGGAAACAAGTAGGCGAGTTCAACGCCCCCGATTATATGATTCAAAATAAAGACCTGGTCAGACAAAAAGCGCGACGGCAGTAATACGGCAAACCGTCACACCAATCTCATGTACATGATTTGTAATTACAAGGAACTGTTTGAATGCAACTCAAACTTGAACACAATGACGAAGGCAGGCGCGCGAATATAAAAGAACAGCATCTACGTATGCTTTGAACGCTATTCATGTGTGTGTTGCTGTGGTATCGCTTGATTGTATGCGTCGCAGTAGCTCACCTCAAATGCTGCCCAATACATTTTTATAGAAAGCGGTGGGTAGGTACAGTGCCCAGCAGGAAATATTGTACATCGAATTTTAGAAAGAGATAATGGTTACATGGAACGTTGTCTCTGTCGTTGAGACCGACATAGCTACGAGTACAGAGACAACACTCTACGAAGTCGAAATCTCTTTTTAAAGTTCAGTGAAATATTTCCTGCCGGGCACTGAAAGTGTTGCGTCCCAAGTGTCTTGTGTCGAGGTCACGCGTCGTAAGCTGTTGCCGCTTAGTTCAAAGTTTAACCTTGCAGTCCCTTCTTCTTTGCTCTATGACCTTAAGTTGAGCTACAGAGTTTTATCACGCGTCCTGTTCGTCCAAGGCTTCAAGTTGGTTATAATAAACGGTTATGGAATGACATCATTTTTATGTACAAAAGCAGGACTAATATTTGACACCTTTAAAATTTTTGTTTGTTTAAAATTTGTATAAGGACTCGTATTAATAAATTTTAAAGGATTTTAAAATGTTTGTGTCTTAATAAAAACACCTATATGCCAACTAAGTTAAAATAGTCTGTGACACTTGAGATTAAGTGCATTATACCTAAATAACCTACCCATAGGTATCCGTACTTACTTAAGATAAAGTAACAACAAATATTCAGGGTAAATTCGTGTTACACCAGGCACAGGCCGTATCTCGGACCGGCAGACAGACAGACGGACAGACTAATATACTAAAAGAGTCCCGTTACAGAACCCTAAAAATATCGATTTCTCTTCTTTTTAAACTACGAGTATAAACCCTGAGTCAATAAAGTGCAAAAGTGAGACATTTTCATTTGCTCGCCTCGTAAGACATTAGTTGAACTATAAAGCTAGTACACAATGCATGAATCAGAAGTGTTCGCGCAGACACAGCTATTCGTGTCCGAGCATCAGCCGGCACTATCTGGTATTCAAACTATTTTAATGGAATTTCTAAGCAAATCGCTGTAGGGATTTCATTTCGAATAATATTATCGCTCAATTGTTGATAATATCACTGGTATATATCATATAACAAATATTGGATAAAAATATATTATTATAAACTAGATGATGCCCAGGACTTCAATTTAGGTTTTTGAAATCCCGTACCTAGGTATTTTATGATTTTCCGAGATAAAGAGTTGCCTACGTAAATTTCCGGGATGCAAGCTACCTCTGTACCAAATTTTATTAAAACCGCTTAAACTGTTGGGCCGTGAAAAGCTGGCAGACAGACAGACTGACACTCTTTCGTATTTATAATATTAGTATGGAAGTATAAAAGTATGGATAAGTGCTTCGGTCAGTGACCTAGTAATGATGAGCTTGAACGACATCTCAAGAGCCTCTAGCTTGGCTAATGGATTAAGTGTGTTATATTATGAAGGATGTATGACATGAGATGTGTACTTAATTACCCATCATATACGCATCTACGTTTCGAGCAGGTTTAGTAGGTACTTACGTGTCTCTACTAATTTTTTTTAGTCGCTGTATCAACCATTTACTTCTCACCAATTGACATCATTTACAAAATGAACTTAGAAATCGTTTAGACATAATCATAATATACCTAGGTATGGCAAATTGGGCTTATAAAAATATATTGACAAATATTCCTTGCATTAGCGGTGAAGGAAAACATCGTGAGAAAACCTGCATGCCGGAGTCTATATAATGATCTCAAAGGTATGTGAGGTCTACCAATGCGCACCTTGGCGAGTGTTGTGTACTATGACCCAAATCCTTCTCATTCTGAGAAGAGACCCGTACTCAGTAGTGGGCCGGCAATGGGACAGTTCTTGAACCAAATTAGTAGGTACTTCTAGAAATGCTACTTCAAACAAAAACGTAATCTATGAAGCTGTCAAAATCAATATGACATTGAAAATCAAGCTTGCAAAGTGTTAGATAAAACAAGTCATAGCCTGCAAAAGTTTTTGTTCAGGATGACTCGTCTAGGTGGTAGCAGTACATAGAATTCGTTGGTTATGATGATATCTTGGCAAAAGTAAATAGGTAGATGCGAAATGAAATATTGGAATACTAACATTATTAGATACTGAAAGCTGAAATTGATTTTCCTGGTCTATTTTAGAACAATACACGCATAAAATTTTGATGCTATCAAAACAATAGATAAGTATTTATACACCTCAAGCGTTCAACCCGAGCCCTAGCGGAATAGCAACTGATTTATAATCAAGCTTGGCTGTCGATCCGTGAGCGCCTACGCACTCGCTATAATAGTTAGCACTACATGTATTATTTATGGTAAGAAGCTTTCATGTGGATTATGGAGATCGTGTGTCAACAATGATCGTATTTTTTAGATTTGGATCTCTTTTTACGATTCAACGAATAAGCGCGTGTACACCGCCCTTAATGACGTGCTTTCTTTTTTTGTAAATTTCATTATAGTATAGGCTTACGCTGACTCGTTCGATTACAACTGATAAACCGTGATGATGCAGTATGAAAATGGATTGCGCTTAGGAAAAGATAATTTTGAAATACCTATATTGAAAATATAGATCAATCTTGTTACATCAGAGAGGTATATGGGATACTTTACCCTAAATTCTAAATTTTATAGGTCATTGGCAAAAAAAAAACGAAATAGAAGACGCGCAAAGCTGGATACTGTTTTATACAAGTGTAAATTAAAAATTTATAACTCCCCTGACAAGTGAAGGTTACAGTAATAACTAGAAAAGAGCTGATAACTTTCAAACGGCTGAACCGATTTTCTTGGATTATAGCTACGAACACTCTCGATCAAGCCACCTTTCAAACAAAAAAACTAAATTAAAATCGGTTCATTAGTTAAGGAGCTACGATGCCACAGACAGATACACAGATACACACGTCAAACTTATAACACCCCTCTTTTTGGGTCGGGGGTTAAAAAGAACAGCAATCATTTAGTAAAAAATATCCACTATCGTCATCATTGTTCTCGTTTAAAAGCTGAAAAAAGCGGGCAGCTTACAGCAGTGATGAGTGACTGCTTTAAACTGTGACTGCATAGCGAACTACATTCTTCCTTTCATTGTCATAATAATATGTCATCGACACGAACAGTCGCGACGACTCCAAGTAGTTGCGACCGCCGCAAGAGTCGTCCGGTTGTCAACTGCTCAAGCAGTTGTCACTGACTGCTCGAGCGATTCGTGTACCCTGTTCAAGGATCAACTCCCAGACGTGTGTGGCCACTGAGACGAAAGCTCGTCTCCCCACTTTGGCCATAAAAATTGAAGATACTGATCTGAAACGACAGTTGAATAGTATCAAGTCGTAACAACAAATCTAATCGCAAATCCAACTTTCACATAGACATAATAACCGACTGACAGTCTCGCGATTTCACTCGCTCATCTCTATAGTCATCACTAAGGAGCTGGTGGAAATTTTAGCATAGATACTCGTAACCACAGATGGGTATTGTTGCTACTTGGAATGAATTTTCAGTATGTGAAAATTGTTATTTTCCTTCACAGTGATTTCACAGGCTTTTTCCTAAGCTTTCCTGGAAAGTTATTTCTCGATTTTCACTTATACTTAATCGTTTGCTACAATAACTAATAACCAAGGGTAATAGCGTTGTTAATTTACAAATGGGTTGTACAAAATATTATAAAAATAATATTTAGGATAAGTTTTTGTGCTAAAATAGTTTAGGAACTTTGATATTAAATAAATGAATTTTGAATTATGAATCTTTTTTTTCTCTCGTCTGGCTTTACAAAGATTAGCCAATGTCAAGTTTCTAGTTATTTACAAGTTAGGGAAACTATATAAGTATGGACTTCGTCTGTGCCGGCGCTCGCCGACATACGCTCGGCGCCTCTTTAGAGCGCTTCCCGGACAGTTCTAGCATGGATCCAGCACCAAAAAATACCAGTGAAACACAAAAACTGGCCACTTGTAACAAAAAAAAAAATACTCCAAAAAGGCATTGTACGCGCGCCAGCAAACGCTAACACAGACGATTTTGAATCTTAAATCTTGAATCTTGATGTGGTGCCTACCTATACTTACCCTATACCTTCATTCTTAACTTTTTTCAATTTCTGGCCCTCGAGCCAACGATTTGAAATATTCTGCCACCAGCTCCTTGGTTACGTATTTGCAAACAGCTGGGCTCCACCTTTGATTACTTTAGAATTACGAGTTCCGTAACGTACTGATTATAATTGCGCGGACAGGAACATCTGATTCGCGTGACCAATCCGTGCCATAATGACGCGCCTACCAGTTACCACGCACTGCGGAATGAAGCCTAACGAATGTATCAAAACACAAGTACAATACACAAACCGGTTGATACACTGCTCGCTTTACAAACCCGCGCATAAGTCACAATAAATATTGACGCGCAATGAAATGTTAACAACCCCTTTTAAGTAGTTTCTTTTTGTGGTGCCTCGATCGAATGTGCACTTTCGCACTTAATCGAGAAATATGGCTCGTGCTCTTATGCCATTATTTATTACGGCTTGCCTTCGAGCGAGGGATTAAGAAGCGCGATTCATATTGCCCTCATTAGTAAGAATTGATTAAGCGTGAGCTTTCCACGAAAGGTGCTATACTTTTGCATTAACCCAAACTTTTTCCAAAAAAAAAAACCTTTTAAAACATTACATTAACAAAATAATGATTAACTTATCGTCTTTTCAACCAATTTGAGATTCTTACAGTTTCTGTAAAGTAAATCTGTCAATTTTTTCCTCAGAGAAGCACGGTAAGTATCTGTGGCTCTACAATTTACAGTCAAATTCATGTTGTGAGCAATGACGTGTCTGATTCAAATACAATTCGGGAATCACGGAGAGGATTATGTCAGCACCACTTTCTGTGCTGATTTTCCACGAGAAGTGTTACACATTGTCTACTTAAAGATCTTACTCATAATCTAAGAACCACCTGGGTCCTAGTGTGCAGTAGTGAAATATTTAGTCGATATAGTATGATACCTAAACGCTAAAATATGATCTCTTCTCGAATCAGGCATGTAATTTATGATCCTTGGAATAGGTACGTAGTTAGGTTTATACATAGTTAGGCGCTTGCGACCTAGGGATAGGTAATGTCTGTTTGAATTGCCATAACACTGAAGCTCTAATTTCGAGTTTTTAAAAGGCTGCTTAATATAGTGTTGTCTGTACAATTTATGTGTCCAAAATACAGGAAGACACCCGGAACAAACACGATTGAAAAACTTCGCGTGCTGCCCCACACGGCTCATTAAATTAATTACCCCCGCGCTAGTTCTACACAACACCCCCTTACAAACAATACAGGCATATTTAAAAGATAAGCGGCCGACGATTTATTGCGTGCATTTCTTTTGTCAGCTTTGAAATTGTACTCGCATAAGTTAACCGAGATTAAAGTAATCGAACTTATAAATTTTGTCGTCTCACCTTTATAAGGCGAATGCGGTGTCGACGCGAACTTTGTTCAAATTAATGGTGCACATTATCAGATCGGGCCTCGTACATGGCGTTTATGCGAAGATAATTTTGTGCGCGGAATTTTTTAATTCTTTCACGCTCCGTGACGCGGGCCCGCGCTGCGGCGTAGGCGCTAAGATCATGTTCCCGAGGAAGATAATGCTATGTTATATCTTTACCCTTTTTATTCGGTCGTTTGTGAGCCGTTAAAATGACTTAGAACAAGTTAAGCAGAGATAACGTTCTACCACTGATATTAGAGGGCGACTCTATCGCAGTATCCGTACCTATAGGTACCTACGTTAGTATATGAACAATTATTATGGACCTACTCGGTGATTTAAGTAAATAAAATCTTACTTAACATTTTAAATGTAAACGTGTGTTGGTCTGTTTGTCTGCTAGCTTTCAAGGGCCATCCATTCAACCAATTTTGATGAAATTTGATAGGTACAGAGTTAATTTACATCCTGGGATGGACATAGGCTACTTTTTGTGCCAGGAAATCAAATAGCTCCCTCGGGGTTTCAAAATCTCCAAATCCAAGTGGACGAAATCGCGGGCATCATTTATTTGGTACAAAGATTGCATGCCGCGTATGAATACCTATAGGAAACTTTTTATCCCGGAAATTCAGAAAGTTTTTAAAATAAATAGACGTTCTATAGCTAAATTTAACCACCTACCTACTTATAAATTACTAATAATCTACCTGCAATTCAATACATACTTAAGGAAATCAGTGATTTTTTTTGCGGTAAATTGCATTCTAACACGAGTCGTAATGTGCTCTTGTGATGTAGCGTAGGCGCCAAAGATCATGTTCTTCGCGGTAAGATAATATAATGTACCTACTTAACTTAGCCTTTTTGGGAAACGCTTTAGGATTTATTGAATCGTTTTTGAGTCATTTTAATTGACGTAGAATATAAACTACTCAAAACTAAATAGGGCCCACAACGAGTTAATCTCGAATTTTGTTTATAAATATGCGATAGATATGGCAATCATAAGTCAGTTTTTATCTTCAGCTGGACAAAGTCTTGTAAAGAGCGCGGCACCACACACGATACAGCGCCTCACTCATTCACCCCCATCCAGTCACTTTCTTTAGATTTTATTTTTTGTACAAATCATGCTCGGGAGAAATGGTGCCAAGAGTGTCGGCTGCATATCCACGGTAAATAGCCAGGCTGATCCTATGCGCCAGAATTAAGCCAGCCATTCTGTCACCAGGTAAAAAACCGCGGTGAAACGTCCTCGTAAGAATTTTTACTCGATGTTATTACTAACTCTTAACACATTATTCTAACCAGCGGGTGAACGAATCAAACTATACTGTAAGTTTTAAAACCACCAGGCCACTAATTAAGAAACTAAACAACCTTCAACAGCCATGAAATTCCTTATACGAGCGCTGGATAAACCAATTTAAGGCACTCTAAAATTGAAGCGTGCACGCAGTTACCTACCTTAGTAATTTTATCGACAAATAAAACTGTTATATGTTAACTTACGAGACATTATTTACTTTCTGTATGTTGATATCACACTTCACATCACATAATATTATAAAGGCGAAAGTTTGTGTGTATGTGTGTGTGTATGTTTGTTACTTCTTCACGCAAAAACTACTGGACGGATTTGGCTGAAATTTGGAATGGAGATAAATAATATCCTGGATTAGCACATAGGTTACTTTTTATCCTGGAAAATCAAAGAGTTCCCACGGGATTTCGAAAAACCTAAATCTAAGCGAGCGAAGTTGTGGGCATCGGCTAGTAAAAAATAAACCCGGTCAAGTGCGAGTCGGACTTACACAAAAGAACTGCGTACCATCGTACAAGATATTACAACACTATTTAGATTTTAACTTGTTTTGATTTATATGGCGGCCATTTGAATTATTTATTATTTGTTGTTATTGCGGCAATAGAAATATATACCTACTCTGTGCATATTTGAACTCTTTACTTATTCCGGTTCAAGAGATGCAGCTCGCTGACAGACAGTCAGATGGAAGGACGGACCACGGTCAACAACCTAATATGACAACAAACTTAACAAAGTAGGAGCCCGGAAAAACATAATAAGTAATTATCTTTAAATGATTGGTTATGTATGTAAGTACCTACTTAGGTACACTCTGTAGGCGTTCATTTAGAAGTTTATGTATAAGGTTCATTTAGAAACCAATCCATTACTTCCATTTATTTAGTATACCATTCATACTAACCATTCATTTAGTACCTAGATCATCCTCAAGTAATTAATTACCTAATCAAATTAATTATTCAATTTACAAGGAACTGTTTATCTTCAGATTCATATATCTATGTTGCTGTACCGCTGTATTGTAGCACATAAAAAAATGTACTTGCTCTTTTATTTTGCAGGAAACTGGCGGCTAAGATAAAGAAACCTCGCAAAAAGTAAAATAGAAAAATACCTGCTTACTTATTCTATTTCAAAATATTTTTATAGAGTTTATACAGGTGGAATTAAGTATTATATTAAGTCAATTAACTTCTTTAAAAAGTTAATTGTTCAAATTATTTAAATTAAAATATTCAAAATACTAAAGGAATGTCAGTTCTTTTGGTTGCTTTTTGCCGTCAAAGCCCATAACAATATAATACAAATAAACAAAATAAAAACTTATTTGTTGAATCAATTCGTTTAAGAGGGGTCTCTCCGTCACTCGCTTCATACAAACGTAGTTCCAATTTCATTTGAATATTAAGCAACCAAAGTCCCTTCCAATGTCCATGAAATTTTGCAGACATATTCTAGAAACTAATATCTATGTCTTTGGTTTTCCAGATTTCTGTTAAAATATTCGGTTTCAAAGTTACGCGGTCTTAAAAATTTACATACAAATCTTTGAGCCCCTGTAATTTTAAAACTACATATTTTTAGAAAAATCTAGACTTTGGTTGCGTAATATTCAAATGAAATTGGAACTACGATTGTATGAAGCGAGTGACGGAGAGAGCCCTGTTAAAAGAAATATCTTAGCAGCGGAATTACAAATTGCGGTCCTTAAAAGTCAATGTTAAACAGAAATGAATAATTAGCCGAGTTATCAAGGGCCTTTGTCTTAATTATTACACCATTATAAAGTACGGGCACTCCCCTCGGCGGCCCTTGAGCAATGATACCGACTAATAATATGAGGGGCAAAAAACTTGTAAGACAAGGCGAAGTATTAATTAATTCTAGTCGACATCGAGTTTATTAAACGGTTCATTTCCATTTCACAGATTTTTTGCCAAAGCGACGTAGGGCAACTACAAGAGGTAGACAAGGTTTACGATAAAATATCAAGACAAGACAAACCTAAACAAGGAATTTATGATTATTGGAAATCTAAAATACAGATCTATAAAAATAAGCCTTCAAGATTTTGTACAAAAAAAGTGTAGTGTAAGTAAAAAATTTTAATTTGTTCCAACTGACTGTAAGTTAAAATAAAAGATCGACCCAATTTCACTATATTTTGTTTGTAATTTGACATCTTGTCAAATGATTTAACAGATTGTTAATGGAAATGTGTTCCACCTTGGCCTAACAAGCCATTAATGTAATAAGGCTTTACGGGCCCACAGTTTTATTATGCGATTTGGCAAATGCGGATGTTGGTCTAAAAGTGTCTTATGGCTTGTGCTTGCCCTAAGCTTTCTTTTATTTCGAGACAAAAGGGAAGCGGGGAATGCAAATGTTTTTCTCGCGGTTTCATTTGAATTAATTAACGAGTTTAATGACGTAAAACTTTTTCATCGCTCCGTCCGGTCGTTTTGTAACATTGTTGGTGAAACTTGTCAAGGAAATGTTTTTTCTCCATCTGCCGCTTTTTTTCTTTTCTTTTTAATTCGTCCGCTTTTGTTTGCGACGGAGTTGGTTCGCGAATTGTTTGGATTTATTCGCGTAATTAACGAAGTTTGTTTGGTTCAGATTAGTTACTCGATTCTGTTTTTTGATACGAATCCAGGGCACTGTTGTTTTAAATATTTTTTTCTTTTCCCAGTTTTCTCCACATCGTATACCATTTTAAAACGTACCTAGATAGGATGACAAAATAGATGTGGTGAAATTCAAGAAGCTGCAGTTTCTATCAACTATTATTATCTAGTCATCGTATTGTCCTCTTTATGAAGTACTAAGTACGATGTGTGCTCCCAGCGAAAATTAAGAAAAAAACCTTTGTACAGGTACAATCGAACAATCATTTTCACTTTTAGCTAAATCTTATCCCTATAATCTACTGTCTTCATAATCCATTCATAACCGTTCATTTACTTCCTTCGTAATGAAGACGTCTTTGCCAAAGGCGTGGCAAAAGAATATTAATGATAAATCCCGTCAAAGACCACCCTCAATTACATCGCCCAAAATTAAACAGACTTTAAAAATTCAAAGAAAAATACCCCAGCCACCGATAAATTATATCAAGGAAAGGGTTAAAGAATAAAAAATGAGATACCGCTTGTCCTATAATAATTTAACCCGTTTAGCGCAGTCCAAGTAATAAAGATTAAAAAGTTTATTTTTTAACACTTTCGGTGCTAATGAGGGGGCGTTGGAAACAATTTGAAGGATTACCTTCTAAAAGCTTCCGTCAGGTTTTTAATTGAGACTTTTTTGTGGACCGAAATGCTTTTAGCCCCTTTGCGGCTCGCGCCTTGCCTTTTGTGCTCACCGGTAATCTATTAATGAACGAATATACTTTGATTTTTTTGGTCCAAAGACATGGTATCCTTGGCACGTACGATGTACAAAAAATTTGGAACAATACAAGGAATGTGTTAACGTCTTATTTTATACAAATGTAAATTAAAAAATTTTAACACCCCGACAAGTGAAGATTACAGTTACTAGAAAAGAGCTGATAACTTTCAAACGGCTGAACCGATTTTCTTGGATTATAGCTAAGAACACTCTCGATCACGCCACCTTTTAAACAAAAAAAAAACTAAATTAAAATCGGTTCGTTAGTTTAGGAGCTACGATGCCACAGACAGACACAGATACACACGTCAAACTTATAACACCCCTCTTTTTGTCGGTCGGGTTGGGAGTTAAAAATTTAGAAGAGGAATGTGTTTAGGTCTTGTTATAAAAGTGTGCTAGCACATTTAGTTGTTTTATAGCCGAAAAACATAAATGAAACAGGTATCATTTGATTTATTTGGTGATCTGGAGATTATCTGGTATCTTTTTGCGAAGACGTTACTGACCTACCTTTCCCGTATTCCCAGAGATGTATGTAAGTATATAATATCAAGTTTGTATTATTTTTCTACCACAATATAAGTTTTCATCAAAACTGAACGTATAAAAATATAAGAATAGTTCAAACGAGATATTATACCTATTACATTACCTGATAGACTCCTATTTAAAAGTCGTCAAGATTACTGTCCGAGACAGTGTTTATCAGTTTTCCGGTTTTTTGCCTCAAGGGTTGGAGTTGTAGATGACAAATATTTATATTGGTTTAATAGTAGGTAGGTATCGACCATAAAAATATAATATTTGTACAGGTATTCGTGGAGCTTTACCGTTCTTTCAATCAAATTGACTAAGTATTTATTAAAATTTTGTAGACGTTCTAGGAACAAAATGTCAATTTGGTCTATACGTTTTCAAATTTTCTGTAAAAATGTGTCATTTAAGATATAGGGTTCGAACAAATTTACATACAAATCAACCGATAAAGCTTTGAAATTTTACATTTTTACTGAAATCTGAAAAACCACAGTTACCTAAATAATTGTTTTTTTTTCAAATACGCCTACATTTCAATGAATTAATTTGGATATTCAAATAAGAACGAAACTAGGTTTGTATGGGTAGCGCTGGGAAGCGAGATAGGGTTGCTTCTCTTGCTCTCAGAAAATTTTATAAAATATATAATAAATTCATAATAATAGTTACTAAAAACAGCCCCAACATTACGAAAAAAATCTTTCAGTAGATATAGGTATATATAAGAGGAGATAATAAGAGTATTATCATACCGATGCGTTTACTTTGTCACGCCGGTATTTCACCAAGAAAATACAGAAGAAACACACAACAATCAAAGCAAACAGGTGCGTGTTTAAAAATAAACCTTATGGTATTCTAAATAGGCTCACGAATCATTTGCTTAAACAAGTATTCAGCTGACCGACCGCCGTTGAACATAAAAAGCATAACTCTAATCTCGAGTAAGACATTACGAGAATACCAATGCATACGCGAAAAATCGATCGCACCGTCTTAAATTCCTCACCCTTTTCGAGGGGGCTCCCCCAAAAAAACGAAAGAATAAAAGAGGGAAAAAATCTAAATCGTCTCATATCTCCCCCTCCGCCCCCCGGACACCTCCGACGTCAAGCGCCCTCCTTATTTCGTATGCGAGTTCCTCCGGCAATCATTATAAGGATATCGATTAGACCCACGTCTCTAACCTGCCCATATCTTTGTGAAACAGTTGTGCTTACACAGGACTGCTGCTATAGGTCACGCCAAATTTTTAGTAGATAAGTAATAATATTATCTACCTACTGTGCTCTGATGACCCGGTTTGAAAATCTCAAACAAAATCATACCAAATTGACAGTAGTACAATTCAAACCAACGCAACCATTGAATAATACAAACACGCCCGACAAGTGAAGGTTAGAGTAACTAGAAAAGAGCTGATAACTTTCAAACGGCTGAGCCGATTTTCTTGGATTATACCTAAGAACACTGTCGATAAAGCAGCTTTCAAACAAAAAAACAACTAAATTAAAATCGGTTCATTATTTTATGAACTTCGATGGCACAGACAGATACACAGAGATACACACGTCTTATAACACCCCTCTTTATGGGAAAAAGGATTGCTCGACTTTATCTTTGAACCCTATATTATAGCACCTATAGTGGTATATTTATCACATCATCATCTCAACCCATCGTCAGTTCATCAGCGTAGCTCTCTACTCAGAATGAGAAGCCTTAGTTAAGGCCAAAGGTGCACCACACTAGGCCAAGAGCCGAATGGCAGACTTTACATACTTTTAGAATATTGCGGAAAACTTTCAGGTATGTAGGTTTTCTCACGATGATTTCCATCATCGTTGAAGCGACTGATATTTAGTTACTTAAAACGGACCGAACTTATGAAAAGTTAAAGGTGCGTGCCCAGGATTGAAACCTGAACCCCACGAACAGCAGATTAATATTCGGTGTTACTATCTTATTCCGCTAATGAAACGTCATTCGATTCTTGTTCAGGAACGTAATAATAGAAATTCTTTGTGACATACTATTGCAATGACTTGATCTATATTTTTATCGCAGGACGTTAATATAATCAACTATGCCGCTTTCTTCAGCTGTTTAAAATTTTAAATGCTAAAGGAAAATCAATACTAAATGCTTTTATTTATTTACGAGGTTATAGATCCAAAATCGTCTTATAGCGTTAGATACAAAGATTTTGCCGCCAAAATGTCCAAGACTATCTATCTATGAAACAAGTATTTGGTGTGAGACATATTTAATCAAGTTTGCTCTACCTAGGCTTTGAAATAAATAATTCAAAAGTTTTCAGAGAGATGTATTTACATTGGGTACAGTCAATTTGTTCTCAGCAAGTTTGTAGGTACTTTTAAAGGCAATTTTGTGAAAATTATATACAAGTATGGGTTTACATGGTAGATTCGAGTTAAGAACCGAAAGCATAATAGCACGTGGACGAAGGCGCAAGCATGATGTATTTGGTATAGGGATAGCTTGCATCCCGTATACTTTCGAACATAGGCTACTTATTATCCCGGAAAATTGAAGAGTTCTCTTAGGATTTTCAAAAACCTAAATACACGTGGACGAAGCCGCCGGTATCATCTATAGTTGTACATTAAGTAAGACACAAGATAATACTGCTTGAGCTAAATTGCCTTTGTAAAACGAAAAAAGGGCATAGTCAACAAGCGAGGACGGACTACGCATAAGTATATGCAAATCGCTCCAGTTTAACTATTTCGGAAGGTAAACACAGTTGAAGGGATGGGGGCCCACGTGTTCTGGCAACGAGATTAAAAATGCTGGATACCGGGTCAAGACGGAGTTTAGGGAAACCGCTTGCCTATGTAAATGGAATGGTAATGTTTGAATTGGGATATTGTTGCAGGAATATGGTGGTATTTATGTATGTACAGATAGATGGTAGCCAAAAATTCTAATTTGAATAAAAATTAATGCAAAAAAATTCAGTGAAGTTATGAAGTTTTTTCGAATATCCAAACTAATCTGCACTAATATTATAAATGTGGAACTATTTATTTCTGTCTGTTCATCTGTGTATCTTGTACTATCACAGGCCTATCCGCTCAGCTCATTTTAACGAAGTTTGGGAGTTTGCATTATACTTCTTATCCTGTAAATAAAAATTCCCAAGGGATTTTAACTGTCCCGGTCATGGTTTAGTTAGCTTTTAGTCACATAAAGGACTTTTATTGATCATCCTAATAACTGATACTAACCAAGAATCAAAATGGAGTGATGGGAAATTAGGGGTGGTGCTCCAAAATTGATGCTGTGAAATACTTAAACAAATGCTCGTTATATGAAAGCAGTCATGTGAATATCGAGGTGAATGCAGAATCTTACACAATAAAACACAAAGTTACGAATAATATAAATTTTATAATATTTTATATTCATATCTCTGAGACGGCTAATTCCATTCGGCTGAATCTAATAAATCCAACCGCTGAGCGGAATATCTTAAGGCTGTCTCATTACTCGGCATTAGACGGCGCGCGGCCACGCAAATCTTGGCGTCCCTTCGTCCGAGCTAAGAACCCCCAATTTCTTTCATTACTTACCTCCGTACTTACATCCCGAGACAATGGCAAGACGACGACAAGAAAAAATATAATAATTTCAAGTGGAATAACGCTGAAAATCTTTTCACGGGGAGAAGAATTATTGTTGTTTTGCAAGCGCTCTTAGGGACAAAATGCACCATCCTTGTTAAGGCATTGTTCGGTGTTACGAGCTTTATTCATTTTTACTTGGCTCAACTTGAATGCTTATTAATTTAAGACCGTGATAAGCCCGAATTCTTTTGAATGAAGCAAGGAATTGTCTGCCCATTGTTGGCTATTTTACATTCTATTGAGTCGCTCTATATGCAGAGTTTAGGCGGAATTTTAAAGTAACCTCCGAAACAGCCCTCTTTATAAGCTACTAAAAGATGCCTGCGATACCGTCCCAAACAATGTGGACACTTTTGGTATTTATTATAGGTACGTACGTATTTTCTAGTTACACTGAATTAATTTCATTTAAGTAAAACAACACAAAAATTTTACTAAATAACGATTTCATAGTTTTTTTTAAAATAATAAAATAGCGAGCACATAAGCAAGCAGACCACCTAATGTTAAGTGATAATACCTGAAACAAAATGTACAAAAAAAACATAAGATGTCATATTTATTAAAAAAAAATATTCCCTTAAATGGTTTTATCATGGAAATCTTTGGAAAATTGGGAAAATCCATAAATATTGAAGTAGGTTTAGGAACGAATAGGAAGTAGGTTTAGGTACTCGTACATTGAGAACAGTCCGTACCGGATACGTAGTTAAAATATTATGTTCCACATAAATATATCGCAATCATCTAAAATGCCTTGCGGTTGTCGTGACTGCAGAACAAATAGGTACTCACGGTTAACTTAAAGTCTTGCCGATAAAAGATGTATTATAATAACCGTACACGTATGAACTTCATGCCTATTCCATGCCAAAACAATAAATGCACGTACTATACATCACATCGAGCGCTTTATGGTAATCGAAATATGCCCAAATATGTTGTTAAGAGGGCAGAAAACTGCCAGCTAACATGCAAGGATGAGCTTTCATATTTTGCGGGCTACCCGTAACGAAGCGGCCAAACTTCCGAACTAGCGTGCATGTAGAAATTTTTAAGGCGTCTATAAACATTCCGACGTCTGTCGCAAAGTGACTCGTGCCTCGTAATAAAGTCATTCGTGTAAAAGCGGTTGAAGTTTCTTAAGAGGAAAACCATCTCGAATGACTTAGACGATTTCACCTTCAAACTAGCAATTTTGACATGTCATGACCCTCTATTGACAATTAATCAAGCAGACATTTCAATCTGCGAAATTTACGCGGACTTTTAGTATTTTGACGTAGGAGGGTAAAAGATCCAGTACATGAACGAATAAGGATTACCCTGACTTTCACCTAAAATTAAGATATATGAGAATTGTTCTATATATAATTTTTATTTTTTGTGTATCTGTACACAGTATATCAAAAAATCAAATAAAATGCGTGGTATTAATTATTATAAATTATTTTATTTAACAAAAGGATAAATTGCCAGTAAATGAACTGGAAATTTCAGTGAATGAACGAACTCTATCTAGTGCATAAACTCTCGATTCCTATTAATAAATTCTTAAGTATATTTTCGGCTTGGAATTTTAAAAAAAAATGTCAGATTTTCAGTTTTTGACTTATTGTATATTTTTTTCTACATTTTGCGCGATAAATCAAAAACTCTTTTACATAATAATAATAAATAAAACCTGTTTTAGAATGTATAATAGAGCCCTTTCATATGATATTATCCCCTTTGGTATAGTTATCTTAGTTTGAAAGTCACCTAAATTTTCTGGAAAACAGTCCAAATGACTACAGAGAAAATGAAACTTAACGCCCTTGTTGCATCCAAGTCGCTGGAAGTGCAACATCAGCTACTGAATGTGTTAAGAGTAGTGAGAATAATATACCGTAACACAAGTGTCTGATGTTATCAGATTTGTTCCTTTGAGCCGAGAAGCCACATGTTCTGATGCTTTTTAGACAATCTAAGATCTCTCATTAAGTGACCCAAATAATTTTGATTGAATGGTCTAAGTTGAGATGTAAAAAAGTCACTACATCGTCACTACCTTCTGAAAGTTCTTGAAATGGTAGATTAGAGGTACTGGGTTGGGGCTGAGGTACAGATTTATCACCAGAAGTCAGAATCGTTCAAATTGCAGACTGCAAGTTACAATAGAGCCGCTTGGAACAATTTTTTTGCTGTTTCTTCTAGTAATATTCACAACGCAGAAATAATAATCATCATGGTGTTTAGATGGTTCGCGCCAAATAATATTTTTTTTTTTAGTAAAAGTAGTTAACTATTCTTATTTGCTCATAAACGCAACGAGGAAATACAGCTTCCACATATAAAAATTGGAGTCCAGGCCTTGCTGTTAGCTGCTAATGGGTTCTCAAAGTAGCCCGAGTATGCTTGTTTTACTGGGCACAAAAGGAAAGAATGAAAGGAGCTTACCCAGTACATCTTAAAAGATCCGTTATAGCATCCTGCCATGCCTTACCTATGCCAGCCAAACATGGGTCCAGACAAAGAATATAAAAAGAAATAGTAACTTGCTAAAGGGCGATGGCAAGTTGCATAAATTAAGCAAAAAATATTCAAAGTGAGAATTGAAGACATAAGAAAAAAGACAAAGCCTACAGACACCTTGAGACATGCCCTAAAACTGCAATGCAAATGGTCATATTGTATCGATTTTTACAGATGAAAGAAGGACAGGTAGGTAGACCGAAGACGCGTTGGTCTAATGCTATTGTGCAAATCGCGAGAGAAAATTAGCTTGATAGTACCAAAGACAGAGAGAAATGGGGATACCCAAGAGGGATCCATATCCAAGAAAGAAGAATACCAGAATAAATATAAAAAAAATTCAAAAGAAAAATAAAACCGATTTCAAAATCACAGACACTAAAAAGTAAAAAATAATTTAAGTTATTGTGGTTTTTGAAGTCGGTTTTATTTTTCTTTTGAAAATTTTTTATTTCAAAATTTTTAGTGGCCCCACTGTACTATAATAATATGCCATGCCCAGCTAAAACCCTACTGTTTACTAAGCAATTACACTGATCGCGAGCAATTTGCTCTTATCCATTGAGGAGTTCTGTTCTCCATCTCAGAAGATATTCATCAGAACTTCATCAAATTTATATGGGACCACCTGCAAAGTATACCTAGCTTTTAAAAAAAAAATAATTTCCAAATCGGTCCAGGCGTCTTTGAGCAATCGGTGAACATACATTAAAAAAAAATTGAATTTGCTCTTATCCATTGAGGAGTTCTGTTCTCCATCTTCAAAGATATTCATCAGATCTTTACCAAATTTATATGGGACCACTTGCAAAGTATACCCTATCAAACAAAAAAAAAATCCAAATCAGTCCAGGCGTCTTTGAGTAATCGGGGAACATACATAAAAAAAAAGATACCGACGAATTCAGAACCTCTTCCTTTTTTTAAAGTCGGTTAAAAATATACTAAGATTTACTAACATGGTGTTATACCACAGAGTAGCAAACAGAGGCAAAGCTTCTAAGAAGCGAGCAAATTTTATAACTATTTTGGTAGGGTTGGCACTGGAGGATACAATTTAATTAACAATAGTTATTTGTTCAACAAGATGGTAAAGTTTGTTTTTGTTGTGATTGCCTAGTTTAAATATCGATCAATAGATCTAAATATCGATTTTGAACGAAATCAGTCAATTTAGAAAGAATTATAAATGGTGCCAACTTTTTTAAATTTTGGTAACAGTTTCCTATTTTGTGATCCCAGGGAGCTCTAAATATCGATTTTGAACGAAATCGGTCAATTAACAAAGAATTTCAAAATGGCGTCGACTTTTTTAAATTTTGGTAACAGTTTCTTATTTTTTGATCCCAGGGAGCTCTAAATATCGATTTTGAACGAAATCGGTCAATTAACAAAGCATTTCAAAATGGCGTCGACTTTTTTAAATTTTGGTAACAGTTTCTTATTTCGTGATCCCAGGGAGCTCTAAATATCGATTTTGAACGAAATCGGTCAATTAACAAAGAATTTCAAAATGGCGTCGAATTTTTTAAATTTTGGTAACAGTTTCTTATTTTGTGATCCCAGGGAGCTCTAAATATCGATTTTGAACGAAATCGGTCAATTAACAAAGAATTTCAAAATGGCGTCGACTTTTTAAATTTTGGTAACAGTTTCTTATTTTGTGATCCCAGGGAGCTCTAAATATCGATTTTGAACGAAATCGGTCAATTAACAAAGAATTTCAAAATGGCGTCGACTTTTTTAAATTTTGGTAACAGTTTCTTATTTTGTGATTGCAGGGAGCTCTAAATATCGATTTTGAACGAAATCGGTCAATTAACAAAGAATTTCAAAATGGCGTCGACTTTTTTTAAATTTTGGTAACAGTTTCTTATTTCGTGATCCCAGGGAGCTCTAAATATCGATTTTGAACGAAATCGGTCAATTAACAAAGAATTTCAAAATGGCGTCGACTTTTTTAAATTTTGGTAACAGTTTCTTATTTCGTGATCCCAGGGAGCTCTAAATATCGATTTTGAACGAAATCGGTCAATTAACAAAGAATTTCAAAATGGCGTCGACTTTTTTAAATTTTGGTAACAGTTTCTTATTTCGTGATCCCAGGGAGCTCTAAATATCGATTTTGAACGAAATCGGTCAATTAACAAAGAATTTCAAAATGGCGTCGACTTTTTTAAATTTTGGTAACAGTTTCTTATTTCGTGATCCCAGGGAGCTCTAAATATCGATTTTGAACGAAATCGGTCAATTAACGAAGAATTTCAAAATGGCGTCGACTTTTTTAAATTTTGGTAACAGTTTCTTATTTTGTGATCCCAGGGAGCTCTAAATATCGATTTTGAACGAAATCGGTCAATTAACAAAGAATTTCAAAATGGCGTCGACTTTTTAAAATTTTGGTAACAGTTTCTTATTTTGTGATCCCAGGGAGCTCTAAATATCGATTTTGAACGAAATCGGTCAATTAACAAAGAATTTCAAAATGGCGTCGATTTTTTTAAATTTTGGTAACAATTTCCTGTTTTGTGATCCTAGGGATCCTCAGATATTGATTTTGAACAAAATCTATGACAGTTCAAGAAAATAGATTTTAAACACTATTTAAATTATTATCATTAACATTAAATTAAATGAAAACACGACGCGCGACGTGTACTGCAGCCCCTGAACTTGAGCACAGGCCGAGCCGGTATAAACCGATTTCTCTCCGTACGCGACGTAGCGCCTGTGCTCACGCACACACGCGCCTCAAGCTTGTAATAGTGTACCTATCGTAGCGCGCTTGTATGAAGCTTTGACTCTGTTCGCTACTCATGTGGTTATACAACGCAATACCACACTCACAAACACTCGTACAAACATACAACACACTCACACACACACATGGACGCACGCACACGCACTTTTGAACGG
Source organism: Maniola jurtina (assembly GCF_905333055.1). Classification (NCBI taxonomy): domain Eukaryota; kingdom Metazoa; phylum Arthropoda; class Insecta; order Lepidoptera; family Nymphalidae; genus Maniola; species Maniola jurtina. Next base: position 9,022,579 of record NC_060037.1, on the reverse strand, counting down.
TTTGAACGGAACACGGTTTTGAAATTGAAATTGAAAAAAGTGTAAGAATTTGTAAGAAAATATTTAAAAAAGGTATATCAGCCGGTTTTTTATTCCAGCTCTTAATACATGTAAAAACGTCCAATCTGTTCATTTACTCGAGCCTTTACCCTAGTACCTAATTATATCGACCGCCCCATATCAAAACAAAGTAAATGTCATTTTTCCGAAAATCGTTTTATGTCATAAGCCTAACTTTCATAGTATGTCCCGTTGTATTGTAAGGACACCCACATTAAAGTAAAATTAAAAGCTAGTAAGTCGCTTTGACCATTTTAAAACATAGTAAGTCTATGAACTCGCTAGGTTTTTTATAGATTAATGCGCCTTACTAAGTTTTTCAAAGGAATTAGATTAAATAAAATAAATATCACCCATTATCTAAATACCATGTCAAAACAGTAAATACTTAATAATGCATTAAAACTTAAAAGTAAGATAGGAAAAGTCAAAAGGAGTTCTGACCTCTACATGTCAACTGTTAAATATGTTTTGCAAGGGAAATACTATGCATACTTACATAATGTTTTTAGGGTTCCATATCTCAAAAGGAAACACGGGACCCTTATAGGATCACTTTGTTGTCTGTCTTTCTGTCCGTCTGTCCGTCTGTCGTGTCTGTCAAGAAAACCGATAGGGTATTTCCCGTTAACCTAGAATTATGGGCAGGTAGATAGGTCTCAACTCTCATAGCCCAAGTAAAGGAATAAATCCGAGAACAAATTTCGTGATTCTAGATCAACGGGAAGTACTGTATAGGTTTTCTTGACGGACGGACGGACAAATGGACAGACAGCAAAGTGGTCCTTTAAGAGCTCCGTTTTTCATTTTGAGGTACAGAACCCTAAAAAAGAAAATGATGCACATGTAATGAATAAATGTGTTGGCCAGTCTTCACACTAAAATATTTAAACCCCTTTAATTTAAAAACTGTCATAGCCTAGTGGTTAGAACGTCCGCCTCCTAATCGAAGGTCGGGGGTTCGATCCCGGAATCACGCACTACTAACTTTTCAGTTATGTGCGTTTTAAGCAATTTAATATCACTTGCTTTAACGGCGAAGGAAAACATCGTGAGGAAACCTGCATACCTGCAAGTTTTCCATGTTCTCAAAGGTGTGTGAAGTATGCCATTCCGCATTGGACCAGAAAGAACTACGGCCTAAACTTCTTTTGAATTTAAACCACTTACTAGGTTTTGATCTGAGAAAGAAATTTGACATTAATTGACAAAATTGAGAGACCTAAGCTTGTATAAGAACACAGAAGTGTCATAATTCGTGTTCACTTTGCCTAACGTCTCTCAGAGAGCAGAGAGAGATTTAAACTGTTTCTTATAATCACTGGCCATATTTCAAATGCGAAAGTGTGTTTGTTGGTTTAATATTCAATCACGCTGCAACGGAGCAACCAGTCGACGTGGTTTTTTGCATGGATACATTTAAAGACCTTGAGAGTGACATCTCTCTCCGCATCGTACCACGAGGTTTTTTCCAAGTTTGCGCTACTAAGTACATATATTATGAAGAGGAAAGGTTTGTTTGTTTGTTATCGATAAACTCTGAAACTACTGAACTACTTGCACTTAAGACATAATCATCAACATCAACCGACAGACGTCCACTGTGAACATAGGTCTTTAATAGGGTCTTCCACATGCTACGGGTTTGCGCCGCCTGAATCTTTGCGCTTGCGCTTGACGACAATCATGCTTTAAAGAAAGCAATGATGAGGTCCAAGTTGGAGCACGCTTACCTAGAAGATGCCTATTCACTCTTGGCTTGCAGGTATCTAAGGTATATATGGCAGGAAACACGGCCGCCGAAATGGCGTTCCAACCTTTAGGCTCTCCCCATTGCCCGCAGCATGAATCTGAGCTTTCTTATGAGACCCATGGTTATATTATGTACATATAATATCTCATAAGAAAGCTCTAACACACAATCCAGCTAAGCAAGTCCAATTTCGAAAAAAGCTAGCTAGCCGACAAATCTAACTCAGGCAGCCTTCGGGAACCTTCGAGATGTCTCTGTCCAAAATTCCTCAATGCTTGAAGAACAGTCTTTGAATAGTGCATATTGTCAGTGATGAAATATGGATCCGAAATATAGGTCTTTTTTTTGTACACAGGACATGCCTGACGCATACCCCTCCGTCATGTGGGGCTTGCACCAAACTTGCACTACTACGAAATCCATTTCGGAACACGGCACCCGGAACGAGGCGCGCTATCTCCTAACATAGGTATAATACCTATTTAGAACACTTACTGTCTGTCATCATAATCTATGACAACCTCCGAGTATTTACCTGGTAAAACCGTAACTTTAGAATAAAATTTAGTATATAAGCAGGCTTCATTTAGAAATGAAAAAATCCCTATTTTATTTTTCAACGATTATAAACACAACTTTCATTCAAAAATAATAAGCTTAAATTCATTTTAAATAATATTTTGCGACGAAATGACGCGCACAGTCCTTCCGCCATGACAGTCCAGTGGACACTGAATTCCATAGAGCGCCTGCAAGAAAATAAATAGCACAGGAAGTTTTTTGGTTAGTTTTAGATTATTTAAGAAACGAAAAACATTTAGTATAAAACTAACAGTTAAAATTGATTGCTAAACCTAAACATATCATTTTCTGGAGGTTGGCTTCAAAGTATCAAGATGTTAAAGAAAACTTTTACAGAACAAGTTGCGAACAGCAATGTTTTCAACTTGGTTTTTTTTTTTATTGGGATAATGTATACTAAATAAAAAGAGGCCCTTATAATCTTCACAAACTGAAGTTTTTAATTGCATGTATTTAATAGCTGTTAATGCTTTAGAAAAATAAACAATTTACTTCAAAGTACAGCATTTTTGCGATTTGTCAAATAGCAATTACCTTAAATCACGATTCCACAAAGCCTCGGAAAGACGGTCCCCCAGTGGGGCGAGTCAAGAGTGATTACGAATTTTAATTATTTTTTTAAGCCGGTGGCGAAGAGGTGATGTTTCCCCGGCGCGGGCTTATGCAAACAATCGACTCGCACTTGGAATTAATCCGACTCCGGTTTTTTCCTTCGCGACAAGGAATTAACAAGCAAAGAAGTCATTAAGTCGGAAGATATTTGAGAATTTCCTTTTAATTGCGGCTTCCTCAACGTCCGACGGTCTAATTGGTTCGTGTCGACGGATTGGACAAATTGAATTTCGTAAAACATTTTTAAGACGATTTGTAATTTGTTTACGGGAGTGCTTAACTTGTTTTGTGATAATTTAAATTTTTAAACGTGAACTTTTGAATTCGATCGCTTTATAAAAAGGTGATAAGAAATTTTTAACAAGCTATTTCATTAATTGCATGTCTGTTAATTCAGAATAATCGTATACATTTAATAAATTAATCATTTATCTCTACAACTTTCATTACTTATTTCGTCCTCGGTATTCCGAACCAGTACTAGATTGAGGTATTTGACGCTTCAAAAGCTTGTAAAAGTTCGTTTGAATCCAAACTTGTCTATTTCAATTTCAGATAAGTAAATAGGTATAGCAGATAGTTAAAATATCAATTTTAGATCTATGATTATGAATCCCCAATGATCTATATGAAATACGCACTTACCTACATACAAAGATGCTTGTAGAAATTATAGTATATGTGAATAGCATGGCGCCAAGAAGGTAATGACAAATGATTAAGTACTGACAATTTTTAAATAGCTTTTAAACCCTCATACGATACGGACAATTTCCATTTTTTATCACTTACAGCATATCACAAGAGTAGGCACGTCATTTAAGTGCATAAGCTCCCCTATTATCCAATTATTTCTAACCTTTCAGTTGTTTCACTACAGTAATTACACCAAGTTTAAACGTCCACATGACAGTAAGTGATTGTACAATGAATGCACTAATGAAATATTTGTGGTTTGCGTGCAGTAGGTAACTCTTTAATTGTCTGCACGTTATGAAATGGCGTCAGATTTCTGAATAGTTATAGGTGTACTACAGTAGGCACTATTAGTATAAAACTGCTTTACAGCTTTTTAAGCCTATCCTAATTTTTTACAGACGTAATAAGAGTACCCGGACATAGACCTTTAGACAGAGATAATCGGCAGTTTTAGTTTCGTAGAACATTATCTCTGTCTATTGAATGAACCCTTCTAAAATTTTCGATTTAAAAACTTAAAAGGGGTGTAAAGGGTTGCACCTATCTTCGTAGTAAAAGCTAGTTTATTCTAACGATGGCTCTCATTACCACTAAATCTTCCAAAACAGATTCATTCACAGAATATTTGCTAATTGAAATTGAAATCTGATTTTCTCCCCCGCCCATTGAATTGAGCCCTAGTGATTAAAAGTATACGAAAAAAATACAAATAATAAAATTACAATATCGCTAACGACGCTCGCCGTCTCCCCAGAATCCTTTTGTGTTTTCGGGGAATAAATTAAGGCCTAGGAAGGGAAAGAAAGCCACCGGCCCGCAAACAGCGACTAACGATTTCACGTTGTTCAACCTCGGAGTTTAACTTAGTCTAGTCACACTAGCGACATGTCATTCCATAAAAAGTTGCATGACATACTTGGGAAATCCTACTAATATTATAAACGCGAAAGTATGTATGTATAGATGGATGTATGTTTGTTACTTTTTCACGCAAAAACTACTGAACAGATTTGGCTGAAATTTGGAATGGAGATAGATTATACCCTGAATTTACACATATGCTACACAATGAGTTCTTACAGGATTTTTGAAAACCTATATCCAAGGCGAAGTCGTGGGCATCAGCTAGTAGGGGCATATAGGTCAACATTATCTCGACCCATCGTTGAACCACTATTCAACACAAGTCTCTTCTTGATTGAGAAAGTCTTAGAATGGGAAGGGTAAACCTTTTTACAGTTTCATAGCACACCATGCTGGCCAAAAATAAATTGGCTGATAGCTCGAATAACTGAAAAACAGTGGGCTCCCAAGGTGCTGGAAAATCGACTTCACGTTTAAATTCACATCGTTGAGAACATCTTCTTTAGGTGGCTTGATATCTTCCCAACCGAGCCAATGATAGAACGATACAAGTGGCAGAAGAACTGGGTAAGGTTGAAAAGCTGGAATTTGATGGTAACTTATTTTTTTTGATCGTCTCTTCCTTATCCAGTTTTACAGGATCACTATCACGTTGTTGGCGTTGGCAACAAAATGTTTCGCAACTAAAAGTCGCTAATATGGCGCTCCACTAATTTACCAAGTCTTACGACCATTATTATGAGTTGTAAAAATTTGCTTTCAATTTTTACACGACACCAAAACTGCTGCTAAATAGGATTCTGGCATACTTAAAACAAAACGACTGCAACCCCTAAAGCACCAAGCGTTAATTTAGTAGTAGGAAATGTTTGCTACTTTGTGGAAGAGGATTACCTTATTATTTTTCTAGCATTTCTATTATTCGTAGTTCCACGTCATATTTTTAAAATATTACTACTATATTTTTTGGCTTCTGGATAATAACGTTCTAGATTATGGTATGTTTTAGGATAATACAATTATAGCATATATTCTAGCATGATAGCATATATATAATTATAGCATATATTAGTATGAATTTTCTAGTCGAGTTATTACGGTTTTTTGAACAAGTTTAGTACATATAGTATTCGAAATCCAATTGGTAATCAAAAAGGAAGTTCAAATTCCACCCGTTGAACTTTTGTCATACCCACTTCTACAACATACATAAGTACACCATAATATTTAGTTGTATAGAAACAATTTCAAGATCAAAAGGACTAGCAGCAAAATTGGTCAGTTTTTAACTAAGACACGGGTAAAGCTGCATTTTAGTACAAATTGTGTGGGTACATCTATAAGCAAGTACTTGTACCTATTTTTCTCGCTATTACATTTGGGTATAAGGGCGGTCACCCACTTATCCGATCCGAATCCGTGTAAATACGTTCCGAAGTAGACATAGAACTATTTGTATGGTAGCAGGCACTAGATGCGACTTTCCGTTATCCGATTCCTTCCGTCATCCGTGAGAATAATTCAGATGGACCTTAGATTAAAATCGGACGTATGAAGCAGATATGTAAAACATGTTCACTGGATAGTTTGGATCAGAGATTGGATTTGTGCGTAAGCAATATCGGAGTTCAGTCCGAGTTTAATATCCGTATTTTAACGGATTTATTGCCATCTCTAAGTCTTGTGCAGCCGAACTTAGATCTTACTTCCGTCATCCGATTTCTCTCCGTCAACCGTGAGAATATCTCAGATGTGATATTATGTCAAGATGTCGATTGAATAGCTTGGATTTAGATCAGAGTTCGGCCCGAGTTTTTTATCAGCATTTTCACGGACTCGGATCGGACGAGTGCGTAACTGCTCTAAGTCTTGTGTAGCCGAATGAAAAATTGCCCTATTTTGAGGATGGATGACGCGAATTAAGAAAGCAATTACTCATCGGGACGCACGGGGGAGGAATGTTAATAAGACAGTGTATGAGAGCTGCTTTCCCGTCAGCTCTCAATGGATGCTCGTGAATGCGTAATTAAGATGGAAATTTTGGTATTACACAGGGTTGTTTTGGCAGCTCCAATTTTTTTGGTACGGTATAATCTTAAATCAATAGCGGTTGGATAAGGAAAGCTGAGGACAGGCTGTGGTAGCGTTAACTAGGAAAGGTCTATGTTCAACAGTGCGATTAAGAGGTACTTACAAACAAACAAAACGGACTTATGCTTTTCAGTTCAATACAATTCAATTTATTTATTTCAAAAAAGATGTAAGTTCAATTTGAAACTTCCTAAAAAACAAGCTGTCAGTCAGTTCTAAATCCCTTTATATGCCTGCTAAGATAAGATGATGAAAAAATTAGGAAAGATCGAATACCTTCTTCAAACTACATCTTTATTGACCTTTAATCTAAGGGCACAAGTCAATAAAGTGTGCCACAGAGACACATCTCACTCGGCCCCGATACGGTCCGTAATTAAGCCGATACGTGTTAATTATCACGACATACCTCTACTATCGTTTTTTTCTCTGTAAATTCTTGATCTAAGTGAGAATTTTAATATGTTATATTGATCTACCTGCTAATTTAATAATTGAGGATTTGAAAATATTACATTATTGTTTTAAGGGTTCCATACCTCAAAAGGAATAACAGAACCCTTGTAGGATCACTTTATTGCCTGTCTGTCTGTTTGTCTGTCGCTGTCGTGTCTGTCAAGAAAACCTATAGGGTACTCCCGCTGACCTAGAATCATGAGGCAGGTAGGTAGGTTTATAGCACAAGTAAAGGAAAAAATCCGAAAACCGTGAAATTGTGGTTATAAAGGCCCTAACACACTTGAACTGCGTTGCGGGATGCGGTGCGGTAAATAAGTTTGTATGAATTTGTATGAAGCAAAGCGCACATGAGTGACGCGGCGCGAAAAATATAGTTTATTTGAATTTGTATGGAGCAAGTCGCTCCAGCACAAATACGTTAGGACCTTAATTTTAAAAGCATTCAAGGTTCAATTTGAAGTCTCAGCTTGGCTCAAGCCAAGGCTGCCCTAATTGAGACTTATCAAATGGATATGAAGCTTATAAGTCTACTATAGGTATTACTGAACAAAACGTTTGGCGTCACAACTAATAAATTCTTAACGATTGACGACGAAGATTAGAATTTGTTTGTTCCAATACCGAAGATTAAACAGGCGCCAGCCAAATTAAGGTAAGTAAAGTTGGTAAACTTAGAAGAAACAAAACTCCCATAATCTTATTAGACCGCAGACGCAGCGTCTAATCCAACCCATCAGCTAATTAAGCCAAGTTGATTTTCTCAAAAAGTTTCAACTTGGTCGGAAGTAATTTCACGCCAGCATTAGTGGGGGCCGAACTTCACACTTAGCTCTCTCAGTAAACACTCATGACGTTTCCTAATTAACGGACGCAATTAGTGGTCGGTCGATGGACCGGGGGTGAGATGGGGAGTGATAAGTGACCCGGAGTTGAGCAAATTCGAGTGCTCACGGAACAAACGCGCGATGTAATATTTCTTCTGTACGACTCTTTGGTTTGACTTCGAGTAGATATTTGTTATCCAAGGAATAACAAACTTATCGCTTTGATTTGCTAGAAACAGATAAATCTGCGTGGTACCAGCTTCCTCACTCCAAGCTGTTCTGGTAGATCTGAGTAGTGGTGCGTATTTCGTACTATTATAACATGTTTATAGTAGCTGTGAAGGATTTGCAAACCCACGACATTATCACCCCAAGAAAATCTCTTACCATTGTGATTAACAGAAAGGGGTCAAGACCCCTAGCAATGAGGAATACGCATGTCGTAGAGAGAAAGCCCAGACCGCCCTGCAGCTACTGTTCTAGTAGCCGTAGGGCGGGCGTAGCGCAATTCTCTCTGTATTACTGGATCATTGCAAAAATAAGTTTCTTGTCACTGTACTTCTGTAAACTAACGCTAACTAACTATTTCATTTGGTAGAGTTTGAGTGGGTTCATATGAAAATACATAAGTAGGTAGGTACCTAATTATAGAAACAGTAATTTCACAGGATCACAATATTCATATCGACGATATAATATCCTTCATCATCATCATCAGCCTATGGATATTTTACCTGTAAGTATATGCTTGACCTCCTTATGTTAGTTTGCCAAAGTTTTAGCAATGCTTAGTCCTTTCGGTAAACACTCTGGACGTACCCTAATTGTTGGACTCAATTAGTAGGCAGGCCATACTATCCTGGGCAAGGATGAGTAGTTGCTGGGAATCGGGAAAATTCAAGAGCTCTTTACCACAAATAAGTCGGTAGGTATGCCTTTAGTTTTGTTTTTCGTTGTTAATATCATTTATTTATTTATGTGTATTTGTATCTCTTGATTAAAATTTCCTAAGTATGATAATAAAGTGATCTAAAGTTCCAAAGACGAGTTCTTAACTAACTTCGGGGGTTTATCATTAAAGTAGAATGAACTCCAAAGATTACCTTGTTCTGTTATTCAGTAGGAATATCTGTTTTGTGCATTTCGAAAATTAAAATGTTAATCAAATATCTTCTAAATGTAACCAAAGGAATAAGCTTTAATGTGGTTTAATGAAAACTGCCATACCCCTTCCAGGTTAGCCCGCTTCCATCTTAGACGGCATCATCACTTACCACCAAGTGAGATTGCAGACAAGGGCTAACTTGTATCTGAATAAAAAAAATGTGCAGTATTTTAAGTTGCATCATCACTTTTTAGTTTTTATCAAGGATGTTTTCGAGTAACAAGAACGAATTAACGTGGTGTGGCGGGAGAGTGAGAGAAATTAACGAAATATCCCAAACATTTGGGAAGCGGTTCAGCACGATTGTGTTTTGTTATGACAGCGCGAGTTGGCAACGCGGGTTCGGCGACCCCACCCGGTTTTAATGATAAAAAAATGCGTACGAGGGGAGACGAGTAAGTGCCATCGAAGGGAAAAAACTACGGAGGAAAATATTTGGCGCGACAGGTTGCCCCCCTCGCCTCGTCTTGGGCCCTTGATAAAAATTAAATCTTAACGACGGAAATTTAAAGATGACGCTCGAGCGATCAAGAAGAGTGCGCATCTGAGACCCGGGGGCGCTTTAATTGGGCCGAGTGCACTGATGATGTGCGTCGAGTACTCATTTATTACAATTTTTTTTTATTCATCTATCAATTCAGCGATGGTAGGCTTAGTATAAGATTTTCACTCCAGCATGCGCGGGACTTCCACTACTTATAGGTACATGGCATGGATATTGCATATCAAATCTTTTAAAAGAGCAACCACCGAGTTTCTTGCTGGTTCTTCTCGGTAGGAAAGGCATTTCAAACCAGTGGTTGATGCATTGATGATTCAAAAGAACTTGTAAAGCTCAAATTTGTACATAGATCTACAGTCAGCATTTGAAGGTTCCAAAATTAAAATCGATGGTACAGGATTTTGGACTTAAAAGAAAGAAGATTAAGGTTCATATTACATTAATGTTATTGTGTTTAACTCTGGAATTCTATTGGTAAGATGTAAAATCTCATACTAAGCAGTAAGCACATTGTCGGCGTGAATTTCCTCTCCACTAGTTTTCGTAGGAACAAGGGCTATCAAACAAAAAAAAAATCGTTTTGCAACGCTCTTGAAACACTCGCGTGATTTCTCAGGGATTATTTTGAATGTATGTCTTAACTCTTGGCCGCCTATTAAATCTACCGACACTAGTAATGGCCTGTCGCACTCGTACACTTGCTCATAGCCCAGCTACAAAACTATTCCAATTACACACTCACGTCTCTTTGCTCGCCAACTCGTTTCTAGTTTGAAGCTCAACTTATTTCTCGTATATCGTCGGTGGTGGAACAAGTACCTAAGGCCGTAAATATGAAACTTCAAAGTATACCTATCAGTCATTGAAAATATGCCTCATGATGCGGCGTAGAGTTAAGACGACTGACGTCCTATCTGATTCCGATCCTCATTGCATATTGATTATTATGATTAAATATGGAACCTATAAATAAAAGGTAGAATAATATTGTAATACGGTGGCTATATAATAACGCAATTTGAATAGATATCAGAATGTTAATGCTAAATAAACAGCGAGGAACAATACATCGTCTCAAATCAACCGAATTGAAATTCAAATCTCTCTGCAGATGCACAAGATTTGCATCGGCGGCATCGACTATTGATTTTTCCTACGTCTTGGGCCCTATTGCGATACCTTGTTTAAACTTTTTATTTCACTCTTCACGTTTTTTGTTTCAACCACTCGCCCCTAAGTCTCCCTAAGCAATCCCCTTGCATAAAAAACGCGTCTAATCGATAATTTGTGTGGGGGTGCATTAAGCATATCGGCAGAAATGTGCCCGACTGTTTTTCTCAGTGCTTGGAGATTTCACCCCCGAGGCCATTCATGTTTGCTGCCCATCTTTGTAATTGGAAAAAATAGGTACTCCTTGAGATGTTTACCTATACTTTCGTACATGTCGAAATTGTAGATAAATATTTTGACTTTACCTAGACAAAATAGATTTTATTAAAATTTATGAAATGTTAACAGATTTTAGAAATTGTAGATATATTGTAGATACTCGTACCTACATTTCAACTGATACCGAGAGAAACTAGATTTTGTAAATACAGAGTTTATTTTTAAATATTTCCTATTATGATTTTCAAAAAGTGGTTCTAAATAAGTGAATGGAACTGATACTCAGATGCTAACCAAAGGCTAAATAAACAGCGATATTGTTACAAAAGTAGGTATAGGTAGGTACCTACCTATTAAAATTTAGTAATTTTAGCCGTGTTTAGAGATTTTTACTGTTTTATTTACAGTCTTCTCTATAGTCTTCACTAAACGCATTCAAGGTCAACAAAAAACTGTCAAAATGATATTATGGTTAGTGTTTCTCAGGATGTACCTATGTTTGAGGCGCCTCTGCTTGATAGGTACTAAGCTAAACATTAACTATTCTAGACCTTCTTTCTTGTACCTTATTCTGGACTGGATAGAAGTTATTCAAATAAGTGCCATATATTAAGAACAGACATACTAATAATCATAATTCCGTTGTGAGAAAATGAATAACATTTCCCATTTGTTTAAAGCACGATTCTATTGCATTTTATTACGAACATAAAATCCGATTGATTGAAAATAAGCATAAGTTATCTAAGCTGAAACCACAGCACGCTTTTACTGACATAACCATTGCTAAAATTGAGTAATGTACACATCGCTACGTTATATTATGTATTAGTACGTAAGTATACGACTTCTTACATGAAACAAGTTTGAATTAAAACAATTAAAAAAACACGACTGCCCTACCAAAAAACCAACTAAGTAAGTATATAGAGTAAAAATTTTGAAAATGGCACCATACGGCCACCACCATTTTGATTTTTTCAAAAATTTATTGCCAGCATTATTCGGGATGATGTATCTAGAAGAGCGGTTACACACTCATCCGATCCGAGTCCGTGAAAATACAGATATAAAACTCGGACTGAATTCGGATATTGCTTAGCACTAATCCGATCTCTGATCCAAATCCAAGCTATTCAATGGACATCTTTGACATATTTACGTCATATTATGTCTGATTTGAATTCGAGGGACATCCCAGATATTCTCACGGATGACGGAGAAAACTCGGATGACGGAAGTTGGAGCTAGTGCGTAAGCTACCATACAAATAGTTCTATGACTACTTCGGAACGTAATTTCACGGATTCGGATCGGATGCAGTCCGTAATCGGCCTTCGATTCATCCATACATACGTGCACACAACATAACACTCCTTATTTGGGCAATCGTGTAAAAAGGAGGGAATGTTAAAGGCCGGAAGTGTTCAATACATAATTACATAAATTGTTTTATTATATTATGTAATAATCATTATTGATTAATTTGTGTTATTATTTTAAGTAATTAATTAAATCACTTTGTGTATTTCAGAAAAATGCAATAGAGAAATAAAAGGAAAGTGTGTCTGTTTGTTAGTTAGGTAATTTTACATCTTAACTACTCAACTTCTACTTTTTATCCTGGGGAAGTGAAGAGTTTCCATGTAATTTTACCTGCATCTGACGGAAATATGAGGTCGCGAGCAAAAATAAGTTGATTCTTTAAACAAAGCACCAAAGTAATTTATTTCCACAATTCACCAATCGAATTAATTTTAGTTGACATTTTCACAACACGAGACCTATTAGGTTTAGATGCAACGACGTCATAACGTCCAAGACCTAAGTCATTTATTGCAAAGGCTAACGACTTTACAATTGAAAGTTGCCATTATAGTTAAGCTTGATGATGAGAAAGTTCATAAAATAAGAATTATGTTATTACCAATCATATAAGTTTTGTGTAACTTTGACTTAGCTTTTGTTTACAGTGTTTGGCTTTTTTAAATTCTCATTTAAAGAGCTGAGCCACTAGTGTTACTAGGTTAATGGACTTAATAGTCCACTAGCGATTAAACTTGCAAAAATCCCCGGGATTGCCATGTGAAAAATTAAGCTCAAATTGATTTGCTACGAGTGTTTACACTGTGCAAGTGGTAAGACTTGCGAGAGCTATGGTTTGCTAGTTTTAATGCCAGTAAACGTACCTATTTTAGTACAGGAAGCCATATTTGTCAGGCTGTGAGTTTTTTTGCCATTTTTAACCGTCTTCCAAAAAAGGAGGAGGTTCTCAATTCGTCGGGATCTTTTTTTTATTTATTTTTTATTTTTTATGTATGTTCCCCGATTACTCAAAGACCCCTGGACCGATTTGGAAAATTTTTTTTTTGTTTGAAAGGGTATACTGTGCAGGTAGTCCCATATAAATTTGGTGAAGATCTGATGAATATCTTCGGAGATGGAGAACAGAACTCCTCAATGGATAAGAGCAAATTGCTCGCGATCACTGTAATAGCTTAGTAAACAGTAGGGTTTTAACTGGGCATAGCATATTATAGTACAGTGGGGCCACTAAAAATTGTGAAATAAAAAATTTTCAAAAGAAAAATAAAACCGACTTCAAAAACCAAAAACACTAAAAAGTAGAAAATAATTTTTGTTTAGCTACTTTTAAGAAAATTTTATCAAAGCTATATCATGACTGTCTTTTAATAACAGGTAAGGTAATAATCTAAACTACTATTTTTTGGTTGAACAGACAAGTAATTAAGTAGGTACTCAAACTTAACGATTGCTCTTTTGAGCCTTTAGGTACTAAACCTATAGTTGTTTTAATTTTACTTATTTAGGAAACTTCCTAGACATGTATTCATCATATTTTTTTAAAACGTGTGCATGGAAAAAATTAAAAGTGTAAAAGTCTGATGCAGTATTTAAATTTGACAGACAAAACTATCGTCGTTAGTTGGGTGTTTCAGCACTTAGGTACCTACTACCTACTGGTAATATGACAAATTAAAATCAAGATAAGGAAATATTCTCCAATATTATATTATGTAGAAGATATTGGCACCATCAGATCTAATCGCCAAAGACGCATGGATGGTACTAACTGCCAATATCTGATGCATCAGATCGGCCATTGTATTTGTTCTTTATGTTTTTTACGGGAGGGATCCAACGATAATGTTTTTATGGCCGAGGGTCGCTTTAATCAGGGTTCAGTGTGATTAAACACTGTCCTCCACGCTTTTCTATCCTTATACATTCTTCTTTTTTTATGTTTAACCTACTTTATGAAAAAGTGCGTTCAATATTTTTTTATACGGATTACGGACGTATGGATATGTATGGAAACATTAAGTATGACTGGAAATAGGACCTAAGTATAAGTATAATATTATTATACTTAAAACCGATTTTTCAACCCTCAAATAACTTTTATCAGAGGAATAAATTTGAGGGTTCGACAGTTTTTGTATAAATAATCTATCAATAGGTCTTTATTCCTCAGATCAGTCTTATTTGACAATTGAAAAATCGTACCTTAAATGCGAAAGTAAGAGGTTTTGGTCAAGTACTTACGGATCGGCAGACTTCATACACCTGTGAGAACATTATGGAGAACTCTCAGGCACAGCACCGATACAGCAAGTGATATTCGAAAAATTAGAACACAATATCGAACCCCAGACCCGCAACTAGGATGCTGATGGCGTCTTAACCACTACGCTGTCACCGAAGCTCGACAAAATAACTATACAGAAAAAAACCTTAGAAAAATAATCTTACCTTTCAATAAAAAACCGTTCAGTATAATTGTTGTTTTATTGGTATCCAAAATGTATGTTAGTCATACTTAAAACTCCTGCATTCCCTTTCACGCACGCCATCCACCCGTACCAAGCGTATAACGACTCAAAAAAAGGCAATCCAACACAGAGTTTTTCATAAAACGAGGTATATGAGTCAAGAACATTGGGCTTCATAAACATACCACCCCACACGTTCACCCCTTGCTCGAAAAAGTCACCCCCGCACGTAACAGAAAAAAGGGCACCAAAGGGACGTTACGCATCCCAAGTACGCTGGCTCATTGGGGTCTGCAGATGTCTTTAATGGCTTTAAATTATATGTAGAGAGAGCTAACTGCTTCTCCGAGGTGATAGATTGTAGTGGATATTACTGCCTTTTGTCTGTAATCGCTGGCATCGTTATTGGGTTTTCTCAAGTTCTCTATAATATCTAGGTACCTAAGTAATGTTTTCTCGCTTTGGAGTGCGGCCTGTATGTAATGTGGCTTATTTTTTTTATACTTGGCTGAATTAATACATTTAGGTTCTGACATTTTTGACCCCCGACCCAAAAAGAGGGGTGTTATAAGTTTGACGTGTGTATCTGTGTATCTGTCTGTGGCATCGTAGCTCCTAAATTAATGAACCGATTTTAATTTAGTTTTTTTTTTGTGTGATAGGTGGCTTGATCGAAAGTGTCATTAGCTATAATCCAAGAAAATCGGTTCAGCCGTTTAAAAGTTATCAGCTCTTTTCTAGTTACTGTAACCTTCACTTGTCGGGGGTGTTATAAATTTTTAATTTACACTTGTATACGTAGCTTTTGAAACCATTTATTAATGACAATGTTTTTTCTCAGTGCTTCATATTACAAGTTTCCATTAAAAATTTACCTTTTCCGGATTTGAAGTTGAACCTATGGACTTATGTTTCTGAGATGGTCGTTAACACCTTTGTTACAGAGGGTTAACTCTCTATAAGGAAGAAAATTAAAGGCGCAATCAGAGCCAGCAGAATCGTGCGCGTTGCGTTAAATTTACGTAGGCAATCGGTACACAGGTGGCTGGGCACGATTTCGCGCGATTTCATTATGCAGGAAAAGAAGAAAAAAGTTATCTACGGAATTGTAAAATAATGTCAATTACCGTACAAGCGCAGTAACTAACGATCGTCATTACATTGTCGTGGTTGCGTAAATAGCGACTATTTGGAGGGGAAGTGAGGCGGGGCGGTTCCTCAGTTTTCCGCTTCGTTCGTTGCGGCGTTTGCACTTGTTAATGTGGCCGTGTCTTTGTCTTGTATTAAGTGGGTAGATACTTATACCTACTAATTTGACGGTGAGTTCCTGGTAGGTTGCCAGGGCGTGCTGGTTATTGTAACGCATTGTAATGACTGGCTAGGACAGCTAGGTTGCTTAACTTGTCATGACCAGTCAGTGCGGTATGTAATAGGCACCGTAGAACTTTTGATTCCTACAATATCAGAAATTAGACCATTTGCCTGGCTTGGTGGTCTTGGGTGAACTTTAGTGTTCAATTCATGGAAGAGGAGGAAACCATTATTTTCAAAACTGGTATATGTCTTGTCTGGTGGGAGGCTCCACCCGATACTAGTTATTACCATATTATTATAATATACTAGATGATGCCTGCGATTTCATCCATTTAGAATAAGGTTTTTTTAAAATCCTGTTTTCCGGGGTTCGAGACGCAAGCTGCTTCTGTACCAATTTCATCAAAATCGGTTAAACTGTTGAGCCGTGAAAATCTAGCAGACAGACAGACATACACACTTTATAATATTAGTATAGTATGGATATGGATAGGTATAAACTAAAAACGTCCTGTCAAGCGAATAAGCGTCCCGACTTCCGAGGTGTTTTTTGAATGGATACACTATTTACTTAGTTAAAAAACTCATAGGTAGGTGATGAAGTGTGAACGCATAGTACCTACTCTGTGACAATGTCATTGTATAAAATATGTTCTGTGGCAACTGTCATTCTTTCTGTTGTTGGCCGCGTCCGAATAAATTGCTGTCTGTCATAAGTGTTATTTTATTTAAATAATATAATATTTTGAATTTCGCCAAAATAGTTCCTTTAGGTTTTGGGCCCCGGACGGCCACTGCGCGTAATAAATTAAAATCAAATAAATACAGTTTATTTCGGCGGATTAAGACAGATTTCGGACGAACGCGTAGGGCCTTTACTTTTCAGGACATCATGGCGTCAATCAATCCACTTGCCTTTATTGAGAAGCTCACTGGTCGAGACAACTACAATACATGGAAATTCGCCGTGAAATCATATCTCGAGCACGAGGATTTGTGGGAATGTATTGATCCGGGCGCTAAAGATGCTCAAAAAGATGTGAAGGCAAAGTCAAAAATCATATTGCTTATTGACCCGGTAAATTATATACACGTTCAAGAAGCACGGACAGCACGCGAGGTATGGCTAAACTTACAGCGCGCATTCGACGACTCCGGCCTGTCACGTAAGGTAGGACTTTTGAAAGATTTAATTACAACAAGCCTAGATAGTTGCTCAAATGTTGAGGAATACGTGAACAAGGTGATGTCCACTGCACACAAACTCAGAAATATAGGTTTTGCTGTAGATGATGAGTGGTTAGGCACTTTGCTTCTGGCAGGTTTGCCGGACACCTACAAACCTATGATCATGGCAATAGAGAGTTCGGGTGTGTCTATTAGTGCAGATTTTGTAAAAACTAAAATTTTACAAGATGTAAAGTCCTCTGACTCAGCTGCATTTTATACTAATTATAATAAAAGGAATGTACACAAGTTTAGTCGGAACAAGGGTCACGGAAAGGGACCCAGGTGCTACACCTGTAACGAATATGGTCACAAGAGCACAAATTGTACTTCTAGTAAGAAGAAAGAGAGTAAATCTAAAAGTAATAATAGCAATTCTGGATTTGTAGCTGCTTTTTCTGCTTTTTCAGTTAGCGTTGACAATTGCTGGGTCATCGACTCCGGTGCGAGTGTGCATATGACCAACCGAGAAGATTGGTTATATGATCGCAAGACAGCAACAGTAGCAACGATAAAAATGGCAGACAGTAAAAGCTTACAAGTGAAAGGATGTGGCAATTTAAATCTACAAATACCAGGATCCGGCAACAACACTCAAGTCATTCAGGTTAGAGATGTTTTATACGTGCCAGTACTAGCAACCAACTTGCTGTCAGTCAGTCAAATGACTCGGAATGGGTGTCAGTTAAAATTTACAGAAAATGAATGCAGCGTCTATCAAAATCAGAAATTAATTTTGACAGCTAAATGCATAAATAATATGTATGTGGTGAATGATGCAGCATATGCACTTTTTACTTCTACTTATTTATGGCATCAAAGATTAGGTCACCTAAACTTTACTGACCTTGCAAAAATTAAAGAATTTACTACTGGTACCGATTTACCACAGTCCATAAATACAAATAATGTACTTTGCACTACTTGTATTGAAGGAAAGCAGACGAGACAGTCGTTTAAGCATGAGGGCACGAGAGCTTCTGAAATCCTCGGTTTAGTTCACTCCGATATATGTGGACCCATGGAAAAGCTATCTCTGGGAGGTGCCAGATATTTTATTACATTTATTGATGACTGTTCTAGGAAAGTATATGTTTATTTTTTAAAATCAAAGTCTGATTCCTTAGAAAAATTTAAAGAGTTCAAAAATCTTGTTGAAAATCAGTTAAATAGAAAGATTAAGATATTAAGAACAGATAATGGCAAAGAATATGTAAATAATGAGTTTGATAACTTCTTAAAAAAGTCAGGTATCCAACATCAAACAACCAATCCTTACACGCCTGAGCAAAATGGTTTAGCCGAGCGAATGAACCGAACTTTGGTCGAGAGAGCTAAATGTATGCTTTTAAATTCCAGTTTATCTAAACAATTTTGGGCTGAGGCAGTGTCAACGGCAGCATATGTCATCAACAGAGCTCCTACGAAGTCGCTACAATACAAGACTCCTGAGGAAGTATGGAGTGGAAAGAAACCAGACATAAGTAATTTGAGAATATTTGGTTGTAAAGCTATGGTGCATATTCCCAAAGAGAAAAGACAAAAATGGGATAGTAAATCTCAAAAATTAATATTTGTTGGATATTGTAGTGACACAAAAGGATATAGGTTATATGATGAGTCAAAGAAACAAGTTTTAAGAAGTAGAAATGTCATATTTTTAGAAAATGATATTAAAAAGGATTATGCACTTATTCCATTGACTGAAAAGAATACTGACAGCTTACAAGAGACCTCAAAAGAGTCCTGCAGCACAACTGCTGATGCAGCAGATCTGAATACAAGCTCTCTTATAGATAGCTCTGACACAACTTATGGTGCTGATGATACCTATGTACCAGAGGAGCCAATAAAGGAAGTTACCCCAAGGCAGATATCTTTGAGACCTAGACAAAACATCAAGAAGACTTTTTTATGTCAGGCGGTAACCAGCTCTGTTACACCAATAGAAGAGGATCCAGAGACACCAGAGGCAGCTTTGTCAAGCGTTAACTGTCTTCAGTGGCAAAAAGCTATGGAATCTGAGTATAATTCACTAATAGAGAATAACACGTGGACACTCACCGATCTTCCATCAGGTCGTCGAGCCATACCTTGCAAATGGGTTTATAAAACGAAGCTGGATGCAGAAGGCAACATAAGCAAATATAAAGCAAGATTAGTTATCAAAGGCTATGCACAACGGCGAGGTATTGACTATGAAGAAGTGTATGCGCCTGTTGTCCGTCATACCTCAGTTAGATACTTGATCGGCTTGGCTGTTAAATACAAAATGAAAATAGAGCAGATGGATGCTGTGACTGCCTTCCTTCAAGGTGAAATTGACGTGGAATTGTACATGGAGCAGCCACCATTATATAAACAAAATGAACAAGTATGTAAACTTAATAAATCAATCTATGGCTTAAAACAAGCAAGCAGAAGATGGAATATGAAATTAAATGATGTCCTACAAAATATTGGTTTGAAAAGGTCAAAGGTCGAACCTTGTATCTATTACAATATTTCTAAGAAAAATATATTAATAATTGCAGTATATGTGGATGACTTACTTTTGTTTTACACTGATGAAAATGAAGCTAAAAATTTAAAACAACAATTAAAGGAAAATTTTAAAATGCAAGACATAGGAAGAGCTAATTACTGCATTGGGTTCAGAATTACATACCTAGAAGATGCTATATGCATTGATCAAACAAGATATATTGATCAGATCTTAGAACGTTTCCATATGGGTGAATGTAAGCCTGCGAGTACACCCATGGAACCAGGAATGATACTTACAAGCTCTGGTAAAGATATCTTGACAGACGTACCCTATCAAGAAGCTATTGGATGTTTACTTTACTTATGCCAAGGAACTAGGCCCGACATAACCTATGCAGTTAACACTTTGAGTAAATTTAATAATAAACCTGAAATTAATCACTGGCAAGCAGTCAAGAGATTAATGCGTTACCTGAAGGGTACAAGAAATATGAAACTAATGTACAAGCCAAATAACGAATCAATCATTGGATACTGTGATGCTGATTGGGCTTCAAACTCTGAAGATCGTCGTTCTTGTACTGGTTACATTTTTATGTTTCAGGGCTCTGCCATATCATGGAACTCAAGGAGGCAACCAACAGTAGCCTTATCCACCACCGAGGCAGAGTATATGTCTCTGTCTGCCGCAGTTCAAGAAGCCTTATGGTTAAGGCAGCTGCACACTGAACTTTGGCCGCAAGAAAAACTTTTTCCTCTGAAATTGTACTGTGATAACCAAAGTGCAATCAAGCTAACGTGTAATGAAAGTTTTCAGGCTCGCAGCAAACACATCGACGTGCGGCATCACTTTGTAAGAGACAAGGTAGCCAATGGAGAGATTTGTGTCGAGTACGTTGAAACCAGTTCGATGACTGCAGACTCGCTGACCAAAGCCCTGCCAAAGCCAAAGCATCAACACTTCCTTGGAGCTATGGGTTTGCGTTCAAGGGAGGATGATGAAGTGTGAACGCATAGTACCTACTCTGTGACAATGTCATTGTATAAAATATGTTCTGTGGCAACTGTCATTCTTTCTGTTGTTGGCCGCGTCCGAATAAATTGCTGTCTGTCATAAGTGTTATTTTATTTAAATAATATAATATCTTAATTCACAAAATAGTTCCTTTAGTAGGCTACTTTTTCCGGAAAGTCAAAAACTTACCACTGAATTTTCAAATAAGTAGGCACCTATAGTAAATCTAAGCGGACGAAAACATGAGCTTCAGATAAACCGCTTTACAATCACTTACCATGAGATAGTAATCTATATGTACACAAAATGTAGCAACTGTGACGAGTATGAGAATCGATTCCATTCAAAACTTTCATACAACTCATACAACAATATTAGCATACAGGTCCGATTGTTTTAGACACACAATAGCGCGGATGTGTCGCGCACGGTCGATTGGACAGTGTGTGTTTGTGTGTCACTGGGGCCGATGGTGTAAAACAATGATGCTTCCTGTACGTTACAGAATTCGATTTCTAGCCCATGGTGACATTTAAGTATTTAACTGTATGATAAATGTTGATTTTATCAAAGTGAAAACTTGTTTAGGCATGTGAGGCGATTTTGGAATAGGAAAAACTTTAAAGTCACGTCACCGACATGCTGATGTTAATAGTGCTTGGAGTGTCGATAGATGTTAAAATCAGCCAAGCGCGAGTCAGACTCACGCACCGAGGTTTCGTACTCGGGTATTTTTTCGTCATTTTGCATGATAAATCAAAAACTATTATGCATAAAAATAAATATAAAATCTGTTTTAGAATGTACAGGTAAAGCCCTTTCATATGATACCCCACTAGGTATAGTTCTCTTACTTTTGCTACGCATTCGTACAGTAGTCAAATATCGAATCGTGTAGAGGATAAGCGATCTACTTGTCTTATTAGCGACGGCATTTAAAACACAATTTCATTATTTGTTCATGAACACGTTTTAATTTTTTTGTGATGTAACCACAAATTCAAAATGACCGCTATGAGAATGAAAAAAATTAAAAAGTGTTATTACTTTTACGATGGTACGGAACCTTCGTGTGCGAGTCTGACTCGCACTTGACCGATTTTTTATTTTTGAAAATTAGTAGGTAAATAATCATTTTCGTGATATTGTGAACTACGAAGCATTCCGGTACCAATGTACCATGTTCATCGTCTTGTATTGTTAGCAAAATTTTTGCGCAGATGGATTTGCGAGCATCTGCCAGTATTATCTAAATTAAAAAATAAATTAAACTTACACATCACATTCCCAGTATCCCCCATTTAGGTTAATAAGCAGCATTGTATCCACTCACCTTCTGTAACAAAAGAGGTTCACATTAAACAAAAAAAAAATATAATATTGAAAAGTTATTTTTTTCCGCAAATAATAGATTTCCTTTTTCACACAGAAACAAGATACAAAGAAGGTAAGGTAAGGGGAGGATTTTTAAAATATGTGTGACAATTATCAGTACACGACGTTAATAGCGTCTTACATTGTAGAATAGAGATAGAAAAAGTCCCCTTGCTTAGGAAGATTTATTCGCAAATTACTTATAAATTTTGAACTTCGCGTACACTGAGCGAAAAAGTTCCATTATCCCTGTTAGCAATATGACCTTTAACTTCTCAAGAATAAGAGTCACAGGTGGATTATTTTCGTGCGGTCGGCTGTACATTGGGCTCGCTTATAAAAATGTATTTAAAACGTCGCCGTGGAAAATGATTTATTATGTACGCGCCGTCATAAATTTGTCCACTTAGACTATGGGGGGCAATAAATATTGGCAACATTGTCCCTGTTTCGTTCCGAATATTATTGGTTTTATTTTCGGTCTGTACCTGCCTTAATTTTTGAATCGTGCATAAAGTAGTTTATTGAATGCATATTTATTAATTCAGTTTACAACTATATGTACATACCTATAGTTCGCAACAGGTCAACATGGCAACAGGGTGGGGACGCCCTGCACACCCGCATAGCTCTCGCGCTAACCCGGTGTGGGATAGCGCGGGAGACGCGCAGGTGTGCGAGGCGTTCATATCCCGATTGCCACGTCGATCTGTCGCGAACTATAGGTACCAACTCGTATGTAGAACGCTGAATACATTTTTGACGTGACAACGTCTTATAATTCGATAGAGCCGGCTGCACGCACGAAAAAACATGACTCATGCGGCGTTACCTCGCTCTGAGGCGTTCCATGTAAGGCTTGAAGTGCAAGCGAGAGCGCGGAACGAGCGACAAAGAAGCACAATCGGCCTTTGTTGTCACGTTCAACTATCGTCAGTAAACCGACTTTACAGACAACCATTTTTTTTTAATATGACATTGGAATCTGGACTAATGTCACTATGTCTTATATTCCTCAGCTTTCTATTATTAGGTATGTGTTTTTCTAGACTAGCTTTTAATTGCGGCTTCTACCGAAGGATTTAAATTTTCCAAAAATCCTGTAAAAACTCTTTCTTTTCTAGAATTAAAACTTAAAACATTGAGTACAGTTAGCGCTGTACTCAATGTTCTCAAAGCGCATAATACTTACCAAACTCTAAATATACTTTTTTGAAGTAGGTACCTATTCTAATCCTAATAATAAAATCTGATAGGTGTTTCTTACTCCTTCGCTACAAGACTGAACTGATTTGAAATTTAGAACGGAGACGGCTTTTGTCATAATTTATTACATAGGATAATTTTTATTCCGGAAAAACAAAAAATTCTCGCGGGATTTCAAAAAATCTATATCCACGCAAACGCACAATTTTTTTTCCACTACGGGATGTCATCCTGAGACAGTTCCGACCGAAAAAAAAGTATAATAATAAACATGGGAATATTCATGTCGTCTAATACGCATCCGTTAATTTATGCAAGACGATACGGCTTTGGATCTTTAGAGGAATTACAATGGCCCCCATCAAGAATCGCAATCACGACTGACATCCAACACTATCGAAGGGTGGCGAAAAAAACCAACCCTAACCTGACGTGTCACTTATTGTGTTCCATATTTTTGTCACTAAAAGATTTTTTTTCTTCAATTCAAAGCAAGGAACAAAAACTGTCTAATTGTAACAGTTTTTTGCTGTGAAATTTTAAGCTCGATTATTTTTTCTTTTGTGCCCTTTAAAAAATAAAACGCTTTAAAGCTGCTCTCTATGAACCGTTAGACTGATTGACATTGGAAACTGTACGCAATAATAGGTATAAAAAGTTAAAAGACTCAGGGCTTAGAAAAAAATAATTAAACTTAAAATATTTATTTTGTCGCGTATTTCTCACATTTGAATGTGAATACAAAAAAAAATCGAATTAGCTCCAAATACAAATTTTAAAAAATCAGACTTTTTTAATTACCTGTTTTTTTGTAATACCGGTACGGTGTACCTGTAGCATGGTACGGTTCCTATGAAGAACTGATATGAAACCTATTCACCAGAAAATCTCATTATATTTCAGGGTCCTCGTGTAGACCGTATGTTATGATCAGAGTAAAGTAGTAAAAAAATATATTTATAATTCTTGAATCCTTGAACAATCTTGATAATTTTATTAAATGTAAATCAACCATTTTGCACCTGTGATGAGACAGGAGGTGAAAAATACGTACCATGTTATTAAACCAATCTGATCGATTGGAAAGGGTGCTATTCAAGGAACTTATAATAATTGAGCTCAAAGGAGATCCGGTCCGATCCGGATTTCTATTATTTATAGTTTCCGATCGAAGTTTGAATACGCCTTAATTATCGGCTGCAATGTGTCGCGCCCTTAAATGTTTTCTTTCAAAACTTTCACGATTGTTAGAGGAACTTTCTCGTGGTGTAATTTCAACGTAAGTATTAAGGGGTTGTGGTAATTATAAAATAATATTAGGAAACGTCCTATGTAACGTTTTCTTTGAGTTTTTTTAAACTCGCAGAAAACCCTATTGGAAACGTTTTTAGTAAAAAAATATCGGCCACCCGCGAGTCAGACTCACACGACGAGAGTTCCGCACTACTGTTTTATTTTTTCATGATATATTTTGCAATACAAATAAAAAACTACTATGCATAAAAATAAATAAAATCTGTTTTAGACGGCATAGGTAAAGGCCCTTTCATATAGTATAGTAAACATTCTTTGAAAGTTGAAAATACTATTTACATATTTTGTACTGCGTTTTGGTACGAGCCAATAAAATTAAGAAGGCTCTCTCCATCACTCGTTTCATACAATCGTAGTTCCAATTTCATTTGAATATTAAGCAACCAAAGTCCATGAAATTTTGCAGACATATTCTGGAAACTAATATCTATGTGTGTGGTTTTCCAGATTTCTGTTAAAATATTCGGGTTCAAAGTTACGCGGTCTTAAAAATTTTCATACAAATCTATGAGCCCCTGAAATTTTAAAACTACATATTTTTAGAAAAATCTAAAACACCACAGACACAGATATTAAATTCTAGAATATGTCTGCAAAATTTCATGGACTTTGGTTGCTTAATATTCAAATGAAATCGGAACTACGATTGTATGAAACGAGTGACGGAGAGAGCCCTGTTAATGGGTCTTTTATCCGTCATTCGTCTGTTTTAATTTTTATTTCATCATAGCTAACTATTTGGCGAGATCGTATTCATTTCTTTTAAAAAATGGATCAAAAAATTTATAGACTTGATATCTTTAATACCAAAAACAAAATGTTCAAATATTGACTGAGGAATACCGTTACAGTTCGTAAATAATGGGATTAAAATAATAATATACTGGTGGATATTGGTGCAAATTTAAATTATAACACAAACAAGGGATATTTGTTCTTATGTTAGGTACAAAAGCTTTATTTTTGCTTGCAAGCAAAATTTTTGTGAAGTAATTTTGGAACGGATATAAGACACTTTTAATAAACTGAAAGTGTTTTGAACGGTGCTTCGCAAAGCGTAAAGATTTCTCGAGGATTATGTCGATCGTCAATACATGCCTGTGTTGAGGTTCCCAAAGTTCTCTAATGTTTATTTTTAATTAATTTTATACAAATTTTAATCAATAAAATTTTTTTACACAGATTTAAATGTTGTGCCTACTTAATAATACTTTTAATTTAATATTAATATTTTGATATTTTATTGATTTATTTTGTAACATAAGGCAAATTCGTGAGAGGTTTTCATAATATTTCGTATAATCTGAAATTTGTATCTAATCGAAGATCATAACAGTAAACTTAAGTAGGTAGGTCTGAAGCATTAATAACGCACTTGTAAGTTTTTCTAGACAGAAATGTGTTTTACGTAGTGGCGATAGAGGTCGATATGGAATGTAAAATTTTAAGACCCTTTAGACTTAGAGAGTGAATTTTAGAAAATCCTTTCTTAATGCTCACCTGCGTTATAATATAGGAAACTCCTGTGCAAAAGATGCTTCAAGATCCACCAGTTTAAACTGTGTGTTGTTTGTCAGTCAGTTGATCTGTTGATATACCTCGAGCTGTAGAGCCCGTTTTGTAAAACAATTTACTGCCTTGATCACCCGCGCGGATTTCAATTTTTTAAATCCCGTAGGAACTCTTTGATTTTCCGGAACAAAAAGTAGTCTACTCTATGTACTTCCCCGGGATGTATCCCAAGTCTGTACCAAAATTCATTAAAATCGGTTCAGCGGTTGGGCCGTGAAGACGAGCAGACAGACAGACAGACACAAACAGACAGACACACTTTCGCATTTATAATATTAGTATGGATTTTAAAAATCTTTTGGAGCCACTGAAAGAAACCAACCGAACTCGCCATTGATTGGTACCACAAAGAGCCCAAACTTTGCACTCGCATTGTAAAGTGATATATTTATATTATTTTGCTAGTCCCCTGCTGGAACAGGGCACTAGTCTATAACCCCCATACAATCACTAATCCCCATACAACAATATCTTCACATTCTATACAACGTCAAAAGTTTAAACTACATAGAGAAACCAAAGGTAAATATGCCGTTATTGAAAAATTACACTTTGGTTAACTTCGCCAAGATTCTTATGAAAATTAATGATGTTTGTTTTGTTGTTGAGATTTGAAAAATTGCTAAGTAAATTGGTACTGTGTTAATAATATTTTCAAGAATAGGTTTCTGTTGCTTCGGATTAAATATAATAATTAGGTGTGTCTACATACGGTAGGAAACTTATTATATAGTGAAAGAATAAGTGCGTAAATAGTATCTTCTTCTTCTTTCTATCATCATCATCATCATCATCATCATCATCAGCCTGAGGACGTCCACTGTTGGACATAGGCCTTCCCTAAAGAGCGCCACCACACTCCTTAGCCTTCCTCATCCAGCCACTTCCCGCCAGCCGCTTTATATCGTAGGTACATCGTGCTGGAGGGCGTCCCACACTACGCTTGTTTCGCGGCCTCCACTCAAGGACTTTCAGGCTCCAACGGCCATCGCCTCTACGACAGGCATGGCCTGCCCACTGCCACTTCAGGCTGCTTATAGTTTAGGCTTTCTATGCTAGGCTTTATTTATTTATTGGTGGAAATAGGCTCCCTCACGTGCACGCCATTCTTCCCGGTGTTAGGCAAGCCTCCTTCAAGTTTTTCCAGCAGCTGCAGCTGTTGCTTGGTGATATGATCGGATCAACGGGATGAATGTTTTCCAAAATTTCTCTTTCTGGTACGTAAATAATATCGTAGTAGCAAAAATCTTAGTAATAATCTTATTATGAATTAATAGCTTAGAATTGGGACATTCAGAAGGCAAACCTACACGAGATATATGTACTTACTTAAACATGAAAAATATGATAATATCACGTGATCTCATAAAAATTCATATGAAAGTTAGCGTGATAAGTCATTCATTCTTATCATTTTACACGCATTTCAGACGAGTGCTCAAAATGTTATGACAGAGGAATCTGAGCGCTCCTCGCACCCTTATTGAGGTGAATCATAAAATAACCATTCCCGACATGTTATACGGCCCCGTAAAGCATATCCGATAGTGCGGGTTAAATGTGTATCTAAACGTGTATTAAAATCACACAGATACAAACTACTCGTTTGGAAACCGTAAAAAATCACACGGATGCCATAGAGTTTGGTATAATTGCGACAGGGTTTGGTCAAATGTTGTCAGTACATTGCAGTTGTACACTGTGAATATTTGTTTTATTTTATTTAGTGAGTAAATATATAGGTAAGCTTAAGCTGTATAATTGCTTAGTATAGTGTAAGAACCTATTATTTTAAGTGCGCGGTCCATCCTTTTTTAGCTTGAGCTCATCAAAAAACTATGCTGTATACTATTTAATTTGTTAGGGCATTTAAACTGGTAAAATATGTTGTGTGGCTTATTTAAAACTAGATGATGCCCGCGACTTCGTCCGCATGGACTTAGGTTTTTCAAAATCACGTGGGAATTCTTTAATTTTCCGGGATAAAAAGTAGCCTATGTGCTAATCCTGGATATTATCTATCTTCATTCTAAATTTCAGTCAAATCCGTCCAGTAGTTTTTGCGTGAAGGAGTAACAAACATACACACACACACACACACATACAAACTTTCGCCTTTATAATATTAGTGTGACAAACTTTCGCCTTTATAATATTAGTGTGATTCCTTAATGTTTTTTCGTTTATAATATCTACTTCGCGTTAGCCGACATATTGCATACAATGTTAAAAGTATAAGATTTGTATCAGCTTGCAAATGTTTTTAAAAGTGTAGAATTTGCAGGTACTAACTAATCTATCCCGACTCTCTGTGTTATTGTGATGCCAAACTCATCTGTTTAACCGTTTTTGATGATATCTGGTACAGATACAGCTAGCATCCTTAGCATGCCCCATTATGCCACTTTGCCCACGTCCTTAGCAAAGGACATGGGCTACTTTTGTCCCGGAAAACAAAAAGTCCCCTGGAAATTTTTGAAAATCTCTATCCACGCGTACGAAGTCTTGGAATTATCTAGTAAACCATAAATAAACAATAATTATAAAACTTTTTGATTTTTCATAGGCATGTCTATCCGTTTCTAAACTCTACTGGGTCTATAAGTACCGCAAATCGGTCGCAACCCAGGTAGCGGGTTGAGCATGTGAAAATTGTGTGTTCGACACACACAAACCCATAAATAAGACATTAGCAGCTCGTTTTCGATACTTTATCCGTTGCTCGAGCATCGTTGTCGAACACAGTTTGTTTTATGAGACAACATCGAATTTATGACTTTATTCAATAAATACCAAAAAAGAATCATCCTTTTTTGCCAGATAAAGTTTATAATGCCTACTGTATTCGTGTTGTGATGTAACTTGTAGGCCTTATTGTCATTAATTAGAGTTTAAATAAAAAAAATGACGATGAGAAAGCTAACCTAGACTCAGAAAGTGTAACCACACGTAACTACACGTGGATAAGATAAGTTAGCACTTGCAAGCAAGAAGTGTAATAGGATATTTTTTTAAGCGTAAATTAAACCATATTTCTGTACCAATTTTGTGGTGTACAATAAAAGTATATTCACTGATTCATTCATTCATAATTATTATTATCTTGATGTTGAACTTGAGATTTATAGAATAACTATTCCACGGAAAAAATGTTCCTAGTAATGTAAGAAACTAAAAAAGAATGAAAAAGGTGACTGACTGACTGATTTATCAAGGCAAAGCTCAAACTACTGAACGGATCGGACCGAGGATGCAGTTAGCCATTTAATATGACGAAGACATCCGCTAACAAGTGTAAATTAAAAATTTTCAACACCCCCGACAAATCATTTTCAAATAAATAATTATGTATATCTAGGCAACGTCCATCTTGACAGCTTGACATTTGTCAATTGACATAATATTATGAACCTAACGGTTATGTAACCTTCTTTTCTACAAGAAAACTAGAAAAGAGCTGATAACTCTTAAACGGCTGAACCAATTTTTTTGGATTATAGCTAAGAACACTCTCGATCAAGCCACCTTTCAAACAAAAAAAACTAAATTAAAATCGGTTCATTCGTTTAGGCGCTACGATGCCACAGACAGATACACAGATACACAGATACACAGATACACAGACACACAGATACACACGTCAAACTTATAACACCCCTCTTTTTGGGTCGGGGGTTAAAAAAGGATTTTTGAAAATGCAACCCCTAAGGGGGTTTCACGTGAACGAAGTCGCGGGCATAAACTAGTGATTGTACAAATTCATCCTCATTATAAAATTAATATTAACAAGGGCTGCAACAAAAAGTTGTTGAAACCATCAATTTTCCAAGTGATCTATCATAATTACAGAAACAATACAAAATTACATAGATAAAGCGTTCATTATAGTAAAAAACATGTGTTTTCGACCTTATCTGTGGTGCTATCGGACGGTCAAGTGTCAAGCGCGTGAAGTGGTCAAGATGGTACGATACGGAACCCCACATTTTCCATTCATAGCGTGATATTACAAAATATTGTATGAATAGTTGTGGGTATAAAAATGAATAACGATGTAATTAATACACATAAATTACTTAAGCAGTATATTTATTAATATAAATATGTTCAATATTAACTATTTTTGGTAGGTATACTAGACTAATTGTCTAGCAGTCGAGTCTACTCAGATATTTCGGCATGACTGTGCAACAAATACCTAGGTAATAGGTAGGTTAGATAGGTAACAAACTCCAACAAATACCTACAAGCTTTTCGGTAAACGATGCCGTGTAGAAACCGATTAGGGGTACCTAAGGGTTTAATAAAACTTGCATTTAAATAAAAAACGTGTTTTTTTTAAAGCTGTAAATTGGCGTACAGGAATACCTACAGTTTTGTGAAAAATAATTAAAAAATCAAATCAAATATACCTACCTATTTCACTACACACAGTGATTCCAAACTAAAAGATTAATGTCAAGTATAGGTACTCGTACATGTAAGGAATTCATGACTTACATAGTCCGAAGGTGTGAAGGCTTAGCTGGTTAGATGTAAGTCACATGATGGACATGTTGCAAGTAATCGATACACCGAATAGGGCTTCCAAGTTATTACATCAAGTAGTTAAAATGTAAACTAATCGTTAATAAAAAATACTAAAAAAATTGTTTAAATAAGTATTTATTAGGGTTGGGCATCGCGTTTTTGGAAGAAAGAATGGATGGTCTTGCACTTTGCTTGGAGTGTAAGCTTAACAGGGCTCTCTCCGTCACTCGCTTCATAGAATCGTAGTTCAAAATTCATTTGAATATTAAGCAACCAAAGTCTATGAAATTTTGCAGACATATTCTAGAAACTAATATCTGTGTCTGTGGTGTTTTAGATTTTTCTAAAAATATATAGTTTTAAAATTACAAGGGCTCAAAGATTCGTATGTGAATTTTTAAGACCGCGTAACTTTGAAACCGAATATTTTAACAGAAATCTGGAAAACCACAGACATAGATAGATATTAGTTTCTAGAATATGTCTGCAAAATTTGATGGACTTTGGTTGCTTAATATTCAAATGAAATTGGAACTACGCTTGTATGAAGCGAGTGACGAAGAGACCCCTCTTAAGCGTCACGTAAATTAGGCCTTGTTGCACGGTTTACGTATACGATATTTCATAGACTTAGGTTGCTTAGTATTCAAATGAAAATCAAACTACGATTGTA
Organism: Maniola jurtina; assembly: GCF_905333055.1. NCBI lineage: Eukaryota > Metazoa > Arthropoda > Insecta > Lepidoptera > Nymphalidae > Maniola > Maniola jurtina. The sequence continues at coordinate 8,991,073 of NC_060037.1, read as the reverse complement.
TGGAGTAAGTGACGCAGAGTCCCATGTAATCGATATTTCAAGCGCACACCACTAGGTATTAGGTAAGGGCTTCCGAGATCCGGATTGGACCTAATCTTTATGACGTTATCAAACTCTGGTTTCACGCTATATCATTTTAGATTTTCTTTGCAATAATATTTCAAGGTAGCTGCGCTCCGCGGGTTTACCCGGGTTATTGCTCCGCTCCTATACGTCACAGCGTTATGCGACTTGGGCTTATAGCCTATTATTTATTAGTTTAGACTAATAAATAATAGGCCAGGTATACTTATATGTAGGTGTATAATTAGTACAATATTACACATAATAGGTATATATTATGATTTCATGGGTTTGAATTTTTCTTGCGCAGAACTCTAAGTTTAAAAAAATAAATAAAAGTAGCCTAAATTACTCGTTATAACATAGGCTGGCGAAAGTCCTGTCTAAATCGGTTCGAAAAATTATTTTTCGTTTCAAATATAACTTGCTTTTAATTAGTTTGCTTCATCACTTATCACCAGGTGAGATTGCAGTCAAAGGCTAATATTATTGTTATCGAAAAAAGAAATTGACATTTAAGTACCGCCAGTTGTAATCGTAGTCAAGGGCTACTTTTGCTATTGCTATCGAATATAATACTAAATGTCTGATTTATAGATAAAATATGTCACTGTGTATCAGATATTATCTTTATACCAAAGAATGTCGTCTTTAGTAATAATATGTAACATAATATAACAATAGATTGAAAGTAATTTAAAATGTCAATACTTTTTAATGCGTAGACATTGTTATATCATCCGTAATGGACGAATTTGTCCAAATTAATGATGATATATTGGCAGGAGGACATTTTGTATATTTACATAAATTTAAATATAGATACCTGCGAGAATGAGTTTTGGCGAGAAAACCGACACGAATGTTTTTAAAAAAATTGTGTGATCTTTGTCAATCCACATTTGGCTAGTGTGGTGGAATTTGGCCTAAACCTTATTCATTTTGAGAAGGCAAGTAATTGATTGAGATAAGGATGATTATATCTCTGAACCGGTGAGAAGATATAATGTAAAAGATTATATAAATGATAAGGAAGCTTGGGAATGAGTTGCACAACAGCAGCTTTGATAGTTCTAATAAGCTAAGTGATTCTGTGAAGTGGTGATAAAATAATACTCCGCTGATTTTTTTTTAACTCTTCTCAGATCTGGGCGCGTTTGTGACCCTCGTAGCTTTGGTTTTAAGTTTACGTTATCACCACTTTATCTACCAAATCTAACAAATCTAACAATTCTGATTATCAAAAGGTGTACAATAGTACCTACTTTGAATAAATGATTCTGATTTCGATTTTGATAAAAACTACGCGGACAAAGCCACGAGCAACAGTTAGTAGAAACATAATATCGTTATCTAGCGCTCTATAAAGGGACGTGTACACACTCCTACGCAAAGATTTACGTAGGCATTATTTTAAAGTCTTACAATTTAAACGGCAGTGTCGAGTTGGCTCGGTTTATAATAAATTAAACTTTAGCGTGGTTTCAAGTTCAGTGTTTGCTATCGTGTTCGAGTGTCGATTTCATGCTGTATACAATCGTTATTATAATACCTACACAGTAGATTTACTTAGCATTGAATATTTTAATTCAAAGTCAATATCAAGGAGAGTATACTATTTGCTAAATCTTATTTATTGGAGTAGTTCGAAGGTCTATTTCAATAATTTTAATAATTATTTCATTTGGAAATCTTTGTTGCACACAGTTCCTATATTATACCTACAGAAATTGCCGAGTTTATGATTATTAAATTTAAAAAAAATACCAGATACAATAAACCAGATGGTACCAGATGATACCAGATGGTATACTTGATACCAAAATGCAAAGGCGAGCTTATTGCTAAAGCAATCTGTTACAGACTATTCCTTTGAATACTGGGTTTAGTTCACCAGAGCGCGGGGCAGCCTCTTGTGCCTTTTAAAATCCTGAAAAACGCGTAGTGGCGCGACGCAGACGTGTCCAACGTGGGTTCTGGAAGTATGGGTGCGTCCGCCTCGCTCACTGACGCTACGGATTTGATGTAGTGCGCGTATGCCCTTAGAAGTCCATAATAATTAAAAATGCTAACCGCACGAGACGAGGCGGTGCAGGTCGGGTGCTGGGTGGCTCTAATGAGCTTTGACCTTTAAGGCAATCACACTGCTAGCGCTTGCTGGAGCTGCAACATGCGATTGTTTGAGCTTCATAAAGTTGTATTGCAGCCTGTTATTGAAAAATTATGCAAGCGTATTCATTTAGTGACGACATACTTAATATACATATTATAGTCTGCGACAGGTCGACATGGCAATCGGGGTGGGAACGCACCGCACAGCTCCCAGGCTAACTCGGTGCGGGATAGCACGGGTGACGTGCGGGTGGTCCCCCCGCCTCATACCCCGATTGTCATGTTGACCTGTTGCGTACGACCCACGAGTTTTGTTTTAGGCTTAGTACTAGTAATTATACATTTGTCTTAAAAAGCTTCTTCGATATACCTCTTACACCTTTGATCCAATAATTGAATGCAATGACAGCGATTATTTACAGGTATGTATTACAATGAAGGCGATGACGTGGGTCGGACAACCGGACGTATTCGGACGTATACCGACGCCGGACCCGAACTATTCATTAAAACGATCAATATTAGGTGTCTCCGATTGTTAATTAACTCATAAATAATATACTTGCATGATAGTATTTCGTTTTCAGGGAGCCACTTAATAGAAGCATCATAAGATCGTGGAGTGCATAGAAACTCCTGAATTAAAATATCTTCTAGCAGCAGACTTGCATCGGTTGAGAACAGAGAAGAAGGGAATGACTACGATGGCGGCAATTTCGAAAGAAACTTTCGTTAATCCAGATTTTGGATATCGATTCGGAATTCAATCCAAAATGATTCATTGATAAATAGTTATTTTTGACAAATCAATTATAATAATAATAAATTTATTGAGCAAAAACATATGTTGTTATTTCTCTATAAGAGTAAATTAAAAATTTATAACACCCCCGACAAGTGAAGGTTACAGTAACTAGAAAAGAGCTGATAACTTTCAAACGGCTGAACAAACAAAAAAAAACTAAATTAAAATCGGTTCATTAGTTTAGGGGCTACGATGACACAGCCAGATACACAGATACACAGACACACACGTCAAACTTATAACACCCCTCTTTTTGGGTCGGGGGTTAATAAAATTGGAAAAAGAAGAGGTAGGTAAGCGTCGCTATGGAATGATGATGGCGTAAAGTGGCGCCAAATTTCTTGATTGTTCTGAAGGTGGTGAGCTCGTCAGCGTACGTTTGTAGCATTACCATTAAAAAAGTATCAGCAAGGAAACTGTGGAAGAGATAGCAGAGGAAAATAAGCGCTCGCACTTGTCCCGCGTATTTCGATGCAGAATGCGGGCGTTGCAACTTAAGACCGATCAAGAAGTTTGGCGTGTATAGAGGGATCTACGACTTATTACTCATATAAAATTTTTTTTTTTTCATCTCTCGTCTGGCTTTACAAAGATTAGCCAATGTCAAGTTTGTAGTTATTTGTAACAAGTTAGTTGAACTATACAAGTGTGGACCCCGTCTGTGCCGGCGCTCGCCGACATACGCACGGCACCCCCTTAGAGCGCTTTCCAGTCAGCTTTAACAAAAAAAAAAAACACTCCAAAAAGGCAGAGCACGACCGCCAGCTAACACCAACACAGATGAAGTCCCAACTTTGAAGTGGGTTAATATTATACCACTCGTTCACCGGTTGTGACGCAGCGGGCACCAGTTAGTTGAATATAAAATGAATAATACGTTACAAAATCGAACATCATCGGACAGTTAAGACCGGATATGACTATTTATTAATTAATGGATATGTCGTAAAACCGCCGTGAAATGACTTTAGGAACAAAATTATGGTAATGAATGACTGTGATCACCAAGTGAATTGGTCACTTTATGTTAAATCTAATGGCGCAAATTAATTATATCAGAACGGGGTTATATCTATGTACCTATGTAGAATTTTGTTAATTTTCTAATTATGTAAAGTGACTGTCTGTTAACATCAGACAACAGGCCAAAACGTCTCATTACGTGTTAGAGATGGATGTTACGGGTTGATTTAATAAATGCCTTCACGTCCGTTAATGCTAAACGCACATTGCATGGTGTGCCTAGCCGCAAGCGGCAAATTTTCTGTAGGTAATATATTAAAAAGATTCCGACGAATTGAGAACCTCCTCTTTTTTTTGAAGTCGGTTAAAATTCCGCGAAAGAAATACCGATATCATTAATAGCACGCATTCTTGCAGTTCCTATTGTAATGTGTGATCAGCCTTATAAGGCCATAGTCTGTCATCCTAGTCAAAATAACAGCACGCAATGTAAGGAAAACTGCATGCCTGAGAGAAGATATTCCATAGTATAGAAAAGCATACAATCGATGATAATGTAAATGATAAAAGAGCGTGGATTTGACCTGCAGCTCGCTCCAGCAATGCGCGGGACTCAATTACTTTTATATCATCCTCATCATCAACCTGCGGACATCCACTGTTGGACATAGGCCTTCCCTAAAGAGCGCCACCACACCCGGTCCTCAGCCTTCCTCATCCAGCCACTACCCGCCAGCCGCTTTATATCGTCGGTCCATCGTGCTGGAGTGCGTCCCACACTACGCTTGCTTAAACGCAGTCTCCACTCAAGGACTTTCCGGCTCCAACGGCCATCACCTCTACGACAGGCATGGCCTGGTCACTGCCACTTCAGCTTGCTACTTTTGTATATGGCATATTATATTATTTGATATAGGTACCTAAGTATATCAAATTTTTGAAAAGAGCAACCGCCGAGTTTCTTGCTGGTTCTTCCTGGTAGGAATGGTATTCCGAACCAGTGGTAGATGCTCTTGACGATTGAAAAGTACTTGTAAAAGTCTAATTGAATAAAAATATTTTGAATTTGAATATTCTCAAAGGTGTGAGTTTTCCAGTCTGCACTTGGCCAGCGCGGTAGACTATAATATAGCCAAACTTTTCTCGTTCTGAGAAGAGACTATAAAAATTTGCTGAAAATATTTCGCTATAAATTTTGAGTGTTTGTGATTTTTTTTCGATTGTTTGAGTGTCCAAATTATTGTGTCGGAGTAATCTAATAGCTTGGTCAAATTATTAATATCTCTATAAAATATATACATCTACAAGCTGTGCCCGGGACTTCGTTCGCGTGGTATAGTGACTTTTCGGGCAGCATCAGGCGCGAGGCGTGTAGTACCGTACTCTGTACGTTAAAAATGTTCGCCGTGACTCTTTAAATTGACATAACTTTTTTATTTATGAACCGGTTGACATGAAATAAACACTAAATGATAAGTGAAGCTTACTACAATATATTAGTGAAAATTGTATCTAAATCGAATAAGCCGTTTCTGATATTAGCGTGCACAAACACACAGACAAACAGACAAACAGATAAAAAAAATTAATTACAATTTCGGGTTCGGCATCGATATAATAACAACCCCTGCTACTTTTTTTATATATTTCCATTGTACAGACACCACTTTTCTACAATTTTATTATATGTATATAGACAATAATTATGTTTGCAGTACGGATCAAGTTAAGCTGGGTACAAAGTAACCTAAAGGGTTGATTGCATTAAGTAATTATAGTGTATTTAATTACTGCGCTAGGTAATTTGCGAAGCCATACAGGGCAGTGCAACAGCGATAAGGTTTCCAGGCCTCACTCATTTACACTTGCACTGTGTGTAACTATATTTATAATTATGTGAGGTGTCGAGGTTAGAAACTGTACACTTTGCGTGGATATCGGTTTAAATGAAACACTCTACCCCTAAAGCCATACTGCGATTTTGTTTGTAAAAACTAGGATTACAAATAAGCAAACAATAGTTAAAAAAAGCGGTCAAGCGCGAGTCAGACTCGCGCACCTAGGGTTCCGTACTCAGGTATTTTTCCCTACATTTTGCACGATAAATCAAAAACTATTTATTATGAAATCTGTTTTACAATGTACCTACAGGAAAAAAGGGAAAAATCCAATAACCGTAAATTTGTGGCTACATCACAAAAAAAAAGTTATATGTGTTCACGAAAAAATAATTGTCGAAATCACATTAACTTGCAGTGTTCTACATAAAAGTGTTATTAGGTACTTATAGTTTGTACGATGATACGGAACCCTTCGTCTACGAATCCGACTCGCACTTGACCGGTTTTTAAGTTATTAAGTATTATTTTTAGGATTCCGTACCTCAAAAGGAAAAACGGAACCCTTATAGGATTACTTTGTTGTCTGTCTGTCTGTCTGTCCGTCGTGTCTGTCAAGGAATTTATAGGGTACTTCCCGTTGACCTAGAATCATGAAATTTGGTAGGTAGGTCTTATAGCACAAGTACAGGAATAAATCTGAAAACCGCGAATTTGTGGTTACATCATTTAAAAAAAATGTGTTTCAATTTTCAAAGTAAGATAACTAACTATACCAAGTGGTGTATCATATGAAAGGGCTTTACTTGTACATTCTAAAACAGTTTTATTTTAAATGTATAATAGTTTTTGATTTATGGTGCAAAATGTTGGAAAAAATACCCGAGTACGGAAACCTCAGTGCGCGAGTTTGACTCGCACTTGGCCGGTTTTTTATCATCATAAACTGGCATAATAACAGCCACAAATTAAATTTAAAACCAACATCCAGTAATTCGTTGTTTGCATTTTGCACGAAATTTGTAGCAGTATTTAATTAGCTTTATGAAAATTCTCTGCATTGTAATAAAAACTGTTTTCGGTTATAAACCTTATAAGCTAAGAGCTGGCGAATGTCTCGTTCGCTTAATTTTACATTGTTAATTCTAATTCAAAAAGTATTCTTTGCCTGTGAGATCAACAACAAAGTAAAGCCACAGAGCTCTTAAAGTAGTTGTTTATATGGTATGGTATAAATATGTTTTCATCAATAGTAAATTTTAATATTTCTTATGTCGGATTGTTTTTTTTTAATCCTGAAGTAGGTATCTTTGTTTTCTAGATTAAATAATATCATACATGTGTCTACTTCCTGGAGTCAAGCTAGTGGGCAACATTTCGTTCAGTATTTGAGCTGAGAAATAATTGCAGACAGACATACACATGTAATTTGGTATTAATTATAACATACGTATGAAATTCTAAATTCAATGATTTATTCAATAAAATGTAGGTACAATATGTTGAAATAATGTCTGATGAGCCTTATATATTGTAATGAATATGAAGAGGAATATCTTTAGCTTAAACGCTTTTGAATGCCACAATTTTTGTTTTATCTACATTAAGTTTTAAATTATTTTTATCTAGCCAGTCTATGATCTGACTGATAGTTAGGTTGAAAGTTATTAATATGGACAGTATGAATTAATAAATTATTATGTTAGACTACTTTGCATAGTAAACGTGATAAAAAAATATAAAAATGTCGTAGGTAATTTAGATTTCAGTTAGAATATGACTTGTGAAAAATTCACAGAAAATCTGGAACAAATCGCGTGCCGAAAGCCGACGTGAAGCGGTAATGAGAATTAAGCGTCCATGACGCGGACTTGGTGTTAGTAATACCTATACACTTGCATAACTTAGGCATTCTAAACATAGCCCAAAGGTTAAGCCTTTTCCAGCACGAGTAATTATGGGTAACTGTATGAGTTTGTAACCAGAATGCTAGCAAAACAAAGGCAGATGATAGTAGTGATGATTAATGATAAGATATCATAAAAACTACTAAAAAAAAATTAAAAAATTATGTAGATATATTTTAAAATTTCACAATATATTGCAAATAAAAACATCTGAGTAACGATAGATGTCAACGAACGTTCCGTAAATACGTCACCCAAAGTCAATGCCACGTTGTACTTGGGGCAATGACCCGAGTTTTCCAGGCTATACAATGCGGGTTTGAAAAAATACTAAATCACTAAAACTACAAGACAAGGCAACGATCTTAAACGATCAAAACGATTTTAACGATCATTAGCTCTGGTACTATAATTTAAATTAGGATTCCGTCTATCTACAGCAAAAATGTTATAATTGCGACTGAATTAGCATATTTTTACTTATAATTTAAAAAATTCTGTAGAATACTGTAGTATTGTACCTACTAAATTTTAAGCGATAGGTAAGTAGGTATGTATTTGATAGATTCAATTTTCGGAAGTAATGGTTTAAGCTGACTTTATACTAAGGTTGTGCGAAGATATGAAGAGGTACAAGACGTTTTATATTGTAGCTAACCGGTACATACGACGAATAATTTGGTGTTTTACGAGTAACTGCCGTTATTTTGACTCAGTTGCATGAGTCGTGGTAACGACGGGACTGCAGTTCCACCACTACCACCACCACGAAACCACGAAATGAGCTTAAAATCATTAGGTATGTTTGGCACAGAGCTATTATTAACGGGCCCTTTGTGCCCATAGGTGTTAAGAGGTCATTTGATAGCATTTGATCTCTTCTACAACCTCTCAAAGAGAAGGTAACGTTTTACTGGACTTCATTAATATCATACATATGGATTAAAAAATATTAAAAATTATTTCCCCGCTTCAAAACGTTTCAGATTTTAAATAATATATAAAAAACAAAATTTTTAAAAAATAACATCGAAATCGGGGCCGTTTCTGAGGACTTCCTAAGATTGGCTATTTTACTGCTTTATAGACTCTACTATTAAATTACATTAATATTTTTATTTTATTTGCTCTCTAAAATCCTACCACAAACCACAGCAAAAGAGGGTTGCAGCTACACCAGGAACTCTGTATAAATGATTTACTGTATCAGTTCATAGATATGGACCCTGTAATAAGATGTCGCTATGCAAATGAGATAGTTTATGCCGCACGCGTCTCTAATACATGCAAAGTACTTAGTACCTTAAGATGACATACTGATATAAATTCTTATACGTATGGAAATTTATGTGAGAATTACATTAGGTAAGTTATAACACGAGCCGTTACAGTCAGTGTGGCCACGCGCGCATAATTTATTTATTTATTGCTTCATTTCTTCCAATTTTTAGTTTTTTATTAACAAATAGTGAGCACAGCAGTCAGGTCACCTGCAGGGTTATGCTGTATCTCAGTGGCACACTAATTTCGTGAAAATTTCTAATAATTAAATGTCAAACTCAAATTTTCTATTCGCTAACGTCAGTTTTTAACCCCCGACCCAAAAAGAGGGGTGTTATAAGTTTGACGTGTGTATCTGTGTATCTGTGTATCTGTGTATCTGTGTATCTGTGTATCTGTCTGTGGCCTCGTAGCGCCTAAACGAATGAACCGATTTTAATTTAGTTTTTTTTGTTTGAAAGGTGGCTTGATCGAGAGTGTTCTTAGCTATAATCCAAAAAAATTGGTTCAGCCGTTTGGAAGTTATCAGCTCTTTTCTGGTTTTCTTATTACTTTTATCCCAGGACCACCAGAGGTTACGTATTTTCTGACACAGGAAATATGAACAATTGAGTAGTGTTAGTAAGTACTAAGAAAGCATGCCTAGCCTACGTGCTAGCTTGCTTAGACGGCCAATTTTCAGGTATCTGATAATCAAGGTACATAAAACCATTACTTACCTACCTCACGTAAATTCTCTGATAAAACTGATTTTTACGTATATTTTAGGCAATATCCTTAAAAATATGTCGCCAATACTCCCAGACACTTCCCGCGTCGGCCGTATTGCTTTGCAGACGCTTTAAAGCTCCCAAAATAAGTAATTACTTAACTGCACGTAAATTCTGGTGCTCCATTTTTACATATGTCCACCAGACAACTATTTTAAAACCTTTTACAAGAAGACAGACAGATCCAGAGGGCCAATCATCCCCTAAATTCAATTTTAATGCCTCTGTGAGTTTGAGCGCGAGGGCATCATTATCTACGCGCATGAGACTGAGTAAGACATGTATTAGGATATAATATATTGACTTCTCTCTCACTCTCTTATAGTTTACTTATGTCAATTAATTATTAATATTAAAAAAAAATCTGCTAAAAATTAAAAAAATTGGAGAATTTACGTGAGGTAAGTAATGTTTTTATGTACCTTGATTACCTGATACCTGAAAATTGGCCGTCTAAGCAAGCTAGCAGGTCTGTAGGCATGCGTTCTTAGTACATACTAACACTACTCAATCGTCCACATTTCGTTCGTCAGAAAATACGTGACGGCTGGTGGCCCTGGGATCTTTCACTATTGTAACAGAGGTTCATAATATTATGTCAATTGGCAAATGTCAAGCTGTCAAGATGGACGTTGCCTAGATACATAATTATTTATTTGAAAATAATGTTTTGGAAAACTCCGATACTTTGGATCGTAGGCGCGGAGTTTCTAATTTATAAAATATTATAATCACAGTTAAAATGAGAAAACATCAATTCAATTATAATATCCAACAGTCAACCAAAGGCCACGAACAATCAACCCAAACCCAAACCATAGTCAAACAATTTTTAGGGTTCAGTAGGTATCTGTAGAAAAAAAAAGTAGCCTCGACTGTTGTAGTCGCGTAGGTGTGCATGGCACCATTAAATATCGTAGGAGGCGATGACCCTCCGCGCGGCTGAGGTTCCCGCATCATAGTCGCTTTGTCGCGCAGGTTTGGATGATGCATTAGGCGCACCTTCTTTTCATTTTATCTGCTTGAACTCAGCTTATTTACTTTGACAAAATACGTTTAAAATTCATCATCATCAGGATCAACCCATCGCCGGCTCACTACTGAGCACAAGTCTCCTCTCAGAATGAGAAGCTACCACACTGGCCAAGCACGTATTAGCACACCTCACGCACCTTTGAGGGAGCATTATGGCCAACTCTTAAGCATGCAGGTTTCCTGACGGTGTTTTCCTTCACCACTTCGTTGTCTGTCTGTGTGTCATCTTTCAAGAGAATCAAAACTTATAAATTGGGTACTTCCCGTTTACGTAGAATCATGAAAGGCAGGTAGCAATATCTTATAGCTCAAGCACTCTACTCCTGTGGCCCAAGTAAAGTGAAAAATCCGACAACTGAATTGTCATTACATAAAAAAAAACTTGTACGGAACTCTTCATGTGTGAGGCAGACTCGCACTTGACCGGTTTTTGAAAGTTATGTCAAATAAAAATTTGACATGCAATAACAAACAAAATGAAATACAAGCCACTTTATTCCTTATTTCATCGGGTGAAAGTCGATTTCAATTTAATCGTAGGTATATCTTGAAAAGCGAACTATTATACGACTACGTAAAATGGGTACATTTTTAAAGCAACGACATGTTAGAAACAGATATTTCGTTTTGGTCGTATTAAACTATGTGAGTCATTCAGATAATTCTTGATTTAGTGATGTTCGGTCAAAAATATTTCATGGAACGTATAATTAACATAACATTGATGTTACTTTTGGAAAGATATTAGCTGCCTTATTAGATTTATATTATTATAGAAATTGGGTTTTAGAATGGCACAAATAAACGGTAATTTATGAATAAAAGTTTAAAAAGCGTGAAATAAAAATTAAATTAAAAATTTAAAAAACCCCCGACACATAAACCTCTAAAAAGTAAAAAAATAATAGGTAAGTATGTATGGGCCCTTTAAGAATAGTATAAATAGTAAAGTTTTTATCCAAGCGTTCGTTGCGTCGGGGGACCGCTAAAGACTATTCTTTCTACAACAGATGACTTTCATAGTTTACGATAGGTAGCGGTCCCCTGGCGCAACGAGCGCTTGGATAAAAACTTTACTATTTATACTATTCTTAAAGGGCCCATACATACTTACCTATTATTTTTTTACTTTTTAGAGGTTTATGTGTCGGGGGTTTTTTAAATTTTTAATTTAATTTTTTAACCAAGATGACGTCATAGACAATGACTCTCGATCATAGCCATTAATGGGATGGAATAGAAACCGGAAATGCTTTTTCACGTATGTTTTCGTATCGATAGTTTTTAAAACTCTATTCACTAAGCAAAAATGACAGTTTGTAATTAGAAACTTTATTAGGTGGCTACGATCGTTTTAACAACTAGTCGGGACCAGTGTTTTGCGACTCGCCACTATAATCCGTCCGTTTTATAGAGGTAATAATTTTTTAGCAATCTCAACGAATGTAGAGATGTTTTAATTTCGAAGGATTTTTATTAATTACAAATCGGCTGAATTCCGCTCGGTTTTTCAGAAAAATATATTATAATAAAAAATTGATACCTAGTACCTAGGTACTTACCTATTAGTTGTAAAAAGGTACGAGTAAGTAATATAAAGTAAGGTTGGTTCGTCGGAGTTAAATTATTGTTTTTTGTAAGCAAGTAGGTACTATATTTTGTGGTTATGTTAATGTTGTCACACTAATATTATAAAGGTGAAAGTTTGTATGTGTGTGCGTGTGTGTGCGTGTGTGTGTGTGTGTGTGTGTGTGTGTGCGTGTGTGTGTGTGTGTGTGTGTTTGTTACTCCTTCACGCAAAAACTACTGGCCGGATTTGGCTGAAATTTGGAATGAAGATAGATAATATCCAGGATTAGCACATGGGCTACTTTTTATCCCGGATAATCAAAGAGTTCCCACGGGATTTCAAAAAACTTAAATCCACGCGGATGAAGTCGCGGGCATCATCTAGTAGATAATAATTTTAAAAAAATATGGCTCGTGCCGTATTGATGGGGCATGCTGAAGAGCAGCGCCAACAAAAGGCGCTACGGGTCCACAGGCGCAGGCTGCGCGATATTTATAACCCAATGGAGCTGCCAGAAACAGAGTTCATTGCGAACTTTCGTTTGAGCAAGGCTGGCTACCAGCAGGTGTTAGAGGAACTCGGGCCTCACCTCCAAGCCGCTCGACGAAGGACAACTGTTCGCATTGAACTAAAGGTGTCTCATGTAGGTACTAAAGTACCTATTTTTATCTTTGTACCTATTCTACTCCCTTTACAACCTCTCGCACTGCCAAGGGTCACTGGTAGAGATCTCTTATAGAGTGCTTCCCTGTCCACTTTTACTTTCTTTGTCTCTTAATTGTTACAACTTTCTGGTACAAAATAAAATAACAAATAAAAATAAAATTCTGATATTTATATTGAGGAAGAAAATATTGAGATTAATTTAACACAAAAATTGGATTTTATATTTATTGCAGATCCTAGCAGCTCTGCATTTTTATGCCACGGGTACATATCAGCGCCCAATGGGGACATCTATCTTCAATACGATGTCCCAACCATGTTTGATCCAATGAGATGACCCATCGCAATATCGCGATGGGTCTCTGCAAACTCGACCAAGAGTTCGAATTGGCGCACAGAGACTTTTCTTCTTGGAGGCATCTAAATAGACAAAATATGCTTCATGATTTCGTTCAAATTGTGTGCTGAAGGAATAATTAGGTAGGTACACAATAAAAGCACTCAAGAATACTGTAATTCTATAGTCATTCTATAGTCATAATTCAAAGTTAGGTACTACAAAATACTAATCTATGCAAACACAAAACCGTTTAAATTCAAGTCAAAGTTCAAACTGATGTAATGTCAATGGCAAATGTCCATAGATAATAATTAAAAACTAGTCGAAGTCGTACAATTTAAAAAGTCTTACATTTCTACTACGCTACCTGTCAGGCAGAGATATTTAATTTGGCCATATAAAGTCGATAAAATACGCTACTATGTTAATGTTGGCCAACTGCCAAGTGTTAGATACTCGTAATTAGTTAGCCACGCATTCGATACGGAATAGAAAAACACGTGACCTAAATTTCATGGATTTCTAACTGGACTCAATGTCTAACGAAAACTTTCAAAGATACAGAATAGCCATGCTGATATTAAGCGAGTACCGCCGCCCATGAATATTTGCAGTACCAATTATCGGCATATATCAACAAATTAATACAAAATAATATTAAACTAGCCGATGCCCGCGACTTCGCCCGCGTGGATTTAGGTTTTTTGAAATCCCGTTGGAACTCTTTGATTTTCCGGGATAAAAAGTAGCCTATGTGCTAATCCAGGATATTATCTATCTCCATTCCAAATTTCAGCCAAATCCGTCCAGTAGTTTTTGCGTGAAGGAGTAACAAACATAAACACACGCACACACATACACACACACACACATACAAACTTTCGCCTTTATAATATTAATGTGATAAACTACATACCTATAACCTATATACTTACGTATAAACCTTACTCTTGGATCATTCCGTAGAGACGAGAGGTGACTTTGTTTTAATACTATGCAGAGATAGTTTTATAAGCTGTCTTTAGGGTTCCTTGGTTTTTGTACGGTATCCTATCATCAGTACTATCACCTGTCTTCATTTTGCTAGTAGGTATGTATGTTAGATATCAATTGATAGTGTCTCATATCGCGACATTATTGTACAGGCAAGAACAAAAGCCATTCAGCGAGATCGCGAGCGCTGTCGGGACTGTGACGTCAAACACGGTTTCATGCAATGTTTTCAGCGTACCTACATGTAACAATTAGGTTTCAGTCCACTCCTCAGTACGATGTGGGTATAGTTTTGTGCCCAACTGTACCACGTACAACAATGACCACTATTGTCTACAATGCAACTGCAACAACTCTGCCGTACATACAACTAGAGTCGACATATAGAAATTTTCATTTAGAATTTCATGCTCTGTACTCCAATTTTTTTATATTAATAATTACTTGATGATGCCCGCAGCTTCGCCCGCATGGATTCAGGTTTTTAAAAATCCCGTGGGAACTCTAGATTTTCCAGGACAAAAGTAGCCTATCCGTAATAGCCCGCGTCGTCGGGATGTAAGGTCTGTACCAAATTTTAAACGGAAATCCTTTAAAAATCATTTAGGGAAAACTTGCTAGTACATTATATTATTTTGCGATGCTAAGGTATAGCTTAGCTTTGAGGTCATGACTATAATGATTATAAGAGAGGACATAATATCTAACGGGTCAGTATATATTTTCCGATTATGATATTCTAACAATATTCCATTAATCGGTTCTAAAGTATTACAAAGAACCATCCACGTATGTATAAATGTATGAACAGAACTATTAATTTTAATCGAACCGCTATTGTCAGTTGTCACACTCTAATTACGAGAACCGTAACGACTCCGATCAACGGTATATATTTAAATATTTTTTCAATCAATAACTGATATATGCAAATACACGCAAATACCTATAAAGAATGCGTGTCCCGTGCGACAATACATCGACCGTTATTCTAACAACTAGGAATTTCACTAAAGGTGCGCGAAAATAATAATTGATCGAACTCTATTGTTGCAAATGATACACGGTCGGACCCTTTCACGATGGAGAGGTTCGGTTGGGAGAATCCGAAAATTAACCAACTGTTAAGGTCTAAATTTAATTTTACGATCCGATACCTGCCCCTTACCGACAAAAGTTCTCTAATCAAATTATGCAACCGATGCGATCATTGTTAGGTGCATGCATAAATTTAAGGCATTGTAGACAGACGGAAGGGTTAAGAGGAAGCTAGATAATGGATGAGATGTATCGAGATGACTATTGAATGTCGAGTTGCGAGTTGCAGTGTGGGAAGGAGGGTAAACGTGATGATACTTATCAGATAATTGTTACGAATTATTGCATCTGCGGGATTACTTTGTGTTAGCCGCGATCTTAGCTTATGCTCTGTATGCCGTACAAACTAATTCAAAACTCTTACAATTTGTTATGAACCACTTACGTATCATATCCGATGTTTTCAGTAGCATTCGAACTATATATTTTTATTTGTGTAGAATATACTTGCAGGGTATCTATCTCAAGAAAGCTTGAATGCTTTAGTGATTGTCAAAGATCTGTCATGCAAACATTCTTGCCAGCTTCTGAAGGAAAGGAAAAGGAAGAAAATTTTCTGAAGCGAATGGTAGACTCATAATCGATAAATCTTTGGTGATCACTAGTTTGAATTCATTTTTGTAAAATATTCCGTCAGAATTACAATGTCAGATTTCAAGGGGCAAGGCGTTGGGGCGTTGGTGGATTTTCAGCGGTTTTTACTTAACATTAGATAACTTGTCTGCTTGTTTTCTCGTGATAAATAAATAACAAGTGTAAATTAAAAATTTATACCACCCCCGACACGTGAAGGTTACAGTAACTAAAAAAGAGCTGATAACTTTCAAACGGCTGAATCGATTTTCTTGGACTATTCCGCGCCTACGCTTCGCCTACGATCCAAAGTATCTGAGTTTTCCAAAACATCATTTTCATATAAATAATTATGTATCTAGGCAATGTCCATCTTGACAGCTTGACATTTGTCAATTGACATAATATTATGAACCTAACGGTTATGTAACCTTCTTTTCTACAAGAAAACTAGAAAAGAGCTGATAACTTTTAAACGGCTGAACCAATTTTTTTGGGTCATAGCTAAGAACACTCTCGATCAAGCCACCTTTCAAACAAAAAAAAGTAAATTAAAATCGGTTCATTCGTTTAGGCGCTACGATGCCACAGACAGATACACAGATACACAGACACACAGATACACAGATACACACGTCAAACTTATAACACCCCTCTTTTTGGGTCGGGGGTTAAAAAAAAGTAAGTCGTTAAAGCTACCAATAACTCAAGAAAGTACATAATGCTTGCCCCTTAGTGAAAATAACACGTAAGTATTTATATATCGTGTTTCAAAAAGTTCGTTACGAATCGAGACCATTACCAAAGGGTATGACAATGTAGGGTGATCCAATTTTAGTGAAATTCTTTGTAATGATATGGAGCACGGGCTTTGCATATTTTTAAGGCCTTTCACACGGTATGACTTTTAAGGTTCTTTAGAGAAAACTTTGTTATAACGAAGTAAAAGAGCCAGTAGGTACAAGTACCTACCTAGAACCCACGGATGGATTTAATAATAATTATAATTCAAGGTTTGAGTAAATTAACTTGCCAATTAATAATGTTTTAATTAATTATTATTCAACTAGTATCTTGAACACTTGTTTAAGTTTAGAAGTTATTAAGCAATTATACAGTCAAATGAAAATCACGGTTTTCTTTAAAAGGTATGTAGGGCACTAGTTTTTAGAATTTGATAATCAAAAAATTAATTGAACTCTTTTAATATGTTGTAAGTCAATCTGTATCGTTTTTTAACCCCCGACCCAAAAAGAAGGGTGTTATAAGTTTGACGTGTGTCTGTCTGTGGCATAGTAGCTCCTAAACGAATGAACAGATTTTAGTTTAGTTTGTTTTTGCTTGAAAGGTGGCTTGATCGAGAGTGTTCTTAGCTATAATTGAAAAAAATCGGTTCAGCCGTTTGAAAGTTATTAGCTCTTTCGTAGTTTTCTTATAGAGGTTTTTGTGTCGGGGGTTTTTTAAATTTTGAGTTATCAAATTAATAGTTTGTGGTGTTTCTCAGATTACAGGGGATAAGATTGCCTAAATACGGAATTTTTAGAATATTCCAGAGATGACAGTGAAACTTAGTTGGACTAAAGCGCAACGTTCGGATCGTGTGAATAGGGTTTTAGAGAAAGAAAAGAAATTTCCTAGACGTTGCGAACATTGATATGTAGATGAGATGGCACAGGTAGCGAAGGGTGTTATTGAAATTAGAGATACATATGAAATTCGAGAATATCGACTACCGTTCGCGTAGGTACCTATGGGGTGTGACAATCGTGGGGACAGGTGGGACGATCTATATCGAACTATACCGTTTATGTTAACGTTTTGATATATAATGGGTACATAAAATTAAAAATAAATCTAACAGACCCATTAAATTTAACATAAGGAGTGCTATATATCCAAAGATCTCTCTCAAATCTCAAATCTCAAAGATATCTCTTGATAAGGAAACCTCATACATTATTGTATTTTAAAAAGTGAAGACTTTGTACCGTAAGAATTGAGTGAGATGCATGTACGAGTGGCACATACTCCATAGATATTGGCGCAAGGTTTACGGAGCTTTCAACACCTACAAGCGTGCTTCAAAAAACCTGTTTTTCGCAATATGATCAATAAGGTGCTTGTTAAAAATACTGGTCAAATTCTTTTTCCTTTCTACTTGCGTTGTAATCTATTATTATTCATGATTGACTTATCATAGATCAAAAAAGCACTGGACGTTTTTGGCACTAAATTTTTTTTACATGTCGTGTTTTGTTTACTTTGTCTTATTCAAAACAAATATTTTTAGAGGTTAAGAAATCTATTCTCTGATAAACTTAGTTCAATGCAGGTATTACGAATCATAAAAATATTGAACTAAATTTTATATTGGACAGAATTTATTATTTTTCTATTACATTCGGGGACGGAAGCTGTAAGTACTTTGCATAAGAAGAGTCCACGTGCGAATTAGCATATGCTGGGAGGAAAGCATCAAAACTAACTATCATCTCAAATACATTACCATACATTAGACGTTCCGTAACGGCACGGGACACATTCATGGTTAATTTAAACGAAGTACGTGCCATGCATCGCATGCCATTTGCATAGGTCCAGCACGAGGCTAATATTTTTGCATATGCGGATAGTAATGCTTCTCCAAATGTGGTTCGTATGGAAGTGCTAGGGTGTTAAGTGTATTATTCATCCTTGAAAACATGAGGGTACGTAATTTATTTTAGATATATTGAACTATTGTGATCAGTTTTATATTGAGAAAAAAAAACATCTATGCAATACATATATAATTTATTTTCAAAACGTTTACTTTAGAAAAATTAAAATATGCTTTATGAAATTTTCCGTAGAGTTTATTAAAATTTCATAGCTTTTGATATACTGATGTAGAGCGATGGCAAAAAAGGAACGAATCGAAACGACGTAATTTCCTCTTACTCCCAGGAATAGGAGGAACTGTAAGTAAGAACTAGTAATGATTATTGCCACTGTTTCCGATTAGTTTCTATATTAATTGAACACTGAATAAAACTTGAACTCATCTCTAAGCAAAACGGCCTTTTGGATTCAAGTTCGTCAAAACGGTAGAACTACTGTAGAGTTTCAACAATTTTTTATTTTGCTCCTCCTGTAATTTTTATTTTTATAAAGTATAGCGAGCAAACGAACAGGCGGGTCACCTGGTGTTAAGTGATTGCGGCCGCCCATAAACATTTGCAGCACCAGAGGTACCGCGATGCGTTGCCGGCCTTTCAGGAATTTGTTTTTGTGCAATTACATCTTTTCGCTCAAATACCTATTAAGTAAGTACCTAAGTACTAATTAGACAATATACCTAGTTGGATTAATAAGTTTTTCAGAAGTATCTCGCGTTAAAAAAAGTCTACTAACTGCCATAACGTACCAAACTTAGCAATATATTCTCATAATTATATTATTAACTTTAACTCATACATTTCAATTTTATTCTATCAAAATAATTTTGGGGTCATACCAGTTTCACTTTGCATAAG
The DNA here is from genome assembly GCF_905333055.1 of Maniola jurtina. Classification (NCBI taxonomy): domain Eukaryota; kingdom Metazoa; phylum Arthropoda; class Insecta; order Lepidoptera; family Nymphalidae; genus Maniola; species Maniola jurtina. Next base: position 8,971,544 of record NC_060037.1, on the reverse strand, counting down.
AAGAGTCCACGTGCGGACAAACCTAGTCGGTACCTACCCTCTTTATAAATTTGACTATCATCTAAGAATGAGATTCCATATTACCATAATTATATTAGACGTTCTACACGATAGCACGAGCTACAATTTCATACTTTATTTAAACGAAGTACGTGTCATGCATCGCCCGTCATTTGCATAAGTCCGGCACGAGGCCATTTTTGCATATGCAGATAACACTTCTCAGAAAGCGGTTTACATTATTGGGGTGAAACTATTTAACTTTTATTATGTCTACTGAATTATGTTAGGGTTTATTTTAAGTCCATGGCCATAGACATTCAAAGCTCCTACGTGAACAGTGAAAAGTATAATGACTATTTTTTTTTAAATAGGGAGAGATTTGGGGAAAAATTGCATAAGTAAGAAGGAAGGAATCATTGTTGAAATGCAGTTAAAAACCCGGTTGAAGCACTTTAACCACGTCCATGTAAGAACTTTGAGTTCTTTAACCATTAGGAAACGTAGTTCTAGATTTTCGGATTTATCTTTGAGGGTTTTAAGCAATTAAATTAATTTGTTTTGAAGGAAACCTGCATGCATGCAAGTAGTAGTATAGTAGAGTTTTCCATAATGTTCTTAAAGTTGTGTGGAGTCTGACAATCCGCTTGGCAAAGAGGAGACCAGCAAAGTATGAACAGTAGTGGGCCAGTGATAAAATGAGATAATGTAAAAATGCTAGGCTACAAAAGTTACTATTGAAGTTATACCAGGTCTAGACACATGAAAAAACTCAAGTGAAATTATAACTCAAAATGGTGGAGCTAACTTACGACACTATTTTGCGCAATTTAAAGAATTTACTACCGAAAATTTCGGCAAAACTAAGAACTAACTTTCTCAAATCGCCTGACGCGTCGACACTACTTAAGCCAGTATTGCCAAACATGCAATTAAAAAAAATATATTTATCGCGGGTGCAGTGAGTCGCTTGGTGAAAAAATGTAAAATTTGTTTATAAACTGAAGCAATTTGTCAGTGCTCCACATCGAGTCGGGCACAATCGATAATAAAAAATTTTTGGCGCTTTTTTCTCGTTTAAGGCAGTATCGAGCACGCGAGGCTTCGTGGATATAGTTTGGAGTCCCGAAAACAGTACATCCTTCGTCTAAGTTACGACATGATAACGCTATAAAGTATGAGGTATATTTTTATTGAGCGATAAAACTTGATAATTTGCTTAAGTACTTAATACATGTATCGTAGAAGGATATATTCTGCAGGCCTGGGGTTTGATCCTGGACACGCACCACTAACTTTTCGGAGTTAGTGTGCGCTTTGAGCAATTGAATATTACTCGCATTAACGATGAAGGAAAACATCGTAAGAAAACCTGCATCCCTGAGAGTTCTCCATAATGTTCTCAATGGTATGTAAAGTCTGCCAATTAGGAGTATGGTTGACTATGGCTATGGCCCTTCTCAATCTGAGAGGAGACCCGTGCTCAGTAGTGAGCCAGCGTTGGGTTGATGATGATGATGGAAAATATAGGTACAGGTTTCAATAATAGGAGTAAGTACTAAGTAGGTATGTAAAAGTTTTGGAGTGGTGACCGCGTATCAGCAAGCGCAGTGTGGGACGACCTCTAATCCGCTGGATTGACGACTTTAAGAAGATAGCAGGAAGTGGTTGGATGAGGAAGGCGGAGGATCGTGTGTGGTGGGGCGCTCTTGGGAAGGCCTATGCCCAGCAGTGGACGCAAACAGGCTGATTGATTGATTGATGTAAAAGTTTGGACCAATCACCGTGGTATAAGTTCAGGGGCTATGTATATTGTATGTACTCGGATATATCGTATACGTAAGGTGTCCACATAACGCTAATATTATGACGATATTTTATTTGCAACAAAGTAAGAAACTAGTTCTATACATGTATAGGGTGTTCTGCAAAATAAATAAACATAAAATTAACCATTCGAGAAAAACCGATCATGAGGCAGAATACTATTTGTAGGTACTTATATAATTTCATTCGAAACAATTTTTTTGCAGCTGCAGGATCTCGTTTTCGCTTACAAGTTAAAATATCAAGTGAAATATCAAATAAAAAGTGAAAAATTATGACTCTTGGGCCCCGCCCCATTAATTGTAGAGCGTCTTCTACTGCGTTTTGTTTCTTCTGTCTTACTCATCACCGAACATGAATTTTGTACGCCAAGTAGGTAATATGAATGTAACATGTCTACTACACTAGCGGCACGCTATGATGGCCGGTTTGACACATTACAATAGTGATGTGGAATGTCAATTTATTCTCGAACAAAAAACAATTAAGTTTTGTTTTTGTACCTGATTAAATAGGTTTAATAAAACAAAAATGTATATGTTTATTTAATTTATTTGAACGAACTGAATATTTGAACGAAAATGAATATACATACTTTATATGCACACAAGAAACATATTAAAACGTCAATTCGAAACTGCTTTGTTTTGCATTGAGCATTGACGCGAGTTTGCCGGAGGTAGTAGTTGTGCTAGCCAGCGATCCTATGTGACGATCGTATTAGATTCCATTTTTAAAAATTTATTGATATTTTTTTGCGATTTCAGAGGTTTGTCCACATAGTGAAAATTGTTCATATTCACAAGTACATTCACCCCTTAAATGGTGCAAACTGATTTTTCTACACTTGTATACATTTAAGAAATCAATTTAATAAATAAATTTTGAGTCCTAAACCTAAAACTACATTCGATAAAATTTATGAATCTCTGCACATCACTATCGTCAATAAAGTAATACAATTATTTCCTTCAAAGTCGTTATCAATTAATACGGAACTTCATGAGCGGACAAACGTCAAACCGGCCATCATAGCGTGCCGCTAGTTTAGTTTTTTATCAACAATGGAAAACTATTTAAAAGAATATAAAAATGGTCCAGTCCATGCCAATTGGAAAAGTTGAAAATTCTATTTCGAATTAAAAAAATAATATTATTATAATATTCTCTTACTATTTTTGTTCTTAAAGGATTCCAAGTAGATATTGATCTTGTTACTGATGGAATTTGCTGATATAATTTGATTGGAATATACCAATTTTTATAGAATGTATCTAACAAGGCCGTTTCTTCTAGCTGGAATTAATCAAATCAACTAACCCCTACCCACTACTTTCCGATATAATTAACACATACATGTATGCGTGGACAATACGTGAATGATCTTTGCATGTGTGCGATAATGAACGATTATAGGAGACCTAACTTTGCTTAAGTGCGAACACTTCTGTTGTAATTGGAACCTTTTACCCATTATGTTAAGGTTGATAATTTGAATGTGTGGTTATTATGCGTTAGGTGATAGTGTGAGTTTTGTTTGTTAGTGTGGGTTGATGAGTCACATTTTTTTTGTTTTGTGGGTAAGGCGCGAGGGAGCCGGCGTGGGGTGGCTTGGTACCCCTTGCTCGCAAGTCGCAACCCCATCTTATTAATCAGTGAAGTACCATCGGTCTCTTCACATGTCTGAATTGCGTCTTGTTTGAAATCAGACGTGTTGGACATGTCCCACCGGCGATTTTCTCGTGGATTACAAGGTGTCAACGATGAAGGCCGTGTAATGTGTATGCGACTTATTAATAACACTTTTGAAGTAAAGGACTTGACGTTAATTGTATGGTGTTAGGCGTTAAAATTCTCGTCGTTCAGTTAATTTAACTAGCCGTTGACCGCAGTTACGCCGGTTTATTTATTATTAACATGCATATTGTAGGAAAATTATATTTATTCTGTTATTTACATAGATATTCATGTATCCATACTAATATTATAAATGCATAAAGTGTCTCTTTGTTTTTCTGTTAGCTTTCACGATCCATCTGTTTAACCGTTTTCGACATTTAGGTAAACATACAAGGAAAGAACACAGGCTATTTTCTGTCCTGTAAAAAATAAATAATTCTCACGGGATTCTTAAAAAATCTGGTCAAGTGCGAGTTGGGTCGCACTCTTTTAGGGTTCCGTAGATAATTATAAACATCATATTTTGGGTGTATGCTTATTCAATATTTGGTTTGGGTCAACGTTCTACACCGAATATCAAAATTTCAGGTTTGTAACTCATTTAGTCTACGCGTGTCACAAGTCGAGTAAAGACCTGTGACACGTGGACAGACAGACAGACGGACAGCAAACAGACGGACAGACAGACTGACAGACAGACAGACAACAAAGTGATCCTATAAGTTTTTTCTTCTGAGGTACGGAACCCTAAAAACTATAATTATTTATCTAAAAAGGGTTTGAACAACTACCTATGATAGATTGATAACATACCTATCTGCTCCTGTTAATAGTTCAGAAATAGTTCGTTGGTAATAACAAACGTGGTGGTAAATTAGAAGTAAATACAACTCATAACTGTCGAAACTTCGCGTTCAAATGAATAATTATGGAAAATTATAACCGTCCCCATAGACGCTATTAATGTGTCAAGCGAGGTGTTCGTTCAGTTAGCCTGTTAGCCCCTATAATTAAAGACCGACCAAAGTATCGACTAAACAATCAATAGACGGCCGATCTATAGAAAAGAACACAAAAGCTCGACTAGATAACAATCCACACCACTCTCTACCCCCCTCATTAATAATATCAACCCCCTATTTCACTAATTATGTGTGTTGCGAATGCATACACCCACACACCACACTTACAGAGCACACACATAGATACAACAAGTAGGTAGGTACAGCCCGCATGAAAAGTGGGAAAAAAATTAAATCAATAATAGATAGTAATGGACGTTAAAGGGATTTACAAGTATATTCTTTGTTTCGTGAACCGATCGCGTGCATTTAGGCTGTTTTGATTTCTGAAATGTTAATCGGTCTGGGAGATTTTTATTAAGGGTGACTTAACTTCTTCGAAGTTAACCGGAATGTTGGTGAAATGGTAGATTAGCGCGAAACTCGCTCGTGACGAGTGGTTTTTGTATCAAACGTCGTTAGTGCCTTATGGTAAGAGTATTTGATTTAGTGGGTTAGTAAGGAAACTTCTGCAGGGGTGCCTACGTGTTATCAAGGAGTGGGGCCACACTATGTGATATTTTATCATCTCTATAGCTTTACAAAGCAAGTGTGTGCGAAGGAGAAAGCTCTAATATTTGGGACATATAACGCGCAACTCAAAATATGACCTGCTGCAGCTCATAATACAGGACAAAATAAAAGGCAAACGTAGACCTGGCCGTAGACGACCATCCTGGCTTAAGAACCTTCGCCAGTGGTTTCATATGAGTACACGGTCACTGTTTAGAGCAGCGGTGAACAAAATCCAGTTGGCCTTAATGATTGCCAACCTCCGATAGGATATGGCACTAGAAGAAGAAGAGATAGCTTTACAAACAGATAACAAACAGTCTAATTGTGCAGAATCTTACAAATCTTCCCATAATATTTGAGTACGAAAACTAAATAGGCTAGTCACCTGAGAAGTTTGCATTGATATTTTGTGTTATGAATATGAAGTAGTCATAATAAGACGATTAATTTTGAAATATTTTGATTTGTGTGTAAACAAAAAACTTAATACGGCTTGTCTTGGAATGTTTAGTAAATTTATTACATATGATTCTTATTAGATCATTGTCACACGATCTAATATGAATTATAATTTATAAAATGTAAATTTTATCTTAAAATTCGTATTTTTATTATGCTAAATCCATTTCAAAGTGAGGTATAAATGCAAAGTTTATTAATTTATTGCAATAATTGTGAGAAAATTATATGATATGTATTAAAATCCTTAATTTATTTTGACATAAATGTCAAATATTGGAATATGCATTATATTTTCTAAATTACAAAAACGATTAAAACTTGTGGCATTTAAATTAAGCAGATTAATTAATAACAAAGTTAATGAAAATAAATTAAATACCTACTGCAATATATTTTGTGGAAACTGTTAACTTATCTCATTAATTATACATCCATATTATATTATATTAACACAAATAATGTAAAACAATGTCTGTCTATCAATTTAATTTTTTGCATAGACTAACCACTGAATTTATTTTGAGATGACCCTTGCAATGGCAGAAAGTCAATTTCTGACCAACAATAAATTGATATTGGCATGACATTGAGAGCTAAATACTGAAAGATTTATTGCGAACTTATAAATTACTACAAACCTGACATTGGACAGAATTAAAAAAAAGGAATTATTGCTAGTTGATACCTACCTACCTACGTTAATAAACAAATTCCATATTTTGCCAATGCTCATGTTATTTCTAAAGCACAGACAAACACATCATCTTTTATATAGATGCCCATAGATAGTTAGTAGGTAACTAGGTGCTTGTAGATTTCACTAACTACGTCATGATATTTTCGCATAGTGTGCATCGCGTGCGTAGGGCGGGTGGGTGAGTGCTTGGGCAAGGTCAGGGTTGCTATCTGATCAACGGTCAACCTCATTCGCGAAATGGCCTGTTTCGAATCGATTCTAGTCGTTCTATTTTTAAAATAAATAATCGAATTCGTTTACTATAGAGACGAAAAATATTAATCATAAACTAATGCTTTATAGAATTGGTTCTTTATTTTTAAGTTTAGAAAATAGTAAACCAACTTAAATATTTTATTATTAATAATAATAAATAATTAAGCATTATTATTAGCGAGTATAGAGAGATTACTATATATTTTTTTCTTCTTTTTCCTTAAAAAAAATATTATAGATATATTATTAATTATTATATAGAGATTTATTCTGCAGACCAGTCATAACAAAATCTTGAAAATAATTAAATTTACATATTTTAATAGCATTTTAAATAAATGTTTTGTATTGTAAACTAATGTTTTTTACATTCATTAATTATAAAGTCTTACAAGTGTTGTGTCAGTATGGTTTGCCAAGCATTATGACAAGCGAATATAATATTATGTAAGATATACATAGTATAAGTATAAACTATGATTGCTATCTATAAAAAAATCTGTCATTATTATCGATTGTAGATAGATTGATTATTATTATTATATTATTTTCGGTCGTTAATGATTATAGTTTTCATGAAAAAGGGTTAAAGAAATCTACAATGATTGGTAGTTTTAATAGTAAAAAACCTTTTAATAGATATTGTTTTGTAGCATTGTTTACAAACGCAACGGGCGGTTAGCAAAAAAAGTGATCCAATATAAACTGTATAATTAATCACTTGATTAATCAGTGTGACGAATAAAAACAGTGTAATGACTCGTTTCCTTCCATCGATCGTGGCCGTGACGTCATCAATAAAATAATGGAGTGCAACGTCATTGGGTTGTAAGAATTTTATCGATAACTTTTATAAAAAAAAATTCTTTCCTTACTCTCTTTTTAATTATTAGCATGTTTGTAATTGAGTTTTGATAATTATGAGTATGTTAGATATACTTATACCTACCTACTTACTTGTTAAAAAATGAAAAAGTAACTGTCATATAAGAAAAAGTTGTACGCTATCAAGATTATTGTACCTTTCATTAAATAAATGTATACCTGCCAAATTTCATGATTCTAAGGCAACGGGAAGTACAATAAAGGTACTAATTTCCCCAAATTGATAGACACGACAGACAACGAAGTGATCCTATAGTGATTACTTTTTTCTTTTGAGGTACGGAACTCTAAAAATGTAAAAGTGTTTTTTCTTGTATGGTACGGAACCGTTCGTGTGCGAATTCGATTCGCACTTCACTGAATCAATATGAATTTGATTACCCAATATTCTCCAATTGAAGTAAGTATACTGTGTCTAAGTATTCGAATTATTTTAAGGTTAAATGAAACTGTGATCGCAACAGAAACAGCCGACATAATTTTTAATCGATACTCCCAAACACTACGGGGGTGGCGTCAGATTCTCGTGGGGCAGAAAAAAGTGAAAAGCAATCAGTGTGGCGTAATTAGTGAGTTGTAAGTATGGGGCGCGTTGCCGTGGCAACGGCGTCCATGTCGATACCCGTTGCTTACCCGTCGCGTTAATTTCGAACGGAATTAATCGAATCAAACTATCGCCAGTTATCGATTTTTTGTCAGCGGGCCTAAGCTCTTCACTTTTGTTTTTGAAGGGCGAATTGTTACAAAGACTGTGTTTATGAAATGATTTGGGGGCAAGAATGTTTTTGTCTTTAATCTAGCTTTCATAATGGTAGAGTGCCTTAATTTGTAGCGTGACCTAGGTATTTCTAGGCTAGGCTACATAATAAATACATAGTCATACAAATCCGAAAGTGTGTCTGTCCGTCTGTTTGCTAGCTTTTCGCAATACAGAGATAGCTTGCATCCCGGGGAAGGACGACATAGGGTGGTTTTGGTCTCAGAAAATCAAGGAGTTCCCACGGGATTCTGAAAAAACTAAAAAACACACGGACGGAGTCGCGGGCATCATCTAATTAGTACAGAAGAATTCCTGGCAGATTTTTAAAAATCTAAATCCACGCGGACGAAGTCAGATATAATTTTATAGTTGAATATAATTTATCAAGAAAAATAAATTCAGATATTATAAACCCATCCAGAAAAATAAAACTCAAAGCTTATCAAAAAACTTTAAAAAAAAATACATAAGATTACCAACTGCCATACGTAGAAAAAAAAATCCTATTGAAAACGTTACTTTGATAAATAATATTTAAGAGGGTACAATTATTATTCCCTAATAATTTTACTAGTAAAATGTAAACCAATTAGTATCAAAGCTTCGAATATCTAATTTACTTAATAACCAAAGTAATTATTATTTACCTCAAATACCTACCAGCGAAAGCGGCACTATTGTGTCTAACCGAAATTATCATCTTTGAATGTATTCAAAATTCGATAATTTATTGCCGAAATAATATAATTACGGTCGGCTGACGGGACGGATTGGCTGAGAGCGGAAGCTCCAAATTACTGAGAAATTAAAGCGGAAACATTTGGCCATCGCCGCTAGCAAGATGGCGCGACCGATTATTTATTTATCGACTGTTCGGTTTATGAATGTCGCATCTAATAATTATTTTGTTTACTCTACAATTATTATATTTACCTCTACAAAAATTTATTAAAGTAATCATTGAGAAATAATGACATCAATTATTATTCTGTTCGGTTTATGAATGTCGCATCTAATAATTATTTTGTTTACTCTACAATTATTTTATTTACCTGCACAAAAAATTATAAAAATAAATTGATCATTAAGAAATAATCACATCAATTATTCTGTTCGGTTTATGAATGTCGCTAATAATTATAATTATTTTGTTAACTCTACAATTATTATATTTACCTCTACAAAAATTTATTAAATTAATCATTAAGAAATAATGATATCAATTATTCTGTTCGGTAGAATATCGTCTCTAATTATAGTATCATAATTTATGCAAACAACATTGTCAGAGTGAACTAAGAGTGAGGGAACTCTCGGTTTGATCCTGAATCGACGATATGTCAAATAAATTTTATTTGACAAACATTTTAATTTTTTTTTGGTGACGTAACCACAAATTCGCGGTTTTCGGATTTTTCCTTTATTTACCTGCCCATGATTCTAGGTCAAAGGAACCTATAGGTTTTCTTGACGGACACGACAGATGGACAGATGGACAGGTGGACAGACGGACACACAGACAGACAACAAAGTGACCTATAAGGGTTCCGTTTTTCCTTTTGTGGTACGGAACCCAAAAAATGGTCTTGGTTTTTGCATTTTTTTTGCAAATATCGCATGAAATCTAAGAAGACACCACTTAAACAATGTAAGCTACAATTCGATCTAAGTTACCCTATCATCTAATAAGACATTAGACATCGCGTGCTTACGATCCAATAGCCTAAGTGAATCCAAGTAACTTTAATTTTTTGCCGTTGATTACCCGAAAGCTAGGAGCAAGGATTTGTTAAATTAATTTTGGGTTGTAAGTCAGAAAGATAGATGAATAATAATATTTCATTTATTTAATTATTATTGATACACAAATCAATTCAAGCTTAGTAGTTTTTGTAATCATAAGGTAGGGACGCTTTATTGCAGCCTGATTATATGACATTTGCTCCTCTAGCACCTATTATGGCATCTCTACGTATTAGGCTGCGGATACGCCTGTAAGTTTTACTTACATGAGTAGCTTACATGATTAACTTACGATAAATTTACTAATCTAAACACTCTTACAAGTACATTTAGTCATTTACCTTAGTAAAGTTCTCAATATCAATTTCGTAAAGTACTTACGTCACGTGAGTAAACCTTACAGGTCGTCTTAGGCCTGGTCTGGTGAGAGGATTCGGCTAATATCCAACTACTAGCAAGGGTGTAAGGTACCACCCCCTAATGGCGTCACCAAGCGATACGTTACCAAACATGAGTTTGATATATTGCCATATCCTTATACAGGTTAGCAAGCTTCCATGTTAGACTGCATACTCCTTTCTCCATCAGTGAGATCGCAGTCAAGTGCTTACTAATCGAATAAAAAGAAGGCAGTCATTTTACTTCAGTATCTAATAAATGTACGCTTTACACTTACCTGATAAAAAGCAGCACTTGCACATCCTAAGTGAGCCATGCGTTCTCGTTCACTTATCAGTCATACAACACGTCTGTTCATAACACTTTGCAGTCTTTGATAATAATAACATTTAGCACCTGGTGAGATATTTAGAAATAGAGTTAGAATGGGGAAATCAGGAACATACTGTCGTTCGTGCCTTCATTTAACTTAGCTTATTATCACTTATAAGTTTAACGATGTAAGAGTCTAATAAGAAATAATAAAAATAAAAAGTATGACTAATTTGCTATTTTAAATTCTAATTTTGTAGTCATTTGATTCAAGTATACTTATTTACTTTATTTCTCAAAAGAATTGATGTTTTTGGTTTTGGACCGTGACATAAAATCAAATACCTTACGTAAAACCATTGTAAAGATCTTTGTCAAAGATTAAACCGCTTAAAGTATAGACTATAGCTATCTACAGCCAAGTCTATAACTTTTTTGCTTCTGTGCCTAAACGGAAATCGGAACACGACATTTGAGCAAGCCTTCGTTGTCTTTCCATCGCTTATCGTTATGTAAATTATTTAAAAATATTCTGATTCCAAAATTTATGATCTCTCCTTTTCAATTTGCATTCATAACGTAACGTAACGAGTTAGGAATCATCGGAAAACATATTTTAATAAAAAAGCTCTACAACAATAAGTCGAACCGCAAAACATTGCAATAAATGAGTCTCCAATGAAGGCACGACATCGTAGCCTATAAATCATGTAAAAATAAATCTGCTAAATGTGAAATACTTTCACTAAACAAAAGGGCATTGTTTATGCAAAAGTGCATTCCGCGTCGAATATTTTTCGTCGCCTGCTGCCTTGTGCGTTTTTTTATTATTTTATTTATTTGCCGAACTGACCTGTGTTCGATTTATCGATTTTCGAATATGAATCGTCGTGGTGGCTGATCACGATTGCATTTTTAAATAATCGAATTAAAATTTAACCAAGACCCATTGTTTTTTTAAGTAGAAATTAAATTAAACAGAATACATAATTTAATTTTGATGGAGCTTTTAAAGTAACTTAATAATAGTTATTATAAAAACTGTTTATTTTATGTATTTTAATCGTACGTAACTCAATTAATTTAGTCCTTGTCTCATTTGTAACTAAGGCCAAAACTGTTTTAACCACACAGGAACTCAAAACAATCTTCAGAGTTTTAGTAGTCCCCCGTCCGTTTTGTTCAATATTACAATTCACAGCATCAAGATTTACATCGCTCCCTTGATGACTTATAAATCACCTGCAGACTAATTAAAAGCCTTCAAAATCGCATCTCGGAACCCGCGGACCAAATTTACGATATCTCGCCGGTCGTCGCATAAACTTTCTAATTTGCAGCCAAATATAAATTGGACCAAAATGGACCAACAATAAAAACAACACCTCGTGAAAACTATAAAAATATATTGCTGTCAATTTTGTTTTGACCACACCCGAAATTTGGAACCTTTCCTACCGACCATACCGGCCCTCGATGTCTGTCAGAGCAGCAATTAAAGGTGTTTGATGTTGCTATAAAAAAGGCGATTAATACCTTTGGAATATGGATTTGCATTTTCGCACGTCGCGTGCGTCCTGGGTAAGTTTTTTTACCCGTCAAATTAGAGCGGGCTGCTATAAAATACGCGGTGAATATTTTTATGATGAATTAGGTGGGTCCATTTTTTTTATTTCCAAATGCATTTTTGAGTTGTTTAATTTTAATTTATATTTAAATATTGAATTCAGAATGTGTTCTCATAGAAATGTTATCATAGAATCAAGTGATGTAAACGTGAATGTGAGCAAGTTTAATGACGGTAATATTTCTGATGGGATAACACAATGAGGCAATATAAGCGATTTATTTACCTTTGCACACTAATCGGAAATAAAATATTCACCCGCGAAGTCTTGGAAATTGCGATTTAACCCGTCCGAGGCGAGTAATTTATTTTTAAAGCTCGTAAAATCTCACTCTTTAAGCAATAAAAGTAACATTTTAGCAAAGTTAGCAACACGAGCCACGATTATGGCGTTCGTTAACTCGAGGCTTTCGCATTCAGAAATCACTTGTAAACATTGTGACACTAAGAACTGACGTCAGCTGCGCTTAATACGTTGATAGCGCTGAAATAGGCGTATTTACATATATTAAAACGAGACCCGTCACGCTTGCGTTCCAAAATAAACACTCGGCGCACGCGAATTTCTAGAGCGCATTTTTGCGTCACACGCGAAAGTATTTCACATTATAATGATAACGAGCAGAACAAAAAGTAGGGGAGCGAGATGAGAAAAGTTACTTCAAGAATATACGGAAGTTAATTAGAAGTGGAACGAAAAACAACCGTAACTGGTGGCGAAGTTAGCCGTTCTAGTGCGGCCAATGGTACAAGGCACCCACACACTCAGCCCTCACCACCGCGGGCAGATTTGCATACCGCCCGCCCAGGCGCGCGCCGACGCCCAGCCTGAGCGACAGGGACGGCATACCGAACAGACGGCTTTGACATTGAATTCCAAATTTAAATCTGCTTATTTTTTTTTTAATTTGCAACAAGGGGCATTCATAACCCTACAAATGCGTTCAGAAATTAAACAGATGACACAGATAACGATTTTTTTTATGTATCGACGTAGGCAAATTAGAGTGCGCGGCGCATGGAAAAGGATGAAAGTAAATTTATCACCGTCGTCGAGGAAGCGGCAGCGATAAGTTCGGGAGACAATTCGCGTGGAGGGCATGAATGAGCTTAGATGTGACCGTAATGACGGCGCTCGCGTGATTGATTGTGACGTAAGTATGTTATCCATACAGAGTGCTGTTCCGATCTTATTTTCGTTAGGAAAGTAACACCATGCTCTTTTCAGCTGCACTTACAATGTTGCATATTATAAAGCACAACCACCACTTTCTATAGAGAGTTGATACAAAAACTGAAGTAAATTGTCGCTTTTGACCTCATCGTCATCAACCCATCGCAGACTTGCTATTGAGCACGGGTCTCTTCCCAGAATGGGTTTGGCCTTAGTCCACTAAATGGCAAAGTGTTGATTGGCAGCCGAAATTTGGCCAATTGGGGCTTAATTTGCTATTTGCAGCATAAAGAAAACACTGGTTGTTACAGCTACTGCCTTTTGCGACCCAAAAATCATGGTCCCTTTAATGTTGCTATAACAGATTTTGACTGTATATAATATATTGTGTATATTATATATACAGGTCTCCTAAATACAGTGTCTTCTAGGTATTCAAATCGACTGCAGCATTACTTCTCAAGCGTGACTCTATAATACACGAAGGTTTTCCAATAGGGAGATTGGATTCTTAACCAGGCTTTCAAACATTAGTTTGAAAGCCTAGTTAAAAATCCAATAGATAGATAATATAATTATTACTAGTCAGTAGGTAGTTTTACTTTCATAAAAGTATGACTGTAATCCGGAAAGTACAATTGCTTCAGAATTCACGAATTTTGAGAAGTTTGTGTTATATAAAGCTCACATCACTCTTCATACCAAAGTATTCGCAAACAATCATAAAAGAATTAAAAGCATTTGTAACTTAGTCCACCTAATATAATTACTACTTGCATGAAAAAATGTTTTGAATAGGAAAGTGTCTCAATCTAATGAAAACACACAACAGACAAGAACATTGTAATTACGAGGACCAGAAGATTTATTGCTAGAGTATAGAAAACCACACGTGACCTACGAACGAGTACAAATATAACAGTGGAGAATGATTCTTATTATAATAGCAATTAACCTCAATTTACCTAAAGCAAGTATAATAAGTTAGTGCCTTTGTACGTGTGAGATGTGCATATGCATTCACGATGTGTGTGAGCACCAAAGCGGAACATGTAGTAGTTAATTTTTGCGCAAAGCTGGCGCAAGCGAGAGGTGTGCTCATTTACAAATAGTTTCCCTAAGTGCGAGAGGGATGGGTGTGCTGGGGGTTAATTAATGAACGTGGAAGCTTGTGCTCTTTATTGCTTTCGTGGCTGGACGCTAAGACGTCTACGCTTAAGGAGTTTTCCGACGAGAAAATAGAGCTGTGGCATATATTATGTGTTTTTCCATAGCCGCTATCAAGAGATACTTGGTCATTTGCGAGATGTTTTATCATGAAAGTAAGTTTAAATTTCAGTCTTCATTTATGCTATAAAGTAGTAGGTGGAGCTCTGAAAGTTATACTTAGATACAGAAGGTAGCTACTGCTCTCAAACTTTTGATAACACTTCAGACAAATAATATTTCACTAAAATTTATTTTTAACCAGATATTTGACCCAATTTCATCTTGCTCTACTTCATTGTCCTTGATTTACATCTGGAAAGTTGTATCAGTAGCCATATTATAGATAACAAACAAATTCCTACATCTGATTATGAACTTCATGAGCCAAAACCAAAATGATTAGGCTCTTCAAATAATATAAGTATGTTAACTATCTCATTAATACATTAACATAATATAGCGGACAGTTAATATGGCGAATGTTTTCTTAATTTCCCACTGCGTGTGGAGCGGTTAAGAAATTAAGAAAACGCTGGCGTCTACGAGCCACTTAGGGAGGCTGTATTGTCTTCGTAGATGGTTTTTGTTCTAGTGAAACCCTTATGGTTTATTAATGAAAATAATTCCAACTGTACTAGAATTCGATGATAATGACCTTAGTTACAACTTTAATCTTACTTCAATGGCAGTGACCATAAAAGATGGGACTGTATTGCTAATTAAATTAAAGTGTTTTAGAAATACTTACAATTTATAATGTAAGTATACTTACAATACAAATGATCTATATTTTATTTACAAAATTAATCGTAAAGTGAAATAAACAAGTGTAAATTAAAAATTTATAACACCCCCGACAAGTGAAGGTAACAGTAACTGAAAAAGAGCTGATAACTTTCAAACGACTGAACTGATTTTCTTGGATGATAGCTAAGAACACTCTCGATTAAGCCACCTTTCAAACAAAAAAAAACCAAATTAAAATCGGTTCATTAGTTTAGGAGCTACGATGCCACAGACAGATACACAGATACACACGTTAAACTTATAACACCCCCCTTTTTTTGATCGGGGGTTAAAAAATAAATAAAACTGACTTAAAATTCCACTAAATTATACAGCAAATGTCGTTGTTTTAAATTAGTAGGTATCTAAAGAGTTTTTTGATTACTATATTTAATTTGATCACATAAAAAAAGGTCTTATGTTACTTTGTTTTTAACCCCCGACCCAAAAAGAGGGGTGTTATAAGTTTGACGTGTGTATCTGTGTATCTGTGTATCTGTGTATCTGTCTGTGGCATCGTAGCGCCTAAACTAATGAACCGATTTTAATTCACTTTTTTTTGTTTGAAAGGTGGCTCGATCGAGAGTGTTCTTAGCTATAATCCAAAAAAATTGGTTCAGCCGTTTAAGAGTTATCAGCTCTTTTCTAGTTTCTTGTAGAAAAGAAGGTTAGATAACCGTTAGGTTCTTAATATTATGTCAATTGACAAATTTATGTCAAGCTGTCAAGATGCCTTCACTTGTCGGGGGTGTTATAAATTTTTAATTTACACTTGTCTTATATAACACATCTTTACTATCTCTATAGCACATCACTAACATAGCGGGCAAGTAATATAGCGAATGTTTTCTTAATTTCCCGCTGCGTGCGGAGCGGTTAAGAAATTAAGAAAATGCCGGCGACTGCGAGCCACTTAAGACCGGCTGTATTGTCTTCGTAGATGGTTTTTGTTCTAATGAAAGCCTTAAGGTTTTGTTAATGAGTGTAGTAACAGCTGCGCTGTGTCTTTAAGTAGTATGTAGGACGAAGGTGCTAGAAAATGTGAATTTATTATTATTACAAGTGTAAATTAAAAATTTATAACACCCCAGACAAGTGAAGGTTACAGTAACTAGTAAATAGCTGATAACTTTCAAACGGCTGAACCGATTTTCTTGGATTATAGCGAAGAACACTCTCGATCAAGTCACCTTTCAAACAAAAAAAAACGAAATTAAAATCGGTTCATTCGTTTAGGCGCTACGATGCCACAGACAGATACACAGATACACAGATACACAAATACACAGATACACAGATACACACGTCAAACTTATAACACCCCTCTTTTTGGATCGGGGGTTAAAATAGTTTTTAATAATTTAAATCAACAAATTTATTAACTGACAGCCTTGGATGAATAAATACTCAGGATGGTATGCTCCGAAAAGTCAAATGAAGCAGGGCTAACTGTCAGTTGATGAGTATGTGTGCGTTATGGAATGATACCATTCACATATGAAAATTTGCCTATTTTTCCCTATTTTTCCCTTTCACGATGATTATTATTAATAAATGATATCTCATTAGATTAGTCTTTATTATGATAGTTACAAATCAATGGATGTTCGATGATAAAAATAATAATATTAGATTGCAACGTATTAAAATTTACCTACTCTGTTTTTACATAACTTTGAATTTTACAGTATAGGGCCTCTGGCCCTATTGAAAATCTCTGCTTAACAGGGTGCCGATCACCATATATACTATACAATCGTATCCTGACAGTTAAAAATTAAAAAGTCAAATATAAAAACACAATATATTCACTAAAAATATTTAATAATAATCCAAGTATGTACCAGTTGGCGATTTTGTTTAGCGTAGCTCGCAGGGTTAGTAGACTATTCACTACTTTTGGTGTTATACACCGGGCAAGTTTACATCCTTATATCGTAGATCTCTTACCAAATTACACAAAGCGGCTCTTGGGTAGCGGTTTTTTTTTTCTCTAAGCCAAATTCAAAGTTATTTATTCAAAATGGGTTCATATTTTATTTGTCTTGTGTTTTCTGACATTTATGACCTTAAAAAATATCTAAATAAAGATAAATATTCTAGCTATCCGTATAGCGTCCCATCTTTGACCACATCACGCGTGACGAGTCCTCCGTTCGTCGCTAAGGTTGTTTTGGTGGGTGCCTACTACCTATCATGGACTACCTATAACTAAATAATATTATTAATGTAGTAAGATTTTGATTACCTATTTATTTATTTCTTTATTGCACACACAAACATATACATTTACAAAAAACATAGAAGACAACATGGTAAGTACGTTGGACAGATAAAAACATACGTTTGTATCTGTCCCATTACGTAGGTACCTAGGTACTTCATGATTTTGGCATGCAGCTATTATGACGGAGACTGGTATATTAAATGTACTACAATTTAGTAATAAGTTTTGTTTTAGTTAAATTTCAATATCAATTTAAAATCTTTTAATCAACAAAACAGCCCTTTTCGCTTAATTATATTATGATTGTCATCAAAAATAAAATATAAATTTGTCTAAATATAATGAAAAAAAATTGCTCATTTTTAGGCAAAATTACCCCATTTATTTTCTGACAACCCTAGACTTCAATTTGAAGTTGTGTAATTTGCACAGCACGATTACGATACGATTTAAAATTAAATTATTTCATTGAAGTGTCAAACAAAAAAATATAATCACTACGTTGTGTCAAATGCGTATCGGAAGGTGTTAAGTGGCCAGTTTCGTAGAATTTATGTTGAGTTTGTGTGCGTGACGTGTAATTACAGAGATTTGGTCGATAGTTGTGCTTCCTTCGTTTGTACGGCGGGGTCACCGGTTGCTGACAGCTTGAACATTAATTTTATTAAAATTAAGTAAATTACTTTTGCTAAAGACTTTTGTAAAAGACATAGAACAACAAAACAAAAATTGATGTCTAGTATTTATTTTGTTCTTTGAATAATACATAAATTATACTAGATATATCTTTATGCATAAAATGGAGCTGTGCCTAATTAAAAATTCTGTTTGAAAGAAAAAAAATTTAAGTTTTTAGAGTAATTTATATTGCGGATACAAATTTCTAATTAATTCTTCTTACGGAATGAAAATTATATTCAAAAATGCTTGCAAGAAAATAATAATATTATGTGTAAGATAGTTTGAGAGTATTGTAAACAAATGTAATATTATAATATTATTGTATGAGTTTAAGTAACACAATTAGTGTAAATTAAAAATTTATAATTCCCTCGACAAGTGAAGGTTACAGTAACTAGAAAAGAGCTGATAACTTTCAAACGGCTGAACCGATTTTCTTGGACTGTAGCGAAGAACACTCTTGATCAAGCCACGTTTCAAACAAAAAAACTAAATTAAAATCGGTTCATTAGTGTAGGAGCTACGATGCCACAGACTGATACACAGATACACACGTCAAACTTATAACACCCCTCTTTTTGGGTCGGGGGTTGAAATTATGAAAGAGTCATTATGGAATGTTCTAATGAATGTTAGATACAAGTGTAAATTAAAAATTTTCAACACCCCCGACAAATCATTTTCAAATAAATAATTATGTATATCTAGGCAACGTCCATCTTGACAGCTTGACGTTTGTCAATTGACACTTGAATATTATGAACCTAATGAAAATGAATGAAGGGTTATCTAACCTTCTTTTCTACAAGAAAACTAGAAAATAGCTGATAACTTTTAAACGGCTGAACCAATTTTTTTGGATTATAGCTAAGAACACTCTCGATCAAGCCACCTTTCAAACAAAAAAAAGTAAATTAAAATCGGTTCAGTCGTTTAGGCGCTACGATGCCACAGACAGATACACAGATACACAGATACACAGACACACAGATACACAGATACACACGTCAAACTTATAACACTCCTCTTTTTGGGTCGGGGGTTAAAAACAATAATATACGCGGTTCGTGATATTTTAGCGGAATGCAATTATAACCCGACGGCGTCAAGGCAAGACTATGGGGGAGAATCACTAAAATGGATATTAAACAAGTACGCTGGAAGAGGAGTGCCCATACAATATGTAATTTTTGTGCCATATAAAATGACATTTATATGCCGATTCGAAGCGCCTCACTGATCGAACCGGCAATTAAAATTGACACTTTGTGTCATATAGTCATCGTGTTGATACTATTTTGTCAGATGTCTCATCATTAACATTTCGTTCTGAGTACCCTTACATGACGCGCACTGCTGCTATCAGCGCCAAAATGGCGAAAATCAAGTTGCTTCATGGTCAGCAATCGCAGGTCCAGCGTACTTGTATTAGTAGGTAGAGGTCAGTGGGGAGAACATTGTCCGGACATATCTACATTCAAATGTTTGTATGTATACTACTTCACACTTGGCTAGGGTTGAACCTTGTTTTTATTTATTTAAGTTATCGGGGGTCTCGGATCAATATCGGTCCTATAATGATTTTGATCAAAATGTGGTAGGTACCTATTCTGGCTCTATTATGCTTAGCTGCAAAAGTAATTGGTATAATGATTTTCACTGATGTAACAAAATCAAACAATAAGTAGCTTATAATCTGCCCACCCAGTCACATTTTTGAATAATTAAAGTGTATTGTTAACAAAAAATAGGTAGCACTTTTGAGCAGTGGTATGTATATAAGTGTGATTAACGTTAACTGTGATTTATCTTGCTGTTAATTAGTAATTTAAGTTAAAGTTTTTATAATTTTATTTCGTTACCGGATGTTCTATCACGTGACAAGTTACAAATCTAAAAAAAGTCACAACTCATAAGTTTAAAATTTAAAACTCAAATGTGCCAGCCCTACCATCGAAGCTGCTACGCCTTGGTAGGATCTACGGGTTTGATCTATTAAAACTTTGCTTGATTAAGTAATAATAATTAATACTTTCTACCATATTATGACGTCATCATTGGCGACACGCACTGCTCGAAGAGTAACCGAGCCCAAGGTCAATGGGTTGCGAAGCTGAAGTGGTCAGAGTGCATGGAGAACTGATAAACGCGGAGTCCCAAAATGTTGAAATGTCGATTTTACACCAGTAAGTCCAGTTTTGGCAGACCATTAGGTGGACAGACCCTGGGGTCTGGATACAGTCTCTTCAAGACGTGTGTGGAAGTCCATAATATAAGAAATCTGTGCCGATGCCGTGTAGAAAATAAAGGGGTATGGGTTTAACAAAAACTGCCATACCCCTTCTAGGTTAGCCCGCTTCCATCTTAGACTGCATTATCCATCACCGCCAGATGAGATTTCAGTAAAGGACTAAGAGAATTTGTCCATCAGAGAATATCTATCGGTTGATGACGACGGTTACGACGGCTATTCTCTAATTAATAGGATTAAAGCTGGGACACACCAAACGCGTATGCAGCACGTAAGCGTAGACGTAGCGCGTACCATGACGTTGTAATGTATGGAACTGTATGAGATATGACATACCGCTTGCGTGACGTGAACGTTCGCGTAGACGTAATGCGTGCTGTCATGTCTATGGATTCACGCGCGTCACTACGCGCGTGGTCACGTGTACGTGCTTGGTGTGAATCGGCCTTTAGTATTAGTAGTTTACGCTTTTTTATTGCAAGATAGGCTTGCATTTGACGTCAAATGATGAAGTCTAAGTTGGAACTCGCTTGCTTAGAAGATGCCTGTCACTTTTGCCTTGAAGGTATAGGTAGGACGTCCTTATGTCAACCACATAAGGACAACTTTCATCGTTTCTCGCTGTTCTGTGATAGAATGGTGAAGGAGGAACTAGGTCGTGAAGTTCCTGAGCACACTCTCACCCTCTCTTGCTTAGTAAAATCACGTAATACTACCATGTTCAAAAGCTTGTGACATATGAAACGACTATATATCCAATTTCAGTGTAAGAGATAGGAATAAGTAAAGGGTGTCAACCCTATCTCGGTGTAACCGGACGTCACCCCTAAGGATTAGCGGCGTGACTATAGGATTACCACATTGGCCGCAAATGAAGAATTACTGATTACATTCATTTACTTTTAGTTAATTATATGAAAAAGTTCCTTATCACACAACTAACTGCCTTATAGAAAGGAGTGTAATGTTTTAAAGGTTCAAGTTTGCTATAAGACCTCAAGAAGATAGCGGGAAGTGGTGAAGATCGTGTGTGGTGGCGCGCTCTTGGGAATACCTATGTCCAGCAGTGGACGCAAACAGACTGATTGATCGATTTATAAGTAGTTTATGTAGGTAAAATTTAAGCATTTCCAAAGCCGGTATAATTTTCAACAGTAGGTATAATATTATAACAAAGTTGTGTAAATATGTCAACAATTGCCTGCCTACTATCCTTTGCTTCAATTTACAATGTTGATACAGTAACAACGTCATTAAATTGATAACATCTATATAGACTTACCTATGTTAGTGTTTACGTTACCAAAACAAGTTACTTAAACAACCGATAATGTGCTTTTCTTGTTATAATTATTACATAGTTCAAGTGTTTGAACTTACCTCATGTAAAGTTGTCATAAATAAAACTTGTTGAGCCAAATGACATAGCTACACACACACATACAAATTTACCCACATACAAACTTTTACAAAGCTTTTTTTCTGCAGTAGGTAATAGAGCTATTACCTCATGATTATTATATACCTTTCTAATCGTAATATGATAAGGATATAGGGGAAGATACATGTATTATGTAGGATCCGGATTCTCTGAAAAAAACATCATTCAAAACAGCATCATGATGCAAGACATTCCTCTTCATCACAACATAATTAATTGCATTAATTTAGCACAATGACTCATCATTGCCCACGTTTGCAACTTCGCAAATCTGTTTGAAAAGCTGGCACCAATTCCGTACGCGTTCCAACCGATATCATTTAGCATTTGTATCGCTGTTTATGAGGAATTCCTCTCATAACTTAATACGCTATACAAAGCAACATCACATTACTTACTCATTCGAAAATAATCCAAATAAACGGGCGCCTCCTTTGCGACACTTTGCAGTGCAATTAATTTTACATATTCAAGTTCATAATTCACGTAACTCACGCATTGCGCGTCGTAAATAATGTCTATATAAATTTCGATCCGTAACTCTGAACTTTTGTTTACATTTCAGTGCCGAAACGTCACAAGTACGCGAGTTTTGACAGATGCTCATAAAGAACGACACACAGGCGCAGTCACATTTACATACGCGTTCCGGCGACAGCGGCTGTCGTTCCTCGCGCCGGTGTTATGATGCGTTCGGAAATAATTCCCCTTTTTGGGTTTTCGTCCCGTTTTCAGCTCGTTTTTCGTGTGTCCGTCACACAGTTTGCGTTAGTACTGACCACAGCTTAGGGCGCCGTCCACGCGGCGATGTGTGCGTGTGTGAGCTTTCTGCACGCGATCTCTTCAGGCTTAAACGAGTGGGGAGTGCGTCCGTGTGCGTAAAAAGTTTACTTGTAGAAGTAGGAGGCTAGACTCATTGACTGCGGCCCTTATTGTATGAATGTGGAAAAATTATAGTCGAGCAATGTTTTGCCTGAAACAGCGATGCGCATTGTTTATGGGTCCCAGTGTAGTGGGCACTTAAGGCTCCCAATTTGCTCAGGACGTTAATGTCCACTCGCATTGTCTCGCGGACATTATTTCTTACAAAGTACAGTAATTAAAATCCAAGTTTATTAACCAGAAATGTTTCTTATTTCGTATATTATACCCGTACTATAACTAAATATTTTCTACTTCAGAAGCCATAGCGTAAGTTTTCAAGTTTTCTAATACCTAAGAATTGAGGTAAATTCGTGATTTAGTATAGACAGAAAATGTCATGCTTTTAATATAGGTACGTACAATAGTAGCTCCGTTACACGTTTTTATAACTTGCTAACTTAAATTGAGGTGGTCAGAATCCGCGTATAAGGATAGTGACTGTTTAACTTTCCCTTGATCACGTGTTAGGTATAAGATTTGGTTATCCATATCATCAGTTTAAAAAAAAAGAACTCTAGAGTTAGATTCCTAGGTGGCTTAGATCTTTTTATTCCAATGGAAGGTTTTGATCGTGATTGATCACCGGCTTTCAGGTAAAAAGTATCATGACTTATAAAATATGTCTTATACTTAACTGGTTTAAGTAACAGTAGAGTTTTAATTTTCCATACCAGTTTAAAAATGACAAGTGTAGAGTTTGATTCCCAGTTGGCTGAAGTCTGGTTATTCCAATAGAGGTTTCGCCTTAATTGATCACCACCCCGGTAAAAAATTAACACAAAATGATCTTATAAAAGGTACCTAAGTAAAGTAGGGTTTTGGTTACCCGCATTTGGTTAAAAACGAGAAGTCAAGAGTTTGATTCCCAGTTGGCTAAAGTCTGGTTATTCCAATAAGTTACTGATCACCGCCCCGGCAAAAAAGTAACAAAAGAAAGAAGTCTCATAACAGGTTTAAGAGGGCTCTCTCCGTCACTTGTTTCATACAATCGTAGTTCCAATTTCATTTGAATACTAGCTGATACCCGCGACTTCGTTCGCGTGGATGTAGGTTTGTAAAATTCCCGTGGGAACTCTTTGATTTTCCGGGATAAAAAGTAACCTATGTGCTAATCCAGGGTATAATCTATCTCCATTCTAAATTTCAGCTCAATCCGTCCAGTAGTTTTTGCGTGAAGGAGTAACAAACATACACACACACACACACACATACACACACACACACACACACACACACACAAACTTTCTCCTTTATAATATTAGTGTGATTAAGCAACCAAAGTCCATGAAATTTTGCAGACATATTCTAGAAACGAATATCTATGTCTGCGGTTTTCTAGATTTCTGTTAAAATATTCCGTTTCAAAGTTACGCGGTCTTAAAAATTTTCATACAAATCTTTGAGCCCCTGTAATTTTAAAACAACATATTTTTAGAAAAATCTAAAACACCACAGACACAGATATTAGTTTCTAGAATAGGTATGTCTGCAAAAATTCATGGACTTTGGTTGCTTAATATTCAAATGAAATTGGAACTACGATTGTATGAAACGAGTGACGGAGAGAGCCCAGTTAAGTAAAGTAAAGTAACAATTCCATCCTCTAGCAGCGACATTTATCAGGGCGAGTGTTTACTCATATCTGTATCGGGACTATCGGGAGATGAGGCGAAGTGAGATTTATGATTCAGAAAAATCTCTTAATGGACCCGCGCATGCTCGTCCAAGATAAATGTGCAATTTCAACTTTGAGAATGCAAC
This sequence comes from Maniola jurtina, assembly GCF_905333055.1. Lineage (NCBI taxonomy): Eukaryota > Metazoa > Arthropoda > Insecta > Lepidoptera > Nymphalidae > Maniola > Maniola jurtina. The sequence continues at coordinate 8,946,866 of NC_060037.1, read as the reverse complement.
CCGAGTTTTGACTTCGTATGATGTATGTATTTGTGCTGTTCGATTGTTTTGTTATCTTCGTTAGGTATTTAATGGAAAGTGCAGTATTTTTAGGGTTTTAGGACAGATAGACAACAAAGTGATCCTATAAGGGTTCCGTTTTCCTTTAGAGGTACGGAACCTTAATAATTCATCATGGTGTAAAACGGTGGCGGCGAGACGCCTCCTGGACTGACAGTCTGAAGAAAGTGGCGGAAAATGGGTGGTTGAGGAAGGTGGAGGTTTGGGTTGAGGCTCTCCCTAGGAAAGGCCTGTGTCCTGCAGTAGGCGAAAACGGGGTTGATGACGATGAATGATTTAAAGTATATATTCCTTTAAAGCCGAAATGATTATCATTATTAAATTAGCATGCTTTTTGCTTACAATATCTTCCTTCAGTTATCAAACTGGTTTGCAAGTAGGTACTTATAGCTGATTAAAAAAATCGCGCATACATCAAAATAAGTACGTTGTACATCAATAAAAATAAACTGACGCTTAACAATTATTTAAAAAACGTTTATTTCAAAATAATTAGGTACTATACTAGCGTATAATTACAACTTAAGTATGTTTACTCGTACATTGTACAAATGATATGACGTAATTCATAATCACATCAAGATTTCAAATACCGAACTATATCCTGTATAATTTACGTTAAACGTTCAAGTTCAAACACAAAAAAATCTTGTATGAAGCATTATACTTGGTAATTATAAGTTAGCTCGTTTAATTATTCGTTCATTTCGTGTATTAAACACGGATCTCCGCCCTACATTCAGTTTTAAGTACTGCCAACCATTTAACCTGTCTTCAGAACTTGACCGTACAAAGAAGCTTTTGTTTAAGAGCCCATGTGAACGAACTAATGAATGAGCGAATGTGTATTCGACGAATGGAACGTAATTAAATAATATTAAAAACCAAAACCAGCCAAGTTCGAGTCTGACTCGTACCCGAATGGTCCCGTACAATCATATAAGATTTAACTCTGATTGTAATTTTTTATTTTCTTTTTGAAATTTTTATTATTTGTTGTTATAGCGGAAACCGAAATACACATTCTGTGAAAATTTTAACTCTCTATCTATTACGGTTCACGAGATACAGTCCGTTGAGAGACAGAAGGACGAACGGACAGATTGACAGCGGAGGTTTAATAATTATAGGGTCTCGTTTGCACACTTCGGGTACGGAACCCTAAAAACCAAACTGAAGAGAATTTCTTGACATTTATCGAGAGGCTCCGTCTTTGGTTTACCTTTTTTGAGATTTTACAGGTCTTTATTTAATTTGATTTTGACCCTTTTGGTCCAGAGGTCACTTAAATACACCTTAAATTAACCCACTTAAATTGGTAAGTTGTCTGAATTTTTATTCCTATTTAGAGAATTTTAGGAAAGTTAAATTGTTATAATTAATTATTAAATTTCGCTTTGGATAGGTAATTTTAGTCAAAACTAATTACAGCCTACCGTACCTTAAGTAAGAGGTGGACGTTTCCAGTTTCCTACTCAGACGGTCCTGGATTCGATCCAGGATCGCCTCCATTTATGTGCATTTTAAGTTATTAAATAACACTTAAAGATGAAAAAAACATCGTGAGGACTTCTCCATAGAGATAAAAGTATGTGAAGTCTGCCAAAACGTACTTGACCAGTGTGGTGGCCTAGTGTTATTCTGAGCGAAGACCTGCGCTCGGTAGTGGACCGGCGTGAGAGTTGAGATAAAGTACCTAGGTAGGATATTACAGTACACAAGTTTTTTTTATTTTTATTCCTGTACAAGTTAGCCCATAACTGCGATCTCACCTGGTGATAACTGATGATGCACTCTGAGATGGAAGTGGGCTAACCTGGAAGGGGTATACCAGTTTTTATTAAACCTATACCCCTTTTAGTAACTACTTGCTTGGCGGGACAGCTTTGACGGTAAACCAGACCAGATCAGAAAATCGAACCCGGGACCTCAAACTAATAAGACCAATGCGCCAGAGAGATTGTACCTAAAGGATGTCGAGTTATAGGTACGTTCCTATTCCCAGGATAGTACGAGTACATTATGACAGGTGAGATCTACGCACATTTACTATTGACATAATGTCCAACACTTTATTTTGTTTGTTTTCCCAAGTGGGACAAACTAAAAACTGGTACTAAACAGTTATAGTTAGGTGCCTATACTCTACTCGTACATTTTGTTAATTTGACACTAATAATATTGCGCATTCATACATTATTTCTATTAACATTATCCGAAGGCCAGCGAAACAAGAATTCACCCAACAATGCACCCTATACTTACCGCGATAATGACCGTCCACGCGTTACGTAAGTAGAGTACACTGGGAATCGATAAAATGTTCACACTTTGGTGCAAATGGTCTTTCATGATATGAAATCAATTATTTAAGGGTTTGGCTTTAAAATGTAATTGTATAGGAAAGGGATTGCTTTTTTATTAGCTGGTTGATTATAATCAAAAAAAAGAACCTGAAAAATCCCAATTACCTACAATAAAATTACAATGGAATTTTTTTTCGCTAAACCTTACCTACAAGAGGCCTTAAAGTTAAAAACCTATTAGGTACATTATTTTTACTAATATACAATTTTCTATTATAGAGTTGTATATTTTCACTATTTTCTTTGCTGAAAAGTATAGCATTAAATTTAGACCTTCCATTTTATTTTATTTAAAGATTGTGGACAAAAAATACATAAATCTAACAAAATTGGAAAAATCAGATCCCATTTTAAGTATTTTTAATTTAATATAATTTTAATATTTTTAAAAATAAAAGTCTATTATTTTTAACTAGATGATGTCCGCAACTTCATCCGCGTGGATTTAGGTTTTTAAAAATCATATCAACTCTTCGATTTTCCGGGATAAAAAGCACTCCATGTCCGTCCCCCGGATGTAAGCTATCTATCTACCAATCGTCAAAATCGGAACGATCGGAGGCCGTGAAACAGTGCCGTAGACAGACAAACAGACATATTTTCGCATCTATTAATATGGATAATATTAGTATAACATTTAATATTGACAATGACTGTACAAAAATTAAATAGACTGCCCATATGGCGTTCGACGGAAGTGCGTATCGTCTGACAGCGCTTTAATATTATAATGAAACGAGCATTTCTTCACTGACCACTCAAAGGAGTGGAGAGGAGGAGAGGAGGACAATGAGATACAAGTCTGACGAGGACTCATCCGGAGGGTTCAGTAGGAGGCTTTGTTTCGGATACAGCTTATCTCGTGTTCTTAAAGTAACTGGTTAATAAATACTAGTGTTACAAATGCAAAAGTGTGCCTGTCTGTTTGTCTGTTACCAACGACTATGTAGTATCTATTACGCATATTATGAAGTGTCATTCTGTCATTCCAAATGAAATTTTTGTGAGCTGCAACTCCTTTTTGCTTACCTCAGAGGTCCAGTCTCATGATAGCTTAAACACAATTGTTGTTCAAATAGCCCTTCTATAGCGACTAATTTAGTTCAATGGTCATTTACCTTTTCAGTGATTCCAGATGATATTCCATTCCAGGAATGATTCCATATAAATAAATTAATAAATAAAATCACAACTATTGAGAATGACTAGTGATTGATGCAGCTCCAACCTGCTCAGTAGCTCGATTGCGGTAGAACGAAAGCTACAATGTCACGATCGCAATTATCTCTGATTGGTTGATGCTCGCTTACTATTGGCTACAATGTATGGTTGCAGCAAGAATACCATAAATTCAGTCAATCACAACGATTGCGATTGTAATAATGACTGATCCATTCCCGCAATCGAGCAGCAAGTTATGTTAGCATAGTGGATGACTTCAATTATTATGAAGTGTCTATCATTCGAGCATCTAGTAGGTATGCTGTGGAGTAGTGTGATTAAGAAGTGTGATTCCAGGCTAAGTCCAGGTTAAGAAGTCAAATGTCATCATCATCATCATAAGCCTGCGGACGTCCACTGTTGGACATAGCCCTTCCCAGAAGAGCGCCACCACACCCGGTCCTCAGCCTCCCTAATCCAGCCACTTTCCGCCAGCCGCTTTATATCGTCGGTCCATCGTCGTGCTGGAGGGCGTCCCACACTACGCTTGCCTAAACGCGGTCTCCACTCAAGGACTTTCCGGCTCCAACGGCCATCGCCTCAAATCAAAGTCAAATGTATTAATAGTCAAATGTTTTTCAGTATTATTTACTGGTACTACTCATCTTAATTTATTGGTGCTATATTTATTTCTCTACCATCGCCAATATTATTGGTTTCTCGCTAAACTCAACTAAAAGTCATGTTAGGTTATGAATAATATATTAGTGGAGGTCTAAGAATGGGACGGTTTACGCGTAATACGGGGACACGGACAATTGCGACGCAAGGTTTATTATGGGAGTTAAGAAGGTTCACTTTAAGTTGGCTGCCACTCACACCGTGGCGTAATTCTAGCACATGAGTAAGGATATATTTAATCCTTGTGATTGGTGAATGTTTGACAATGATGTGTCATGCCAAAGTTTGCCAAAGTAGTAGCCATGCCAAAGTCACGCTAAAGTACTAGTAGAATAGAAAAACACAGACACTATCCCATGCCACATGACTTTGTCTAGTTAAAATCAACCCACAGTTCAAACTACTGGATGGATCGGGCTACATGCAGGTAGCTAGAATGACGTAAAAAGAATTTTTGAATAGACACACAGGCACAATGACCCACGATGGGTTCCGTAGATGAAATAACACTTTTTAATTTTTCAATTTTCATGGTAGCTATTTTTAAATTTTTAGTACCTATCAGAAGTATTAGAAATATACATTCAGTAAAGTTTTCAGGATTTTACCTGTTCAAGAGATACAATCCGCTAACAGACGGACGGATGGACAGCGGAGTCGTAGTAATATGGTAACGATGGCACCACTACCTATTAAAAATAATAACTACTTATATATACTAATATAAAATAAGTTTAAAAATATTTTAATTAGTTTCCCAGTAGAAATTAGAATAATATTTAGACATCAGGAAAATTTATTTGCCATTTAGTTTTATTCATCCACGTAAATACATTTTTATTACGCGTGGGTCTGAATCGTCTCACCTTTAAAATTGAAAGTGACGTAAGTGCCATTTTAGTGCGCAATCGGCGGGCGAAAGTCGTAAATCAAAATTTTAGTGTCGAAATGTTGGGATGCGCGGGCCACTGGGGTGGCCGGTCTTAAACATTTTTTCCCTCCAAAAAAATAAGTTAAAGAAACAATATAACAATGTTCAGTTGCTGGAAACATTCAGGTATTGTTCGGGACTCACGATGGCTGCTCGCTAAAAATATTTTCGCGTTGACATTGTCTTGTGATGGGATAAATATGGGTGTTTCGAGTTTGCTCTGTGAATATGCATGCCGTATCGTATAGCACTTTTCACAGTATCGTAACTTTTTAGTTTTGGACGGTTTTTAATTGGCGTAAACGAAAAAACTGCTTAACTATTATTTATTTATTACAGGATTTGGAACGAAATACATTTTAGTTGATTTTAGTAATTAACTATTTGACTAGGGGGCCACCCACGCCTTTGCTCTCGTAAGAATTTGGAAAAACCCAGCCTTGTTACTTATCTGCACTATAAAGGGAATCTCTGTGTAAATTTTCACTTTTCTAACAAGTTTACTAAGTTCAAGGATTTTGGCATTTAGTCATGTGTCAGAGAGACAGGATTTTTTCAAGTGAGTACGGTAATTTACGTTTGGAAAAATTATTATCTTTCCAAAAAATACAGTTCCCTGCACTGGCGTAGTGTAAATTTAAATTTGTTTTAAAAGTATGAAATAGATAAACAAATCCTATCAATATCAATAAAATATGTAATAGAAATGAAAAATCTGATAAAGATAATAATTAAAATGACCAGATTCACTCACTATAAATACGACAAGTGAACGTTACAGTAACTAGACAAGAGCTGATAACTTTCAAACGTCTGAACCGATTTTCTTGGATTATAGCTAAGAACACTCTCGATCAAGCCACTTTTCAAATAAAAGAAGTTTAGGAGCTAAGATGCCACAGACAGATACACAGATACACACGTCAAACTTATAAGTTGTAAAATCCCTCTTTTTGGGTCGGGGGTTAATAAAGTAGGTTGATTCTAAGAACAAACACTAGTAGCTCTCATACAGCTATCATGAGGGTGTAATACTCCATTGCACAGAAGTGATTAAACTAACTCAGTTGTAAAACAATGCTCCTCAAATCGTCTACAGTTCTTTGAATCATATTTACTGAGAACTCTTCGTAGCGGTTAAACATTGTACAATTTACACCATAATGTGTACAATGTATAGTCCGTCCAAAATGAGAACTCACTTGCCATTAATTTAACTCTATGTGTCAACTGTTATGCCAAAAGTACGATTTTAGTCTTTATTCTAAGGGTGTCAACAGTTATATGATAAATACGGTTTGTATCTATACTAATAAATAAAATTGGAGTGTCTGTCTGTAATTTCGAAATAACTACCTGATATTAAGGTCATATGGTTATTTGAACGATACTATAACTGAATCACACGTTTTTAAAAATTTTGTCTGTCTGTCTGTCTGTCTGTCTGTCTGTTTGAAAAGGCTAATCTTGGGAACGGCTGAACCGATTTTGACGGGATTCTCACAGACAAGTAGAGGATTGACCAGGGCGTAAAATAGGCTACTTTTTTAACCGACTTTCGAAAAGGGAGTTGTGTTTTTCTACCTATGTACACCGAAATCTCCGAGATTTCTGAACCGATTTGCGTAATTTTTTTTTTAATCGATAGAGGAACTTTGTGACATTGTTTCATAAAAAAATTGGATTCCAACTCCTCAATCCTGATGCTGCAGGGGATCTGGCCAATCCACGCGGGCGAAGCTGCGGGCATCAGCTAGTTTATCATATAACTGTTGACACATTGACCAAAAATGGTCAAACACACATTTTTGGTCAATGTGTCAACGTCATAAAGTCAACACAAAAGTGTGAACTTTATGCAATTATACCTAAACGTAATTTTTGTACTTATGTCATCATCAAATTAAAAATTTCACAAGTGTAAATTAAAAATTTATAACACCCCCGACAAGTGAAGGTTACAGTAACTAGAAAAGAGCTGATAATTTTCAAACTTCTGAACCGATTTTCTTGGACTATGGCTAAGAACACTCTCGATCAAGCCACCTTTGAAAAGAAAAAAATTAAAATAAAAGCGGTTCATACTTTCATATAAGTACTCGTATCTCTGAAATTATATCTTTAATGTATCAAAATATTATGATGATGTATCTCTCTATAAAAATTTTATCCTCTAGTAATTAAATGTTTTTTATTTTGTCAATGATGCAGTAATTTTTCTTACTTTATTTTCTTAGTGCTTCAATTTGTTAAAGAATTGGTCGTAAAACGAAGAACAAAAAACTGTTACTTCCAGGGTTACTCATAGGCGGTGAAGTAAGTATATTACAAAGTAAGTTTTAAGCTTGTTTTAAGAGTGACAGTAAAAATGGAAAATTGATGGCCATCCCAGGTGGCCTAGCCGTAGAATCTTTGGCTTTATAAGGGATATATCAATTACGGAGGCAAACAAAACAACTGATGCTACTTAACTGAGGGTAGTATATTAGAAGCATAAGATATCAAATTTAAAATAATAATGCTAAATATTTTCTTAGTTGATCATCACACATATCTTTATGATGACGACTTATTAATAAATATAATATATTCGCTTCTATGTTTTACTACAAAGTTTAAGTCATATCGGTTTAGTGGTTTTACCATGAAGTTCCATTGAAGTAAGTACTAAAGAAGTTTCCATCTTCACTTTCCAACAGGTGTGTTTGTGGTCAAGCGTGACACACTATCATGATATCGTAGATACATAATATTATAAAAACCTACCTATAATAATGTCTGATACCAGACAAAATGTCCTTTTTCCGTCCGGCTTCTCGCCGCAGTGGTAAGCTCCGTTGTCTTAATAGTGCGAGGTCCCGGGTTCGATTTCCGGAGGGGGTTTGGAATTTTATAATTTCTAAATTTCTGGTCTGGTCCGGTGGGAGGCCACTCACTTACTTATCACTTACCACCAAGTGAGATAGCATTCAAGGGCTAACTTGTATCTGAATTAAAAAAATATATGTGTAAGAAAGTTTAGTATGACTACAACCATATCTGATGCTGATGCGTAGAATTCACTAGACTCTGGGTTCATTGAAATAGGGTACATTTGTATTTAAGAAATTAACAAAAACACAAATCTCGAGGGCGAGATGACGCGTCCAAATTAATTTATTTAATTTTTAACTTTTATTTTTGTTCACATTATTGACTTCTAAGGTCATTTACCCAAAAGGTTTAAGAACCTTTACGAATTGAAATTTTGATATTATTCTTCTCAATACAGCTCTCTCGAAATACAACAAAAGGAATAAAACGCATCACGTCAACACGGACACGCTCCTTAATGAGTTCGCAACACAAAGAGTAATATTATAATATTGGTACAGTCGACTACAGATTTCTCTTTACAAGAAGTAAAACTTTTGTACTGATTTTTTTTTGGTATTAATAATTCAGGTAGATCTCCTACATAGGTACTGAAAATAAATAAAGTTACCTCCGTACGATTTTGTTAGTCACCAGATCGGGTGTAAGCTGATACTTATAATATCTTGCTTGAGATGAATTACAGCAAACTATTTTTTTCAAGTTGCGCCTATGAACTATTAGTCTAGATTCTGAAGTTTGCACAAATACAATATAATATTCGTAACATTTCTCAAAAAGTGAGCAAAGATTAAGAAAAGCAAGGGTGAAATATCGTCACTCTTTATTGTTATATTTTCGCCAATTTTGGACAAGTTTTTTACTTTACTTTGTTCTATACCGTCCCATTTTTCCCATGGAACTCTTTAACTTTCCGAGATAAAAAGTACCCAACACCTTTTTATCCATACAAAAAAAATACGCGGATCTGTTGCTCCATTGAATCAATCCAACTGACCTACAAACAATCACACATTACTATAATATTAGTAGTAAATATCAAAGTCAATATCAAAGTCAAAATCATTTATTCAAAGTAGTTAAATTGTACTCTTTTTATCTAATATGGCATTATCTATTTATATAATATGGCAATTTTGTCACAAGTTTGTCTCAGCTCTAGAATCGGCCCTCTTTTCCCCTGCCAACAGTACCCTTATGACGCCGTATCGCGATTCATTTAGCCTGCGGTTACTTAACGCTTTGGTTCACTGGCGGTGATACTCGCTGTGTATGAAACCCGTTGGCTTTTCATAATTAAAATTGGCTTTACATCTCACTGGGTGATAGCTTGAGGTGATGAGGTGGTTGGTTTAATTAAACTCTGCTGGTACTTTGGGTGGTTTATTTTTAAGCAACGTGCAGCGAAAGCAAAAATAATGTATTATCCATACTATGACTTGTAAATGCGGAAGTGTCTGTCTGTCTGCTGACTTCTCACAGCACATCCGTTTAGCCAATTCTGACGTTTGAAACAAGGATAGCTTGTAGGTATCTCGGACATAGGCTATTTTTGTCTTGGAAAATCAAAGTCATCCACATGGATTATGGATTTCGCAGGTATTTCTAGTCTACCTTACAGATAGGAAATTTTGCATGAATATTATAATATTTGTATGGATATGGATTTGGGTAAAGGATGGTTTATATAAATGTACGTTCTCAGTAGTTAGGTAAACGGAAATCATCGTGAGCAAATTTATATTTCACGAGAAATTTTTGAATAGGAATAGCTAACTGCAGCAGCGTGGTGTATCAAGCCTTGTAAGTACCTATCCCTATAAGTACTGTACTGTATAGTAAAGAAAACACTATGAATGTTTGTTTCGACTCGCAGCCCTACACTCACATAACGATTTCATCTGAACAGCCATGTATCACAGGTGTCAATTGTCGTCTATCTTATCAGCCTTCCCCTGATGAGCAAGGATAGATCTTTTATAAATCTGAAACCTATAGCTCCACTTTTTGCCTCGCCTCGGGCCCATAACGACACAATAAACGTATTTTATAAGCGCTCACACTTAACATTTATATCTCCTTATAAGTAGATCGGGATATAATAAAACTAAAGCGAAGGAACATCAAGAAAGCTATAACATCATTATCATAGCGAGTCCGCCATCTCTTTCCGATAGGTCTCACCCCTCCCTCGGCCCCGCCTACCGCGTATCGCCTGTGTCACCTGTATATCTCGAAACATTACACATATGCAAAACTTTCGCGCTCGCATCTCTCGGCACACATGCAGCCTCCACTCACACCGAGGCGGCTTCTGCAACTTGCATCGCGGCGATGTGTGCCCAGGTCGGTATAAATCTGCAAGATAAAAACCGGCCAAGTGCGAGTCAGACTCGCGCACAGAGGGTTCCGTACTCGGGTATTTTTTCTGACATTTTGCACGATAAATCTAAAATTATTATGCATGAAAATAAATAAAAATCTGTTTTAGAGTTTACAGGTAAAGCTCTTTGATACGATATCCCACTTGGTATAGTTATCTTACTTTGAAAATTGAAACACATTTTAATTTTTTCTTCTGTGATGTAACCACAAATTCACGGTTTTCGGATTTTTCCTTTACTTGTGCTATGAGAACTACCTACCTGCCAAATTTCATGATTCTAGGTCAACGGGAAATACCCTACCCTATAGGTTTCTTGATAGACACGACTGACGGACAGACGGACAGACAGGCAGACAACAAAGTGATCCTATAAGTGTTCCGTTTTTTCTATTGGAGTACGGAACCCTAAAAATTGTGCTATATTGCTTCGCAGTGTGTTCCACGGCCGTGGTTCCCTTTTTTGTCGAGATAGTAGCCTGTAGGCGTGCCTAGTGAGTTGTTTGCACCTCGCACAGTGGTCGATATTTCACAATGCGGTGTCATCGACACGGACGTCTCCACTAAAATATACGTAGGGTTTATCTCCGAGGAATGCTAACTTTTCTGTTCTATCTTTATCGGATTATTCGATAAATATGTTTGTTTCTGGGCTTTGATTTTAATTCTCGAATAAAATACCAAAAAGGAGACCTAGTTTATCTTGCTTTATGTTGTTTTGTTTTATACTTATTAAGTGTTATTCGTTTTTCCCTAGACAGTCAGTAGATATTAAGTATTATAGGTACCTATTATTATTCTTCAACAGTAGATTTAAACGTCCTAGAAAACTATGTATTTGACTGATGGTATACCTATTCCTGTACTAGTTCAAAAGTCAGTTTACAGATTTTTACTAGGTACCTGTATATTTAAATATTAAATGCTAGAAACTCAATCAAAACGATATTGCTTTAACATTTTTCATTCATCAGAGAAGCTCTACGAAAGTCAATAGAAACTGATTTTTGAACTTGATTATTCAAATATCATCAAGTAGATATTATTCGATACACATATCCCGGGTACGCACCTCTAATTTTCGGAATTATGTGCCTTGTAAGCAATTAAGTATCACTTGCTTTAACGGTAAAGAAAAGCAACGTGAGGAAACCTGCATGTCTAAGAGTTCTCCACAATGTTCTCAAAGGTGTGTGAAGTCTGCCAATCAGCACCTGGCCGAACCCTTCTCATTCTGAGAGAAGACCGTACTCAATAGTGAGCCAGCAACGGATTGATGATAATAATAATACATACATACCTATACATGCACACATACACATGTAGGTAGGCACACCTGTGCATTTTCAATAGGAACAAAATATGACATGCTAGCAACTCAATCAAAACTATTTGCTCTAACAATTTTTCGTTCATCCGCTCCATTTTGAACGGCGCGGGCGATTAACTCATGAACGATTTCAGTCACGGGGACAACTGCTATAATTATTCGCATTGTACAAACAGTTGCACTGTAATTACGCCGCTCTGATTCAGTGTATTGTTCAAATGTCGCCACGTGAAGTTTGAATGAGAAAATGTATCATATTCGCAACAAAATATGTATTATGAATTGCCTGCAATTAATTTTATCAAGAGCTATTGTATCTGTGCTAAATTACCGCTCTCTGATTGCGATTGTACGTGCATAACATGTAGGTAAAATCGACTATATTTTGTAATGCATTGTGTGTGTGTGTGTCTAAAAGTAGATTTTGCACTGACAATAATATATCATATCATATAATATATAATAATAATCATAAAGGTTGCCTGGTAGAGATTGCTCCAAGCAATAAGGCCGCCTTTGCACACAATTGTTTTTTCTGTTTTCTTCTTTCTGTGTTGTGATAATTTACATGTGTTTTTGTGTGCAATAAAGTGTTTCTATCTATCTATCTTCTATCTATCATTTCATACAAGTCAGTTGAAGAGGAATTTGTTTGGCTCATAATTTTAATTTAAAAAAAATTCAACATAATTATGTTCAAATCTGTCAAATAATTTAGTAGGTAGGTACATTTTCTGCAGTGTGAACCTTGTGGACCATGTACGGATTGGAAGACTTGGCACACCTTGGAGACCATTATGAACGCATGCAGGTTTTCTCACAATGTTTTCGACGCCATTAAAGCAAGTACCTAGTATTCAGTTGCTTAAAACGCACATAGCTCCGAAAATTTTAGAGGTGTGAAGACGAACCCTATAGGTCTCACGAAAGAAGACCGCTTCACTATCACCGCTTCTAAATGCATCTTATACATTCTAAATCCATGAGTGGAGACCGCGTTTAAGCAAGCGTAGTGTGGGACGCCCTCCAGCACGATGGACCGACGATATAAAGCGGCTGGCGGGAAGTGGCTGGATGAGGAAGGCTGAGGACCGGGTGTGGTGGCGCTCTTTAGGTAAGGCCTATGTCCAGCAGTGGACGTCCGCAGGCTGATGATGATGATGATGATGATGACGTTCTAAATACAAACAGCAAGCAACGGCGCAACTTCGATTGAATAAAGTCGTAATTTTTTATAATCTTTATTACAACCTGGCACAATACGAGTGGCCTCGGCTGGTTTATAATTAAAGTGTTATTAGCGAAATTAAAATAATCGTCATTATAATACACGAGGTGGGCGACCGAAATCCGTGGAAGGCCGCACTAATGAGAAATAAATTGTCGTCGGCAATCTACAGTAATTAGTGCAGTTCGCTCATTTGAAGCGAGCGTGACACTGGATGTGGTTTATTTAAATTTTAAGGTGCAATTCCTTTGTATGGTTCATGAGTTTTATATTTATCTATAGCTTGATGCTACGTTTGAATCCCATTGAAGTGACGTTAGACCTATAAGATGGAAGCGCGCGAAACGTAGAACCACGCTACGCTTAGGTTCTCTACGGCTAGGTATGGTTTCTTCCTATAAGAATATAGAATAGAATAGGTTTTATTAAAGTAAACTTTTACAAGAGCTTTTGAATTGCCAAAATATTTACCACTCGTTCGGAATGCCGTTCTTAGCGAGAAGAAACAACAAGAAACTCGGCGGTTGCCCTTTCAATTAATATACTTTGGTTAAGAGGGCTCTCTCCGTCACTCGTTTCCACTCGTTTCATACAATCGTAGTTCCAATTTCATTTGAATATTAAGCAACCAAAGTCCATGAAATTTTGCACATATATTCTAGAAACTAACATCTATGTCTGTGGTTTTCCAGATTTCTGTTAAAATATTCGGTTTCAAAGTTACGCGGTCTTAAAAATTTCATACAAATCTTTGAGCCCCTGTAATTTTAAAACTACATATTTTTAGAAAAATCTAAAACACCACAGACACAGATATTAGTTTCTAGAATATGTCTGCAAAATTTCATGGACTTTGGTTGCTTAACATTCAAATGAAATTGGAACTACGATTGTATGAAACGAGTGGAAACGAGTGACGGAGAGAGCCCTGTTAAATTGTACCTGTATCCGATTTAAATACAAATGAATTTCAAAACAACTGCTTTTAATTTAGCTGATTCATGGGTAGGTATTTACCTATTTACACTTTAAGAAAAACCAAGTATGTATGTATATACCCATTTTTTAATTGTGTCTATCTTTAGAAAATTATAATAATTTAGGTCTATTTTGACTGCTACATTAATTAATTATCTTTATTAGTCTATTTATACATCGTGTACGCTAATTGAATCACATAAACAACTCCTTTGGTCAAAAAAGGTAATTACTCACACAACATCTTTGACCTTTGTAAATCATTTGCGTTCCTACAAATATCACTCAGGCTTTATGCACGTTAATAACAGATGGAAACAAAGCTTAACGCGGCGGTCTCCGTTTTCGTCGATACTAAAGTTTACTAAAATGGAAATAAGTTAGGAACGCATGGATCGAAAAATTTGAAATTAATATATAATATTTTTCATTATATCCCCTTGGATTTGGTTCGATAAAAACATGATTGGACAAACTTTCCTCGATAGAAAAAAAATCAGAAGTTTGGTCTAAAACCTTAGACTTTTGGGTTTTTCTCTTTAATGACAAAGCTCTTAAAGACGTAACTTTCACCATAGGTGTAAAACAATCAAATAAATAATTCGGTCCGATCATTTCACAGTAAGTGCTATATTTCAAATTATATTCTAAATTATTTGATTTCACGCTTCCTCGCTTATTCTCTTCAAATCGCGTACAGAGCGAGTACAAAGAATTTTCGACCCTATTGTTGAGTCTTATGGGCCGTAATTACGTTATCTTGTCAGTCATACCCGTCGCCTCAGCGCGGCAGGACCTGTTTCGGGTTTCATAAGCATTTTGTTATACTGTAATTGTACAGAATGCCATAGAGTAGTAAATTCAGTACTATGTTATAAAGTATTTTTATTTAGGATTTTTCTAGATTTTAAGATAAGTTTATATTGTGCATTTATTACATTAAAAAAGTAATTATTTTAAAAAGAATGCAGTAAACAGTACATTGCAGTGTAGTGAAGCTAATATTAGGTCATTATAGACCAGGACTTATAATTTAAAAATAAAAATTAATTAATCTGAGTGCTCTATCCCGGTAGCTCAAAGATCAAAAACCAAACTTGTAAAATGCATAAGTATTAGAAGATAAGATGGAAAAAAAACTTTATTGATATCAATTTAAAGGTTTTTAGGGGAAAGTACTAATTATTATGAAAATAGGATGAGAGGAGACCGCGTATAAGCAAGCGTAGTGTAGGACGTCCTCCAGCACGAAGGACTGATGATATAAAGCGGCTGGCGCTCTTTAGGGAAGGCCCATGTCCAACAGTGGACATCCACGGGCTCATAATGATGATGATGATGATCATGATTATTATGAAAATGACATCCACTTTCAAGTCCGAGATGTTTATCCAAGATGTTATAATTTTTAGTTTCTTCACTTGCTATGCAATGATATCATTTATTAGGGTTCCGTACCTCAAAAAGAAAAGCGGAACGCTTATAGGATCAATTTGCTGTCTGTTTGTCTGTCTATCTAACTGTATGTCTGTCTATCTGTCCGCCTGTCAGTCTGTTTTGTCCGTGTGTGTTGTGTCTGTCAGGAAAACCTATAGGGTACTTCCCGTTGACCTAGAATCATGAAATTTGGCAAAAACCATGAATTTATGGGTTCATTAAAAAACAATGTGTTTCAATTTTCAAAGTAAGATAACTATACCAAGTGGGGTATCATATAAAAGGGTTTTACCTGAACATTCTAAAACTGATTTTAATTTATTTTTAAGCATAATAGTTTTTGATTTATCTTGCAAAATGTCGGAAAAATACCTGAGTACGGATACGGAAACTTGGTGCGCGAGTCTGACTCGCACTTGGCTGGTTTTTTTATGTATATACGTCACTAAGTAGTCAATAATAAGTTTGACCAAAAATTGCAGTGTCATAAATGTTTTATAGATCAAAAAAATAATCATACTATTAAATATTCCTTCAACTTAGACCTTATTGTCACAGCTTAAAAGTTGAAAATGTGCAAAACAAAATTTCATACGTACTTAATACTTTTTCTCATAAAACTAGTTCAATTTACAAGAAATGAAAGATCCTATTGTGTTTGCCTTTGTCAATACAAAGGATCTTTGTGGCTTTTGTGTTCTCACTCACGTATACTAACATTAAAATATCGATGTTAAAATATTCGTTGTAAAACTTACCTTATGCAGTTATTCTTAAAGTATACATTAAATTGTTATTAAGACGAGAGTTGCTTCGTTTTGGAATGCTAAATCAGTGTATCAATTTTTCTTGTTTTGAATCGAAAGGTAAGAACAGTAATAAAATGTAACTACTGAAATCGTTTGTTCGTAGCTTTTATAGGTTCGTGAGAAGTAGTATTGTTGTATGATAATTTGGTCAATTTACAGATCAAATTTCTCAAAATCCTGTCTTAGTGCGGGTCTACGTTATATAGAGAACCAACTGCACCTTTTCAAACTTCAAAATCCCATCAGGACCAGTCCTGGCACAATTGTTAGTTAGTGGTAGTACCTTTTCACCCCCACTTTTTTTCATATTACATCCGTTAGGTCAATTTTTTTCGTATAAAATGTAGCCTATGTTACCCGGATCTTTACGATAAATCGATTTACACCTCATTCATCAAAATCAGCCCAGTAGTTTCGGCGCTAAGGTGGAACACACAGAATCTGGATACAAACACACACACATACATATACAGACTGCTAAAATCATAACTCTTCCTTTGGGCTTTGCCGCAATGGGGTAAAAAAACAGGCTGAATTGAGAACCACCTTCTTTTTGGAAGTTGGTTAAAAATTAAAAAGGGAGCAAGCAACAGACCATTTAGACTATTTACTTTTCCAGACGTTTTAGATACTATCTCATTCAGCGTTTATGTCATCCAACTATGTAATTTGACGTCTGGCTAATGAGGTGTTCTAATCATATAGACTATTCACAATTCCAGACGTTTTGCTACTTGTGCATTCTGTTTTTATGGCGTACAGCTAAGTTGACTCTCTGCTGACTGGGTAATCTGCTTTGATGTCATCTAGCTGAATTGTCTATTGGCTTACTAGGCACTTTGCTTTCATGTCAGTCAACGTAAAATTGTCTTTAGCGAAAAGGTAATGACCTCTTTTTCTGGATGCCTAATGATAGGCATCCAGAAAAAGAGCTCAGCTTCTGAATTAGAGAACATAATTACTACAAATTTAAAATTTGAATCAATGGCCCGAATCTGAATATAACAAAAAAGCTATAAAATATTTTAATCTCTGTCTTGACTTTGTTCAGTATCATATAAAAACATTTCTCCAGCGCTTTGACTTTGAACCTTAACGTAAACAGTTAAGTTAGCGTATTGAATGTGTACATACCTACTTATGCTCTTTTGGAATATTTCACCTAATTAGTTAACTTTTATGGCTATTAGCTCCGAGCGGGCCGGTTTGACTGTAACCATATTGAATAAACAAAAACAAGGATTATAAACAAAACAGCTTTTTATACAACACGAAATATATTATAATGTTATCCTGTTATGGCTGCAGGTGCATATAATCTCTTTCAGGTGTTTTTGCACGCCTAGCGCGTGTGATATTTTTTTACTGTAAATGTTTTGATAATATGAAAAAATAGGATTTTACGATCTCGGTAATTAGTGAAATGCAATAAATAGTTACTTGTGTAATGTCCGTGCTAACTATATTTTCATTGAATTTCAGTTGAGTGTAATTTCTATAATCTCAGCATCTATAATAGCAATAAGATATAGAAAATATAAGATTTACCTATAAATGTAAGTAATTAGGAATGACAGTATTATCATTATCAATAAGTGAAAATTTCAGAAACTTGGACTTGTCCATGCTATAATCTTTTATCCATGTGAAGTATCTTCTTTCAAGGCCAAATGTAATGGTCACCACAGTAATGACCAAAACTGGCAGATAGGGGTTTATAATGAGAACGTTAACGTAAAATAGACCTTAACCGCCTTGTTTTATAGCTCAAATTAATCCATTCATGTATAGCCAGTCAGACAGAACCAGAAATTAAAATCGGTGTAATTGAATTTAGGACCTTAAGTGAAGGTTATTTAGGCCCATTTTAATTTAATGTTACTGTGTGTGTGTGATCTCATTCTATGAAAGTTGGTGAAATGTTAAATCTCCTACTATAATAAGCATACAGGTTGAAAAAGACACCTATTAGCATGATTGTAAATAGATCTCATTCATTATTTCTCGTTGTTTACTAACTAATGATAGTAACTTGGCAACAGTGTGGATTAAAATCCATACTTTACTAATATTATAAATGCGAAAGTGTGTCTGTCTGCTACGTTTTCACGGCCCAACCACTGAACCGATTTTAATGAAATTTGGTACAGACTTGGGACACATCCCGAAAAAGGACATAGGCTACTTTTTATCCCGGAAAAATGAAGAGTTCCTACGGGATTCAAAAAAACCGAAATCAACGCAGGCGAAGCCGCAGGGATCCTCTAGTAGTATATAAAACAATATTTAACTTGTACAAATATTTTTTATAGATACGCAATGTTATATATTACAATAAAGTAACCCAGCGAAGTCGAATGTAATCGATTCTGATGATACCTACAGATTAATTTTTTTAAATAAATTTTTAATTATTTCATAATAAATATTTTTTATCACTATAACTTTGAATTTTAAACTTATACATAACTTGACTTTTTACTCCATCGTAAACACTGAAGTGGGGTGACGTAATGATTAAATGCAGGAGCGATGTGAAAATAATAATCTACACTGTGGCGATGCGCAACCGGTTCAGGGGCGGCTAAGAGAGATGCCGATACAATGTGTATCGCCATCTCTAGATTTGAAATTATACCTGGAATATACCGTCCCCTTAAACGCCACAGTTATTAAAATGTTTAATTATAGGAACGGTGCGGACGTAATCGTTGTGTGCGCTACAGTTTTATCTAAAACATAGTCATTACAATAAAATTACATGTAAAGTTACGTGCACATTGAAAAATTAAGGGTATTTCATTTCATTTATTTGTTTGCTTTCATTCAAATGTACACACACGCATTTGACGTGGATGTGAATAACATAAACATGAGGCCCTGTGAGGGCATTGCAAATACAAAATTGTTGTACTTACAATAAGATAATAATTAACAATTAGTGTAAATTAAAAATTTTCAACACCCCCGACAAGTGAAGGTTACAAGTAACTAGAAAAGAGCTGATAACTTTCAAACGGCTGAACCGATTTTCTTGGACTATTCCGCGCCTACGATCCTAAGTATCTGAGTTTTCCAAAACATCATTTTTAAATAAATAATTATGTATATCTAGGCAACGTCCATCTTGACAGCTTGACATTTGTCAATTGACACTTGAATATTATGAACCTAAGGGTTATCTATCCTTCTTTTCTACAAGAAAACTAGAAAAGAGCTGATAACTTTTAAACGGCTGAACCAATTTTTTTGGATTATAGCTAAGAACACTCTCGATCAAGCTACCTTTCAAACAAAAAAAAGTAAATTAAAATCGGTTTATTCGTTTAGGCGCTACGATGCCACAGACAGATACACAGATACACAGACACACAGATACACACGTCAAACTTATAACACCCCTCTTTTTGGGTCGGGGGTTAAAAATACAATAAGATACTAATTAAAACTCCTTACTTCAAAACTTATCTTTAGGTGTACCTAATAGAACAATATATCATTATGATTTTTTTAACCATTCTGGCAGTCCCAGCATAACAGTACTACGACACATTTCTCACGCGGTTGGTGCTTGGGCTGCAGATGTGAACACTAATCTTGCAAGGAAGAAGCCCTGGTTTTACGGCACCTGAAAATTATTGGTTTAAGAATAAATATTATATTCTGTAAGTTAGCTAAGGGAACTTTCATGCTAGAGCTTAAATTTCACTTATTCTTTGAACTGAAATGGATATTCGAAAACAAAACTCACACACATAAAATGCTAAACTGAAAATCTGATCTGCATTCTCTGTCAGATTTGTATGTTTTTAGGCATTTATCATAAAGAGGGTATAAAGTTTATTCTGCAAGCACCCTAAAGTATAATCGTTACTGAGAAGTAACACAAAAGTGTACAACGATTACAACCGTAATTATTAACTGCCGAAAATATTAAACGGTGCATTGTGAAGGTCGATTTTGACTGCTATATTAATTTTTTGGGGTATTCTTTTGTTGTTTATATTTTAAACACTCTATCTCGTATTTATTAGTAGATATAGACTACAGGCCCATGTTTAAAAATGGGTGGGTCATATGAACCACCAGGTGACGTATACAGGACGATATAAGAGCATAAAATAATAAGTTTCAGCACTATGCCGTCACTTGTAAGCTGTCCAACAGAGTGCTGGTGAGAATTGAAAAGTGCAGGTAGAGTGAGTACATTTTGGTCATATATTTTTGTACGGCATTTTTACCATCGATAGATCCATGACAAAATAATAAGAAAGCGCGCAGTGCCGTAAAAAAATGGTGCGCCACAAAGTCAGTAAATGTTTTGATTTTCTGACAATTTCCGGGGTAAATTTGGTCATTTAATTCTGTACGGCACTAGTTTCATACTGTTTCAATACAGCCTCTAATCCATTATTCCGCAACGCCGTACAAAAATCATGCGACAAGGGGAAAAAATTGAGGGTAGCAACCCCCTCTCTTTCCGTGGTCCGGGGGGTGATTTGAAACAACATAAAATTAATTTATTTTGAAAGTGTTTTATGCATAGATAATATTTTTTTACATGCCGTACATTTTCGTTGGTCCAAAGGTTTGTAGGGGATGTGGATATTATATACACACCCGTTCACTTCAGTTAGACGGCATAGTGATTTTATCATATTATCAATTGTTCTCTTCAAAAATATGTTAATGCCGTACAGTATCAGATGGCCATAAAGTACTACCCTTAAAATGGTAGCGTCATTTTCATCAGCCTAAAAGATATGGTCTGCATTAAAATGTACGGCATAATTTTTTCCTAATTTATTTATCTTAATACTATTTAAAACAAGAGAAAAGCGTAGAAAATTGCTATATTTTATTAATCTATGAATATTTAAACTTTTGCAATAATTTGAAAAATTTCAGTTTTTGTATTTATCTATAATTTTTTTTAGAACAGTTTCTTTTGAACGGCAATACTATATAACAATAGTATTTTACACTATTATGTTAAAAAAAAAGTTGACGTACAGAGTCAAATGATTTTACAGCTTTAAAAATTAAGTATACCATGAAATTAAGATAATTATTGATACACATTCAAATGAACACTAATTTTTTTACGGCATTATTTTTAATAGTACTTTTGAGTGCTAGATAATGTTTTGGAACCAAAGCCGTACTTTCTCAAATCACCCCCCGGACCACGGAAAGAGAGGGGGTTGCTACCCTCAATTTTTTCCCCTTGTCGCATGATTTTTGTACGGCGTTGCGAAATAATGGATTAGAGGCTGTATTGAAACAGTATGAAACTAGTGCCGTACAGAATTAAATGACCAAATTTACCCCGGAAATTGTCAGAAAATCAAAACATTTACTGACTTTGTGGCGCACCATTTTTTTACGGCACTGCGCGCTTTCTTATTATTTTGTCATGGATCTATCGATGGTAAAAATGCCGTACAAAAATATATGACCAAAATGTACTCACTCTACCTGCACTTTTCAATTCTCACCAGCACTCTGTTGGACAGCTTACAAGTGACGGCATAGTGCTGAAACTTATTATTTTATGCTCTTATATCGTCCTGTATACGTCACCTGGTGGTTCATATGACCCACCCATTTTTAAACATGGGCCTGTAGTCTAATACGAAAGGAATTTAAAGTTACATTTTAAAGTCAAATCAATTATTCAAAATACGTAACATTTTACTCTTTTTAACCCCCGACCCAAAAAAAGGGGTGTTATAAGTTTGACGTGTGTATCTGTGTATCTGCCTGTGGCATCGTAGCTCCGAAACAAATTAACCGATTTTAATTTAGTTTTTTTGTTTAAAAAGTGGCTTGATCGAGAGTGTTCTTAGCTATAATCTAAAAAAATAGGTTCAGCCGTTTGAACGAAAGTTTGAAAGCTGTTACTATCAGCTCTTTTCTAGTTTTCTTATAGAGGTTTTTGTGACGGGGTTTTTTTTTAAATTTTGAGTTAATGATGGTCAGTAATAGATTTGTGATAATCAATTAAAACGTAGCTTTCGATAAGAGAGGCAAACTTGCGCCGCTTGCCGTCTTCAACCTTTTCTGCTGCAGTTCCACGTCTTGATGTTGTCTCCCTGATATCACATGGGGTCAATGTGTTAACGCACGTTGCGCCCCACATTAGCGCCAATCCCCGTTCCCAGGAAACCAGATGAAATAATCATTATTCCTGAACAATCAGCTTAAACCTTATACATCAGAACTAACCAATCAAAAGCCATCCACTTCATTATCCTCCCAATAAATAACCTAAAGGACTCTTACCCTAATCACAAGCGCCTTAAAAATGACATCCCAATCCTCACAAAGGACGTCGCTAAACGTACGCACGCGGAGATTACACCGATCCTTTGTACTAGGGCCTTATCTCACGTACGGGGAATCTTGCTAACGACGTCCACTCATCTCCAAACGACACAATGGCCGGACGAATTGAAACTGGAGAGACAAAGGCGGGAGGGAATCGACGGTCAAACGGCTAGTGGAAATCTGCCCTAATCGTGCAGTGTTGAGTGGAGACTAGTATTTGTAAAAATAAATTGAACTTTTTTCAGTATTAGTGTAATTTAATAAGTGTATTGCTTATTTTGTAAAAAACACGATAAATTCAAATCATTTTTTCAAATTGGGTTGGTACCTAATTGTATACTTTTTGACTGTCATTTGTGAAAGTAAGATAATGATATAACGGTCATAATAACATAATTACATAAACTTAAAACTTAAGCTACGAGGGTTCCACACGCGCCCTGGTCTGAGAAGAAGCCCACACCTAACTATACATAAATAATAACTTATATAAGGTATTTGAATCCTAATACGTTATTAAGGTATTCTGTAATCATACACATCTTGGGCTGTATGTTTTGTTTTTGCCTAAATAAATATATAATCATCATGATATAAGTACAAGTAGGTACAGAGTTATTAAAAAAAATTGATTTTTTTACAAAAAATTCATAGCCAGCCAAATTCATGTTACTCGGGATTATGTAACATCGGGATATGCTGAGATTCCTTAATAAGAACGGTTTAAGAAGTAGTAATACAACAGCCCAACATAATCGGATACATTCTGTAATTGTGTCTAAATGACAATATTAGTTCTCGGATAAGTTCCATCGAGACATTCATCGATGTCGGAGACATTCATTAGACACATACGCACACCAGCGTCACCTCACTATGATAAATATTGCCTATGACTGAGACAATGTACACGAAAATATAACACAATGGAAGTGACATCACACTAATATTATAAAGGCGAAAGTTTGTGTGTATGTGTGTGTGTGTGTGTGTTTGTTACTCCTTCACGCAAAAAATACTGGACGGATTTGGCTGAAATATTGAATGGAGATCTATCTCCATTCCAAATCTATAATATCCTGGATTAGCACATAGGCTACTTTTTATCCCAGAAAATCAAAGAGAGATTTCGAAAAACCTAAATCCACGCGGGCGAAGTCGCGAGCATCGGCTAGTAATATTATACAAGGTGTAACCTGAACGCTAGCAAAAAAGGGTTATTAACTAAACCTAAACACAATCCAATGCCAAAAACCATTTGCCTTATCTTGTAGTTTTAGTAACTTAGTATTTTTTAAACCCGCAATGTATGGCGTATGAAATTCGAGTCCTCAGGCCCTACCTACGACTGCATTGACTCCGAGTGGCCTACTTACCAACGTTCGTAGAACTCTAGTGTTAGTCAGATGTTTTATTTGCAATATATTGTGAACCTTCACAGGATTTATATTTTCGGGGTTTTTTCTAATATCTTATCAGTAATCATCAGTATCCTATAGGTTTCTTGACAGACACGACGGACAGACGGACAGACAGACAGACAACAAAGTGATCATATAAGGGTTACGTTTTTCCTTTTGAGGTACGGAACCCTAAGAAAATGTAGTCACGGGCACATCTAGTTGAATGCTAAATCCAAAAATGCTCTACATAATTTCATCACCTTGGTGTTTCCAGTAAAGAGCGTCTTGGCGTCATCTTCGTACGTCATACTTCAAGGGCGTAATCAAGCAATATTCTTCTTAATCAGCCCCACCCACGGGGGTCGATCCACCAACAAAGGAATTGATTAAGTAACTATGCCACGATATTACCCCGTATTATTCCAATAATAAAGAGGGCTCGGTTAGTACTTAATGAGAAAACTCGATTAGAATTGGTATCTTGTAATTGATGAAAAGTTGATTACGCAGTCTTAGTATCTTGTTTGGCGCCATCGGTTGACGTCACTTGTGTTGTTTATTCCGTGATAATAAGAAAATATCTAAGAATCAATTTTAGTTTAGCCCATAGTCCACGGCGCTGGTTTAGAGCGAATTGGTGGCCTACTGCACGCCTTTGATAATATTATAGAAAGCTCTCGGATATGCAGATTTCCTTACGAATTTATCCTTGCTTGAATTAAAATTGCAATTCCGAAAAGTTAAAGTGCGTGTCCGAGATCGAACCTTCGTCGAGGCCGACGTCCTACCTCTACCGCACTTTTAAGTTATACCTTAACATTTTAAATTAAACCTTAACAATAACATTAATTACAAAAGAAAGACTTCAAGTAACCTATCTTATGTACACAGTCAAAATTCGATTAAAACTTTACTGTCGCAATGGTAAGCACCTGGTCCCAACAACGCCTCATAAAGCGAAGCAACTTCGCTAATTAGGTTCGGATACCAAGTTTGCAGGCGTTAAGGCACTTAGCACATCGCACTGCTATAGAGCACCTATTAACGATAATATGGGGTTAAAACTTGTACTGCAACTGACTGGAGAAGTGCAATAAGGTACTGGGGTAGTATTCTCATTGCCTAAATCGACTCCCTTTACTGGGTGAACAGACGACATCAATCGAGTCGCTGAGTGCCGCTGGTTATAGGCAGCGCAAGAGCGTGGCATGTGGAAGTCCTAACAAGAGACCTGTGTTAAGCAGTGGCCTCTTAACTGGCCGATTATGATGATGATGATGATGATAAAATAAAGAAAATTTTGATATTTAACACAAAAACTTCAGACGAGGTTAAAATTGGTGTTAAACACGTGCGTTGTATAAAGGCGAAAAGTTTTTGTGGTAAGGGTTAAGGGTGCCTGTTAACTGTAGCGGAGTGTGAGACGAGTGGAATCACGTGTGTTTGGACCAATCACTTTATTGAGAGATGATGTGATAAAATTATCAATATGTTAGCTAAACACAACTCAACACCGTTTTAAGTTTGTAGACAAGCACCCTTATTGCTTACTTAGTGGCCACTGGTACCAGATATTAGAGCTTTTGGTCAAAAATAACGAAACATCACTGTTTTTTTAGGATTTACAGAATTGCAAATCTTGGTACCTAGTAATTTATGACAACAATGCATCGTTGTATAAACATATTGCACCACAAGGGTTCCTTTTTTACCATTTTGGTACGATCCCTAAAAATAAAATACCTTGGTGGTACCAATAATAGCAAGATTAATAAATACACCTAATAGCGCGTTTAACTTTCAGTATCGCAATGAACACCTGCTCCCAATAATATGATCCTTTCCTATGATTGATGAATTATGAGTTTAGACCTATTCTTAGTGACTAATAATGTCAAAGAAGTTTGGCAGACTACTTATCCCTAAAAACACTTTACTTATATATAATATTTCAGTTGATAATATTACTTACTATAAAATCATATTTAACACTAAATTATTTTTTTCACTATTCATAAATAGCTTAAAAACGTATTTAGGTATGTCGATTTATTTTAAAACTTATAATTTTTTTCGCAATTTTATCGCACTTAAATGTGCAAAGGGTCTAAGAGATCGCGCTAAGTAGCCTAACTTGAAGTTATCTAAATGAGAGCATCTTTCGTTACATAAGCTAACTTAATTAAGAACTAGCAGATGAGAGTGGGCGCCGACGGGCGGCGAGGGATGCTGTGTGGTAAGTGTATGGATTAAAACTTGAAATAATATTTTAATTAAAGCAAAATTGTTAAAAAGTCCCACGAGGCTCATAACAAAAAAAAACTGTACCTACAAATTATTCTTAATTAATAAACTAAATAATTAAATATAAAACCATAAATTATCTGCAATGATTATGTCATGGTGAGGTATTTACATATAAGTTTTAAGAAAAGTGAGATACTGGTTAAAATAATATTTTTACTACTTAACAATAATACAAATTCAATATTAAAGATTAATAAGTGTACATAATAAAATAAGTGACAAAGAAAATTGTTACAGTGTTCTGTCTATTAGCCTTTTGAAATATTATAATGTATATTACAATTTATTGATTTATAATACACAAGTGTAAATTAAAAATTTATAACACCCACGACAAGTGAAGGTTACAGTAGAAAAGAGCTGATAACTTTCAAACGGCTGAACCGATTTTCTTGGATTATAGCTAAGAACACCCTCGATCAAGCCACCTTTCAAACAAAAAAAAACTTAATTAAAATCGGTTCATTAGTTTAGGAGCTACGATGCCACAGACAGATACACAGATACACACGTCAAACTTATAACACCCCTCTTTTTGGGTCGGGGGTTAAAAAGTGGTTAGTTTGCAGTAACTGCTCCATACCCTTATGCTACAAGAGGACTCCTAAACTAAGTGCTAAAACTTATGTGTGAGTAAGCGTTGTACTCGGGAAAAATAACTTTCGCAAGTGTGCGTATAATATGTGTGCAATGGATTAGTCTTATAATAAAAGTTTTTGTAACAGATGTCAGATATTAAACACTGCTTCGTATTAATGGGTGCGAGTGGAGGAAAATATATAAAAAGTTGTTAGATTAGTCCGCGCGCCGTAATTTGTTTTTCTTGGTTAATGTGTCTTATTCAAGTTGTTTGTGTGTAGCAGATCTATAAACGGGGAAATCGACGGTGGTTTATGTTGGCATCAATTTATTTTAATACTTTATAGCTGAAGTTGTTACTTAGTAGTTTTACGGTTGGTCAATAGTTCAATTCGTCTTCGCTTCGGACTAGATTAAAGAAATGCCAAACTTTGGTGGTATTTATGAGCTTGATAGTTTTATATACAACGACTCTATGTACTTATACACAACTTTTCCATAAATGTAGTATTATAAAAAGTGAACTAAGAGCCAGTCTCAGAAATTCGTTATTTAAAAAAAACTGAAGTTTGAATAATAATGTATTTTTATAAAGAAATATGCTCAAGATTCGAATCTGTGGTTCGTTGCCTTAACCACTGAGCCATCACGGCCTTTAGATAGATAGTATAATAAACAGTCAACGTAAGCTACGCCGTAGCCCGTAGCACGTAGATAAACATTCAATGAGGTGATCCGTACAATCTGCCGCCCTATCGGTTAATTACTTATGTAAACCGCCCGCCCTTGCCGTCTGTGGACACTAAGTTATTTGGCAACAAACATTCATGAGATGTTTGTGGCTGTATTAGTGGAAGTTACATGCTGTTTATAAATCGGGATATTGAGTCATTAATAATATTATTTGTTTCCTGTGTTTACTAAAAATAGATAGATATATGAGGTTGCCTGATGTTGGTTAAAAAAGTAAACCTGAGAAGAGTTAAGTCATATTCATACCAAGTTATTGGTAAAAGCTCTAGTTTTGAGGACATTATGAAGAAAGTTATGAAGTGTAAAATAGTTATGAAAAAAAAAAGTAAATTGAAGTGAAAGTTATTTTTAAAATTGAAATTAAAACTGACATAATATATGCCCACGGGATCAAACTCCGGATCCCGGAATATGAAGCCGAAATCTTTACGGAGCATAATAACTAAAACACAGCAAACTCGTTTGAGGAAACTAATTACGAAACTGCCGAATTACACCGTTTTGTGCAATTGCACGAAATATAAAGAATCAAAACTGCTTTGAAGTTTATTGTGGGCTCTTCTCAGACATGGGCGCGTTTGGAACCCTCGTAGCTTTAGTTTTAAGTAATTAATTATCACCACTATATCATTTCACAAATCTACCAATCCTGACCATCGATCAAAAGGAGTACAATAGTACCTACTTTGAATAAATGATTTGAGTTTTGAGGTTTTTGTATAATATCATACCTGTCGAAACTTTAATTGTACCGTATTGATCAAGATCATGAACTTTGGACTCAGTTCTAGTATTTTGATCAGAAGTGAAACTACACCGTTTTATTCACCAGCTCCTCAATTTACAAACAAGATTTATAAAAAAACCCTTGATTAGGTCATTATTTGCAAGCGTCGGTCGTGGAAAGTTCCTCTGTTTCCCACCACAACTCGTTAAGCCGCGAGACAGATGTTAAAGGGTGACGCGAGAATTACACCAAACCCTATCATTTTTACACTATTATGTCACAAAGAACATCATTTCAAGAGCCTAATTATACAGTACCAATTACTCTTATAAGTATGTGTTTGGAACGGCTGTTCTTATAATTTTAGTAAAAAAAAAATTACATGAACGTGTCGTTGACAATTTGTATTATTTCCTTCTAGAATACACGACCGCAATATGACTTCAGAGTACATACTTCTACGGTCTTGCGCCGCTAAATCCAGCGGCTTGTGTTGTGTTTCAGTCCGGCTAGTGCGGGATCTTCCGACGCTGTGCTTTCCAGTACGAGGTTACCATTTCAGCACCTTCGGACCCCATCGTCTTTCAGTTTTTTGAATTAAGTACCCTGCCTATTGCCTCTTCCAGCCTCGCAACCCGCTATGACATAGGTCATAGACGTATGTTTTAGTAAAAAAAACCGGCCAAGTGTAGTCAGACTCGCGCACTGAGGGTTCCGTACTCGGGTATTTTTTCCGACATTTTGCACAATAAATCAATCAATCAATAAAATTGAAACGCACTTTAATTTTTTTTATGATGTAACCACAAAGTCACGGTTTTCGGATTTATTCTTTTAGTTGTGCTATAAGACCAAACTACCTGCCAAATTTCATGATTCTAGGTCAACGGGAAGTACCCTATAGGATAGACACGACGGACGGTCGAACGGACAGACAGACAACTAAGTGACCCTTTAAGGGTTCCGTTTTTCCTTTTGAGGTACGGAAACCTAAAGTAAACTCTATGAAATATTTTCATACCTATAGAAAAACATTGCTCGCCGTGTGAACCAACACGTGCTAGGCGTGAACAAAGAGAGTAACGTGTCAATTATATCTACTTGCCTTTTTTCCTCCGTAACGAAGCGTAATGCAATTATTCGTAATAACAGGATGAATGTGACAGTACAAGCGACCGAACGGTGTAAAGTCCGCCGATAATACAAACTTTGTTCACATGACAATAAGAGCCTCCGATCCATCGAAGGAAACGATGCCCGGTATACAAGTCCGTCGTACAGTAATCACTCAGACAATTAAAATGTCATTACCTCACCAGTTTTTACACCTAACCGAGCTCCTTTAATTATGTCGGAATAAAAACCGAGTAAAAAGACTTTGGAATTAATGTGGCCTTGGAGTAAGTTGAAAAAATCACGCTCCCAAATAAGCCTGCGTGACCAGCACTTATTTCGATCTGAGACTGACTTCGGGTTATCATTTAAAACTGAGGCCGCTTATTATTCTTTGACAGATTTGGCAGAACACCCGTTTTTACAAGAAGCCATTTCAAAACTTATACAATCTATTAGGATACTTTGGGCACTCCAAGTCCATCGTGAGTGCATGCCGTTCCTTTCAACATTTACTCAAGATGAAATGGAAGATGTTTTAAGAACGCGAATCAACGTTTGGTATTACGTTATTATTTGGAAAACGACATAATATTCTTAGACTTACCTGACACATTTGAAACTATTAATTAAAGTTTGCCAATTTTGTTGTTTTATAAATGGTTTCTTTACGCACGAAGTCGTTTTAAAATTTGGCCTAAGGTAGAAATATTTCAAGGGACATAACTTTCAAAATGAATGTGTTTTTACTATATTTATTACTGTCAGCCATACCTAAAATATAATGAAGACATAAATCTGGCTTACTTTTAGCGCTAGAATAATTAATAATAATAAATTGGAAAAAATTGTAGAGTATGGGGAAGCGTTAATGAAAATGAATCGGAAAAAGGGCAAATATATTTTGTCATGCAATTTTTTTATTACATACTTAGACATACTTATTAATAATAATTGTAGATACCAATATGCGAAAGAATATTACTATGACATAATTGTTCGGAAACACTACTATACTAACACATCCTTTTTGGTTTCGGATTAACTTTTAAACAAGAAACATGCGAAATCACAAACCTATGTTATAACGAGTATCACGCCATACTTCCTTCGTGACCTTCAACTTGAAATCAACGGTAGGTCTGAATCATTAAATAGTAAGTTAAAGATAATAATCGGTTCTTAGAATAGATTAACGTGTTTCAATATGAATCTTTTTTGCCCTTACTCCATCGATTAAATGTGAATCAATTAAGTCCGACCTAGCAGTGACAGCTTATCAAGAATAGATAGGGGTTTACTTACTGACCTACGTCAAATAAGTAGTTTGTACCATTTAAATTCATTAACCATTAAAAATATACTAAATGTACCAATTTCAACAGAAAATGAAACAAAATGAAAAATTTAAAATACGATTCTCTTGCCATATACAATTTTAATAAAAAACTGTAACCAATGTCACTTGGGATTCTAACGATTGTACATAGCTACATCAAAATCTGGTCAGGCATTTAAAAGTTATGGTAGAATAAGAAACACATAAGTACATACATACATGAATCCTGAAAACATTACACTCCTATTTTTAGGCAGTCGTGTAAAAAAGAACTTGTTCAAAATATAACGGAGCAATGCTAAACTGTGTAATGGAAAAAGTTAATTAACTGTTATATCAAACACCTAATATTATTAGGAAACGGCTATGTATCAAAAAAAAAATATTGACAAACAAAAAACAAGAGAACGGTACACTTCGTCTGTATTGTCAGCAAAAAAGAAATTTAATCATGAGAAACAATAATAACGTCTCAGAAATTAGTCTGGTGTAACTACGGGAGCCACGCAACTTAAGTTCGGTTGTTACTTTTTGAATACCCTTACACTAACCGTACATCACGAAATGAATCTTATTTTCGCACGTATAGAGTATAAATTCGAGTGGCAAGCGATGATGATTTCACTATTGTTAAGGCTGTATGACTATCAATTATGTCCATAGTGCATGAGAGAGTAGTTTGAGATTGAACAGTAGCTTTCGTTCGGTCACTCCGATTGAAAATTAAAGAACTGATATAATTTGAGATCGAGTAGTGATGTGAAAGCGTGAATTGTAACGTCAAAACAAATTTGTAATTGATTTTTTAATAGATTGTCTAGATCATGAATCAGCACTATTAAAATATTTGTATAGAGAAGTATGTTTTTTTGTTGTTATCATTTGTTATTCTTCTAGATGAACTGCCATTTGATGTTGGTAAATTTAACTCGTTATTTTGCTTGTTATTGAGACACGCTTTGAGTCGACTTGTTTTGTGAATGAAATATGATAGTTTTGTAATGTAAGCTGATGGTTATTTAACAACGTAGATCTTGTAAATAGAAACATAATATGAAGCACTATGTAATAATAGGTTTGGATTGCTTAGCACATTTTTTTATTTTAAAGATAAAACTAAAATGTTTCATCATTTTCGAACTAACTGTTATCGATTAGAAGGCCGTAAATGACGACTCATTGTAAAACATAATTATATACCCATTAGGGCCGGCGCACATACGGCGCAGCGTAGAGCATGCCCGCGAAGTTTTCTAATCGCGTGACGAATTACGCGTATTTTTACTAAAGAATGCGCGAGCACGCGCGGGACTGCGCGCGAATGCGAGAGTATCCGCATGGATTTTGGATATTATTTAAATGAGGACAATGTAGATTATATTTTGACTGTGGAAATGCTCTGCGCTGCGCTCCGCCATATTATGTGCCCCGGCCCTTATGCTAAAGAAAGCACCTTTTATAAGTATTGTAACTGTTCATCATTATTTTGAAGAGTACATAAACTATCGTAAAGAAAAACAATGCACCACTTTATATTTAAATTATTCTGCCTAAATTGAAAAAATACCATATTATTCTAAAACATTATCTCATATACTGTATTTTCGCAAATAGCACTAGGTGACTAGATCTATATTAACTAGTTGCCTAATGCCTATATTATCTTCATGCCTCATTTTTTCTCATTTTTATGTAGCTCATAGTCATATTGCTGCTTATGTAGCTTAGTTGTAGACCCATTTCTTACTATGTTTTTAATTTCAGTAAAAATGCTTGATTTGTACCAGATATTAACTAACTTCTTAAAGAAACGTTTAAATTCGATAGTAAACTACTCGTAATGCGTCCGAAACAAGAATGGAAAAGCGTATTGTCTGCTATCTGTGAAGTCTCACTTGACAATTACTTAGGTAATTACTTAGGTTAATTACTTAGGTGGTAGTATCTTACTAAAAAACTCATTTTTGACAAAATTACTGTTAATAGGTACATTTCATTCTGCAAGGGTTAATCTATGTTAAAAATATATTGAATCAAATTATATTTCTTGACAATTTAAGTGTTTTGTTAAGTTGTTAATTAAATTATTCGTACGATAATCTACAATTTGAATATAGCCACATCACTATGGCTGACATTAACACGTCACTCGCGGAGATGATAATGGCCGCCGTGCCCCAGTTAATTGCTTTAATAACTTCCTGTGTCAAAATAACAAAGAGCCGTGCGGTAATAATGAACGCCGGTAGCTTGACTGACTCTTCAACTATAACTATGTAATGTTATAAAATAAGTAGAAAGTTTTGTTTTGATGCCAACTGATGCATAAGGTTTACAAAGAGTTTTAATATTGCGTCTATAACCGTACCCGTACTTACAACTATTAATATTTTAGCACAATTAGGTAGTATACCTTTGAAAGGCTATGTTACCTTTATTTTTAACCCCCGACCCAAAAAGACGGGTGTTATAAGTTTGACGTGTGTATCTGTGTATCTGTCTGTGGCATCGTGGCTTCTAAACTAATGAATCGATTTTAATTTAGTTTTTTTTGTTTGAAATGTCCCATGATCGAGAGTGTTCTTAGCTATAATCAAAAAAAATCGGTTCAGTCGTTCCAAGAAAATTGGTCAGCCGTTTGAAAGTTATCAGCTCTTTTCTAGTTACTGTAACCTTCACTTGTCGGGGGTGTTATAAATTTTTAATTTATACTTATTACTTGTGTTTCTTAAGTTTCCTTAAGTAGATACACTTGTTGAAATTTCCTTCAAAATGAAATTGAAGTGGTTGTAAAAAATGTCCATCACACTAATATTATAAAGGCGAAAGTTTGTATGTGTGTGTGTGTGTGTGTGTGTGTGTGTATGTTTGTTACTCCTTCACGCAAAAACCACTGAACGGATTTGGCTGAAATTCAGAATGTAGATAGATAATATCCTGGATTAGCACATAAGCTACTTTTTATCCCGGAAAATCAAGAAGTTCCCATGGGATTTCGAAAAACCTAAATCCACGCGGACGAAGTCGCAGGCGTCAGCTAGTATTGTATATTGCATCATCATCATCAAACCATCGCCGACTCACTAACGAGCACGGGTCTCCTCTTAAAATGTAAATGGTTTGGCTGTGATTATGTCTCCACCACGCTGGCCAAGTGCGGATTGGCAGAATACCTTACCTCGGGTCTCCTCTTAAAATGTAAATGGTTTGGCTGTGATTATGTCTCCACCACGCTGGCCAAGTGCGGATTGGCAGAATACCTTACCTTCGGAAACACTATGGAAATTCTCAGCCATGCATGTTTACCTTCATCGTTAAGCAAGTAATACTTAGTTGCTTACAAGTGTAAATTAAAAATGTATAACACCCCCGACAAGTGAAGGTTACAGTAACTAGAAGAGAGCTGATAACTTTCAAACGGCTGAACTGATTTTCTTGGATTATAGCTAAGAACACTCTCGATCAAACCACCTTTCAAACAAAAATAAAACTAAATTAAAATCGGTTCATTAGTTTAGGAGCTACGATGCCACAGACAGATACACAGATACACACGTCAAACTTATAACACCCCTCTTTTTGGGTCGGGGGTTAAAAACGCAGACAATCAGAAAAGTTAGAGGCGCATGTCCGGGATCGAACCCCAGACCCGATGACTAGAAAGTTGACGTCTTAACCACTAGGCTATACCCGCTTTTCGTTTTGAAACGTTTACTATGTCGTATAGTAAACGTTCAGAACGTACTTAAAACTTTACCAGATATTGTTATATACCTTAATTAAGATGGATCCCCCCTAGTCTGACTTTTACATGCTGACTTTTCGGCTTTATAAGCTTCCAGAAAAGTTTATGTTTAAAACTGCATGCCCTAGTAATAAATAATTCTAGGCTTCAATAGGTAATAAAAACCTATCGAAATTTCTAAGTATTTTATAACCTGTAATACACAAATCATGCGTTTGCGTGTTTTCTACATTTTATTAAATTAGGATGATTATATTTGATTAAAATCACTGTTAACTTTTTTTGGGTAACTGTGCCAAAATGGTTCACACAAGAATTAACACAAAAATCCATTCAATAGAAAATTTGTGTGAATGGTATTTGAAGTCAAACGAGCGATTATTATTGTATTATGGCGTTTTCACACCATCCGATCCGATATCAATATCTGACGACTCATCGTATAGCGACTGGAATTCATACCTGCCATAATTATTATTTATAACTAAGCTAGTGTATCAACTTCAATAATCCATAAAGCCAGAACAAATAATGAGTCTTAACCTTTCCGCTTTTGCATAGGTAGGTACTTATATTATCAGATTTATTTATATCGAGTTCGGGTTGATTTGATACATAAATATTTATTTTCAGATTAAGCATCAGGTCAAGTAGCCTCAACTTAAAGATAAACTTAAAGCTGTTCAAAAGAATATTATGTCTACTCATCTCTCTACATTAAGGGCACAGCTCAGCCGACAGACTGATGCTTCAACAAAGAACAGTCAAACAAAATGTGGCTCAGTCTCTGGTGCAGCGTGCCTCAGGTTGAGGCATCTTTGAGTTTCGAGCTTAGCAACTTAGTAGATTTTATGTGTTACGACATATCGTATGACATAAACACACCTTTCGCAGTATTATTTTCTGGCAGTCAAAATTGTTTACGATTATTTTAAATACAAAAGGAAGTACTACTTGTTTGATGTGCGGTGAAAGTATTGTCACACGATTTGTCGTCGCGTCGTGATTAAGTACTAATAACGTTAATGAAGCTTAGTATTAATGACTTTTTTCCTGCGAATTAGTATGGAGATAATCGTTTGTTGATGGAAAAACTTTCTTTTTCTTATTCACACTAATGACTTATCACAAAAAGTTTAAACATAGAATACCTAATAAATTATACTCACATAATCATTGGTCTTTTGGTCATTATATCATAGATTCGTAGGTAGATGCATAATAGGGATGACGACTCCTAGTCAAATCAGTGACTTTTTATCAAACGTCAACACTCGCTTAGTAAGGGAGCTTGTATGAAATACACAGATGTGACGTCATAAACATTTGACGTAACTTGACGTACTTTTTAAGTTAAATTGATAATTCAAAATGATAAGCAAACATAAAACTAACAGTGGACGTGGATTTTACAAAAAGAAGACCCTCTATTCAATAATTCCTAAGAAATAATTTATTTTTGACATAGTCATCATCCCAATTATACTACACTAGCCGATGCCCGCGACTTCACCCGCGCGGATTTAGGTTTTTCGAAATCCCGTGGGAACTCTTTGATTTTCCGGGATAAAAAGTAGCCTATGTGCTAATCCAGGATATTATCTATCTCCATTCCAAATTTCAGCCAAATCCGTCCAGTAGTTTTTGCGTGAAGGAGTAACAAACATACACACACACACACACACACACACACACACACACATACAAACTTTCGCCTTTATAATATTAGTGTGATAGTGTGAAGTGTGATCATCATTATCAACCGATAGACGTCCACTGCTGGGCATAGGTCTCTTGTAGGGTCACACGTGGTCACAGGCCACAGTATTGCGCCGCACCGCCTGAATCGAGCGGCTCGCTGCAACTTATTCGATATAATATATTATGGGGTTCAATTAAACTACCATACCTCTTCCAAGTTAGCCCGCTTGAATCCTAGACTACAAACTCACTGAGGTTGAAATGTATAAGCGCACTTTGACTTTGCTTAGACTTAAGTTTCAGCTAAAACGAGATAGATTTATGCCAGCATAATAACGTTGTCTCGTTTTAACAGTGTTTTAAGTCTTATAATAGAATAAATAAAATCTATTCTCCAATGTGCGCATACCCTAACGTTCTATTTTTAAAATGATTGTAAAAGAAATATTTAAATTATTGAATAATTTATTCAAAGATCCAACACGGATCCAAACAAGACCCTTTAAAAAACACGTGTGCCGACCTTGGACTATTTACAATCAAAAGATTTAATTACCTTTGTTTAGCTCTGTGTTATTTTGCACGTGTTCTAAATTCAAAAAGATGTAACATTTCTGTTTTTGTTTTGAATTCGATTTACGAGCTACGCAGTTAGATATTTTCTTGTGAATAATTATTATATTAATTTAATATTAACTTTAAATTAATACAAGTGCAAGTTAAAAATTTATAACATCCCGGGACAAGGGCAGATTACAGTAACTAGAAAAGAGCTGATAACTTTCAAACGGCTGAACCGATTTTCTTGGATTGTACCTATAGCTAAGAACACTTTCGATCAAACCACCTTTCAAACTTGGCTTTCAAACAAATAAAAACTTTTAAATCGGTTCATTAGTTTAGGAGCCACGATGCCACAGACAGATACACAGATAAAAAGATACACACGTCAAACTTATAACACCCTTCTTTAGGGGTCAGGGGTTAAAAATTAATAAAAAAAAACAGTAGTTTTAATTCTTTTTTTTTTTCAAATAAAACAGAGAGAATTCGCCGTCCATGAAAGATATTGAATTTTAAACTTGTATTTGTATAAAAAATAACTTCTATCGAATTACTTGAACTATGGTTTCCTAGGAAAGCCTAGTGGTAACACGACACGCTGCAATGTAGCGTCACTGAAACAGAATGCTCTACTGACTGACTGATGAGTGCTCAGATTTAGCGCAAAGGTTTTCTATAAGTTAGATCCTTCATTCCTTCCTCCTTCTAAATTTCTGGTCTGGTGGGAGGTTTCGGCCGAGGCTAGTTACCACCCCACCGGCTAAGCCGTGCCACCAAGCGATTTAGTGTTCCTGTACGATGCCATGCAGAAATCAGAAGAGTATCATGGGCACGTATGGTTTTAATGAAAAACTGCCATACCCCTTCTTGGTTAGCCCGCTTCTATCTTAGACTGCATCAACATTTACCACCAGGTGAAATTGCAGTCAAGGGCTAACTTGTCATACTAATATTATAAAGGAGAAAGTTTGTATGTGTGTGTGTGTGTGTGTGTGTGTGTGTGTGTGTGTGTGTGTGTGTGTGTGTGTGTGTGTGTGTGTGTGTGTGTGTATGTTTGTTTGTTACTCCTTCACGCAAAAACTACTGGACGGATTGGGCTGAAATTAAAAATAGAGATAGATTATACCCTGGATTAGCACTTACTTTTTATCCCGGAAGTTCCCACGGGAATCTTAAAAAACCTACATCCACGCGAACGCGAGTCCAAGTCGCGGGTATCAGCTAGTATATGAATAAAATTAAATAAAGTTCTCCTAAACCTTTATCAAACAACGAATGAGATTTGAGTCAAATACAAATCTGTCAATTGATCAAAAATAATAATGATTAATTAACATTTCAATTGGGCACAATTACATGAATTCCTTAATAACCTTTAATTATACTTCTGTCCCGAAGAAACCCAGCCCGTGCAATTACACCCATGTTACATACAATAAGTGCTAATTGCATATACAATACAACGTGTACGGATGCTATCTACTTAAGTTTCATTATAACTTAACAGACACTTAACGCCAATTATACTAAACCAAATAGTTTCTACCACTGATTAAACAAATAGAACCACCAAAAAGTTCTTTATTCCAAGGGAATAAAGACTTAGATTTTCTTAATTTGTACAAATTAGACGCATGTATAAGTTTGTCAAGATTACACTAGAGAAAGGGGAAGGCGAGGTTCTTGATAAATTACAATAGAATTTTAATGTCCTAAACGATTTGATAATGCTTTTATAATTTGTTTGCTTTATTGTCTGCTTTGCATTTTATTGTATTTAATTAGAAGTATTTTCTTACTTGAGTGCTCTTTCACCGTAACATAGACATTGAGTTAGATAATAGAGTAGCAAACATACCTACCTACTTTATAAACTGCCCCCACCTAATACTAACAAACACTATAATAATTCGTGATAAAGTGTGTCTATCTGTCGGTTATCTTTTCACGGCCCATCTATTTAACCGATATTGATGTTTTATATACTTGCATCCTCGAGACTGACACAGGCTACTTTTTATTACGGAAAATTAAAACTCCCTCGGGATTCAGATTCATTTTAATCCACGTGGGCCAAGTCGCTGGCATCATCTAGTATTTTATAAGTAAACATAATATTACCTATATGTATCACTCTTACTTTTTTTACATTACCGTAAGTTATGCATCATGGTATAATATTAACGGCAGTCAAAATAAAAGCAGGTCCAACTGAAATTTTTATTATTTTATTTTTTTACTTTATTTCGTTCTTATTGTAATCCTGGAGGGTTCTGATAAAATGACCATTTTTTAAATAAAGCACGCGTAGTTATAGTAATATGAATATTAAAACAAAATATTAGCGAAGGAATCCGTGAACTTGCACAAATAATAATTATAAACAGTTAACAATATTTCTGTTCTAGAAATAAGGTAACTCATTGAACGTAGATATAAAATGCGATAAAATGATTGTATAAAAAGTTAACGATTGTTTTTGGGTTATTAAGTGGAAACGATCTTAATATGTTATAAATAAAATTAAGCATCATTTGGCAATCGTCTAATTTTCTAAACTAATAAAAACCGTTGTTTTAATGACTGACTGACAACCTACAAATTATATCATTTTAAGTATGTAAGGATATATTTTTGAAATATATCGCCCAGGGAGGCAGGGAGTCGCTTTATTTAGGCAACGCAAAACCGTGGTATGAAGAAGTCTCTACTCTCTGCCTATGTCCAGCAGTGTACCTACCTACGTCTATTGGTTGATGATGTTGATGATCTCTCAGAATTGAAATAAAGGAAAGAAAAACAGTTTTTTTTCTCTCTCGTCTGGCTTTACACAGATTAGCCAATGTCAAGTTTGTAGTTATTTACAAGTTCAGAAAAACAGTTTCACATTTAGAATTATATGCTGCAGTAGGTAA
Organism: Maniola jurtina; assembly: GCF_905333055.1. Taxonomy (NCBI): domain Eukaryota; kingdom Metazoa; phylum Arthropoda; class Insecta; order Lepidoptera; family Nymphalidae; genus Maniola; species Maniola jurtina. The sequence continues at coordinate 8,907,152 of NC_060037.1, read as the reverse complement.
TTATTAGCAAACTACATTAATTGGGATGATGCCTATGTCTAAAATAAATTATTTATTAGGGGTCATTAAATAGAGGCACTTAAAATCCACGTCCGATGTTAGTTTTAAGTTTGCTAACTATTTTAAATTATCGATTTAAATAAAAAAGTACGTCCAATTATGTCAAATGTCTATGACGTCACGTCTGTGAATTTCATACAAGCTCCCTTACTAAGCGAGCGTTTTGACGTTTGATAAAAAGTCACTGATTTGACTAGTAGTCATCATCCCTATTATAATACCAACAACAAACAAGCTTGGTCTAAAATCTAAATACATATAATATATAAGAGGAAAAGATGACTGACTGACTGATCTTTCAATGCACAGCTCAAACTACTGGACGGATCGGGCTGAAATTTGGCATGCAGGTAGCGGTAATTAAAACCTAGACATGCGCTAAGAAATGATTTTTAAAAATTCAACTCCTAAGGGAGTAAAGAGGGTTTGAAATTTGTAGAGTCCACGCGGAAAACGTCGCGGGCATTAGATAGTGCTAGTAATAAACCTGCTTACAATGATAATAACTGTATCAACTTTATCTATTATCAGTATGAATAATGACTCTTACTAACGCCTACTCGTACAAAGAGCTCAACAAACTCCTGGAAAGCTTAATTGATGCCTTATTTGCCTGCAAACAGATAATTGTACCTTCAAGTGTGTATTGTAAGGGTTAAAATTAACAAGGATGTAGTACGCAAGAAGAGCCACTGATTTTTATGCTTCCATATCTTGCATGCATGCAGAGAAAAAAGGAACCCTTATAGGATCACTTTGTTGTTTGTCTGTCGTGTCTGTCAAGATCCGTCAAGGAAATCATGTGGCAGGTAGCAATATCTTTTAGAAAAAGGAAAAAATCTAAAAATCGTGAATTTGCGGTAAATCACATTTAGTTATTTCATATAGGTACTTATGATGGAATAGAACCCTTCGTGTGGGAGTCCAACTAGCATTTGATCGGTTTTTGTGTTGATTTGTCTCTTAAATCTTGAACTTCGACTGTTATAAGCCTAGCACATAACAAACTTAAAATAAAAAAAAAAAACCCAACACAAAAACATTAAAAAAAAAGAAAATTAGAAAAGAGCTGATAACTTTCAAAGGGCTGAACCGATTTTCTTCGATTATAGCTAAGAACACTCGATCAAGCCACCTTTCAAACAAAAAAAACTAAATCAAAATCGGTCCATTCGTTTAGGAGCTACGATGCCACAGACAGATACACAGATACACAGACACACACGTCAAACTTATAACACCTCTCTGTTTGGGTCGGAGGTTAAAAAGTAAGCGGTGATAGCCTAGTGTTAAGGCATTGGCCTCCTCGTCGGAGAATCCGAGGTTCGATCCCGGGCACCACCTCCAACTTTTCAAGATATGTGTGTTTTAAAGTATTATAATGTCACTTGTTTTAAAGGTGAAGGAAAACATCGTGAGAAACTGCATACCAGTAACATAACAATATTCTTAAGAGGGCTCTCTCCGTCATTCGTTTCATACAATCGTAGTTCCAATTTCATTTGAATATTAAGCAACCAAAGTCCATCAAATTTTGCAGACATATTCTAGAAACTAATATCTATGTCTGTGGTTTTCCAGATTTCTGTTAAAATATTCGGTTTCAAAGTTACGTTAGTTTTCATACAAATCTTTGAGCCCCTGTAATTTTAAAACTACATATTTTTAGCAAAAATCTAAAACACCACAGACACAGATAATTAGTTTCTAGAATATGTCTGCAAAATTTCATGGACTTTGGTTACTTAATGTTCAAATGAAATCGGAACTACGATTGTATGAAACGAGTGACGGAGAGAGAGAGAGCCCTGTTAATTAGAATCAAAAAGATTTATAACTAGGTCAAACTCTCCTAATCTTTATCCGCAGACGTAAAGTTTTATTGACCATAATATATACATTTTTAAATCACATTCTGAAAGCATAGAAAAAAATATTGTTATTATTATCCTATCTTTTGATAATGTCCAAATAATCATACATCTTTACGGTATCTTGACGTATCCAGTACTTTTGTAACAAGTCATTATTGTTCCACTTGAATCTTGCAAGTTCTGCCCTCGGGTAATTTGTGTCTGCAACCGCAAAATTATAATAAAAAAAATATTTGTATTGCAAAAATAAATTGAAAAATAAATAAGATGGTTTGAGCAGTATAAAATGAATGTTATAATACTCACGACATAATTTGACATCTATATGTTTTGTATTTATTACACTAGGTGATGCCCGAGACTTTTTTTAAATGTCTTTGATTTCTTTCGTATCCAGCGACCTCTGACCGGAAAGCGCAACGTTGGAACTTGGAAGGCCCACACTAGACGGACGGACGACATCAAGCGAGTCCCAGGAACTTGAAACAACACAACAATATCGAGTTGTATTATTTTCTTTTTCCAAGAGTACCTAAAGCTAAAAATTCCAGGATAAAAAACGAGTTTTTTTTAACAATGGGTCTTTTCAACAATAAAAAAATAAACCAATGCCTCTATAACAAGCATCGAATTAATCTCCAATTACGGATACCTTGTATTATACAGAGTATAAAAGAAAATACACATTTTGTTGTGGTTAAAAATAATTACATTGTAATATTAATTGGAGTTATTATCTGTGGTTTTGAAAGCAGTGACTATCCCTTTGTGGAGGGATAATTACGTGACTCTTATTATAAATAACATTTGGCAACAAGAAACTCTTTAGGAGACCTATTATTATTTTATTTCTTGCTGTGGTGGCTATGTAATAAAACATGTTTCTTTACTTAAGGCCGATTTTTCAATCGTCAAATAACTTTTATCTGAGGAATAAATTTGACGTTTTGACAGATTTCCTATACAAAAACTGCCAAACGTCTTTATTCCTCAGATAAAAGTTATTTGAAGATTAAAAATCAGCCCTTAGGGCTTACTTAGACCTCTCGTTATAATTTACTAAAAACTTGATGGACCGCAACTTAATCCATGTGTTTTTTTTAAATCTCTTGGGTATTCTTTCATTTTCTAGGATTTTTATCCTACTAGCCTTTATCTGTCTCCAGAATGCAGAAAATATATTCTAAATGTATTCTTCGCCAAAATTAGTTCGTCAAAAACTAGAAAAGTCATAATTTTCAGAAGAAATATAATTTTAGTACTTATATTCATTATTGTCGGACATAAATAATGAAGAGTAAGTAAATCGTTACTTGGCTATTGGCTTACTTTTAAATCTCGTACAACAAATAATAGAATAATCGGCGTAATACGTTTGTATGGAGAAGCGCGTATGAAGTGTGACCCGACATTAATGTCTCGGAAACACCAAAACATAACATTTTGACCCTCTATAATGCTTCTGACGAGTGATAATGCCTTGCATCAAAACTTACACGAGCCATTCAATTCCGTGAGCCTCTGTTTATTGCACTCATAATGTGTAACGTTCGACTGTCAGGTGATAAATAGAACCCCGTCATTAAACTAAATAAACATCACCCACATGGCCCTATCTAACCCCCTATCGCAGAGGCGGGGCCTTAATGACCGCTAATGAGACATTTTATTATTTTACACTAAATAATTTCTTATAGCCTCTTTATACCTAGATAAACATCAAAACTCGCTTCACACCTCGATCTGATAATCGAATTAATGCTCTCGTACCATTTCACGCGGGTTTATTGCTTTTGTGAGGTTAATACGGGGTTTCGTATTGTAATTTCGGGTTATCAGTGCAGCGAAGTGATCTCGATTTTTTGTTTTGTGGCAATCGTTGTATTTATGCGGATATGTAAAATCTGCTACAGTTACAAGATTGATTTAAAAAGTTGAATTTTAAATTCATCCAATAATAATATTAGAAACTTCCAGCCGCCCGGAGGTTCGCTTGACGAAAATTGTAGATGTTCTTTATTTCCTGTTTAGTGGGAATTTTGAAAAATCCGGCCTTATCCCTTGTTTACACTTTTCAGCGAATTTCTATGCACGATTTAAGCTTTCTATGTCCAGGCTTTGGTTGTGTGTTGATGAGTCAGGCTGAGATCTATAGATCGCACTTTGACTTTGCTCAGACTTAAGACACTGTTAAAACGAGACAGCGTTATACCGCTGGCATAAATCTGTCTCGTTTTAACTGAAACTTAAGTCTAAGCAAAGTCAAAGTGCGCTCTATAGATTTCAACCTCAGTATCAGTAAGTTTTACTTAAAAGCTCAGTTTTTTGGCTATTTTATATAATGAAAAGGTAATATAACAGCTTATTACTAATAATATGTTAGTAGGTATACAAATGATTTGTTTTTAGAAGATGTACCTACACCAAACAGACAACGCAGCGTGCAGATCTTATATTTGTAATAAAATATCCTGCAGGTACCAGAACGAAACAATCACGGCCGGCGATCGTCAGATCTCGGACTCTGATAACCCACCCTAAGCCCAAATAATGCAACTATTAAGCAAAATGTATTATAATGAACGACGCCTTAATTCGGCCTCTTTATCTTTTGTTACCGTCGAGTGTTGATGTTTCTTAATAACATGTCATTTTCGTTCCTTAATTTCCGAAATATATTTCTCGTAACCTATTTTAGGGTTGTGTTTTTACGCTCATAAATTTTACTGTGTATTGTGTTAAATATAATTCGTAAGTCACTTTTTGGGTCAATAACATTAATGTTCATTATTCGTTACTTACTATTGTTATAAAACGTTATGTAACATCGCTACACTTTGTTAATCTTCCCATTGTTTATCTCAGTAGAGCCATTATGATAAGTCATTTTTGACCATGGTGTGGCTATTCTGAACAACAATCGTGTCTAGAAAAATCTGATAATTTGGAAATCATAAATATAAAAATTTCTCGTCCAGAAATCGTACCCAAGACCTTGACATAAATACCTATAGCCAGAAAGGTCGTCAAGTGTATATTTCAAACGTTGTATTCAAAATTTAAAATATTAAATGCTGTTTATTTCTCATGAACATACCTACTATAATGAAATACCTACTGATACTTTTTCTCACCATACCTATTACATTCTCAACAACTGTCAAAAGTGGCCTATTAAAATGACTCTACAACATCTCATACGAGTCCAACACTCGCAAGATATCAGTAACGATTAGAACAGCGTTACGAAAACAAAAATCTGATAGATTCCGTAAAAAAATGACAGATATAAGGCGTCGAAATGTTGCGCACACGCTCGCCGAATTCTAAATTTAAATAGTATTTACATTGGGCTATCGAGAGCGCGTAATTAATACAATCTTTGTTAGAGGGTAATTTGCCAGAGCTAATGCCGGCGTGTGTAATCTTCAAAGGGGATTTAGAAACACGCGTTCTATTCTATTTTGGTCGTGTTCTGAAACAGAGAAATATTTACAATCTCTCTGGAACACTTCGGCGCATCCGACGGTCGTTACGCGCGAACGCATCGATTCGTGAGTCAGGCAGATTTGATTGGATCTTTGGGATGAAGATGCATTCATTAATGTTGATGGCGGCTTGAGTTCGCGCATCGATGCCTTACACATTCGATTTCATAATAAATACTTATCCGGTTGTTATACCTAATATTCACTTTGGAATTCGACGATTGAATTTAAGTAGTAAATTGGTAATCTCAAAGCAACCCTAGTTGTAGAATAGATAAATCTCGAAATAACACAAAAGTTTGTTAGGTAGTAAGTATCTAGTTGAAACACATATTTTGTACCTTAGGTCTTAGCTAGTCAACTCAGAAACAAAATTATTCGTAAAAATAATTTCTTATAAAAAGTCATTTTAGCAATAAAAAATTATATATTTCATCCTTTATTAAACACATTTTACGATGACGAATGTTTAAGCAGTGATTTCAACTGCTCAATTTATCATAACAACTTGCGCCATTGCGAAGCAAAATTAAAATAGATTTCATTATAGCGTTTTTAAAATTATTCTAGGTCAAACGCTTTTTGTCATTTCCAACTGCCTACGCAAGAAGTAATTAAAAGCGAAAATAAACAGAGCGCTTCCAATCGTAAAAAAGAATATCTTAGTCGTCTATAAATGAGTACAGATGAACGCAATAAAACTGATTCAAGTCACAGAAATAAGTCTTATGAGTATTTGGTGGCATTGAGTTTTATATCATAGAGATGCAGACTGCCACCCTCTCTCCAGTCAATCCTTCATGCCTGAGGATCGTCATCCCCTCATCTCACTGACTTACTATTACTTCTGCCAACAGTCAACATCGTACGGTAAGTGGTGTAGGTACTTCCGTCCAGTCCTGTTAGCAGCATCGTAAAATTTTCAAAAGAAAAATAAAACCGACTTCAAAAACCAAAAACACTAAAAAGTAGAAAATAATTTTTGTTTAGCTACACAATATAATGTACCTAGGTATGAAGTCGAGCGAGCATATTAAAACAAAATTAGAAATCCAAGAGTGAAGCTCGCCCGACTTCATACCTAAGTACATTACATGTGTTAGTGTTTTTGGTTTTTGAAGTCGGTTTTATTTTTCTTTTGAAAATTTTTTATTTCACAATTTTTAGTGGCCCCACTGTACTATAATATGCTATGCCCAGTTAAAACCCTACTGTTTACTAAGCTATTACAGTGATCGCGAGCAATTTGCTCTTATCCATTGAGGAGTTCTGTTCTCCATCTCCGAAGATATTCATCAGATCTTCACCAAATTTATATGGGACCACCTGCACAGTATACCCTTTCAAACAAAAAAAATATTTCCAAATCGGTCCGGGGGTCTTTGAGTAATCGGGGAACATACATAAAAAAAAAAAAAAGATCCCGACGAATTGAGAACCTCCTCCTTTTTTGGAAGTCGGTTAAAAAGTAAGCACCATTTTTCTTAAGTTGATTTTGACTAAGATCTCTAACCACCGTATTAGAGATTTTCTTGCGGTCTCTTTCTTACCCCTAACATTCCCGACCACTACGAATAGCTTCTCAAGTTAAATTTTCTCACTACTTTCTTTTTAGCGTCGTAAGATTTTTACTTTAAGTGTCATACAACACGGTAACTCATATTTTCAATAGTTAATATTTCTTACTAACTCTTAACATTAATATCGTCCTTACAACTTGCATCATATTGAGATAGCGATAATATTGCGAAAGAGAATAAAAGATTCCTTGCCAATTTACTAAATAATAAAATAAATAAGAAAATAGCTCGTTCTCTTGTTCGCAAACCAAGTTTTGTGGAACCTCCAGAATATGACACCTCTCTGTTCAGAAGCATAGGTGAAAAGGCTCAAACGTTTTTATAGTAGCATCTGACGCCAGTCCAGGAATGCTATCAAATAAAAATTTTGCCATGCGATATAAAATTATTGAGGACCGTATTATTATACAATAATTGATAGGAATAGACGTAATAAAATTCGTGGTATTTGCAATAAATAAACTACTGACCGATGGAGAAATAAACATTGTATATTTAATAGGGTGTGCGGAAGACAACTAAATAAATTAAGTGGCAAATAAATTTCCGGAGAATATTGCCTGAGATTACTCTCCACAAAAAATAAAGCTATTGCTAACTGTACTGAATCTCGTTATAGTTAGTCTTGGAACTAAGAAAAATTTTAAACAAACATTATAAATTCGTCAGTATTATGTAAACTTTTCTTTTAAATCTTTCATTGAAATTAACTGAACTGCTTTACTGCCATATGGTTTACTTAATTTATATTAAATGCTTTATCTTACCTAGATTTACTTAGTTATAGTTACTTAGATATAGTTGAGATTTTTACTCATCTACAAAAATGTTTTTATTGTGCTTCAATATTTGAAAAACTTAGCGTCAGATTACAGATGGGATTGATTAATATTTATTATTATTTTCAGTTGTAAATACTTAGTTTGACAAAAACCTTTACATCTTTCATTTGTCTTTTTATTACCTTTCATTTTCTAATTTATTTTTGATTTATTATTAGTTGGCGAATGTCACAGGGTATTTCATGGTTACATGAAAATTATGAGATGTTTGTTTGAATTGAATCTTAGAAACCTTTAGAGTTTAAATAGTGCAGTTTTAGATCGACCTCTGGTAGAGCTTCCCTCTATTTTACTTACAACTAAATAAACCAAGAGCTGGCAGCAGCCGTGCTCAATATTGTGGGTTTTTCCAAATAAAAGAAATATAAAAAAAAATTAAAGAAAAATCATAATATTATTTTCAAAGGAACTGTGAAGATCATAGATTACATCTCTATATCACTTAAGTCATTGAGAGGGTCAAATCACTCTTTTTCAAAGCATTGCAATAAAAATTGGTCCAGATTCCACATCGAAAATAAGACGTTTTTTGGTCGCCTGCCAAGTTCATTATGAGCGTTCATGAATTTTCACATTTGAATTATTTTACTGTCTGACTTATGGCCGTTACTTAAATATTTGGTAAACAGGAAAAATATAGCTTTGATCGATCAAATTTAATGTGTTGCGTTGAAATAGCTTCTATAAGTGGATCGCGGCATTATATTACTGCCGATTTTTAGTGCCCTGGTGTTTCACAACAAGTGAGCATCAAAATATTATAGTCTTAGATACTTTTACATGTCCTCCTTCTTCAACTGTTTCTACAAAGTTTCTTCTCGCTATTAATCGATTGACTCTACCTTTATTAATATAAGCGATTACCCGAAGCTTTGCTTAGCGAAAATACTATATAAATCGGCTTTACTACCTATCCTGCAGGCATTCCCCGGGATGTAATCTAACGCTGTACCAAATTTACACAAAATCTGTTAAACTGATGGGCCGTGAAAAGCTAGCAGACAGACAGACATACACACGCATTTATAATATTAGTATGGATAACATGTGGATTTGCCAAAAGGATTTAAATCGCAAATCTAATTACCGACCGCCTAAATTATTGGTAACAAAGCATATTACGCAACTTCAGCGTGCCATATTCCATCTAACAATAGAATGGAACATTAGGAATGAATCATCTCCGACTGATCCATGCACCGAAGATTATCGAACTAGAACACTAACACTTGCGGGATGCATTAAAACGCACGTGAACCTAATTTACGCCTGTAAATAATCTCTTGACGCAGCCAACATTAACAAAGTAGACGCTGATGCATCAAACGTTATGGCATTTGTGGTTATTAAGTTCTAGGCATTAAAATATCGCGTCCATATCTAAAACGGCGTACGCGACAAGTGAGGAAGTCCCCTTATTTATAGTGTGCCATATGTCAGATCGAACCGTTCCGAATTCAAATTCAAACTGTGTGTTCTAATTGGATTGTATTTTTGTTTAAAGTGCTTCTAATAAGCTGGCTTGAATCACGCACATTGTTACAGTCACAACAAACACATTGACGTGTGTTTACGTGTTCGCAATTAGATCACCCATTGATGTATTGGTGTTGCTTCAGTAGGTATGTACGTCGGTGTGCAACGCGTCCGATTGAGAAGTAACGCGAGGGATCTGGTACTGATTAGCGTGTGCCAGTGTGAGTGCGGAGTTACGGATAAAACGTACGTGTGTAGTTGGGCATTAAGTATGCTTTAGATTTTATTATTTAATGATTCATCTTAGGGATGTAGAAATAGTCCGGAATGCTTGCGCCGGTTCGCGTTGAAAAGCCAGTAATAATAGAATATTGGCACATCTGCCCCACTGTATAAGTTTTGATGTTATTACTCCTCTCCCGTATGATATTTCGTTCCAGGTTTATTTTAAGAGTGTTTTATGTTTTTAATTGCGACCCGCAGATTATTTTTCGACGGCGAACTAAGATTTTTACAGCTGTTTTACAACGACCACCTTTCCGATGACAGAATTAATATTGTTTATGAAATATATTCTGTGAATAGTGCCGATAAATTTTGATTACTGTTTTGATACTAATACGAGACTCGTAAATGTGTATAAAATTTTTATATCGTGTGATTTGCGATTATGATATTAAAATATACGTTCTTTTGAATATTATGTTTATCTTCTTTCTTTATTAAGTAAGGTGGAAAGTGTTTTGTTTGAAACTGGTGCAAGCCTAACTTTACAATATAAGTCAGAACGAAAATTTTACTGAAGGAAGTATTCATGCCAATTTACAAAATAAATAGCCGTACACGTATCTTGTGGTCGGTGGATTTACTGAAAGTAAACTACTCGGGTGTTATAAAAAACTTTATTTATCAAGAAGGCAATACCTACTAGGTATTTCGTTCGAAATCGATACCTTGACTTTACAGTAAGTAAAGTCAAAACGAAAATTTTACTCAGGCATTTGTGTTCAGTCAACGCTAAGTTACAAACACGTTACTCATAAAGGTACTGATAAACCTGAGCATAGACTTGTAACAAAACATTCAGCATTAGACGTTTTTAAAGACTATCAAAGTAAAGAGGACCTTAATGAAATTGTTTTAAGATGCTCCATTCCATTCTCGTCAAATGCTCAATGTTTTGTTACAATAATCAATGCTCTAGAGTCTAGTTTATCAGCACCTTAAGAGGACGATTAACCTACGTATAATAAAGTTGTTGGGTCATTTATAAAAATATGTATTTTATTCGCCCCCTTAACAATACTTTACAAATTATGCCGCTTAAGCAACGCCAACACGAAAATGCTTGAATCTGAAATTAACGTGTGCACACACCCAATTTACTAAGGCCCCCAAAACGCGCAACTCCTTCAAAACATTCTTTAATTTACACCAATTTTCGAGGGCCTCGGTAAAATGGGTGGCAGAAAATAATCCGACGCCATTAATGTCGATCATTAAATATAAATTATAAATGTAAAAGTAAGCACAAGAAAAGCAATCAGGCCGTCCATTATTAGATTAAATATCTCGTGGTTCCGTGGACGTAATCACATATTTACCCACACATCAATAAGTGAATTAGGTGTGCGTGTGTTAAGTAGAACAGATTTTTATTCTGAAAATAACTACGTTTGGGGAATAGGAATTGCAATTAATCCTTATTATTTTGTACGAACTATTATACTGACGACCGCCCGTCTGTAAAGATTCTTATATCTAAAATATCTACTTTGTTAAACACGACGTACTACTAAAAGTAGAAACTAGAGCCACTTTAATTTTCCTGTTAGCCTATTTATCTTTGGAAAAGGATAGTTTCGAAGTAGAGTCCAAGTAGAATTTATTAATAAGAATTTATTTATTAAAAATTATTCATACTTACAAATTTTATTTGCACGACACATATGATAAGCTGATAAGGTTAGATTTTATGGTGTACTTTGTGTTGATATGTGTTGTGTTTAATACCTAATTGTGTTGGATCAACTAATGAAGCAGAAATTCTATTCAGTCGTATAGAAATGAATATGTTACCACTTACCATTAAATAAGGCACCGATTATTGTAATTGCATCGGTTCAAGGTACATAATGATAAAATCGGAAATAGGGACGTGCCAAGAATTATGAAGATGTTGTATGAACTATGAAGACCATATAAACATTCTTCATTGGAATATATTATTATTACTAAGGATATTATAGCAACTGATGTACTAAGTAAGAGAATGATGGCTCTGGTTGCGATAGAAATCACAGTCATTGTAGCCCGGATTGCCATCTCGACTTTTCGCGAATTATACGTTGGTTTGGAACGCGATACGTAAACTCCTCTGAATTCGGTGGATTTTCTGACCAATATAACAATAGGTTTCAGAGTTTACACGAATATTTTACTCGTGGATTCGTATCACAAGTGAACTTTATCATAATTATTTTCATAGGCCATAATGACCCGTGTACTCATAACGGTAAGTGCCTTCATTGCGTTACTGGGACTCATTAGGGAGGCTCCGAAATTGCCCGAAGTGTGACGAAATCTGATAATTTTCTGACTTGGACGTATTAAAGCGTAGCTAATGACTTGAACTGTGATTTTGTACTAGGGCAGTTGATATTAGCCAAATGTAGAGTTCATAACAAACGAGAAACAAGAACTTAGTTCCGTTACCGATATTAGATCGCAGAATGTAAAGACGCTCTAAGATCAAGCTGTTTTCTAAGTATTGGATTTACAAAGCAATTTGATTGTACCATAAACAAACGAGATAGAGAAACTTATTATTGATACCAATATCGGATCGCACGATGTAAAGGCGTAAGTGTGAGTAGATGTCCATCGCACATGATTCTGATATGGCAGACACACTGTGCCATTCAAAACAAATGAACATGAACTTAATTCAAATATCGATGTCGGGTCGGAACACGTAAAGACGCTCTGAGAATCTAACTCCTTGTATAGTCCACAAGAATGAATGGCTTACCGTCCGTCATACATATTTCCGACATGGCCGACGCACTGTGCCATTCATTACAAATGAGAGACAAGAACTTAGCATACGATCTGATGCAAGCTTAATTTTGCTCGTTTATAATTAGTGACGGTACATCTGATGGTACGTGTTCTTCTAGGTGAGCTTTGTGTAGTAACTGTTTTGGTCTAACTAACAAAGCGACATAGTCACTAAGTGACTGAGCTTCCAAATAAAGAGAACATACAAGTGTAAATTAAAAATTTATAACACCCCCGACAAAGTATTTGAGTTTTCCAAAACATCATTTTCAAATAAATAATTATGTATCTAGGCAACGTCCATCTTGACAGCTTGACATTTGTCAATTGACATAATATTATGAACCTAACGGTTATCTAACCTTCTTTTCTACAAGAAAACTAGAAAAGAGCTGATAACTCTTAAACGGCTGCACCAATTTTTTTGGATTATAGCTAAGAACACTCTCGATCAAGCCACCTTTCAAACAAAAAAAACTAAATTAAAATCGGTTCATTCGTTTAGGCGCTACGATGCCACAGACAGATACACAGATACACAGATACACAGACACACAGATACACAGACACACAGATACACACGTCAAACTTATAACTCCCCTCTTTTTGGGTCGGGGGTTAAAAAATATATGGTGCATAATATATGTGGCACAGAAATATTATATTCTTTGTAGACTTAACTATGGAGCGGGCTATGTTGGAGATCTCTCTGAGGGAATCCGTAACGAGGAACTCCGTAGGCGAACCAGAGTGACCCACATACTCAACGAATTAGCCAGTTAAATTGGCAGTGGAGATCAAAATCGGTTCATTAGTTTAGGAGCTACGATGCCACAGACAGATACACAGATACACACGTCAAACTTATAACACCCCTCTTTTTGGGTCGGGGGTTAAAAAAAAGGTTGATAAGCCAGTATAATCACAAAGAAACAACACTTTCAAGCGGCTTTTTACCCGACTATGGCAAAGCCGAAAGGAACAATTATGATTTTTTTTTTGCAACAAGACGTAGCAAAAGCCACGAGCGAAGGTATCACACCACTTGAGCCAAAGATTTGTATTCTATGTTAAGTTCATTTGGGTTCCGCACCTCAAAAGGAAAAACGGAACCATTATAGGATCACTATGTGGTCTGTCTGTCTTTTTTTAATAAATTTAATAGTTTATGCTATAAAAACATAGACAAAAGACATTAGCCACCCTTTTAAGTTCGCAGATAGCTATTAGATAGGTATTATAATGCAAACTTTCTTAATAACGGAACTTTGGCTGGGTTTATCTTCTCATTACATCTCTTATCTACTTACCTAAAAGTTCGTATTATTTGTCTTAACACACTCGTATTGTTTGGACTACTGACAAAATTCATGTAGAGGTACGTAACCTGATTGGAGCTGTGTCAGTTCCCGTTTCCCACAAATATTTTTTCTTTTTTTAACCCCCAACCTAAAAGAGGGGTGTTATAAGTTTGACGTGTGTATCTGTCTGTGGCATCGTAGCTCCTAAGCTAATGAACCGATTTTAATTTAGTTTTTTTTGTTTGTTTGAAAGGTGGCGCTGATCGAGAGTGTTGTTGTAATCCAAGAAAATCGGTTCAGCCGTTTGAAAGTTATCAGCTCTTTTCTAGTTACTGTAACCTTCACTTGTCGGGGGTGTTATAAATTTTTAATTTACACTTGTTTTGGAAGCTTTTGGAAACTAGCGAAACTTTTGGAAATTAGCGAACTCAGTTACTTCAGAAAGGTCATCGACCTTCGACATGAGAAGCACAATGATTCATTAACTTACACACAGACCTACTTACCTCATTCCTATAATACAACCTCATATAATACTGAGCTATGATAATTTATTAATTTCGCTTCTCCTTTTGTTTGTTCCCCAATGATCAATGTACCTCTTCCCTCGAATGATAAGTTTGTTTTCGCGATTGCTCTTTGTTAATCATACTTTCCTAATTAAGGGAAAGTTGTTTCGGAGTTAATTTGTGACGATCGGGCGATAAGGTTACACCAGTGATATAAATTCACTAGATGCGATCCTATAAAGTAGCAACATGTTTCAATGAACATCGGTGTCAGCACTCTTTCAAACGTAATCCACTTCAAACACAGTCTGTTTGTAAAAATTAAACTTGCGCCACTAAGGCCACACGAGACGTGTCCGTTGCGTTGCGGTGACGCATCGCTGCGGATTTGAGTATTGGGTGGCACACAGGCGTTCGTTTCCGGCAAAAAGTATGGCGCTGGAACGCACCAGCCCTCCTCGCCTCATCTCTCTGGTCCCAAGTCCGTTGCGTCCGTCCGGCGCCGCACGACGTCGTTACGCATCGTGTGCCATGGTACAACGATTTTTATGTAGGATAACGTGTGGGTTCACTTTAAATAATTATATTATCCACGTTATCATTTATTTATTTAAAGTATTTGAATACTTTAGTAAGTACACAGGTATTATATTATTCGTCTAAACTTATCTATATTCGTAGAACCGGACTGTGTCTAAAGCGAATTAGGATTAGTAGTAGCGCGGACGCCGATGTCCGTGAGAACACGTTGTTTCTATGAAGCGCCGCATCTAGTGGAACACTTATATCGCTGGGTTACACAGTTTGTTCGGCAGTTAATGAGTTCAGAAGTGTAACTTTACATGCTTTTGGTGTGATACTAAACGGATATTGCGTTTGTTATATCTAACTACTTTATGAAATCATTATAAAGAGCAGAATAAGTTCATGTTAGGACATTGAAATAAGTAGATGACGCCCGTGACTTTATCTGCATGGATTAATGTTTTTAAATATCCCGTGGAAACTCTTTGATTTTCCGGGATGAAATGTAACCTGTATTGTGTTAATTGCTATGAGCTAATATTGAAATTTCAGTAATTATTAAATATCAGGTAGTATTCCCGTCATTGTAGCGTAGAAAAGTGACCATACCATCGTACAATGAATATCTACTTTTTAATTTTCATGGCAGCCATTTTGGTATTTTTATTATTTGTTGAGCGCCAATAGACATAACTGTGAAAACTTCAACTCTGTACCTATTAAGGTTCATGAGGTACAACACGCTGACAGACAGACGGGCGGACTGACAGACGAACGGACAGCGCTAGCTTTGTAACAGGAACCTTAAAAATGTTTTACCTTTAAGTTCGTAGATCTTGGTTACGGGTTCAGTTTGAGAAATCAGCTCTAGTATCGACTAATTTGTGAATTATAGTCGATACTAGAGCTAATTTCTTAAACTGGACCCTTTCAAGTAAAGATTTTTGTATAAACCTGTGAGGATAATACTGCCATTGTCGCAATTAAAATGCCATAAGCCTACGTTGTCGCATTAGTTTATGAATTGCGAAAAACCGAGTGAAATTTGAATTTCGCGGGCTGACTCGTCGCTTCCACCTTAAGGTAAACACCAGCCCGCGCTGCGCAGTTAGTAACTATACCGCTTATACAACCCCGGCACGCTTTCACAATGCTATCCGAATCCTGCGTAGCCGAGGGGCGATTCTCCTATCAATCTCAAAGATGATAGCCGGCTACAATCGCTCTGATGCATAATGCTCGCCTCAGATAGCTGTCTCGGGCACGAAGCCTGCGAGCCTCGCAATTTATTGTTTCACGATCACAGCGGACTCATTATTAAAACGGTTTGATACGTAGAGGTGTTGGTGCCGCGGGCCCTGCGCCAATTACTTCGTGATCCCATAGTTGTTTGTAACAACGCTGTACTAGACTTTTAGTGCCCACCTCCTATTTGAATCTGATTTCCTGGTACCCTTTCGTGTAATTTAAAAATGGCAGAGTTGCTTAATCCTAATCCTAATTATACTCGTAAATGTGAAAGTGTGGATGTTCGGATGTTTGTTACTCAATCACGCAAAAACGAATTTGGATGAAATTTGGAATGGAGATTGATTATACCCTGGATTAACACAAAAGCTACTTTTTATCCCGGAAAATCAAAGAGTTCCCACGGGATTTAAAAAAATGTAAATCCATGCAAACGAAGTCGCGGGCATCAGCTAGTAGTCTAATATTATAAAGGGGTAAATTTTGTTTGTAGTAAGTAATCTCCGGAACTACTGAACCGATTTAAAAAAATTCTTTCACCAGTAGAAAGCTAGATTATTTCTGAGTGACGTAGGCTAAGTAGATGGTGTACCTATGTATATATATTTATAAGCTAGTTTCCCGTGAGAAGCCGGGGCGGGTGGCTAGTATTTTAATAAAGTTAAAAGTATGATAGAGTAGCTCTTGGCACAGCAGAGGTAATATATTCGTAAGTCCTATGTTCAATTTTCGGTTCAAAAATCATTAACTGGTTGAGGACCTGTTTTATCTTGGATCCCTTACTACTCACCTTTTTTATTTTAACCTACTTGGCATTAAATAGCTCATAGTCTCATTTTTTCCACTTGTTTATAATATGTTGCAAGTACAATACCAAAACCCTGCGACCGCGACACATATCTTACAGGTATTTGTCGGTCAAATATTTGTCAAGAGCGGAAATTGATGCTGCGACCCTTGACGCCTCCACGGGTGAGTAGGTACCTTACTTACCTGACTAACCAACTCTTCACTTTTTCTAGCTTGGAAAGGTAAATTCTATAATGAAGACTTCAAGGCCAATTCAAGGGTTCAGTAGATTCGGTACCAATTGGCTATGACAGACGCACGGAGAGACACACGAGTTACGACATACGAAAATTTACGCAACCCTAAACAGTTAAAAAAATACTGTAAAACCCATTTCTCTAAAAGAAAACAATTACGTATCCTAACAAACAATAAAACTAGTGCCCACATAATTTACATCGTACAATCAAATGATCGAAAATCCATTAGTAGGATAAAAGATAATAAAAAAAACTGCGCCGATTAAACGTTGAACTAAAACAATTTTCTTCAACTTCAACAAACAAAATCGATTGGGCTTAATTGCAGTCTGATCAATAACTAATTGTGTTCCCCACACGTACAGACGATAAAGAATAATTACTGGCTGCCGGCCAAATGAATCGATCCACATCAAAACGCGAGCCTAATCCATCATTTAGATATTACAGCGATTGGGGCTTACTGTTTTTAATTCCCAAAATTACACTGGTAAACTCGGTCGGAGGCACCGTACGCGTAAATATAATTACTGTGTCACAAATTGACCACCATAAAAGACCCGTGTTAAGCCACCGTCACACCAGCCTATCGTGTTATTTCAGTAATCACTCCTATTCCGTATAACACGGCATTAATTAAAATTTAGTTTCAGACCATTAGTTTACCATCGCGTTTCTTCAAGTTTCATTTTTTCCCTGTAATTATAGAGTGCGGGCGCGAGGCTAAATGGGCAGGGTAGTGACAAATAACATTGTATCGAAGGCAGCCATGAATTTTGTATTCAAATTAATGCGACTAATAGGTTTTAAGTGTGGATTTTGTGGCGCATTGCGCTTATATTAATGACTAAGTAATTTCATTCATAGAGCTGTGATAAGCTAGTGGTTAAAACGTTGACCTCCTGTTCGGGGGGGTCGGAGGTTCGATGCCGGGCACGCACCTCTAACTCTTCGAAGTTAGATGCGTCTCAAGCAAATAAAATATCACAGTGAAGGAAAACATCGTGATGAAAGCAAACGAAACGCTTTGGCGGTTCCTCTAGTACTGCAAATGTTCACGGGTGGCGGTAATCACTTAACATCAGGTGGGTCGTCTGCTCGTTCGCTTGCTATTTTTATTTAAAAAAAAAACCAGAGAGTTCTCCATAATGTCTTAAAAGTTGTGTGAAATCTGCCAACTCGCAAATGGCCGGCTTGGTGGCCAAACCCTTCTCATTCTGAGAAACTCGTGTTACTGTAAGTAGTGAGTCGATGATAGGTTGGTGATGAGTTTCCTTCATTACAGTATGCTCGGAACAAACTTTTGACTGCATATCTGAGCTCATTAGCAGCGCCTATACAAATCCATTACCGTGTGATTAGAAATCAAGAGTCAAAACTGAGAACTGGTTTAGGTCAGTTTAGACTCGTGACTTGTGAGATTTTACCGGTAATAAGGCTGTGTATACACTGCTCGGCGAGTTATTAATTAACAGGTCGACAGCAAACAGAGAGCCGCTACCGGGCTGCGCTCTGTACACAAACTTATTTGCCCAACGAGACCCGAGCGGCCGCGGCATGTAGAATCTCATTACCGCGATTCTGAGAATATTGGAAGTGAGAAATGGAGTTAAAAAGATAATGCTAGTATGTCGATGTTGCCGTTTTTGTTCCCTTGTTATCACTCGTCAGACGCTGTGTTAGATCTTCTTGGAAGGGTTACCTTTTACTTTTTTGTGGATGGAAATATTTAGAGCAAACAGTCTACAATGAAACGATTTGAACTGTTTCGTTTTTTAAAGGTTACAACTACGGAATTTTTCACACAACTTGTTCACGATACTCTTGGTTTTCAGGTTGAAACTATCCTGTATTTAAACTAATATGCATGAGGTTCAATTAAAAGTAGGAGGTTAATATATTTAACTTAATGAAGTTAACAAATTACCTAAAAACTTTAAATTTTATAGTAAGTATGTACCTAGTTGAAGTAAAAAAGTGCGATACGATATGGTAAGTTAAGAACTCTACCTCTTTTTGTGCAAATAGTGCTCTCTCAAGAATTTTTCCCGGGTTCGTTTCTCGGCTTGACCAATTTAGGAAATTGTCATTTGTTGAACTAGCCAAGAGACTCCGTCTCTTTCATTGCGTTTCTAATAAAACTAGATTTATTCTTACTAATTAGTAACTACGTATAAAAAAGTTAGAGTACCTACTAATGGAATACAAACTTCCAAGTCATTATGCTCAAAAACAAATACCTATTGTAGGTATATTCACACGCAATCAAACATACCTGAATCGCGGTAACACTCCGCTATCGGATGTACCCAGTGAAAAAAAGTGTGGTCCACTTATTGACAGCTCAAACATTTGTCCCCAAGCGACCAGCGAGTTTGCTTGTCACTCGACACGTATTTACACTGCACAGAACAATCACCGTTCTGACATTGACATTGATAGCACTAACAGTGACATGATAGCACCAAAATGACACCGTGACATCGATAAGCAAAAAACGTGATAAGTATATCGATTTTCGTTAGTGTTTTGGGCGGGCGGCGTGGAAACGTGCGCGGGCGCCGACTTCGAAACTATATTGGCTTCTCGGACGCGTTACATGCAAAGTTTGTGTTTCTGATATAAGCACCGCTGTCAATAATCACTTTGTTAGTGCCGTAGTAAGTTCTAAAGTTTGCTGTCTCAGTCGATTTTTATTAGTAGCTTTAGCATGCGATTTTGTCTGCGTGATATAAGTAGTTTATAGCATTCGCAGATAATGTATGTAGCTATTTTTCAGTAAAAGAATTTTCAGAATCGGATCATTAGCTCCGGAGATTATCTCTTACATACAAACTCACTAACTAAAAAACGTTACCCCTTTAGGTATAATATCGTAAAAGTGAAGATTCAGGAAATATCTTTTTTCTAAACTTAATTAGTAGTTCGGTCTCTAGAACTCAAACATAAAGGTTTAAAAATAATAATATAATATTTTGTGTTTTGAATTATATGATTAAAAATATTGAAGAACCTATGGACCTAATAATTTTAACATAATTTTGTGCTATTTTATTAACCAGTATGGATTTATAGATAATAATATACAGGGCGTAAATTATTTAAATAAAATTCTTAAACCTAATTAGGTCGATCGAGGTGAGAAGTCAAAGGTTTGTACGACTTTCGACAAAAAAATTGTTTTTATTAATTCAAATCTACCTAGACGCTAACAGAAAATAAAATTAAAAAAACTTCCGATTCTTTATCCTATTTTATGACAATTACACACGACATTATATTTATAACATCTCTACATTCCAGCTCTTGAAAAATATTCAAAATGTTATAAAACAGCAAAATTAATGATCCAGAAATTTCCTATATTACAGATTAAAATTCGTCCACGCAATCGTAACGGATGACTCCATTCTTATTTTTTATCGGGAGTGGAAAGTCATAATGAGAACTGCTATTTTGGCTTCCACTTAGGCTGGTTTCACTAGCGACATGTCACTCGATAAAACGTTTTTGAGACATTATATCGTATGATTTTTTTTAATAGCATCGAAGTTTCCAAGCTGATATAGTAACAGTGGGTAGGTAAGTCTATCGTATATCCAATAGCCGCTGAGGCGAACGTGTTCTAGAGTGGAAATGTATCGGTAAGGGAGTCGAGGGACGACTTTCAGTTCGTTGGATCGATGACTGACGTTGATGCGGTTGCAGGATTTTGGTGAAAGGAAGAGAAGCGCGAGAGTTGGTGCGTTCTTGGTAAGGCATAATATTACGTCCCGTACCTACTGGTTCCAAACAGGCTAATGATGATGATCTTTTACTAAAAAAAAAAAACAGAAATATGCACACACATACGGTTTCGTATAAAATTTATCCCATTTTCGTCGATTTCTTTAAAGTTATCTGTATTGTCGCAAGTGTACACAAGACAAAAAGTTTTAAAAGAAAAAGTAGCTAATGTAATCTTAGGCTTATAATGAGAAAATGCTATTTCTGTTCCCACTTAGTATAAGAATACGCGATATCGGCCGTTTTATTCCAGTACGACCTTGGTCTTTAATTGAAGGTGTTGACATAGATAGATGATTTATTAGCATTACACATATTCTACATAGGTACTATATGTTAGACTTGGAGTGGTGTTTTATGACGGAATAAATCAGTTGTATCGACGTCTCTAAACAATGTATTTTCATCATGTTACTTTGATGTGACGTCAATAAATTTATCGGATCGAAATTATGGATTCGCTAAGTGTCGATTGCGTACAATCTGCATTACTTCAGTTGAATGACTAAGAAAACAGCAACTTTCTTCTATACAGCAGAGATATTATAACATTCATGGCATTTGCGCTGCTGCAAGGTTTTCGGGTATTGCAGCTGTGTGCAAAATACAGCCGCACGGTCTTCAGTCTGATTCGACAAACAATGACTAAAAAAGACGACAAGGAAGCAAATACGCCTCATGCATGTTATATCTTTATGGTAAATCCACGTTGAGTGAAGGAAGGAAACGAAGTGATCATCATTTTATTGATTCTCATTTTAAGTAATATAATAAGCAAGTGTTCAATCCACCTTGGTAATATCCTATCTGGTACATTATTTTGACAAAAAGAAGTAAAGAAATCTCTTGCAAAAATACAATGTTAACATTATTAATTTGACCTCTAACTTACAAAAATGGTGAAAATAAAGTTATCTCAGTTAAGTAGTTCCTTCCCTACTATATTGTCTCTTGTTTGCAAGTGCTAAGTTAGATTGAAGTAGGTAAGTAGTTAATAATAGACGAGAAGAACTACTTAGGTATAACGTAAGAAATTCATATTAATTATACACAAAGAAATCGATGTTTGCGATGCTTATTAGAGTTTATTAGACGTCGTTACCTTCCACTGTAATTGGTAGAGTTAATTAGAGCATTCTAATAAAGGCCCGGCATTAATTAGGTTAATTAGGCCACGCGACACCGGGTCGTAGTCATTAATTACGCCAATTGCATCGCCAAATCTGACTGTGACACTAATTCGTATCTGCCTAAATATTATTGACTCAGAGACGACTGCGGTGTCTTACATTTGCTCATAATAAGCATAAGTTTTGTTTTAATATGGGGTATTTTCAAGTCAAGAATGAATAGGCATGTTCTAGGCAAGCGCGCTTCATCTTAGGCTCACTTGCCAGCAGGTCTGATCGCACCCTAACGCTTATCCATAAATTTAAAAAAAAATACAGGATTCATAGATCACAAGTGTAAATTAAAAATTTATAACACCCCCGACAAGTGAAGGTTACAGTAACTAGAAAAGAGCTGATAACTTTCAAACGGCTGAACCGATTTTCTTGGATTATAGCTAAGAACACTCTCGATCAAGCCACCTTTCAAACAAAAAAACTAAAAACGGTTTTTTAAATTAAATCGGTTAAAAATGTTATGTTTTGGTGTTGTTTTAGATTTAAGGTTACACTTCATACGCGCTTGTCCATACAAACGTATTACGCCGATTATTCTATTATTTCTTGTTCGAGATCTAAAAGACCTCTTTTTGGGTCGGGGGTTAAGAAACTTTACTAATATACATACTCGTAATATTGGTAGGTAGGTATACGTCAAAAACGTTAATCAACGTGAACATTTTATGTCACTTCCGTTATAAAAATGAAATTAACGGCTCGGGGACAGTAAATTGTGATTTAGTGGGGGTCAATTAGAGTTTTAATCGTGACAATAGTGCGGCATAATGTGTTAAATACTGTCATTCGTCTCGATGTACCATAGAGCTTGAATATTCTAGACAGATCACTTATATCTAGATACTTACTTGAAATTTCGCATGTAGGTCGCTTTTGATGTAGAATCACTAAGAAAGGATTTTCCGAAATTCCAACGGAATCTTCTAAAAATTTGAATCGACTCGGATGAACGTTCAAAAAGTGTATACCTACAATTGTACTTATTTTGAATAAAATATTTGACTTGACTAGATTTTACCAGCAGCTGAGGGCCATGGTTCATTCCCATGGATTTAGATTTCTTGGAATTTTATGAGCAGTCTTTGATTTTCGGAAAAATATAAAAATAAGTAGTTGATAAATTATTGTTTGTTTGGCTGTTTCTAATTTATCTTCAAATTCCCAGGTACACTGTCTGTCGTAATGGGAAGGGTTTTGGCCATAGTCCACCACGCTGGCCAAGTGCGGATCGTGAAGAAACCTGCATGCCTGAGAACTCTCAGGTCTGCAGGCTTCCTCACGATCTTTTCTATCAGCTTAAAGCTAGAGATACCTATGTAAGTGCTTAAAAGGCACATAACTAACTCATTTTTGAAGGAAACCCGTGTTCAGTCGTAGACCGGCAATGGAATGATGATGATGACTGTTGTAAAGAAACAAACAAACAAACAATCTACCAAAATAAGATAAATCAAACCCCCTTAGTCTACGGTTCTCTCGAAATGCGGGCGTCGATCTAATTGTTGTGAATTAATTGTTACATCCATTTAAAAACCACGAGCGCCCCATTGTGTCTGACAATTGTCGCCTACGACGTACTGATTGGAGCTGTAATTTCTCTTATTGAACAAAAAGTGCGCTTAATTGGTCAACACTTCAGTAATATGGAGTATGGACTTGATGATTTCAATAACGTACACATATTGAAGTGGCAATGGACAGCGAATGTACACGCTACATCTTCAGGTGTGTACAGTAAAATGATACTTCAGGTCACTGGTTACATGGTTGTTTATTTCTTAACTCGTATACCACTGAGTACAACAACGATCAGTACCGCATTCGATAATATATTCTTTCACAGGCCACAACTGACCGCGCGACGCAATCAGGCGATAACGCCATCTATCCGCGATTACGGAAACTAAATATACGTGATTACGAATTTATAAAAACATCTTAGCAGATTGTACAGCGAACATGATCAAAAACCGATAGACTCGGGTCGCAAGGTGCTAGAATGGCACCTTGCACCTGAAAGCGCAGAGTTGGGAGAACCCCTACTAGGTGGATCTATCCTCTAGTAGGGGTCGCTGGATCCAGGTGTCACAAGACCGGGCAAGTGGAAGTCCCTTACAAATGATTTATATGGATGACTTGACGATGATGATGATGATAACTTATATGGATTTATTCGAAACCAATACTTACACATTATTTTATTAGAAGCTAAATACTCTCTACATGTTTGTTATTCTTTTTCTCCACTATAAGATCCTATATCCGATCTGATTTTAACAGACCAATGACGTGACGATGACGTGAACAATTGTCACGTCCTACAGTAATTTGCTTATTGGCCTGTAAAACAGTAATTACCTAAGTACTTATTGTCCAATCTAAGTAGGTACCTACCTAAGTACTTATTGAAAAATGGTACTACGAAACTGCATACAAACTGATGAATACGACACAGTTATCAGCTGTTTGTATTATAACACTACGTGAAATAATGATGTCAAGTTTAATTTCTCTGCGCAAATAAAATACACGGAATCTATTATGCCCTGGCATGACTACCATTTCTGATCCATATATTAGGAAGACAGTGAATGACGCACGCATAGCAGATCATCAATCCAGCTCAAACAAAACGTTTCACGTCATTGACCGACACTTGATTAAAACAACTAAATATTTAAGCATTATTCTATTTCAAAAATAGTGAATACAAATAAACCTACGTAATCAACGTCAAAGGAACAAGCTTATTCTTAGGCCGCGCTCTCTTTGTTATGCGTTTTCGTACGAAATTCGGTCGTAAGAACACGGAAAGACAGGACAGATCCTGACCCTTTAAATCCTATAAGAGTACTCAAACTGGATGCAATTTATAATAAAAACAATTAACTCATATCCAGTGTGAGGCTAACCGCTTATTCTACGTAACTAACGCATCCAACGTTTTCGTACGAATTTTAGTCGTACAAACACGTACGAATACGAACGAATTATCCTGACTTTCCAAATACTATGACACATGTTCACATGAGTCAAATTCGCAGAAAAACGCATCCAAAGTGAAGTTACCCTAAGTGCTCTTATATTAATAGCTACTTGAAGGGTCAGAATAGTTTGTGCCTATTCGTACGTGTTCGCACAACAGAATTTCGTACGAAAACGCATGCAAAGTGAGCACAGCCTTACGACTATTAACGTGCGTTAAGGTGAAGATCTCGTAAATAAGATTAGAGAGATCATACGTCCTCATTTCATGTCGCATTTAGCAATCGTTACATTTTTTCAAAATCATTTATCATTTTTAACGTTAACGACGACCTCGCATAGTTCTCGAATAACAGAGGAGAGCTTTTTATTAATTTTTGTATTAAAACTGTCATCTCTGTTGACATTTTTAATATCATGTACATTATATTACTCTTTGCATTTTTAACCCCCGACCCAAAAAGAGGGGTGTTATAAGTTTGACGTGTATATCTGTGTATCTGTCTGTGGCATCGTAGCTCCTAAACTAAGGAACCGATTTCAATTTAGTTTTTTTTTTGTTTGAAAGGTTCAATTTAGTTTTTTTTGTTTGATGCAAGAAAATCGGTTCAGCCGTTTGAAAGTTTTCACTCTTTTCTAGTTACGATATACCTTCACTTGTCGGGTGTATTATAAATTTTTAATTTACACTTGTTTATTCACGCTTATTAATTTATTTTAACAATTTCATCAAACACCTTGATTTGTTTACATCATACCAGCACATGAAAGTGGTCATGCTTTCATGACCACTTTCATGTGCTGGTATGATGTAGGTAAGCCGCTGAATCAAAAACGGCTGAACAGCTTCAAGATATCGTCTCGTCCAAAATTTTTCAGTGCTTGAAGACCAAAGTCTTCGAACAATGTATGTTGTCAGAGATAACACATGAATCCGAGACGAGGTCGCTAACTATGTGACTATATAAGAAAGCTCAGTCACTCAGCGGGCGATGGAGAGAGCTATGCTTGGAGTTTCTCTACGTGACCACATCAGAAATGAGGATATTCGTAGATACTAACATAGCTAAACGGATTGCGACTTGCGAAACTGAAGTGGTGCAGGGAATAGTTAGAAAAACCCATGAAAACACATGAACGGCGCTGGAATGGCGACCTCAAACCGGAAAGCGCAGCGTTGGAAGACCCCTACTATTTGGACAGACAGACAACATCAAATGAGTCGCAAGGAGCTGCTGGATTCAGGTGGAAGACCGCAACGCGTGGACAAGAGACCAATGTCCAGCTATGGACCTCTATCGGTTGATGATCATCAAAAGCGTAAAGTATTTTAAACGATTCAAATAACCATGATCACTGGGTATAAAAATTCTACATTTATTCGAATGTCTCTATAAACTTTCTCAACAGCCATACATCAAGGCGGTGTTTCAGATTGCGCCTGCGTCACGTCTCAAAGCGGGTGAGGTGTGAAAACGCGAAATAAAAGCAATTCTTTCTAATTAACTCCCGTCCGAGATTGAGTCGTGGCCAGAAATAGAATCAACCACGGCTGATTTACGCACAACGACTGTTTCTGAACGCATTCTCTACGTGATAAAATCACAAATGAGGAGATCCGATTCTCCTGAAACGGCGGGTGGCGAAGTGGAAGTGGCAATTGGCAGAGCACATAGTTCAAAAAACCAATAGACTTTAGGTTCCTAAGATGCTGGAATGGTGAAAAAACGCAGCGTTGGAAGACCGCCACCAGGTCGAAATCGGTTAAATAGATAAGCAAGTAGACTGATGGACAGACGGACAGACAGACACAGTTTCGCATTTATAGTATTAGTATGGACTTTCTAATTAACTCCCGTGCGAGATTGAGTCGTGGCCAGAAATAGAATCAACAGCGGCTGATTTACGCACAACGACTGTTTCTGAACGCAACCGAATAATTAACGTTTGGTATTTATATGATTGTTTTGACTCAAACGGCTTAGTGCGACGTGACGATTATGTGGAATCCGATTTTTGAATGCATCTAAAGATTAATTTCTTTGAATCATAGAATAAGAGATTTCACAAGCAAGCTTTGATATTGAAACATAGATAAATAGAAAAATAGGCAATGGGTAATATTAATTACTAGATGAACAGACAGACAGTCTATTTGCTAAAATTTAAAAATCCTAAACCTAACTAACTGGATGAGTTCGTGGGCTTCATCTATTTGGTACAGAAATATCCCCGTCCCCCGCACCCTGGAACAATTATAAATACTTTTTATCCTGGAAAATCAAAACGTTCCCACGAGATTTTATCCGCGCGGATGAAATCGCAGGAATCATCTTGTTTATAATTAAATATTGATAGATTCGAAAAGAAACAGATGAAATTACATTTTAATATAGTAGACTTATTCAACATAATTAGTAGGTATATTATAGCAGATAGCTAATAGATATATTCAATCAAGGGCGATTGTGATTGCAAACTTGCATAGTACAAATTAAAGCTATCTTTCCGTACAAATCAATGCACTGGAAGTACAAAGAAAAAGGAATCAATGATAAATAATGAAAGTTCATGGTCTGATTAAACAGTCTGTCATCAACGCACCGGCCGCGCATTCTGCAGTATTTAAGGGTGGCCACAAATAAAGTATGAAAATCGTGGAAAGGTACGAGTTCGGGTAACATGGCTGAGTAAACATAACAAGGATCGAACAGCTTAATTTGCTATAATCCGCTAAACTAGACGAATCTGTACGGTGCAACATGCAGCATGCGATATTCACCGCCCGCCCTCCCACTGCTAAACATGCAAAAAAGCCAGCCTCCAAGAAAGCAATACGTACCACCACCACGCAGCACCACACAGATCCCAAAACCACTCGATGCATGTTTCACACTGAAGCATCCTCAGGAGATGTAGACCTTACAATGCACAATTACAAAGTGAGGCAGCCCATTACCTTGGTTGATAAAATATACTTATTACTTACTTTTAAATTTAAAAAATCCTCTTTCAATAAACTTACTTATTAATACCTTCTTAATAGCCTTCTTTCCATCTAGAGATAGGACTCTACAAATGGATATACTTTAAATAACCGTTATATATATTCATTTGAGGATGCGCCGTTACGATCTGCCCTTCGTCTGCGCCGGCCCTAATTGACCATTTCATCGCACTTATGCTTCATTAGTATTCGCGTCTAATTCGGTATCGAAGTCAATGTACAGCGAATACTGCGCTAAGAACTGACCAGAATTAATCGCGTTTAATTATATTCATATTGATGTCGCACCTCAGATCCCGTTACACTGGAGTTCCAGCAGAACATGACTCAATAAAATTAACATCACAACGGTCAATGTATCGCTCTACATTCTAAAAGCTGCTTAATTTTCTTAAGTAACTACCTATCTATAAGAACTTATATATGTATTCATCATCATCATCAGCCTGTGGACGTCCACTGTTGGACATAGGCCTTCCCTATAGAGCGCCACCACACCCGGTCCTCAGCCTTCCTCATCCAGCCACTTCCCGCCAGCCGCTTTATATCGTCGGTCCATCGTGCTGTATACCTATATGTATTATTTGTTTATTATTAGATGATAACTGCGATTCGATTTGGGTTTTTAAAACCCCATGGGAATGCTGGGTTTTCCTACCCAGTCCCCCAACAAGATTTTGAGAAATCGAGCAATTATGAAATGATTTAAAAAAAAAAATTTAAACCCAAGCGGATGGTAGCTACTATTGGGGACATCTGCTTATAGACTAAATTATTTACCTGTTACATTTTTTATTCAATGATAGTTTAAGTCAAAATATCTGTTCATATTATTTGGACGATTACAAAAATCAGTTACTTTGCATCGGCAATTAATCGTTTTAAAATGTTTTGAGTACATGATAATTTAAGTTATCTTGTTATATACCTATCATTATTTTGTATCATACACTAAACATAATATTACAGACAATAAAAGTACCTACTTGTTCTTAATCTGTTCATTTCCATACAAAGTAAAATTGAAAAGGCGTTATGCAAATTAACGTGTATCTATTATAAAATAATAGCAGTTTTTAATAATATAATAACGTGATTTATATCGTCCAGTTTTCGAGAAATGTAATAAATAAAAAATTGAAATGAAGACATAATTTAGGCGTTTTTTTTTTCTTAATTTCCTTTTATGGAGTATGTAGACATTATAAAGACTACATAATTATTTTAAGTAAAAATTAATAACCAAAACAAAAACCCATATCTACTAATAATATTATAAACTAGATTATGTCCGCAGCTTCGCCCGCGTGGATTGGTCAGATCTCCTGCAGCATCAAGATTGAGGAATTGGAATCCAAATTTTTTATGGAACAATGTCGCAAAGTTCCCTTAGCAATTAAAAAAAGGTAAATCGGTTCAGAAATCTCGGAGATATCAATAGGTAGAAAAACACAACTCCATTTGTCAAAGTCGGTTAAAAAAATAGCCTATGTTACTCCTTGGTTAATCCTCTACTTGTCTGTGAAAGTCCTGTCAAAATAGATTTACCCATTCCGAAGATTAGCCCGTTCAAACAGACACGACACTTCAATTTTAGTTATTAGTATAGTTGCGAAAGGAAATCTGTCTGTCTGTCTGTTACTTTTTAATAGCCTATCTGTTTAACCGATTCTGAGAAAACTTGGTACAGTTTGGTATAGAGATAACTTGCGTTCTGGTTGCGAACTTTCCTTGGGGCACTGGTGGATCTTCCAGCTTTTTTTATTCACTATAGGTACATATATATATATTTAACAACAATCACTTATTCCCTCTTGCTTTAAAAATACCCGAATTATAAATGTGAAAGTGTGTTTGTTTGTTGGCTAGTGCTGCAATGACTCTGCAACGGAGCAACGCGTCATCGGCGTGTTTTTTGAATGGATATACCTAGTTAAAAACTTATACATAGTGACATAGGCAACTTTTTATCCCGGAAAATCAAAGAGTTCCCACGGGATTTTGAAAAAAAATCGGCGCGGCTGAAGTCGTGGGCCTCAACTAGTAAGTTGATAATAGTCAATCTAAGAGTAAAAAAGATAAAGTTTCACGTCCATACAAAATTAGTGACACCTTCGATTTTATCGAACTAGAATCAAACACCTCGTAAATTCACCGGACCCGAGTCACGTGATCCAGTGTGAAATATTTACCATCAAAGCGACACGTACGACAGTAAACCTAATCTCATATCAAATGTCCTTGGAATAGGCCCTAGGATCGAGATTCCTACCCAAGCGATATAATCAGGCCGATTAGTAATAGAACAAATCGAACTATATGCCTTGCTGACGCTAGTGCTCGATGCATAATTATTAATTATTATTAAATAAATAAATTAATCACACTTCACACTAATATTATAAAGGCGAAAGTTTGTATATGTGTGTGTGTGTGTGTATGTGTGTATGTTTGTTACTCCTTGACGCAAAAACTACTGGACGGATTTGGCTGAAATTCGCAATGGAAATAGATAATATCCTGGATTAGCACATAGGCTACTTTTTATCCCGGAAAACCAAAGAGTTCCCATGGAATTTCGAAAAACCTAAATCCACGCGGACGAAGTCGCGGGCGTCAGCTATAATAAATAATCTTTTATATTTTCAGACTAAGGTAATTAGTACATTTATAAATACATTTACCTAGGTTAGTGTGTTAGTAATAATATTTTCTTATAATTGTATAAGTAATGCTTTGTTAGTAGGGACTTAATTATGTAAGTATGTAAAGTAGCCTACCGTGGCAGCTCTATGATGCCCGGTACCCGGTGGCCGCAGCTACCCAATGTTTGGTTATTGGGCAGCCTATTCTATCTTTAATTGCACCCATACTGTTGTGATTGCTACGAAGGCGCTGGAGGAGTGAGGCCATCTTTTTACTCGTAGGTACTTCATATTTAATCCTAATCCTAATCTTACTAATATTATAAATGTGAAAGTGTGGATGTTTGGATGTTTGTTACTCAATCACGCCAAAACTACTGGACGGATTTGGCTGAAATTTGGAATGGAGATAGATTATACACTGGATTTACACATAGGCTACTTTTTATCCCGGAAAATCAAAGAGTTCCCGCGGGGTTTTGAAAAGTAAATCCACGCGGACGAAGTCGCGGGCATCAGTTAGTTAATATTATAAACGCGAAAGTGTGTTTCGTTTGTTGGTTTTTCCTTCAATCACGCCGCAACGGAGCAACAGATCAGCGTTATTTTTTGCATGCATATATCTAAATACCTGGAGAGTGACATGGGCTACTTTTTACTTATCCCGGAAAATCAAATCATTCTCACGGGATTTTAAAAATCAATCAAAGCGTTAACTAGTAAGTACTTAATATTATAATCACTATAATCATAATTAGACATAGTCACAAAACAAGCCTTTAATAAAATGAATAAGTACTTATATTATGCTCTATATTGAAGTAGATACTATCGCGTGGGTCTCACCGCTTATTTCCAAACCTTCATCACAAACTTAAGTCTCATCTCACATTACTAATCGAATACTAATAACGCCGTCGGATTGTGTTTCCCCGTAAACTTTTTGTCGTGTGTTGCTGTCATTAAGATCATCGATTTGCATAAATCTAATTTAATTTGGATAATGTTTAACGTATTAATCAAACGGCTTTTTTAACCTTAGATTCTTTACTTGATCCCGAGTCGAATTGAAATATTAATCAGTAATCGGATTCTTGTTGTTAATTTGCATTCAGATGTAATTAAACAGGAGATTGGCTTTAAATTCTTTGAATTTTTTGAACCTCATACAAGCGTGGGCGTTAAGTGAATGTGGAGACTTGTTTTTATTATAAAACTTGATATAATAATTGATACTTATATTAATTATCTTAATGTACCTACTTAAGTTTTATTTATTGTTCCTAAGCTTAATAACATTCGATAATTATTATCTGCATCTGCAAAACACCACAAATTTGTTTTTTGCATGACATTTCTATCATCCTATGAGGACGTGACAGGACGAGACGGCAATCGGGGTATGAGGCGGGGGGACGCCCTGCACACCAGCACGTCACCCGCGCTATCCCGCACCGGGGTTACGCGGGGGCTGAGTGGGTATGCGGGACACCCCTACCCCAATTGCCATCTCAACCTGTCGCTTATTATATACTCATCTTGAATCAACTTTTACAAATTACTTACTACAATCATAACGATACCTAGTTTTTAGTTGAAAATTCAAAAAATTCTTTGTGCAGTCTTAAATTGAAGGTCGTGATAATTCAGCGGGCTTTAGAAAGTATTCAAATCAGAAATGAAGAGATCCGTAGAAGAGAACCAGAGTAACCGACATAACTCAACGGGTGCGAAGCTGAAGTGGCTATGTCGAAGAGCCAAATAGACGAGGGAATGGCGATCTCGTATCTCTAGACTCCAGTTCACTTACTAGGTGAGATTAAGACGAAATTAATCGATTTGCAAGGTGACGCTGAATTCAAACAGTGCTAGACGTAGTGGTGGCGTAGGGCAATCGCTACAAGAGGCTTATGTCCGAAGATCAAGACCATTGGTGGGCGATGGCGACTATTAACTTCTTTTGATTTGTACGCCTCGAGCTTCTTCGTGTTCAATTTGTAATCTGTATGAACTCTAAATTGGATCAACGCCTACACCCAGCGTTAGCACGATAGTTTCAACGTCGGCTATTGACTGCGCGTGCCATTTGTTTACTGTTCTCGCGGAGGAGTTAATGGTCGTTCTTTATCTTTATTGTAGTGACGCAAGACTCAGATAATCTATGACAATAAAAATTCAAACTCACGCAGAGTGCTCGGACATTAATTAGCGGAACTCCTAAATTTCAATAAATACCTCACCTTCGACATTATAATCGTATTGATTTATTTTATTGTTTCTCTCCTCATTTTGGGCATAATATGTTATATTTTTAAAAAAATATTTTTATGAGACATAATGAGCTTGTTCGGACATATCTCCAAAAAATGTAGGCTAGGTTGAGCGTTTGGTGCTACTAGGCCAGGTGGAAAGAAAAAGAGTTAGAAGACGTCGCCCACTCGATATGTCTATATTTTAAGAACAGATAACTCTGGTGGAGTGCCCCCGCATCGCTAGCAGCCGGGCAGCCGTAAAGGGCGGGAAGGCATGGTGCTGAAGACCGTGCGATGTTAAAAACGACCGAGGTTGAAGATGTCCATAATGATGTTATGGATACAGCATAGTCCAAGCAGTCACGACTGCTTGGTTTTGATTGTGCAGAGAGATTTAAAGTTTACTTACAATGCCGAGTAGGTATACTTAGTACGTCCTTTAAAAGACAAACCAACTAGCAAACGCACTTTTACATTCATAAATAATTGATATGGGTAATGATTCGTGGGATGCAGTGGCGTTTACAGGGTTTAAAGTCAGGGTAAGCATTAAGGTATGAACTTATTGTCTGGCAGGTCATAAGGAGAAATAAGTGTTGATTTATTTCAACTAGGGTAGGCAGTACTTTTACACTTCTATGAGCTGCACGCCACTGGTGGGATGCTAACGATTTGCAGTCATTGGTTTAGCCATAGGGTCCTATTAACTGACTCAGTTTAAAATAGTTGAGTAATGTGATATGGGGTCTAGGAGCATTCTTTTTTTTTATTTTTTTTTAAATTAACAAAATAAACGAAACCAAATCCTTGAATTGTTCCCGAAAAAAAACAACCTTCGGTATCACAAGCCATCTTATACAAAGATGTAGTATAATTAATGTGTTTGTCACTACATAAGCCAAAGTTATTTATCTTCGTAGCCGTATTCCAACTGCGCTGTACACAGACTAATTATAATCCCGTATCGGCCATATTGGGATTGATAAAATAACAATTAAGGCATTCTTAATGGTTGATACAATGGAGTCTGCGCCTGCGACCCGTTGATAAATGACTCTCTCTCGAAACGCTCTTGGCGCGTATTTGATTTATAATATTGTTCAAAAAAGAATAATGTTTATTCAAACTTAATCGATATAAAGATCGCTCGGAATCTCGATAATGGGGGTTCCGATTGTGTTCCTGATTTCGAAGTGTTGTTTCTCGTTTCTCTCTATTTAATAATTATTTAGTTATGTCTTTGCTTTAATAGGATTAAATTATTTATTTGATGCTACAATCTTGTTTAGTTTTTTTTAAATCCCATTAGCTCTTTCATTTTCAAGGATAAAAAGTAGCCCATGCCCGTCTCCAGGATGCAGGCATATCTCTGCCAAAAAGATGATGCTCGTGAATTTAAGTGTTTAAGAATTCTTTGATTTTCCTGAATTAAATGTAAAATGTCATTGTACCTACAGACTATTAACAAGTTTTTAACAACCTACACATAAACTATGCTCATAGGTACCTAACTCAAAAAACCGCCTAGCTTAATTACCTAAACTACTTTAAGTAAAATTGAGTTTACTTGTATAAAATTTGTCCGTTATCTTCAACATAAATTTTGGAGATAAGTAGGTATACAATTTTTTTTGTTGTCTAAATATATTAAAATCGAGCATTGGACCTGTGTAATGTTAAAAAGGGTACAAGCTCAATTTTACGATCGTCATAAATGCCACATAAAAAAGGATAAAGTGTTTTAATTTCTCCCGCTTCAAATAAGATGGCGTTAATTTTAACCCATAAGAGTTAGTACAGGAGCTTGTGATCAATAAACTAATGTCAATTAAATATTGTACAGTACACACTTCACACTAATATTATAAAGGCGAAAGTTTGTATGTGTGTGTGTGTGTGTGTGTGTATGTTTGTTACTCCTTCACGCAAAAATTACTGGACGGATTTGGCTGAAATTTGGAATGGAGATAGATAATATCCTGGATTTGCACATAGGCTACTTTTTTCCCGGAAAATCAAAGAGTTCCCACGGGATTTCGAAAAACCTAAATCCACGCGGGCGAAGTCGCGGGCATCGGCTAGTAATAATATAAATATAACCCAGGTTGTATCAGTAAATGTGTGACCCAATTTCCATGCCAAATTTCATTTCCTAAATTAAAACTAAAATATGAAAAGAAAATAAAATTTTGCCAAAAAACGCATATTAATTGGAGTAGAACCGAGTCTTTTGGTAACAACTTTAAATCGACTTTATTCACGTTGACATGCGGTTGAAATTGGAATATTAATCTATACTAATAAATAAAATTGGAGTGTCTGTCTGTAATTTCGAAATAACTACCTCATATTAAGCTCATATGGTTATTTGAACGATACCAACACTGAATCACACGTTTTTAAAATTTTTGTCTGTCTGTCTGTCTGTCTGTCTGTCTGTCTGTTTGAAAAGGCTAATCTTCGGAACGGCTGGACCGATTTTGACGGGGTTTTCACAGACAAGTAGAGGATTGATCAGGGAGTAACATAGGGTACTTTTTTAACCGACTTTCAAAAAGGGAGTTGTGTTTTTCTTCCTATGTACACCGAAATCTCCGAGATTTCTGAACCGATTTGCGTAATTTTTTTTTTAATCGATAGAGGAACTTTGTGACAACTTTCCCACGGGATTTCAGACCCTAAATCCACGCGGGTGAAGCTGCGGGCATCAGCTAGTTAAAAATAAAATACAGGAGTCGCTTAAGCGAGCCTTGGTTAGCCGTGCACTGCCGAAATTAATTGAAGGTTAGTTTGAGTCATCAAAAAAACTGCTGTGCTTTGCCCACTCTACTATCAGTGTGAATTGCAGCTAAGTGATATAGGTACAAATTGTTTTTAATTTTTTAAATCAAGATAAAACTGTTTTTAGGGTTCCGTACCTCAAAAACGGAACCCTTATAGGATCACTTTGTTGTCTGTCTGTCTGTCTGTTAATTTCAGATGAGCCTAATAATATTCGCTTGACAACAATCATGCCATATGAAAAACATTGACGAGCTCTTTATATTAAAACGTAATGTTTAAAAGATTCTTCTTCATTCATACTTGATTAGAAGTTATTCGGTTTTACTACAAAAGGTTAATTTTTTATCACTATAATATGTATTTTTTAATCTAATTAATGATGACGAGCTCTTGGTCTACATGCTTAAGGCTAATTCTTTGTCATTATAAGAAGTTTTATGTTTCTTCTGGCATAGCTGACTGCCATAAATATCGGTTGGTTATATTTGTTGATTTTACTTTAACGTATTCCTTACAAATTAAAATTTAATTTTATGGTATTTTATATCAAGAAGTCTTCCATTCTTAGAATAGTTCTTTTGTCTTATTTTATAAATACCTAGAATTTACCATAATGATTATTTATTTTTACCCACGATACATTATAGGTACCTATGCGGTTTTTATTTATTATTATTATAACTTAGCCCTTGATTCCAATCTCTTGGGAATGAAACTTTATGGTAAAAGGCTCTACTATGAGCCGATTATGATGGGATTTTCTGCTTCACATGGGTCTACCACCTTAGTGCTGGTTCTTTGATAATTATTAATAATATTTTACGGTTATAGATATAGATATATAGACCTCAAGAGTTGGATTTAAAAAATACTTATAGATTATACTTTTTGAAAAATGTATTTTGTTAAATAATAAAATGATTTCAACAATAATTTTGAGTGCATACAAAACCGTTAACAATTTTACTACACCCATCCAAAACGGCTAATTATTTCAAATATGTACTGCACTTTCATGTATCGAATCGAAACCGAAGGTCGAAAAAGGAAAAAAAGAATAATTACGGACCAGTCGATGTCCGAGAGACATGTCATTAGTTAAAACGCGTAAAAATGTTATTTTACGATTTTATTTTATAAACACTTGTATATTTTGACTCCGAAGTGCCCATACAGTGCTATCTTCAAATAATAAATATTCCAATAAAGATAAAAATTTAAAGGACTCCTAATTATTGACAAATAAGACGCTTGTTGAGAAATAATGAACTATCCTAACTTTTAAGACGGGTCTCTCCGTCACTCGCTCAATACAAACGTAGTTCGTCTCTTATTGGAATACTAACCAATCATACTCAATGGAGTTTTGTACAAACGTTCCGGGAACTAATATCTATGCCTGTGGTTTTCCAGATTTCCGTTAAAATATTCGGTGTCAAAGTTACGCGGTCTTAAAAATTCACATACAAATCTTTGAGCCCCTGTAATTTTAAAACTACTTACATATTTTTAGAAAAATCTAAAACACCACAGGCTATATTAGTTTCTAGAATATGTCTGCAAAATTTCATGGACTTTGGTTGCTTAATATTCAAATGACATTGGGTCTACGATTGTATGGAGTAAGTGACGGAGAGAGCCCTGTTAAGACACTTGTCATGCTTATAAATAAGTATAGGCACAGTTACTATTTAGCGATCACTCATTTCGACATCATTTGCCTCAACAGTAACTCTCTGACAACTAAAAATCTTTTCAAATGATATGAAAATACCTCGAGGAATTCATCATGATCAACCCATTGCCGCCCCACTACTGGGTACGGGTCTCCTCTCAGAATGAGAAGGGTTTAGGCCATAGTCTGCCGCGCTGGCCCAATGCGGATCGGCAGACTTCACACACCTTTGAGAACATGGAGAGCTCTCAGGCATGCAGGTTTCCTCACGATGTTTTCCTTCACCGTTAAAACAGTGATATTTAATTGCTTGAAACGCACATAACTGAAAAGTTAGTGGTGCGTGCCCGGGATCGAACCCCCGACCTCCGATTCTTCGGAGGCGGACGTTCTAACCACTAGGCTACCACAGCTTTAATTAAATTGGTTCGAAGGATTTAGACAGTGAAATACAGTGGTTTATCTAATATTTTACTTTTCGTTAATGTCTCTACCTATATCCATTATCAAGGTGATTTGAGACTTGCGCAAATCGCAATATCAAATTGTAGAATAAATAGAATCGTATACGTAAAACGGGTTATTTATGACTCAATAATTTTTAATTCAGAGTAGCGCAACAAATCACGAGTTCAATAAATTAATGTCAATTACAGTTTTTGGCAAAGGAAAGGAATAGCTCTGAGAAAACGCTGCAAAAGTGATTAAAATCTTCGTTGATGAAAATACTATATATAAGTAGACAATGTAATATATTGCTTTTGTTTTAAATTTACTTTGGGGGTATGAATGACCCTTAATCGCAATGCAAAATTTTGAATATAATCATATGCTACTTTTGTAAATAGAATAGTTTTAGTGCTAATGTGTACAAATCATAAGTAGGTATTAGTATTTGTTGTAATTCTGTTTAATTAGTATCAGCGCTAGTTAACCAAAACAACTAACTACATGTGTGGTTGGTGGAATGTGTCCGATTCCAATCAGGAAGAGACCGTCTGGTTGAATTATTAAACTTGAACAGATTGCAAGTTGGTGTCTTTAATAGCTTATTAGCTAATCCAAATTCTGACGGAGCTTGCAATCTGTTTAGATGGTTACAGGGTACCTAAGTAACTTGTGGAATTTGTATGACAGGCTAGGTTTGTAGGATAAGATGGAATTGTATATATAGATAGAATTGTAGGATAAGATAGGGTACAATTAGGCTGACATGCATAAATGTAAAAGCCTATAAATAAAGGAATAAAAAAAAAAAAACTACATGTGCAGTAGTATATATTCATAGAAGTAATTTTTTCTAACATGTCGTGGTAACTTAATGATCCTAAATAAAAAATAGACAGTCGGTGGGGACTGCCAACTGAAGTCAAAACATTATGAAATAAAATTAGTGTGTTTTTGAATTTTCTAATCAGGTACCTATTTGTAGTACTTACTAAATATTAAAGTTTTATCTACACTAATATTATAAAGGGTAAAGAATGTAAGTATGTTTGAGGAAAGTAATCTCTGGAACTACTAAACCAATTTTGAAAACTGTTTCACCAGTAGAAAGCTACTTATATTATTCCTGAGTGACAGGCTGTATTTTATTAAAAAAAAAAAAAATGAGTTCTCTACGAAAATTCTAATCCGAAACTGGGGCGGTTCGCTAGTATAATTTATAAATTAAAATCTAAGTTTCCAGATGTTTCAGAAGGGCTTAAACCAGTTCACCATAACGTAATATGTAAATTAATAATGTTGACAAAAATTGGCTCTGATCGTTTTTTGCATAATCTTAAAAGTTAACCATATCAACAACTGTTGAGTTGATATCTTAATGAATTTTACCAATCGATTAATGCAAAAATCTTACATAGTATTATGCTAAAACGCTTGTAAAACCGTAGGTATATAAAACCGGTAAAGATTAAAATGTCACAAAGATTTGGGACGAACATTTATAGATTGCCAGGAATTTCGCATAAAATTATAAATCTTTGTACTTGTCTCTTTTTGTATTAATTTGTCAGTAGCTAGCACCTATATGATTTGTCAGTGTTCAAAGAATATTTGCTATAAAAAAGTCGTGTCTACTATTTTAAGTTTGTATTCTTTTTGTATTAGATAATAATAGGTCATATAATCGTTGGTATATAATACGAATGTTTTAATTTATCAGCAACATAAGACACTGTTTAAAAAGCCTGCCTTATGCATATTATCGCTGACATGAAAGTCTCGATTTAACTGAAACTTACGTCTAAGCAATTGCAAAGTGCGGTCTATAGATCTCAGCGATAATAGAAGAGGTAGATAGAATATAATCAGGGAGAAGGGAAGATTTCTTGATGGAACTAATCAGGAAAATAACACTAACACTGCAGCCTGCATTAGAGTAGTCATCAAAACTTGAAAATGTACATACAAAATCCATACTATCCATACTTCCATACTAATGAAATGCGAAAGTATGTCTGTCTGTTTATGTGTCTGCTAGCTTTTCCCGGCCCAATAGTTTAACCGATTTTGATGAAATTCAGTACAGAGTTAGCTTATATCCCGGGGACGGGCATAGGTTACTTTTATCCCGGAAAAACAAAAAGTTCCCAGGGGATTCTTAAAGGTCCATCCGATTAACCGATTTATATGAAAGATACAGAGGTAGCGTCCCGGAAATTTACATAGGCAACTTTTTATCCCGGAAAAGCAAAGAGACCCTACGGGATTTTTTATAAACCGAAATCGACTCGGACGAAGTCGCGAGCATTATTTAGTTTTATAATAAAACGTTATACACATACCAATACTGTACAAATAAGAAATCGGACACGTAATACCGCCGTGACCCGACTGCGTCGCACTCATATATTTACTTTATCTTGTTCAATACACTTAAATACAAATTAATACAACCGAAGGACCGGCTCTTAATGGCGACTCGGACTGTTTATTTTACACCTCGGGATGGGACACGCAGGTTTTATTTTTAATTTTTTTATTGGGTCCTCTCATTGGGCCAGTGCAGACATCAGACCTACATACGTAGGGATAGCTATGTACCTCAATCTCCATATCCATAAATACCAGAGTGTGTTTGGTTTATTGGCTTGTTGATTTGTCGTTCTGATTTGGACGAAACTTGGTACAGAGATAGCTTGCGTCATAAAGACGAACATAGTCTACGTTTTATCCCGAAAAATGAGTTTTCACAGGATTTTTATAACCTAAACCGCGTGGGTTTGATGGATGAAGTCACGAGCGCCATATAATTATAAAAATACAGTCAATGATATTAAAACACCACTTATTGATTTGTTTTATCATTATTACCAATATATCGTAAAGTTTTTGAATCTTTTCTGCATCAAATCAATAAATCACTAACACTACTATAAACTTTTATATACCTATGCGAAAGTATATTTGTTTGTTGGTTTATCCTTCAAGCACGTCGTAACGGAGCAACAGATTGACGTAATTTTTTGCATGGTTATAGTTAAAGACATAGCGAATAACAAGGGCTACTTTTATCCCGGCAAATCATAGTGTTCATACGGGATTTTTACAAACTTCAGGGCAGCCACTGATAAATAAATATTTGTCTTGCGTCAGTCTTGTCGAGTGTTTGCAGCTGCAGATATGTTCCATCTACATTGCTTTTAGCGCCTTCTAACCGGGATACAACTAAACATATTTCTTGGAATTAACTGCTAATACCTTTTGAATTGTTCAACTATTTTATCAATACTACTTTTGAAATCCAACATTTTTCTTATAATTAGCTATTAATATAAGCCATATAGATTATACTGCTATTAAGTGTCGTGGTTGAATTCAGGTCAATTTTTAACTTAATACTGCTCTTTTTCAACACACAGCCCCCGTAACAGAATCTTTAATAACACACTCTAACGTCCTTTTACTAAAAAGCGGTTAACTCCAAAAAGTAATTTTTGGAGTTAACCGCTAAAAATGGGAAATTTTAAAAACTGATTATTCTAAAATGCTACGTAGCGCCAAGGTTTGTAGTTAGCCTTCAGTTTGGTCTTACAAAGCAAACTTTTATAGAAACATCGGATTTTTAAATTCCCATGTTTTTGACGATTACTGAAAAACTACTTTTTGGGATTAACCACTTCTTACAACAAGTGCAGCAATTGTTTTGATTGGCTATCTATGGTTTTTCTCTATACGTATATTTTACTGGTAGTAATAAATGTAGTCCTATCACTTTGGAGATTGTGTACAGAATTAGCCCCATTATAGGATAATAATAATAGGATCCTAATAATCCTTACACTTTCGGGCCGCTGACGGAACCTCTTGGCCTGAAATTTTGGATAGCTCATATATACCTACCCCTGTATTACCAAGGCTACAATGATATATCTTGGAAAATCAAAGAGTCCTCGTGAAATTTTGAAAAAAAAACTATATCCATGCGGATGTAATCACGGGCATCATCTAGTTAGTTAAAAACCGGCCAAGTGCGATTCAGACTCGCGCACCGAGGGTTCCGTACTCGAGTATTTTTTCCGACATTTTGTACGATAAATCAAAAATTATTATGCATAAAAATAAATAAAAATCTGTTTTAGAATGTACAGATAAAGCTCTTTCATATGACTCCACGCTTGGTATAGTTATCTTACTTTCAAATTAAAAAAAAATAGGGTACGGAAGCCTAAAAAGCGTTTAGTAACTGCAATAGCTCATTGATTTAGAGACTGGCTTAAATTCGAAAGCTCTATGGATGTAGGTAGGTATCCTAGACTAAGCTTTAAGCTCTTAGGGCAATAATAATAATTTTGGTCATTTTTAATATGCATTTATTTTTTGACTTATTGTCAGATTAATATCTGTAAATTATTATAATTTGACCGTAAAAGTAGTGTTTTTAATGTACATAATTAATAACCCATAATTTTATGGATTTAATAATTAATAACATAAAATGACTCATCAAATTAATGATCCAAGAAGGTTATCAGCCTAATATAATCCTAACGACTTATTTTTTTAATACCGACTACATTGTTATACCAATCTTTAGGTACCTATATGATATGATATATTTTTTAAGGTAATATCGTTGACATATTCATATGAAATCAACTTTATTGTTTGAACGTTTTAAGAAACTTTAATTTCTGTTACCTACGAATTGAATTCATATTATTATTTATATTTCAGTAATATTTGGTATAGGTACTAATTTAAGTCAGTATGTTTTGTTATGTTTATGTTAAATTTCTTGTTGAGCCAAAATTTTATCTTTATCTTTATTAATATTCATAATTTTAGTAAAATTTGTTTTAACGACGGTGATGAAGTTTGGTAAGATTTTTGAGGTTTAAAAGTTTAACTACTTATTTAATCAAATAACTTCGTAGACACCTGTGTAACTAAGTCGTATAAAATAGAATTAATATTACAATAGCTTAAAATACTTTCACATGTTTATGATATAGGGTGAATCATTGTCCGAAAACCTTGTAAAAAGAAACTTATTGTCGATATAATATTGATATTAATATTCAAAAAATATTATCAAAGCGCCTCTGCTCGATAAGAATGTCAGGCCACACGCAGCAAGTCATTAGACACCTCCCCGAGGAAAATAAATTAAAGTAAACGAGATATCTCGACCCATAATCTTATTGGAATAACATCGACCGTCATTTGTTACGAAAACATCTAAAGCCCTAAATCCATTGCTCTTCAACAACGTTTGATTCACATATTTTGTAGAATACAAAACGCAATGGATTGGAGACATAATATTGTAATTGCGTCGTTGATCTCGTAATAAGTAAATCCGGATCAATTAAATGCCATCCGATCCAAGTGCAGTATGAAAGGGAAATCCAAGAAGTAATGACTCTAGAATCTATTTTATGATGAAAGCTACGTTTCTTTTTACGAGTAAACCTTATTTGTTTTTTAGGTACTTAAGTAGATACCTGATATTAATTTAAACAGGATAAAAAAAAAGTATGAAATAGATGACTATTTCAAATTTATTCTAAAGCTTAAATTTGTCTGCTACATCTCAGGCACGTATAAAAATTCTCTAAAAATTGTCCCTTAATTTACCTTCTTAGGGAATGAATATCCCAAAATACTGATGAAACCAGATGAGACTGTATTTTATTAAACCAATTTTCTTCTAACTACGAAAATGACGAACTTCCTTTAATCCCCTATTTGCCCTCCACGAACTGAATTTTCAAATTTTCAAAAATATTTTCTAGTGCTCTTATACATTATACATAAGGAACTTTGGTACAGAATTTCATGCTTTTAGACCCACTTGCTTGACAGTTTGGGCAGGTCACCCAAAATCTGTAACTTTTGAGAAAATCCGCATAAGTACATAGGTAATTTCTGAGATGTTGCCGATGGAAACTCCCGTCAAACACACGCCTAATCATTTTAATAAAACTTTTACATGTTACAATCTGGCTGACTGCCTGCTGAATAATATTATAACTCCTTATACCTAATATACTCCTTACTCCTTATAATATGTAGCACAAAATTAAAGACAGTTTAACAGTTTTATATGAACTTAAGTTGGTCATTTTCTTATTACATCGGTAAGGAAAAGATCAGAATGTAGGTGCCATCAGAATCAATATTATTTTACCCAATAAATCTACCAAATAGTATATAAATCATGGTTTTCTTATAGACTAGCGCTTGACTGCAATTGGTAGTCTATGGTCTGCAGCAACATAAAAACTTAGCTTCTTTGTATAGTACCTATCTTGGTATAATTACATCGTTCCACCCAATATCCCATGAGAGAGATATAAAAGAGGATAGTTGTAAAACAGTCTTTTATGTCACTGGCTGCCACCATTTTACAGTCTATCCTTGAATTCCTAGAATACCAATGGTCGTTCATTATTCAACCGGACACT
This sequence comes from Maniola jurtina, assembly GCF_905333055.1. NCBI lineage: Eukaryota > Metazoa > Arthropoda > Insecta > Lepidoptera > Nymphalidae > Maniola > Maniola jurtina. The sequence continues at coordinate 8,862,905 of NC_060037.1, read as the reverse complement.
ACTGACAATTAAAAGCTGCTCAGTATGCGCATTACGTGTGTAAAACGTTCAACTGACGTTTTGTTACCAATAAAAAGTGTAAGTTACTATTATTGTGAGTAAGTACCTATAGAACGATTTTGATGTTAGTCGTCAGAATGGATATAAAATGTCCACTGTACTCGTGATTGTGCACGAAAGAAAAAAAAACCGGCCAAGTGCGAGTCAGACTCGCGCACCGAGGGTTACGTAGTCGGGGGTTTTCCGACATTTTGCACGATAAAATATTATGCATAAAAATAAATAAAATCTGTTTTTGAATTTACAGGTAAACCCTTTCATTATGATATCTATCTTGCTTTGGAAATTAAAATACATTTTTTTTGTGATGTAACCACAAATTCACGGTTTTCGGATTTTTTCCTTTACATTGATATGCCTTGCCTACCTACCTGCCTTTCATGATTTTAGGTCAACGGGAAGTGCCCTATAGGTTTTCTTGACAGACACGACAGACGGACAGACGGGCAGACAGACAGACAGACAACAAAGTGATCCTATAAGGGTTCCGTTTTTCCTTTTGAGTTACGGAACCCTAAAAAGGGTTATTTTTTTATTCCTTTCATTCGTAAGTATATGACTGTGGTGCAGTCAGGATATCGTTGTCTCATCAAATGATTTTAAACGGCTGTGTCTAATGTGTAACATGTTACTTTTTTAACAAATTTATCGGGTGGAAAGCTTCGGTCGTGGCTAGTTAGTTAATTAGCAAAATAAACGTTTTTCTTTCTTTCTTCTTTTTACATCCTACCGGCAAAGATTTGCCGCCAAGTGGTTTAGCGTTCTGGTACGGCGCCACGTAGAAACCAAAAGATCGGTATTATGTGTACAGAAGTAAGTATTCGCATTCTCAACTTTTACAAAAAATCACTCGGGAAAAGGACCTTTTCCTTTTTGGTGAAAAACTACATACCAGTTTTCTAACGAATTTCTTTGACTCTACAGGTTTCCCTATACGTTTTGATCATATTCTGGTCATATCTTCAAATAATAGGAATAAATGGTATGTCTTCTTTCCAGTCGTGGCGTTACTTGTTCCTTGATTCACATTTTCCGAAAACTACAAGATAACGAAGTTCCACTAATTACTTTGTACACGGACACAATAAATCAATATTCATTCAAATACCGAAATCATAGCAGTTGATGTAGCTACCCTTCACGACAATTGGCACGCAACGATAAATCAAGATGAATTACAACAATGATCGGATCTTGATGTAATCCTGCATTCATTACGTTGTACAACGTCGCGCCGTCGCCTTCGCCGGCGAAAATTGGGTCGGCCACGATATCTCATTTTTAAACCTATTTCTTTCTATACATACTTAATGCGAATATGTGTCTCTCTGTTTGCTCGCTTTTCACGGCCCATTCGTTATAGGTTCATACATTTTTAACAGAATAACGTAACTTCAGTGTCTAAGGGCTCTGAACAGAGCTGCCTAACAATATAAATGCGTCATCTGTTTGTCTGCTAGCTTACAGCTCACCCATTTACTTAACCGATTTTGATGAAATTTGGTACAGATACAGCTTGGATCCTTGGGAAGGACAATTATGTCCTTTTAGGCTACTTTTATTACGGAAAATCAAAGATTTCCCACGTATTTTTTTAAGAACCAAAAGAAGTCAAATATTTTTATTAGAATTTTTATAGACCACTGGTTTTAAAAATCCACATGTCTTTCTGTTTGTCACATGAATGCTAAGCCGATTTAAATGAAGTTTGGTAATTGCGCAGGCATGCAACTATATTATTCTGAGAATACTGAAAATTATTATTAGGGTAAACTCGAAAAGTGCCACGAATACCTACTTAGGTAGTATTTTATCAAGCTGAACCGAATGTGGTCAATGAAAATAATTGCATGCCAACGCATTCTTAATGGAGCTTAATAGAGATTTTCTAGGCGTATTGACTATTTGTATATTCTATGCAGGCCCCGTCAATAATATCATCCGATACATATTACAAGTCACACAGTAAGTTGTGACATGGCTTTCAAGGTATGATGCAACTTGGCCCATTTTACAAATTACAAATTAGCCACTGTCTATTCATAATGTAGTAACCAGCATTATTAATATTAATACAAGGATATTATGTGACTATAATAATCATTTTGTTAACATCGCCTTGCCAAACTTTTGAAACAAAAGACGCTGTATATGGTTAGCAAAATATTATTGTCGAAAGTTTTCTTGGACTCTGATGATTCCTTCACGTAACCTGCTCAGACCACCAAGGAGTACCTACTAATAGTATGTTTGGCGCAGGATTATCACGTGAAAGTCCAAAGGTTGTAAATCACGAACCATAATTTTTGTAACTCAAAACTCAACTTAAGTTTTAGTAGGTAGAGAAAGAGACTAGTTCAGTAATCTCTTGTTTCGCGTCTCGTCTGCTTCAGTATACTTATTTTGGTTTCTTTATTGTCTATTTTCTAATAATATTATTTCATGTCGAATGTATTTTGAGTAAATCGTAAACTTCATTCTTGGACACACCTCTGGTGCTAATGCAGTCTAAAATAATAAATAAAACTAACAGGCCAGGAAGCAAGTTTTAGAAATAAGAAAAATTTAACTCGAGCTGTCCAAGATTATTGTATTCCTATTATGCAACCAGAACGAAAAATCACATTTGCATAAGAATAACGTGAAAAAAATGTTGACCAATTTATCACTTTTATACCGGAACTTAGCATTTTAAAAATACGAGTTTTAATTAATTCTGAATTCCGATATAATGTTAGGAAAATTCGATAGGAAACAACTTCGGAATAGCAATGATGACACCTTTGCGTGGGCAGACGATAATTTATATTATACTAAATATGAAGCAGAATGTTTGAACGTATTAGTTATGCAAATCATATCAAATTTATATACATAATAAAGGAACATCAAAACCCAGACTCTACGTTAACCAATATCTCGAATTTTATTTTAATTATGTAAATACAGAAGCCAAATGTTCACTTAAAGAGCTTCATAAGGTTTCTGTATGCAACAACAAGCTTTAGTAGAGAAATAATAAATTTCGATTATGGGTCTTTAGTTAGATTGGAAGCTTATCTTACAGCAGTAAAGGGCAAATTTTAAATTAAATTTAAATTGTATATTAGGAAACCATAGGTGGTACGCATATTGATCAATTTGACTAATTTATTATTTATGTCTTTCAGATAAAGAACATCGCATACAGATGGAAGGCTTACAGGAAGTTCAACAGCCACAAGACGCACATTTTCAGTACTGAAATTGTCATTCGTAGACTGAAATATCAAGTCAGCAGTATCACGTGTGTAAAAGCTTGAGTAGTACGTACAGCACAGTATCACGCCAGCATTATAGATCTCTGCTGTTAACATCAGCATCTTTGATGACTCCGATGCGACCGACTTTTGCTGCTGGTGTTACTCTTCATATTTTCATTATTGAAAATGTCTACATTGCTCGTGTAGCACCTCTGCTGGTTCTTGCGTTTCTGGCAAATCATCTTGTGGTATAGAAGATCAAGAATACCACAGATGTTACTTTAATAAAGTCATCGTCATCAATTGATAGATAATCACTGCTATAGGCAGGTCTGTTGTAGAGACTCCCACGCGCAACGGTGCACCGCCTGAAATCAGAAATGAATGATCTGTAAAAGAACCAAAGTAACTAGTATAGCTCAACGGGTTGCGAACCGAAGAAGCAATATGATATTCGAAAAACCGACATTCGTTGTGGTCCTGTGTTGGATTGGCGATCCACACCGGAAAGCACAACGTTGGCATACCTCCTCTATGACAGAAGACCCGCTGAATCAATAAAGTTAAACCAAACAACAAGAAACCAGCAACTCTTCTAACCAGGACACCTTTAACAATAAATAAGCATTCAGCAGTTGAAACGGGACCCAGATCTTATACGAGATTAGAAAGCCACTCATAACGCCCCGGTCTGTGATCGCTTTATTAATTATTCCGAAGTGTCTTTAACCGTCCTATTTGAATAGCCTACCGCAAACAACGGTCTTGATATTCCGAGAACAATACAATTGGGAACTACTAATGAATCAGGTTGTCGCAATGTCTACCTGTCACTGATCTAAATGTACCAACGGTAAAACTTTTTATTAGGTACAAGGCGCTGTTGGCTTTCTTGTTAACATATTGTGAGCACTGTAACTGGTATGAAGTAGATACCTGTTAATAATATCGTTAATTCTGTCTGAGTAAGGCAATAGGACCTATTAGTTCAATAAAACCATGAGAATTTGAGTCCAATAGATCAGAAGCATACACTAGTAACTATAGAAAGGTTAAAGTTTGTATGTTTTGATGTAGAAAAAAAAGTACTCATCCGATTTCAATATTTTTTTATTACTTGAAAGGAAGACATATTATTTCAAATGGACATATAGGCTATTATAATATATTATATCAAATTGACCCGAGCGAAACTGGATGGATCAGCTAGTAAACCCTATTTAAGTATGCTATTCTAATAAAATCAATGTCTGTATTAACTACGCTTTTAGCTTCGTCTATGTTAATAGAATCGTGTTTAGAATTTGTACCTCAAGTATAGGATTTTTTTAGCTAAGTTTATTTTAAAGAGGCCTAGATTTTGTACTAAATTCAAAGTTCAAGTGTGATTGATACGTTTAACTTATTAACATTCCATGAGGCTATGAGGATACACTCTATGAATCAGGTTTTTTGGAACTAATATATGAATTGCTGTTTCCGAATTGTAGTTTATTTTTCCTTTATAAAGGTATCATGATTCACTTTGGTGTCAAATATCGGGGAGTTTTTTATTAGTCAAGTTTGCGGTTGACTTCATTCTAATCTGTGATGTGTGATGATGATATTATGACATCCATGAGGAATATTAATGTAACAATAGTATAAGACTTAACTTTAGGGTCGAAAATTATGCAGCTTTGTCATACCTTGTGCTGTGAATAGTATCTTGGTGACTCGTTTGCAGTTGCACAAATTTGGGGATAGATAAATTATTTGCACACTTTTATTTACTAAAGTCCCGCGGGCCAACCGCTGTATTAGACAGCTAAAATGTGATGATAGCAATCACCTCTAATTGGCCAACACTCGTTTACTATTGGCTACAATCTATTGTTGCAACAAGAATACCATAAATTCAGCCAATCACAACAGTTGAGATTGGTGCAGCTTTTCCGGAATCCACCAACTAAATAGAGTAGCAAAGTTCAATTACCCTGCTGATGTGATTGAAATAGATAAAGGATAACTTACTGTATGCCCAATGAGGATGTTCTCATCAAGGAATGCGGATTTATTCGTTATAGAAAGTACCGAGTATGAACCAACTTGCAAATATTTGCACGATTACGTCATTCCAATATAAGGTACGTACGTGCTTTTACCGCTAACAAACAAACATTAATATGGGAAGCTCGCCTCTGCCAATGTGCCAGCTAACGCTGCCCCTCAAAGATGGCCATTGTCTTTCCAAAACGTGACTTCAAATGTTAATTGGACGATTAAAAGCCGAATGCGGGTCATTTCGGCCATTACCTGCGTAGCCCTTTTGAATATGTATAATAAAATTATTAGATAAACTGGGCACTCAATTTGTGTTAGATTTCTAATGAGGTTATGTGCTTTCTTGTCACAAATGGTGTTTGCGTTTTGAATGCGCAAGCGCCGAGCCGGATGCGCGAAATGGTATTTTGTTGTATGGCTAACTGTTCGTGTCGGATGCAGAATATTATATTAATGTTTTAGCTGTGGGAGCTTATTAGATTATCCCAGTTATGATAGTTTTGCATTACCAAGCGGGCGTTGAATGTTTATATGGCGTGCGTGATTTAATTTTCATTGAACACTAGTTGGTGCCCGTGACTTCGACGTAGATTTAGGTTTTTACAAATCCTGTGGAAACTCTTTGACTTTGCGAAATAAAAAGTATTTTCTGAGGTAAAAATCATGATTGCTAGAGTCGGGATCTCATACTGGTATAAATGGGTAGATCTAGATTGATTGATGAATCATCAATCAATAATAGTAAAACGGTAGATTGAAGAAAACCCAAGAAAAAGATCCATGTCCTTCAGTGGACGTAGGCACTTAGGTATATTGAGTACATAGACGATCAATTTGATCGTTGGCAGCAAATACGAATACCCACACGTAGAGTTAAGTTTTTAGTAGGTATTAGGATAATAAAACTGTAAATTGTACTGAGAAAGTGTTGTACCTACTGTAAAGAATGTCATTGCTTGGAAGGATGCCAAACTGTATAAGATTAACTTCTTGACACTTGACTTGTAACTTGATAGTTTCCACAATCCATTTAATACAAAAGTCAGGCTGTAGTTCATAAAACTCTGTTATACATAAAATTCCGTATACTACTCGTATCTAATCCTAATAACAATGGGGAAAACATGGAAAACGAATTTTCGCACATACAATCATTGTGCAAAAATTCACGAGATATCCGATAAACCAGCACAACATCAACAGCGCTGTAAAATGACATCGCTATTTGATCTTGACCATAACTCCTAGTTACATTAATACATTAAAGGATAATTGCGGAAATTGGAAAATCATTTTCTGTGAAATCCGCTTGTTAAATCTCTGTTTTTACCAAATGATAACTTAAAATTTAAAAAACCCCCGACACAAAAACCTCTATAAGAAAACTAGAAAAGAGCTGATAACTTTCAAACTGCTGAACCGATTTTCTTTGATTTAAGGCTAAGGACACTCTCGGTCAAGCTACCTTTCAAACAAAAAAAATAAATTAAAATCAGTCCATTCGTTTAGGAGCTACGATGCCACAGACAGATACGCAGATACACACGTCAAACTTATAACACCCCTCTTTTTGGGTCGGGGGTTAAAAAATATTTGAAAGTAGCATCGCATAGTTGAGAGGGGTTGAATTTCCAGTTCTAGCAGCTTATTGATAACTTTTTCATACCATATTATAATTCTATAGCAAGTTATCAGATAGGCGCGTTCCATCTAGGACTGCATCATCGCTTACCGCGATGTTAAGATCATAGACGATCCTAGACATGTCAACAAATAAAAAAAGGAGAAGTGTGCACCGAGGGTTCCGTATGATTATAATTTAAGTTTTTGGCTAAATTATTGGACTGCCTCAAAACACGATAATCTAGATGGCGCTACAAGCTAAAAATTAACAATTAAAAATCGTGAATACTTTAATGAGTGACGTAAGTGAAAAATGTTAATAAATGACTGAGATTTTAATTCAGTAACGGCTAATTAATCTCAGTGATTTTCCAAAGAGGCTAGCACACATATAGCAATTGCGAAAATTATTACATACTCACCGCCTAATTATATAAATCTGTCACGTAATATTTTCACAAGGGCTTTGAAATTAATTTCCAGATTTTTCCCTTTACTTGCGCCACAAGGTTTCCCTTGCTTCGTGCCAGATTTTCAGATTGTAAGTCAAGAGTACCCTTTTGATATTTTGTATGAAAATATACTATAAAAAGCTGTAACTTTTTACATCTAGAAACTTTTTGTATACCAGTTGCTTTAAAATTTACTCTTCAGCATAAACGCCTTGATGCCCTAAGCGTTTTATGAGTAAATACGGAAAACACGGATAGGCACACAACAAAGTAGTAAGGATTCCACTTCTTCATGAGTTACGGAACCCTAAAAATAAATCACCAGTTTGATACAAGTAGCTTTCAATAAAACAAGTATTCAGCGGTTAATTAAAATCAGTCAACATAATTTACTGTCGCATAATCTAATGATAAATAATAGAAGTGCATAATATACAAACAAATCATGATTCAACTACTTGCCAACGTACTCGTATGACTCATAACGTTTAATGTTATTCTGAAAACGAGTTACTTGCTGATCATGTACAGCTTGCTAAGTGTAAGCTCGGCTTAGCATTAAAGCTCACTAGACGCATGTTTGTGGAAACATCCTGTTTTGATTTTTTCTTTTATTTTTATAGCTATGCCTATTATTAAATTCAAATCTATAAATGAAATTACATTCTACGTTTGTCGCGCAAAGGACAGGATAGATTTAATGAAAGAAAGCCTTAAAAATCATGTTAATTTTTGAACAAGTCATCACCAAATATTTTGAGGTCTTTATATCTATTTTATTTTTCTTTGTTATTTATTTTATCATTCATCGTTATTATTTAAGTGGCGATTTAACTGCTAATAGATCACTGCAATTTTAGAATTTTAGATTATTGGCTAATTCTGTTGTACACCGCCTTCAAACTAAATTAAATTGACAGATCGAAATCTAATGCTATCCTTTTCCAGAGGGAGCGTTATGAAAGTGATAACAATACATTTGAAACTGTCATTTTAGTTTAGTTAAGCGAATTCGCCACATTGATAATAATTTTACATTTTAAAGTTATACCTATCTAGTTTTTCATGTCTGATATTTCTTATATTAACTAGCGACCCGGCCTGATTTCCCACGGATAGCTTATTACAATTTTTGTAAGGATTTCTAATTTTTTTTTAATACAATATAGCCTATGTCACTTAGAAATAATGTAGCTTTCTACTGGTGAAATAATTTACAAAATCGGTTCAGTAATTCCAGAGATTACCTCCTACAACCACACTTACAAACATTACTCTTTTATGATATTAGTATACCTATATGACACACAGATAGGCACTTCTGTTTGGCCTAACAGACCTGAAATATTAAACAAGCATTTAATGATAAAATTACAAAATGCAACACAATCCTCTCCTTATCTCCCAAAAGCCAGTTCGATTTTATTTTATGACCTTCCTTTCTATAACCAAGTCATGACCTCCCACTAAAATACTTCAGAAAGAAGACCTTTCGAGATAAATTAACCTAAGCAGACAACCATACATTAACATCTCTCCCGGTTCATTAGTTTCTTTTCTTTTGAGAACTGTTGGTTTACTGCCAACACATTATAATTTATGCTGTATAAATTTACGCCTCACTTTCCTGTTAACGATACACGCATAGTTTTTCATGTGTATCTATTGTTATAATATTGCTATGCTACCAACTATTAATATTGACAAGTGTAAATTAAAAATTTATAACACCCCCGACAAGTGAAGGCATCTTGACAGCTTGACATAAATTTGTCAATTGACATAATATTAAGAACCTAACGGTTATCTAACCTTCTTTGCTACAAGAAAACTAGAAAAGAGCTGATAACTCTTAAACGGCTGAACCAATTTTTTTGGATTATAGCTAAGAACACTCTCGATCGAGCCAGCTTTCAAACAAAAAAAAGTAAATTAAAATCGGTTCATTCGTTTAGGCGCTACGATGCCACAGACAGATACACAGATACACACGTCAAACTTATAACACCCCTCTTTTTGGGTCGGGGGTTAAAAATGATCTGTTTTGACCTTCAGTTTCTAGGATATGATCCCACTAAAACGATATGGTCCACAGATTCGTAAGTAAGTTGGTGATTTACGAAACTAATGTTACTATTAGACTTCAGAGGTACTACATATCCTGTATTTAATTCGCTGATTTGTTCTACGATACTCAAAGCTGCCATTCATTTATTAACCCCCGACCCAAAAAGAGGGGTGTTATAAGTTTCATGTGTGTATCTGTGTATCTGTGTGTCTGTGTATCTGTGTATCTGTGTATCTGTCTGTGGCATCGTAGCGCCTAAACGAATGAACCGATTTTAATTTACTTTTTTTTGTTTGAAAGGTGGCTTGATCGAGAGTGTTCTTAGCTATAATCCAAAAAAAATTGGTTCAGCCGTTTAAAAGTTATCAGCTATTTTCTAGTTTTCTTGTAGAAAGGAAGTTAGATAACCCTTAGGTTCATAATATTCAAGTGTCAATTGACAAATGTCAAGCTGTCAAGATGGACGTTGCCTAGATATACATAATTATTTATTTGAAACATTTGAAAATGATTTGTCGGGGGTGTTGAAAATTTTTAATTTGCACTTGTTCTTGTTTGTTTGCATTCTTACGTCGCCCCGTCAAGGCATTTAAATGAGTTAGTTATATGTATAACCAGCGATACCTAGGATCTCCCACAGGCCATTTTCTTGTATTGTGCTTCTCACATGGACAACTGTTACCTGGCTTGCTCACGCGTCAAGATACCGTCTCATTATTCCCTTACGCACCAGACGGAGAAACCAAAAATATTGCGTAAAAGAAAGCACTTCAATAAGTAAATTATACAACGGAACACTTTACTTTAAGTGGCATTGCAACGCATGCCGGGTACAGCTAGTATGTTATAAAACATTTACTTATTATAAGCATTTATTTTATGGTAGCCATAAACCGAAATCAATTCAAAATTCATAATGCGCAGATAATACTTTTAAAAATAAAAACAGCTTCGTGCGCGATTCGCATACATGAATTAATAAAGGTTTGTTGAACTTCAGTAGATTTTGAAAAGATTATTAAGTACTCACATTATTTTTTTAAATAAATGAAGAATGAGTAACCCCACAAAATACCCTTTCCGAGTATCGTCCGTGACAATGCAAACAAAATAATAAAAATCGCGACGAGAATTTACAATTAGACACTCACAGGGGAATTTCGCAAATGTGAAGAAAAACAATGAGTTAGTTGTCGTATAAATTGTGTCTTATCCAGTATGTCGTAGGACAACTAGAAAATTAGTATTCTCGTAAGTGCCTAAGACGTATAAAAATCCGGATATTGACAATATTAATAAGAACTATAACTAATAGTTTAGTAGAACTAACCTTGAAACTTTTGTTAAAAATTAATATCACAATCATCAACCCATCGCTTACCCACTATTGAGCACAGATCTCTTCTCAAGAAGGGTTAAAAATATGGATACTTTACTAGAAAAAATGAAAAGAAGAGGACAAGAGAGGTATCGAAGGAGCTAGCGTTTAGATTAAGCTTTACTTTAATTACGTTTAAGTACTCGTAAGTAGGAAAGTTAATACATAAATTACTAATTTGTAAATCACAAAAAGTAGCCTATGCCTACTGCCAATAATGTAAGTTTTGCCATCGATCAACTCTTGACATTTGTTTAGAGATATCCCAGCATAAATTCTGCTTTCACTCAATCAATCAGCCTGTAACGTCCGTTGCTAGATATAGGCCTTGAGAAAGTGCGTCATCACACTTGATCCTCCACCTGTCTTATCTAGAATCATTTTGTTCCATTTCATTCCATTCCTGCCTGTAAGCCTCCACTGCTGGACACAGGCCTTTCCAAGAGCGCGCCACCAAACACGGTCTTCCGCCTTCCTCATCCACCCGCTCCCCACTACCTTCTTCAGGTCATCGGTCCAGCGGGCAGGAGATCGTCCCACACTGCGCTTACCGGTCCGCGGTCTTCACTCCAGAACACGTCTACCCTAACGGCCGTCGGTTCCCGTTTTTGTTACCCGGGTATAAATCAAATTACCAGGTTTTCGATCAAAACCCAGATTTCATAATTTACCTACGACTCAATATAATGAGTGTGTCAAGCCATCTGTCAATGGCGGTATGGGACGGCATATCTTATAATTATACAGGGGCATACGTCGAATAGCAATCGCATATTGGTTGGATCGCGCGAATGAAACAATGCGAATCGCATTTCGAATGCGCGGGCGCAAGTTACGCCTCGGATCAAGATTTCTCGGTCGCGATCTAGAAACAGGTGCTTGGACACTTCTTCTGATACGTGCTTGATTACTGGAAGGCTTGATTTAGAATTAAACAGGATGTGCTTAATACATACCAATATAAAAATTGTAAACTGCCTTTTACTTTGTTGATGTTATCTCGTCTAGGATCTGAAGCGGAAATGCATTTCTTATTGGTATATACTTACTTATCTAATAGTATTTAGTAATACGATGTACAAGTAAGTGACTCGAGAATGTTAGCACCTTATCACCCATTGATACTTTAGAGTTTAGAGTCTCACCAACATTGAGCAAGTAGGTAGGTATACTTAGCACAATTCAAACTTAAATAATAATTATCAAATTTAATTTTACTAATTTAGCTGATTCCATTTAGGTATATTAGCTGAGCGTATAATATAATATAGGTATATATATAATATATAGTATATATACATCCAATTATGAACCTACCTTTCAAACGGTGAAAAAAATTAAGATGCAGTGGTTTTGGAGATTAATTACCCTTTCTACCTACTTTCACGAAATTCGCACTATTTGTTTATGATATTAGTATAGATAGTTAAGTCCAATCTATAATTAATGAAGCTTAAATATAATTAATTAAGCTTATTATATAATTAATGATACTTAGGGAAACGTATGTTTATTTCTTTTTTTTTAACAATTCGTGTTAAAATTCAAGGCACACGGCCCGAACGGCCGCTAATACACGTGCTTTGCGGTACAGTTAAAGAGGCGTACGGTGCCAAATATGCGCTCCGTAACTATTTACTGCCTATATACGGCTTATAAAGGGAGCACCGAACGGCAAAAAGAGTCCACGGTAACATTTTATCTCTCTTTAGTTCTAAATCTAACCGTATTTGGTTATCTAAATTGTTTTAGTTAGGTTAGTAGATGTGATGCGCAAAAAGTTGTTACCAAAAAATTTTTTGTTAATAAATTCTTTGTCACTGCTACATATTTTGTATGAAGTATCTGGTAATTATAATACTTAGGTTATATAATAATAGGGAGAAAAACATCGTGAAGAAAGCTGTATGCGTGAGAGTTCTCTTTTATGTTCTCAAAACTGTGTGAATTCTGCTAATCATCACTTGGCTAGCTTGGAGGAACATGGCCTGAACTCTACTCGTTCTGCGAGGCAATTCATGCTCCAGTGTTGCCAGTGGCAGATAGTCAATTGTAACATGAGACAGCTCAAAATGTAACATTTTCACGAGAAAAGTAACATTTCCTTATTTTATGGGAAAATTAAAATAATAAGGTACACAGGTTAATATGGCACTTTATTATACAAAAATTTAAACAGTTTTCTGTCCCTGTTAAGCTCAAAAAGAATCGTAATAGTTAATTATTGTTGATTGAATAAATTGACTGCTGATCCTGAAAAAGAAAAACAAATCGATATGTAAAATAATAGTATACCAACGGACTTAGAAATGTCTTTCAATAGCTATAACTAACTTTGTTAATCAATTTATAATAAAAGTGTAAATTAAAAATTTATAACACCCCGGCAAGTGAAGGTTACAGTAACTAGAAAAGAGCTGATAACTTTCAAACGGCTGAACTGATTTTCTTGGATTATACCTAAGAACACTCTCGATCAAGCCACCTTTCAAACAAAAAAAACTAAATTAAAATCGGTTCATTAGTTTAGGAGCTACGATGCCACAGACAGATACACAGATACAATCAAACTTATAACACTCCTCTTTGTGGGTCGGGGGTAAAAAGATTAAAATCCTCTTATTTCGAGCGATCTGGCAACACTGGACTGTTTGACTTTGAGATATCCTATATGTTATTGGTCTGTGCTTTGAGAGGCTATACGCAACTTGATGAAAATTACCCGGGAATTTCAAATTCGTTTTGTTAACTTAACAATAATAATCCCACCAAAAACATTTCATGTAAAAAGGTAGCCAAGACTCACAAGTTCATAATGTTTTCACTGTTAAAAAGTTATGAGATCTCTAATAGAGCCAAGCCCCTAGCTGAGCTTAGATTTGTGCTGGCCATGGGACCTATCCGAAGTCCAAAGTAATATAGCTCTTAAATGTTCTTGACTGTATCACATTTATAACAATAAATAACAAAGCACTCTACTTACAAGCTCTGATTCTACAAACCCTACATCTTGGTAAAAAAAGGACGGCTTGGCCGTTTAATGTTCATAAAACTATTACATGACATAACATATTTTAAGGCCTTAAGGAATAGTTTGTTCGACAATTACTAATTTGTATTGTACTTCGCGATGGTCGCAGAAGCTATTCCGGGCTTAAACGTCATTTCAGATAAAAAATCCACGAACTGTAAACGGCCAAGCCGTACTTTTTTTACCAAGATATAGGGTTTGTAGAATCAGAGCCTGTAAGTAGAGTGATTTGTTATTTATTGTTATAAATGTGATACAGTCAAGAACATTTAAGAGCTATATTACTTTGGACTTCGGATAGGTCCCATGGCCAGCACAAATCTAAGCTCAGCTAGGGGCTTGGCTCTATTAGAGATCTCATAACTTTTTAACAGTGAAAACATTATGAACTTGTGAGTCTTGGCTACCTTTTTACATGAAATGTTTTTGGTGGGATTTCATTTCTTTTTGGCAGGTGCCCTAGATTTTTTTGGATCTATTTTTTGTAGGTACATCATTTTCATGGTCCACTCTTTATCGTTACCTCTTTTTTTAAAAGCGTTTATTCAACTTGCAATGTACTCGTATGTAAATATGTTTGTTCGGGTGGAATCTTGCAACTCAATTTTGAAGCAGTATACCAAATTTCAGTCTTTTAGGACTTCAGGAAACACAGATACTTGGTACGTTTGATAAATCTGCCACAGACATCTTATCCTGAAAACTTTAGAATTCGAGCAACAGATTTTACAGATATGCATCTCATATACGAAAGGATGAAGGGGGACCCGATTTCTTAATTTATCTGTTGTTCATAATTCTTGAAATTCCTACTTAATGCCAAATTTCAGCCTTCTAGGACTTCGGGAAGTACCCTAGAATTACAGACTAGAAGTTTTGACTGTCAATAAATCTGAAACTATAAAAGCTAGACAATCGATACTCAATGCGTTTAATAAATCTGCCAAGGACATCTTATCCTGAAAATATCAGCATTCTAGCGACAGAATTTACAGATTTGCTTTTCTCATAAGAGGCGTAGAGGGGGGGGAAATTCCAATTTCTCAATTTTCCTGTAGTTTGTATGCAATTTCTAGTCTACATACCAAATTTCAGTCTTCTAGAACTTCGGGAAGTACCCTAGAATTACAGACTAGAAGTTTTGACTGTCAATAAATCTGAAACTATAAAAGCTAAACAATCGATACTCAATGCGTTTAATAAATTTGCCAAGGACATCTTATCCTGAAAATATCAGCATTCTAGCGACAGAATTTACAGATTTGCTTTTCTCATAAGAGGCGTAGAGGGGGGAAATTCCAATTTCTCAATTTTCCTGTAGTTTGTATGCAATTTCTAGTCTACATACCAAATTTCAGCCTTCTAGGACTTCGGGAAGTACCCTAGAATTACAGACTTTGAATTGTGATGATCATCAGTGAGGGACGAAAACGGCGTATTTTAGGTATCAATAAATCTGTAACCATAAAAGCTAGATATTTGATACTTGGTATATTTGGTAAATTTGCTGAGGACACCTTATACTGAAAATTTCAGCTTTCTAGCGTCATCCAGACCGAAGTTATGACGGGTCGAAAATACGGCGAAACACTTCGAGAAAAAGGTACGTAGCGCCCCGGCCGCCGTTTGGCTCGTCTTGGCGGGGGCACTGCCGTGCCCCCTGATAGGTACTGTAGATATCTACTTACCTTGGTCTCAGCAAAGAGACCGATAGATTCGATAGTAAAAATCAAATTATAGGCTACTCCAGCCGGTATCTACTCAGCTCGCTCTCGTTCCTGTATAGAAAACCGAAGTTACCTAACTACAACAATAATCTATACTAATAAATAAAATTGGAGTGTCTGTCTGTAATTTCGAAATAACTACCGCATATTAAGGTCATATGGTTATTTGAACGATACTATAACTGAATCACACGTTTTTAAAATTTTTGTCTGTCTGTCTGTCTGTCTGTTTGAAAAGGCTAATCTTGGGAACGGCTGAACCGATTTTGACGGGATTTTCACAGACAAGTAGAGAATTGACCAGGGAGTAACATAGGCTACTTTTTTAACCGACTTTCAAAAAGGGAGTTGTGTTTTTATACCTATGTAGGTACACCGAAATCTCCGAGATTTCTGAACCGATTTCCGTCATTTCTTTTTTAATCTATAGAGGAACTTTGCGACATTGTTTCATAAAAAATTTGGAGTCCAACTCCTCAATCCTGATGCTGCAGGGGATCTGACCAATCCACGCGGGCGAAGCTGCGGGCATCAGCTAGTTAAGTAGTAAATAGCTACATGATTACTAATTCTCTAATTACTTATTTAGTTATAACTACATTATATACAACATTTACTTACCAAGTAGTGTTAGAAACACATACACAGTCGATAAGGATAACGAAAAAACCAATCGCTTTCGAGTTTTGACGAAATAAGATACATTTTATAAACATTTACTCTTTGGATACAATATCACTACCCTGCAACTAATAACTTTATCCAACCAAAGTTGAGTCACAGAGAAAATACAAACACTTTTCTAATCAAAGAGTAATTACAAATAGACCAATAACTTAGAGAAAGTAAAATATACTATCAAAACGAAAACTTTTTTGGATGCGTTCCGTTTCACGATTATTTTTAGTTTGCTGGGAAAAATTTCGTTTCGAAGTTTGCTGATCGAGCTTAGCTGTTCTTCCAGACGAGTAGGTCTTGAGATGAACATAGACAAAACGAAAGTAATGTTTAACGAGCACGCTATCTCAAGACCCGTCACCGTCGGGAATGTTAGCATCGAAGTTGTTCAAGAATATAACTACCTCGGCCAGATTATACAACTCGGCAGGAACAACTTCGACAAGGAGGCTGACAGAAGAATTCAGCTGGGCTGGGCAGCATTTTCAAAGCTACGTCAGGTCTTCGAATCGTCGATACCGCAAAGCCTTAAGACTAAGGTCTTCAATCAGTGCGTCCTACCTGTGATGACGTATGGAGCAGAAACGTGGACACTGACAGTTGGCCTCGTCCACAAACTAAAGGTCGCTCAGCGCGCTATGGAGCGAGCTATGTTGGGTATTACTCTCAGGGATAAAATCCGGAACGAGGAAATTCGCAGAAGAACCAAAGCGACCGACATAGCTCAAAGGATTAGCAAGCTGAAGTGGCAATGGGCAGGTCATGTCTGTCGCAGAACCGACGGCCGATGGGGCAGACGTGTTTTGGAGTGGAGACCGCGTACCGGTAAGCGCAGTGTGGGACGACCTCCTGCCCGCTGGACCGATGACCTGAAGAAGGTGGCGGGGAGCGGGTGGATGAGGAAGGCGGAGGACCGTGTTTGGTGGCGCGCTCTTGGAAAGGCCTATGTCCAGCAGTGGACGCATACAGGCTGATGGATGGATGGATGGGAAAAATTTAGATATTTTTATGAAGTCCCAAAAGTAACGTAAAGTAACATTTTGAGTCGTGTAACATGGAGGAAACATGAGGGGGTCAAAAGTAACGTAAAATGTTACAAAAGTAACATTCTGGCAACGCTGTCATGCTCAGTATTCGCCTGATGATTGGTTTTAGTATTAGTTCTACTATTTCTACATGGGTAAAACTTTTCCTAATGACTGATAGAGCAGACTGGATAAAATCTTCTTGGTAAGTATACGATTATCTAAGATGATTTTAAACTGGAAAAGATGTTAGAATACCTATCTATAGATATTAGTTTTGGGTACTTTTAATTCTGCGTACAAAGAAACACACGAATTGTTTCATCGAGATTATAAGATAAAAATAATTCTGCAATTTGGTAAAAAACGAGCCATTTTTGGAAATTCGCTTGTTAATAACCAACCGCAACCCGCGGCATCTCACAACCCGAGCGGTACTTTTATTCTGTCTAAGATACAAATCTCAAACGTGAGTGTGGTTCCTAAGTACGCGCCATATATCTATGAATGTCTTTATTACTGTTGCTTTAAGTCATTTGTAAGATTTTCTCATAATGATTGTCCCCAAAACGAGTGTGCCGTCAAAAGCTTTTGTCTAATCGCTGGTACAACTCGTTCACGTTCCTTCTTCTCGTTACAACGTATCCTGCTTTTAATACACTAGCTGATAACCGCGACTTTTATTCATTTATTCAGATACAAGTTAGCCCTTGACTACAATCGCACCTGGTGGTAAGTGATGATACAGTCAAAGGTGGAAGCGGGCTAGCCTGAAAGGGTTATGACAGTTTTTAGGGATCCGTACCTCAAAAGGAAAAACAGAATCCTTATAGGATCTCTTTGTTGTCTATCTGTCTGTCTGTCCGTCTGTCGTGTCTGTCCAGAAAATCTATAGCGTACTTCCCGTTGACCTAGAATCATGTTTGGCAGGTAGGTAGGTCTTATAGCACCAGTGAAGGAAAGAATCCAAAAACCGTGAATTTGTGGTTATTTACACCACGAAAAAAATGTGTTCATGAACAAATAGGTAATTAGTATTTTAAAAGTAAGACAGCTAACAGACAACAAAGTGATCCTATAAGGGTTCCGTTTCTTTCTTTTGTGTTACGGAACCCTAAAAATGTGAAATTCGTACGACATAAAAAATAACGTCAAGATAATAAATATTTCGCATTTAATATACACACAGACTATCTTTTCAAGGTAAGTGCCTACTTAAAAATTAAGAGATAACATGTATCTACGCAATATCGCATAATCTGGTATAATTTTTATTGCACTAGTTTACAAGAATATCTAGTTTATGGGCAGAACTACCTACTTCTAACACATAATAATATTCTATGTAAGAGAAGTATTTATATATTTATACATAAATTAAATACTGATTGTACGATAATAAATAGGTACCAAATTAAGTAGGTACCTACCTATTCGAATCTTCAAGTAACACGTTATATAAATAATTAATTACGAACAAAATCACAAGTTCTTTTAATTTTGTAAACATTTTATGAACATCTACAAAGTGAATAAAATTAAATCTTAAAGATATAACTTGATAATATCAAACATAAATTAATTATAAAATTTATGTTTGATTAAAGGTAAAATGTCTTAAAATTTAAACTGCGACAGTTTAATTGGTCGTTTAGCAACCTTTTACGCTCGTTGACATTATTTATAGGTAATTGTTATTAAAATTCGTTCTCTTATAAAATTAAACCTTATTTAAAATTGCAAATTTGTTAAACAATCTTATCGGATTAGATCTCAGTATTCAATTCCAAAATGTTGCATTGATCACTATTTCTTATAGGTATCTATATTCCCTCTGTCATAGGTAGTTTTTTTTTTTAAAGTCTAAGAATTTTGTTTTTTAACCCCCGACCCAAAAAAGGGGCGTTATAAGTTTGACGTGTGTATCAGTGTGTCTGTGGCAGTCTGTGGCATCATAGCTCTTAAACTAATGAACCGATTTTAATTTAGTTTTTTTTTGTTTGAAAGGTGGCTTGATCGAGAGTGTTCTTTGCTATAATCCAAGAAAATCGGTTCAGCCGTTTGAAAGTTATCAGCTCTTTTCTAGTTACTGTGACCTTCACTGTCGGGGGTGTTATAAATTTTTAATTTACACTTGTTGTTTGTTTTAAACTCTTTGCACATAAGAAATATAACGTACATTGGCGAACTTAAAACCCAAATGTTGTTCTCTTCCAGTTAACCTTTGATAATGGGTAGGTATAGGGATTTTGTTAAGTACCTATAATCTATATAGATCTATACCATTTACTTTTGTATATTAAGCACCCATTGCATATTCAACAAAAGGATACGCATTAAATATTAGTACAACACTCTTTAAGCGTGCCATAAGAACAAGGAATTGGCACCAAAACGCATGGACAATTGCCAAAATTGGCGGAGTAAGCGGTGAAAGATTAAATACAGCCTTATACGGCCGAGACAAGTGTTTTATCACATTCGTTAGTACGTATCAATAATTCATAGCGTTGATATTATGCGCTTCGACGACCGTTACTTGGAAGGCTTTACACCATTCATTAGTAGTTTCGCCGCGAAGCGCTTTGGCAAAACCGCTGAGCTACATAGCACTGAAAACTGATATAGTTTTGACTGGATATGGCTCTCTATGTATGGAGTTTCCCTGAGGGATAAGATCCGAAATGAGGAGATCCGCAGGAGAACCAAGGTCACTAACATAGTCCAAACTATTAGCAAGCTGAAGTGGCAGTGGGCAGGCCATGCCTGTCGTAGAGGTGATGGCCGTTGGGGCCAGAAAGTCCTTGAGTGGAAACCGCGTTTAAGCAAGCGTAGTGTGGGACGCCCTCCAGCACGATGGACCGACGATATAGTGGCTGGCGGGAAGTGGCTGGATGAGGAAGGCTGAGGACCGGGTGAGGTGGCACTCTTCAGGGAAGGCCTATGTCCAACAGTGGACGTCCGCAGGCTGATGATTATAATGATGACGCCTCTGTTAAAAAGTTTCTAACCTCCCTGCCGTAGTAGTTAGCGTCTATAATTGAGAGCCGCCCGGGTTCGATTTCCAGCGAGTTCAATTTGGGAATTATAAATTCAAAATTGACTCCGGTCCAGATCGTAGCCAATCCGGTCCAGAGTGGTGCGAGAGTTTGGAGATTTATCTTTCTGTTACTATAATTATAGACAATGCCAGAAACAACAGAAGCCCATAAAGTTTAAAAGTTTAAAGGTGTCTGGCAGGGGGTTGCCACGATACTAATTGTCTGGCAATGCATGACGTGATTTTTAATATAGTTCCTAAGAAAATATTAAAATACATATTACACTTTATACTTTGACTTAAAAAAAATTACACCTTTTTTAACAAAGCCACCATGATCCAAACTTCTTAGACTATCTATCCTCCCTGTATTGAAGGCAATACGCAGAGAAACTTTCAGCTTTTATGAAATAACGCAGGTCTGGCACGCACTGACGCTCTGATAAAAAAGGAAAGTCTGCGATGACACCTTCGTAGTATCTACGTCCGTGTAACATTGCTACGCCATTCATATAGTGTTCGTGTATTGACGGTTTAATTACACTTTGATCCGGCTACCATCGAGGTGGCGATGTGGGTGTCCGATATATGTATGCTAATATCATGAAGTATCATACACGGAATGCGTTTGCGATGCTTTATTATGCTATAAATAAGAGGCAATTTGTATAATTACAAGAGGATATAATAATATGTCTATAGTTACCTCTAACTTTTCGGAGCTATTTGGGTTTTAAGTATAAATATCACATATGTAGTTATAGATAGCATGGGATGGAACCTTTGACCTCCCGAGGAAATGGCGGATGTCTTAACCAGAAGGCTATCACGGCCTAGGCAAGTAAAGGTATGAAATCAGTCTGAGATGCCATAACCGTGAAACACCTGAGTACAAACACCTGTCTGTCAATAAATCACAAACCTGTAATTCGCCGGGAGTTCCCTCATTTTCGCAACCTAAAATGCATTTTCCATTATGTTCATGTAACTACACTACATTTAAGTTAATTATAGGATTACGGCGGGTTGCATTTAAAGTGGTATTTTGGTAATATAATAGTCAGATGGCACGCCCGATAAGTTCTAACCCGATACTTGGAAAGGTGGACTCATTACGCATTCGGGCCGCAAACGAAGCCGGGGAACAAACGAATATAATAATTATGAGCGGAGTGGATTAACGGTTGGCTTACGAGTTCTTTTTTTTGATGCGCTGTATTAGGGTTGTATCTATTCGTTTGAATTTTGCTGAAATTATGGGTATTTCTATGAAACCATGAATAATCATCCAATTTTTAATTGATTACAATGGTTATTTCAGTAACCTATGTAAATATTATACCGATAGACCGGAAAACCAATAGTGATGGAGTCCCAAGGTACTAGAATGGCAACCTCGTATCGGGGTTTACTAAATTAAAATCGGTTCATTAGTTTAGGAGCTACGATGCCACAGACAGATACACAGATACACACGTCAAACTTATAACATCCCTCTTTTTGGGTCGGGAGTTGAAAAATAATTGCAATCAAGTGAGTTCCAAGTGGTCTAGAGATGTGCTTACTTTTAATGTTGAACTTTTTCATTTTCTTTTATTTCAAACGTATGTTATCTCAAATATGACAACATTATAAACTAAACTTTATAAAAACTGGCTGTCAAATCCAGCGTGAAATAACATTATCAAAACCAAAGCCAAGTCAATTATTGCGAAGTAAACGCTCTTATAACATTGAAATAATAACTATGTTCGTAACTTGATAGCTTAAATACTAGTCTCGCGTCTGCTAAGCAAAGGTTAAGTTGATTAATTAAGTTTTCGTGATGCAGATAAGGCTAAGGTTCCCACACCCTTTGGTTCGGCGTCGCACAGTGGCAGCTAGCGCTTTAAGCGATATAAACAAATCGGAAAGTTTCTACAAAACGACATATATAAATGAATTTCTAATGATATTCTAAAGGTAACATGATATCAAAAATAATTGAAATTGAAAGTTTCTTAAAAAAACTTTTAAAAAATCACGGAAAAATCATCGAGAATGTTGATGTGAATGCTAAATAGCTGAGATTAAAGTTAAAAGTTGGCATAAAAGTTGATAAAACTTCGAAGCGATGTGGAGTTGAAAAAATTGGAACGCTTGAGTATCAGGATGATTTTTCGTATTTATAGCGTAATATACGTATTACCCGATAACTTGCATCCCGGGTATTTTGCAAAACATAAATCAACGCACTATGACAATACAAGTGTAAATTAAAAATTTATAACACCCCCGACAAGTGAAGGTTACACCCAAGTAACACAAAACTGCATTAAAAGATATCACATGAGGTCCACATCGGTACTTTAAGCATTTATGAAGACTTATTAGAGTCCACCGTTACTGTAAAAGCCTACTATTACGCTTTCTCCTGTACATTGACTTTACTAAGTACCACGAAGACACCGCTGTAATGTTGCGAGCGTTACTATCAGGTGCGCAGGTCATGTTATTCAGCTTTTAGCAAGTTTCAGTACTGTCAGCTACAATAAAGTATTTTTATGGACTCAAACTAAGCTATTTTCTGAATAAAAGGTCACAAGTGTATCTTTCAAATATTTGCGTTTTAACTGAACATATGTGAATTATTATAAAGCTATCAGTTACTCCGTGAATTCAATTAACGCTTCATGCTGCATATAGTTGAACTTTCACAGTTTTAATCAACTGTTATACGCACTCTCATAACTGCACTTATCTAGCCCACATGATTCCTTTGGGTGGACGTATATGGTGTTAAATTACAGCAAACAGGTATAAAGCTATTCACTTGTAACCCTTTGTCCTGACTTGGGCTAAATAATTGTACTCCCGTAGGCATTTAATCAGCTCATGGAGTTATTTAAGATCCTGAAAAGTTCTTTTTCAGCGCCTCACCGTACTTGTATATCATTTATATTATCAGCGTTATTAAAACCGGCCAAGTGCGAGTCAGACTCGCGCTCCGAGGGTTCCATACTCGGGTATATTTTTCTACATTTTGCACAGTAAATCAAAAACTATTATGCATAAAAATAAATAAAAATTTGTTTCAGAATGTACAGATAAACCCCTTTTATATGATACCCCACTTGGTATAGTTATCTTTCTTGAAAACTTAAAATACCTACTAGGTAAGTAATTATTTGTTTTAGAACACATTTTATTTGTGCTATAAGACCTTCGTACCTGCCAAATTTCATGGTTCTAGGTCAATGGAAAGCACGCTATAGGTTTCTTGACAGACACGACAGACGGACAGACAGACAGACAACAAAGTGATCCTATAAGGGTTCGTTTTTCCTTTTGAGGTACGGAACCCTAGTAAATAATAGGGTTGTTGTAAAAAATGTAGAAAAAAGAATAAGAATTAGTGAAATACGATTGGCTAATCTTTAAGAGTTCTAAAAATGAGTTTTGGCCTATACTTTGCAACGTTTTTAAGAATCCTTTTTGCAGACCTTTTGTCATTGGCATTTATTTCGGAATAGGCAAAGTGAAAAAGAAAATTGAAATGGAAAAATTGCTTAAAAATGGTATTTATTTATCTAAAATTAAAGCTTGATTAGCCATCAGAGTCTTCATGGTTTTCGAGCTGATCACTTGTGCCAGCTGCTCTGCTGCTTGTTGCTCTTGCTGAGAGCACTTGAAGTGCAAATGTCGAATAAGTCCCCTTGGGAATTACCCTGAGAAATAAAGTTATAATAAGTATTATAAACTAAAGATAAAAGAACAAAAGAAAGAAATAAATAAATTAATAAGTACTGACTTATTCGCTCATGTAAAAACGTTCACCACGGACCCCTAATAGCTAACCCTTGACAGATTATACAGCTGTTCATTGGGTAGAGCATTTGCGTAATGTTACCAACTATTCAGCTGTACATCAATCTATGGCTGACTAATTAGACACAAGAACTACTCGTATCAGCCTTTTGCTGATTAATATATCCCTAGCACCTTATTATAGCCTTTAAAGCATTTATTTGGCATTATTACGGTTCACATTGCTTGCCCACCATTTTCTATGTTCTAAATTACAATATTTATTATTTATTTACTATTTATTCTTATTTTGTCTATGAAAATATCTATTGGATTTGAAAAAGATTTTTAATAAGTTATACGTAAAAAGCTTATCGTCAAATTCAAAGAAATTGCTGGCATTTTTATATTATTACAATCCATTTTATAATAAGATTTCCAAGGAAACAGTTATATTACGAGGGCGCGTGAAAATTTTGGTCTAAAAGTATATGATATTTGACAATAAACTTGCTTTCCCCATCAAACCGGCACTAATAAGAAATACAAGTTCTACTTACCGAAAATGAATTAACTTTTTACTTCCATTATAGATGTGTCACATTGTATGATGATTTGCGCACAAGTAAAACGAGATAGTGTGATGTTAAAGAATATTTGGAGTAATATTTATTCACAATTTCGCCGCCCGTGCTCTTTTAACTGCATAAAAGCGTAAAAAGGCGTGCTTATTAGTTGTTTGAGCTGTATAATAGGCAACACACACTCTCTTTATCAGCCAATGTTCAGCTCTTGGGCCGAATGTTACCTTTGTTAATGCTTATTAAATGCTTATATAACGAAGTTAATCAGCTAGTTGCTGTATAATTTGTGCCCAAATCAGAGTTATATCTTCTGAGAATGCTATTATTCAGATATTATTCAGCTTGTTTATAGCATGTTTTGGAGCTAAAGTTTCCAACGTGGACAGTGATTCAGATGATATGCAGCACTTTTGTGTTACTTGGGCAGTAATAACTAGAAATGAGCTGATAACTTTCAAACGGCTGAACCGATTTTCTTGAATTATAGCTAAGAACACTCTCGATCAAGCCAACTTTCAAACAAAAAAAACTAAATTAAAATCGGTTCATTAGTTTAGGAGCTATGATGCCACAGACAGATACACAGATACTCCCCCACACCCCTCTTTTTTGGTCGGGGGTTAAAAATCATGTGGTTTGAAATATATGTTAGGCCGCGAATATACTTGTAAGTTTTACTCACGTAAGTAAAAGTAGCTTACGTAATTAATTTACAACTGATATAAATTTATTTAAAAGAGTGGTTAAAATAGTAATTTACCAAGTATGTGTATCCGCGGCCGAAATAATGCAAATAAAATCAATAAAAATATGCGAAATCTTGTTTCTTTGACAGTCTTAAAAAAATCTCTTGTTAATATATGAATTTCTATTCAACCATTGTTCATTCGAGAAAACAGCGCTTTCCGCTTAAACGGACATTTTGAACGATTACATGTAATTGGTCCGCAATTAGGACAGACCTTACCAGCGCTGCAGCGTAATATCTGCATGCGCTAATTACGAGTTCAAGCGATAATTGTTGCTTTGGGTCGACTTCGTGGCTTGTATTGCGCTCTGATCTGTCTGCTTTGACGGGCGTACTGAGAAGAACAATTAGATTTGTTCTGTACTTATCGCACACGATCGCAGATATAAATGTACCTAACGTACAAACTTTAAACTTTAAAGTGTAAATTAAAAATTTATAACACCCCCGACAAGTGAAGGTTACCGTAACTAGAAAAGAGCTGATAACTTTCAAACGGCTGAACCGATTTTCTTGGATTATAGCTAATAAGAACATTCTTGATCAAGCCACCTTTCAAAAAAAAAAACTAAATTAAAATCGGTTCATTAGTTTAGGAGCTACGATGCCACAGACTGTGTCTGTGGCATCACAGATACACAGATACACAGATACACAGACACACAGATACACACCTCAAACTTATAAGACCCTTCTTTTTGGGTCGGGGGTTAAAAAAAACACCCTAACCTATGTAGTACCTACTAAAATATGTTGTATTGTTGTAATATTATGTCTGCTGTTTGCCAAAACAGTCTTTGTACGTAACGACACAGATGCGTACTGTATGTTATCTGAACTTTTCTATAACTATTAGGCCTCATAAAAAAGCTCAGAGTTAGTCAGCGAGCGATAGAGTTATCGGAGTTTCTCTACGTGATTAAATCAGAAATAGGAGACCTGTAGAAGAAACCAAAGTAGCCGACTTAGCTCAACGGGTTGCGAAGCTGAAAGGTAACACTAGATCACCTTCTTTTACTTTGTTTGAATGGAATTTTTGAAAAATATCTTGTCTTATACGATGCTACAAAGATGATCTGAGTAAATCCGAAATCTCAAGTTTCTTAACCTTGTGGTTTAAGTAACCTATGTCAGTTAGACAGTTCCCCTTTTTATAATAAAATAACATGTATAGTCTGTACCGCGCCTTATTAAAAGAATGCACTAACTTATTCCACCTATTCATATATTTATGAATTCCATAATTTTATTACAAAATATTTACATAAGTTGAATGTAACAATTAAAACAATCTATTCATGTTAATACCATTATTTATGCTGCTATAACACGCTACGTTTCTATAATATTATAATTGAGTGAGGTCACATTAACAAGCTACGTCTAAGTTTTTAATTTTTGTATTTTATAGGCCATAAAATTAATAATTATGTTACTGTAGAAAAGTATAGTTTTATTTGTTATCATAATCTGGTAATGATTGACCGCTATTCTGCTAGATTAAAACGCAAGATTGTATCAAAATCTTGCATCTTTAAATTTTATCGATCAAGTTTAATGTTGAAAATCATCATAATATCAATCAAGTTATTAGACCTCCGATAAAGGACTTTAAAGCCAGAGATGTTGTCTGTAGGTCCCCGCAAGGCTCGTAGGAAGTGCAAGAACTGCTAACCAGAGCTGCAAGATGCACATTTTTTGGGACGTATTGCGTGAATAGAGGTCATGTCAGTGAAGATTTCTGCTAATGATAACAGTATTATCTTTCATCCATCCGTCCGTTTTGGTCTTTATATATAGGCTTGAGCATAGACTATATAGCTAGACAGGCTAGACTATAGATAGGTAGGTATTTAGGCAGGCAGCTATACAGTGTGTTTTTTTTTAACTTGGACAGTATGGGAAAATCTGAAACCATAGAAGATGCAGGGAAAGCATCTTAGGAACTATTTGCTCTTTGTACTCTACTGTGTACGTATAATCTGTATACTGTCAACTCTAGCTGCTGATGTCAAATGAATTTTGAGTAATGAACATAATCCTCTTAGGCCTCCTGCCTTGCAAAACTCTTGGTAAACTCGTGGTAAGCGATCATTTTAAGTAGCCCATCACGTATCTACTACTTAAAAAAGTAGTACTCAATTAAAATGCACATAAAGATCCTCAAAAACAGATGGCTAACACAATGAACAAATTAAGTACTTTCCTCGTCATTTGGTATTCCGTTCAGGTGGGCCAAATTTTTCCATTCTGTTATAATAGTGAGTCATTTTAACATTTATTTGGCTGTAAAACTCACCGTTTCCAAATGTGTACGCGATTCGCACGTAAATCGTTCATTAAAAACGTTTCTTCAATTGTTTAGAGTTTATTAAATGGCATACTTTTATAACGAACACCTAAGAATGCCTTTATTAGTACTTCACGTATTACTTTTGAATAGAAACTGTCGTATTATACCAGTTGCGAAAATATTCTGTAAAATGTTTTTGAATGTATCGCAATAGTTCAAAAATGAATGAAAATGTTTTCATTTTTTAATCATTAAAAAATCTGATCAGTAAATCAGAGTGTTACGTTAAACTCTAGTTGCTAACAAACGAATTGGATAGATAGCAAATCGCTTGCGTTTGTAATAAAAAACAATAATTAAAAAGAAAGTCCTCACTTACTTTCTTAGTGACTCATTGGTACCCAGTCCTTTGGACCAGAAAAGCAGAACTTTTGCACAGAGATGCCCTTTAAAATGTAGACAAGGAATAAGAGATTTTTCGAAATTCTCATGAGTGAAGCTGCGGGCGCTAGCTAGCTAGTAAATATACCTATAAATGTTTTTTTATGAAACATCATTTCTCTATTATCGTTAAGGCAGTTTCTATTTTATATTTTATTTCTCGAAAGCTCATCTTAATGGGCAAATCGCTGAAAGCCCCTTCAAAAAGTTCATTATAAGACTCTTAAGACAGTTTTACTAAATTCCCTCCCAGAGCTGTTATAAAGGCGATCAGTTTTCTGCGCCGATTCACTCGAACCGTATCAATTATGGTAATTCCGCGTTTAATTTCCTGAGCGAGATTAACTATACCCCCCCTTTTGTAATAAATTTGATTTATCGGGCGAAGTTTTAAAATCTCAATCCCTAAACTTTATTAATGGTTCTTTTTATTATTTTTCCGAGGACTGTACAGAATCTATTGTGGAAAAACTTTCAATGTAATAAACTGAAGATTTTCGATGACTTAGCTACCTACTATGAAAAAATGATCACATTATGTTTTTCCTGATAGAAAGAGCAATAAGATAGTACCTATTGGATAACATAGGCAAATATTTTGTAAACAAAATTACTTTGAACCTGAGTCTGAAATAAAAGAGTATTTATTTATTTAAAACAAGTAGTCCAATCTAGTTGAAGTTGCAACAAGGCAATTTGCGCAGGTCATAGACATGATTATTGTAAATACACAATGGCCGGCTCAATAGGTTCTTGTACAATGCGCAGTTACTTCAGAGTATGCTACTTGCTTTGCGCGTACTATACTTATTTGACAGGTGGAATCGCAGGCTTCTGCTAGTACAAAATAAACGCCGAACCCGTTAGAAAGTAAACAGGCGCCCTACTAGAATTAAACACCTCAAACAATTGAATTACCTGAATTTTCTCGTCGACTTTTCGAGAACAAAAGCGTTATTAAATACGTAATTATTCACATTGGCGTGCAAGGTTTTAATTCAAAGTTTCTACGTTCAATTTAATTCTAGTCGAACTAATTGTCGGCGTGGGTCGGATAATTTTGTTTACTGCTTTTTAAACGACCCCACCCACAGTCTCATTACGTTTTATTGTAATTATTGTTTTTTTTAAGGAAAAGGTGTGGTCACTTAATACCGAACATGGATATAATTAGTGGGTTCAAGATAAATCATTTGTCAAACAAGATAAAGTTATAGATCTTAATCTTAAGACTGTGTCCATGATCTATAATTTGGCTACTATTTCCTTTTTGTCTGTTTTTGGTACAGTGTCATTGAAACCGAGCTTTTTAACCCATGACCCAAAAAGAGGGGTGTTATAAGTTTGACGTGTGTATCTGTGTATGTGTCTGTAGCTCATAAACTAATGAACCGATTTTAATTTAGTATTTTTTTTATTTGAAAGGTGGCTTGATCGAGAGTGTTCTTAGCTATAATCCAAGAAAATTGGTTTAGCCGTTTGAAAGTTATCAGCTCTTTTCTAGTTACTGTAACCTTCACTTGTCGGGGGTGTTATAAATTTTTAATTACACTTGTTGGTACAGTGTCATTGAAACCAAGCTTTTTACTAATAGCAATTAAAGGAATTAGTAGTGCATCATTGACAAGGTGTAGGGTCTGCCAGCCAGCACTGGGCCAGCGTAGTAGACTACGGTCAAACTATTTTGACTCTTAGAGGAGACCGCTGCTTAGTAATGAGTTAGCTATGGGTTAAGAATCCAAAACTGTTGATGAAACAAATGCCATCGAAAAAATTTTTTTTTTAATTCCACCCATTAAAAATTCATTAACAGGGCTGTCTCCGTCACTTACTCCATACAATCGTAGTTCCCATTTCATTTGAATATTAAGCAACCAAAGTCCATGAAATTTTGCAGACATAGTCTAGAAACTAATATCTGTGTCTGTGGTGTTTTAGATTTTTCTAAAAATATGTAGTTTTAAAATTACAGGGGTTCAAAGATTTGTATTTTTCTTTAAAAAAAGGCCCAACTTTGTGCTCGTTTTTCTAGACAACGAAGCAATTTAATGAAATTTGGAAAAACCACAGACCTAGAAAATTTAATGAATATCATGCAGTAAAAAAATTATCGTTATATATTTTATATTGTTATAATTATGTTGGAACTACGATAACCAGAAATTACACCCAGAAATCTTGAAAATTTCGTGCTGTCTCGATTTCTGCAAGAGGGGTGGTGAGGTGCGGGGGACGACCAACCCCCGACGGTGACAGGGGGCGGAACTGACAGTCTAAACTGGTCTAAACACACGGGCCACATTTAAACTACACCCGACTCTAAACTTGTCGATAGGTCTAACTAAATACACTGGTACATTTCAACTTGCGTTAGACGTATGCGTTACCTACTCAGACGTTGCCTGTAGATAAAAATATGTCTCATGTTTGCTGGCAATAGCGCCATCAAACCCTGCAAGTTACACCTATTCCTCACGCAATATGCACAGCTTTAATATTATAATTTTTGACAATGTCATATGCAATGCCATATGTGTATGTATGTATGTATGTATTGCTATATGTAATGCCATATCACAGGTCACTCTCTGATTTATAGCTAACAATTTACTTCCAAATCAATTCCAAATGCAAAGAAATCTAAGTGTGTTCAATTCACACTGCCCAATACCAGGACCTTAAATGACATAAATTCATTGATAAATAATCATATGTTGAAAATAAAGGAGAACCCCGTGTTTCTCGGTATAACGTTAGATGCAAAGCTTCTATGGAACACCCACATATCAACACTTGATGGTAAACTCAACTCTGCTGCTTACACTGTTAGAAAAATTCGACAGGTACTGACGTGGAAACTGCAAAAATTGTATATTTTGCCTATATTCACTGTATTATGTCTTACGGACTCTTGCTATGAGATAAAGCTATAGATATTGAGAAAAAAATGTATTACAGAAAAGGACAGGACGCGCAATTTATAATTTAAAACCGCGCGCTGCCATACAATAAAAATATAAGGAAATAAGTACCTTATTTATTATCTTATAGTAGCTTTTAAATATATTTACAACTAGCTAATGCCCACAGCTTTGCTCGCGTGGATTTAGGTTTTTGAAAATCCCGATCCTTTCATTTCCCAGAACAAAAGTTGCCTCTCCGTAATAGCCCGTCCCCGGGATGCAACTTGTTTCTGTATCACGTAAGAACATTTAAACGGATGATCCTTTTCAAATCCCGAGGGATCACCAGGATTTAGGAATGCAATTTCTTACAGCATCAGGGTCAGCATGAGGTCAACGACAAAGTATTTACTTGGTATAGATACCTTCAATATCAATTAATAATCGACACTTTTTAAATCCCATTAGCTTTAGTAGTCAAGTCCCCTGCAACATCAGGATTGAGGAGTTGGAATCCAAATTTTTTATTGAACAATGTCGCAAACTTTCTTTATCGATTAAAAAAACTAGCCAAAATTACGCAGTTAGGTTACCTGCCAAATTTCATGGTTTTGAGTCAACGGGAAGTACCCTAGAGGTTTTCTTGACACACTCGACAGACAGAGAGATGGACAACAAAGTGATCCTATAAGAGTTCTGTTTTTCGTTTTGAGGTACGAAACCCTAGAAAACGTAGGAACGGCATTCCGAACCAGTGGTAAATTTTTCTGACCATTCAAAAACACTTTGAAGTTTACCTAAAAGTTTACAGGAATAAAAATTTATCATTGTATTCCATTCCATTTCATTCTATTCCATTCTGTTTAAAGATAAATAGATTATAAAAATATTTGTCACCGAAACAATAATTTACGATACATCAACCAATATCAATTTTACTGATGACAATCTGACTATTACCAAAGTGAACGACTACTATAATATCTATTATATACGACTATATAATATGTATTATAAATTGTGTGCCGTTTGCATTCTCACTAAGTTCTCATTAAGTTTGTTTTATTTGGTTAAACTTTCTGGCATTTATATTGTTATGACGTTTAATTGGCAAACAGTCTGTTTATTGGCTGAAACTCAAAAATTCAGCCAATCACAACAAATAAAATATTGTAATAATGATTGATGCAGCTTTCTGTAATCGAAAACAAAATATTTGACATTAACTTGAATGTGACAGTGATTTCCGAGTAGGGTTGCCAGAGGCCCCGTATTTTACTGGTTACTGGTTGGTATTTCAGGATACAGAAACCCGTAATTATGAAAATAAAATATGGGGCAAATAAAACTAAATATTTTTAGGGTTCCGTACCTCAAAAGCAAATCAATCGATCAATTCGCTGTCTGTCTGTCCGTCTGTCTGTCTTTCCGTCTGTCTGTCTGTCCATCTGTCCGTCTGTCCGTCTCTTCGTCTGTCATGTGTTCATGAACAAATATTAGTATTTTCAATTTTCAAAGTAACTAAATATTAAATCAAGTGGGTTATTATATGAAAGGACTTTACCAGTACATTCTAAGACAGATTTTTATTTATTTTTATGCATGTTTTTTTTAATGCATAACAGTTTTGATTTCTTGTGTAAAATGTCGAAAAAAAAAATACCCGAATACGGAACCCTCGGTGCGTGAGTCTGACTCGCACTTGGCCGGTTTTTTACAAATTCAGCCGGGCTGGCTTGCGAAACCAAACGCTGACGTTATGTCCAGTAGAAAGAATACATATTTTCCTTGTGCGACAATGCGTAGAATAATACCTGCGTAGCCGAAACCCACTCGATTTTGATCATGGCCGTAGCCAAAGAGGCGGAGGTTGGTTTTAGGATCTAAGCCTTTTTTTATACAAGTTAGCCCTTGACTTTAATCTCTCCTAGTGGTAATAGTGCAGTCTAATTTCTTGGCCGGTAGGGCCATACTAACCATATAACTAGCCATGACCCAAGCCTCCCACCAGACCAGAAATTTAGAAATGTCCACTGCGCCTGGGAGACCGTCAAAAACCTAAACCTAAAATAATACTTACACTATTTCTTGCATTTGCTTACCAATTTTTTTTGGAAATATATCAAACATTTCGCGCTCGCTTCACTCGCGTTTTGAATTTGTATTACTTGGTGTATGCCCCGCAATTTCGTTTGCATGAATTTAGGTTTTTAAAAATTCCGTGGGGGATTTTCCGGGATAAAAAGCTTATGTTCGTTTCTGGGGTGCAAGTTACCTCTGAATAGTAAGTATCAAAATTTTGGTAAAGAAGTATCTTACTATGGCTAAACTCGTTTCCCTTTCACTTAATTTTTTCTGTATTGAACCAAAAACACTTACGCTCACTGCGCTGCGCTTTTTCATTGTTGTATTTTATTCCACTGTCAAATTGAAAGGCGAAATTCAACTAACCAGGTAATCACACTAATATTATAAAGCAGAAAGTTTGTATGTGTGTGTGTGTGTGTGTGTGTGTGTGTGTGTGTATGTTTGTTACTCTTTCACGCAAAAACTACTGGACGGATTGGGCTGAAATTTAGAATGGAGATAGATTATACCCTGGATTAGCACATAGGCTATTTTTTATCCCGGAAAATCAAAGAGTTCCCACGGGAATTTTAAAAACCTACATCCACGTGAACGAAGTCGCGGGTATCAGCTAGTTAGCCCATAAAGTTGAGCGAACGTGTTTTTCCTCATGACAGGATTCAGTTCCGGCCCTGATAAAACCTCTCCCGAAATCAATTTCTGGCTACGGCCATGGTATTGATACTTTGAAGGTGGAATTACAAGTTAAATGTAATTTTAAGTTAACATGCAAAGATTGTATGCATGAAATGTATAACATTTTGTTTTACAAAATGAAGAGTTTTTAAAAGCTATTGAAATAAATAAATAATCTTTTATTTAAAACCACATTGCAAACACAGTTCACCAATCAAGACCCGGCAACATACAGAGAAAAAATACAAAACATACAAATAAACTGAAATATCTAAATAAGCTTTCAGAGAGAACCACCGCCTATTTCTTCAAATTACAACAAACAATACAATAATACAACAATAAATAAGAAACAATGTCTCCCGTAAACAAATCTAAACCCCGTATTTTTGATGGTGGTAACCTGTAAATCAAAAAGAGGCAGGTGGCAACCCTACACCTACCCTACACCTAGACAGAATGAAAAATTTGTTTTCATTACTCGGCAGGCCTACTGCCAAAGTTTGACAGAAAGTGTGGCGGTAGTTGTGATCTCTGATTGGCTGACTCTCTTTCACTATTTGCTAAAATTGATGATTGCAACAACAATTTTTGCTTTTTTGTAATCGAAAACAGAAAACGGACGTCAAACAGGTTGACTAATTGCAATCATTTCTGACCGGCTAACATTGTTCCGCTAGTGGCTCAAACTCACTGTCGCAGCAAGAACATGGTAAATTCAGCCAATCACAGTAATTAGAATTGGTTATCACAAATGCACCGATCTAGGAACCGAGAATGCACGAACCAGGGCAGATAGAGATGAGAACAATAATATCATACGTAGGAAATCGACGGGGGATCGTTGACAATGATCCTCTTAACGATGATTAATAACTTGCTAGCAAACATAGATTAATATCGACACGCGTCAGCAATAAAAATACTTAACCCTACCTATTCTTTGTATTAAAGGCTTGTTCGAATTAATCAAATCACTCTCTTGATTCTTATCTTGGAGAGTGTATCTTTAAAATTAGAGCAGGAGGGAACATCAATTGTTTTCTCTCGCCCACGATAAATGCCCAAGCCGTTGTTATTTTTTAAAGCACCTATATTGTATAGAAATAGATAGATATAACGGATTGTAATCATCTCATTGTATGAGCTGAGATGTAGCTGTGGATGCGGCGATGGCATACGAAAGTTTTGGTCACAATAGCGGAAGTTTTTGATAAAAAAACTAAATCTGCTTATTTATCTGATTAATATCCTTAGATTACGCTATAGATAAAAAAATGGTCCATGCCTTACGTGGTAAACATAAATTTTCGTAACTGTTGGTACTAGTAACACCGTGTTTTTGTAACAAGTCAGGTATGAGGCGTCTCAGGATCCCGGGTAGGTATCATATTATGTAACTGAGACGTCCTGACGTCGAACCGGCACAGGTTTACACCAAATTCCTAGTGTGAGAAAAGGTGAGTATAGTGTCTCCTTCTTCTCCCCTGTCTTCTTCTTCGGAGTGGGTGGGTGTCAGCATCCAGCTCTCGCTCCCGCTCCGCGGCCTCCTTCAGTGTTATGCCCGTTTCACAGAAGGAGGCCATTACGCTCCAACTCGTCTCACTACCAATCATGCCATCCATTATGCTTGACAGCGAGAGGTTTTCTTTTAGCCTAGACGACAAGATGTGGCGCTGAGGCCCCCATGCCGTGCACTCCACCAGGGTGTAATATGCCATATTGTCGTCAGCCTGCCAGGAGTATGCGCAC
The DNA here is from genome assembly GCF_905333055.1 of Maniola jurtina. Lineage (NCBI taxonomy): Eukaryota > Metazoa > Arthropoda > Insecta > Lepidoptera > Nymphalidae > Maniola > Maniola jurtina. Next base: position 8,827,268 of record NC_060037.1, on the reverse strand, counting down.
TATACTCCTCGGCGTCTCCTCCCGTCTCGCAATCTGTTGCAGGTACTCGTTGCAGTCGGGTAAAAATAACAAACAAAACTTCCTCGCTGCCACACAACTCACCCGACCTGATAAAACAACATGTGTTTCTTCACCTAACGAATCTTCCAAGCATAATGAGTACAACAATGTAAAGTGGGGCCGTATTTACATAATGTCAACTAAGTAGGTGTAGGAGTGTCGGGACATCTCATACTCGAACATCATTAATCGAACGCTGGAATGCTATTGTTGTATGTTTTTCGACTGGTGCCTTTGATTGTGTGATTATGATTCGAAGGAATCCTTATTGACTATGGGATTGTGAAATGCATTGCTATGCCTCTTTGCTAAGACTTGTTCTTGCTTATGCTTATTTAGCAGCTATGCTTTTGTAACACTATGTTATAGTTTTATTATTGCAGCTTATTTCTTAGTTAAAATTATATAATAGGCGTTGTAATATGTTCAATTTCAATAAAGTGTTATATTAAAGCTTGCTTGGAGATATGTCAATATCGACTCCCTGCGACTTGGGTGTAGTCAACTGGGCATCTGTGGGGACTGCCAACGCTGCACTTTCTGGTCTGCATTTCAGTGTTCAAACTTTGGGATACCAAGGTCTATCTTAATTCGAATAATGTGACCTGCCCATCGCCATTTCAGCTTCGCAGCCCATTGAGCAGTATGGGGCGTGGGGTCCCAGTAGATGGATTAATGACATCAAACAACGCAAGAACGCCATTTGGAATCCCCAATCTCACTTCATGAAGCCCTCGGCAACCTGGGTGATCTACTCGGATTCTGGAGCGAGCTTGGATGGCTGAACTGAAAACTTCGGCGGAGAGGGGCAACGCACGCACAACAGACGGACATGTTTAAGTGCGGAAACCAGCCCAGAAAGAAAAAGAAGACATCAAACAAGTCACGGGTAGCCACTGGATTCAGGCGGCGGCGCAAGACCGTTAGTAAATTCCTAAAGAGACCTATATGTCCAGCACTCTATCGGTTGATGAAGAATATAATTCCTACTAGCTGATACCCGCGACTTCGTTCGCGTGGATGTAGATTTTTTTAAATTCCCGTGGGAACTCTTTGATTTTCCGGGATGAAAAGTGGCCTATGTGCTAATCCAAGGCTATCTCCATTCTAAATTTCAGCCCAATCCGTCCAGTAGTTTTAGCGTGAAGGAGTAACAAACATACACACATACATACACACACACACACACACACACACACACACACACACACACACATACAAACTTTCTCCTTTATAATATTAGTGTGATGATTTTGAAATAATGAAGCGACATATCACTCGTTCATTCCTATACAAAGAAATTCCAATTGCACCTATACTTACTATCCAACTTACTGGTATTAAGAAATTACCTCCTTTACACTAAGTCTTAAAGTTTTTTTATTAGCAAACCTCCAAATCCAAATATTAAAAAATGTTGGGTGACCTCTATCGAATGTCCTGCTGTGCGCGGGCGCAATATAACAACGGATGTAAATAAATTAAGCAACGACAAGTAAAAATTTAGTGTGCCATGGTATTTAGAAGTCTTATGTTGTATTGTAGTTTATGAGTTTAATGCCGACTTAGATCACTATTTCATATCTATCTACATATTAACAAACTAATAAAAAAAACAATAAAAAAGTACCTATATTAATTTAATTTGCCTACAACAATACACACGACAAAAAAAATCAAAGTACATGTGATCAAAGTTGGCGTTAAAACAACGTTAGTTTAACTATCGGTTTCTATTCAGGTTTTGTATTTAGTAATAAATTAAGATAGTTAAATAGATAGTAAATCACTTTCATCTGTTGTTAGACGGTGTTAGATTACGCCCTATCCGGTTATTTATTGTTAACTATCTTGTTGACTTTACTGCGGAAAAGGTTAGGTTTCATTTTTAACGCGGTAAAAGCCGTAATAGCTTAATTGTTACAAAACGTGGAAACCTACCTACTTACTGCAAAGAGGTAGTGAGTTTGAGATCTGTCCAGTTACCATAGCTTCTCTGAAGAATTATTCTTACTTTCTTTTCTGTGAATTATTTTTGGATAAGGGAAAAAAGTGCCTCATTATGTTATTTTCTCGATTTTTTTAGTAGATAGCTATTATTGTTTGTAAATTAAAGTAGGTACAAGATTTATATCTTGATAATGATGATGGTTATGATTTTAATTTTGATTATTATCCATAACATAACAACATTTAATATTGTGAACCAAATACTTAATATCAATAAAACCTTTTTTCCAGAAAATGTATATGCTTTTCATTTATCTATAAGTAGTTATCTAGATATGTATATTTAAAAGGAAAAAGACACTGACTGACTAACATATAAACGCACAGCTCAAACTACTAGACGGATCGGGCTGGGCATGCAGATAGCTTTATGACATAGACATCCGCTAAGAAAGAATTTTTGAAAATTCAACCCCTAAGGGGTTATAATAGGGGTAGTCGACGCGAATGAAGTCGCGGGCATAAACTAGTGTTACATGAAGTTCAAGCATTCGCAATTAAGTAGTAGATAACATAAGACGGCGTGTGGTCAAGCGTAACCTGTTATCGGCAGTAAAGTAACTCCACTAAGATACGATAGCAGCTTGATACATCTCTTTAGTGAAGTTGTTTCTATAAATTGATTACGAGAGATAAAATAATAGAGTTGTCACGCAAATTGACCGTTAAGAGGGGTCCCTCCGTCACTCGCTTCATACAAACGTAGTTCCAATTTCATTTGAATTAAGCAACCAAAGTCCATGAAATTTTGCAGACATATTCTAGAAACGAATATCTGTGTCTGTGGTGTTTTAGATTTTTCTAAAAATATGTAGTTTTAAAATTACAGGGGCTCAAAGATTTGTATGTAAATTTTTAAGACCGCGTAACTTTAAAACCGAATATTTAAACAGAAATCTGGAAACCACAGACATAGATATTAGTTTCTAAAATATGTAGGCAAAATTTCATGGACTTTGGTTGCTTAATATTCAAATGAAATTGGAACTACGATTGTATGAAACGAGTGACGGAGAGAGCCCTCGACCGTAAATATAACATCGACAACTCGCGTAATTATATACAGGTTTATTTTGAAACGAATACCAATAAACATATTAAATGATCTGTATTTGAATATTCTCATAAAACGAGGCGATGCCTACAATTTTGTTCACTGGTTTTAGGTATTTCAAAATCCATTAGGAAACCTTTGATTTTCCGGGGTAAAAAGTAGCCTATGTAACTTTGCAGGTTTTAATTAATTTTAAAATTAATTAATTAATCCATGAAAAAAATTACGTCGAAAAATAACAATATCCTTACCTACTTTCGCGTTTATAAAACAAAAGAGTGTCCGTCCAACTGTTTGTGTCTTTCTACTTATTTTGTTAAAAATATGCCCTTTCCGGTAGTTATACTTAGTCGTCATTTCGAAACCTTAGGATCTTAATGTTTAATGGTCTCCACTGCCACTACAGATGTGCAACTTGTTGGGCTATAATTTATTGAAACAATAAAAATCAAACACATATTGTTGAACAGCAGGTTATAAAAGTTATAAAATCGTTACCGATAAGGCACGAGCGCATCTGCTTTGCATTTGCATAGCCACTGATTGGGACGCAAGATTAATCCCCATCATATTTTTTGTCTTGATCATCATTTATACGCAATCAGGCGAATGGAGGAGAAAAAAATGATCATTATCATACTTCAGCCCTTAAGCAATTTTTTCAGACGCCAAACAAAGGGGTGCTTGTTTGTTATTAGGTTAGGGGCGATAATGTAATGCAATTACTTTTTTTTCGTGTAAAAAACCCAAAAAATCATTATTCAAATCCGCCAGCTGAACAAACGAGGAACCGTGATTAGGATTTATTATTAGGTTAAATTAAAGCGATGGTTTAGTTAATTCATCAGCCAAAAATCTCAAAAATTAATTTTAGAACAGGTACTTATCTAGGACGTCAGGGAACAAAAACTTTTGGCAGGGAAAGCAACGCGCATTTCATTTTTAGGGTTCCGTACCCTAAAAGGAAAAACGGAACCCTTATAGGATCACTTTGTTGTCTGTTTGTATATCCGTCCGTCATTAAACTAATGGATAAAGTTTCTATATTGCAAAATATATTAGGTAGGTCCTAAAGAAAATAATAACCAACAATTGCCCTTGCAAACAATAATACACCCGATTCCCCTAAGAACAGATGAGAGAAATTCATAAACTGACTTATCACTTCATCTCGCAACAGTAACAACCCTTCTCGACAGGGCATCATTAGACGAAATAAGACCATTAGCAGTCCTTTCTCTTAGCGACCATGAAAGGGTTAAATCGGCCCTTTGGCACAATGGCTTTATTCTATTACAGCCGGTTACACGCGCGATGTAATAAATATGAATGTTGAACAACGTGGATTATGCTCCTTTGCCGGGGGTCAAAATATTTAAATACGACTGAGCAATTTGTGAAGGGTTAATTGTCTGGGCCTTATGAAGTTGGCATACTTCTGCAGAGTCTGCTTGGTGCTTGGTATAAACTAGTTGGTATGGACGCAGATGCATTGAGATTATAATTATAAACTACAATTAAGAGCTGATTACAAGTTTTTCTTAAGTATTGCTCCTACTGCTGTAAGCACAGCTTAAGAAGATGCGCCATTAGGCGGGCAGACGACATCAAAAGAGTCATAGGGAGTCGCTGGATTCAGGCAGCGCAAAACCGTGGCGTGTGGAAGTCCCAACAAGAGATCCATGTCCAGCTATGGACGTCTATCGGTTGACAATGATGATGGTGATGACCGCTGCTGTTTGTTACTCGCTTTATTCTTGAACGTTACAATAATAATCTACGCTTATGGCTCATCGGTCTTTTTCACAAAATAGCCCCATATCTGAATAAAGGTAGGTAACTTTTGTACCTTTGATTATCCAAGTTTATAGGAACAAGTGCAGCCAAGTTCCTGTAAAATAATATTTTAATCTACCAAATTCACGCATCAAGGACCAGAACATATTTCGACGTCACTAAATACAATTTTGAAGAGTACTCTAAAACGAGTCTACGAACTGGTTCGCATAATCATTGAAAGAACGCCGATGGCTAATTACAAAGCGCTGAATGGGGTCTCTATAGTCAAAAGAGTAAAAAAAAACAATTATTAACGATACAGTGGCCGCTGGAGTGGCCCGGTGCAGTCACATCTGTTCTACCCTCGCGGATTAAAGTGATAATTATTCTGCAGCTATAATTATTGGATTTAAGCGCGTAATACCCATTGTTTGGTGTGTCATGTACTAAGGGACCACGATTATCGAGTTTCATTAATAATTAATCTTTGCTATGTTTGACATCTGTGCATGTAACCAATGTTTGACTGAATGAACTGATGATGAACTTATCTGTATGATTCTTCATCAGTTCACATAAACATTCTAAAAAGCTTCAGAGAAAAAGTATTGATACTACAGGAAATCTTCTTGTGTAAATCTCATACCTAGAAAGAGAAAATTTACGGTACCCTAAAAAATCCAAGAGTTCATAGTATTAGAAATATTTTTAATAATGTTAAACAAGTCAATAGACAATCAGTGCGACAAAGATTTTTTGCGGGAGTAATCAACAGTCGCGAAAAGGCGTTGTCACACTGAAAAAGCGTTATTGTACTGAAAAAACGTCGCCTTGTTGAAAACAGCGTTATTGTACTGAAAAAGCGTTGCCGTATTGAAAACGGTGTTGTGTACTGAAAAATGAATTATTGTACCTACTGAAAAAGCGTTATCGCACTGAAAAGGCGTTGTCGCACTGATTTTCTGTCCGTCTTAAAATCCGTCTTATTTATGTTTCGATGCCCACAAGGATTTAGGTTTTTAAAAATTGCATAGAATCTTACTTGAGTTATCAGATCAGAACCATAGAATCAGAATCATAATCCCTACAATTTTCTAAGATAAAAATTCTATGTCCACCAATTATATCGCCGGGATGCAAACCATGTCTGTACCTAATTTCGCCCGTGAAAAGGTGATTGACTTGACAGAAGAAATTCACCATTTTTGCATTTATAGTATTAGTATCGGTTATGTTATTACAAATTAAAATGCAATGGAACTTTAAAGGAACCTTATACTAGTATCACTAGAACCACGTTTAATTCAACCAAAAAGCAAACATTCCGGTAGACTACAACTTTCACTCCTAAAGAATTTCAGAAAAATCATCGTCAAGATATTTATTTTCACTTGTAGGGCAAAATTTCATTCAGCTACGCACGGTCAAAAGTATTACCATGATGCATACTTTACATAAAACGTTTTAACTCACCGTATGTATGTACCACCCTTAAGCATATTGAGAGGGCCACGTGCCAAAAGGGCTGCTTTGTTTTCCCTTTGTGAAAAAAAAGTTCAACGATGGTATCGTTTTCAATGGCGTAATTACTGTGATTCGGTTAATTGTTCAGCCAGGGCCCTTCGCGGCTTTTGTTTATGAGTTCCCTTTGACCATATTATCGCATGCCATATTGAAACTGGAGTGTTGTGCTTTGTTGCAAACGTGTTTACGTTGCTTGGAAAATGTTATTCTAGCTTCAGTTTTGTGCTTTTAGTGTGGCTATTGTTGTAAAAATTTGCAACTTGCAATGACTATGTTATGCAGCACTACCTACTAGATTTCAACATGGATTATTTAAGGGGTGGATCAACAAATTCCTGAAAGGCCGGCACGCATTAGCAGGTTTTCTGGTGCTGCAAATGTTCCTGGGCAGTGGACATTACATACAATTAACTACAGTAACACAATAACTTACACACAACTAATCAAATGAATACCATGACTAAAGTACGGTCGGCCTCAGAATTCGAGTAGCAATTCCGCGAAACTATTGCATCAAAAACCTGTCGCACTTATGGCCTTTTTCTATAAACACGCCACACACACCTAACGCATATAACCGTGCCACGCGAATATGATCATTAAGGTGCTAAACGATTTATGGGGTTTGACTGTACATAGCGTTTACCTAAACGGACGGCACGATCTAAATATACCTACTATCCAATTTAATAATAACTAGCTGATGCCCGCAGCTTCGCTCGCGTGGATTAGTCAGATCCCCTGCAGCATCAGGATTGAGGAGTTGGAATCCAAATTTTGTATGAAACAATGTCACAAAGTTCCTCTATCGATTAAAAAGAAATGACGCAAATCGGTTCAGAAATTTCAGAGATTTCGGTGTACATAGGTAGAAAAATACAACTCCCTTCTTGAAAGTCGGTTAAAAAAGTAGCTTATGTTACACCCTGGTCAATCCTCTACTTGTAAGTGAAAACCCCGTTAAAATCGGTTCAGCCGTTCCGAAGATTAGCCTTTTCAAACAGACAGACAGACAGACAGACAAAAATTTTAAAAATGTGTGATTCAGTTATGGTATCGTTCAAATAACCATATGACCTTAATATGTGGTAGTTATTTCGAAATTACAGACAGACACTCCAATTTTATTTATTAGTAAGTATAGATTTATTCATATTGTGGCCTTCTTTTCTAGTTCTCAATCAAAAATTTCTGCTATAAGAAAACTGTTTAGTTAAACATCAAATTCATAGCTTGAACCCGCTATAGGGTTGAATTTACGAATCGAAACGAGTATTTTGAGCCCGCATAGTCCTTGTTTAATTACACATTCATATGCAAATGTGCAAAATGCTGCAAGATTCGTTCATACATTTTACCGGTAAATATGCGTTCATGCGTGCTTTAAGTACAGTCTCCCCTTCAAACAAAATATATTTGTTCAAATATAGCTTCTGTTTATAAAGGGTTAAGAACTATAATTTCCAGAAAGAATTATGTTACATGCAAACAAATAGGATAATTAGCTGTAGCATTCATTATGAATGCAAGGTTTTTATCAGAAATTGCCAGCTTTTTAATGATGGTAAATGCATTGGATTTTTTGATTTATTTTCGAATCGTAGTTTATTTTGGCTCGGTAGATGGAATTTTGAACAATTTTGTGGGCTTCGACCTTTTTCGTGTTTAAATGTAATTAGTTATGATGTAGAGGCTTTTCAATCTTCTCAACGTTCAGTAATTGACCAAAATGAAGATGATGAATGATTGAAAATGAATTTTACCCTCGATCCAAAAAGAAGGGTGTTATAAGTTTGACGTGTGTATCTGTGTATCTGTGTATCAGTCTGTGGCATCGTAGCTCCTAAACTAATATACCGATTTTAATTTAGTTTTTTTGTTTGTTAAGCAACTTAACTATAAGCAAACAAAGTTTTCCTCTTTATAATATTAGTATGTTAAGTAGTGTAATATTAAGTATAGAGAGGAAAAGTTAAAAAGACAGATCATAAACCTAAGTATGTAGGTATACCTAATAATAACTTTCTTTAAAACATTTTATTTAACATACATCCTTAAAGATTTATAATAGCAGGCAGGTACCTCTAGATAAAGATTATTTCGTTATGAACGCAACATGCTTGTATCAATGTTTTGACACACAATAATTTTATTTACGTTTTGTTTAAACACAAAATTTAATTCAACGCTGGCGCTATAAACCGTAATCCGTCGATGTTCCGATGTTTCAGCCATCGCACGCGATCCGACTACGAGATCTCGATGCTGTGCTTCGAGCAATAAAATAAATCTTCTTTTAAGAGGTACGTGTATACCTGATCGGGTCCTAAACAAGCCCACGGTCTTCGTTACGGGCTTAATTAAAAAACAAAATCAATTTTATTAATTGGAAGTGTTAAAAACGGGCGGAAGAGCCTCACTTGGTCCGTATCTCGCTCGTATCTCTTATTTAATCCGACAGGGAATGTGTTATTTTTACTTTTCTTAGTGGATCTCAAATAAATTTTATCGCTTGGGACTAATTTGGTTACAAATTTATTTGGCTGTGGGGTCGTTAACAAGGGGGGACATCCTTGTGGCTATCGGGCCTGTACTCTTTAGTGCTCGGACACGGCCGTTATAACAATATATCGACACTTGAGTCTTGATAAAATGAAGAAGACACTTCACTTAGGATTAAATAATAATCTTCTTTTTTTAGGGTTCCGTTACTACTCCGAGGCTCCGTCCGTTTTGTTGTCTTACATTCAAAATGTTTGAGAATTCCACAGTCATTGTAATAACATTGACTTCAAATAACAAAATGGATCCTTTAAGTACAGCTCTGTAGTCCTTATTAATCTGTAATGCAAAGCCGGAAAGCCAAAAATAAAGTAAAAAAATAATTATATGTACATAAAGTCTAGAAATGCAGTAAAGTTGCAATGTTTTTGACTTTACGCAGGTGAAAGGAATGCTTACAATTCGACTCCTACGAAAAGCCATTATATACAGAACCATATTCAGTCTTTAAATAACAAAGATGGATCCTTTACAATATCTATGCCATCCTTATCAAGCTATAATGTACATAATATAGCCAAAAACAATGTTTAGTTATAAGTATAGATAAAATCTAAAAATTGAGAGTAACTCTACATTTAAAGTTGTCATATACTGAACCATCGGTGTGCAAATCTCAATTTTTCTTAGCAAGAATTATTAAATAATACTTTTGGGATATCGAGAGCATGTCCACGGCATAAAATTTTTATTGTTACGAATATATTTTGCACTTAAAGTATACATACGAAGGAAATTGATATCTGGTTATTTATATTGTTGTTCCTTAACTATGTCACGACCCTCATATTGTGTATCAAAAATCGAGTTTTTCATATTGGCGCAACACAGAAATTAAAAGTAGGTAGTTAGGTATCAAGTTTTTGAGCCTAATTTTGAGCCTTTTTTAAACTGAGTTATTACTTATTAATAATATTATTATAAGATGTTTTATCATTTATTAAATTAAAAAATACGAATAGGTATCCTATCTACCTATAACAACTTATTTCGGTAATAAAAAAGTACATTTGATTTTTAAGGTTGGTAGTATGATGAAGTAAATATTTTTATTTTTGTGTCCATAATATTTTCAGCCTTCAATTTTTTGCCCCTCCGTTTATTTTTAATTTTTAATTTAATAAGGTTAAAACTTTGATAGTTACAGTTCATCCTTACATTAAGCTAGCTATTTAATATAGCTACATTTTTGTAAAAAAAAATGATTTTACCATTCCCATTCCCATTTCCCTTCCAACTAAGTTAATAACTATTAAAATTTATACGGAACATTTGTCATTTCTATTCCGTTTAGGCTTCGAGATATTTGATAGGTGTAACATTTTCCTATAATATAAACTAATAGAAGCTAAAGCGGCCTGTCAATCGGATATAAGATAGTATTGTAAATAAATAGATCACTGTGGCCCGGTGTGGGCCGGCGCTGTACATGGCTGGCGTCAGATTGTAACTCTTCGCAGAGGTGTTACATTGGCACAGGGCCGTACTCAATACGATTTTAATTATTAATATTTACAATTTTTATGATAGGTATTTTATCCACACTGTAAGGGACTATTCTAAATAATGTTTGAATACATATCGAAAATTGCGAAACTGGCCGGAATCGAAGCTTCGTCTCTCTGGGAATCGCGAATGGTGCACCATAGACTAGTGGGCAATAATATGCTTCTAAGCCATGGTTCAGTTGCTGCCAGTGCCAAAATTTGAGATAGGTATGTATTTTCCTGCCAGTTTCGCAATTTTCATGTGTATTAAAAACCATTTCTATTGTATCACTTCGGCTGTTAGGTTTCTAAAAAGCTCCATCGAAATTCTTTAATTTTCTGGATAAAAATAGCTTGGCCAATGCTCGTGGGCCCCGGGAAATATGACTAGGTTCAGGTTTAAAACTTCCCACACTAAAATATTTTTTATTTATCATTACGGTGTAGTTTGTTTCAAAATAATATCTGATAATGTAACTAACAGAAAAACTGAAATGAAAGTACTTAGATGTACTGAATTCAGACGACCCAAGAGCGTGGCGTGTGAAAATTCCAGAGACTCTATGTCCAGCAGTACCTACCTATATGTATCGGTTGAGGATAAGTAAAGCTTAAAAAATTTAAGTTTAATGTAGGTACATTATTTTAAATATATTTCTTGAATCCGGATGTGGCACGTGCGAAGTGCAAAATACTGTCTACTCTTTACCTTGATATACTGCGCGGGAGCAGCGTAAGGCACGTGGGCTGTCTGTAACAACGGTGTTACAGAGGTCCTATCCAATTTTTTAAATTTATTTTGTAAAGATATATTGTCAAAGAAATGTCAACTAACTTTATGTATCTATCAAACATCAAAAATTAGCCATTATTTTTTCCATTTGATTTCGTCCTTTCTCATTCTAAGAGGTGCTCAGTAGTGGGCCAGCAATGGATTGATCATGATGATGATGATGGTGGTAATAATTACTGTAGTATATTGGGTATAGTTTCATAAACCTAATACGTAGTATTTTAAAAACCCCCGACACAAAAACCTCTATAATAAGAAAACTAGAAAAGAGCTGATAACTTTCAAACGGCTGAACCGATTTTCTTCGATTATAGCTAAGAACATCTTCGATCAAGCCATATTTCAAAGAAAAAAAAAAACTAAATTAAAATCGGTTCATTAGTTTAGGAGCTACGATGCCACAGACAAATACAGATACACACGTCAAACTTATAACACCCCTGTTTTTGGTTCGGGGGTTAAAAACTGGTTCAAGGCTTTCAAAACATAATTTAACCACGTTAAACTATTAAGCCAATAAAGTAATCAAAGTTGTTTAGTCATTTATTTATCAATCACGATCTGCTACGAAACTTCTTAATTAATTCATTACCCACTTAAAGTTTTATAGATCCGTCCGTATCCTTTAGCGAGATAGGATCTATAGAATGAAACTACTATGAGTAGAATATACCTACACGACACGGCCCATTTTTTATACAAGGTATACTATGTATGAATCGGCAGAGGTTAAAATACTTTTAGCAACAAGATTTTACTACTTTGGCATTCATATTAAAGATACATGTACCTACCTATTTATATAGTTTTTAAAGAATTTGTTGTATGATTAAAAAAAAACAACGAATAAAATAACAAAAAACCGGCCAAGTGCGAGTCAAACTCGCGCACCGAGGGTTCCGTACTTGGGTATTTTTTCCGACATTTGCGCAATAAATCAAAAACTATTACGCATAAAAATAAATAAAAAACTGTTTTAGAATGTACAGGTAAAGCCCTTTCATAGTATGATACTCCTCTTGGTATAGTTATCTTACTTTGAAAATTGAAACACATTTAATTTTTTTAATGGTGTAACCACAAAACGGTTTTTGGATTTATTCCTTTACTTTTGCTATACCTAAGACCTACTCACTTGCCAAATTTCATGATTCCAGGTCAACGGGAAGTATCCTTTAGGTTTTCTTGACAGACACGACGGACGGACAGACGGACAGACAGACAGACAACAAAGTGATCCTATAAGGGTTTCGTTTTTCCTTTTGAGGTACGGGACCCTAAAAATAAAATAAAATATATTATAATATTATCCAGCTTATAGTAATGTTAATAAGTACAAGTGTAAATTAAAAATTTTCAACACCCCCGACAAATCATTTTCAAATAAATAATTATGTATATCTAGGCAACGTCCATCTTGACAGCTTGACATTTGTCAATTGACATAATATTATGAACCTAACGGTTATGTAACCTTCTTTTCTACAAGAAAACTAGAAAAGTGCTGATAACTCTTAAACGGCTGAACCAATTTTTTTGGATTATAGCTAAGAACACTCTCGATCAAGCCACCTTTCAAACAAAAAAAACTAAATTAAAATCGGTTCATTCGTTTAGGCGCTACGATGCCACAGACAGATACACAGATACACAGATACACAGCTACACAGATACACAGACACACAGATACACAGACACACAGATACACAGATACACACGTCAAACTTATAACACCCCTCTTTTTGGGTCGGGGGTTAAAAATAACACTGGCAGAGTGAACGACACAGCCTTCCTTGGCTTATGTCAGTGCGGGATGTATTTCACGAATTTTAATCTCTCACTCTGTTAACTATTTACTTACTGTGATCTTAACTAAAGTTAGTACTTAATTTACTTATAGTCAAGGGAAAAATTTGGTATAGCTTATAGCATATTTTCGTGATAATGCAATCATATCCACTAGATATTATTTAATTTAGACATAATTCACCAAATTCAAGAAGAGCACTTAGGTGTCGCTTACGTCTCAAGTGACGTCACTCAATCAGGTTTTTATCTAAGAATTCATTTGACCCATGGTCTGCCACCCACGATGTTACGTTCAGATTAAACACAATCTTTGATATGATTGTTAAGCTTAGGACATAACATAAAAATACCCGTTGCGGTATTAAATCACGACTTCGGTAATTTAATTTTTGGCTCCACTATAATATTTTAGGTGAAACTTCAGAGACTAAATCATCGGCCGGCTTGAAGAAATAACTGATTTATTACATGTCTCGTACATACTTACATGTCAATAATTAAATTTAAAATCTTTAGTCATCCCTAGGGATCAGCTTTTCTGCTTATTCTATCGTAGCCATGGTATCATGAAAGTGGCGTAAAACTCGCTCAAAATTATTATAATTAAATTGAAGTAAATAAAGCTATAATCTGCTGCATAAGCTTAAAAACTTATCCTATAGGTAATATATAAAAGCATATAAAGGTATACAAAAGCACTTGTAAAAGTTTATTTAAATAAAAATATTTTGAATTTGAATTAAATAAGTTGAAATATTAACCCTAATTGTTAACTTTAGAACATTTTAAAAGTTGCGTTAAGAAGTTACAAGCAAAATACGATTAAATTACAATATATCATGTCATGTGTAGTGCGCTTAACCCGACTTAGAGAATAGAACCTTTAATTCTTTTTAAGAGCTTAAATATTTGAGTGCTAATAGTAATTAACAAGATATTTTGAAATCTTAAAGAATTCAATGTTTTGTAAATGTTGCGTGGTTATCAATTCATTAGAATATTTAGAATTTTTAATTGGAACCCGATAACCTGTGGAAGGTGATTGATTTTTATTATTATTAAGTTACACATTATCTACTCGTACAATAAAAAAAGATTCATGTGTGATCCATCGAAAATTTTGTAGAATAATGGATGAATTTAGTTATATCTTGTACATGTTTACCATTTTCATAGGCCCTCTTCGAGATTTCGGATTCAAAGTTGGGCCTAATTATGACCCCGTCTCGTATCATAATCGTCTTAATAAACGCTGAAATATGATATTAAAATTGTTTTTCTGTCGCTTGCTATATATTTTAATATTGTAGTACATTTATATTTATGAACTCAGAAATAAATTTTTTCTCTTTCATATTTTGACATGCCATTCGATACAAAACCAAATAAAATATTTTGAAAACCCCCCTTTTTTATATAACAACCGTTAGATCAACTTTTTTCCGTATAGCCTACGTCACCCGGACCTTTACAATGAATCAATTAACACATCATTCATCAAAATCGGCCCAGTACTTTAGGCGCTACGGTGGAATACACAGAATCTGGATACAAACATACATATTATTACATACATACATAGACAGGCTGCTAAAATCATAAATGAACCTTTCTTTTGGCTTTGCCATAGTCGGGTAAAAAGCTGTACATTAATACAATGTGATATCTTAAATTTGTAAATAAGATGGGAATTGTGCTACTTGGACGGTTGACCCCGGGTCGGCTCTCGCCTGATCATAATTACCGGTGAAATAACCTGATTGTGATCACGACACGCACACATTTATACTCGAATATTTTTTATGCCTGTGGTTCTCAACTTTACTTTTGTTTTGTAATCCAACCTCTAATAATTTCTTTTAATTTATTATTATGTATGTATTTATTTAATTAGGTATATACATCTACTTCCTTGCACTCTTAATTTTTTTCTTAGTAATTACTAATTACTAATTTCTTAGTAAATACGAACTCAAAATTTTCTCCTGCCGATGTTTTTCGTATAAAATATAGCCTATGTCACCCGGGCCTTTACAACGAATCGATTGACATCTCATTAATCAAAATCGGCCCAGTAGTTTAGCCGCTACGGTGGAACACACAGAATCTGGATACAAACATACACACATACACACATACATACATACATACTAGACTGCTAAAATTATAACCCTTCCTTTCGGCTTTGCCGTAGTCGGGTAATAAAAACATTAGTGAACGCAATGCAAGTTGTCCATTCTGAAGTTGAAAACATGGCAATCTGCGCAGACCAGGATGCAGGGAACACAAGCAAAGAGATCTGTAGTTGGACCAAATTTAAGTAAACAAAGAAGATAATAATTAGGTTCTTTAACCTACCGATAATAATTGCTTCAAAATGTGTAAAAAGCAAACTAAACAACCAATAGTATGTGTTATTATGAGACTTTGAGAACCACACAAAACAACAAGGTATGCCAATGCCCGTACAAACCAAACGTTGTAACTAGTAATGCACCCCAACGTCTTTCACATACCGACAAGCATACACACCATTTTGTCTATCTGTCCGTTAAATAGCCGTCTCAGACTGTCGAATGTCGATACATCAATCAAGCAAACAAGCGCGTATTAATAGGCATTTTTTTCTCTCCAATTAGATCTTTTGTGAGAACGAAAAGCTCGATTTAATGTGTCGTTTAACATTTTTGGTACCATTCGGTGAAGCTATTGTTAGATTTGTTTTGTGTCTTTAATAAGTGATACCTTTGTAGTTCATATTTGATCAACAAGACGACGGTTTTGGTTTAAAAAGTTGCCAGCCCGTAGAGTCTTAGGTTTTGGATGCAATCGATTGGACACATGGTGTGGACGTATAATAATGATCTTGCATAAGTGCCGAAACGGTGTGTTGCACAAAATTGGAACACAGAAACCTAAGCTTATGGTTTTAATTACACGATTCAAATCGAATCAGGGTTTTAAATATTTTATCTGACCATGACTATACATATAAAAATGTGTTTTTATACTCTCATTTATTTATTTTTTACATTTTATCCTATTTTTAAACAATAAAATAACAAAAACAACAGAAAAAATAACAGAAACACAGAAAGAACACAAAATAAAATAACATCAACTAACAAAATCAATAAATAACAGAAACAAAAGAGAAATAAAATAACATAAACAACAAAAAACTAAAGTAACGGAAAAAAAAAAAAAACATTGAATAAAAATATGATAAAATGTACCCCACTGGCAACAGGGTGGGTTGGACCCAAGCCGCCAGTGGTCAGGGCTCCAGAGTGAGGAACCTCCTCACAATGCGTGCCGTCTCAAGAACCACTGCCTTCTGTATCTTACCCTTGATCCAACAGTTAAGCGACAGTTTCTTAAGATGTTGGTCGAAACTGTTCGCAATAAGACCGTGGACTGATACAACTATCGGTACAATAATCGCTGAGTCAACATTCCACATGGCAGTAATCTCGTGGGCCAGGTCCAAGTATTTCGATACTTTTTCCTTTTCTGCTTTCACTAGATTATCATCATGTGGAATAGTGACATCAACAATCATTGCTCGACGCGCTGATCGGTCAACTAGCACTATATCAGGTCTATTGGCTACAATATACCTGTCAGTGATAACCGACCGATCCCAGTAAAGCAGGGCACTGCTATTTTCAAGAACTGACATTGGGTCGTACCTATAGTACGGCACCTCAGTATCTACAAGGCCATACTGAAGAGCAAGTTGTTGATGGATTATCTTGGCTACTTGATTATGTCTGTGCAAGTATTCGCCGTTAGCAAGATAAGAACAACCGGAAACAATATGTCTGAGGGATTCCCCAGGAAGATGGCACGCACGACAAATGTCAAGCGTTCCATCTTTCATTATATGTTTCCGGTAATTATTAGTCTTAATAACTTCGTCCATAATTGCACAGATAAAACCTTCGGTTTCCCCAAAGAGGTCCCCAAACTGTAGCCAGGATACAGAGGCTATGGAATCTACATCCGGCCTAGTTAAGGCCTTGTAGAATCTTCCATGCAACTCCTTACTCCTCCATACAGCTATGCGATCCGAAGTGCTAAGCACTATGGGTTTACGCCAGTTATTTTTGCCTAAGGAAAGCGGAGTAAGACCTTTATCAACTGCAACTACATCCCTATGTATTCCCACATTTACTTTGAGAAAATAATCTCTGAGATTGCATACCTCACGATTATGAAGGTTCTTGGCATTTAAAAAACCACGCCCTCCACACTTGCGTGGGATATACAATCTCATAATGTGTTATTTTTAATGTATGTATTGTTGTCTTTTTGGAAGCTAGTTAAGAACTCATAACTTATTGGAGCTATGTGCAGTACTCAGACAAGCTGTCAAGCACTTATGAGCACCAAGAATTTTGAAATAGATAAAAAATTGTAGTTTGATATTAACTTCAAAAGTAAACATTAAGATAGCACTATTTTCGGTTGTAATTGATTAAGTACTTTAAATCTAATTAATATTTCCATGATCCGGGCGTATAAACTATAAATATATTGAAATGCGTCACACACAAAAATGAATAAAATAAACAAAACAACATAAGAATCGATAACAATGACCGCTCAGCAAATAATAAGGATCACTTAGTGCAACTTTTATTTGGCGAACGTTCGATGCGAAACGTCGATCATCTTAATTGATCATTCAACGTGATCCTGCGCTAAACTGGAAATATTTGAATCCCAGACACTTAATCAATTTACGAAGATCACAAGCGGTATACTCAATCATTGCTTTTGTACCTAGATTAATTTTCAAAACAGATGTGGCACTACTATAAGTACCTAAATGGAATCTGGAATGAAAATCCGGGTGTGGTGGCGCTCTTATGGAAGATTTTAATAAAATATGTCCGATAGTTGGCAGTCTGCAGGCTGTATTATGATGATGCTCAAATTCATAAATTCATTCAATATACTAGAAATCGACACAAGCTGTAGATACAGCGTCATATCGTCCACACAGAAATCTTTTGTGAGTAGAGTATACCTACTTATACGTTTATAAAATGACTCCGAACGGGTTTTTTAGAGTATTGCATTAAACAACATTTTGATAAGTTGAGGTTAAGAGGACTTATTAGAGAATTTTTTCAATGATAAAGTTGTATGGAAGGTTTTGCATTCAACTACGCACAAGGTAGTGTAATAGATGCATAGAATCTGCTTTTCAAACCGTTGTTAGAGTCCTGGCATTAGTAAATAATCACATTTTAATTCTTTAGCACCTCTACAATACCAAATCATCATTGCACATTCGTCTGACAATTCGTCAGCATCGCAATGGAATTCAGTAAAGGGCAATCTTTAGCCGATTGGGTGCGACCTTATCTCCCTTTATGGTTCGATCTTAAAAAAGATTTATGATAACGCACGGCACGGACGAAGCCCAACACTTTAAAATAAACGACAAGAAGTCTCTTCCAATTGTGATGGAAATGCTTTCTGTAGTAAAATTAAACGATAACCCTGTCGTTTAGGGAGATTTAAATGGCTTAGGGACTTTTATTGGGTCTGCCTACATTTAGTTAAGTTGGATTTTACAATTTTATGCCTGGCACCTGAGTTGTTATAGAGGGCATCAATAAAAATATCGAGCTTTTTCATTCAAGTACGTTTGAGTGCCCTTAACGATATCAATATTTATTTATGGAAATCAGACATTCAAAAGATGACAGATACAAGATAGCATTTAATTAATACAAAATAATATTATGTTATTTTGTTAATAATCAAGTTATCATTGATCTAGCATTTGCGGTTGGCTTCGCCTGTTTGAATTTTAGGTCAAACTGTAACTACTTACTCGTATCTTAGGTTTCCATCAATTTTTACCGATTTTGGTCTAGTATTAGTTAAGTATTATGCATGCGAACTGAAATTAATCTATTCTGGAGATTTCGCATGTTGCACACAAATAAAATATTGTAATATTCCAACATTAATTTCTTCCGATTTAACAATCATGTCAGACTTTTTATCATGTTTTTAACCCCCGACCCAAAAAGAGGGGTGTTATAAGTTTGACGTGTGTATCTGTGTATCTGTGTATCTGTGTATCTGTGTATCTGTCTGTGGCATCGTAGCGTCTAAACGAATGAACCGATTTTAATTTAGTTTTTTTTGTTTGAAAGGTGGCTTGATCGAGAATGTTCTGAGCTATAATCTAAAAAAATTGTTTCAGCCGTTTAAGAGTTATCAGCTCTTTTCTAGTTTTCTTGTAGAAAAGAAGGTTAGATAACCGTTAGGTTCATAATATTATGTCAATTGACAAATGTCAAGCTGTCAAGATGGACGTTGCCTAAATACATAATTATTTATTTGAAAATGATGTTTTGGAAAACTCAAATACTGTGGATAGTCGGGGGTGTTATAAATTTTTAATTTACACTTGTTCATAGTTTGTGGTTGAGGCAATGTCTTCTTGTCGCGTACATACATGTCGCGTATTACCACTCTGACTATTCTAGATCTGAACGTACGATGGTAACCGGCCTTGTCATATTTCGAGTAGGTACTTACCAAGTCGTCATGACTAAAGGTGACCGTTTTGTTTAATGTATTTAGTTGTTCTAGTTCCGAACTGCGGGTGGTCTAAACAAGTACCGAGGTGTTGCGCTTAACATTGTATGCAAAGCATTGTGAAGGCACTACATTAGTAATTAGGTGAAATTTATAACCCAGTTTTGCCTGCAGGTTCGTGGAATTAATGCCTTGGACTTTGTTTATAATTATAGCATAGTATGTAAGCAGTTTATAGGTATAATTACATATAGAAAATTATGGGTAAGTATGTATACTGCCACAAAAACTATTTATTATTACTTAGATATCTGATGATTTGTTGATAGCCAGTTGCTCTGCATAGTCTCGCCTTTTTGGTTCTTTCTGAAGGAGTTTCGTGGATTGTCAACCCCCGACCCAAAAAGAGTGGTGTTATAAGGTTGACGTGTGCATCTGTTTATCTGTCTGTGGCATCGTAGCTCCTAAACTAATGAACCGATTTTAATTTAGTTTATTTTTGTTTGAAAAGTGGCTTGATCGAGAGTGTCCTTAGCTATATTCCAAGAAAATTGATTCATTCGTTTGAAAGTTATCAGCTCTTTTCTAGTTACTGTAACCTTCACTTGTCGGGGTTATGAATTTTTAATTTACACTTGTTTGCCAAACTATACTTCCTTACTTTGCGTAATTCTTCCCTAGGTTGTACCCATGGATTGTACATCGAAGGTTCTATCATGATTCCATTGCTTGCAAGCTTAAGCCAGTATTTTGGTATCGTTGTTTAACCACGATATAAGTCTAAAGTTATAGTGTCCATAATTATCCCATAATTTGTAAGGCAATATTGAGTATGTACCTACTACTATTACCAATATGCAATTCGAAGTGTATTGCAATTAGCCTAAAGCATTTCTAATAACAATTAGCATAAGATTGTATTAAGTGTTAGGTTTCTGTATTTGTCTGTCAATAAACATTTCTATTTTAATGTTATACACATTTAATATGCGCATTTGTTTTGCAATATACTATCGTTTTAATGAAATGTATGCTCATTCATATTAGTTTCTGAAGTGTGGTAGATTTTAATCGGCATATCAAAGATGTTATGTGCTAGGATCTAACTTACGACCCTAATTGTAATAAGAATCAGGCGTGTAAAGAAATATCTATACAAATGTAGTAGGCACGCTGGTTTTATTTGCATGTTAATGTGAACTTGTGAAAGCAGGAATAAGCCATGGCTTATGGAGAAGAGTAGACCTATTTGATGGTAGGTATAGGTACATAACTAGTGAGGGGCGAATAGATAGCGTAGGTAGATCATGTCTCCACTATAGATTTGTTTGAAGATAGCTTATTCACATTCGTAGTCGTAGATGAAAAAAAGATTCCGACGAATTGAGAACCTCCTTTTTGAAGTCGGTTAGTACGTATCTAGATATTTATCATCATCATCATCATCATCATAAATCCATCACGAGCACGCTGTTGCAGCACGGGTTTCCTCACAAAATGGAAAGGTCATAGTCTACCACGCTGGCCCAGTGCGGATTAGCAGACTTCACGCACTTTTGAGAATATCGAGAACTCTCAGGTAGGTTTCCTCACGATGCTTTCCTTCACCGTTAAGTTAGAAGTAAAAAGTTAGACCCAGGATCGAACCCTACTTCCCGAGTATAAGGTAAATGTCTTAAACCACTAGGCTATCGACTCTACTAAACACTAGGCTCTCTACTTAGGTATACTAAGCCTTAAATTGTACATCAACAATACAGCCCACTCTTCGTCTATCTCCACTGTCCATTGAAATTATTTGATCCCGTTGAAGAGGCAATGCAGGTTATCACGGATATAATAACATTACAATATTTTGTACATTAAGTGCGTTCGGAGTGTCGAGGATAAGTGAGCCTGCGCCCATGAGATAGCGTGTAGGAGCTTAGAACATTATAGATAGGTATCACACATATTTTATTTCGGCACGTGATATCTTTTTAACCCCCGACCCAAAAAGAGGGGTGTTATAAGTTTGACGTGTGTATCTGTGTATCTGTCTGTGGCATCGTAGCTCATAAACTAATGAACTGATTTTAATTTAGCTTTTTGTTTGAAAGGTGGCTTGATCGAGAGTGTTCTTAGCTATAATCCAAGAAAATCGGTTCAGCCGTTTGAAATTTATCAGCTCTTTTCTAGTTACTGTAACCTTCACTTGTCGGGGGTGTTATACATTTTTAGTTTACACTTGTCAATAAAGCAGTTAAAAATCACTTGCTTTGACAACAGCAGCAAATTAAAACACATTAATCTAGTTATAATTAAAAAAGTATAAAAACACAACTCCTCTGCCTATAAACGCACTAAAAAGTAACAAAAATTAAAATCGTGAGTGATACTCAAGATGATGGACTCGAATTCTAACGACACCCCATACATCCAAATCTAGACTAAAGAAACCTACATAATTACACTCTTTTTTGGCCAGTCGTGTAAAAACTAGCCAAGTCCTACAACACCCGATGATCACCAAAATGTCAAAAAAATTATGGTTTTTTTTAGAAAAGAAAAACCGGCAAGACTACAGCAGTTGAAAATGATTATAGAATTGAATCGTAGGCGTTGCTAACGATTAACAAACCTAAGCAGCCTGCAAGCACCTTCACAATGTTATGTTTATATGTTTATTTGTTACCTGCAGTGCGACAACAATTTGTTTTATTAACAACACTTAAACAGTACTTAATGAAATGTAGGTGGGAATTATTTTCATTTCAAAACGCTTTTGTTACAGGTCATTGATATAAAGATCCGAAGATAGTACACAGTTCATCAGAAATTCAAGTAGGCACAGACCTACATCGCTGAAGGCTACTTGTAAACAAAAAATATTCGTGTTTACGTTTTGATTTTAAACATAATTTTTCTCTTGAACGTTGATCGCCAGAAACCAAGAAGATTTGTGATGGTCCTTAGGCATAGATGTAATTTCTAAAAGAGCATTTTATACATATTATGTACAATTTAAAAATAGATAAAAAGCTGAGTAAGCGTAGAATCAGATAGAGTTGTAGAGTTAACCAGTTACTCCTTTTGGTCCTCTTTGGAAAAGTCGGACGTTCTTAATTTTAAGCTATACGTAGGATATTGTGTAAAAGGATATTCATATTAAAAACTATGCATCATTTTGAGACTATTTACTTAATAGTTTACTTCTAAATTGCCCTTATCATTATAATGTTTTGCACCTATTTCGCGACATATATTTTGCGACTTGGTACTATTCAACATTAGCTTCTCCTCTCAAAGGTTGCCTGGTAGAGATTGCTCTAAGCAATAAGACCGCCTTTGCACACAATTGTTTATTCTGTTTTCTTCTTTCTGTGTTGTGTTCCTTTACATATGTTTTTGTGTGCGATAAAAACCTCTATCTATGTATCTATCTATATTTATAATTATAAGTATTTTATAGAGACACTTTGTGATGATGTACGTGTATCTTAGGTTAAATGTATCAATGTTTCTCGTACAAACTTTTATCGGGGCCTGACATTAAATGTTTATTTTAAAAGGCCGTATAAGAAATTTTACAAAAGGTAAAAGTAAACCAATTAAGACAATTTATCGTACGCAAATGTTTTCGGGACCACCAGAAAGTTGATAAGTAAATATGCAAGTGTTTCAGATCGAATAAAAGTTTTAAAGTACAAGTGCTTGATGACACTTTGATTGTAAGAATATTTTGTTTGTTTTATATTAAGTACTTGCTGTAAAGATTAAATTGAACGAACTGTTTCCGTTCATAAAAAAAATATTTCTTTGTTTTTTTACAGGACTGCTGCCCAAAAAAGGAGTGCAATATTTTCACTTTTCAGGGTTCATCTTGGCACATTATGTGTAAGTTTCTTTATTCCACTATAACTTCTAAATGCCTGAATATATTTGGATGTATGGGGATTGGTGTAATTTGTACATCATTTCGAGTGACACTGGCTTTTAATTGAAAAAAAAAAATTATACGGCAGTTGTATGGCGCCATTTTCAAATGTGAATTTCTTACTTTTAGTTCGTGTTTTGGCAGGACAGTCGTGTTTTTTAATGTTTTTAATTACGATTTTTCTATCTTGCAATATTTTTACAATATTATTGCAATTTTATTATGTTTTTGGAATACTTAAATCCTGGTGGGACGGTAAATACCTATTTGATCAACAACTACTTTCCGTCCTTCTGCGAGAATAAAGGCATACCTATTTGACCGATGATAGAGTGTACCTAACTTTACACCTTTATTAACCCCCGACCCAAAAAGTGGGGTGTTATAAGTTTGACGTGTGTATCTGTGTATCTGTCTGTGGCATCGTAGCTCCTAAACTAATGAACCTATTTTAATTTAGTTTTTTCGTATGAAAGGTGGCTTCATCGAGAGTGTTCTTAGCTTTAATCCAAAAAAATCAGTTCAGCTGTTTGAAAGTTATCAGCTCTTTTCTAGTTACTGTAACCTTCACTTGTCGGGGGTGTTATAAATTTTTAATTTACACTTGTAGAGAGAAAATTTGAATAATAACAAAATATTTATACCAATTGCCCAAAACTACATTAAAGTAAACTGACCTTTCAGAAGAACACTTTGCATCAATTAAAACAATCGATCTCAACCTCAGATCCGCATTCTTGACACTTGTATGAGAATAAAGGTAATTGACCTTTCCTTTGTC
The DNA here is from genome assembly GCF_905333055.1 of Maniola jurtina. NCBI lineage: Eukaryota > Metazoa > Arthropoda > Insecta > Lepidoptera > Nymphalidae > Maniola > Maniola jurtina. The sequence continues at coordinate 8,802,926 of NC_060037.1, read as the reverse complement.
ATTTGAGTGCAAGCCATTTTGTCGTCAATCACCTTTCTTTAAGCACTAAAATTGTGTAAGAAGATTTATACTTAACCTTTCGGATATTTCACTTACGTTATTAAGGTTTTTATTTTATTAATTCAGAATAAGTGATTTCTTAATCTTGCAGTTTCGTAAATAAAATTTATTATTGTTTATGGGTGCCGCGCTTTTGAATAAAATCCGGAACAGGGAAATCCATAGAAGAACTTAGTAACCGACATAACCAATGATGATATTATATTATTATAGACGCTGATATAAGTGCTGAAAAACAATAGGGTACTTATTACTTACTTAGAGCAAGGCGGTGGTAAAGTTGACAATGGAAGAAAATGGTGAAGGAAAACATCGTGAGGAAACCTGCATGCCTACTAGTTATCCATAATGTTCTTAAGGGTGTGTAAAGTCTATCAATCTGCACTGGGCCAGCATGACGGACCATGGCCTAATCTCATAGATAGATCATCATCACTTACCACCAGGAAAGATCGCAGTCAAGAGCTAACTAAAAAAAAGTCTGGTGTGATTTGAAGTAAGTGCTGAAGGAGTTGCCCCCTTTAAGTCTATACTTGCCAGTTTGGACTAAAAAAAATTTATTCTGAAAATTCTGGTACCACTATAGACCTAAATTGTATTACTGCGTAGGTAGCATGTATTAATATTGTCCTATTAAATTGAATTTTCTCAGTCTCCTATAACAGGTATGCCACTAATCACACTCTGTCCATCAGTCATTGTGATATATGTGCTGCGTTTAATTTCTCAAGCAGCCAATAAAATCGCCCAATAAATATCCCAAGCTCATTGTTGGAATTGTATTTCGGCCTGTTTACGACCAGACTCAAATGTTTCGATTTTTCCAATGACGTTTTGTGAGATTTCGGACTTCTTTTGTTACACGTTAGCCGTAAAGGTGGGTTTCCATTGCGAGCTATACTGAAGTAAATAGTGCAAAACTATGTAGAGCAGCGGGGTGATTCACTTACTCAAGCTAACACTGAATGATAACCACCGAGTTCATTTAACATATTTTTAATCCATTGAAGGTTTTCTATGAATAATAATTTTAAAATCACTCAGTGAAGCAGCAATGTAGAACCAATCAATTTGACATTGATTGGTTCTACACATTGCTACCCGCTACTCGAGAGGTTGTGAGGTCTAGGTATGTTTGGGCATTTTCATTTGTAGATTAGTCTCTTCAAAAAGCATACTATAAAATACATACTAATATTAGGTACAAAGGCAAAAGTGTATCTGTTTGTCTGCTACCCATTTATAACCCATCCGTTAAACCAATTTTGACATTTGGTACAGAGATACTTAGCTTGGACATAGGCTGGAGTCCCTCCGGGATTTTTAAATGTCCTAATTCCATATGGACGAACTTGTGGGCATAATCTATCTACCTGGTGTAAAGATAGCTTAATCCTGGAGAGGTACATAGACTTCTTTTTATCATGAAAACTAAAGAGCTCCCACGGGATTATTACCTAAAAATCGAAATCCACTAGAACGAAGTCACTGGCGTCTACCTAGTAAATAAATAGCTAATTTATCAACTTGTTTGCCTATTTTGGTATAAATCAGAAGTAAATAAGACAACTTCAAGTAATGCTTCCATAGTTTATTGAAATTGCTTTGAAAAAAGAACTGCTAATTAATACACTAGAGATAAACAAGTGTAAATTAAAAATTTATAACACCCCCGACGATCCAAAGTATTTGAGTTTTCCAAAACATCATTTTCAAATAAATAATTATGTATTTAGGCAACGTCCATCTTGACAGCTTGACATTTATCTATTGACATAATATTATGAACCTAACGGTTATCTAACCTTCTTTCTACAAGAAAACTAGAAGTGAGCTGATAACTCTTAAACGGCTGAACCAATTTTTTTAGATTATAGCTAAGAACACTCTCGATCAAGCCACCTTTCAAACAAAAAAAACTAAATTAAAATCGGTTCATTCGTTTAGGCGCTACGATGCCACAGACAGATACACAGATACACAGATACACAGATACACACGTCAAACTTATAACACCCCTCTTTTTGGGTCGGGGGTTAACAAAAACCGCTTCCCATTAAGTAACACTGTCGTTGATCCAATATAAATCAGGCTTGTAGTATAAGATCTTATCTCACAGCACACCTATCTTGGATAAACAAATTTATTTCAAAATAATTTACATATCCCAACAATGAACATAGAACCAATAACCAATAATGTAAAAAGGCTGACACTAATACATATTAATACACTTCGAACTAATTCCAATGCATAAGAGCATATCTATAAAATGTGAGAATTGATATTTCCTATTCAAACATTTGTATATCTCTTAAGACTTTGGAATAGAGTTCAAAATGGTTTTATAAATTAGTTGAATAGAAAGTGTAACATCTTGAAGTCGTAAGAGGCTGGGTGCTAGTCGTAAGGATGCTGGGATCTGGTGTCAAGTCATCGCCCGCTCATCTATATTGAAATATACCTCATTGTTTCATCGGTTAACAAATTTAATTAAGAGTTGGATGTAATTCTTCCCGATTGTAGGGCATTGTACCTAATCTAAAAATAATATTGTGTGATCTCTGTTTGTTGCTTGCAATTTTTTTTCTTTGTATTTACTGTGTCACTCTTATGCCAAATAATGAATTATTTATTTCTTTATTTTAAAAATTTATCAATTCCATGATTGATGATTAGACAAAACAAACTTATCGGAATTACTTATTTGAATTATTTTGATACTAGCCGATGCTCGCGACTTCGCCCGCGTGATTTAGTTTTTTGAAATCCCGTGGGAACTCTTTGATTTTCCGGGATAAAAAGTAGCCTATGTGCTAATCCAGGACATTATCATTCTAAATTTCAGCCAAATCCGTCCAGTAGTTTTTGCGTGAAGGAGTAACAAACATACACACACACACACACACACACACACACACACACATACAAACTTTCGCCTTTATAATATTAGTGTGATGATATTATAAAAAATTAAAATTTAAGGACAAATTACATTATGGATCAGCGTATATCCTAATTCCTAATATCATAATCCTAATCCTAGTAATGTGAAAGTGTGGATGTTTGTTACTCAATCACGCAAAACCGGCTGAACGGATTTGGATGAAAATTGGGATGCATGTAGCCTTTGACATGGAAAAAAACATAGGCTATATTTGTCTCGGAAAATCAAAGAGGTCCCGCGGAATTTTGAGAAACTTAAATTCATGCAGATGAAGTCGCGGGCATCAGCTTGTTATGAATAATGAAGATAGATAAGGACATAAATTAGAATATTTAGTTATTGTTTCTAGTGCAAATATTTATCTAAATTCAAAGGTGCAATGCTAGAACATTCAAGAGTTAGACCTGCAGTGCGCTGAATGGATAGTACCATAAAATATCTGTTTTTACCTGTAGGTGCTATTTATTTTACTGTAAATATAGTAGAATAAGTTTTTGCTAAGCTAAAATACGATATAATTTTATCTCTCATTATTACAATTTGAAAACCATCACCATTGAAGAAAGAAACCTAGAATATTAGATGTTACAAAAACTTATATTCATTACACAAAAAAGATAATCTGTTAACTATCGTAATCTTACACCGGTATCGATAAAACAGCAATTCACTTGGGGATCGAAGACGTGCATTATTGTATTTCCAAATTAAATTCTACGAGGTTGTGATTTAAAACAATTCACAGCGGTAAAGCTCCGAGCTAATCAGAACTATAAAGATTGTGTCAGAAGACAAGAAATAGAATAGAAAAAATATCTTTATATGTATATAAAAATTTTGTTATGTTACGGACTGACAGACAATGCTCAGCAACAAACGATAGGAGATAGAGGTTCGTGAGAGGTATTTTTGTAATGAAAACAACTATACAAACACACAACTAATTGCAAGAGAATCAATGGATTCTGGTAGTGTTGACTTAAGTGGAAGTTCCTATAAACAACCTATCAGCAATGGATGTCTTCGGTTGACTACGACGACATTGTAAAAACTTGTACCTAAATTCAGATTTTTGTACGTTAAGTAAGCATAGCTGTAATTAATCTATTCTGTTTAATTTGTGTTAATCGTAGAGGTGCATTGAGAAAAGATTTTAAAGTAATAATAAATTAAGTTCATACACATTTATGTAAATGATAAAAAAGCGTGGATTTGACCTGCAATTGGCTTCAGCAATGCGCAGGACTTCAATTGCTTTTATACATGGCATAATATTGTATATCAAATCTTTGAAAAGAGCAACCGCCGAGTTTCTTGCTGGTTCTTCTCGGTAGGAAAGGCATTCCGAACCAGTGGTAGATGCTTTTGACGATTCAAAAGAACTTGTAAAAGTCTAATTGAATAAAAATATTTTGAATTTGAATTTAGAGCAACATTTAGAACAATAATAATTACCAGAAGATGCCCGCGACTTCGTCCGCGTGGATTTAGGTTTTTTTTAAATTTCTATAGCCTATTTTAGCCTATGTCCTTTCCCGGGATGTAAACTAACTCTGTACCAAATCTCAACAAAATCGGTTAAACTGTTGGGGCGTGAAAAGCTCGCAGACAGACAGACACACTATTGTATTTATAATTTTAGTATGGATAAGTATGGATTTACAGAGAGGCGCTATGGGTGTGGAAGTTCTAACTGTGCGGACAACACCGCGAGTGCGAGCTAGTCACAAATATAATAGAGCAAGTCATAGTCTCCGACGTCGACGCTCAGAAGATCGAAGAGATAGCACCGACTGGGTGTTTGCCAGTCCAATTATCATTACGTGGAGAAATTCAGGCAAGTCACCGTGTTGTGGGTGACCCGCATTAAATCGGTTAATTCAAACTATTTATCAACTCCATTCGTTATGCATAAGATCTGATTTTGAAATTGTTTGGTGATGTTATGGCATGAGGCCTATTGTGTGGCCGCGTAGTTTGATGGGTGTGTACTATGCTAACCGATTTGTGATTGTATCGATTGATATCGGGTATTAAAGCGTAATAAACTTTTCTTGTTTCTAAGCCGCATCTCTACAGTCAATTGTTCTAAGCATCTTATATTATATTATCATTTTCCTCCAACCGTATTATCACACACACACACACACACACACATCACACACACACACACATCACACACACACACACATCACACACACTCACAGTCACAGTTGAATCACAGTTGAATTTATCAAGCAATCAACTTTTCTCACTAGGTGGATGGACGACATCAAGCGATTCGCAGAGAGCCGCTGGATTCAGGCGGTGCAAGACCATGGCGTTTGGAAGTTCCTACAAAAGACCTATATATCCAGCCGTGGACGTATGGTGCTTGATAATGATGATGATGATGAATGCATCAATTTCATTTTTTCTTCTCATAAATCCATACTATCATTATATCCAAAACTGACTAGCTGCACTAGTCAGTTTTGTTTCGGTTTTGTTTTTCTTTTTGTTTTAATTTTTATGTAATTTACCTATTTTCTGTATTACCTTTTTATAGCCGGCTATTGTGTGTTTTTAACCCCCGACCCTAAAAGAGGGGTGTTATAAGTTTGACGTGTGTATCTGTGTATCTGTGTGTCTGTGTATCTGTGTATCTGTGTATCTGTCTGTGGCCTCGTAGCGCCTAAACGAATGAACCGATTTTAATTTAGTTTTTTTTGTTTGAAAGGTGGCTTGATCGAGAGTGTTCTTAGCTATAATCCAAAAAAATTGGTTCAGCCGTTTGGAAGTTATCAGCTCTTTTCTGGTTTTCTTATTACTTTTATCCCAGGACCACCAGAGGTTACGTATTTTCTGACACAGGAAATATGTACGATTGAGTAGTGTTAGTAAGTACTAAGAAAGCATGCCTAGCCTACGTGCTAGCTTGCTTAGACGGCCAATTTTCAGGTATCTGATATTTGATTTTTTATCAACCCAATCAACCCAAACCCAAACCATAGTCAAACTATTTTTAGGGTTCAGTAGGTATCTGTAGAAAAAAAAGATGTTGTAGGTAGCCTCGACTGTTGTAGTCGCGTAGGTGTGCATGGCACCAATAAATATCGTAGGAGGCGATGACCCTCCGCGCGGCTGAGGTTCCCGCATCGTAGTCGCTTTGTCGCGCAGGTTTGGATGATGCATTAGGCGCCTTAAAAAAACCATATCTGATTTTTTATAATATGTGTGAACTTTTCGTTGAAGACTGTTGTAGTGTATGTGCTTTGTGTTACCTATTGTTTAGTTTTTATACTGTGTGTCTCCATTAAAAATAAAAATAAATAAAAATAAACTTGCATTTTTAATATTTATTACTTTAACAGTTTTATAGAAAAGATGATGACATTGGAAACTTTTCTAAAAAGGTAACTTGAGCGTGGAGAAAATAAAGACAGCTCTTTAATTAAGTTGACGTATAAGGAAGGGTTTGTACTGGATTTAATTCGTACGCCTCCACACACTCGGTGATATACAGCAAGTGGCCTGAGAAATCGGAGACCTTCACCAACAAAGAGGCTGTATATCTTTAGTTGACGTGTTGTTCCCAACTTGGCCAGAAGCGTCGTCGATCGTGAGCATTAATAGTAATTGGCGATAAATTGGCATTACAAATTCACCGTCAACTATGCCACGGGCCTAAATAATCTGAACCGATCGTTGATTATATCGATCGATACCAGTGAAAACTGTTGTAAAGTACCCAATGCTAATGTCGCGGTGAATGTCCAAAACTAAAGCACGAGCAGCAAGCACAATGAGGCAATTGTTCACGTCCAATGAATAGATTTACAATGCACGCTTGACACAAATGAGCAACTAATTGGAACATTACGACATCACATATTAAAACCGTGCTAGGTTGTGTGGGAGACAATTTTAAGCAAAGTTTAATTCAATTATACCCAATAGAGTTATGCTGCCGATACTGTAACGTCTCTTCATCCATCCATACTAATATTATTTAATTCGAAAGTGTGTCTGTCTGCTAGCTTTTCACGGCCCAACAGATTGACCGATTTTGATGAAACACAGAGTTAGTTTCCATCCGAGGACGGACAAAGGCTACTTTATATCCCGGAAAATTATCTTGGGATTCTTAAAATCCCATACGTTTAACCGATTTATACGAGTACAGAGGTAGCTTGCGTCCCGAAAATTGACATAGGCAATTTTAACCGGAAAATTAAATAGTTCCCACGGGATTTAAAACAAGATCTAAATCCACGCGGATGAAGTTGCGGGCATCATCTAGTAATTATAAAAATAGGAAAAACTCCATCACGTAATATTTAAGGTAATCTAAGGGTAATCTACACTAATATTTTTAAAATATAAAGTTTGTTTTGGATGTATGGGGTTGGTAATCTCCGGAACTAATGAACCGATTTTGAAAAATTTTCACTACAGACAACTACACTATCTTCGAGTGTTATAAGCTATAAAATCCATACTTCCATACTAATATTTTAAATGCGAAAGTGTGTCTGTCTGTCTGCTACATTTTCACGGCCCAACCGCTGAACCGATTTTAATGAAATTTGGTACAGACTTGGGATACATACCGGGGAAGGATATAGGCTACTTTTTATCTCGGAAATCAAAGAGCTCCTACGGAATTTAAAAAAACCGAAATCCACGCGGGCGAAGCCGCGGGCATCCTCTAGTATCATAATAACATCATAATGTATTTACTATTTAGGCAACCTTAAATCGTTATAAGGCTATGTAACTGTGTACGATAAAAATACATATAATTAGCAGCATAAAGTTTTATCCTTAAACCAAGTTAGTATGCAAAATAACATGAATAATAACGTGGGGAAATACACTATAAAAGATAATTGCATTGTAAATCACGATTGGATTAATTAAGAAAAACACGCGAGACAGTTTTCCGTGAAAAATCCTAATTCCTTTATAATGTTTCTTCCCTAAGACTGCTCCTACTGGTTAATAGGTACAATATAGTAAGTAGATTCAAATGTGATTCAAAATTAGGTAAGATAAAATAATTTTTAATAATTAAAGTTTTACAAAAGGCAAAAAAAAATATGCATGTTTTTTGTATCATTCATGGCAGAAGAAATACATTTTTATTTGCCTTTTGAAAAACTCTTAATTTTTTTTATTCAGATACAAGTTAGCCCTTCACTGCAAACTCACCTGATGGTAAGTGATGATGCAGTCTAAGATGGAAGCGGACTAACCTGGAAGGGATATGACTTTGGTTTCTACACGGCATCGTATCGGAAGGCTAAATCGCTTGACGGCGAGGCTTTACCAGTAGGGTGGTAACTAGCCACGGCCGAAGCTTCCCACCAGACCATATCAGATATTTAGAATACATACAATTCCTACCCCTGACGGGAATCGAACCCGCTAAGAAGACCACAGCGTTTACCACTGTGTCAGAGTGGCCGTCAAATAAAAGCAATTTTAAATCATTTTCATACAAATCAATGAATACGCTGGAAACAATAGTGGTGTACACACATCGATAACCTCGAAGCCTATTTTGTGACATTTTGAAGTATGTCAGTCAGTCTCCGTGTAGCATCGTGTCGTGACGCCCGAAGTGGCGAGTTCGTGATCCAAATTAATTAAAACGGAGACACAAAACTGAGGCAATCACGATTACTTTCGATGTTTGGGCTAATGTGGATGCGCCCTAATAATGACTGAATAGCATTACTTATCTGACAAGAATTATATTGAAAGTGCATTTATTTGTGGAGAAGCTAGTAATAGACAAGAAGTTATTAGCTGAAAACTACTTAGTCACTTGCTCCATATAGTAGTTACTGCCGTTGACTGCAATCTCAGCTGGTGGTAAGTGATATTGCAGTCTAAAATGGAATGATGGATAGCCTGGAGGGATATGCCAGTTTTTATCAATCACCCTTTGGTTCTACACGGCATCGTACCGGAACGCTGAAACGCTTAGCGGCACGGCTTTGCCGGTAACAACCTCAGGTTACTGTTTTCTTTTTAAAAATATCTATAGGTACTAAATATTATAAATGCAAACGTGTCTGTGTGTGGATTGACACCTTTTTCAGGCCCATCTCTTTAACCGATTTTGACGGGTGCAAACTTATAGTTCGTATCCTATTTTTTATCCTGACGTTTCCACCAACAAAAACCTGAATTTACGAGAACCAAGTCGCAGGCATCATTTAATATTGGCGACACAAATCAGCCTTTATTTTATTCGAAATAAATTTAATAAACACCTGTAAGCATTGACATTAAAAAAGTTTAATGCGTATCCATGTGTTGGGGCTCATAAAAATCTGAACATCGGGCCACCGCTGTGCTGTATGAAGCTCTGCACGCCAACCGTCACATTTCAAAATTCAATATGCTAATTAACATGAACCTTTTTTTGATTTGCGCTACGAGCTCTCAGAAACGAATGCAAATTCGCGACGTGCCTTTAATTACGTTCCAAACACGACCAGCCACGGCGTTAAAGATGCAGTTTTAAGAATCGTCAATGTTTGTTCTGCGCATACGCAGGGATTTAAGTGGTAAGCGGATTTAGTGCACGAGAATGACTATGGAAATGTTTATGACTACTTATAAATAGGGTTGTCTCTTCCAGTGATGCTCCACTTAATGACATTACCTATGTTCCAAACTAGACTCGAAAATTGCATCTTTAATGCTGTCAGTGCAGCATTAAAGATGCAATTTTAAGAATCGTCAATGTGTGTTCTGCTCATAGATACACGAGGATTTGAATGGTAAACGGATTTACCACTTATAAATAGGGTTGTCTCTTCAAAGGATGTTACTTTATTACCACTTAATGACTTTACTCCTTCACTTCTTTGATTCATAAGTCAACTATTAATAACAACAACATTTAATTCTCTAAGTCCCTACTTCCACGAACCACCTCTTAACAATGCCTTAACCTTTATCGAGTCAATTCAAATGTATTACGTTGGAGATGTCACCAATCAACAATAGAGAGCGACATTAATTTCTATCCATCATGTTGGTCCAAAAAAGGGAAGTTCATTAAAGGATGCATTCCTCAAGTATTATTCTTTGAAAACTGGTAATAAAAATAATAACAAGAGGGCCACCCTGCCAAGTGCTATCAGCTCCATCTGTTGTCGTTGCGGACAAACTCGCCTAATGAACGATGATAAATCATATTCGAGAGGCGGCTCGCAGGCTCTTCCATGTTTTTCTTAGGTCACGGATGGGGAAACGTTTACAGGCTGCACGTTTTCCATTTCTGTTCGTTGTACAGAGTTATAAATCAGTTTTAAATCTAAAGCAGCAATGGAGAGTCTACGGTGTTCATTTTGACACTTGTGGTGAAATGTTTACAGGTGATATTGTAAGGTGCCACTCGCCCCGTGTCCCTGCCCGCGCACCATTGTGCTTACTAATGATTTTATGCAAATGCAGCCTCTTTAGATCGAAGTCTTAGCGCGATCTCGAAGCGTCAGGTACGAAGCTCATTATTAACAATTTGAAATATGACTTGGGAATTTTTAACAATATACAGGGAAATAAATTAGTTTTTTATTGAGTGTCAAATGGAAATCAGGATTTATTTACGCGTAAAAACGCTCTTTGATAAATTGCAAAGATCATTATGAATATTAATCAATACCCGGGGCAGCATAGATCATTTAAAATGAACTTTATGATCTATTTATACTTCCCTCCGTGACAAACTTGTGCGTATACATTCATTGTTTTAAAACTCGATTTGAAATAAGTAATAGAAAGATTTTCGTAGGTACAAATCTTTAAATACATGTAACTTTACAACTATATAATATTTTTTTCACACCACTCGCTCGACAATGTTAAATTTAGTTATGTTGTCTGTATTTTAATTACCTTTAGGTACCTACATAATCATTACTGTAATAGTAGGTACTTACTGATGATTAGTTAATGATGATTTGGCATCTAAATTCCTTTCCAACGGTCAACTTATAGGGCTTTTTAGGGTTCCGTACCCGAGGAGAGCCAACGGGACCCTATTACTTACTAAGCCTTCGCTGTCCGCCTGTCTATCAGTGTAGTCAGCGTGCTATATCTCATGAACCATTATAGGACGTTGAAAATTATTGTCGCTATAGCAAAAATAACAAAAAATCGGCCAAGTGCGAGTCGAACACGCGCACGAAGAGTTTCGTACCTACTGTATTGTACAAAAAATAACACATACTTACTAGATTTTTTTTATTTTCAAGACAGTTATTTTAATTTTTTTTTGTTAAAGCGGTAATAGAAATACACATTTTCAACTCTTTACCTTTTACGGTTCACGAGATACAGCCCACTGACAGACTGTCAGACAAACAGACGGAGCGCTCCGTAATAGGGTTTGCAATAGGGTCCCATTGGCATCCTTCGAGCACGGACCCCTAAAAAGTACATAGTGTGCATAGTGTACAGTAGTCATAGGATGGTGCGGAACCCTTCTTGTGCGAATCCGACTTCCACTTGACTGGTTTTTAATACACGCAAGCACGCTAATGAGTTATAAACCCACGTTCTTCCGTCAAACTGTAGAACAAAGGAAGCTGCTAATCGTTGTTTAACCTTAATTTCTCTAATTGATGAACACTGTGACAGCGACGCGAATACTTAAGTAGGTAAGTATTTGTTTCGTAAAGAAGGTCCAAGTGTGATTTTAGTCGGATTCTAAGATATTTTACATTTTTATGGAATATTTTGATGAGATTCTTTAGTATATTAGCACCTATCGTATCTTTGTATGCACAGTATTTTCGATATCCTATGTACTAAGAGTCGCAAGGCATCAAGGTATGCACCCATTCGTAGTTCGAAATTTTACGGACACGTATGAAGCAATTTGCTTCCGCGTTTCTAATTCGAACTACTATAATAAATAACACACTTCCGACATCTATTTTTTTTCTACTTTTTGAATAGGTCAAGTCAAGAGTGAATAGGCGTATTCTAGGCAACGGCACTCCATCTTAGGCTGCATCACCACTTGCTAGGTACTGATTGCAGCCAAGCGCTAGTCTATAAATTAAAATAAAGGCTTAGCGCTCTCTGCCGTTTTCCTGGAGTCTATGGAATTGCCATATCTCTATGGTATACATAGATGAGTTATAGTTTAAAGAAGTGTCCCCATAAGAGAGCCTGTCTTAATTAGCGGGAACCCAACAAGTTCTTACGTATTTATCTATAGAATTACAGAATACCGTGGTATTCTGTAGAATACCACAGTCCGGAACTGGTGATCACGTCTATCATATTAGTCATAGGAGGAAAGTCCTCTTTCATTAATTATAGCCTTCACGTCGAACAGGTAAATACAGAGTTTTGCAATATAACTGTAAATGAGTACTAATTTGTTGAGTAATGCCACTTTCACTGTAGATACATTATTTTACACTTAAAGTTTTATACTAGGTAACGATGTTTTAATGATCCTACATTCAATCAAAATAATATGTTAATATGTTTGATATGAAAATGTTTTCAATGGCTGGTCTAAGACTAGGTAGGTATAGCTACCTATGAAAATTCCTTTAATTTACAAAGTTGCAAAACTGAAAAGTTATCTTTGAAATTTTCAAATTAAACGAGGCTGCAAGACAAAATTTCGTTTAAACCCAAATTTCTTCAAAAGGTAAGTATGCCAAACAGGTATACGAGGAGCCATAGACAATTTTAGTGTCATTGTTCATTGAAATATTTTGTCTAATGCCCTTTCCGAACCGTGGGAAAGCTCGCGGCTCATTAATGTGCTCCGTAATTTGAAAACTTGGTGACTCACAATCTCATTTGATTACTTATTAAATGTCTTTTTAATTCATTTTACACTAATCGCTTTAGCTTTTAACGCTTTACAGTTATGATAAAATAGTACTTTGACTCCATGGCAGTTAGGTAAACTGTCTCACATTCAAAATTAACTTTCCCAAATAAGCCTACTTCTTTCCTGATAGAATGCAATAGGGACCTATCATCATAATTTGCCTTGTAGCGCCGCATTTCTGAGACATTCCTCGAGATTCCTTAAAATTGAGTTTTTAACTTTAATTTCAAGATATTATCTGAGTAGTTGCCTACAAAATTACATGGGCAAAAAGATTGAAAGATTTGTATTTAGAAAAAAACTACATTTACAATTGTGTAAAACTACAAATTTTGTAAGTATCTACCATGATTTCAATTGTCACACTAATTCAGACTAATATTATAAAGGCGAAAGTTTGTGTGTTTGTGTGTATGTGTGTGTGTGTGTATGTTTGTTACTCCTTCAGGCAAAAACTACTGGGCGGATTGGGCTGAAATTTAGAATGGAGATAGATTATACCCTGGATTAGCACATAGGCTACTTTTTATCCCGGAAAATCAAAGAGTTCCCACGGGATTTTTGAAAAACCTACATCCACGCGAACGAAGACGCGGGCATCAGCTAGTTCAATAATAAAACCAAATGAGAACCAAACTAAAATATAGGTAAACTTCTCAGTACATTGTATAGATTGCTTTAAACATAATATCATGCAAATATTTGCAAAATAATGTTGAAGTAATTAAATGACTAGTAATTATGCCCGTAAGTCGGAATGCAAATGAACTAGGTAGGTACGGTGAATTACCTGCACATAATGAGTCGAGAGTTCTCGGAATCACATCTCATTATTAATCATTTATGATCACGACTTATTAATTGGCGTAATTTCCAGCAAAGCGAATTGTTGCAAAAATGAGTACAGTCGAGGAGAAATTAAAATGGTAATTACTTATATTGATTACCAGACGAAGCCCGCAACTTCTAATACTCTCCGAATAGCCTCAATAGCTCAACGGTTATAGGAGCGGACTGAAATCCGAAAGGTAGGCGGTTCAAATCCCACCCGTTGCACTATTGTCGTACCCACTCCTAGCACAAGCTTTACGCTTAGTTGGAGGGGAAATGGGAATGTTAGTCATGATTAAAAAATGACTAATATTCTTTTAAAAAAAAAAAAACTTCGACTACGTGGATTACATTTTATAACAATCCTGTTGGTAACTGGAAACTCTTTCATTTTTCGGAATAAAAAGTAGCCTATGTACGTCCTTGGGATGCAAGTTATCTCTGCACCTTTCATCAAAACGGGTTAAACTGATGGGCGGTGAAAAGCTAACAGACACACAGCCAGACACTTTCGCATTCAGAGTATTAGTATGGCTGATTAAATGATGATGATTATAAAACGTCAAGCTAGTCTTAACCGCTTTAGGCAAGACTCGTGAGTAAGGGTCGCATATTCAAACTTTGTGGGTGATAAGTGTTGTCCGATTTTACGTTACAGGGAGAGGTCTATATTACAGTTCTAACCAAAAAGCATGGATCAGAACTGAAATAGAATAAAAATGGTTGCACTTATGCTTGTTTTTGAACAGTTAGACTAATAGTTCAAGACTGTACGTTAGAGTATATTGCAACCGCATACACGTAAAGTACCTCGTTATTCCCATCCATATTACTCAAAGTTCCGTCTAATTCGTAGTCGTGTCGGCGATATTGTGTTTCGTTCTATTGTGTTTATATTAATTAGTGTTGTTTCGGTCGCCACGATGTGAATCCCGCCGTCTTTGACTTATAAGCTCCGTGATCACTTAAAGGTTACTTACTATGTGAGACGCGTGAATACGTACGGTGGGCAACCAGCTTTACTACTACTTACAAATAGGTTACATCTACGCGAATTTCCTACCCAATCTTAGTATACTGTTAAACGTGCGTTTCATATTTACCTATCCTATTGACAATAATTGTACCTATCCGCGGAATTTTCAAAAAATTTGGAGAGCCAATTTATAGTAATTAATTTAAAATCATAGCCTATCTATCGCCTGATTAGAGAATCTGTATAATTTAGAATTAATTAACTGTTAAAGACATATTGTTGGTAAGTAGCATTTATTACAATTTTATTGCTTTTTAAATAAGCTATTTACTTCCAGCATTTTCTGTCTGCAGCTGCTGCTTTGTTGACAAAGTGTTGCAAAAGCCGCAAAAGAGATGTGTTACACCGATTGTGCTGATCTGAATCTTAGCATCGTAGCTTATTCCCATTATTTAGGTTTTCTCTCAAAATCTTTTCTTAGTGCGAGTCTACGGTATAGAGAGAGGCCAAGATATCTGACCATGTGATTTGATCTGTACCAGAGTAAACTGAGTGAGGAAATCCTGAATCGACGATGTGTCAAATATAAGGCTATGAGCGACGTGAAATCAAAGAAAAATAGGCTAAGTATTCATAGGGTACTTAGCGTCAAATGTAGTCGAACATTTGACACTTGCCAGTGACTTCGAAGCTTCGACGTTTTGTTACATGTTAGGTATAACCATCGATGTGTGTAGATATACCTAATTGTTGTGAACTGTGTCCGTACGTCAGTTAGTCAGTTTTCCTTTTATCACACTAATATTATAAAGGAGAAAGTTTGTATGTGTGTGTGTGTGTGTGTGTGTATGTTTGTTACCCCTTCACGCAAAAACTGCTGGACGGATTGGGCTGAAATTTAGAATGTAGATAGATTATACCCTGGATTAGCACATAGGCTTTCATCCCGGAAAATCAAAGAGTTCCCACGGGAATTTTAAAAACCTACATCCACGCGAACGAAGTCGCGGGCATCAGCTAGTATGTTTTTATAAGTACAACCTAATTTTTCACATTGATTTCAGTGCTATTTTAGGCATCACCTTAAAAGGACAAAAGTTAACAAAAAAAGTACTCCAAAAAGGTACCGGTCATGTCAAGCAGTCTGCTATAATCAGACGCAAACAAAGATTCACAATCCCAAATCTTTTAATTGGCATTAAGTATGACGACAGACGGTGACTTGCCTAATCTGACATGTAATGATATATCTATAGAGATGCTACAACTACAAAAATATTACCTATTCTACTCCATTTACAACCTCTCGCACTGCAAATGGTCATTGGTAGAGATCTCTTGTAAGAGATAAGTGCTTCCTTGTCCACTTTTTCTTTCTTTTTCTCTGTATTGTTACATATAATATGTTACAACTATTACAAATTAAATAAATAAATAAAAATAGGATTTTTACCTATACTTAAGTACGAAGTACGAGACAGCAAAGCCTCGTGCCTGGGTGAGACGAGGCAAGTTTTTGAGCTAAGATAGTGAACTAGCATGCTAGTAATTTTCGCTCTGTAAGTATATACTTTAGACAGCTTCATTCATTTAGTCTAAAATGAAGCTATTCGGACCAAGAATGAGAAGCTAAAAGTAAGCTAAGCTAGAAGAAGTAAAAGTAAGCTTCTTAACTTACTTTTACTTTATCGCAATTTGATGAATTGCATCGGAATGCATAAAAGACAAATAAACGAATAAACAATCAAAGATACATTCATTATTAAATGAATAGTAACTGGTAGTTTATTTTTATAAAATATTCTTAAAAAGCCTATTAAATTCATCGTTTTATTAGAGAAAACTGTACAGTAATTTCTGAAATTAGCTCGAACAACTCAGCGAACTCTGCCCGGCGAGCGACTTTAATTTATAATTATTGTAGTGAAATAGGTTGCCCTTAAAAACACAAACATTCTGAAAATTTTATGATTGGTACTTGGGTGACAGGATCTTAGTAAGAGACTCCAATTTGCCCAATAAGGAAAAAATGAATGATGATTTAGATTTCAGGTTCAAATCTATCGTTGAAACGAGACAGATTTATGCCAGAGGTATAGCGCTGTCTCGTTTTAACAGTCTCTTAAGTCTGAGCAAAGTCTAAGTGCGCTCTTTAGATTTATCCACGAGTGATATCAGCTCTAGATAGTTCCTCGAATAGATTCCATTCTAATCTGTCACGTCTAAGAGGTCGGCCGGTGTAAAGTTCATCAATGCTGAATTCAATTATCGATTACACCATTGTGTTCCGTTCTTTCGATTTATATTTAAATATCAGACGTTTACGAGAAATGTATTGTGAAATTAGATAACTATTTTATTGTATTTGACGAAATGGACCGCCCGCTTTGCTCTATAACATAACGCAGACGACTGATAAAGTTATTGGCGGTTTGATTTAAAATAATAAAATAAAGCCAAGATGTTGCACATAGGGATCTTAACATCAAAGTTTGACAGTTGTGAAAGCAATCTGGTCTGGTGAGAAGCTTCGGCCGTGGTAGTTACCACCCTACTGGCAAAGCTGTGTCGCCAAGCGATTTAGCGTTCTGGTACGATGCCGTGTAGAAACTAAAAGGATATGGGTTTAATAAATACTGCCATACCCCTTCCAGGTTAACCCGCTTCCATCTTAGACTGCATCATCACTTAACACCAGGTGAGATTGTAGTTAAGGGCTAACTTGTTACTGAATAAAAATAAATAAAAAAACACAACTTTCATGCTAACATTCATGTTTGACAGCTACAGTAACAATAGGGATGGTGTAAGTAAATAAACAGCAACTCTTTTACAAACGTCAATCGCTTTGTATGAAAGCGCGTATAAAATAACGTCATTAACATTAAAGTTTATGAAATCACATCCATGTATTTCATACAAGCTCCCTTATTAGCTAATTTGACTAGTAATCATCATCCCTATTCCCTACAGATGTAAAATTGAACACTGCTAAACTCACCGTGTATTAAAATCGGCTGTTGATAAAAATCGTTATCGGGCGAATAGCGGTGGTTTGCGTTAGTCGTAAGTAAGACCTCGCCTTGTTATTTGTTATTTTGCATTCTAATTCGTGTCTTAGCAGCTAGTAATTACGACTATTATCGACATGCACTACTATACCCTACCTTTTAAATCCTAATGTTTTAGAAAGTTTCCCACAGTGTCTCGCTAATTTATTAAATGAATTATTAAGAAAACTTCTTAGCATGATCAACCCATTGCCGCTCCACTACTGAGCACGGGTCTCTTCTCAGAACTGAGAAGAGACCCGTGTGAGTGAGAAGGGTTTAGTTAGGCCATAGTCTGCCACGCTGGCCCAATGCGGATTGGCAGACTTCACACACCTTTGAGTACATGGAGAACTCTTAGGCATGCAGGTTTCTTCGCGGTGTTTTCCTTCACCGTTAGCAGCAGCTTAGCAGATGACGAATTTGAGGAAAAATACTAGACATGGTTTTTGCCTCAGACGCCCCAGTACTTAGGTATATATAGGTGCTTATTAGTCATCTCTTTAGGATTGTTTAACTTTTTGCATAGATTTATAAATATAAATAACATACCTACCATCAACTTCAACATACAAAAACAAACTTAATTGATTATTAAATGTAAACATCTCAATGTTCTTATGTTTTTTGTATTAATTTATGCAAATATCGAAGTACCCACCTAGTCACATTCAATTATATGTAAGTATAGCGAATTAATTAAGTCTTGGTCAAACAGAGGAAATATTCTTATGTATCATGTCACATTGCCGCTAATGCGCGCTCTGCAGTATGAATTTATTCCATACAATAATTGATGTCAGATGTGTGGGAACCGCTGTTGCAACGCGTTGTTTGACCAAGGCTTTATTTCAGTCTCTAAGTAAGCATAGTAAAAGACCGGGAATTATACAGAAACCTCTTCTTTGTGAAAATATTATTATTTAAGTAGGCACTGTTGACAAAATTAAGTTATTACTAATTTACTTCTAGACATCTTCAGATTTATCGTACGACATCGATACGATATGCAACCGAAAATGTCACATACGCGTGGGAGGACCCTCATCTAAGCACACAGAAGCTCCAATTAACCGATAACGTTGTCTCATAAACAAAAATGTATCGGTTGACAACGAACGAGAATTTCTTTGGTGGTCTATACGGAATCGTAATCTGTCATCCGAACTGTCAAATTACTAACGGAAGAGCGAACGATCGGCTACCGAACGTGTTATAGATAAGGGGACAAAGATTATGAACTGGTTGTAGAATGTCTCTGTGGGTAAGGTAGAAAATATTCCTCGTATAATTTGTCTAGTGACTCACAGAGGCTTTTATGTCAATTTATTTATCTACACTAATATTAAAAAGAAGGAAACTATGTTAGTTTGGAAGTAGGGGGTAATCTTCGGAACGACTGATCCCATTCTGAATATTTCACTGATAGATAGCTACGTTATCCCCGAATGCTATTAACTATACCACGTGGACAAAGTGGCGGGCAAATGCTAGTATTGAATAGACTAGAATAGATTTTTATTCAAGTAAACTTTTATAAGTGCTTTTGAATCGTCAACATAATTTACCACTGGTTCGAAATGCCGTTCCTACCGAGAAGAACCAGCAACAAACTCGGCGGTTGCTCTTTTATCAGTAATTATAAGAATTATTAAGCACTTTTTAGCTTTTCGATACAATACTTTTTAAAATTAAATTATACCTAGGTACTAACTTAAATTGATGCGTTAGGTAGGTATACTTTTGCTAGGATTTTGTGTACACGTAGCAGGTACCTAAAAGTTATAAAATTCTTTATACACAAATGAAATCCGATTTACAGTAAGTAAGTATGAGCATTTAAAACTCGATTTTTTTTTTGACTTATGCAAATGACACCACAGAATTATAAAGCCTTTTAATTATTAACACCTAAAATTTCGTAGTTGAGAAAAATAAAAAGACGTCATATTTTTTATAAATTTTATTAGTCTTTGACCGTACGCAAAATAAAACGAAGTAGGGGTAGTCGCACTAAGACACCTGATTGGTTTTGTTGTGTTTTTTATATGGAATTTTAATTAATTTTCGCTGTCAACCGTAGTCAAACAAAACGTACGTAATGATTAATTTGGGTTCCGAACCGGTTGGTCCCAACACCGTAGATAGGTGCATGGCATTTGTCAAACCAACCTTCGGCAATCGGGCGATGATATTTCGAATAAGATGATTTTAATAAATAATTAACTGGGCTCTCTCCGTCACTTACTCCATACAATCGTAGCCCCAATTTCATTTGAATATTAAGCAACCAAAGTCCATGAAATTTTGCAGACATTTTCTAGAAACTAATATATATGCCTGTGGTGCTTTAGATTTTTCTAAAATTATGTAGTTTTAAAATTACAGGGGCTCAAAGATGTGTATGTGACTTTTAAGACCGCGTAACTTTGAAACCGAATATTTTAACGGAAATCTGGGAAACCACAGGCATAGATATTAGTTCCCGGAACGTTTCTACAAAATTCCATTGAGTATGATTGGTTAGGATTCCAATGAGAGACGAACTACGTTTGTATGGAGCGAGTGACGGAGAGACCCTAAGGCTCTTTGCCAAGAACGTGAGTCGAGATTGACTGAGGAGCGACTATCTTACTTAGGATGCATCTTAATTAGGGTTTTTTAGGACCCACACCTTTAACTACGGAATTTTTAGGCCACGATTTTTTTCTACCAACGTTTCTCTTACCCTAAATTTTGCCCAACATTATGGCTTGAAGGAAATGGTTCATGACCTGTTTTCTTTTCCTTTAATAGATTTTTCGTTTTAAGATTTAAATTAGGGCTCTAATCGAAGGCATGTCGTTATAATTCGCGATTTCAATTTAGGTACACTGCAGCAAAAAAAAAACCAGCCAAGTGTGTGTCAGACTCTTGCACCGAGGGAGGAAGTAATTTTTTTCGACATTTTGCACGATAAATCAAAAACTATTATGCATAACAATAAATGAAAATCTGTTTTAGAATAGGTACTTATTACAAGCAAAGTCCTTTCATGTGATACCCTATTCGGTATAGTTATCTTACTTTGAAAATTGAAAATACTAATTATTTGTTCATGAAATTTTTTTTTTGTGGTGTAACCACTAATTCGTGGTTTTCAGATTTTATCCTTTACTTGTGCTATAAGACCTACCTACCTGCCAAATTTCATGATTCTAGGTCAACGGGAAGTACCCTATAGGTTTTTTGACAAACGCGACAGACGGACAGACCACGAATTGATCCTATAAGGGTTCCTTTTTTCCTTTCGAGGTATGGAACCCTAAAAATGTTGTGAAGTCAAACTCATAATGTCGATGTTTATTACAAACAAATCGTTATAATGAATGCGACATTAAGATAAATTCCCGACATTTGCATCGCGTCCGAGGACTAATAAGGCTAATACGTGAAGCTATTGAAACGAATGAGCGGTTATTAAGAAATATACGCGGCGAGTGGGACTTTATAGAGCTTTTTGTTTATACGAGAACATTGTGTTGTGACGATTTGTTTTTAACCCCCAACCCAAAAAGAGGGGTGTTAAAAGTTTGACGTGTGTATCCGTGTATCTGTCTGTGGCATCGAAGCTCCTACACAAATGAACCGATTTTAATTTTGTTTTTTTTTTTTTTTTTTGAAAGGTGGCTTGATCGAGAGTGTTCTTAGCTAAAATCCAAGAAAATCGGTTCAGCCGTTTGAAAGTTATCAGCTCTTTTCTAGTTAGTGTAACCTTTACTTGTCGGGGGTGTTATAAGTTTTTAATTTACACTTGTAATTGTATCGACTTTGAAAACACGGGATGATTAAGGTGCAAGAGACGGGTCTGCCCGCGAAATTCAAATTTAATTCGGTTTTTCGCAATTTGTAAATTAATACGACAAAGTAGGCTTATGGCATTCTAATTCAGATAATGGCAGTATTATTTTCACAAGATTATATACAAATATTTACTTGAAAGTGTTCAGTTTAAGAAATTAGTCAAAATAATGAGTTAGACATGGAGTTACTCACTAATTAGTCGATACTATAGCTAATTTCTTAAACTGGACCCTTTCAAATAAAGATTTTTATATAAACCTGTGAGGATAATACTGCCATGGGCGCAATTAAAGTGCTATAAGCCTACTTTGTCGTATTAGTTTACAAATTGCGAAAAACCAAATTAAATTTGAATTTCGCGGGCAGACCCGTCTCATGCCCCTTTAAATACCTGGTTCAAAAAAAACGAAGTGTAGTTTTAATGACGACATCAAAACCTGTCTAATCTCTCCAGGTTTTTCTAAATAAAACTTTCTGGGTAAATACGAATATCCAAATAATTGCTAAATTAACGCTAGGTATCGAACCCAGGACTTATAAGACCAAAGAGTTCCTGAGCGCTCATCACTGTGCCACTGTACTAACAGGTTTCTCAGATTTCACATTAAAAATACCAATACAAGCCATCAGCATAGTTTCTATGCAACAAAGTAATATAGAGCAAGCAAGATACAGTCAGCTCTTCTCGGAATGGTCACTTGATGCACAAAGCTTAATGATGGCATTGGAAATAAAAGCAAGTGCAGTCACACGTCGGTGAGCAATGGCCCCTGTCCGAGGGTCATTAAGAATGCAGTGTCTTATCTAACTCGGAATAATTAATGAAAGTGTGGACGGAATTGCGTCTTGCTGTGCAGTGTAGTACGCTTGTAACGTATTGGCACATTAGGACAAACCTTTTTTTTCGATGGAAATGGAAAACCACCACGCTCGGGGAGGCACGGACTCTTAGCTACTAAAACCCTACGGTGTTCCACATATCCCCTGGTGGATGGGCTATGGGTCCAAATACGTTTGCACAATCTTTGGGACCCTGCTCCGGGTACCAATAGAGTCTCTTACTTTTTGCTATAAGGCTGTTTAGTACATATTAGAAACTCAATACCGCTGTGCAGACGTATATAGGTACATATACCTATTTATCAGGAGAAAGAAATTTGTTTTGAAAAAAAATGTCAAGGTACTTCCTGAAAATATATTCATAACGATCCTAAAATACCTCGTTAAATAGGTATTTGAAAATCATTGTGAAGTTTCCTAGACAGTTTTACAAAAAAAAAGTTTGACCTTCACATCTTGACCAAGTAGATTTCAAAATTTATCCATATAATATCTCGAAGAGCAATAAGTTACTTTTTGTCGATTTATTATATTATGACAATGGAAACGCAGTTAGTTTAAACAGAAAGTTAGTAATTAAATTAACAGAAAAAAGATTTTTCTGACACAGAATGTTTAAGGTAAGGTAAATGTTTCGTCAGTGCAAACTCGCGATAGTAATAAAAATTAGTGTAGTTAGCGATATGTCCCGTATACAATAATCATTGTTAAGCCAATTTATTTATGGCCAACGACCATTTTAGCATGATGCTACTATAGTTCATTCTGATTGAATGCTGCATGTAAGATTTAAAACCATGGTAAGCTATGGGGTGCAAACTATTATTTGAAGATGAGTAATGACTCGCAATCATTGCTCTCATGATTGTGCAGATTCCTTTGACCTTCACTGCATGCCCTTTATATTTGCTTTCTATTGATTGATTATTGCAATATTATATTGGAGTTCTTTGAAATTCTCTTTATGATTCATAACCATTTATACACAACAATGTGAGCTTTAATTAATTTGATTCTCTATCAGTAAAATGTAATTTATAAATAAACTAGCTGATATACTAAGGCTTTGTCTGGGTAGGCTTTAGATGGTTTACCTATAAACTTTTTCCAAGGGCTAATCTACATGTCTTTTAGTGAAAACTGATTAAAATCCTTTCGTGTAGCTCTTTCATTCAGACAGTCGCAGCGGGCTGATTTTATACAATGTTTTTTTTTTGTTTTTGATCTTCGGCTTAAAATAAAATACATATTTAGTTTAAGGCTAATTTCACTAATTAGACTAACAGATTTGGCGAATGAAATACCAGCTTTGAAGTTCCTTCAAAATAATACCTAATGTGCTGAAAACACATAAAAAAGTGCCAATAAAACTACTGCAATTATTTTCTTAAAAACATATCTACTCCATACACAAGGTACATAATTACCTTTGCACATCTTGATACCTAGTAATAGTGAACAAACAAAAATATCTAAAATTCGTATAGGTACAGGCCCTTCTAACTAAATTTGCATATACCTATTTATGCGACATTTTTACCTTACATCAGGGTTGTCACGTAAGCAGCACGGTGCAAAATAGAGATGGAATTTTTATGCAAAAAATCATTAAAAAAATCTTTTTGAAAAATAAAATAGGAAAGTAATATAATCAGATAAGTACATTGGATACTTAAGATTTTATCCTGCTTTGATTTTATGTTCAAGAATGCTCTAGCGACGTAAAAACTTTGCTCAAGCGATATAGGAAGAAATTGAAGGTTTTTCGTTTGTATGACAACCCTATTATGCACATAAAATATTATAAGAGATGTCATTGTACGAAAGAGTATCATAGGCCCTAATAAAGTTGGCTCCTTAAAACCATTCCGAGCGTGGATTAAAAAAAATATATTAAAAGTGAAATCCTTACCCTGATTGACCACAAATCAATATTAATGATCTAAGCCAGCGGGTGTTCTGGTGGTGTTCCCCTATCTTGCTTTTCGCTATTGAAATGAGAGGGACGGAGGATGTTTGGACACGACGCCCTTAAAGCGTTTTAAGTGCTAAACGAATAAAACCATTAATTACACGCAATTCAATGTACATATTGAATTTATTCAAATGGTGATAAATGGCCGCTGTAAGAAACAAGAGGTGCGAAGGAGATGCTAGTTTTGAACTTTGAGGACTTGTTTGATGCATGGTTGGAATGTGTGATTCAGTGCGCCTGATCACGACACGGGCTTAAGGTTCAGATAATAATATATTATTTGGTTATATTAATATGATGCTATTTACACATATACATACATAGTACATACATATAATATATATCTTTGCCATGGACTTCGAGTAGCTAGATACTGCAAGCCGTTTTCCCGAAATCTGAGCCAAAGGTAATCGGACATAATCGACCTGGTTTGCGGATATTAACCAAAATACTTTTAAATCAAGGATAATTTAATGTAACTTTTCTGTATAGGTACATAAATATTTGATCCAAAATCGATGGGGGGAAAAATTTATTAGTCTCATCAGTCTAAGAGCTCTTTCACACAGGCTACGTAGGCGTAGACGTAGCGCGTACCATTGCGTTGTAATGCATGGAACTGTATGAAACATGGCACACCGCTTACGTAAAGCGTGGACGTATACGTAACCGGGTGTGTTAGGGGTTTACGCGCGTCACTACGCACGTGTCACGTGTACGCAATTGGTGTGAATCGGCCTTAAGAAGAATCGCGACGGCTACTCGCGATACTTGAAGATGATAATAATATCTATATCAAAATGTCGCGTGTCCAGTCGTTTGTCGCGGTCGCGCACTCAAAGTCTACCTTAACGATGAGTATGAGGACTTTATTGTAGATCTTCATTTATTGTATATATCCGGTTAGGAAGTCTCGAGAATAACATATAATACAAATATTTCGTATCCAACTATCCCTAGTTACTACAAATCACCGGCAAGTCGCGTTATGACAAACACAAAAACCATAAAATTAAATTAACGCCCGTTCACCACTTGCTCTGAGATCGTTAGGAGGTTGGTATAAGGAGTTTCTTCACATTGTTTTCCTTATAACTGTACACTTGATAATAATATGAGGTAGGTATATGGTAGTTACCCACTAAAAATACAAGTACCTACCTACCTAAGTACATACTTAGTTCTGCTTTTAGAAGCTCCAAGCCACCAGACTTACTGAATTTGGAATAATTATGATGTAGGTATACCTAACCACATACCTTAAGTATTAAGTATTTCAAATAAAAATATTCTAATTTTTTTTTCAGACTTAATATTACTCAATGATAAATTATTTATAAGTATGTACCCCTACTTGGGTACCTTCCAAACTTAAGAGGCGCTCAAACTTATAAATGGAAAAAGTACGGACAGTCGAGTTCATTCATTAAAACTGAAAAGTTTCGAAACGAGGAAATCAAGTTTTCTTTAATATAACGAGGAAAGTATATGAAATATTATGATTCATCTCATCTCAGAGGAAATAAATGCTAACAGTTTTCCTTTTGACGAAGCTAAAATAAACAAATTGAATGCAACTAGCGCCATCTAGTGTTGAGTAGCGTGAAAAGTTGCATTGTTTTCATTTTGTAATTAATTTAAATGAAGCCAATTTTTGTATTATGTGTAACAAATTTTACGAAAGGTATTTCAAGTAATAAATTATTATAATAATTTGTATCTAATAGTTCATAAAATACTAGAGTATGCCCGTGACTTTGTCTGCTTGAACTACACAAATTAGAAACCCTTGTTTTAACCCTTGGGGATTTTAATACTTATTGAATACAAACTTGAACTCATATCCAAGCAAAACGGCCTAAAACTGTGCAAAAATTTAGTCCAAAATTCGTGACTTCGATCAAAACAATACAATTACAGTAAAGTTTCAACAACTCTCATTTCTTTTTTTGCTCTTCCGGTATCTAAAATTTCATTTCATGCAGTTACACCGTAATGTTCGGCAGCTCCTCTAATAATAATCTTTTCTACCTTTTAGAAAAGGCACCTGTCTATACGTCTGAAATGTTAGCTTACATGTTGTATGACTTCTTAGGATGCTATTTCCCGATGAGGCTTACGTGCTAAGGCGAAGTCGTAAAGGTTTAATGTGTAGGAGAGGCTGATTAATTAAAGCTATTGGTTTATCGGAACCCACCCAGCCTGATAGGGATCACTGATAGTGTAGGGTTCGCCGTATTACTTCTACAGATTAGAATTACTTCAATTGTTTTGTTTTGGCCTAATAATTACACGACTGCAACTGTAAACACATTAAGGAAATTTATTTGAATAAAATAAAAAATTGTGTTGCGCAAAAATACCTACCTATTCATATTCAAAAGGTTATGACAATTAGTGTAGTTTACTATTAGGTAGGTACCTATAATATTGTGTACCTAGATTGTTTTGTGTGAGGCAGATAATAATGTATTAGTTGAGAAGGATATTACGTAAATAGTGTCAATATTCAAAAATCTAAGCACGACTTTGATAACGCATCAAAAACACGAGATTTCCCTTCCCGATAGCAACTCGCACTCCTTTGTTAGAGTCCCCGAAAAAGATTTCCTGCACCGCTATGAAGACATATTGCTTTTCGCGTTTTTGAACTCGCGATCTCGACGCGTATTTACGTATTCACACTCGCATTACTCCTAGTAGTATGTTCGAGATGAGATGCGAGCCTGTGTGGGTCTCCTGTGTATGCGTTAGCCTAACGATACCACTGTATGTTGCACCTTTAAACCTCCCGCGGCTCTATGCAAACGAGGCTAGACTACGGATGACGTATGTAAGCACGGGGATCTCGCTCTATTGGTGATTTGCGACGTAGGCTTTAGCGGGTGTGTGCGTGTGTGTTGGTATGCCAGTCGCCTCTAGGCGCGCAATAGATGGGGGTGGGCTGCCCGAGAGGATGGGGTATAAAGGAAAACCATTTACATTTGAGCGATTCGTCCAATTTAAAATTCCTACAAGATAGCTTAGACACGGGTGCCATTCTTTTGAAGAGGCGAGCATCATGCAAGGGACATTCGTGCTCTGTTATTTCTTCGAGTTGTTCGGAATGGAGTTTTACTTTTTAACGACATTTTTAACGAGCCAATCTATTCCTGAACGCGTTCGCATGATTATTTTAAAATTCAAGTGAACGAAAGATCATTTTTTTTTGAATTATGGAGGCCTCAGATAGAAAGCGATAGCGGCAGACGGAGTGTTGGTTATGAATATGAATCTAGGGTACGGGAATCGGTCGGGGAGCGTTCCATCAAAACGTCATAGGTCGCACTCAGGACAAATTTGCCCGCTTGGCCACGTCCCGCGTTTTACGAGCAATGCCGAAGATTCAGCACCCAAGGGAGACATTCGGCCTCCAAAAACTTTACCCGTTACAAATTTGTTTTTTTTTTTGCCTTATCTGCTCCCCGCGCTTTTGGCAAACCTAATTCTGTATTCAAAAATATTTCTGCAAGTATTGTGCTCGTACGGGAACGAACATTTTATTGCCGTCCATATAACGTTTTAAAAGTTAGTCAGTTTTGCCGCGCGGTCGCGTTCCTTCAATATTCTTTCGAGTGGCTCTTGTCGTTTTTTATAAACACAGCAATTATTATCATTGTTTGATAACTTTTTGTACTTAATGGTTTTATGGTATTATACGGTTATGGATTGCGTGACATTAAAGATTATTCAAAACTAACCTAGAATGTAGTTTAAGCCTCAATAGCTCAACCGGTAAAAGAGTGGACTAAAAACCGAAAGGTCGACGCGACGGTTCAAATTCCACCCGTTGGACTATTGTCGTACCTACTCCTAGCACAAGCCTGACGCTTAGTTGGAGAGGAAAGGGGAATATTGGTCA
Organism: Maniola jurtina; assembly: GCF_905333055.1. Classification (NCBI taxonomy): domain Eukaryota; kingdom Metazoa; phylum Arthropoda; class Insecta; order Lepidoptera; family Nymphalidae; genus Maniola; species Maniola jurtina. Next base: position 8,774,644 of record NC_060037.1, on the reverse strand, counting down.
TTTAACATGAGTAATAAGTATTCTTTTTTTTTTAAAGAAAAATGTAGGTAATATTTTCTCTACTTCCATTTTTATCCTCTGACCCTTTTTGTTTCGTTAATTTCGACTTTATAATTAGGTATTCGTAAGAATATTTTTTCGGGCACCACAAAATTTCTCGTATCACTTTAATAAAATTCAAATAAATTACGTATGTAAGAAAGCGAAGAGAAATTCTACAGATCTCCCAAAATTCAACCTACGAGTACAAATGAGCTGACATTTTCATAAGTCATAAACAACTACAAAAGTGGCCCATACAATCTACAGTAAGTTCTAATCAAGCTCAACACGACACAGACAATACGTTGCGTTGTTAGTGCCTTATTTTGCATTCATGGAATTTTCTTAAGCGATCCGAACGGGGTGGTCGTACCACCCAATTTAGCATTCATATTTTGAACCCAATCGAGGCAATAGTAAAGGTCACGCGTTGATTTCGTAAAGTGGTATTATTGGTATTACACGCCTCACTAAGTTTTTAAGTAAATATGTAGAAATATTAAGGTAGAAATATTAAGATTTCTTTTTGAATGTGACTATAGCACCTGTTTGCCTATCTGAAACCAGGATTATGTTGGAATACTCAAGATCTAAAAACTGAGTTATTAGTGACACACGAAAAATTTAAAACAGTCCTGCATATTTAAAAAATAAAATAGGGAGCAAACGAGCTGACAGGTTACCTGATGGTTAGTGATTACCGCTGCCTGTAAACACTTATAGCACCAGAGCATCCACCAATGTATTGTTGAATTTTCCTTCAAGTATTCCGGTTCCTATATCTTCTCCCAAAAGAATGCAGTTTTAACATGTTCCATGAATGGAGAAACATTCCTTACCATACGCGTGGCTAGCAGACGTAGTAAGACGTTCCAAGGTCAAGTTTTGAGAGCCAAATAGTTCACAGGCACTGCTTGTTAATTAATTATTTGTGGCTAAGCTATTCTGTCTTCCACATAACCACGTAAAACTTCCAATCAACGTCATTATCACTTATCTTGTGGTTCCAAATTGAAACGTTTCCAACCATGCGTTTTTTTCCTATTAAAGCCTGTTCTATTTTTCTATGTGATACTTAAGTAAATTTATGTATCTAAATATTATTATGTGAATTTAAAGTTGTTATTTCTCTTCATTAATTTAGAACTTATAAGGCACTGACATACAGACTGGCAGTCAGACGAAAGGACGGACGGAATGCCAATTACGGGTGAATATACATTCGAAAAACTCGCTTCGCTCGGTCAATTTTACCAGAATATTTGAAAAGTGACCTTTAAAAATGAGTCGTCTATAATTTTCATTTTAAAATGGCAAACATAGATTGCTTATATTCAATATTCGCAAATATAATCTATACAGGGAGCATCTCGTGTCGTTCCAAATGACATTTCACCACCGGGCGTATACGGTTTCGATTTGATTTCCTGCACCGTCTTTCCATTTTTAAGTAGTCATAGCGACATTTGATTTTATTTTCGAATGAACAGTGGTAACTTTCAATCTGTATTTGTATACCTTTACATTAGTCCAACTAAATAAAATAATAACCTCATCGGGTGACAGAAGGGTTGGCTCATTTTTTGCGCAACGGATCAGCCTGGCTGTCCAGCACGGAAACGCAGCTAGTATTCTGACACCATTTCACGCGGGCATGATTTTTATTGTAATTAGATAAGGCTATAAGTTTTATCGTAATATTTTCAATAAAAAAAAAACTAATTAAAATAACATGAGCAAACTTTAATTTAGTTTTTTTTTAAATTCAAAATAACCTACCTACTTACCTACTGCATTTTTTGGAAAGCTTCCTTTTAATCTATCTACAAAGTTCTGAGCAAATTCCAAGCAATGGAAAACAAAAAAAAATAGTAATTTTTTTACGTGTCAAACATTAACGAGTCCAATAAAGAAGTTGCTTGAACTCTACGTGCGGAAAAATAAGTGTGAACAGTATAATAGTATGTAGTTTTAATTTTTCCACGTACAGAACATTACAATAAATATAAATGCCTAAAACATAATTTGTATTGCTAACGTCAAATACACTTTTTATGCAGGGGCCTCTTATTCGCATAATGATATTTACATTAGCACTTTAGTGAGGACAAGAGCATGGCCGTAGCCAGAGGGGGGTTTTGGGGGTTCAAACCCCCCGAAATTGAAACAAAGAAAAATTGTTTTTAAAATGCATAATATACTAGTTCTCGATTTTACCAATCTTTTTTGTAAATATATCAAAAATTTTGGGCTCGCTTCGCTTGCGCTTTTATATTTTAATGGTAGATGCCCGGAACTTCGTTCACATTGATTTGAACGAAGTCGCGGGCATCAGCTAGTAACCAATAAATACGATAAAATATCGTTAAAAATTTACCTGCTACATCGAATTATCATTTGAATAAGTATAACATGTAGTTATTGCATTTGCACAACAATTTTCCATGCACACCCAAGTGAGCAAACTGTTTTATTATTAAAATCGAAACGGTGGATCGGACTACTCAGAATATACTGAATTTTAATTTGAGACTGACCACCCGTTTTATTACTAAACGTTTATGTTAAAACGCAGTTTTCCTAAAAACACTTCCTTGTCATAGAAATTCCGCTGAATATAACCTCGATTCATATGATAACATTATTTGCTTAGACAAGCTTTTACGGAATGGATTTAGCGCTAGCTTGTATCTGATTATGTTATAAATATTAGATCAGTCATATTTTATTACTTTATACGATCATACTTAGAACTATAATAATGTCTTTAGAAAGGGGTAGACTATCACATCAGAAAATGGACGCATCCATTCAAAGAATTTATTTTTTACTAGCCGATGCCCGCGACTTCGCCCGCGTGGTTTAAGGTTTTTCAAAATCCCGTGGGAACTCTTAGATTTTCCGGGATAAAAAGTAGCCTATGTGCTAATCCAGGGTATAATCTATCTCCATTCTAAATTTCAACCCAATCCGTCCAGTAGTTTTTCGTGAAGGAGTAACAAACATACACACAACACACGCACACACACACACACACACACACACACACACATACAAACTTTCTCCTTTATAATATTAGTGTGATAGTGTGATGCATTGTTTATAGCAAATTACATGAACAGTAACATTAACACAAAATAGAAAACACATGCATTTCATCTCGCAAATACGTTACGTGACAATAAATTCTGCACACCATCCACTAAGCCACACGCTTAGTTATACAAAATAGCGATATGAAAGCTTGAAGGCCTATTATGTAAAATTGTTTGCAATTTCCTCGGCAGAACTTAAACGATTTGCAAATGCCGATTTCACATACGTCATAATTCTTTGGCACACAATGAAATTGCAGACGCTTTTTAACGTTTGCTATACAATCAGCCGTTAAATATAGATAAGTGCATGAAAAAAATCATGTCATGATAGAAAAGTAGGATATAGTACGACAAAATATTTTTGATTTACAATTTTTTGTGGAATAGAGGGAAACAAAGTAATGCAGCGCTGATTCGATTATTAAAAAAAATACTATTGGTGAGCTATGGCCGGAAATAGGTACCCCAAAATCATAATACGAGGGCACAGTTTATTGATTTATATAAATCGATTTGAAGAAAATAAAGAATAAGCGTAAGAAAGAATTTTATGATGATATTTCCAGAGCGTTTTTTATTGAAAATCCTTATCTATACTTGTAATAAAACTAAACAGGCCATGTCTCTACCTACATTAAAATATATTTATTGAGTTTTATATTACTTAGGAGGAAACAGTATTACCGGAAAATATCCCAAAACACACATTTTGTGATAAAGAGCAAAAGTGACACGTAAATCAACCGATCCAGAGGCATTCCGAACCAGTGGTAGATGCTTTTGACGATTCAAAAGAACTTGTAAAAGTCTAATTGAATAAAAATATATTGATTTTGAATTTGAATTTGAATTCGATCATCAATGAATATCACTCATTTAAATTGGTAAGTATTGCAATGTTCATATTGAATTTCTCACGGCCTCAGCACAGCTGCGGGGTTTACGCTCGCTAAGTCATATTTAAAAAAGCATGCCTAGAAAAATGTGTCACACAAGACGGTACTATTACCGTATCTAATAGAAAACATTACAGAGGAACACGCTAGAGCCCTACTAAATACGAAAAAGTAATAAATATAACGACTCGGCATCACGCATCCAAACTCAGTCAAATTAAAAGTTGACTGTTTGCCATAAACGATAAAAATTCCTACTAGGCTCTTCCTACATTTGATTCCATAACGTTACATTTTTAGTAGTTTCGTTTGTTTTAATGATTTTTTCCGTAATGAGATTTTCGCGATAGTAAGACGGCTTTGTGTTTTAACGCCCGACCCAAAAAGAGGGGTGTTGAGAGTGTATCTGTGTAACTGTCTGTGGCATCATAGCTCCTAATGTAATAAAATGATTTTAATTTAGTTTTTTTTTGTTTGAAAGGTGGCTTGATCGAGTGTTCTTAGCTATAATGCAAGAAAATCAGTTCAGCCGTTTGGAAGTTATCAGCTCTTTTCTAGTTACTGTAACCTTCACTTATTGGGGGTGTTATAAATTTTTAATTTACACTTGTTACTCTGTTAAATCTAATATAATATTGTTTCTGTAAGTATATGTACGCGTTTGCCAACCAACATACCTACCAGGTTTTTTTATATTATAGGCTTGCGCTGGACGACAATCATGCTTAAAAAAGCAGCATTGAGGTCTAGGTTTGGCCACACTTGCCTAGAAGATACCCATTCACTCTTGCTTTAAACCTTCATAAGAAATACCGATGGCGTCAAAGCATTCCACACCTTAGCGGTTCGTATCAGAAACGTTGAGCAAAAGCGTTTCATGCCAGAAGACTGAATGTCATCCACATTAACTGTGTTAGATTTATTATTTTGTGTTTATCCTGTGTTACCGGGACATAAACTGTGTATATATTTAATATTTGATAATAAAGACTGTTTTCAAACAAACAAACTTTCACGGTTTCTCGCTGTTCTGTGGTAGAATAGTGAAGAAAGAACAAGGTCTTGAAGTTCCTGAGCACACTCTACAAAATATATCCGATCATCGATTGATTATGTTGTATTTTTTTCATATTATCTTCTTCGGCTCCTTGGTTGTTTATAAGAAAAAAGGCCTCAAAAATTCATTACTTTGGCGCTATAACAAGGCCAGAAAAAATCTATCTATAAACTAATATTTAAATAGATCTATCTAATTCTGAGGAGACGTAGTTACGGACAAACGATTCATTATCTTACTTAGAAAAATAATATGAAGTAATAACTGTTGACAGTAAAACGGGTAAAACGTATAAAATATAAGCAATTTCCTCAAAATAATTCCAAAGCATATAATAAAAACATCAAATTAGCCGCAACTCAGTACAATGGTAGACAGTTTCAACAAACAACCGCTTAACGAGCTAAGAAAAAAATTGCTATAACCAGTAGCAATTACAAAATGGGCATAATCATGCTGGTTAGCTATTCACAAACGACTTAGGAAATAATTCTTAATACGACATTGATTAGGCTGTAGTCATGAAAATCGGGCTGCACGTACCTAGATACTCGTAATGACAATTTAAAGACTTAAAGGTCCATTTTATTATCATGTCATATGATTCTAGGACCTATTAACCCTTACGACAACAGCGTAATGATTTTGGAGCACGCGAATGCTTGTTTTTATTTATTTTGTTATGACTATTAGTTAAGGATTTTCATAATGCATAAGACAGTGGTATACGTTTTTAACCCCCGACCCAAAAAGAGGGGTGTTATAAGTTTGACGTGTGTATCTGTGTATCTGTGTGTCTGTGTATCTGTGTATCTGTGTATCTGTGTATCTGTGTATCTGTGTATCTGTGTATCTGTCTGTGGCATCGTAGCGCCTAAACGAATGAACCGATTTTAATTTAGTTTTTTTTGTTTGAAAGGTGGCTTGATCGAGAGTGTTCTTAGCTATAATCCAAAAAAATTGGTTCAGCCGTTTAAGAGTTATCAGCTCTTTTCTAGTTTTCTTGTAGAAAAGAAGGTTACATAACCGTTAGGTTCATAATATTATGCCAATTGACAAAATATGTCAAGCTGTCAAGATGGACGTTGCCTAGATATACATAATATTTATTTGAAAATGATTTGTCGGGGGTGTTGAGAATTTGTAATTTACATTTGTTTTAAGTGTTCACTTTTATAGTTTAATTTGCAAACGTGTCTTATGTCCTTGTTTACCTTCCGTATGTAATAGGATTAAGGTAATATTTTAACATTATAATGGTTCAAGTATTGTTACAATTCAGAGATCTTACAAAATAGGATACTGAGAAATGATTGGTTTTACATTTTAAGTCTTAATATGTATTATAGAAAAAATATGACTATCTAAGTTCAAATGAGTTGATATGAAGGGTGTTGGTGATGTGGATTAGTTGTGAAGGTGACAAACCGCCAAAGCCAGCCAAAAATCTTGGCGGTGGCTCTTTTAAAAAACTTTTGTGACTATTACTGGTTTTATTCCTTTCAGAAAAAGGTTAATAAAATTTGATTCAACGTTTCATAAGTAAAATGGAAAGTAATCTAATAAGATAATTACGGCTTCGAAACAATCTTAAGAGGGGTCTCTCCGTCACTCGCTTCATACAAACGTAGTTCCAATTTCATTTGAATATTAAGCAACCAAAGTCCATGAAATTTTGCAGACATATGCTAGAAACTAGTCTAACTAGTCTGTGGTTTTCCAGATTTCTGTTAAAATATTCGGTTTTAAAGTTACGCGGTCTTAAAGATTTACATACAAATCTTTGAGCCCCTGTAATTTTAAAACTACATATTTTTAGAGAAATCTAAAACACCACAGACACAGATATTAGTTTTTAGAATATGTCTGGAAAACATGGACTTTGGTTGCTTAATATTCAAATGAAATTGGAACTACGATTGTATGAAGCAAGTGACGGAGAGAGCCCTGTTAAAGAATTAAAGCTAAGTAACAGGGGCCCTGGGAGTTTACTAATTTATTAACCGCAGCTATCGGCCAACTTACACAAATTAACTTATCCATAATACCTTCGTACATATCAAGATAGAACGCTTGAACGATCTTCATACTTTGCACTGATTTAATAATGTAAAAGACATTCCTGCATGCCGATTCAGAACCATCCTAGAATACGATTTTAATAATGTTCACATCATGCCTGATTTTAACCTTAACTCATTTTAACTAAGCATTCATGTAAAATATTCTTTGAATATTCTTGTTTATATTTGAAACAAACTTCACAAACTATTTATTCAATCAACTCTCGCTCCATATATTATCTGAAAAATGTACATTGTTTCTCGATCATCATAGATATCTAACAATATTGATTACATTAACGGAAAATTCGAAGAACGCTGATATCAATCAACCAATCAATCAGGCTGTTTACTTCCATTGCTGGGCATAGGCTTTATGCCGGATATAAGCTGAGAGCGCGCCTCACCTTCCTCATTCACCCACTCTCTGAGGTCCTTTCTACCTTCTTGAGGTCATCGCTCCAACAGGCTGGAAGTTTATTCCACACTGCGTTTGTTACTTCTCGGTCTCTACTAGGTATAAAACACCAAGTTCTAGACACCATCAGTTCTGTACAGACATAGCTTGCCCCAATGGGCAATCCACTTCAGGTTAATCCGTTGGACTACGTCAATCCCATTGATACTTTTACAGATATCCTCGTTACAAATGTTATTGTTTTTGATATGCAAGAATATATTATTCAAAGTACCAAAACATCACAGTTTGCCTATAAGAGATCGTCACGGCAACTCATAATAGGCTCGAAATTTTCTTATACGTTAACTTTTACATACATTAAGCTATGTCTTAGGGGGTGGCTAGGACTAAGTACCCACGGCCATTACCGTTCTAATCTAAATTGATGGTGCGTCCAAAAAACCGGACATTTTACCCTGCATTAGTAATTTTTCCGCGTAAAATAATGTAATAAAGTTAAGCCATTCATTACTTAAGGCGGTGTATTAGCCGTTTTAAAAATATGAGTTTGTTTCATACTATATCCACCTTAATATGTCTTAAGTTAGTAGGTTAACGGTTTCTTTCAATGTTAATTAAGAAATTATATATTTCGATTTATTACACGTAGCCCATTATGGGAGGGGGCACGGCCTATGCCTCTTCCGGGCCCAACGTTATTGACTTCGCGGCACGGCCCGATCAGTTCACGGCGTAAAATAATCGTGTCTTAATAATTTACAAATATATTTAACAAAGTACATATGGGCGCATACGTACCTACCTATTTAGAAACATGATACAAAATGTTGCACAAACAACATCGATTGCGACAGTTTCCATTGCAAAAAACCAGTCAAGTGCGAGTCGGACTCGCAGACAAAAGGTTCCGTACCATTGTACCTACAATAAATAACACTTTTAATTTTTTGTGATGTAAGCACAAATTCATAGTTTTCGGATTTTTCCATTTACTTGTGCTATAAGATATTGTCACCTGCCATATATCACAATGAATAGGTCAATAGAAAGTCCCCTCTAGGTTTTGATTCTCTTGACGGGCCCTTGTCGGGCCTTGATAGATACAACAGAGAGACAGACAAACAGACAGACAGACGGGCAGACAGACAACAGATCCTATGCCCTTATCAATCAATCAATCAGCCTGTTTGCGTCCACTGCTGGACATAGGCCTTCCCAAGAGCGCGCCACCACACACGGTCCTCCACCTTTCTCTCCTTCCTTTTTCTAGAATATGTCTGCAAAATTTCATGGACTTTGGTTGCTTAATATTCAAATGAAATTGCAACTACGTTTGTATGAAGCGAGTGACGGAGAGACCCCTCTTAATTTAGATAATTATCCCCATTGTATGACACCGATGACCAGTCACGTGCGTACTCATTGGCGATCAATTATCCACAATTTGAAGCACTCAAAGATAGCATGACGACCGTACGAACAATTTGTATATGACCACTAATTGTACCTACAGACCACTGAACTTTCACAGAGCCATCCAATAGTGCTAAGTGCAGATAATTAATTTCGGAATGTTAACACGGCCTGATTTTTGTCTCTGCTTTTACTGTTATCGCTTCTTTTACAAATTGGTGTTAGATGACCTATTAGAAACTACGCTACTTTTAAGATAAAAGGTGCTAATTCCAATTCCACTCTATTAAATTCTTTTTGGTAAGTACTTACTTAAATAAAGACATTTTTAGTCAAAATCTAAGAATTGTATACTTGTGTTTTTCTATCCACGTTACATAAAATTAAAAGATGGCATAGCTTATCAATTTCTCTTCACTTAATCTCCAATCCTATTGGAAAGGGTAGAGTTGATAATATTTCACTGCCTACTGAGGCTTCACAAATTATTTCGAATCAAAAATTATAATATGCAGACCCGATAATAGTCCGTAACAATTCGTTCCCTTCCTATCGTAATACTTATAAAACATAATTTTACCTATATCCGTTATAGACTTTGAAAACCATCCAACCTATGTGCCCGGTTTCATTAGAAAGGCAATAACGCAAAGATGGTTTTAGATAAAATAAATAGACACATTCTTTTTTTAGCGTAGTAGCACACGCTGGGTATACGGCATGAAGTGACAATGGGCAGGACGCATAGTTCTCAACCGATAGAGGTTGGGGAGCCAAGGTGCTAGGATGGTGACATCGTAGGACCTCCCACTAAGTGGATAGATGAGTGAATTCACGTGGCGTGTGCAATTTCCTACATGAGACCTACGCCTAGCAATGAACGTCTATAGGACGGTTGCTGATGATGATGATGATGATACTGATGAGTGTATAAGTCAGTCAAATAACTTAATACTGTTACTTAAACTTAATCTGTAGTCACTAGCCAATTACAAGCAAATCAAATAATCTTAACAAAGACAAACCTATTAGTAGATAAATAAGTGCATCCAAAAATTAATTTTGATTCTGCATCATGTTACTCTATGCAATTAATCTAGATTGCCCATTAAAAGCGTCAGAGATTCATGCAAATGACCCTTACATGCGTATTTCAGACTGACAATCAGCACCAATCAATAATCTATTGGCAGACTAATGACTAGCCAAGGATGCCCGTCGGTTGCCACCGACAATTATTGGTAGCCGCCGATTCTAATTGGACCCTCTCAATAATAATTGGAATAATTAAAACTGAGAGCTGTATTGATGCGCGCTCGTTGACAATTTGCAAAATCTGTGTCATCATTAATCTATGTCACCATCGTGCAGCGAGATGAACCGACGATATGAAGAGGATGGCGGGAAGTGGCTGGATGAGGAAGGCTTGAGGACCGGGTGTGGTGGTGCTCTTTGGGAAAGGTCCACGCCCAGCAGTGGACGTCCGCAGGCCGAAATAAAATAATGATAATCATCATAACCAACACATTGTCGGCTCACTACTGAGCACGGGTCTCCTCTCGGAATGAGAAAGATTAGACCATAGTCTACCACACTGGCCAAGTTGGATTGGCAGGCTTCATACACCTTTTGAGAATATTATTGAGAACTGGTTTCCTTCTAATGTTTTCCTTCGCAGTTAAGGCAAGTGATATATAACTTAGGCCCCGCTAAAAAAGGAAAGAAATTTTAATGGGAACTAATTAGGTACGTGGACGAAATCGCGGGTAAAACCTAATCAAAGCATAAAATACATCCCACTTATTTAAATTAAGCTCCTGATATTAAGTCGTAAATAAGTAAGTACGTACTCGTATCTCGCATTCTCATACGCGTATCTTATTTCAGTATTTAACAGGACAAAATGACATATACAAATAGTTGCACCAATATCGTCTATCAACCTTTTTACTGCACTGAGCTAAGACACACAATCTTAATGTACGGATATCCAATAAAGATGGGGTAATGTAAAGAATAATTAGCTCCAGGGACCACCGAGTCGTCTTACCCACGCATCCGATGGCCCATAAACTAGTGGGGTAAGGAATCCTACCACAATTGTTGTGTCCGGTGTTAATAAAACGGCATATATTTTAGCTATTTTGACAGTTCGAAGCTATTCGTAACACTTGGTACACACTGTTCTTAAGGAGGACGAACAACGAAGGTTGAAAGTGAGGTATTTCGGTTTCATGTGATGCTTTCGTGTCAAACAGTACAGGGTCAAATGACAGATTGCAAACTGTTGTGTACTTAAGACCTTTGAGACATAATCTTAATGTACGGATATCCAATAAATATGGGATAATGTAAAGAATAATTAGTTCCAGGGACCACCGAGTCGTCTTACCCACGCATCCGATGGCCCATAAACTAGTGGGGTAAGGAATCCTACCACAATTGTTGTGTTCGGTGTTAATAAAACGGCGTATATTTTAGCTATTTTGACAGTTCGAAGCTATTCGTAACACTTGATACACACTGTTCTTAAGAAGGACGAGCTGCGAAGGTTGAAAGTGAGGTATTTCGATTTCATGTGATGCTTTCGTATCACACAGTACAGGGTCGAATGGCAGATCGCAAACTGTGGTGTACTTGAAATCTTTGAGACATAATCTTAATGTACGGATATCCAATAAAAATGGGATAATGTAAAGAATAATTAGTTCCAGGGACCACCGAGTCGTCTTGCCCAAGCATCCGATGTCCTATAGTGGGGTAAGGAATCCTACTACAATTGTTGTGTCCGGTGTTAATAAAACGACATACTATTTTGACAATTGGGGAGTGGAGCAGGCTACCACAATACTCATTAGCTCGGTCAAATCCTAGTCTGGAATCAATACAATTCAACACTTTATCAAAAGTGAAAATGCGGTCTTCATATTTTGCATATGGAATTTCACTGTGGTCTAAAAAAGTTTTCTAGAACCAAGCTATTTTGTTTCAAAAGCCATTTTTCAGTGATGTCAATCGAAGCTATAGAAGATATTTTTAAATGTCGTGTGGTCAAATAGCGGCTGTTATGTAACGGCATTCATCATGATCAACCCATTGCCGTCCCACTATTGAGCACAAGTCTTGTCTCAGAGTGAGAATGGTTTAGACCATAGTTTACCTCGTTGGCCCAATGCGAATTCGCAGACTTCACACACCTTTGAGAACATGGAGTACTCTCAGGCATGCCTCACCTCACGATGTTTTTCTTCACCGTTAAAGCAATTAATGATATTTAATTGCTTATAAAATCACTTAACTGAAAAATTAGAGGTGCGTGTCCGGGATTAAACCCCCAACTTCCGATTAGAAGCCGGACGTTCTAACCACTAGACTATCACAGCTTCGGCGGTGACGGCATTACTATCCTCGAGATAGCCTAGAGTTTATCACAATGAATAAAGTCTTATGTTACCTACACATCTAATATTTCAATAGGCACATTATGCACAGATGTTTAATAAAAAGTAAGAAAAAAAAATTGTTAGAGACGACACCCTTGCTGGTGGAAAAAATATGGTTCAAATAAATATTACTAAAGTTTTTAATGTACAGTCCTTTTTCTGATTCTTTCAACGAGTTTTTTTATGGCTCACACATCAGTTCGCCATTCAACCAGTCCGTATGTCTCAAATAATAGCTGGAAGCAACCAGTATCCGCCTACAGTGCTCGTGAAAGCGTTCAGCTTACAACTTGATTTGTGATTTCGAAGATTATTGCTTGTACACTCCATTATTGAGTTTCTGTAATTTAGTTTAAGGGTTCAATTGCTTTGTAATGGTCACTAATAAAATCAGCGACAAATGGCAGTCATTCTGCCAACTAGTTAAACAATTTCCTGTATTTAAATGTAAAATATCATTAACAGGGCTCTCTCCGTCACTTACTCCATACAATCGTAGTTCCAATTTCATTTGAATATTAAGCAACCAAAGTCCTTGAAATTTTGCAGACATATTGTAGAAACTAATATCTGTGCCTGTGGGGTTTTAGATTTTTCTAAAAATATGTAGTTTTAAAATTACAGGGGCTCAAAATATTTCAAGTCAATATTTCAAATTTTTAATACAGCGTCACTTTGAAACCGAATATTTTAACAGAAATCAGGAAAACCACAGGCATAGATATTAGTTTCTAGAATATGTCTGCAAAATTTCATGGACTTTGGTTGCTTGATATTCAAATGAAATTGGAACTACGATTGTATAGAGCAAGTGACGGAGAGAGCCGTGTTAAACTGAAACCCATTTTGATTCAAGGTTAGTTATACTAAAAAAATACCACATCATTTGGTTAGTATCTTGAGTTAACTATCTTTGAAAATGATTATTATTAGAGATAATAATTCAGAAATGAAACAACCATATATTTTCCTTATTTAGTTTTTCGCGGTAGGAAAGCCATTCCGAACCTTTTGACGATTCAAAAGCACTTGTACAAGTCTAATTGAATAAAAATAGTTTATTTATTTAATTTTTATTGTAGGTATAGGCGTCGTATAGTGCGTGCAAAACTAGTAGTCCAATCTGAAGTTGCCACATAGCGATTTGCACTGATCATAGACTAAAAATTAAATACACATGCCCGACTAAGATCTGATTTTGTCTAATTCGTAATCATAAGTGCCTACGTCTCGTGTTCAGAATGTTTGTTGTTTTGCAAAATTAGAAAATTTTCCCAAGTATAAGTATCTATAACTGACTCATGCAAAACAACCATGCTTTAAAAAAAATGTAAATAGCAAGCAAGCGGGTCACCTGATATTAAGGGATTACCGCCGCTCATAAACATTTGCAAATATCGCATATTAGGTATGTGCCGCAAAAAGTTCACACGGCTAAAGGAAGATTTCTAAAAAAACGATCCTTAGTTGACGATTTATTTTAGTAAAGATGTTCCAAATGCTATCTAAGTATAGGCAGATTACTACCTCCAAAGTTACGTGATCCAAACGCCCACTGTAAGCACTTCTTCATTTCATTCATGACGTTTCCTTAGTCTGCCTCGCTCCTTACAATGAAGTCCATTGACTCCGATTTTTCCTTTTTTAACCATTTTATTTTTTATTTATCTCACTTTTATGACAATTTTATTAAGGCCCGCGTGAAGCCTACGCATTGTACCGCTCATTCATTAGAATGATACGTGCCTTGGAAATAAGAAGGACTGTGTGGCTACAGCATAAAGTTATGGTTTCCTCTCCACAATTTTAACTAACTGCTTATCTTGGTTGTTTAAAAAAGGTTGAATATTACATATATTAGAAAGCCGTAATAGCCTAGTGGTTAAAACGTCCGCCTCCCATTCGGGAGGTCATTCCCGGGCACGCATCTCTAACTTTTCGAAGTTTGCTTTAACAATATAGCAACTATTAACATAGCATACTCTACAAAATCACATCACACTAATATTATAACGGCAAAAGTTTGTGTGTATGTGTGTGTGTGTGTGTATGTTTGTTACTCTTTCACGCAAAAACTACTAAGTAGACGGATTTGTCTGAAATTTGGAATGGAGATAGATAATATCCAAGATTAGCACATTAGCACATAGGCTACTTTTAATCCCGAAAATCAAAGAGTTCCCACGGGATTTCAAAAACCTAAATCCACGCGGACGAATACACGGGCATCATCTAGTCTGTAATAATAAGACTTGTAAAAGCTTAGTAGGTATAGTGAGCTTACCTACCTACCATGATAATTTTATATGAAGTTAGGTAGCATGTAACTACCTATGCATATAAAATTCTGTAAAGACAAAATCAACAATAGAGTAAAGTTTATATCAGTAGGTACTAGGTACTACAACAGTCTGAAAATTGGAAAAAAATTACACCCAATAACCTTTTTTTTAATTTTTAATTTTTTTTTTTTTTTTAAAATAGTCTAACATTTTTGGCTCGCCAAACTGGTCCTATTCAGTTTATCGTATGTAGAACTACAGAAAATTCTCCATAAGCTCTGTTATATCGCAATCTCGTCGAGTTAATCTTATTCAAATAATATGCATTTCACGTTCGCTGCAATGAACACGCCTCTTATCTTGTAATCGCAAGAAGCTTGAATCTCAACGAATTATTTCATTAGGAGCTTTGCCCGTAAGGCTTAGTGTTCACGAGAGATGTTCTGATAAAAATAAACTTGTTTTTAAATATTAAATAATATTAATTCTTGAAGTAATTTGATACTTTGTTTCAAATTACCTATTAATTCAATAATAGTAGGTAGGTATAATAAGTGTATCTACCTACTAACTTTTTGAAGAATCCAGAATTTTGACGTATTATTTTACTTAGTAAATCTACTTATATCTCTTTCACTACCAGCCAAATTTGAATAGAGTGAAAAATCACTGAAACCAACTTCTTTTCTGGTAGCCACTTATCCAACTAATCAATCAGGAAAGTTTTAAAAGTGTTTAGTAGGTTTTCCTGGTAGTATAAAAAGAGATGATTAAAATTTTTGCTAGATAATAATGTAATTAAAATAGTATTATAATTAATTATTATTAAGTATTAGTCATGATTAGCGGCTAATATTCTTTTAAAAAAAATATCAGTAGCATTTTCTTAATTGTTAAGCTGGCCAAGAAAAATCTTTGTTGGTCCAAAGAAGTTTAATAGTTTGCGTTTTTCAATACCTAAATGTTGAAATAAAGTATACAATGTATAGACAGTGTAGCCTCTACCTAAGTTATGAAGTGTCTGTGAACTACATGCTACCAGGTTGCGCGGGCGTTTAAAGATGCAACGGCCAACGAGATTTTTCTACTTGTAATTTGATAGCCGCACCTTGTTTGTGCTGATAAAGCTTGAAACACATAAAACGCGCGCCGGTTTCTGATCACAATGGAAGCATGTTAGTAGCTCCTATAAACTTTTACAAGGAACTGCATATTCACTGCTCAACCGTGTGACCGCCATGAACCTATACCTAATGTGCTTCATGTAATTAATGTCAGCCTTACCACAGACTACGGTCTATCTGGGCTGGTATATTACAAACACCAGCCTCAGGATGCTACCAGTGCTTAGATCTTCAAATGTGTGGTGTAAATATTCCCTTAAGTCTATTAATTGATTTGGAAAATCCCTATACTTATTTAAATGTCTCTACAAGTATGCATACAGCGCCATTTTCACATGCAATTGAAGCGCATCAACCTAACTAAAATGCATTGCAAGCACGATGCTCCCTAGCCTGGTTAACTTTGCATACAATCGCAACACAGTTTCTAGCAATATTCATTAAAAGAGCGTTAACTGCACGCAGAAAAATCGTCATGTACAAGACTTTTACAAATCGTAGATGCATAGTTTCAGCATGTTCTGACGTATAATTTCCGTCACGCGTTCTATTTGTCTCAACCTTAACTACAGAGTGAAATCACCTTTGACCTAGCTTTTTAACGATCTTTCTTTCTTTCTCTAAATCTCATTAGAGAGAGTCCATCCCATAAGTTTCATACATTACATATTATAAGTAGCTTACTCCGATGTGTGATTTCTAGTAACCGCTTATCATTCCTAGGTTATTGATTTACGTTGCATTTGCTCGTAATCTCAGATATAGATTAAGATGGAATTCATCTAACCTCATATCCCTTTCGGGTCCTATCCCTAGTTGAAACTCTACGCAGTATTGTACTGATGCCTTTTGCTTATATACTGACCAATTTTATCTAAAAAAATATTTTATTTTATAAGTTTTTTTTACCGCCGACCCAAAAAGAGGAGTGTTATAAGTTTGACGTGTGTATCTGTGTATCTGTCTGTGGCATCATAGCGCCTAAACTAAATGAACCGATTTTAATTTAGTTTTTTTTTTTTTTGTTAGAAAGGTGGCTTGATTGAGTGTTTTAGCTATAATCCAAGAAAATCGGTTCAGCCGTTTGAAAGCTCTTTTCTAGTTACTGTAACCTTCACTTGTCGGGGGTGTTATAAATTTTTAATTTACACTTGTTATTTTAAAAAACAAAATACAGTTTATTTTTAGAAAGTCCGTTTCAACGTTAAAATAACGGACAAAAACAATAATTTCTCATGTTTCAAAATCCGTTCGCATATCACACACCTACCTACCTAATTTGTGATTCGGCCCACGCCCCGTGTCTCCAAGAATGCATTAAAAATAATATAGCTGCAAGCCTTTTT
This sequence comes from Maniola jurtina, assembly GCF_905333055.1. Lineage (NCBI taxonomy): Eukaryota > Metazoa > Arthropoda > Insecta > Lepidoptera > Nymphalidae > Maniola > Maniola jurtina. The sequence goes on along the minus strand of NC_060037.1, from coordinate 8,757,459 downwards.
TCGCACGGGAAATATTATGGCATGCTAAAGTAATTGCTGTAGGTACCACATTGCTAAAATTATGATCTCATGTTTGCTGCCTTTAAGGCGATTGTATTAGAGACATGTAGCGCCATCTATTGACGAGTGGACGTTACTTCTGATAAAATAAGCGTGGACTTTTTGCGCTAACCCCTTTTTTCTGCGATGTCATTCATTTTTAGGGTTCCTTATAGTTTCGTCTAGTCCATCAGTCTGTGTGTAAGACTAAAAGAAATCTATTATCACTGAGCATTTATAACTAACTGAAACATAATATTTTAATTTAGAACAAAATCGGGGAACCTTCTGAAAACATTAAAAGCATGAATCTTTAAAAACAGAGTGTCTTTAAAAATCCGTAAAATTCTAGTATTTAGTTTGCTAACCATTTAAAATTACCGATTTGACTAAAAAGTAGGTACCTACGTCAAAGATCACATTTGTGAATTTCATTCCAGCTTCCTTACCTGTGCCCTTACTGCGCGAGCGTTTTGACGTTTGATAAAAAGTCGCTGATTTGACTTGAGTCATCATACCTATTCGGGATGTCAAAGGTTCGATCGAGTAGACAGAAGTTTTAACCACTAGTCTATAACGGCTTACATAAACTTAAATGTTGTTTAGGATCATCTTATAGGAACATAGCACCGTGCTGCCCAAAATCGCTATTTTAATTTACCCATGCGAAGAACAAAGGGTTCCTCGTTTTAATCAAGGAGTTCCGTGGTTGGAACTTTGCAAAGTTTTAATATGTTACGTACTGAGTGTGAACCTTTGAACCCGGTACCCACCCTCCGTTGAACATTTTAAACATTTAATTGGTGATTATGTAAGCTTGTGTGGTCTTCTGCAATTCAATTGCGCCCGTACCTTTCAACCTACTAGTAAGTATAATGTATATATTATACTTACTAGACATTCATTGCCATTTTTTATTTTGGTGAACATAATAGAATTCTATTTTAATTTGGGATAGTAAAATTAATAATACAAACTAACAAAACAATATTTTTAAACCTAAAATAAGTTCTTTGTTTTAGTAATCTTCAAACGAATAAATAAAGAGGAGAGAAAAATTACATGTGCGGGAAGGGCTAATCTCCTAATTAACCTTATTATTCTTGGTGCAGTCCATGTGCAATCTGTGTTTCCTACCAATTACAATCCGGTTATCTTTAAAACAAGAGTGGTATCTCCAAGGTCAACATGTCCCATCTTAGGCCTCATCATCACTTTCCATCAGGTGTGATTGTGGTCATATTGAATTTTAAAAAAAGCATACGTTTTCTGAAAAACGTTTCAGAAAGCGCTTTTAATCTTAAATAATAAAACAAAATAAGTTAATTTTCTTTATTATCTTATTTTGTCAGTAAAAATGAAGGCATAACCTAAGATACCTATACGGGAAGCAGTAACCTACTGATGTGATAGAGACGTGCGTTGTTCGTAAAGGCATAAGCATAAGGGCGAGCCCTTGGTTGAAGGGAAGAAGACACGTACGTTGAGATGTACGTTGTAAGATTATGTCATTACTTAGAAGCTGAATGGGATGAGCCAACCCACGCGCAATTAAGAGACAAAAAATGTGAAATCTCTCGGTTTCCTACTTTTTTATCCGACTACAAAAAAGAGCTATATTTTGAAATTAATATATTTTTTTCAATTAAAAACTCGCCTATGGCTGCGACTTTATCCGCGTGGACTACGTTTTTATCCCTTTTTTCAGAATTTTCAAAAATGTCTACGTCTTGCTATCTGAATGCCAAACAGTCCAATCCGTCCAGCAGTTTACTGTGCGCTGATAGATCAGTCATTCAGTCAGTCAGTCAGTCAATCAGGCAGTCAATCAGCTTTTCTTTTTAACCCCCGACCCAAAAAGAGGGGTGTTATAAGTTTGACGTGTGTATCTGTGTGTCTGTGTATCTGTGTATCTGTCTGTGGCATTGTAGCGCCTAAACGAATGAACCGATTTTAATTTAGTTTTTTTTGTTTGAAAGATGGCTTGATCGAGAGTGTTCTTAGCTATAATCTAAAAAAATTGGTTCAGCCGTTTAAGAGTTATCAGCTATTTTCTAGTTTTCTTGTAGAAAAGAAGGTTAGATAACCGTTAGGTTCATAATATTATGTCAATAGACAAATGTCAAGCTGTCAAGATGGACGTTGCCTAAATACATAATTATTTATTTGAAAATGATGTTTTGGAAAACTCAGATACTTTGGATCGTCGGGGGTGTTATAAATTTTTAATTTACACTTGTATTATTATTTATTTAGACATGCTAATCAGAATTGTGAAAATAAGTATACACTTTTTTTCCTATGTACTCGTACTTAACTGCACTGGAAAACTGGACGTCGAACTTAGGCGAATTTTCTAAGATTCGCGGTTAAAACCCATTAAGATAGATATACGAAATCAACCGCGGCGATGGCCACATTATTTAATTTGACTTGCCGTATAATATTTTAAAATAATGCTTTAATTACTATAACTAATAACAAAGTATTATCTCTTGAACCATAGAGTTGTACTTAATTTGGATTAAGATGCGGTTTTAAAAAATATTATTGCGGTTCAGAACCGTTCGGCGTAATTTTATCATGGGCTACCTAGATTTGCGTAAGTATTTTGAATTTACTGCATTCAAGTAGTTTTGTTTAGCCGAGTTTCTTGCTGGTTCTTCTCGGTAGGAAAGGCATTCCGAACCAGTGGTAGATGCTTTTGACGATTCAAAAGAACTTGTAAAAGTCTAATTGAATAAAAATATTTTGAATTTTGAATTTTTGAATTTAGAATACTAAAAACGCACTCTCTTACTATCTTGCGAACTGAAAAATAACAAGTAAATAAGGCGAAATTAATGGTCATTCGATCTTAAAATTGAGACACACATAATTCCAAAAGTTCACGAAGCCCAAAATAAACAACGGACAAGACAGGTAACTAACTAAGCAAGAAATTTCGTTTATCTACGAAAAACAAAGAAGCAAATGGCCATTTCGTTAAAACTAGTGCACGTGCGATGAGCAGAACGGACGAACTTATTACACGAGATAAACATCAGTTAATTTTATTCTACGCGTAAACCTTTGTTAAGGCGGCCTGTAACGACCTCTTTAATATTAAAGGCACGCCCGCTACTGGTTGTGACATTTTTTGTTTCCTACGTTTAATTGTTACTGCTGCTATCGTGTGCATCTATGTCTTCATGGGAACGGGCTGTGTGTTCTCGGCAATTTGGCCGAAAGCGACAATTCGTGTTTTCTTAGTAATGAACGAGATAATAGCGTGATTGTGTGACGAAGCCGTTTTTAAAGTATTATAACCCTTTTTAATGTTCTTATTGTGGTAAGTTTGTTAATCTACCATTAGGCTAAGCTCACATTAAAGACTTTTTATTTCAAGGCTTTTTGTCCTGTCTTCCTGCAAACTGCATTAATGTAACACCATTTAGATGGTAAAACTTTTCAATATATAGGTATATCTTTGATTAGAGATAATTATATACCAAGAGGACACTCGCAAGATTCACAGGAAGAGCAAGAGCCGCCAGAGTCACAAGAACTGCAAAGAACTGTAAGAGGCGCATGCAACGCATGTTCACGCAACAAAAATGTCTGTAACACATTTGGCCGTGCCTCACTGTCAAAGGACTAAATTCACTAAAATTTGTTGTTTTCTTTTTGATCTTTTGCATATAATATAATTGTAAGTTTTGTGTTATCGTGTTTCTTGTAAGAGTTGGTGAACTTACGGTAGTGACATAGTCAGTATTGACAAAACCCTTAAAAATAGGTTTGACCGCATCAGTTAGATCAAAGAACAATGACATCAGCAAAGGTTGACGCTGAAGTGAGCTCTACTTACGAACTTTTACAGCGCGCTTATGATTCTGACGGGCTTGCTTTCGACAAGCAAGATAAAAATTTGACCTCAGGTGCAAGGACCGTCATCGCCCGCTTAATAATTTCTTAGATCGATGCGATATCACCTTTACATTTTTTAAACAAAACACTTGTAAGTGAAGGCAGTAAATTTTTTATGTTATGCGATCAGTCGTTAGTGTGGTCTTACTTAAGTAAGGTAAGTTAGTTAATCTACTCTTAACATTGTATAGTGAAACGTCTTTATAGGCAATTTGGCTGCACGTGAAACATACATAGTACGTAATTTTCTCACAACGCCGATCTGATAAGTTGAGCATAAAAATTATTTTTAAGCGCTCGTAGGTATGTTGATATTTAAAATTCATTACACGATTTTGCTGTAAATAGTACAAAACGAGTTACAATCCGTGTTTGTCTGTGTATTCACCTATAACTTCTAAAATCTTTAGGGCATTTAATTGCGGCTTTTACATTTAGACTATTTCACGAACTAAAGTTTTAAATGTGCCTATACACATTGATAATGAAGATGATTAAATTAGATGCATAGCTACTACATACCCTATGACCCATAGAGTGCCACCGATCACCATGTATCGTCCATGATCACATTGTAATCGTCCCACCAAGCATCAATACCAAGGTTCATAGTACTTGCTTAACAATACATATTTTCTTAAATGAAAAGAATAGAACATACTTACTTATTACAATACGAGTAAAGATGCGTTAACGCAGCGTAAAATCTAGCAATGCTTCTCACCGACTAATGTAGTCAACGTTAGTGCTATGGAAAATGCCAAAAATAATGCCTACCTAGGTACCTATGCGTACCTAGGTATAGGACGTTATCATACAACACTGGTGTTACACACCCTTCCAGAACAAAAGCACTTAATATTCGCGTCAGTCGGGCGGCACGCTGCCATGCTCTAATATTATTCATGCCATTTGTATTAGTTTCAAACGAACGGTTACCAATATCATTTAAATGCTAATTCAATAATTAAGCCGAACCGTCCGTAACGCGCGCTATTGATTCGATACCATTGTGTGGATTTGTATTATCTGTTCGTCTGTATTACGTTAGTGTGGCCACGCCCTTATGTAATGAATTGAGGAACTCAATGGCGCAGTGGTGAGCGCTGTGGCCTTTTGAGTGGGACGTCCTGGGTTCGATTCCCAGCAAGAGCAATTGATAATTTCTAAACTGTCTCTGGTCTGGTCTGGTGGGAGACTTCGGCCATGGCTTTATCACCACGCTACCAGCAAAGCCGTGCAACCAAACGATTTAGTGTTCCAGTACGATGCTGTGTGGAAATCTATAAGGAGTAGATATGGGCTTAAAACTGCCATATCCCTTCCAAGTTAGCCCACTTCCATCTTAGACTACATCGTCATTTGTAAGATCCACCAGATGAGATCGCAGTTGGCTAACTTTTATTGGAATAAAATGAAGATTTACAATTTTCAATCAACTTTTTTGTGAGAAAATTTCAAATTATTTTCAACCGTAAATAATTAAAAAGTTAGAAAAATCTTATAAGCTTTTCTCTCACCTTCTCGTTCTAGCTACGCGCGGTATCTTCTATCGCGCGGATCTTTCTTACGAGGTCCATTTAGATAGCGACCATTTTTCAGGTCCATAGTATTGGCAACACGCACTATTTGAAGGCTAGACTTCAAGCACTGAGGATTTTATCCATACTATACACTATAATATTATGAATGTGAAAGTATGTCTATCTGTCTGTCTGTTTGTTTGCGAGCCTTTCACGGCCCATCCGTTCAACCAATTTTGACGAAGTTTGGTATTGAGATAGCTTGCATCCCGCGGCAGGGATACAATACGTAGGCTACTTACTACTTACTTACTTACCGAAAAATCAAAGAGTTCCCACGGGATTTAACAACCTAAATCCTAAGTCACGGGCATCATCTAGTTCTAAATAATCTTTTTTTATTTACCTATTAAATTCGGGTGAAATCGCGTGCCGCAGCTAGTCAAATTACAATGCCAAGTAGACACAGATAATATAAACAGTTCGCACAATAATGAGTCGGTACCAGTCGTGTTCGTATTCATATTCATTAGGACGAAGGGCTCGCCTGATTGCACAAAGAGCTCACTAATTTGTTCCCGTGACTGCGTCCGCACTTAATATATTTAGATTCGTAATAAGAGCTAAGTTGGGAAATGTGATTGTGCTGAATTTTAGATTGGCTATTGAATAGTATCTTACTGGTAGACGTAACTCAGTTGTAGTCTGTTGACAACTACAAGTAGAATGATAAATTGCTCGCCTTTGATTAAATTAGTTGCTTAACTTAGGTACCTATGTATGTTCACTTAAATGTTATAATCGTTTATTTAATTTTATATAGAACTATTGCTAAAAAAGGAAGGCAATAACGTAATGAAATCTGCAAGCCTGAGAGTTCTACATAATATTTTCTAAATGTGTGTGACGTTTGCTAATCTGTACCTAGCCCAGCCTGGTGGACTATGGCCAAAACCCTAAACCCTATCGAGATCAAATGGATAGAAAGGTAATACATGATTTTCAGATGACTGCCAAAAAATGGGTGTACACTGTACCTACCTAATGTTTTCAGTATGCCTGAACAGATTCGACAGAAGGTAGGTATGGGATATCGTTTGAATCCTTATAATATTATCATCCCAACTGACATTGGCTATAATTTTTTTTTAATTCAATGTGAGATTTTTTTATTTTATACTTAGTTTTTCACTTTTTTACTTAAGTTTTGTTAAATATCTACAAAATCAATTTGCTAAAAATAAATTTCTTACCTAATACGGATAAATAGGTACGCAAGTTAATCAGCAAAACGAAAGGTATATGAATATTAAAGATTACTAAAAACAAGTTTGACAGCGCAGGCTTATGTAAACGAAGCAGCGAGGGGTGGTAATTTACATGAAAATGAATTGTTTACAAGAGAAACTGTTTTGTATTCTTCGCTCTACACCGATATTAAGCTACCGTCGTGAGAAAATACATACGTGTGAATGATTATAAATTGTCGCGTTTTTAGAAATAATATGAATTCAAGCAGTTAAGTAAGTAGGCAAGTTTACATAAACGCTGCTAGGCGGCATTTACTTGATTCAAAGCTACAGAATACATAATTCTAATTGATTAATATATTGTTTATATGAAACAAGATGATGTCCGCGACTTCGTCCGCGTGGATTTAGTTTTTTTTTTTAAATCCTATGGGAAATCTTTGATATTCCGGATTTAAAAGTCGCCTACGTCAATTTCCGGGATGCAAGCTCTCTATAACTTTCATAAAATCGGGTAAACGGATGGGCCTTTGAGAATCTCGTGGGAACTCTTTGATTTTCCGGGATAAAAAGTAGCCTATGTCCTGCCCCGGGATGTAAGCTAGCTCTGTACCTTTCATCAAAACTGGTTAAATTGTTGGGCCGTGAAAAGCTAGCAGACAGACAGACCAACAGACCGACAGACACACTTTCGCATTAATAATATTAGAATAGAATAGAATAGAATTATTTATTTGCATAATGTGTGTATAGATAGTATTAGTATAGATTATTTTCATTAAAATTTTGATCACTTCGCCTTTATTTATCTATTCTTTAAAAATATGTTCTTTGCTATCACTACTAATACCTACATGCATATATTTTTGACACAAGAATAATCTTTTTTTAGAAACAATAGTTATTTTACATTACAACTAGATGATGGGCGCGGCTTCGTATACAAGTGAATTTTCATAAACTTTTTTCAAAAAACTTGATTATTATCTTTATCTCCTTACTAATAAGCACAATCATCTTTCAGGTACATGCGAGATCATTCCTGTATCATACACCTTTTAAACTAGATACCTATACCTACCTAGGCATAATTTGCAAAACCTAATGTACCCACTACGTGTGCTATCGGTCGCTCCTTCCATTAGCATATTCCACTGATGCTAGACTCAAAATCCATTTAGAAGCGGCTGTTATGTGATATGACACCCCGATATTATCACTACTGCATACAAGTTGGTAGTAGGTGAAACTGATGCACCTGTGTCAAAGAAATTACATTTCTTGTGATTCTAAATTACCTGGATATTTTTGGTTCAAGATAAAGTTTTACTAATAACAAGGATTTTTAAAAGTAAAATATTGATGAAAAGTCTTTTATTACATTATCTACATAATAATCTTAATTTTAATACATACTTACCCTAAAAAAAACATATCTAAATGTGAAAGTGTGGATATTTGTTATTCCTTTACGCCATACTCACTGAACCGATTTGGCTGAAATTTTGGAATGAACATAGCTTATACCTATTAGGGCTATACCTCAGGATCAGGACATAACACATAAGCTACTTTCTGTAGCAAATAGTCTTGAAACGACCGATAAATCAAGGTAATTAGGCAATAATTTAGGCATACTTAGCTATTGTTACAAATGCGACATAAAATGGTTTTGGTCAGAGTTGTTCTCTTTTGAAAGAAATCTCGTAAACGGATCACCAAGACACAGCTTTATATTAATTGACTGCATTGAAACGTGTAATCACTTAACCCCCACGATCGTCCCGATACTTCACTTAAACGACAAAATTGTTACAATCAAATAAAATACGGGACCTATCATACCCATTAAAGATAAAGGCCACTTCTGACTCAAAATTTCCACGAGGAATTTCACTTGTAATTAATACAACTCTCCAACGGAAATATCTACACTCCATCAAACTCGAAAGGCACAAAGGCAATCAAACGGCACGAAACGGCGGTGGAAATTAAACAGTGCAAATTCAGCCCGGGCCCGAATACCCGAAATTCTCGGAACAAGTGCCCGAATTACCCCTTGCCTTTTAACCCTTCTTGTCATTTGAAGAACAAATTAATCATCATCATTTACATGCAGCAACAGTAGCGAGATTTGTTTCTACGATTATGTCACCCTCGCTTGTTAGTGTCGGGGCGGGAACAGATTTTGTGGACGTGTTCTAATATTTTCAGATGTTAATTGAGGATCGGGAGTTGTGATTCTTGTTACTCATTTAGAATTATTTGAACAGATGAAAATCTTAATTAGGGTAATTTACATATTAAAAATTGTTATTATAATTTGCACGGTATCGATACGTTTAAATATTATTATGTTTTCTTAATATCCATAATATAGGTACAATTAGTGTACATTCAAAATTTATAACACCCTGGACAAGTGAAGATTACAGTAACTAGAAAAGACCGATTTTCTTGGATTATACTTAGCTAAGAACACTCTCGATCAAGCCCACCTTCCAAACAAAAAAAACTAAATTAAAATCGGTTCATCAGTTTAGGAGTTACGATGCCACAGACAGATACAAATTACAAACGTCAAACTTATAACACCCCTCTTTTTGGGTCGGGGGTTAAAAATCAAAAATTATAGGAGAAGGTATGTCGACAGCTGTAAGAGACCTTAGGTACTTAAAGGTAAAAGAAATAATGTTTTTGAAAAATCTGCTCTAAAAAGGCTATTTTATTTATTTTATTATTATAACAAACTTGATGATGTTTGTTGTAGAATCTGAAATGCCTATAACATGGAACCTGACTAATTTTATAAGATTTATAAGCAGGACGTTCGATGATAATAAATAACTCAATCATCCGTTTAAATGTTACTTGTAGATGAGATGTAGATTAAACGTTTCGCCGATTTATATTCAGATTTATTTATAATGTTAAATGCAGATTTAAACTTTATTTTTCCTATAGGTATTATCCATAAATAGGCTTACCAGCTACACATACTTTTATACTCCTAACATACGTATTATCACCCTTTTTGTTTGTTGCTGCCATACCCCTTCCAGGTTAGCCCGCTTCCATCTTAGACTGCATCATCACTTACCACCAGGTGAAATTGCAGTCAAATGCTAACTTGTATCTGAATAAAAAAAAGGTATGACTATTTATGATATATTCATATAATAAATCCTAAAGTGTGTTGGCTTGTTGGTTTATTGGCTGGTAATGTAACTCAATAAAAAAAGCAGTAGCACACGCTGGTTACTTATGAATATAGGAATGTCTGGTAATAAAATGACATGTCGTTCCATACTAACCTTACATCAAAAGCCAAATATAACGACGCCTAAAGGCCATTCGCAAATGGGCAGCTACAATTATTACGTTCATTTAGATTTAACACACGGTCCCCGGACCACGGCGGTGATGAAGGGTTGAATGCGTAACGAATGTACTCTCATAGAAAATTAGTATATTAATGAATTTAGTTCGCATGTTTTAATAACTACGCGATGATGGCATTGCTTTTTAACTAATGCAAAAATTTAAATCAAAATCAAAAATTAAGCTCTATGTAATAGGCCCTCATTGCATGCCTAGGTATAGTTAAATCATTATGAGGTTTCTTTAACAGTTTTTTTGAAAAATCAAAAAGAAAAAATCCTGGACAATTTTTTTATTTAATAAATAAAAAAGAAAACTAACTCTACTGTACCTAACCTACATCGTAGGCAAATATTTTGAAGCCATTTTGTAAAAAAAATATAACTAGGCTTAAGACGGAAAAAAAAAAAGTTGTTACTTTTTTCTATTGTTGTTTTAGCAGAACCTACCTATTTATTGCTTTGGTACATAAAATAGAAGGACATAAAGATTTGCATGCGAATATCAATCGATTTCATCTCAAAATAAGCGTCGCGGAGGAAAATTTTCATCGGTTCATTAGGCACCCCTCCTCGGTGCTGATTTAAAGGAAACGATTGAGAAAGTGTTTGCAGTACCCCTAATATTCGAGGATTAACACCACCTTTTAAAATCAAAGACGATATTACACTTTTCATTACACGGTACCTTCCTTCCTACACTTAAGAAGGTATTCCTGGGTTTTTATCCTAAGAGGTATTCGTTTATTCAGAGGCTCAAATGACCAGAATTTGAATAATTTAATAGCTATTTAATAGCTAATTTCATAGTCTCAATAGCTCAAACAGTAAAGGAACGAACTGAGATCCCGTTTTTGGGAATTTAAATCACAGTTGGATTGAGTAATTTAAATAAATCCAAACTAATTCATGCTAATATTATAAATCCGAAAGTGTGTCTGTCCATATTCTGTCTGCCTGCTAACTTTTCACGGCCACAGGGATAACTTTCATCCTGGGGTCAACATAGGCTATTTTTGTCCCCGAAAATCAAAGAGTTGCCACAGGACTTTTAAAACCCCTAATTCTATGTACTTATGAGTAGTTAACACAAACTTTATATTGTAGAGATGGCAAAGATGTACAATCTATCAAGATTAGGACAGCATCATCACTTACCATCAAATGAGTGCGTAGTCAAGTTAAAAACCTGTCATTAATAAAAGAAACGTGTTCTCTTGTTAATACAGAATTTATTACCTTACCTTAGTTTAAACTTATTCGTCGCTATTGTTCCCCACGAAATGACTGGAACAATACGCTCATAATTTATTTTTCGATGCATCCCTCTCCTACGGCAGATAAAGTCGTGATAAGGAATGGTAACTAAAATAATAAAATAAACCGTGGCCCTCTGTAGCGACATATTTCATTAATAACTAGCGAGCCGCCCTGGTTTTGCGCGGGGAGCAGTCTCCGTAGATTTGATTTTCGGTCGCCAGATATTATAACCCCCGACCCAAAAAGAAGAGTGTTATGTGTGACGTGTGTATCTGTGTATCTGTCTGTGGTATCGTAGCTCCTAAACTAATGAATTTAATTTAGTTTTTTTTTGTTTGAAAGGTGGCTTGATCGACAGTGTTCTTAGGCTATAATCCAAGAAAATCGGTTCAGCCGTTTGAAAGTTATCAGCTCAAGATTCTAGTTACTGTAACCTTCGCTTGTCGGGGGTGTTATAAATTTTTAATTTACACTTGTTACAGCATGTTCCGTATAATAAACACGCATTTTGCATTTTGGTACAAAACTAGCTTATGCCCGCGACTTTGTCCACGTGGACTACACAAATTTCAAGCTCTATTTTACCCCCTTAGGGGATGAATTTTTAAAACTCCTTTCTAAGCGGATGTCTGCGTTATAATTCCTACTTAGCTATCAGCATGCTAAATTTTAGCCCGTTACGTCTCTCTCAAACTACTGGACGCTACCCTACTGTTAGCTGACATCGCGTAGACGCGAGCATTCTGTTAGTGGTCGGAGCATGGACAACTAGCAGTGTTGTATAGGAACGGTGTCGTGTAAATGAGCTACGCCTTTAAGTTCCTTCGAGAAGTAGTAGGTAATCTTCTCATTAAAACCAAATAGTGTACTGGACACCATTCGTTAAACAAACACCTCTCCATTCTAGAGCATAATATGGAGAGCAACGAGACATCGAAACACTTAGGTACCTATTGCTTAAATGCAGTTGTGTATCTGTCCAACATTGGCTTTTCAGCAACACTCCTAAAAAGTCCTCGCCGACCTGGGTGGTCTGCTATATTCTAGAGCTGCATATTCTAGAGAGCAGAGAAGACTGAGTTCGGCTGGCTGGAGTGAGCTCATGTACAACGGACAACTACGTCAGAATACGGAAGAGAAACCCAGGGTAAGGAAAATGAAGAAAGCGTATACCTACTTACCTACAGACAGACGTAGCGTAAGGACTTTGTATAGTAATATTATGTAGTGAAGGCAAAACAAACATCGAGGTATCATACGGACTCACTTCGCAGTGTCCATACGTTACAGAGATAAAACAAAAGATTCGAACCCGTTGAATTTATGCGTTATCGGAGACTGATGCTGGGTGGAACAATGGGCGATCGTGGCGCCCCATGCGGCGAGCGACAAAAGCTGGAATTACTTATAACGTTTATGCGAGCTTGCAGCGACATCTATTATCAAGTAGTATCAGTATTTAATAATTATGTAAACTGTGTCATCTTGAGATACTTATTACATTTTAGACTAGCAGTAGTTAGTTACTTCGCCCGCCTATTTGAAGATTGTAAAATAGATTCAAATTTTGATCTGCTTTGAAATCAATTCTACGCTATTATATAAACAAAATTAAATATTGACGTACTTATAATGTTTATTATCAAGAATAAATGACTATGACTATGACTAAAATAGTACAATTATTATTATTATCCAATAAAAAATTGGATCAGTTATTGTCGGATCATTTATTTACCCAGTCTGTTAACATTTTTTGTAATTAAGTGAAGAGGTACAGTTAGCCACTTTATCGTATGATTTTAATCCATACTAATGTCATAAATGGGAAAGCGGGTCCGTCCGTCTGTTTGTTACCTTTTCACAGCACGTTTAACAGATAACTTGATACTTATGGCGATTACACACTGCGTAGAACTATTTATACGCTAGTTTATACACTAGCTCCGACTTCCGTCATCCGAGTTCTCTCCGTCATCCGTGAGAAAATCTCTGATGTGCCTCGGATTCAAATCGGAAATATGACGTAGATATGTCAAAGATGTCCGATGAATAGCTTGAATTTGGATCAGAGATCGGATTATTGTGTAAGCAATATCCGAGTTCGGTCCGAGTTTTTTATAAGTATCCGTATTTTCACGGACTCGGATCGGATGAGTGCGTGACCGCTCTTATTCGAGTAGGTACCTACCTAGTACAGAGATTGCATTCCGGTGAAGGTTATAGGCTACTTTTTACTCCAGAAAATCAAAAGTTCCCACGGACTTTTTAAAAGCTAACTTTAAACAATTTCAATAAGTAAATCTTTGGCGAACACACTGAAGGGTAAAGAAAATATAAAAGTATAATTTGTACCAAAAAGTTAAACAAGAAACACCCTCCCAATGGGTGAGCGTCGAATTTTGCCAAAAATATTCATAAGCTGTCATCAGGCGACTGGACCTACGCCAGATGCGGCGAACCGACGACAAAATATTTCGCAGCAAAATACCTACTTACTCAACTAAATCACCCTGCCGCTCTTTAAAATCACTTTTGAGAAATTGAGCGGCAATTCCTCAAAAAGTTTACCCCGAAATTAAGCTTCCAAACTTCATTGGAATTACGAAGAAAGCTTCTTCGTGGTTATGACAGGTAGATATTTCTTCATCGCCAAAATTATATTTACCGACTGTGAGTATAGAGCCCTGGCAACACGCCCACTTACTTAATTAAGTCTAGAACTTTCCGGAAAATTCCAATCCGTCTCTTATTTCACCGTTACGAATAGTTCCGGACTTCCGTACATTTCCCTAAACGCACCATTACAGTCACTGGCCCGTTGCTCCGTTATTTATGCCTCGCATTAAAAACAAAATGATATGCCTTCGACGCTGAAAATCTAAAAAGAATAAGCAATAAAACGATAAAACCCAAATCTGATACATACTAGGGCCGCAATCTCCCGCAAGGCGTGCGAAGGGGATGGAGCTATACATCCTCGAAATGAATGCGATGCTACTGTTTCATCTCTCACCTCTATCGCCAGGCGATCTCTGAAGCGTCCTAACTCTTCCAGCAATAAAAGAAAACTCGACCTTACCTCCAAGATTTAAACCTCCAATATCGAATGCAGATTACAACAAATGGATTTGAGATTAATATAGTACGAGTGCCACCCCCGTCTCATACCACCCCATTCGACGCTCAGCATTCAAATAGGAATCGAACGGATGACCAAAACATAATATCGTTGGAAGATTCAGCGGCCATAAATCAAATGAGAAATAATCTGTTTCGGAACGAGATAGTCGCGATCATAAAAACGCAAAACGTTTTCTCTGATTGAAATCGTTGCGTTACGGGCGGCTTTTTACCAAGCGTTATTTCCTTTTTATTTTCCTTGATGTATAATCAATGTGTTAACGGATGGTCGCCAAGCGAGGGCTTCGAGAGTAGATTTGCCACACAAAAGATTCTGATATTGAGTTTCAAAGTAGTTTCTCTTTTCTTCCTTTATGTTAATGGCACTTTCCGCGACTCTCGGTAATGGTCTGTGTGAATAAAAGTCGTTTCAGTTAGAAATATGTAACCCGTTGACAATAGATTAAAAAGCTTTCAAAACAAACAACCAACGTTAACCCTTATTTATTGTGCTAAACAAGTGTTGAACTCATAACTTATCAAATTAATCCGAGAGAAGCGATTAACCCGTCAAATTATAATTTCAAAAATTCGATAAAATACCCAACAGATTGCACCACATGTGGTCAACCTGTCCCATAACCGCGGCACATGCCTACCTTCCACAATTACTACTTAAGCAAAAAAACACCTTAAAATTCTACATCATTTCAACTGAAAATAAACCTTTGGAACATGACAGAAACATCAAAATCGTGTGAATGATATTTGTCGTGGATCGGGCCATCTGTTCCGGATGATAGTTATCAAAAAATTAACAATTTGTTTAAAGCAAATGAAGCGAGGTCAAGTCATCGATAAATTATTGGGACGTTTAGCGATGCCTTTAGACTTTAATGTTCACCGAATGTCACCTTTCCTGTACGAAGTATGCTCTTATCTGCTTAATCGGTAAACGAAATTTTAATATGTTTTTTATTGGAAGTCCCATGCGCCGATGGACAGCTGTCTCGCCGTGAGCGTTGAGGCTTATAGTCACAACTATACAATATTTACCGAATGATAAATCAACATTCAATTATGTTGTTTTCATTTATTACTTATGCATATTAAAATTTTATTGGTACTTTAGTGACGACTACTGGGATATAAAAGCGGTGATAGCCTGTGGTTAAGACTTCTGCCTGCTATTCCGTCTATCCTGGGTTCGGTTCTGGAGCTTAGTTAAACAGTTAAATACCACTTGCCTACACAGTGAAGGAAAACGTCGTAATACATATCATTGGATTCAATTTTTTAATAAAAAAAATGCTAAAACTCGCTTGATTGTTTTAACGAAGCCCTTTGTAAAGCAATAACGCTAAAGAAAAGGTAAAGTTCTCACCCGAGGTTACAGCTAAATCAGAAACGTTTTACTACACTTTCTTTTACGACTTTCTAAGAGAATTTCGCCGGCATTGTGTTCGTGATAGCTCTTCATTTAGGTGTCATTAACAAAATGATATATTACGGCGAATAAAAATCGAAATTAACCAACTTTGAGCCCCAAATAGACAATCGCATGTTGACAACTAATTATCAAACCGTTCGCTTCCGAACTTTTTTTTGTATCGTGACTCTTTGAACAATAAATCTTGGCCTAATGAGATATTTATGCGAGCCAGGTCTTCTTGTCAACGATTAATCCTTTATTCTGAAAAAAATACTTACCGTTTCGTTAACATCAGCTTAGTAAACACTGGATATGCTAAGATAGAGATCCTCTTGTATTTTTTTTAACAATTTTTTGCTTCTTTAAATAATGATTACATTTATACAAAATATTAAGAAAATTACCTATTATAAATAAGCCCTAATTTGAAAAAAAATAATAAAACATCGTTGCCAAGTCAAAAAACGAACTAAAAAGAAAAAAAAAACACATTTGAAAATCCTTCATCCGCGTGGGGGGGGGTACGTCTCGGTTTTTCAAAAAGACTTTGATTTTCCAGAAAAAAAAGTAGCGTCCAAAAGTATCCGACTCGGGATGCAAGCTATCTCTGTATCAAATAGATGATGCCCGTAATTTCATCGGTGTGAATTTAGGTTTCTCAAACATCCCGTGGAAACTCTTTGATTTTCTGGGACAAAAGTAACCTTGTCAGAAGTTGGAGCAAAATGTCTTTCCTCGGGATGCAGCAGCTGCAAGCTTCTACCAAATCAGCTAAACGGATGGGCCGTGATACATAGTAGCAGACATAGTATTTTTTTCGCATTATAATATTAATAAGTATTGATGAGGTATTCAAGGAAATACGTTACATATTATAGCACAGTCTAATAGATAGGGTTTTATGATGATTTATGATGTTTAAAGCTAAGAGTTCTTAATTAGGTTGTTATTTAAGTTATCACTAATTTACTCCTTACCAATTTTACGTAAGCTTAGAGTTTGGCTCATCTAGTAAAAAAGGCTTTTGATATACTGAATTCATGATTTAAGTCGATTCTTTATTTTACATTCAAAACAACTGCGGATGACGTTTGGATATTAATCTTGCTTAAAATTATTCACTTTCCTTACTTAGACTTTTCTGCGACGTTTCATAATTTGTGACCTACAGTTATTTTTTGTGAACTCACGAAGTACCTATGTTCTTATTAAGGAATGAAATTAAATACAGAAATTATTTTCTCATTTTCAAATACTCATTTTTAGGGTTCCGTACCTTAAAAGGAAAGCGGAACCCTTATAGGATCACTTTGTTGTCTGTCTGTCTGTCCGTCCATCCGTCCGTCCGTCCGTCTAGAAAACCTATAGGGTACTTCCCGTTGACATAGAATCATGAAATTTGGCAGGTAGGTAGGTTTTATAGCACAAGTAAAGGAATAAATCTGAAAACCATGAATTTTTGGTAACATCATTGAAAAAAAAATTAATATATGTTAAAATTTTCAAAGTAAGATTACTATACCAAGTTGGGTATCATATGAAAGGGCTTTACTTGTACATTTTAAAACAGATTTTTATTTATTTTTATGCACAACAGTTTATCGTGCAAAATGTCGGAAAAATACCCGAGTACGGAACCTTCTGTGCGCGAGTCTGACTCGCACTTGGCCGGTTTTTTTGTTATTTTTTTCGATTCACACGATATGGCCAAATTTTGCGAAGCAAGCCGCTAGATCTGACTGACTGACGCAAGACTGGTGTGTGGCAGTCCCTACAAAAGACCTATGCCCAGCAGTGGACGTCTATCATTTGACAATGATAATGACGATGATGATAATATACGGGTCACCGCCTAGTTTAACCACGCCATACAAAGACTAGTCCATAAACAGCTTGTCACTTTTAATTTTAAAAAGCATGCAGCATTCAAGTTGAGTGAATAAAATTACACAGCTGATAGTTTCAATTATTGTAGGGTGCATCTGATTAGCCGTGCTTAATTGCCGTTTAATAACCGTTTAGTATACAATCAGTAACAATCAACTAGATAAATATCTCGTGACTTTTTATATTGTCGGCTATAGTTTAGATAGTTTATTTTTCTTTTTAATAAAGGTTGTTTTTATGATTATAGATAAATTATAACTAAGTCCCCAAAAAGTATGAATAAAAATCCTATAATATTGGTGCCTTCAAAAGAAGAGTGAATAGGCAAGCAACTTCTAGGTAGGCGCGCTCCACCTTAGCACGGTAATATTCTGCATCAGCACCTGCTACTTGGTGTAATTACAGTGAAGCGCAAGTGAATATCGTTAAAAAAATCCAGTAGAAAAGAGTGTGTGTATGTCTGTAATTTTTCCACGGATCAACTGCTGAACTGAACATGACGAAATACACAGAGATTGCTTGCACCTTGGAAACAGACAGGATAAGTAGGTAGGTACATACTTTTTATTCAGGTAAAACAAAGTTTTCCCACAGGATACTTAAAAACCTAAAAACCGTATAGATGAAATCGCGGGAGGAGAAAGGGGAAATGAGAGAAGATGGCTCTAGATTATCTCCCGACAGTACCTCCAGATCTTCATCGCTGGCCCCGTAACCAGCATGCGGACCGGAATTAATGGTGTCCTGTCCCACGAATGATGACGTTGTCTTAGCGTAAAAAGTAAAGTAGGTACGGTCGGCCTCAGAATTCGAGTAGCAATTCCGCGAAACTATTTGCATCAAAACCCTGTTGCACTTATCAGCTTTTTCTATAAACACGCCACACACCTGACGCATGTGCATAACCGTGCCACGCGAATATGATCATTAAGGTGTGAAACGACTTACGGCCTTAGACTGTGCCTAGGTGAGTGTGGTTAAAAACAATTATTTTTATTGGTCTCATTACCGGAGCGTGCAGTGAAGCAGAAATCCTTTAATTAGCATCGATAGGTAAATAAATAACTGTGCATAATGCCTGTTAACACACTGCCATATAAATTGTGCAGGCGGTCACCTGTGACCGTTTTTATGGCTACAATTATGATGTTATCGCTAGTCCTCTGTTTTAATTAATTACTAGCAAACAGTGCCTACCTATTTGTGAGTCCTAGATAAGATAAACGTAATCTCATCAAATAATGCGCAAAGTGCACTTTGACTACTACCTAAATAACAAATTATTATTTGCACTTACCAAAATTAAAAACAGAAAAATGACTAAGTAGGTAGATGATACCCGCGAATTAGTCCGCATGGATGCCTCCCCAGGATGCAAGCTATATCTGTCTGAGTAAATTATTCTAGATCATAAATTCATCAATGTAGATTCAGGTTTTTTGACACTTCCGTTCGTAGTAACTCTTTTTACGGATTTTCCGAGCCAAAAAGTAGCCTAAGTCCATCCCAAGAATACAAGCTATCTCTTAACCGAATTTCGTCAAAATCGGCTAAACGGGTGGACCGTAAAAAAGTAACAGACAGACCGACGAACACACCTCTGCATTATTTTACAAAGTTAGATGGATTTGCATATTATAATCTTTATCAATTTCTAAACTAGGTAAAGCTTTAATTAATATTCAAAACAGGTGCGGTCTACTACGAATTAAGTCACTTATTCTTCGCAGTTAGAAATCTCGATAGCCGAATAAATTCTCGAACTAAATCCTCTAACTCGAGCAATTTATGGTAGAGATGCGAATAATCAGGCCGGTGGCAAATAAATCTCGAGCCATTTGTAAAATAGGTGTACCTAACGCTGGCCCGTGTCACACTTGGAAGTAGCTTATCCTACTAGACTGTATGGAGCCAATAGTTTTCTGGAAAAGGATTTTGAAAATACAAATTAATGCTCCTTAAAAAAATGTCGCAGTTGTGGTCTTAAAAGTGGAAGATTCAAGGTTTTACTCTAGTCAAGGACATTAGGTCTATATATAGGTTTTTGTTATTACTAAATAAAATTGCCCCTGGGTTTTCTGGATGAGGATTTACAAGTAGGTATATTTAAATAAGATAAGATAAGCTCATCATCAAATGACAGACGTCCACAGCTGCACATAGGGTTTCTTGTAGGGACTTCTACACTCCACGATCTTGCGCCGCGTCGCCCAAATCTGAAAATAAATTGTTTGATATAAATATTTGAACCCTAAAGGCAAATAATATGGGTAAGTATTATGTAAAGTAAATAAAATAAAATAAAGCTCAGGCAACCCGATAAATCCCCTTAAGCGTCCGTAGCCGCGAAATTTTCTCATATAAACGTGTCATGAACTCCACTCTACTCTTCTTCACACGAGCACCGAAAAATAAAACCGCGGTGTCGCCTCCCGCGGAATTTTAATAGTTCACACTTCACCCCACTGATATACAATATTGGAACCAATAAGATATACAGATCTTTTGTAAAGGCGTGATAGCCTAGTGGTTAGAGCGTCCGCCACCTTTTCAGGAGGTTGGGAGTTCGATCCGAGGCACGCATCTCTAGGCTCTAACTTTCCGGATAAGTATACATATGAGTTTTAAGCAGTTAAATATCACTTATTTTAACGGTGAAGGAAAACATCGTGAGGAAACCTACATGCCTGAGAGTTCTCCATAATATTCTCAAAAGTATGTAAAGTCTGCTTATCTGTACTTGGCCAGTGTGGTGAATTAAGTACCTATAACTTAAACACTTTTCTTTCTGACCCATGTTGAAGTAAGCCTGCTAAGTATGTGTGGATGGTATCTAAGGGTTAATTTTCAATTTCAGAACTTTTATAGACAAATAACTTAAATCTATAGGGTATTTATATCTTAGGTTTTGTGTTTTAATAGTTCACCCCTTTCCTATCTGAGCCGCCGCTGCCTAATGTATTTGGAATCTGTCTTGGGGCTTTATCTATTGGAAATTGTTTGGAACTACTGAAAGTACTTTTAAGTACGAGTTATAAATCCGCAGTAAGGCTATGGGCTAGTGCAACTCTGCATGGGGAGGTTAGCCCAAAACAGTTAAGTGGTGCTATTTAAATCTATTTATTTATTCCTTATTTCGTGGACTACAATATCAGGCACTGGCAAACAAAAAAACACTGTAATAACATTTCTCTTTTTCTTCAAACCGAACGATTTTATACACTGTATACAAATCTGAACTCTTTTCTAAGCAAAACGGCCTACAACTATTCTAAAATAGAGTCCAGAGTTCATGATTTGGATCACTGAATACAAACTTGGACTCATTTTTAAGTAAAACGACCTAAAACTTGTAAGTTACATAAGATTTTTCCTCCATAGATCATATAGGTATGTATGCAAAGTCTAATAGATATAATTCTGAATGATAGTTATAGGTAACGACCTATGAAAATGGCTATAAGTTTGTCGACACGTAAACTTAGGCGTTAGGTTGATAAAACTTTCCAAAATAGGTATTGTTAACGTCAATAACCGTTGGTTTTCTCATAAAAGTGTCATGGCCTCTTCACACACTCGTACAAGCTCCGAAAATTAAACCGCATCTCTTCGCTCACGGAATTTTTAATAAGTTTGCACCCTTCATTCGGAACTGTCACTTCCTAATATATTTGGAATCTGTCTTGAATTTTTATCGGTTGGGAACAGCTTAAGGCAACTAAAAGTTTTATAAATCTAACATAAGTAAGAATTTGATATTGATGATCAGTAGGTAAATCTGATCTACAAGTAATACAGATCTATTCGTATTTCGTACCTATTTACTTATCTATAGGTGAGTCATCATTCAGATCATTAAGTAAAACTTAATGATCTGAATGAAATAATCCATTTAGGTACTAGGCGTGTGCCCGATGGGATTACTCATAATGCCAATATCCCTTATTAAAATCCTTTATCCTTTTTGCGCATATATAAGTACATATACTTAGGAATAGGCGCATGTACCCAAAAAATATTACCCTCTTTCTGGTGCAATATCTAGACATTTCATGATCAAAAGATTGAATATTTGACAAATTAAATAAATACCTATTTCATCGGGCAAGTGTAGATTCACCTAACTTCTAAGGCGAACACAATTAAAATTTAAACCACTTGTCCAATTTTCCCTACCTCCCCCTCTGTATCGTAGACGGGCTTTATACGAATCTCCACGAAAATTCACATTAATATTAAATGGCTTGGAAAGACGTGGTGGGGGGTGGAAGGTGCAATAAAAATGGGCGCCGATGATACAGTTGGTTTTAAATTGAATTTGTTTGTTTTATAATGTTATTTACTTACTGATACATGCCCTAGAAATCTTTGAAAAGTTTCAAAGTCAAAGCCAAAGCCTCATTGTACTTAGGTAGGTAGGTAAACTTTTTGATTGTCAATCATTGAATTTGTAAGAAAACAATTTTTTTGATGTAATGTGGTAATAGATAATAATAGATAATACCTAAAGGTTAGGTGATATACTAATTACGCAAACTTAAAACTAAAGCTTCTTACGAGGGTTCCAAATGCGCTCGGGTCTGAGAAGGAGCCCACAACGAACTCAGCCCGATTATGTTTAAGATTGACTTCACGTCTTTATTAATAAAAGATAGGCTTAGGTATCTGCTTTCTATTTAAATGATAACACTTCAAGTTATGAACTTTAAGGATGCGTTTCCACTGAAGCAGAACGGAGACGTGTAGGTACTTTCGACCAATCAGACTATTGATGACGTGAGCCATGACGCGATAAAATTATCACGTTATCTCACAATAACCTGATGTCTCCATTGAAAAAGTCTTCTCTTCACTTCGCTTCCATGGTAACGCAACTTTAGGGCCAGCATCCTTGCGGGATACATCACGCCTTCATACTTTTGGGTATCTAAAGACATGTTTAATTTAAGTAAGACTGCATGCATAGGTACATGGATACAACTGACGAAAGATCCTTTTACTTCTTTCAGTTTTACCAGTTAGAGGCCATACATAACTACTAGGATTATGATTAGTTTGAAATACTTCGAATATGGCAATGTATGGTAGGTATTAGGGATATTGTAATATAACAACGTAGATCAAGAATAAAGTATTGTAAATAAAGATTTTGGTATAAAAAAATAAAGAAACCTTTAAAATGAAACAACCAAAAATAATCCATCATCAAAATAAAATAACACAAAACAGCTCCTAACACAAGACCATTATTATTCCGGGTTTCATACAAGCAGATTAGGTTACCGGAGCTATCAACTATAGAAATGTCAACCGAGCCATTTCCCTTACAAAGCGCGTCGTACGTGTTTTCCTTATATTAACTACGTCGCACTATCCCCCTTTT
This sequence comes from Maniola jurtina, assembly GCF_905333055.1. Classification (NCBI taxonomy): domain Eukaryota; kingdom Metazoa; phylum Arthropoda; class Insecta; order Lepidoptera; family Nymphalidae; genus Maniola; species Maniola jurtina. The sequence continues at coordinate 8,734,273 of NC_060037.1, read as the reverse complement.
CCCCCCAATAGTTCCGCCATCCAATAAGAGATGGCGCTAAGTTAAACTAGCACCGGTGCTCTCTCTCACGAGCAATTTACTCCTTACACTAATTAAAAGCGAGCGAGAGAGACCCCGCCTACATCTGAGAACAAATAAATGGGGGGGACGAAACCCACCAATCAGAAGGCTTGATTATTTGTAATTAGAACGCAGTCTCTTCCTCCGTTCGAGATGACCAATGGGATTTAGTATTTAGCGGCACGTCTTTCGTGTTCGAGAGAAAATTCTCTTAATTATGACAAATTTCCGATCCACAAAATTAATGGTGGGGATACTGAATTAATTTTCTCGTGCCACTGAATAATATTGCCTATTTACTTAAGTCTGGAAATAACTTTGTTTTTTCATACAAAACGGTTCGTTTTAATAATAGCTTCTCAGAAAAGGGGTAAGCCTCTTTGCATAAGTAAATAAAATTGCGAACATGAAAGTAAGCGTAACTCGTTATGAATAACAATTCTAATTATTATGAAAAAATGTGGCTTCAAAGCTTCTTCCAATAGGTAGGTACCTACTTATTCTTATTTAAATTACTTAAGTACATAATTATGTAGATAGGTACAGGTATAAGTACCTAAATGGTCGCTAATTACTTATGAGCCTTAAAACTTAAAAAGCACGAGGATTCCAAAAAAACCACAACAAACTCATCCGGGAAAGAAAAGAAAAGTCCGAGTCACTCAGCGGAAGGTGGAATAGACCAGAGATAGCTTGAAGCATCCTGGATGCAGGATAGGTACTTATAGGTACTTAGCACCTATACGGAATCTTTGTAGGTAAAACCTAATTTCACAGAGACGAAGACGCGGGTAAAAGCTATCTAATAATACCTACTTATAAACGCGAAACGATGTCAAAAATGCAATATCTACTTACTGTTATGTCGGCAGATTAAATCTAGACTAGATATAGATGTTATATAAAATTCATTGTTATCATAAACGCGAACACGAATATAATATTTATAAAATCATAATAGATACTCCATTTCTTAATAACAAGAAAAATGTATAGTTCCCGTTCCAACAAAAACTTTCTCATTCCGTAGACCATTGAAACAGCACAATCACGAAGAAAAACTTCGAGAATCAGAGCAACCACAATGAGAAGTTCTAGCTGCCAGTTTGCATATAGAGATAAAAGTGGGGAATATTAATGGGAATCGCCTTTTCTTCCCCCTTCACCCTCCCCCGAGAGGGTGCGCTGGGGTGGCACTTTCTTCCAGGGCGAGTGGACCGCGGGACAGTCGAGATTTTAATTATATTGCGACGTGCGACCGTCCAGAGTTATAGCTTTGTGAAAAGTTATAAGCTATGTACCTACCCGCTTTAAAGTACCTATTATAGATACGTAGGTACTTGCTATGACAGCGTTTTTAGGCTGAATTTAATTCGAAGTTAGCGTAACGAGCTCTGATGATTGTGAAATTATTTGACTCAGGTTTTTATACTTATCTTGAAAGGAACCTGTAAACTAAGCAATCCGTGTTTAAGATAAACGAATGTATATCCAATCCTTTAACCGATTTTGACGAAAGGAGAGAGCTTACTTAGATACATAAGTAGGTACAGGAAACAGAAGGCTATAGCTACTTTTTGTCCTGAAAAATCAAAGAGTTCCCACGGGATTTTCAAGAAACCTAAATCAATGTGGATGAAACCGTGAGCATCACCTATATTATGGTCTAGAGATACTAGTTTGCACCCTGGACTCGGATATACTTAGGCTACCTTTCATCCTGGAGAATAAAAAAAATTCCCACAGATTTTTGCAAAACCTCATAATGTCAGAGGCATTACCTAATAAAAAATAATACAATACTTTGTAAGCTATCCATGTATCAAGACCCTACTTGTCAGAAACGGCTAGTATCGAGGTGAAACGTCACGTTATAAAAGACGTACACATAGGCGACGCACCTACAGGGCACGAGTCCATCGCACTTGACAGTCATTTTTAGAGGTCATCATAATAATATACAGTACATCCCTTCTTCAATAGGAACTGAATTTAAAGAGTTCCAGAAGATTTTTGCACTCAGCTACCTAAGCACTAGGTATGCACTTTTTATTGACATCGTCGCTTTAATTTTGTTTGCCAAGTAGATGCTCAAGAAAAATTAAGTTAGGTAGCTACGCTTGAAGAATATACGACTGTTTGGTTGAGCCACAATAAAAAGCTAATAAATCTCATGCATATTCAAATCTCGCTGAATCTTAAACGAAATCGCCAAGATCTTCCAAAACTACGACAATGGAGTTCCATAAACTTAACCCCTTATTCAACTATACATCCAAGTCACATAAATTTCTTTCGACAAACTAATGTCAATGTAAGAACGCCATTAAACAAATTCCGAGACCTTACTACAGATACAAGTTGTTGTGTGAATATAAAATAGATACGGGCAAGTGTGTTATGGTGTGCGCCCTCACTTCACAGAGTAGCTTTCGAACATAGCTCAACGTCTTACGTCCTTTCATCTATAAACTCAAACTCAAAAAAACTCAAAATAATTTATTCAAAGTATGTCCTATTGTACACTTTTGACAGTCAGAATTGTTAGATTTGTAAGATGATATAGTGGTGATAATTAAGAACGTAAACTTAAAATTAAAGCTACGAGGGTTTCTAAAGCGCCCAGCTCTGAGAAGAGCCCACAACAAACTCATCCGCGTATTCTGTTTACTATCACCACTTCACAACAACTTCTATGTAGTACTACTGCGAATAGCGCCCTGCAACTCATTTTTGCTTGGTAGATACAACTTAGTGTCCAGTGTCCATTTTTGACAGCTTCATAGAACACGATTTTGTAACTCTTGCACTTGCATTCTGATTTGAAGGATTTGTCTTAAAAAATAGTTGAAATTGTTTTAGCGAGTTATAAAGATAATTAAAATATTTCGGTGTGTTTTTTAAATAGGTACCTTTCTTCCCCAAAACCCCTAACACGAACGAAGTATGTCTGACATTCGAATTACCCCCACTTCAAACATTGCAGGGTGTGCATAAAGTAAGAGCTATTTGTCGAAATGAGTTTTTGATGCTATCTTACTCGAGATAGTAATGTCAAAAACTTATTTTTGACAAAATAGCCATTATACTACATTTAATTCTTTAAAATAGCTTCAAAAACTTATTTTCGACTAAATGGCTTTTACCTACTACATTTCATCCTGTAAGATAGAGTCAAAAACTCATTTTCGACTAAAAGGCTTTTACTACATTTCAAAAGTCAAAATCATATATTCAAAGTAGGTACGATTGTACTCCTTTTGATGTTGTATGTACGATATAGTGGTGATAATTAATTAAGTAACTTAAAACTAAAGTTACGAGGGTTCCAAACGCGCCCAAGTCTGAGAATTCATCCTGCAAGGGTCGACAAGACTTTCGCGAAATACGTCTAGCGTAGAGCTGCTCTGCGCGGCATACATACGTCACAGTTAAAGGGCGCATATGCATATGTGGGGGCGTATGTAAATACGTAAACGTTAAACTGTAAGGATGTGTGATGTTGCTCCAGAGCGAGAAGGCTCTCATTATCGACCTAGGGTCACGGCGCATGCTCCAACTCTCTCGAGTCTGCTAACGAACGCCTTATTGCGACAGTGGTTCATCTACGTAATTGAGTTACGACTTTTTACGTAGCAATTTTGTTTTTCTCTTAGAACCCGGTCACGCTAATTAGGGCATTTTTTACTCGCCGTTCTTGAACAAATATTGAATTAGACATAATTCAGGCCGCTCTTTGAATACAATTTGGGGTAATGAGTTTTATGTTACATTTTGTTATAAAAAATTGGCAGTTTTAAGCTGCCTTTTGTACAAAATTTAATAATGTAGCTGCGTAGTTTAACTAATTTTCTTTTACTATGTAGGTAAGTATACCTACTTGATTAAATTTGATATTCAAAGTCTAGGTAGTCTATTTACTATGTTATATACATTAGATACATATAGATTACTGCTTTTATTTAATTTAAAAACTTTAACTTTTTTCAGGTTTGGTAAAAATTATCTACTGGGTTATTGAAATCAGCTGAATCTTCTTAATATTTTTAGCGAGAGCTTACAAAAGTTAAAGGTTGGTTAAGTTAGGTAGGCTAGGTGGGTAGGTACCTACTTGAAATAAATTTAAGTTAAAAGAAACCTTCGCTTTTTTAAAGTTAAATTGTGTACTTGTTTGAAAACACTAACAAACCTTTTTCTCTCTGCTCTCAATATTTATACCGCACCTATTAAAATTCCCTTCGAGTATTCCATACAAGGGTACAATAGATTCGAATGTAACCCGGTAATGCGAGCAACTGCAAGAGATCAAATATTCATTAAGTGACCGCTCTTTGCGCACTATTTCACTTTATATTCACAAAACGTTCTTGTTAATAGTTCGCCCGCTTGGTCTTATCTTCGACACTCAGACTTTTAGCGCGTTAAACTGGTTTTGATACTTGCAAATGTACAATCCGGTACGTGAGTATTTTTATTGCAAAAAATAAAGCCCAAGAAACTTAACTATTATTAACATTACATACGTTTGTAATAAGATAACTGTAGAAACTAGATGATGCCCACGACTTAGTCCATGTGAGTTTCAATTTTTTTAATCCCATGGGGACGTTTGATTTGCCGGGACAAAAATAGTTTGTATCCGTACTTGTGACGCGAGCTAACTCTGAACCAACTTTAGTCTTTGGTTAAAGAGATGAGCATTGAATAGGTAACAGAGGGATATATAGACACAGTTTTGCGTCTCTAACATTAGTAATGCATAAATATTTTTGCAAAAATCCTGAATATACCTAATACATATATTATTAATTTGGCTGAACTTTTTCTTTTTGAACTTAATATTACCGATATTTAGGAAGGGATTTCAATCCTTTTACCATATTATGCATACTTAGGTATTATAATTTTTAAATGTGAAATATCAGTAAAATACTCATGTCACACTTAAAAATCTACTTAAGTTTATAAAAGCTATCTAAACCTTGCAATATAAAAAGACGATTAAAAATATTTTAAAGCTACTGTTAACTGATTAACTACCATAAAATCTTACCACTGGATTAGATCACTACGTTTGATAATTAAACCATTAAATTCGAATTTTACGAGTTCGACGATTCAGCCGCCGTTAAACGTGAATACCTAAGTATGCGAGTAGTTTAATCTCTGCTCAGTTCTAATGTGATTTGTCTTTATATTGCTTTTTTATTACCTGTTTTATTGGTTAGCTGTTAACGCTATGTGTTTTCCGTTCTCGTCTTGTACTGATTAATATGTTGTTAAATGGATGTCACGTTCTAAAAATACCACAGGCGATTATCTCTACACTTAACGATTTTCCTTTTTTAAAGATTATAATCTCAAGCTTAAGTCATTCAAACATAAAAATCTTGGTAGGTCTCGACTCTTAATAGAGATAATTATTACTATCTGACTGTTATAATATGGACTGTAATCAAACTAGGTAGAAATTATTTTTGGTGCAGTTTAAGACTACGTTAATATGTAATCAAGTAGCTTCATTACAAGTTTGATGTGTTACAAAAACAGCAATTTTAATTTTGGCAATACCTGCCTAACTAGTCAATTCCTTTTCAATAGTCTTGTAAGTTGTAATGCATTCAATACAGTAAGTAGGTAGTATATTCATTTAAAGTATGTACCTACAAATTTAGGTAAGCATTTGTTTCAATGTTAAATTAGTTTTTTGTTTCATATCTTACATTGCATAATTGGGAAGACCTCCATGTCATTCAAGTTTGGGGTTCGAAGGTAATTTTAAGCAAAATTGTATTTTTCATTTTGGAACAAATGAAGACAGTCAAGTACCTACTGTTTTATGAGTAATTGAAATTAATTAAGCTGAGTTTAAGGTTGTGAAACAAAGGCTCAACGCTAAGGGAGTACATTAAATTTCGACAAAGTTACTGTTAAAACCAGAATTTATAGAACCAGGAGGATTTTTCCATGGATTGCAAAAAAAATGGCTTTTGACATTATTAAGTAACGAAATAACTGGGAAGCATACGCAATGCGAATCAATTCGTAAATTTTTGCGAAGTGTCGTGCGAGCTGTCAACAGATTTTGATGACGCAACGCATGGCAGCTTTGTGCTTTGACCCTGAAAATGTCCCATATATATGACGATCATGTATCAAAACATGTCAGTCGATCTAAATTACTCCGTTTTACCTTATATACGTCGGCTGAGGGTGGGGAGAGGGTTATTCGTTTGTTAACCACTAGTAACATGATGTAGATGTAACAAGAGAAAATATTTACCTCGTTATCTTCAGCTACGTGCCTAGTTAAGCCGTTCTTTCTTCGATTTTGTTAAAAACTAGTTTTACATTGGCTAGATAAACTTTTAGTTAGTAAGTATTCTATTTTAAAAATTAATATTATTTTTTGTCATACTTGTGTAACTATCACTTGTTTTAGGTATCAGTGAAGGAAAACGTCGTGTGGAAACCTGTTTGCCTGAGAGTTCTCCATAAACTAAGATGATGATGATGAGGAGAAGAGTAGGTACGGTACACCTTACTTACAAAATAATTATTTAAAATACTGACCCCAGAAGCCCCATGTGAGCTTTTTGATTTTTCGGAACTAAACGTAGATTACCCCGGATGCAAGCTCTCACTGTGCCAAATTTCGTCATCAAGTCTGTCTGTCATGGCCCAACAGCTTAACCGATTTTGATGAAATTTGGTACGGAGTTAGCTTACATCCCAGGGACGCACATAGGCTACTTTTTATCCAGGTAAATCAAAGAATTCCCACGGGATTCTTAAAGGTCCATCCGTTTAACCGATTTATGTGGGTATAAAGGTAGCCTGCCGAAAATCGACAAAGGCTACTTTTTATCCCGGAAAATCAAAGGGTTCCCACTTCCCACGGGATTTTTAAAAACCTTAAACTACGCGGACGAAGTCACAGGCATCAGCTAGTTCGAAATATCCTAATTTGTAATCGTTCGAATCTAAAGGTAAGTAAATAGTGAAAAAACGTTCTAAGACTTGTTACTGAGACCTTTTCAACGGACATATTGTATGAGATGTAGTTACGGGTGTTTTTTCCACAGGAATACTCCATAATACCTTAATCTGATTAATAAACCTGATAGAATGTAAACGTAAACAACAATTTTTCAAACAGGCTTTAATACTTATTGTATTAAAGTTACGTCTTCTGACTCCTATATTTTGTTAAACAGATACCGATCACGCATCTTATTAATTTGAACAAGTAGCTACACACCCATATTATTATCTACATGTCTAAAGGTAGTATGCGTACTAGTAGCATTTCGACTTTGATTAGGAACAAATTTTTTGCATTACTTAGACTAAAATGTACAATAGATATAATTATGTAGTACCGTCCTACTTCAGAGGTTCCTAAGACTGTTTCCATTCTCCTAAGATTTTGGATTTTCCCATACTGTCCCAGTTAAAAAAAAAACATACTGTATATCACGGTCTAAGTCGCAGACAAAAGCTAATTCTAGATATAACTTTGAAAATCGCACTACCCGAGTCGTGACATAAATAATTTTTTAATTCGTCTAATCGACGTACCTACCTAGTACGTATTATAGGCACTTGCAGCCAAAGATTGTATGAATGTGAAGAATGTACCGAATAGAGCCTCAATAGCTCAACCGGTAAAGGAGTGGACTGAAACCGAAAGGTCGACGGTTCAAACCCCGCCCGTTGCACTATTGTCGTACCTACTCCTAGCACAAGCCTGACGCTTAGTTGGAGAGGAAAGGGGAATATTAGTCATTTAACATGGCTAATATTCTTTTTAAAAAAAAAAAAAAATAGATACAAAATATCCACTTAATCGACAATAATGGCTCGTGTCGCCGATTACGGAACACGTGTAAGCCGATAACGAACAGTAGGCAGTAGTTATCAATAACGATTGTTACAAAATGAATATAAAAATGTAAGCACGTCATTAACACGTTATAATGACAATAAATGACAGCAACTCATCACCCGGCGTGTTAATTCGTCCGTTAACAAGCTTGGTTTGGTATGCAAAGCTGTGTCCAAACCTCTTAGCTATTAGTCTTTGATATTGGCTATGTAAGGGTGGAGTCGGATTCATTTCTTTGCTTTTTATTTGACATCTAACTTTTCTGTAATCTAAGTTACCAAAGTCGCCAAATGTGTAGTTTGAAATATAAAACGTTTTTGATATTTATAGCGTTAAATAACTTAGGTAAAAATTGTTATAATATCTTTAAACAATTAGACCAATGCGGTGAGTTCCCAGACAAGTTCCTTCCTACAACTCGACTAAGAGAACGAGATTTGGACTCTTAGTTTTTACAGTTATTTCTAAATACATATCAAAAATTGCGAAACCGGCAGGATTCGAACCTCTAAGCCACGGTATCGCAAACTGCCAGTGACGAAATTTGTGATATGTATGTTTACTCAGTACTGAAACAACTGTTAATGTCATCTAGTAGGGACACTTTGCAGCTATCGAAACTACTTTCAAATGCCCATATTACAATGCAGCTCTTTGAACCAGGAATGACATATTGCTTTTACTATACAATTTTACCTACCGGTTAGTTACCGATTTCCAACCGATACCGGTTAGTAACCGAAACCGACGGCTTAACGTACTCTCCGAGGCACGGAGGAAACCAAAATGCCAAATTAGAACATTCCAAGTCTGTCACCCATACAGTTACCGACTTGGGTCAAGGTTGCTTAACAATCGCAAACTATCGATATGCTCTGTCAAAACTAGGCCACACGACCGTCTTATTATACGCCCCATTATATCTCCAGTAAATAATCCGTTTCCATAGTTGTCAGCTAGAGGGTCCGTGGGGTATTAGGGGGCGTCCAGTGTCCACTCGACGTTGATGTATCATGTCGGATCAGGCGCGTCTGTCCGCTACCTAATCTCCATACATTATTGCCGTGGATATTGTTCAAATAAATGGTACTCGGGACTTAAGTTCCGGAGATAGGGTTGCGTTATTTTTGCTCTAAAATAGGAAATGCAAACGCTTAGAGCAGTTTTTGCTTGAGCATGTTTCTTGAATATTTTATAAGATGAGATAAGATGTTCTTACTACAACTTTAAACATAATTTACCTACTATCCACACTAATATTATTATGAATGCAAAAGTGTAACTATCATCAGCAACATCTAGTAGACTTATCTATAACGTAAAATGGGACTGAGTCACATCAATCAACGTAAAAGTTCAAACGACTGCGAAGGAAAATTAAAGATTTTGCATGTACTTAGATTCTTTAACAATTATTATTATGGAAGGTTTGGAAAAGACCTATGATTACCGTGGAAGTCCGCATGCTGAAATAATGACGTTGGCAATGATGATGATGAACGTAAAACATTGTTTTCGCTTTTGTTTCACACTCTTTAGACAATATGATTATAGATAATAAAATGCGTGCTTAATTTAAAAGACTTGAACAATTTTGCATGTCGAAAACTTGTTATTGATTTAGCAAAAAATGATTTGAAACATTTGTCCCAAAATTGCACCTAACCTAACATCTAAAAACTTTAGGTGATGGATTTTATAAAGCACTTATATTGAAAACATAACGGAATATGGTACAAAATTTCCCGTGTTATATTGATAGCCGTGCCGTGCACACAATAATGTTTTCCTTCGATCAGCGGCTCGTGCCTCTGAAATGAAGTCGGGTATTAGAAACGCGACTATCTCCCAGACTATTTCCCATTTATTTTTGAACACTAAAAAGAGATCAAGCACACGTTTTAAACATGTGCAAGGAAAGAGGCGCGAGAGCGTACCCACTGTGTATTTTCATAAAGAAAGAATCAATAAAAGCTTAATTTGCTATAATCCGCTAAAAAAGGCAAATCTGTACAACATGCAGCATGCGACATACATCACTCGCCCTCCCACTGCTAAACAGGCAGGAAAACCTAGCCACCAAGCAAGCTCCAAGTACCACCACGCAACACCACACAAATCCACCAGAACACACTCGACGCACTTTTCGCTCCGACACCGGAGCAGCCTCAGGAGATGTAGACCTTACAATACACATTTGCAAAGTTTTTGAGTTATCACCAAAAAAACATGTGAATATCGAAAAATTGATGTTCCTAAAGATTTTTATGCTCAGTGCGTCTAGATCAATCTGAAAAGTAGCTTACAATCTGAGTAGGTACGAACTACGAAGTAACAAACTTTTTTTCGGTTTTAGAAATCCCCAAGTTTTTCAGCGATAACAAAAACTAGTTTTTGGAGTATTTTTTTGCAAAAGGAAGGGAAGTTTTTTCTGAATTAAGTAGGTAGGTAACTAGGTAGTGACCTTATAATAAAATGATGTCACACAGAACGAGATAATTTATTAGGACATATCAGGACGTTTCGATCCTAACCCCGTGTGTAGCAATAATGCGTAAAAAACTCATCTCCGCCGCCCCTCGCCCTGCGCCCGGGGCTCTAGTGAAATATGATGTTTTCCTATTCCACGCGGACACGATTAGAAAATTCGTCGGACTATATTGTGCCGAATATAGTACCAATATATTAGCATCCTATTATATTATTATCCTATTAGCTGACCCGCCATGTCTTTGCATGAAATTTTTGGAAATCAGTAAAGGGGTAGAATTCTCAAAAATCCTGAAACACATAAGTACTTTTTCATTTGTGACCAAAAGCCAAAATACCAGTTTCATCGATATAACTTGAAAAATTAAGGACTTTCATACAACCGTTCATCCCCTATTTAATTCTCTTAGGGATGGAATTTTTAAACTACTTACATACTTATTTTTAAAAGTTACAGGCAGGAGCGGTAAGTCTGGTGTCTTCCGGGCATCCAGTGAGGCGACGATTTTGGTATCAGGCAATCTCAGTAGGTAGCTAAGCTACCTATACATCTATCTTGTGCTCAAACATGATCCTCTCCCATCATCTCCTGCAGCCCAAAAACAATCTATGCGACATAATAATATATCTCTCTCCCGCCTTTTGCGTGAGTGGCGGGAGAGAGATGCTGCTGCTGTGTTTAGTAGTAAAGAGGTGATAGCCTAGTGGTTAAGATGTCGGCCTCTTATTTCGAGGATCAGGGTCTCAATACCAAGTACCTACCTACGCACCGCTGACTTTTCGAATTTATTACTTTCTGTAACGGTGAAGGAAAACATCGTGAGGAAACCTGTATGTTTGAGAGTTCTGCATAATGTTCTCAAAGGTCTCCTAATTCTGCCAATACGCCCTTGGCTAGATTTGTAGCCTTAACCTTCTTCATTCTTAGTACATAGTGACTTATGCTTATTAGCGATTGGTTCAAGTTAATTTACAGTATAAGTTTTAGGCATATTTTAGGTGAATACCAATAATTCAAAAAATCATTCAACATTCATACACCAAGAGACGACAGCATCTCTCATTCCCATGTGATAATGTAAGCATAAATCAAAACGGGACGACCAGCGCGTAGGATCAAAGCCTATATATCACGCTAATGCTGATATGATATGTTAAATAAATAGACGGCCACAGGATATTGGGTTCGGGACGGGAATCGAAATGAATGGTATGTGGCGAGTAAACACAGGCAGATATAGAGAAAAATCCCTATAATAATTTATTATTGTGACGTTCAAATAACAATTAAAGTGACAAGTGTAAATTAAAAATTTATAACACCCCCGACGATCCAAAGTATTTGAGTTTTCCAAAACATCATTTTCAAATAAATAATTATGTATTTAGGCAACGTCCATCTTGACAGCTTGACATTTGTCTATTGACATAATATTATGAACCTAATGGTTATCTAACCTTCTTTTCTACAAGAAAACTAGAAAAGAGCTGATAACTCTTAAACGGCTGAACCAATTTTTTTAGATTAAAGAACACTCTCGATCAAGCCACCTTTCAAACAAAAAAAACTAAATTAAAATCGGTTCATTCGTTTAGGCGCTACGATGCCACAGACAGATACACAGACACACAGATACACAGATACACACGTCAAACTTATAACACCCCTCTTTTTGGGTCGGGGGTTAAAAACAGGGCTTTTCAAATGAGATTTGATCATATACCAACTAACTACAATAGCTCGACGGTTTAGAGGGTGAACTTACTTATTTCCAAAAGGTTGAATGGTCAAATCCCATCTTAGAGTTAGACTATAATAATTGTCCTACCTACTTAGTAGGTACTTACTTACCTTACATTCGCCACAAGAAAATGACCGCTATTGAACATTACTGTTTGCAAGTTGTGCTTATGTATAACTCAAAATTTAAAAAACCCCCCGACGCAAAAACCTCTATAAGAAAACTAGAAAAGAGCTGATAATAACTTTCAAACAGCTGAACCGATTTTCTTTGATTATAGCTAAGAACACTCTCGATCAAGCCACCTTTCAAACGAAAAAACTAAATTAAAATCGGTTTATTCGTTTCGGAGTTACGTGGCATCGTAACACAGACAGATACACAGATACACACGTCAAACTTATAACACCCCTCTTTTTGGGTCGGGGGTTAAAAACTGATATAAAATACATAGATGCTTGTTATTTCAGTCGCGAGGATGCAGGTATTTAAAGGTCCCGTGGGAACTCTTTGGCTTTCCAGAGTAAAAAGTAGCCTATATCCGTCCCTAGGATGCCTATATCTCTGTACCAAATTTCATCAAAATTGACTGAAAAGAGCCGTGAAAAACTAGCAGACAGACCGACACACTTTCACATTTATAATATTAGCCTGGAATATGGATCATTCCAAATCTCATTTAAGATCAAGCTGATTGATAAATTGCCGTCCTGGTCACTTTAGCAGACGTGTCAGAACCCATATTATCTTTAATAAAAATTTCTCACAATTTCCTCGGGAGCGAATTTTTAAGACAGATTGCCTCTAATGTTAACAAAATTCGATATCAATATATCGGAGCCAATAGGGCGTGCCGTTCACACTATCTACTAAGAAATTACATGTTCCTAGGGGGTTGGGGGGTGACGTCACGCTTCGAATAAATGTGATGGAAATTGGAGGATTTGTTTACCCTTATTCTTCTCACACTTTTGACACTAAAAGGTAGAGCGAGTAATGCTTTGTTAGCGAAGCGACTATTGTTTTCATTGGTTTTCGGCTATGCGAAAAACTAGTTTGTGTGTAATGGAAAAATAATGTTGGCGAAATGTATTTATCTGGGACGGAAATTTTAGCCAATAACAATGCCCGCTTTGCTTGCGCGAGTGTCAGCTTTGTGGAAATTGGGTCAATTTAGAAAACTAAAGTCTCTTAATAAAACCAGGCAATCATAAGGGAAAAAAGTTTGCAGCTATAAATGATGATACCTACCTACGTTGATGATTCGTACCTACAAAACTCCGAAAAGTTAGAGATGCGTGCCAGGAATAGAACCCTGGATACTCCCCGAGTAAGAAGCTGACGTCATAAATTCAGAAAAATAGTTAAAATAAAAAAACAATACATGTTAATCTTATGTAGGATTGAAATACTCGTATTTAACTTGTTAGTTGGGATAGTGACGGACATAAGCAACCTACATATCACAGGACAAGTCATTTACTTAGAAAGCCTTGAAGGTGTTTCCTAAAAAGTTTCAAGTAGGTACAGTGTTGAATTCAATTTATTTAGGCTACAAACAGAATATTCGGCCTATTTATCAGCGTTCGGCGGCGTCGCAAAACCAACACATTCATCCTGAAACGCACCTCCCATACAAACTAGTACGATTACCTAATATATTCTGGTGTCGAGGTGCGCCATTTTTCCATTCGCGCCTGACTGGGGTTGGGGTTCCCAAACAAGCGAGAAAAGAGTTCATAAGAAGTGCTAGCGTAGGAGCGTTTACTTATCACACTAATATTATAAAGGCGAAAGTTTGTATGTGTGTGTGTGTGTGCGTGTGTGTGTGTGTATGTTTGTTACTCCTTCACGCAAAAACTACTGGATGGATTTGGCTGAAATTCGGAATGGAGATAGATAATATCCTGGATTAGCACATAGGCTACTTTTTATCCCGGAAAACCAAAGAGTTCTCATGGGATTTCGAAAAACCTAGATCCACGCGGACGAAGTCGCGGGCGTCAGCTAGTACTTATTAATGCGAAGAGGTGCTAATGAAGCTATAACCTTCAGGCTTGTATGAAAGATATATGAGGACTCACGACAATGTCGCTAATATTTACACCAGTCCTACTTAAAAAAACTGCAACTATAAACAAAAACCATGCCAGCTTTTGCGTTCCTAATTAAAGACAGATACCTACTGAAAAGTGAAATTCTAAGTTAATCTGGTTTCTGAATTTGCATAATGTTTCTTTACGCAGAGTACCTCCGCGTATAACCTTTACGCATAGTTCTAGAAAAACTAAACGCAAAGGAACTAGATTCCATTAAAAAAATAGATTCCATTTTCAAAAAATGGCAAGAGGTTTTTTACATTTATTATTATTATTATAGTATTTTTATTTTAACATGTTATGAGTAAAAAATGACACGCAAGTAGAGTATTTTAAAAGACCTCGATAAAAGATGGCAGCTTCTAAACAGCTGCTCTGCTAAGCGGCCATTGCTGCTTTTCAAGTTTCTTTTACGCTATCAAACTCAGATCTACACGCATTTTTATAGATTTTAAGAATTTCTTAAATGCTTTTTAAATACTTCATTACATTATTTTTTTCGCTCGTTTTGAAGCCCAAAAGCGTGCGAACGACAAGGTAATACGGGACTAATTTAAAGGAAAATTCTTTAATATACATTTGAAGTAAGGGGTATCTACGTTTGAATACATTCGATAGACCCCTAACTGGTATTGGTTTCTAACAATTTCAGTTATTTTGACATGAAAATACTGTTTTATGAAAATTTGCTCCTGAGTATGCGTGTTAAAAAATGTGACACTCGAGTCAGCTACTTTTATCTATGGCCCTAGAATAAGTTTTCAAGTTAACGTTAACCTTATCGTCATATCAGTCTATGGACGTCCACTGTTGACCATCAGGCCTTTCGTAGCGAGCGCCATTACACTCCGTCCTCTCAGCCTTCCTCATCCATCCATATTACGGCCGCTAAGTGTTCTATAACAATCTGCTAAAATATTACGTTTATTGAAAAGGGACGAAAAAACGTCCATAATTTAGGAAATGTTTATTGTTAATTAAATCACTACACTTTCCATTCCCTTACCCCTTTAACCTTAGAGGTTTGGTATACCTAGTTGTCTCAATTAAAACCACAGAACAGCTGAGGTGATTGGGTGATTGCAACTTCTTTCCCGTCAATTCAATGACAGATTATACACAAAGCATGTCTATTTAATATCAAATTATAGCGTTAGAAAAATTACTAGGGCCCCTGATCAACATAACGAATTTCATGAGGATTATCTTTTTAAATAGTCACTGCCAGAACGAAACGCCCGAAGTAACCAATTCATCTCTTCCCATATCCGGCTATCGTCATTTTATCATTCGCCCGGGGCTGTAACAGCTCCCAAGATTATTTTAAGCTTCAACCCTTAACGTTTGATTAAACTGTCATCCCCTACGTTCGCACTAACCCTTGCGGGGAAAAAAACGATTGTATCAAGCAATAAAAGTAAAATGATGTAAAACGAATTAAACCTTTTTTTACGACGGTAGGTACCTAAGCGGTGTCTCTCTAAGGAAATGAATTCGCAACGAATATATCTGCAGAAGAATCAAAGGAACCGATATTGCCCAGAGGATTAGCTGAAGTGGCCAATGGGCAGCCATCCGTGCAGCCATAAAATCAAACCAAATCAAACAAATCAAACCAAATCAAATCAAATCATTTTATTTGCTCAAATGCAGGTTAAAATAGTAATTACAATTCATAAGTTATTAATTGACAACAACTTAGGTAAAGAGCGTTTACAGTAGTAAAGTCATAAGTTAATAATAATGTAAGCTACTTAGGTGAGTAAAACTTACAGGTGTAATTGCGGTAAATTCTAGAATGAAGACGTACCGGTAGCTGCATGTGGGATACCTTCCAGCTCGCTAGGTCTGAATGAATGTGGTGCTAAGTGAGTAGATGAGGATGGTGGAGGATCGTGTGTGGTAGCGCGCTTTCCAAAAAGCACATATTCGTAGGCATCCAACAAGCTGATGGATGGATCTAAGCACAAGAAAAGTATGTGGTCCAAAAAGGTCAATTTTAAGAATCATACTCTACATAAAAATTTTTGATGATCGCTGGGATATTCTATAAATTCTCTCTTATGCCTGTCTTTGCTACATAGGCATTATTTTAACAGAGTAAATGATTTAGAAAAGAGTAATACCGAGGCATAGGTCTTTCTGGACTCTTAATGACGCATAGGGGTTCTCTAAAGAATTCACATGATTTATAACAACCACTAACACCCGAATCCATTTGCAATTCGGGTCCCACAACTATTACAAAATAAAAGGAATTCCTCGTACAAAAGGGAAACCTGGGGAAAAGGAATAAAAAATATAATAATTCAAAATGGCGTCTGGCCACTTAATAACTGGCTGACACCATTGGGAAATATAATTTAATTTTTCTCCGTGTCTATCCCTTTCCCTCTGTGGGAAGTTTATAAGCTCCATCCTTGTCTTGCATTTTCTCAACTGAGCCATCCCGCCTACTTCCTGAAGCTTCCGTTGTTTGGGTGCAGGGCTGTCATCTGCAAGACTTTAGATGTGCGCTACTGACCGATTTCGGAACATCCGATTCTGTACCAAAAAAAAAATTAAGGCGAATTTTTGGCATCGCTTTGCATTTTCAAACAAATTAGGTCTGTTTTAAAGGTTTTTTTTAAAGATTTTCACCTCGTTTATAATATCTGGCTTACCTATTGATCAGTACAGGACCGCTGCATGTACCTACCTACCTCCGGTAGGCAAGGTTATCTACACCAAGAACACAAGAAGGTATTTTTTCAGAAACAGACTTTCACACCTAAAAATAATATAACTATGCGAAAGTATGTATGAAAGTAATCTGTCTGTTTGATAGCTTTTCTCAGGCTAGCTGTTTAACTGATTTTGATGATGAATGAGGTGGTTTACCAAATCCTTCCGCATTTTTATGTTGGTACTTAATTATGTTTTACCGTGATCGCTCAAACTATCTGATAAATGATAACTCGATGGCAGCCCTGGATAGGTTGCTCTCTGTCACCCAGTGTTCTGGACAAGAAATATTTGTGATATTTTGTATTAGATGATTTGTGTACAGAAATGTACGTTCGGGTTACGGTGGTTCATTGAATTATGGCCTTTAAATCATGTGGTATAGATATTATTGTGGCGTGTACATTTTATGTGGGGTCGACTGTACGTACCTACCTATGAGGGGGAATTTATCGCGCTATTAGACTCGTATAGGTGCTGGGAAAAGGAATAAAATTATAACAAATTACTTTTTGTTTGGTGGGAGGCTTCGGTCGTGGCTAGGTGACTACGTGTCCTACCATGCTGTCTTGCTGATAGATGGTAGGTAGCCTATGTAAGTTTTTGCCCTATCTAAGGAATGTAATTTTACAAGGACAGGATTAATAAACTGTACGTGCCAAGTTGAGAAGAACCTCTTCCGTTTTTAAAAAAATATTTATCTAATTAAATTTATTATACTTTAACAAATTGTCCAAATAATACGCCATCTATTGTATAGCGCCACAACTTCTTAACCAGAGATGTAGAAACGCAATTCAAAACCTAGCCGTAGCTGTGAAACTTCGGCATAGTTTTAGATGTTGATACAAGATGGCTCTGTCAAAAATAAATGGAAAAAATAAAATGAAATATTATTATGGTTTGTTTATTATTTTATTTTTCTTTGCGTAGCCTTTCATTTTAAATATAAAAGAGT
Source organism: Maniola jurtina (assembly GCF_905333055.1). Lineage (NCBI taxonomy): Eukaryota > Metazoa > Arthropoda > Insecta > Lepidoptera > Nymphalidae > Maniola > Maniola jurtina. The sequence continues at coordinate 8,716,312 of NC_060037.1, read as the reverse complement.
AAGTATCAAAAAAACCTAATAAATAACCCGAAACATAATAGGATTGTTACTAAATTCGTTAGTAAAATTATTTATTTATTAGTAGCGAGGTAGATAAAAAAAGACAGTTTAGAAAAGCAATTATTACCTGACGATTTATTACCTAATTCGATGGCAATTAACCTATAATAAAATAGAAGAAAATAAATCCATTGTTTGCCAAAAGATTCAGAATAAATCCATCTTTATCATTATCTTATTGTTCAGAGCATTGTCTTGATAATATGAAATTATTCACACGCGGACGCATGACAAAAGCACACATTAACAGTTACCTTTAGCAACGTTATTAAATTTTTAACTTTAATTATTTATTAAAGAAAAACAACAAAAATGAGGAATACCACAATTCCACTGTCTCCAATTTATTTTAATGTGGCTGAATATTGCTTATTCGGAATCAATTTGGGTGTTGTTATTGGAATTATCTTGTATTTTCTGTTTGTGAATAATAAATACAATACAGTGGCTGGATTTCTGTTTGGTGGTAAAAACATGTCTGTCGTATCAATTTCTTTGGCTTTGGTAGCTAGGTGAGTTCGTTTTCTATAATATTTTACATTTTTATTCATCAATTATTAATTAAATAAGAATATGATGTTCATAGTTATTGCTTTCACAAAAATACTTATAATAGCTCGTTCACACAGGCTGCGTTAGCGTTGCGTAAGCGTCGACGTAGCGCGTACCATTGCGTTGTAATGTATGGAACCGTATGAAACATGGCACACCGCTTGCGTAAAGCGTGGACGTATGCATAACCCGGTGTGTTAGGGATTTACGCGCGTCACTACGCACGTGTCATGTGTACGTGCTTGGTGTGAATCGGCATTAATGCTTACTAGACAAAATATTATGGCTATTGATACAATATACTTAGTTTATATTTTCTCTATTTTATATACTTGTTGCATGTCTACATTTTATGTAGAGAGTAGGTAGGTTTCTAATCGATATATTACAGAATATTAGCGTAAATAAATCGCTCTAGCAATGCGCAGTCTTAATTATTTTTAAATCTAGGTACACAGCATAATATGACTAAATTACAACGAATCTTTGAAAAGAGCAATCGCCGAGTTTCTTTTTGGTAAATCACAGTTTTCTCTGTATGAAAGGAATTTCGAACCAGTGGTAAATAAAAAAAGGACATTCATAAAAGCAAGTCCTGCGCTAGTTTTGAGAGTCTCTTGATATAAAGCCCTGACAACATTGTCTTTGCCTACAATAGTTATTTAGACGGCTCCAGGCGTTCGCGCGCAGTAGCGCCGTTGGGTTTTAGCGATTCTCGACTGGCGAGTCCCACATAACCCTTCCTGTCTCTCGGGAAGGATGCGTAAAGGTATTTTCCAACGCCAAAGAAAAACAAGGTCCATATTGCTTTTAACATTTAGTGGGCTCTACACTCGCGGCGCGAACGGCAGCGAAAGCTCGCGACAACTTCGGATCACGAGTGTAGCGTTCACGCCTTTGCGTTTGCGCTTCGCGCCTTCCCCGAACAGTGTTGGTTTTTGGTCCGCGACAAAGGGTTTGCGGCGCGAACGTGAAAACACGTCAACGTCACGAACAAGACTTGCGAGTGTGGAGGGACACAGTTCACGCGTGGATCCCGGCATACATTCACGGCGCGACTTCGCGTGCGAGTGTAGAGCCGGCTTTACAAATAATTCACAAACAAAAATAACCATAGGGCTGCCAAAATTAATTTTATTAGCTTAATTTTTGGAGCACTGTAGTAAAATTTATATTGTTTGTTTTTTTTTCAGTCACCTAACAAGCATAACGTTACTCGGTGTGCCAGTTGAGATATATCTTCGAGGCACTCAGTATTGGGCATCAGCGCTGTCGCTTATCATTGTCACTTTCTTAACAGCTGTGATTTATTTGCCTGGTAAATATTTGGATGATGTCTCACTTTTATTTGTATAATAACACAGTTTAACTTGTCTTTTCACGTAATAGAAATTGGATTACTTTCGAACGTAATACCTAATATTCGTAATTTTTAGTCGTGATAAATAATTTGCAAAACAAAGAGTATGGATTTCCAAAGAAATTAAACTATGTATAAGTGGACTTTATGTATGAGCCCTTTGCGTTTAACTTTGTTAAATTGTTGTTGGCATTTGCTTATAGGCTTCCGATATAGTATCATTAATGTGGAATGTTGGAATATATGCTCGGCATTTTAATTTCATGTTAATTTTTTTCATACAATTTAATTTCTTTCAGTTTTCCACAGACTGCAGCTGTCATCTAGTTTCGAATATTTAGAAATAAGATTTTCTACACACACACGAACAATTGCGGCAGTTTTGTTTGTGGTTAGCAAGCTGATGCTGTTGCCAATTGTGCCTTATGTACCACTCATGGCATTTAGATTAGGTAAGGTCAAAACATTAAAGACCTATTGACTAGTCCTAATACGAATACCTACATATCTCATTTTGTCTATTTTCCATGTAAAATTTAAGTTCCTACATCTACAAAAGTGGGCGATAGTTAAAAGATATAAAACTATTTTCTTATTGCCCTTTATCATAATAATATTATAGTTTGATATAAAATCGGGAACCACTTTTTACCGTCTAAAATCTGTTCGGCCGTTGTGGGATGAAAATCAGTTTCAGACAAAAGCGATTGCTTGATTGAGCTCTATTAAAAGTGAACAACAAACACCTTTGATCTTAAACAACCTTTTTTCTTATTATAGTTATAAAACTATGTCTTATTTTCAGTAACAAATCCTCAAGCAAGTCGTATCACAGCAGTGATATGCGTTGCTTGCTCCACTTTTATTGCCGTTGGTGGCTTACGAGCTATAGTCGGGATTGGCATAGTGACGACTTTCCTGGCTTTTGCTGGCACTGCTCTACCGAGTGGTCTAGCTCTATTGCCATTGGGCTTCAAACAAATGTGGGAGATTGCTAGTCATGGCAGTAGATTGGTTATTTATGAGTAAGTTTATTGAAATATTTGCCATTTATATCTCTCCACATATTTAGAGTATGTAAAACAAAGTTGACTGCACTCTTTTATAGGTTTTTCGTGCACTTTCCCTTTTTGTTTCCCATTGCATAGCGTGAAAAACCAAGTGCGAGTTGGACTCGCGCACCGAGGGTTCCATACTCAGGTGTTTTTTTCGACATTTAGCACAATAAATCAAAAACTATTATGCATAAAAATAAATAAAAATCTGTTTTAGAATGTACAGTTATCTCACTAGGAATATTAAAACACATTTTAATTCCTGTACTTGTGCTATAGACCAACCTATCTAGCACAAATTTCATGATACTAGGTCAACGGGAAGTACCCTATAGGTTTCTTGACAGACACGACGGACGGACGGATAGACAGACAGACTGACAGACGGATGACAAAGTGATCCTATAAGGGTTCTGTTTTTCCTTTTGAGGTACGGAACCCTAAAAAAAATTCAACCTTTGACTGCTGCTAGAACTTTTAACTTTTAATTACAGCCCAGATCCTGAACTTGCTCACCACACCTCATTTTTCGTAGTAACATTGGCTTTAAGCACAAATTGGCTTTGGAAAATAGCTCTCAGTCAGTCTTCTCTACAAAAACTCTTAGCCGTGCCCACAATCAGCAAAGCCAGAATATGTTTGGCGATCTCCTGCGTTGGGATAATACTCATGAAGTTATTATCATGTTTCCTCGGACTGGTGTTGTATGCCTGGTTTGCTGGCTGCGACCCGTTGCTGACTGGACAGATAAAGAAACATGAACAAGTAAATGCTTTATAATTTTTTACCTTAGTAGGATGTATTTACTTTAGCTTATCACAAGTTATATCATGAGATTATGACATCATGACAAATCTAATATGGTAAATAGTATGGTGGTGACTTCATTCGTCAAAAAAAATATTGAGATTTTATCGAACTAAAGTTTGTAGAGTGAATGGTATCGTATTTTAAAATTATGTAGAGGCGAATAACAAAGAGACCTACCAATCCATAACTACCTAATCTTTACTTTTGCAAGTTTAATTTTAGGAAAACTATTTTTTTTCCAGTTGGTACCTCATTTTCTTAATAATTTATCAACCATGTTTCCAGGGATCTGTGGTATCTTTATAATTTCAATCTTTAGTGCGACTACGGGGTATGTAAATGAATCTAATACACAGTTTAATGACACTCATAGCGTGTGTTTATTTATGATTGTGATGTTGTTACAGCTGTATTGCGTCTATCATAAATTCAATATCAGGAGTTGTGTTTGAAGAATTTATTAGACCATGGATGCCTCAGAGTACAAATGAATTGGCGTGCTGCAAAATTATGAAGGTGAACTGACTAACTTTTTTTGATTTCATATGCGAGTTTAGACTTATCAGCTGTTGATATAACAGCTAGCAGGATAAGCTTTATCCAAAACAGAGTTTAACTTTTTTTTTAAGTCTTAGCCGTGCTAATCATAACTAATACTCTCCTTTCCCCTCCAACTTAGCGTAAAGCTAGGAGTGGGTACAACACTAGTGCAACGAGTGTGGTTTAACCGCCGACCTATTGGAATTCAGTCCGCTCCTCAACCGTTGAGCTATCGAGGCTCTAAAAAACTAAAACTTTGGCTTAGAATTTAACCTTGACACTAGCTTCTCCTTTTAACAAAGGTTGCCTGGTAGAGATTGCTCTAAGCATAAGGCCGCCTTTGCACACAATTGTTTTTTCTGTTTTCTTCTTTCTGTGTTGTGTTCCTTTAAATGTGTTTTTGTGTGCAATAAAGACTTCTATCTATCTATCTATCTTGACTTTGATTTCTTGGTATAAGAACTAACTAATGCGAAGTTAATACATTTTTTTGCAGCTGTTATGCTTATTGGTGGGATTATATTGCGCCTCTGTGATATGGATAGCGAACGAACTGGACCGCCTCCAACACGTAGCTTCAGGCGTCACGGGTGTAACAGCGGGCACTCTCCTCGGCCTTTTCACTTTGGGTATCGTTTTCTCAAGAGCAAATTGTTCTGTGAGTACCTAGATACATTAAAAAAAAATTTCGTTGATTGACAACCCTAAAAATATTTTGCAATTAATAGAATGAATGCCATCTAGTATGAAAATAATGAACAACTTAGTAAGCTATGTCGACATGAACCAAGACGTTCAGCTTCATTTTACATTTTGCAACGTAGTATGATACTTTTGTTATAGATGGCGCTGATGTAAAAAATCATTATAATTAAACATGAAAGTTGAAAACTTTGGCGATCTATTGATGGTTTTGTTTAAAAAAACATATTTTAAAGTAATAAAATATAGGTTTTGCTAAGTTTAATTTCTATTTATTATGATCTGACATTTGGCCGATTTTTTCAATTAAGTACTTTTACCTACCATATTTATTTACTGCATAATTATTTTTATTACAAAAGTCGGCCAAGTGCGAGTCGGACTCGTACTCGAAAGGTAATGAACAGAAATAACACTTTTTAATTTGAATGACGGTGATTTTGAAATTTTGATTAATTAATTATTGTTATATCAACTTAAATGGCAATAGAAATACACACAAAAAAAAACACACTATGATTTCAACTTTCTACGGTCTTCCTAATTCCACTACGGTTCGTGAGATACAGCCCGCTGACAGACAGATAGATAGATGAACGGACATGGGAGGCTAATAAGGTCCTGTTGGCACCGTACAAAGGGCGTCAAATGTTCATGACGTCACATTTCACTATTTCATTGACGTTTTGACGTTTGATATAGAGTTGCAGATCTGATTACTAGGCAATATCCCTATGTATTACACAGAATACGTAATTAACTTGCATTTACAGGGAGCGTTGAGCGGTTGCATACTGAGCCTACTACTCTGTGGCTGGCTGCTCATCGGTGCCGAGAACGCTTTAGCAACAGGGGCGTTGACCTTTCAGGTAGGGAAACCATAATATCACTGATAGTACTGAAATTTATTAATTCTACTAGAGCTTCTCCCAGAATAACTTGCTACTTTTGAATTCGTCGGTAGATTTGTAAAATTATTGCAGAAAAAAAGTGTAAGTATTCATTTTATACAGAAAGGAAGAAAGATAAAAAAAATCTTTATTAAGGCAATACATTATAATATTATTATAAGTACAGTAAGTACAACATCAATCAATCTATAAGTACATAGTATGGGTATTTTACTTACAATGGATAATTAAAATATTATAATAGTATAGATCATGTTGCTGAACTAGATATTATGACTGAAATCTATAATAAGTATACCTAATTAGAATAAAAGTATACATATTTAGAATATTACAGTCGGAGGAAGCTGTATAGGAGATATTTTAGAATGAGGTGCCAATGTGGAGTCACAAACAATAGGTATGAAAAGTAGACGACTCATGCGGCAAATTTTTTTGGGGGGAAAAGATGTTACTATAGAACTCTAGTATACATAATATATTCGATAATAAATTAAATATTATTTACTTTTTAGTGTTGGTGGTCATTGAAATCGATTTTTTTTAAATTTTACATTTTATGTTGAACCACACTGTGCACCCACTAGAGCGGCAGGATGGAACGTTTCGTTAGGCGCGGAAGTTTTATCCCCTCTGGTCCTACTCAGTTGGAGCACTTAAAATATGGAGTCCCTACTTTCAGGGCAAGCCGCTTGTCACCACGGGATGCGGCAAAGCGAACTTTACTCATTTGGTGAACGTGACAACAATCCTTTCTAACGCTGCGTGAGTATTATTTTTTGGCCAAAAATATGCGATTGCGTACGAAAAAAAATTTTTACAGAAGTGAAAAATTCGATGAAAGCTGTTGAAGCTTATTGTAATTGTACCACTTTGTAGATCACGAACTTTGGACTCAGTTTTAGCACAGTTTTAGCACTTTTAGTCCGTTTTGCTTGGAAATGAGTTAGCATTCAGTGTTTGAAATCATGAAAGGTCATTGGGCACCGTAGCATGGAGAGTGGAAACTATACCCACGCTGTACTTATAGAAATAAAATTAAGTGGAATAAACTGATGAATGCCTCTAGTGTATGATAGTATGGGTCGCATTAATGTGGGTACCTACTGTCTGTACGAAAGAAAAATGTATTTTCCAAGTATACAATTTCAGTGCAATGTTGGGCTGTTTTGCTTGGAATTGAGTTCAGATTTATATTCAGTGGGCCAATGGATTAAAGAAAAAAAATCAATTAGAATTGTAATTAGACCCTTTGCCCCACCATCACTTATTTCATAAGCCAACTTGTTGCTCTTATGATAGGTAGGTATGTCAAGACTCAAGACTCTACCATTGTATTGGTCAGCAAAGCAGATTCTACTGATAATAGTCACCATGAAACGACTATACCTATCTATACAAGTAGCCAATATAGAAAGAAAGAAAGAAAGAAAGAAAATGTATTTATTTGTTGTTGGTGTCACAGATAAAAGCAAAGTATACAAATATACATTTTCATCTGTGGCACCACCCTAAATGGGTGTACACTGTACAGCTCAGCATTATGTCCTGCATCATATGCAGGACGCTGATTTTCAGCTGTGACCCGGGTGACGCCACAGTCACAACAGTAAATTAAAAAATAATTTAAAATAATTTTAACCACAATATGTGTAGTATGCGTGTATGCGTGTATACACATAAATATATTAAAAATTATTAATATAAAGTGTCACATATAAATCGGCGCCAAAGTTTACGAGAGAGCAATCAAAATACACAGCAGCCTATCTCCTCATCCAAATATAAGCACACACAAACTGATTAGGTACGGTTATGATTGCTGCGATGTTCGCGCTAAAGAGCCCCGGTCAAAGTTTTAATCTTAGTTCGCTAACTCTTGTGATATCGACTTGAGCTCAGTTTTATTTGCCCCTTATTAAAACTTTTCCCATATTACTATTACTGGATTCTCGCATTTTTATGAGTTTTTCTAGTTTCTCTTCGGTCTTCCTTGTCACGGAGTAAAGGCTTGAGCGAACAATAAGCGATGACAATGACATGACAAACATTTGTCCAAACGCAGCTCCTAAAAGTAGGCAGATAATAATAATTGTCATGCAAAGAATTGTGTGGAATTCATATTGCGTCACGTGAATTTTCAATCTGAACCGTATGCATAGGACAGTGTTGTCGTTGAAATAAGCAATCTTTGTCAGCAATTGTTAATTTGTCAAGGTTGGTAAAAACTGGGTTTCAAAAGAATAAAACATTCAGATTTTACATCTAACCAACGTTGATAGAAATCGAGAGTCAAAACACAATAACGTCAGAGAAAGTTGACCTAAATTCCTTAGTTTAAAGTCAAAAATTCATCACTACCGGTTTTAACTTGACAAGATTTCCGCATGGAGCGCTGCAATCACGCATCGCTGCAGCCGCGCAGTGTCTGTCCAAGCCTTTAATCGCTTCGTCTGTCGTCTGCTACTCTTTACTTTTAGTGGAGAACTATTTTATGCTAAGTATAGAGAGTTAATGAAAGTTACCAGTTTAATTTGTAGATTTATGGCTTTTGCAATTTTGTCGGTTCATGCGCAATTGTATGCGATCACAAAAAGACCTAGACAGGAGTGATGATATACCTACAGAGTGTTACCAGGTCGCTAGCAAAAACCTAGCGAATGCCAATAACCAATTACCTTATCTTTTAGTTTTAGTGATTTAGTATTTCTCAATCCCGCATTGTAGAGCGTGCAAAACTCAGGTAAATGCCAATCTACGACGCGTCATTGACTTCGAGTGACCTATTTACGGAACGTTCGTTGACCTCTAGCGTCAGTCAGATGTTTTATTTGCTATATTGTGAACTTTTAAAAAATGCAGGATTCTTTCAAAAAAATTTCGTTGTTTTTTTTTTGGTATCTTATCAGTAATCATCGTTCTTGCTAGCGTTTTGGTTACACCCTGCATGTAGTTAGTCAAATTTAGTTAAATATGTACAAACGAATTAGCATTGTTATGCACCAAGCAAAAATTTTACTTTTTCAGCTCCCAACTGCCTGTGAAGCCCTTACAATCTCTCTTCCGAATCTCCTTCACATACTGTCCATTCGCTGGAGCGGTTGCTGTGCTCATCATAGGAGTCCCCATGAGCTACCTCACAGGAAAGTCGAAGACAGATTCCATGAACCCAGATGTCTTCTGTCCTCTCACCCAGAGTTTCCTGCACAAGTTACCAGCAAGAAGTCGGTCCGCTTCTTCTGAATTTAGAACTCCTAACACCCAAGAAGTGTACATGGCACTCGATGAAGCTCTGAAACATTTGAAAGAAGTTATTGATCGGTAAAATAAAGAGACTGAGATTTTGTATCGATTTTTTTATTTATTGATTTACGGTTCATCATTAATCTATCTGTGATCTGTCGATTAATGATTTACCAAAGTTGTTATTTGTAGTAAAGTAATTCATCGATAGATTACAGATAGAATGATTACTTGAGTGAATGAAAATGCTTTTATTGTACCTACACGAATAATAATTAATTATAACAGAAAAACACACACAATGCAAGTTGGTACAATTTGATTAATTAATTGGTTATTGAAAAAATAATGATTGGTTTTTTATTTTGGCCATAAGCTTGGCCTTGGCCCAATCAATTTTCTGTTCAACTGCGAAGAAGAGTCTAGCTCCAGTCTCAAACTCTGAACATACTGAAAACATTCTTACTATGTTTTATTTTTGTCTCTGAAATTAAAAGAGTTCCTACGGGATTACTAAAAAACTTCAAGTCGTGGATGTCATCTACTTATTAAAAACAGCAAATACCATTTCTATTTCCTTATTTTGAATTCTGTGGTTATTACCCATTAGCTGTTGTTTAACAAATGTTCCGGAAATTCTTAACAGAATATGCTAATAAAGCACCATTACCATCATTGACTTCCAAATCCGTAAATACCGGCTCTAAATAATGAATGTCATTTAACAATTCAATGCCTCCAGCAAATTTCACAGTCATCTTCCATTATTCATGCGACGTAACGATGATGTATGACGTGTCATTAAGTCTCTTACCTGATCCGAATTCGTGGCGTCATAAACATTTTCATTCGTCATTTTTCGCCTCATTCATCTCTGGTTAATCTCCATAAGTAAAATTGATGGATCGCGCTAATATAAGTCTTTACCGTGTTTATATTATTATTATCACTAGCCAAACCTTCTAGCTGTGGCAGACAATATAATTATCACAGGGAAATAAATAATTCCCTAATTCCCAATTCTCAATTTCTAATCCATACTAATATTATAAATGCGAAAGTGTGTCTGTCTGTCTATCTGTCTGTCTGCTACCTTTTCACGGCCCAACATTTTAACCGATTCTGATGTAATTCGGTACAGAGTTAGCTTATATCCCGGGGACGGACATAGGCTACTTTTTATACCGGAAAATCAAAGAGTTTCCCCGGGATTCCTAAAGACCCATCCGCTCAACCGATTTGTATGAAATTTGGTACCGAAGTAGCTTGCGTCCATGTTACTGACATAGACAACTTTTTATCCCGGAAAACCAAACAGTTCCCACGGGCTCTTCAAAAACCTACATCCACGCGGACGAAGTCGCGGGCATCCTCTAGTTTATTATATATTCTTATTTTGAGTTTCTTGAAGAGTCAGAAGCTTGAGAGAGCAGGAGATTATTTATTGCTAGACGACGCCTACGACTTCGTCCACGTAGAATTAACTTTTTCAAAAATTTCGTGGGAATTCCTTGCTTTTCCGGGATGTAAAGTAGCCTGTGTCCATCCCCGGGATGTCAGCTTACTCTGTCCCCATATAAATCGGTTTAACGGATGGGTCTTTGAGAATACCGCGGGAAATCTTTGCTTTTCCGGGATATAAAGTAGCTTATGTCCGTCCCCAGGATGTAAGCTAACTTTGTACCAAAGATCAAAATCGGTTAAACTATTGGGCTTGGAAAAGCTAGTACACAAACAGACAGACAGACAGACACACTTTCGCATTTATAATATTAGTATGGATATAGATACCTTCAGTTCTTAAAAAGGAAATTATTTTAATTTGTAATTTGTAATCATAGTTAAATATTATTTTCGAAGGTTTTTGAGACTTTCTTCAGGACAGCTTGAGAGTGTAGGAAATTATAAAACCATTTTCATCAAACATTTTCATGCACCCCGAAAAAGCTTAGTAACGATTTTATGCCGTTTGTATAAAAACACAAAGGCAGAGGTTTTTGCTCCAGACATGTCTGATAAACAAAGGAAAAACATCTGCGAGTGCGTGCTAGGTTTTAGGTACGCTACATTAATTCCTAGACCGCAAGCCTACTGTCTCGAGCACTTACAATACAATCAAAAAGTCTTATGAACCTGTGTAAACGTATCAAAAACACAGCTTTAATTTTTAAGAAATAGAGTTTATAATGCCCTTTATTTTTGTACAGAGAGGTTTAGCGACTTTATCAGGAAGAGCTTGGTTTTTGCCTGGGATAAGGGGAGGTTACCGATCGTAAAGGAAAACGTATGTTGCGGTAATGACGAGAAAAATCGGTGCTGTTTCTTTTACTGAGCCTTGATTTATGTTACTTGAGTAAAAGAGTTATGTGGAAGGAATGTACTAGATAAGTAAATTTCGTACAAAGCATGGTGGAAACTGACTGTTTAGTTTTTTAATTACTCAAAATTTAAAAAACCCCCGCCACAAAAACCTCTATAAGAAAACTAGAAAAGAGCTGATAACTTTCAAACGGCTGAACCGATTTTCTTCGATTATAGCTAAGAACACTCTCGATGAAGCCACCTTTCAAACAAAAAAAAAACTAAATTACAATCGGTTCATTTATTTATTTATTTATTTATTTATTAGGACACCAGAAAGTTATAATATTAATACATTCTTAAATCTATACATACACACACATAATTAAATATCTAACTTATTAATTAGGTGTCACAACTTGTGCCAAAAGAAATAAAAAATATTTTAAGCTCCTAAACATTCGTTTAGGAGCTACGATGCCACAGACAGATACACAGATACACACGTCAAACTTATAACACCCCTCTTTTTGGGTCGGGAGTTAAAAATAAGTATGTACCTGCCTACTTAGTTTGAAGAATCGATAAACGCCCTTCCCTTTGACGACCTCCTTGGCGTAGTGGTAAGCGCTATGCTCTTATTAGTGGAAGATCACGGGTTCGATTTCCGGCAGGGGTTTGGTTTATAACTGCTTAATTTCTGGTCTGGTCTGGTGAAAGGCTTCGGTCGTGGCTAGTTACTGTTACTACCCTACCGGCAAAGCCGTGTCGCCAAGCGATTTAGCGTTCAGGTACGATGCCGTGTAGAAATCAAAGGGGTAAGGTAAGTATGGGTTTAATAAAAACTGCCATACCCCTTCCAGGTTAGCTCGCTTCCATCTTAGACTGCATCATCACTTAATAGATTGCAGACAAGGGCTAACTTGTATCTGAATAAAAAAAAGCATCGGAAAGCTCACAGTAGGCAGGTATACGTAAGATCACTTTCCCAAACCTTCGCAGTCTGCGAAAGACTGCGAAGGTTTGGGAAAGTCCCTAAGTACAAGAGATCAATGTCCACCTGTGGTCATCTATAGGTTGACAATACGACTATGATGTTCCTGCGTACTAAGCACTTAGATTTGTGGTTACTACACACAGTTCAAGTGATAAAAGCTGTTTTCACCTTATTGGAAATCTCAGAAATGCAAGTGCATTCCGTAATGCACTGCATTGCTGAATCTGTGACCGTGAGAATGCTACGATAGAATACTTGGAGCTATTCTTAGCAGACATTTGCTCAATTATTTGCTTTGGATGAGAACTATTTCTTCCTGAGTAGGTATAATCACAATATTATTGACCTGACCTGTGACAGCCCTTGTGCTGCTAATAATAAGCCACATTCAGAAACTATCCATTTAAATAGTCACAAAAAAATTAAAAAATACATTAAAATTGGTAAATTAATTAAAAAAACGAAAAAATTAATAAAATTTCAGAAATTATGTAATAAAAACATTAGGCTTAGAAAAGAACGTTCAGATTTATTAAATAAGCTCAATACATATTGTTCCTCACTGCAAGAGATGAGAGTTCAATATGAAACTGACGTTCGGAGTCTTAATGAGGAGATTCTAAAACTGGAAAACTCCTTGAAAACAGTTACTTCCCAGTACGAGCTGTCACAGAAACAGGTCGGTGAGCATATACTGGCCGCTGATGAGCTGTTAGCCTTAAGTAATTATAATATAGATCGTCTTGACTCCCTGATTCATAGATGTGAGTGCTCAAATAAGGTTCCGGACGAAATGCCAGTGGACAGTCAGTGTATAGGACAACAAAAAGGCTGTGAAAACAATGGTTCCTCGTTACATTGCCCTCAGCGGAAAACATTTGTTGTTTCAGATGGATTGGGAAAAGACTTTGGTCATTTAATAAGTAATAAATTACATCAAACAGTGATCAACATATGTAACCCAGGGGCACCATATGAATATATAATTGAAAATGTAAAAGGCTGCTGTTTAGATAAATATAGTACAGTTGTCTTGTTGATAGGTGACAGCATGCAAATAACAAAAAAACAAATTTTGAGAAGTTTTGCATACCTATTGGACCTACAAGAAAATACGGGTTGTAAATTCATATTGTGCACTTTTCCTTACTCTTGCACTTTAACCCCAGCACAAAATAGGTATGTCTATAAACTCAACATGCTTATTAATAATTTAAGTTTTGGCCATAGGGATTATATTCACATAATAGACACGAATAATTTTATAAAAAAAATTTCACTGACAAAGGATACAATGTACTTGCCCCTTAGTTATAAGAAACAAATAGCTACCTTGGTAGCTTGTAATATACAAGACACAGCTATTTTTAGCATGAGTTCTTTTGAAAACGGTACATGTTGTACTAATAATATAGACCTAATTAGTAATACTACTAATTCCAGTTTTTTTACGTTGGATACAAACTATTATAATAGTTTGGATACAAATAGTTGCATGGACACTACTGTAAACAGTAATAAGATTTTAAACTAAGTAGTGCGACAACAGATAAGCTATGTAAAATCAATCTTGTACACCAAAATATTCAGGGCTTATCTGGCAAAGAACATGAGATAGAACTATTTATTAAAAAATTTGATATTGACATCTTATGCCTCACTGAGCATTGGCTCAATAGTTATCAATTAATAGTAAATTTAAAACATTATCAATTGTCAAGTGCGTTCTCTAGAAAGAAAGCTATACGCGGAGGGTCTTTAATATTAACCCGCAACAATATCAATTATAAAGAACGGAAAGACATTGTTAATCTTTCATTGGAACGCACTATTGAGCTGTCCTGTGTTGAGCTGGAGCGCTATATTGTCGTCTGCGTGTACCGACCCCCCTCAGGTGACTTTGTTCTGTTTGAGGACGTTATGGAAGAGGCCTTGAGGCGGATATGTAGGTCATCAAAAAAGATATTAGTTTGTGGAGACTTCAATATTGATATTTTGCTTCACACTTCTTTTACTGACAGATTACTCAATTTATTTAAAAGCTTTAATTTACAGAAAATTTTCAATGAACCAACACGGATAACTGCAAATTCAGCCACTTGTATAGATAACATTTTCTGTGACTGTAAGATTGTCGCAAAATCGATCATGACGAATCTAAGATCCGATCACTGTGGACAAATGATATCTGTTCCCAGTGATAATCAAGACATAACAAAGTTAATAAAGTATAGGCCAGTAACCACTAAAAAGGTAAAGCAGTTCAAACTAAAGGTTTTAACTGCTTTACCTAAACTTGACTTTACTCAGGGTGGTCCGGATGAACACTATAATGCTTTTTTTGATCTCATTAACTCTCAGTTTAATTCTACCTTTAAAATTGTAGAAAAAAAACTGTTTAAGAATCTTAAATTTAGTGACTGGGCTACTGTTGGCATCTATAAAAGTAGAAATAAGTTGTTCGACTTGTATGCAGAAAAACAATATAACTACACTCCCACATTTGTTGAATATGTAAAAAATTATTCAAAATTATTCAAAAAGGTTTGCATACAAGCAAAGTCACTCTGCATAAAGCAAAAAATTATTAATTCTGATAATAAAATTAAAGCAGCTTGGGATATCATCACGGATGAAACTGGGAAACAAAAAGTGCATAACAATAAATTGGAGCTAAAAATTAATAACCGTATTATTGACTCCAATATTGAAATTGCAAATACATTTGAGAATTTTTTCCAGAACATTCCAGTCATCACTACTAGTTCCCTTAGCTCTTCACCAACAGAAGCCTATGATCTTCTCAGGGCCAATGTCACTGAATGCGGTGTGTTGTTTAGGTTTGAATACGTTACTCCATATGACATTGTTAAAGTGTTCAAATCTTTACAAAGCAAAAAAACCGGAGATCTGTGGGGAATATCAGTAAAAATAATTAACAATATTATTGATATTATTGCGCCATATCTAGCCTTAATTTTTAATGAGTCTGTGGATACAGGCGCTTTTCCAGATCTCATGAAATGTAGTAAATTGATACCTCTTTTTAAATCGGGTAGCAAAAGTGACCCAAACAATTACAGGCCAATTTCAATTTTGCCAACACTGAGCAAGATATTTGAGAAAATCATGCTCAACCAACTGCTTCAGCATTTCAATTTAAATAAGCTACTCCATTCTGAACAGTATGGCTTCACTAAAGGTCGATCAACAACCGACGCGGCCGCAATGCTGTTAAAGCATATATTCAATGCGTGGGAGGGGTCACAGAATGCCATTGGTATTTTCTGTGATTTATCCAAGGCATTTGATTGCGTTGAGCACGAGACTCTTTTAGTTAAATTGAGCCACTATGGAATCAAAGACACTGCGCTTGGTCTCATTGCGTCCTATCTTAGTGATCGTATTCAAACAGTATGTGTGAATGATGTGAAGTCATCCGGATCAGCCTCACTAATGGGTGTTCCTCAAGGCTCTATTCTAGGTCCTTTCATGTTCTTAGTATACATAAACGATTTACCATATGTAGTCCAAAATATTTGCGATATCGTACTATTTGCTGACGATACGTCTTTGATTTTTAAAGTCGATAGAAATAAGGACAATTTTGACGATATAAATGGTGCCATATCTCAGGTAACTCACTGGTTTACTGTAAATAATCTACTTTTAAATGCAAAAAAAACTAAGTGTATTGAATTCGCACTGCCCAATACCAAGAACACAAGTAACATTAATTTAATGATAAATAATGATATTTTGAAAATAGAAGAGACTACTACATTTTTGGGGATAACCTTAGATGCGAAGCTGCAATGGGGCACCCATATATCAACTCTTGCTGGCAAACTAAGCTCTGCTGCTTACGCGGTTAGAAAGATTCGACAATTAACTGACGTGGAGACCGCAAAGATAGTATATTTTGCTTATTTTCATAGTATTATGTCTTATGGAATCTTAATATGGGGTAGAGCGGCAGATATTGGGAGAATTTTTGTATTACAGAAAAGGGCAATACGCGCAATTTATAACTTAAAACCACGCGATTCACTTCGAGAAAAATTTAAGGAAATAGGTATCCTTACCGTAGCCTCTCAATATATTTACAACAACATAATTTTTGTAAGACAAAATATTCTTAGTTACAAGAGGGTTGGCGATCTACACAACAGGCTGACTAGACACCGTAACAGGCTTGCGACTCCTACGCTCCGTCTCAGGAAGGTCCAAAAGTCATTTGTGGGAATGGGTATAATCTTCTATAACAAAATTCCTCAGTCAATTTTGGACTTGCCTTTACACAGGTTCAAAAAATCTATTAAAAATATGCTCCTGAGAAAAGCATATTATACTATCGAAGATTATGTAAATGATAAAAAAGCGTGGATTTGAACTTCGATTCGCTCCAGCAATGCGCAGGACTTCAATTGCTTTTATACATGGCATAATATTGTATATCAAATCTTTGAAAAGAGCAACCGCCGAGTTTCTTGCTGGTTCTTCTCGGTAGGAAAGGCATTCCGAACCAGTGGTAGATGCTTTTGACGATTCGAAAGAACTTGTAAAAGTCTAATTGAATAAAAACATTTTGAATTTGAATTTGAATTTGAATTTGAATAAATGGTATCGAGAGCACAATTTTTTTTTAAATCAAAATATCCGCTTATCTGAAAATGTAGAAAGCTACTTGAACGATCAAATTTTTGCGACTACACTAGCGGCACGCTATGATGGCCGGTTTGACACATTACAATAGTGATGTGGAATGTCAATTTATTCTCGAACAAAAAACAATTAAGTTTTGTTTTTGTACCTGATTAAATAGGTTTAATAAAACAAAAATGTATATGTTTATTTAATTTATTTGAACGAACTGAATATTTGAACGAAAATGAATATACATACTTTATATGCACACAAGAAACATATGAATACAAAAGATACCAAAAAAGGTGCCACAAAAGGCCATAATTAATCAGATTCGTCCATACTACTATTTTCACTGTCGTCACTGCTATCATCACATACATTAATAATTATATGTTCGTTTTCTATAATATTATCTATTTTCACATCTCTTTCATAATCTTCCCTTATTAATTTAACAGTTCTATTCACAACCTTTTCCCAGTCTCCTTTAGTCACATGTTCACAAGCTTCTTCTAATAATTTTAGCATTTTTTTTGTGGTAAATGGGGGTTCTGTATTGTGTCTTGCAGCATATCCCTTAATTTGAGCCCACACCAACTCAATCGCATTATACTCACAATGGTAAGGCGGTAACCGTATAACTCTGTGCCCATGTTCTAATGCTATTTCGTCAATGACGTATCGGATCTTGGTTGGTTTGTTTTCTTTTAAAAGACGTACTAATTCCGCTTTTAACATATTCATGTTTGCATCTACGCCATTTTTACGAAGCCATGCGACGATATCAGCTTTCTTTTGGGATTGGGCAGGTGGCTTGTCAATTTGCATCGAGTGGTATGGGGCGTTGTCCATAATTATAATAGATGGTTCAGGGAGGCTACACAACATTGAGGTAAACCATTCAGTAAACTTTTCTCCATTCATGTCTTCATGATAGTCTCCAGTGGTTTTTGACGCAAAAGCCATGAGAGAACCTTCGACAAACCCGTTGATGGTTCCGGCGTGACAAATTATAAGTCGCGATCCTTTTCCTACAGGAACTTTGGAAGTAGATGCTGCTGTGTCATCGTTCCAAGAACGGCCTACAGTATGGTTAGCATTAAGCCATGTTTCATCCAAGAACACAACATTTTGCCAATTTTTGATTTCTTTCACTTGCCGTAAAAAAGTATACCTTGCCATCGCTATATCAAATCTTTCCATCAATATTTTGCGTTTGTTACATTTTTTGTATCGAAATCCAATGGTCTTCAAAATCTTCGTTAAAGAACTTTCCCCACCGAAGAATAATCCAGCTTCCTTCAGTGAATGCACCAACTTTTTTCTTGTTGGATACTCCTTCTGTAAATAGTAGCCGTAAACATGTCTTCGGATAGCATCGGCATCAAAGCTATCGATGCCTACGACTGGTTTTGCTCGTTTTCTCTTTTTTGGTGTGTGAAGTTTATTTTCTTCTGTGCCAGTCTCGCCATATTTTTTTTTAGTTATCCGTCTAACAGTTCGTTGTCCAATATTAAGCGCATCAGCTACGCGTTCAACCACTGACGTTATAGGTAAAATTGGCCCTCCATTTTGAGCTTCACGATCGAAATAGTTACGAAGGCGTATTACGAACTCACGTGTCTGACTATTTAGAACAGTTCTCTGCGTACGTTCGGTCATATCGACGAAATCCACAACAAAGGGCTTGAACAGAGTCCAAATTAACGAGCAAGGGTCAACAGTAATGCAGTATCAATATTTGAAATCCAAAGCCAGGTCAAAACTATATCACAATCGCATTGCACTGACAGTTTATACTTTTCGAAGCAACGTCAATTCGAAACTGCTTTGTTTTGCATTGAGCATTGACGCGAGTTTGCCGGAGGTAGTTGCTAGCCAGCGATCCTATGTGACGATCGTATTAGATTCCATTTTTAAAAATTTATTGATATTTTTTTGCGATTTCAGAGGTTTGTCCACATAGTGAAAATTGTTCATATTCACAAGTACATTCACCCCTTAAATGGTGCAAACTGATTTTTCTACACTTGTATACATTTAAGAAATCAATTTAATAAATAAATTTTGAGTCCTAAACCTAAAACTACATTCGATAAAATTTATGAATCTCTGCACATCACTATCGTCAATAAAGTAATACAATTATTTCCTTCAAAGTCGTTATCAATTAATACGGAACTTCATGAGCGGACAAACGTCAAACCGGCCATCATAGCGTGCCGCTAGTTTAGTCTACGTGCAAAAAAAAAAAATTTTAACTGATTTGCTGACAAAACTGTCAAAAGCCTTTTCGAGAGCAACAAAGCTATCCAGAGATAATTTTTGTTGGAAAATCTATCAGGTTTAAAATATACAAGTTTTTTTGGCGCAAGCTTTCTAGGTCTAGCATGATGACGTATTCAAGTAAAACGTTTTCTAGACATTTTGCGTAGCTATAAGACGGACTATACTGAATCCGAACCCTTACTTAATTCACAATAACCAGCCACCTGTGTCTTCAAGGAAATTCCCTTAGAATGCCGTAGGTAGTACAAGCTATTAGTGCTCGCTATCGCATAACAAACCAGACAATGGACTCCCTCTTGACAGTTTGGTTTCGCATTACCATCAAAGGATCGAAGTGGCGAGACGCATATGTCACGTTACCATTCGGAAATAATGTCCCCAAGCTATCTGTTTCCATGGGTTTCCATTGTTTATTATAAAACTGACAGTCTGACAGCGAAGGCTAATTTTTAGGGTTCCGTACCTCAAAACGGAACCCTTATAGGACCACTTTGTTGTCTGTCTGTCTGTTCGTCTGTCGTGTCTGTCAAGAAAATCTATAGGGTACTTCCTGTTGACCTAGAATTATGAAATATGGCAGGTAGATAGTTCTTATAGCACAAGTAAAGGAATAAATCCGAAATCCGTGAATTCGTGGTTACATAACAGAAAAAATAATTAAAATGTGTTTAAATTTCCAAAGTAAGATAAGTATATCAAGTGGGGTATCATATGAAAGGGCTTTACTTGTACATTCTAAAACAGATTTATTTTGATGCGTAACAATTTTTGATTTATCGTGCAAAATGTCGGAAACAATACCCGAGTACGGAACCCTCGTCTGACTCACACTTGGCCGGTTTTTGGTAACAGGTGATTTTTTTTAAAACACCCGTCGTTTTGTAAAGATAAGTAATAATTTAATTATTACTAGCTGATGCCCGCGACTTCGTTCGCGTGGATGTAGATTTTTTAAAATTCCCGTGGGAACTCTTTGATTTTCCGGGATAAAAAGTAGCCTATGTGCTAATCCAGGGTATAATCTATCTCCATTCTAAATTTCAGCCCAATCCGTCCAGTAGTTTTTGCGTGAAGGAGTAACAAACATACACACACACACACACACACACACACACACACACACACACACACACACACACACACACACACATACAAACTTTCTCCTTTATAATATTAGTGTGATGTATCTACTAAGACTCTGTTTAAATGGATTTAGGTTATTTTATTCCGTGGGAACTCTTTGATTTTCCGGGACATAAAGTAGCCTATGTCTGTCCCTGGGATGCATTTTCGCATTTGTAATATTAAAATGGATGGAGCATTACTTTCAGATTCAACATTCTCATTAAATTTTCTCACAATTTAGGACTACTGAAAGCCGGGTAGATATTATTTTTATTATCACAAATCGCAATATACCTACTTAATATTTAATGTCCCTAAGTCCAAAGCCCAAAGTCCGACGTCATTGGCAGAGGAAACGTGCGCATTTAAAGGGTAGCCACAGCAGTAATTGTCGTTTAAATTCTATGAAATATACGTGGTCACTCCATTATTAAGTTTTATAGCGTTGTCGATTGTCCACAGTGCACGTTGTGGGCTTTTTGCTTTTAATATAGCATTTATTCATGATAATTTTTATCGTGTGTGGACGCGCGATATTTTTTATTTACATGTAAATGTGGGGGAAAATTTACAGTTTCCATCATTTTTAGGATTGCATTACTCAATTTTTAAGTTATGGCAAGTGCGTAATTTTAAAAGTTTACGCTAAATAAGGTAATCTTTTTCTTGAGTTTATAGTTACAAATTGATATTATCTTTAATCCATACTGATATTATAAGTGTAAGTTATCTGTCTGTTTGTTATTTTTTCACAGCTCGACCGGTGAACCCTACTTGAAAGACACGGCGCTTGCTTGCATCGTCGAGACAGACAATCATGCATTTTTAATTTTGGAAATCATGTTAATATCCCTACGAGTTTCATGACGCGTCTACGTGGACGAAGTCGCAAACATACCCCTAACAGGTTAGCCCGCTACCATCTTAGACTGCATCATCACTTACCACCAGGTGAGATTGCAGTCAAGGCCTAACTTGTATCGGAAGCCACAATGCTGGCGAAATGCGGATTTGCAGACTTCACACACCTTTGAGAACATTATTGAGAAATTTCAGTCTTGCAGGTTTGCTCACGATGTTTTTTCACCATGATATATTTACGTGCTTAAATCGCACGTAACTTAATAAACTTATAGTTAACCTACAAACCGCGAATATTAGCTAGTGAGAAATAAAGTGAGAATGGGGATAAAACTGACAAAAGACGAGAAGCAATTAAGTATAGTGCCATTATTCCGACGAAGATTAGAAATTATTCTTTTGACAGGTACACTGCTCGATCATAAAATATTAAACACCTAGCAGGGACAAAAATGTCACGTTTTCAAAGGGTAGGTGTTACGTAAAAACCCAAAGGGGAGGAGCAGGAAATTGAAATACAAAAAGGTAACTCAATTAATTTGCCAGCTCTTTGACACGTTGGGCGTTTTTCGTATGCTTTTATGGACCTACTCTGTAATACCTATACCTATAATAATAAGTGTAAATTAAAAATTTATAACACCCCCGACAAGTGAAAGTTACAGTAACTAGAAAAGAGCTGATAACTTTCAAACGGCTGAACCGATTTTCTTGGACTATTGCTAAGAGCCCTCTCGATCAAGCCACCTTTCAAACAAAAAAAAACTAAATTAAAATCGGTTCATTAGTTTAGGCGCTACAGTGCCACAGACAGATACACAGATACACCGATACACAGATACACAGACACACAGATACACAGATACACACGTCAAACTTATAACACCCCTCTTTTTGGGTCGGGGGTTAAAAATATAGTCGGAAGGTACACCTGAATTTTTGATGCCTACTTACTGTGGCGGTTGTAAGCCATATTATTATAAAGCCCAACATCCGGTCTCACGGAATCTAGCTTAAGGGGCATGAGACTTTCTTCCCGCGAAATTCAAATTTAATTAGGTGTTTCGCAATTTGTAAACTAATACGACAAAATAGGCTTATGGCACTTTAATTGCGCCAATGGCAGTATCATCCTCTCAGGTTTATATAAAAATCTTTACTTGAAAGGGTCCAGTTTAAGAAATTAGCTCTAGTATCGACTAATTTGTGACCTAAAGTCGATACTAGACTACGCATGCACCTTAAAATCCGTATCTTAATCATTTTTAACATTATCTTCTACCTACTAGCTGAGGCCAACAACTTCGTTCGTGTGGATTTAGGTATTTAAAAATCACGTGGGAACTTTTTGATTTTCCGGGGAAAAAAGTAGCCTATGTCGCTCTCCAGTCGCCAGATCTGTAGCTACACCCATGAAAAACACCAAGTCGATCCGTTGTTCCATTGCGAGGTGATTGAAGGACAAACCGACAAAGCAATAAACAACAAACAAACACAGTTTCGCATTTATATTGGTACTTAGTGAATTAGTGATAATATCACTTTTCTTTTATTATACATACTTATTTCCAAACAGTGAACTTCTTTCTCTCTTTATGCGTCGTATTCATTGCTGAAGGTCGTTACACCTAGGTAAGTATTCTGTATTAACTTTGTACGAAATCTTTTTGCATTAATCTACTAGGCATTCTTGTATCAAACGTTCTTCATAAAATAAAGTTTTAAAACCCGCCGTACCTCTAATTCCAAATGCCTTCCAGTGTAATTGCGTATACAGACAGCATAAATTGCAGGTTTTTAGGATAAAATTTTACGAGGGTTAACCTTCATTTGGGCATTGCCGGTTTAACCGAGCCGATGCGGAAATCAACCTACGTGAAGTCACCTAAGATTCAAAATAAGATATCGCTGAGTGTTTACGTTAAAGTCTCGTCAAAATATTAAAAAGTCTGTAAGGTTAAGGCTTAGACTGAGGGTAAAAACTGAAAGGTTTAAAGGAAAATTTAGTATGAATACATGCATGCACCTATGAATAGTAACAAGTGTAAATTAAAAAATTATAACACCCCTGACAAGTCAAGGTTACAGTAACTAGAAAAGGCTGATAACTTTCAAACGGCTGAACTGATTTTTTTGGATTATAGCTGAGAACACTGTCGATCAAGCCACCTTTCGAACAAAAAAAAAACTAAATTAAAATCGGTTCATTAGTTTAGGAGCTACGATGCCACAGACAGATACACAGATACCTGCACACGTCAAACTTATAACACCCCTCTTTTTGGGTCGGGGGTTAAAAAAATATAAACTGAAAGATTTGAAACTGTTCAGAACTATCATAGCAGGAACAGGAATCCTAATTTCAAAAATGGAAAGTTGATAAAAAACTTTGAATTAAACAAACGACAGCTTAACAAAGTTAATGACGTTTGACAAGCATTTGATTTTCAGGTAAATTAAAATTTAAGTATTCAGTTTTTTTTACCCATTTGGAACGATAAGTCCCTTCTCCTTTTTCTTCGGTGGAGATTTACAATTAACCATCATTAGCTATCATAGCCTTACTTTTGTTCTAACTTTAAATTAACATTCTGAATAGACATACAAATTCTCGTCAAACCCCCAATGCCACATACATTACACTTTCCAAAAACATTTCAGACTCTAATTAAAAATACTGAGTCCCGAATTGCTCGTCACAGAGTTTCGTAATCAAATTTATTTGGGTGTAAGTGAGAGGAATCACGTATTCAAAACACGCCGTTCACCCTTGTTACATCATCGTTGGCATACTTTCAACATTTTGCAAAATTCATAGGATAGGCACGATTTGTTTACACCTTTTGCGTTAAAGTTGTATCTAAAAAGTAGCTTTTCAAGGCCGTAAGAAATGGATTTATAATTGGACTAGCATATTTAATTTTTTTAACTTTACACCAGTTTAATAATCTATTAAAAGTATGCCTAAAAAGCATTTTTTTAAATTCTGATACCCAAGCGCTTGACCACAATCACACCTGATGGAAAGTGATGATGTGGCCTAAGACACGTGAGATACATCCAAATCTGTTGAGGCATTAAGCATTATGGTGGAATAAAGAGAGTTTCCTGCTGGTTGTTTTCGGTAGGATGGTCATTCCGAACCAGAGTGGTAGATTCAGTAAAGATTCAAAAGCTTACTTGTAAAAAAATATTGGAATAAAAATCTTTTTTACTTCTGTTTCTATACAGAATTTAAAAAAACTGCCTCTAGCTTTTGGGGCTAGATTATAATTATTTATCCCCATTCACAGAACAAGATAAAGTTGAAAACTAAAACCCGACTGCGATCGTTTTTTTCATGTAACATCCGTTAGGGTAATTTGTTCGTATAAAGTGTAGCATATGTCACTCGGACTTTTACGACGAATCGATTGACACTTCATTCATCAAAATCGGCCCAGTAGTTTAGGCGTTACGGTGGAACACACAGAATCTGGATACATACATACATACATACACACATACATACATACATACATACATACATACATAGACTGCTAAAATCATAACCCTTCGTTTTGGCTTTGCTACAGTCGGGTAAAAAGTAATTATTATGTCAAAAGTCAGAACGAAACGGACGATTCTCAGGGGTTTTGTACTCATCGATCTTGTTTCTTATAACAATCAAATTACTCTCAGCGTCCAATAGATAGCTGTGTTCGATCGGTTAAATAAATTCTGCATCAATCAATTAGTTCAATCATGATTAATGATTGATGGAGATGTAGCAAGGAATTATCGAGAGGTTTTCATTCAAAAATCAGTAGGTAGACCATAGGTAGACGGTAGGTTTTGTGAAAAAACTGATAGCAAACCCTATTGTCTAATTTTTGATGGTTTTAATTATTTACTACTTAAAAGTATTGCTAAAAACCTTTTTCAATCGTACCTAGTAGATACCTACTTACATTTTTTTCGTTTGGGAGGTTCCCAGCCCTCCTGAAAAATACTAAATAATTAAATTGAATTTCTAATTCAATATTCGGTTTCTTGTCTACGTTCTGAACCAAACAACAATATTTCAGGTTCATAACTCATTTCGTCTATCAGCTAGAGCTCATAGACCCGTGGCACGCGGAAAGAGAGACAGACAGACAGCAGAGCATTTTACACTTTGGATAACCCCTAAAAAGCAAAGTGATATTTTTATTTCCTATTTTAATAAAATGCTATGAAACAGCCGAAAAGCTTTAGAATACTTCAACGGAATACGTTTCACGAGATTTGAGCCACCCGAATCGATTCTGGTAATTGGTTTAGAATGTTTTGATGTGCCCCAGTTCTATTTCTGTTTTTCACCATTGTATTTTGTTATTTTTTTTCCCTATTTTTCAAGTTTAATCGTAAATATATAAATAAAAATTAATGTTATCTGTCTGTTCGTTACCTATGCGTTCTCGCATCGTTCATCCGATTGAGTTGTTTAGTACAGTTGTTATCGGGACTTCCGCGAAGGTTCCGACATAATACCATCAACATACAATATACTATGGTAATAAAATATAACTATTTCGTCCCGTCGCTATTCTAAAAATAGTATGACTATGAAGTCAAGGTAAACCAGCCACTATCAATACTTTTATCATAATTTATGTGATGTATTAATAAAAAGAACGTGTTTGATGAGGTCTGTGTTGGTCTATTGTGACAATGCATATCAGTCGATTGCGATTGTTGAGCGATGTTGACCCAAGTCGGTAGCTGGATGGGTGACTGATTTTGGAGGGCCGCATTTTGCCTTTGGGTTTGTCCCGTTTATTATCACACATATTTGATAACTGTGAAACCTGTGAGTGGAAATCTTATTCTCTTAGACGAATCCTCATCCCACCATAATTTTACCACCGAACCGCAAGACGTCGGGCGAGTTCCCATCCTTATGTCGTCGACATTCCATCTACACGCACGAAACGTTTTGCGTCATCATTCCTCATACGCATGGCTAAGGTTTGGAATACTCTTCCGCGGTCTATGTTTCCCAGTAATTACAATTCGGGTATCTTTAAAACAAGAGTGAATAGGCATCTTCTAGGTAAATGCGCCTCATCTTAGGCCACATCATCACTTTCTACCAGGTGTGCTGTTGTGGTCAAGCCTATACTGAATTGTAAAAAACAAGAGGTCTGGGAACCTACCATATTATTTTCATCCCAAGAAAACTCCTTTGTTTCTGTTATGTTTTATGATATTTTTAATGAAAAGGGCATTCCTCACCAAAGAGGAATACCATGTACAGACATGTGTACATGTAATTGAGTGTTAATGATAAGGCGATGGGATTTAACAGCGGGTAGCAGCTGACAATAAAATTTGGAGCGGTAAAGCAACGTTTGGCTCAGAGAAATTAGCTCATTGTCGGGGATTTAAGCCGAGAATCCTATTTACAACCCATTCACTGTAGATTGCTTGCGATAAAATCTAAGCTTATTGGATTTTTTGACTTAATCCTTTCAGAATTTGTAGCTGTCCTGTAAAACTTTATCTGAGAAAGAAACTGATAATAGACTAAAGAAAATGAGATAGGGTTGTGCAGAAGAATTAACTACAACTTAGTGCATAATATCAGCTTCATTCAGAGAACGCAGGTATCATTCAAATATTTTAAACGAATTATTGGATTGACCTTCCAAAATCTACGCGAGGCCACAGGTACAATGCGTTGAGGTTATCCGAGAGTTTCAATTTAAAAAACTATTGGCAAAATAAATAATTTAATAAGAGCGTGATTGCTATCACAACAAGTAACAACTTATTATCCAGTTTACGATCTAAACACCGAATATATGCAAAAATCGTCCCGAATCTCAGATTAGGTAGGTACGTATGGGCAGTGTTTCTAATATATTTTGTAAAAAAAAACTTTATATTCATGAAATCTGATTTGCATTTTATATAGAGTATCGATTTAGGTCCGTATTTGCATGAATATTGCATAAAAATGAAAAAAGGACGGAATGGGAAAACGGAATTGGATAAATATTTTATAAGTTAGGTTTTAGAATGGATAGCATTATGGGGATTCGGTGTAATTGAAAGGAAGAATGCTGAGATTTACATAATATTATATTGTCATTTTTTTTCGCGACCTACGTAAGTATTATTGGAAGGTAACATTAAACATTTACTTGACACCTGCAAAAAAAATCGTAACTCATTTTTTAGCAATTTTGATGTTACAATCATATTTTTGTCAGATGTCTCATCACTAACATTTAGCTCAGAGTACGCTCACAATATTATGACACTCACTACTGTTATCACGCCAAAATGGCGAAGCTCAAGTTGCTTCAAAAAAGGTTGGCAATCGCAGGTCCAGCGTACCTACTTGTATTAGTAGAGGTCAGTGCCATTTTAATAAGCCACTTTTGACAGTTCAGAATGCATGATAACAAAATAATAAACATAACTTTGTAGTGCAGCTCGCTTGATAATAAAATGGTGTCAATTCTGATATCGTTCAAGACTCAAGACTGACGTAAAGTTAAAAAAGGCAGTTTTAAAAACTAAAATAAACTCGCCTGTTCTTTTCTAGTTACATCGGAACAAAGAAACTAAAGTTTTGTTTAGTTATTTGTTATCCGAATTATTATTATAATAAGTATTATACACATTGTATAATATTTGAAATAAATTGGCTATGAACTAAAACAATAATCACGCTAATAAAATCACTTATAAAGACGTAAGTTTGTGACATGTATGTGTGTATGTTTGTTACTCTTTCATGGAAAAAAAACTGAACGGATTTGGCTGATATTCGGAATGGAGATAGATTACCCTGGATTAAAACAAAATATGGATAGAAAGCCTTCCACGCGGACGAAGTCGCGGGCGTCAGCTAGTATTTGATAAAGGAAGACAACTTTCTTTCGAGCAATTACTCATTTGCAAGAGGCGCTAGGGTGGAACATACGTAAATATACAAACAAACATTGATGCATAGAATAGATTGCTAAAATCATATCCCTTCATTTTGGTATTGCCGTAGACGGGTAAAAATGGTTCTATCGTAAACAGGATTCGTCACTGATCTGTAATAATGCAAGTGTAATAGTACTGTAATGGTGAGGTTCCGTTCATACATTAGATAATGAATACTGGATATCTACTCATGTGCTGACACTAGGTCAGTATGCGGTAGAAGGCCGCGCGCGCACGTCGCGCGATTGACTCTTGTGATAATATTGATTTTTTAACGATTGGTGTTATTTCAGTAGTTATAATCAAAACAATGGAATTGTTTATTACAGATGATGGTATGTCTGAGCTATTCCTTAAATTATGAGATTATTTATTGATTTAATCCTTCGATCTCCGATTTGACTTTGATTTTTTGTCGTTCATAACCTTTGCTTAAAATGCACATATAACTCTTATTACTAAGTACTAACACACTTTCGCATTTATGTATGGGTAGGTACCTAGTGATTCACTGTTAGTGGCTACTGTACTTATATTGGAGTCTGCATATAAAGTCTGTATTTTTTATACGTATACCTACCTATTTTTAATTGTAAGTGTTGTGTTATAATGTTTGGGCCTGCATGAATAAAATTAAGTTAATAAAAAAAAAATCGGAGCTATTTCAATTAAATATCACTTGCTTCGGTCAAGGAAAAGATCTTGAGATACATGCATGCTGGTCAGTTCTCCGTAATGTTCTCAAAGGTGTGCGAAGTGCCAATCTGCACTACAGACTACATGGCCAAAACCCTTCGCTTTCTAAGAGGAGAACTAACTCTCAGTCATGAAGGTTTCATCACTGTACCTAGTAGCAAAAGTAAAAGCAAGTAATATCTAATAATCATAATTAATTAATTGTTTAAAACCTACATACCTAGCTTGGACAAGTTAGAGATACATGCCCGGAATTGAACCCCGAACCCCGGAATAAGAGACATATCTCTATTATCCATCCATTTAGACTATTTGTATGTGTTCTACTTATACCTGCCTAAGTAACACTGAAAGCTTTATAGATAGTTATTCAATTAAACCCGTATGCGAACGAAGTTAGTATACAGTTCTTATTTATTCCAGGGAAATACAGAATAGAATCACTGTCACCTACCACCTTCCCGGGAGCGCTGGGAGTAAGTAACACTAAGTGCTTAAGAGTATTACTTTAAGTTGAAACTGAAACACTCCAGTAGTGCGAAATGCACTTTCCACTAGATGTTAACTATCGCAATTATTTAAGTCTGTCTGGAGAAATTAGGAAACTAAGTACCTAGGTACATTTTTTTACAAAATTATTTACCTACTGGTTCTAGTTTTTTGAGCTCCGTATCCAAAACTCTGCTGTCTGTCTGTCTGTCCGTCTGTCTGTCTGTCATGTCCGCATATCACAGGTCTCTAGCTCGGAGACGAAATTACACACCTGAAATTTTGGTATTTGGTGTAAAACGTTGATTCAAACCCAAATATTGATTTTAAAATTCAATTAATAACTATGTACGGAACCCTTAAAAGAGCGGGGCCTGACTCGCACTTAACCGTTTTTGTACCAGAATCATTGGCCATAATATTTCACACTTTCACATCTATCTTTAAGCAAATGCATTTATAATATAGGTTTTAGGTATATTTTATTATTTTTAATGTTTGTACACAATCTTTGAATGCGGTGCAAGCCTATAGTGGTTATAATATCGGTTTTTTGTTTGGGAGGTTTGATCCTGGGCACGCACCTCTAGCTTTTCGGAGTTGTGTGCGTTTTAACCAATAAAATCTCACTTGCTTTAACAGTGAAGGAAAACATCGTGAGCAAACCTGCATGTCTGATAGTTCTCAAATGTGTGTGAAGTCCACCAATCCGCACTGGGCCAGCGTGGTCTATACCCTTCTCATACTGAGGGAAGACCTGTTCTCAGTATTGGCCTTTGATGATGATGACATAATCATTGTGTAAAAATAAACATATTATAAAGGTATAGGTAGGTTTTTTATATTAATAGTAAATACTCATTCGCAGGTAATAAGAGATGCATTTTGTCAAGACGAATACGTGTCGATAGGAGCTGAGGTAAACAAGAACCCGAAAGCAGCTGAAGAGCTGCTAGAGCTTTGCGCTGACGCTGCGCTGGATGGAGTCTCGTTAGTTGCCGTTGAAGTAAACACTGGAGAAGTGGTGTCGGTTTCTTTTAATAAAATACAGGTTAGTAAACCATCTATGTCGGTTTTGCCAGTGATGGCGTATGGATCCGAGACATGGTCGCCAACTACAGGCCTCATAATTTGCTCAGAGTCACTCAGCGAGCAATGGAGAGAGCTATGCTACGTGAAGAAATCTGAAATGAGGTGACCGGTAGGAGATAGCCCAGTGCGCTCTTGGGGAGGCCTATGTCCAGCGTTGGACGCAAACAGGCTGATTGTTTGATTGATATTAATCTTATAACTAGCGGTCGCCGATTTCTTTACCTCTTGGTCCAGACAATAATATGCATGACTCGGGTGATGAAAACGAGCGTTAAGTATCATCATCTCAACCCATCACCAGCTCACTACTGAGCACGGATCTCCTCTCACAATGAGAAAGGTTTAAGACAGAAATGTTGGGCTGCTGGAAGCAATATCTCTGATAGAGATAAGTTATCCTTTGTGCACGTCTTTTTTCATTGTAATTTACTTTAATGTTCTAGTTTTAATTTATTGGTACATGAATACCTACATAAATATGTAAAAATACAACGCACAAAATGTAAAGTTAGTGCTATAGAAATATATTCAACTCAAAACATAAAATTAAATGTTGAACCGGTTTTATGAAGGCGTGAAGGGAAAATGAAAATTCATTTTTTGCAGATTCAAACGACGGATGCGTCGGAAAAGCCATTCTTCGAAATATTCGCCGAGGAGCGCTGTACCCAAGCCTCATCCCGCTCGCTTATACAATTTATGGCCAACGTCGATGCGAGGTGCAATTTTTTCGAAAAGTAAGCGCATTTTATATACAGCTTTTCCTCTCCTATGTATGTAGGAGATTGAGGGGATACTCTCAGGGTGTGTAACAACAATTTGGAACGATTTTAACAAGTAGTTTTTGAGGATATCTATTTCTAACAAAGTTCAATTTTGTGCTTTCGTTAGGTTTCTCTCTCTATCTCTCACCGAATGTTCATCATCGCAGAGCTACTAGCAAGTGGCATACCAACTTGTAGCAATAGCGATGATAATATGAAGATCTTCTTTAGAACTTGGCACCCATCTAGATATGAATGCTTTTATTGTAGACACTATCCCTCACTTCTTCGATATAGAACTTGGCTCTTTTTCTTCACATTTATGTTTTTGGTGGGATACCTACAATTTACGCCAACGTTAAAAAGGCTTTTCCTCAGTAGGAGATTGAGAGGATGCTAGGTTTAGAAACTTAAAACATGTATAGGAAGGTTTACTCTAAAATGAACGCACGGTCATAAACTTAGAAATAAAAAAGTTTTAGAATAGGTTTTAGAGTAAAGTTTTAGAGTAGGGTGAAATATTTTAGAAATTAGAGCTAAGCGAAGGTGGGTTAGCTAGTAATAATTAACATTCTTTGTTCTTTGTCCAGATTTGGCGTTGACTGCAGCCTTGAACTGATGTTCTTAGCGACACTCCGAGAACATAGGAAGCAGAAACTAGCGACATTGTTAAGCAAATATTCCATAGACGTTGCAAATAAAGTAAAAGACGGCCCGTTTGCACCGATAGAAGTGAAAGATCTTGGACCAAAATATTCCCATTTACAACCGCGTAAGCCCACTGAAACGTATCCAAAGATTTGCCAAGCTATTTGGACGTCGGAAGGTTCCCAAAGAATCGGAAAAGTATTAAATTTCACCGTGCACTTGACAGTACCTCTCTCGGAGTTTGTATTCGACGGAAAAACTTACTCGGAGCGTATTGGAGACGACTCTGCGTTTTGTGAAGTAGCCGCATTAATTCTGTGACATAATATTATATTAATAAGAGACAATTATTTTATAAAATATATAAATTATACCTTTTTTCGTTTGTCATTATTATTTACAATATTAAGGAGCATCAAAAAAATTGTTACAGTACAGTAAAACATTATGCAAATACGGTAACTTCGCTTATGCTGCGCGATCTCTCCAAGATAACCTTTGGAGAGCAGAAGTCTTGTCCTAGATTTACTTACCTTATCATTTTTCTGAACCTTATATAACATTTATGAAATAATATCAATAGGTGTCGTAGGTATATTGTGAAGTCATTCGCACTAATATAAAATATGCAGTGCACTCTTTATGCTTCTTTAGGTGAGACAAATTGAAATCTTGTATCTCTGAAATTCAAATAATATAATAAACAATAATTCGATAACCAAGTTTCAAATTACAATTTTGTTTACAAGGGACGTCGGATATCGAAGGTTTTGATTGAATCTGTTAACTTTGAACAAATTGGTTCTTGTTAATTGGTTTACTTCCAATGTTGACTTTCACGGGCTGTCGGGTGTCGTGTAGCGGTTAATCCATAAGTCGTTCCTTCATTGTCACATTGTTCATGGGATAATGGTCTACTAGCTGTTACCATCGATTTTCACTATAGTGATATTTTTGCACTAAGCCAGCGTGGTAGACTATGGACAACTCCTTCTCACTCTAAAAGGAGTCCCGTTGAAGGAGGGCTGATGATGATGATTTATATAGAGAGACTTAGAAAAAAATTGTAGGTAGGTAAAAGTTTTATTCAGAACTAGCTGTGCCCGCGACTTCGTTCGCGTGGAATCAGCGCGCTTTATATAGCCACGGACGCTCAGGCGCGAGGCATGTAGTACGTACTCTGTACGTTAAAAATGTTCGCCGTGATTCTTTAAATTGACATAACTTTTTTATTTATGAACCGATTGACATGAAATAAACACTAAATATTAAGTGAAGCTTACTACAATATATTAGTGAAAACCGTATTTAAATCGAATAAGCCGTTTCTGATATTAGCGTGCACAAACACACAGACAAACAGAGAAAAAAAAAATTAATTACAATTACGGGTTCGGCATCGATATAATAACAACCCCTGCTACTTTTTTTATATATTTCCATTGTACAGACACCACTTTTCTACAATTTTATTATATGTATAGATTTCCTTTGAATGAAGGTAAAACACTTCAACAAAATTACAAAATGGTATTCAAATTCATAACGCTGGACATTAAGATAATGAAAGTCACGGATAAAAATTCAGCTGTAAGGTCACGTCGTTATAAAGCCCATTAGGGACACCAGAGAGTCTAAGAACGTCCTTTACGATCGACTCGTAAAGTAAATATCCGCTGATCCCGAAAGATGTTCGCGGCGGAACGGAGTGCTTATTAAAGCGGTTTATAGAGGTTTTATGTTTGAATTAATTTTTTACTTGAATTTGGATCTTCAAGTAATGTTCGTTATCAAAACTCACAGCCTTACTTTCATCCTTTAGGTAGGCTTGAATCTATTTCTCCTTTATATTTTGACGGTAAACCCTATAAAAAACAGAGCTTTTTTAATGTTATACTTCATCATGATCAAACCATAGCCGGCTCCTCTCAGAGTGAGAAGGGTTTTGGCCATAGTCTTCCACGCTGGCCAGTGACGAAATTACATTCTAGCTAAAGAACTGACGAGTGATCTATTTACGCTGAAAATAAATAGCGACTAAGATAAGATTTTTGAAATAATAAAGATACATATGGTAAATACGTAAAGACTATCCGTTGTGGAAATTAAAGGAATACTAGAGAATGCCCGCGACTACGTCCGCGTGAATTTACGTTTTTAAAGATCCCGTGGGAACTGTTTGATTTTCTGGGATAAAATGTTGCCTATGTTAATTACAGGGACGCAAGCTACTTCGGTACCAAATTTCATACAAATCGGTTTAATGGATGGGTCTTTAGGAATCCTTTGGGAACTCTTTATTTTTCCGGGATAAAAAGTAGCCTATGCCCATCCCCGGGATATAAGCTAACTCTGTACCTTTCGTCAAAATCGGTTAAACTGTTGGGCCGTGAAAAGGTAGCAGACAGACAGACAGACCGACAGAGAGACAGACAGACAGACAGAGAGACAGACAGACACACTTTCACGTTTATAATATTAGTATGGATAGGGAATGTCGTTAAAAACTTAAATTGCTATAGCTCCAACCGGGCGGGTTAACTACTGAAACTCTTCGAACGTTGTAAAAGGAAGAAGTTCAATAATACAATAATAAACAGATTAAAGACTCATCAAAGTTCAACGCAAACTATTTCAATTCGAGAGTGCAGATCGATAGGATCCGAGGTGCAATTGAAAACTAATATTCAACTCTTGTTGTACCGGCGTAGTTTTTACATATATATTGAGCTTATATAGAACTAGCCGATGCCCGCGACTTCGCCCGCGTGGATTTAGGTTTTTTGAAATCCCGCGGGAACTCTTGATTTTCCGGGATAAAAAGTCGCCTATGTGCTAAATGCTAATCCAGGATATTATCTATCTCCATTCTCAATTTCAGCCAAATCCGTCTAGTAGTTTTTGCATGAAGGAGTAACAAACATACACACACACACACACACGCACATACACACACACACACACACACACACACATACAAACTTTCGCCTTTATAATATTAGTGGGATGTTTGGAAGATGTTTTTCATAATACTGTAATGGTATAGGCCTCATAAAATTGCTCGGAGTCACTCAGTGGGCGATGGAGAGAGCTATGCTTAGAGTTTCTCTACGTGACCAATCAGAAATGACGAGATTCGTTGGAGAACCAGAGTAACCGACACAGCTCAAGGTGTCGCCTTCCTACCTGCCAAACTTCATGATTTTAGGTCAACGGGAAGTACTCTAGAGGTTTTCTTGACAGACACGACGGACGGACGGACAGTCAGACAGACAGATAGACAGACAGACAGACAACAAAGTGATCTTATAAGGGTTCCGTTTCTCCTTTTGGGATACCTACGGAACCCTAAAAAAATACAGCGCTAGTACAAAAAAAAACTTGAATCAATGTAGACGAAGCCACAAGAGTGAGCTAGTGGTTAATTATGAAGAAATAGTGTGAATATCAGGATATTCGAACGTCGGTGGATGTAATTTGCATGGGCTGACTTGGAGCAAATTGGATTTCGTTGTTAATTGATTCAGACCCGATGTTGGATTCCTCGATGTCGCCTGTCACGGAGCGATTATTCCATTAATCGGTTCAATAAATCGCTAATAAACGGTTGAACGAATTCAGAAGTAAACTATGCCTTTTCAGTTAAAAATAAGGCTGGTCAAGTGCGTGTCACTTTCCAGTCTCTGCTGTTCGATCTCTATAAACGTAACTAAGGAAGTAAGTTAGCTAAGTTAGTTTAAGTTAGTTTAGTAGTAACTAAGTTGAAGTTACTACTAAGTGAATTACTAAGTAAGTAAATAAATTTTTGAAGAATATGGTGCTCTGTAAACCTACTTTTGTACAGCACTAAATTTGTATCTTCGGTATTTTACATTCCTAGTTTGAACATCAGATTCTGATTTTCAAAGTTTAACACCACAAGATTGTGTTGTCTGGAGCTCAAGTTTGTAAATTTTCAAACTAATCCACCTAGTCTAGACAACAAGTCTTTACTAGACAACTTTACTAGACAACAAGTCTAGTAAATTGATTTTTAACACTAATTCAGTGTTAAAAATCGATTTACTAGACTTGTTTACATAATGAATAAAATAAAAAATGTTAAACTAATCAACCACTCAGACAAAAAGCCTAGTAGTTAAAACGTAAGCCTTGTATTGATAAGGTCGGGGTTTCGATCACGGTCACGCACCTCTAACTTTTAGAGCTGTGTGTTTTTAAGTAATTAAATATCACTTGTTTTGATGGCCTAAGGCCAAATTCTTGTAATTTTGATAGAAGACCCGTGCTCAGTAGCGAACCGGTAATGGGTTGATGAGGATGACGATAGTCAAAGATCTAGAAGCACTTAAAAGCGTAGCAAAAG
Organism: Maniola jurtina; assembly: GCF_905333055.1. Lineage (NCBI taxonomy): Eukaryota > Metazoa > Arthropoda > Insecta > Lepidoptera > Nymphalidae > Maniola > Maniola jurtina. The sequence continues at coordinate 8,679,838 of NC_060037.1, read as the reverse complement.
GGGTATAAATCGATAACAACCGCAGGAAAATTTGCCTAATTTCGTTGAAGAACTATTGGGGTATTTGACTTGCAAAACAAATTTCTATTCAAGAAGAAAAGGAAGTAATGGTCAATTTGTGAGAGTATTGGCGCTGTACAAAGTTTTTATTCGAGCACTCGATAGGAGTTTTCTTTGTGGTTTGTTTCTCTTTATTGCGTCCATAATAGGGAAAAATAAATATAAACCATTGATTGGATTGGTCTAAGGATCGGAACAGTCAATGTCATTTTGTATCGAGTTCTTTCCCAATAGGTACCAGTTTGTCTCGGATTCTGCAATCTGTAATGAATTTTTTTTTGTACAGTTATTGTAAGGCAGATGATACTCGGGGCATATTTCGCGTGGATTTAGGTTTTTTAAAACCCCACGAGAACTCTTTGATTTTTCAGGACAAAAAGTGCTTTCCTGGGATAAAAACTAGCCGGTTCTTAACAGGGCTCTCTCCGTCACTTACTCCATACAATCGTAGTTCCAATTTCATTTGAATATTAAGCAACCAAAGTCCATGAAATTTTGCAGACATATTGTAGAAACTAATATCTGTTCCTGTGGTGTTTTAGACCTTAACTAACTTTTTAACTATCTTAAACTCTGGCTTCACGCTCCGTCTTATCTGAGAGCTTACCTGCACAAGCTAGTTTAGGCAGTTATGTGCATGCGTGTGGATGACAAGACTGTATCCCGCGCAGTTACTAAAGATTGTACTGCGCAGTTCTCGGTCTTGCCTGTGCAGTCAAGACGGAGCGTGTAGCCGGAGCGTTAGACTGCATCATCACTGACCACCAGGTGTGATCGCAGTCAAGTGCTAACTTGTAACCGAAAAAAGCTATCTCTGTACCAAATTCCTTCAAAATGGGTAAAGCACTTTCGCTTTTATAAGAGGATGGAAGTATGTATATGGATTTCTATTTCATTTCTTTTAAAGAATGTTAAAATCCCTTTTTCATTCAACTCGTTACATTTTGAGCACCTACCAAAAAGTCTAAGCACGGTTTTACGATTACCTCGTAAAATAAATATCGCTGATCCCAGAAGATGTTCGCGGCAAAATAGCGATTTCACCAAACAAACTTTATAGCCATAGATATTATTATGTTTGACTTAATCTTTGACCGAATTTGGGTAAGGCTGTAAGAAATGCTCGTGATATTTTTTACAACCCAGCTCTTTTAGAAATAAAGTTTGATCTTTACTAATGAACTTTGAAGACTCACGAGTATGCAATGAAATGGATTTGCTGCTAAATACACCACTGTTCAGGTATATACCACATACAAGGTATATACAAACATACTTAGTCGAAATTGGACGGACACGTACGAAGCCATTTGCCTCCTCGTTTGTAATTCAAACCGCTAGAACACAAAGGGATCTACTCATGTGGCTAGGTTACTTTTCTTAAATCTGTTTGAACGCCCTTCCGGCATTAGTTTTCCCTCCAATTTTGATATCAACCTCAAATCAAAAGTGAATAGGCATCTTCTAGGCAAGCGCACTCCACATTAGGCTGCATCATCTTTTCTCAGCTAGTCAAGAGCAGCCAAGAGCTAGTGTTGAAATTAATAAAAAAAACTCTTGTTCTAGCCTTTTCCCATACTTGAGTGTAAATGACCCAATATCTATGTACCTACCTACCAGTGATATAATATCTATATCCTTGCTACCTACATAAGGGTTCAATAGCGATCGAAGGGTAGTTCTTTTTGAACACAAAGGCATTGTTGAAAGTTATAGCCGCCATAGGTGCAGCCTATTGCTTCGTGACAATGGAGGTTTTTCTGGTTCGAAATTGATAAGGGAAATTCGCCATTTTATGGTTTTTATGGTATATCGAGGTCCCTTTTTGGTAACAAGAATACAAGAATGATACAGTGTGTGTTGGAATCTGTTAACATTTGTGGTATAACTTAAGTACTTATATATTTTTAACCCCCGACCCAAAAGGAGCGGTGTTATAAGTTTGACGTGTGTATCTGTGTATCTGTCTGTGGCATCGTAGCTCCTAAACTAATGAACTGATTTTAATTTAGATTTTTTGTTTGAAAGGTGGCTTGATCAAGAGTGTTCTTAGCTATAATCCAAGAAAATCAGTTCAGCCGTTTGAAAGTTATCAGCTCTTTTCTAGCATTGCTGCCAGCCAAAATATACGAGTAGCTGGTAGGAACTCTCAGACATGCAGGTTTCCTCACAATGTTTTACTTCATTATAGTTGTATTTAAAAGTTTTAAAGCACGTATCTACTTAACTCCGAAATATTATTAGTGCATGCCGAGAATTGAATCCTTAAATAATGGTCCTCAGTTGAAACAAACGATTTTTTTTAAATATTTTGACAAAATAATATTTAATTCAGCTGTAAGAAAAACCCGAAAAGCTTTTCCATTGTCATCCAAAATAGGTACTTACTTACTTGATAGAAAATCGTGAATGAATAACCGATACGCAATTTCGTTCCATTATTGACTTTCCTCTAAATAAAGCGTAGGAATTTTAATCTCGAGTTTTTGTGATCGTTTCTGTTATTTACTCCATAAAGGAATTTGGTTTGTAAATTTTTTTATCAGCTTTGAAGTGGTATGTTTTTCTATTAAAATAATCAACTAACTGGAATTAAAAATTGCTAAATTATTTGATTTTTCTTAGCCCAAATAGTTTTTCTATTTGACAGGCTAACGTATATTCGTGCCTTTTTAACTCCAGACCCAAAAACAGGGGTGTTATAAGTTTGAAGTTTGTATCTGTGTATCTCTGTATCTGTCTGTGGCATCGTAGCTCTTAAACTAATGAACCGATTTTAATAGAGTTTTTTTTTGTTTGAAAGGTAGCTTGATCGAGAGTGTTAGCTATAATCCAAGGAAATCGGTTCAGCCGTTTCAAAGTTATCAGCTCTTTACTAGTTACTGTAACCTTCACTTGTCGGGGATGGTATAAATTTTTAATTTACACTTGTATAAGACTAAATTTTGAAGCTCTGAGCTTGTCCACGTTATTGATCCCAGTAGTTCAACTATTAAAAGAATTAACATGCAGTTAAACTGAACTGAAAAAAGTATCACTAATACAATGGTAACATGCTAACAGCCAACAATGAGAGTTGCTTTAAAATCCTCTATGATTAATTCAAAAATGAAAGAACAGATATAACATATCCATCAGGGTTTTACACTTTAAACAAAAGTAGATTTAGATTTTAGATTAAAAATCGTTCCGAAAACACCGATGATTGCTGTTTTTCCGTCGTAAATTTTTACCTTTAGCGCCGTAAATCGTGATGGCGCAAGTAATTTAGTGTGCAAAAAATCTTTTGCAACAGAACAACAGAGTTATTTATCTAACAGGGGGAAGTTTGCTCGGCGTCGATAAATCGAAAGCCTCGTAAACGTCTTCGCGGAAGGCTTAATGTGTTTTCAATAGCCTGACTCGATGGATTAGGGAGATAAGTCGAGTTACGACGATATAAACGGGACCCTCATTTGACTAAGCAGTTGTTTCCTGTTTAGGAACAGGGTGGTAATTGTTCAGTCCAATTGCAATCGCTTCAATGTTGCAAGTGATTGATATACGAATTCTTTCATTGACCCCCGACCCAAAAAGAGGGGTGTTATAAGTTTGACGTGCAGTGTATATAAGTTTGACGTGTGTATCTGTGTATCCGTGTATCTGTCTGTGGCATCGTAGCTCCTAAACTAATGAACTGATTTTAATTTAGTTTTTTTAGTTTAAAAGGTGGCTTGATCGAGAGTGTTCTTAGCTATAATTCAAGAAAATCGGTTCAGCCGCTTGTTCAGCCGTTTGAAAGTTATCACCTCTTTTCTAGTTACTGTAACCTTCACTTGTCGGAGGTGTTATAAAATTTTAATTTACATTGGTTTTTTTATGCTGTATTTCACGCGTACGAAGTGACGTCACGTAAACCCTGTACCTACTTAGGAAGAGCAAAAGCGCAAGAACTGCAAGAGGCGTATGCAACACTTTTTATGATTATGTTCGCATAATGGAAAATAAACCATTATATTTGTTTGTTATCTGTCTGTTTGTCCGTGTATCAAGGCAATTTTTTTCAGAAACAACTTGAGATTACAGCTTTGGTAGGAAAACATACTGAATACCTACCAAAGTTTCTACGAGTAATTTATTCCAATAAAAAGTTAAGTTACAAAAAGTTCGACATCAAAACGCTTATCTTGCAAATCACTTTCCGTTGAACTATGATCTTTTGAAAGGCATGAATTTGGGAGGTATTTTGGCACAAGTAAAGGCAAAAATCCAAAAATGATTAACTTTTAATCCTGTACTGAAACATCGCGGAACAAAATTAAATGAGATTTTACAAAGCATTGAAAATTTCGAAAACATTGAACTAACTGCTCACAGTGCGTTAGCGATATGCAGGATGTATTTATAATTTATACTTATAACAGAGATATAAACTGCAATCGAAATAGAGCAATTAGCAGTTAAGGGCTCTGAAAACCATTAAGAGTAATTGATTGCCTCCAGTTTCATGGCAATGTTGACCAGAGATTGCTCTTAAGATAACGATAGGTCCGGAAGATATTTAAAAGACATTAAGTACCTATAGCGTTGTCGTAACGTCGTTGTTATGGGTAAAATGTAGTACCACAGAACTTTCAATAAGGTAAGAGAAATGCTATCTTCATTCTTGAATATCATGATACATTTAAATAGAAGTAAATAACAAAAGACCCAAACTATATCTCTAACATCCGAAGTAAGTTAATATTAAGCTATAGGTACAAAGTAACTTGCGCTGGTATTTTACTAATCGTCTACGCGAAGACAAACTCACGCTCCTTTGTCAATAATCGCATGCTCCTTTGATAATAATTATTATTAATATTTTTCCATTTCCATACCTACCTTGAGATCTTTGTATAAGGCACAAACTCAATAATAAACACAGCCGAAAATTTTATAATTTTATAATAGCCGAATATCACACTAATATTATAAGGCGAAAGTTTGTATGTGTGTGTGTGTGTGTGTGTGTGTGTGTGTGTGTGTGTGTGTGTGTGTGTGTGTGTGTGTGTGTGTGCGTGTGTGTGTGTGTGTATGTTTGTTACTCCTTCACGCAAAAACTACTGGACGGATTGAGCTGAAATTTAGAATGGAGATAGATTATACTCTGGATTAGCACATAAGCTACTTTTTATCCCGGAAAGTCAAGGAGTTCCCACGGGATTTTTAAAAACTACATCAGCATCGGCATCAGCTAGTTGGTACATATTTTTAAACTCTGCCATGATGCCATTTTTTGCCTGCAGCTTGATTTACAGTTCTTTAGATGTAATTCGAAATGTGCTACATATTATGTAATGCATAGCATCAGCAAAAAAAATCAAAAAAAGAAATAAAAACCGACTGCAATAACCAAAAAATAAAATTTAATTCAACAAAAAGTAAAAAATTATTTAATTTATTACCGAATATAGTATGTAGTAGGTATAAAAAAGTTTATGTAGTTCTATATTAACATTTTTAGGAGCCGGTGAGAGCTCTCAGATTTCAGATTAAGATAATTAGTATTATGCTTAAAAATTCACTTTGTAATTGTAATGTACTACGAGTATATAAGTAATGATGAGATTATGGCTCCGTTATTTAATTGCAGAGACACGTGGTGGAATATTATAAGCTCTTTAATCTTCAAAGGGTTCTAAGGGACGGTCATTGGCCATATTAAATATTAAAATAGACTTGACTAAACCAGGGTTAAGTGATTTTGCAATCTTCAACCGAGTAAATTATTAAAATTATCTCTATTTAATGCGTGCATCGTGTGGTGATAGCCTAGTACTTTAAGATAATTTGGTCTTACATTTGATGACGCCACCCCACCCGATGGCGTTGTAGCGGCCAGTACGCCTACACAGCATACTCAGTCCGAAAAAAACCGGCCAGACACGACAGACAGATAGATAAACAGGCAGACAGACATACAGACAGATAGACAGACAGACAGACAGATAACAAGGGTCCGGAGTTCGATCCCGATTTTCAGAGCTAAATGTACATTCTATGCAATGAAATCACTTACTTTAAAGGTACAGGAAAACATCGTGAGGAAACCTAGGAGTTCTACACAATGTTCTCAAAGGTGTGTGAAGTCTCCCAATCCACACTGGGCCAGCGTAGGGGAATATGGTGAAAGCCTTTCCTATTCAGATACAATTTTCTCGTTTTTTTAGATGTAATGAATACCTTAAATAGATAGACCTATTATAATTGCACAGATCTACCTAGAAATCAAAGACAAGTTTGGAAAACTTAGACCAGTAGAGCAATGGTAGGCGACGCAGTTTTAATTGGCATAATATATTTATGTACCTATCTTTAGTACCTACCTACCTGTTGTATCTATTTGTACATTATTTTTATTTTTAGGTAAAATGTATTGTTGGTTGTTGATTTATACTAGAGGCCTAAATTTGAATATTGGTGGCTTAGGACATTTCTCTGAGGCAATGCAAATAAGGCACCCTCGTCAAGATAAGGCAGACACGTAAGGGACTACTTCCGTTCTCGAATATTCGTTTATATCCACTGATTCTTATAAATACTTGACTATGTAGAGATCATATACCTACTACCAGAAATTCGTGACATTTCCATCGTACTATTTCAGTGGATTTTTAAGTTCAAGTATAAGCTTTCAATTTATAAGTTACTAAATGACGCCCGCAACTTCGTCTGCGTGGATTTCGTTTCTTTTTTTTCAAATCTCATTTGAATTTTTGCTATTCTGAGATAAAAAGTAACCTATGCAAGCTATGTCGGTATCTTTCGTCAAATGAGTGAAAAGTAACACGGCACGGCAAACCGATAAACAGGATATATTTTCGTATATCGTAGGTATAATATCATATGTGTAATAGTTTTATTATTTTGCGTGAGGTTGGAATTAATTAATAATAATTTAACAGTAGTCAAATGATCGAGGAGTCAAACTCTTAACAAAAATGGAAAACAAATGTAGGTAATGTAAATATGTGTAATAATATCGTTTTTAAACAATAATTTTAAGCAATAAAATACAATTCGGTAATAGGTACAATGTAACATTACGATAGTATCTACTCATTAATGTTTATCAGTATTCACGTTGAAAATAAAAATACAAAATTTATTATCTTCTACTTTGATTCGAATCTTTCTTTGTATATATCTAAGGTTTATATTTTTCTTATATTGTAACATAATGCCCGTAACAGAACTACCTTCAGAACGAAAATGCAACATTTTTACTATTGAAATGAAAATATTATCACGAAAAGGATTACACTGTAGCCTTATCGGTTTCTTTATCATATTTTGTATGAATAGGAAAAAAAGCGTTCAATACAACAAAGCCATGGCTACACCTATTCTTCGATAGCAGCAATAGCCTTCGGCAACATCCTTTGTGTTGCCTTCAAAGAAAATATTTCTTGCCTTCAACCCTTTGATATTGATGATTACAGAAAAAATAGGAATATTCCATCTTCATTGCTGATTGTGATATATATTTGCAGACTACTTTGGCAGGCATCGACTGCAACAGCGCAAGCATAATCAGCGCGACAACGCTATCATATAGCATTAGTCATATTACAAAATTTCTATTAAGAAAGGATTTTTAAAGATTTCCAAAGCGAAACCAGGGCGAGTCAGCTAGTTTCAAAATAGATTACTTACCTGAAAAGCAAACAAGAATGATAAAAGAGAGGATAATAAAGGTAGCGCCAAATTAGCTGCAATATTAGCAAATAAAATCGTACGAACCTTCGCTTAGCCTCGAGCGACGTCGCAGAAAGGCAATAACGGAGCAGTAATCCTGCAGGATTTTAGGATTCAACCGGGGAAGTATCATTGTGCACCTTGTATCAACCTGGAGCTAGATTAACAAGTTGAAAACGATATATTTCTGATAGGGATGTCTCATTTGTAAAGGAAAAGTTGTAGGTATACCTAAATAAAGAGTTTGTGTACGGAGAGCACTTTATGCTTTCAGTCCCAGTTATTACATTTACTAACGATCATATTGGTTAGATGTAGGTACATAAATGACAATGTAAATTATAATAATTAATTATTAATATATCGTTTATATTTATATCTAATACCTAACAATCGTAAAAAAGCGGTGATAGCCTAGTGGTTAGGTTGGCTTATTCAGGAGTCGAAAGTTCGATCCCGAGCACACATCCCTAACTTTTCAGAGTTAAGTATTTGCTTATGCGGTGAAAGAAACCAACATCCCATTTTAGGTCACATTTTCACTTACCAACAAGAATAATCGTGGTCAAGCGTGTGCCTTGTGTGTGGTAAATTATTTGACGATTCAAAAGCACTTGTGAAAGTTTATTTGAGTAAAAATGTATTCGATTTTATTCTTATAGGTATTTAATCCATATACTATACTATATACTATACTAATATTATAAATGCAAAAGTGTGTCTGTCTGTCTGTTACCTTTTCACGGCCCAACAGAGTTAGCTTATATCCCGGGGACGGACATAGGCTACTTTTTATCCCGTAAAATCAAAGAGTTCCCTCGGGATCCCCAAAAACCCATCCGATTTATCCATAACAGCTTTGTTTACCGAGGTAGCTTGCGTCTCTGTAATTGACATAGGCAACTTTTTATCCTGGAAAATCAAACAGTTCCCACGGGATCTTTAAAAACCCAAATCCACGCGGACGAAGTCGCGGGCATCCTCTAGTTAATAATATGTACTTACACGTGTAAGCATAGTAGGTACGTACCCTTCAGCAAAATGAATTAACGATATAAAAAGGACGGGGAAGGACTACGTCCATTAGTGGCAATACACTGGCCGATGATGATGAAAACCGTCATTTTTACAAAACTATTAGATCTAGATGAAAAAAAAAAACAGATTACAACTAGCACTTCACAGAGTTTCAGAATATAAAAATGATGTTAAAACTTTCAACTTCAAAACTTACTTCGGTTCATAAAAATACAATAGCGGTGTCATAGTAAGCTTTAAAAGTTAGCGGCGTTAGTGTCGCAGACATAAGTCCCAACTTGTTTTCGTGAAACTCGTAAAACTGAATTTTTATGTCGACGGATCTGATCGAGCAAACTTTTTTAATTTCCCTTTTTTATGTTTTCAATAAAACCCACAGTTTGTTTTTGGATCACGTAGGTATCTCCTATAAAAATGATTAAATTTGTTTCGCCTTTGTTTTGCATAAGCTTTTTCCAGTATAGTAAACAAATACGATATTATAGTTAGATACCTTAATTGCTGCAGCTGAAAGTCTATAGTACAGTCAGCAATAAAGCTAGGTTTGTACCCGTACATAATCGCTTGTACTGCAGGATGCAAACCTACCTTTGTTGCTTACTGTACATAAGTAAATACTTACTGAGGAAAAGAGTGAAGTGTCAAAAACCTAGTGGCTATTTGAAGACCAGGAATTGTATCACATTCACGCAACTCTAACTTTCCAGATTTATTTCGTTTTAAGCAATTAAATATCTATTTAACAGTGAAGGAAAATATAGTGAGGAGAAATGCGTGCCTCAGAGTTCGCCATAATGCTCTCAAAGATGTATGAAATCTGTCTATCCGAACTTGGGCAGTGTAGTAGACTATACTACTACCTTTCTCATTCAGAGAGGAGACCTGGTCAGTAGTGCTCAGTAGCCGGTTCAGATGACGATGATAATTGCTGAAAGTTATAAATACTGTGAATTGAGACAATTATTTTATTCTGGAAATCCACAATTAATTACGCTATGAATTAGGTATATCAGGAATTAGCTTAGCTTTTTAGCATGATCATCATCGTCAAAGCACTACAGCTCTGGGTGGGTATTGACTTGGGTCAAGTAAACTCTACCATCGTGGCTAGTGTGTCGTTCATGCGAATATCCTACCCATCGCATTCTTGACAGTTTCATGGTTCATTCGGTTTTTTAAAAAGTTCACCCAGTTCGTGATTGTAACGAATGCGCCAAAAGTCATTATCCTGAACAGCACCGAATATCCTTCTTAAAGCCTTTAAGTTCGAAAATTAGGAGCCTAGTTCAGTCCTTTTTACTTAGGACCCAGCATTCAGAGCCGTAAGTTAGGATTGGAATAAGTAGGGTTTTATAGAGCATTATTTTAAGATGTCTTGACAGGATCTTTAGATCGAAGGTAGCGTAGCAGTAGCTTTTTAGCGCCGCGGTATTTATCGTTTTTTTTCCTCTTTCGTCTGGCTTTACACTGATGAACCAATGTCAAGTTTGTAGTTAATTACATCTTACGGAAACTATATGTATAAGTATGGACTACGTCTGTGCCGGCGCCCGCTGACACACACGCAGCGCCCCTTTAGAGCGCTTCCCAGTCAGTTCCACCACCAATAAACACCAGCAGAACACAAAACCGGCCACTTCTAACAAAAAAACACTCCAAAAAAGCACAAAACCCGCGCCGGCAAACGCCATCACAGACGAAGTCCTATTTATCGTTTACTCTGAGCAAAACCATTGCTCAGTTGTGTTATTAGCAGGGCCCTTGCAATCAGCCTCAAGAGATTTTACTGCTACTACTGTGCGCTAATGTGTCCGGTAGTGCAGGTGATATACTCGTAGAAAAGCCACCGAGCCGTCCCCACAAAATGCACATTTGCCTCCTTACCAATCGCGCTGGCGCTGTCATGAAGTTAATACCTCGCAAAGCTGCTTTACTTAGTGGAGACGCAGCTATTAACAAACTTAGTACTTTACAAAATTAACACCCAAAATAAATCTAGAATCCTATTAACCTGTCATGAATGTTTACATTTTCAAGGTACGTAAAGATACATGGTTGCAAGTCAGGCCATTATGCGAGGCATAAGTGTTGAGAGCGTTCACTATATTATGGCCTAGAAGAGGCAGGCCCTTGCGTATTTCGCATAACTGAGCCTCCCATTCTGCCCTCACTAATATGTTCCTGGCATCTTACGACTTGCGTAATTTGATTCCAGTGGAATAAGGTGAAAGAGAAACGATGTGGGACGATGCTAACAATAATACAATTGGGATGATGCCTATGTCTAAAATAAATTATTTATTAGGAGTCATTAAATAGAGGGACTTCCGAAATTCGTAAAATCCACGTCCGATGTTAGTTTTAAGTTTGCTAAATTATGAATTTAACTAAAAAAGTACCTCCAATTATGTCAAATGTCTATGACGTCACATCTGTGAATTTCATACAAGCTCCCTTACTAATCGAGCGTTTTGACGTTTGATTAAAAGTCACTGATTTGACTAGTAGTCATCACCCCTATTATTGTTGTTGATGCGCATAGCTAGAAAAGTGGTAGGTAGCTGGTAAAAATAAAACTAATTTCATCATTTCTATGGTTAATATCACCAGTATTGTGGAAAAACTGGCACCACCTTTAGTTCTGTCAGTTCATTTTTTAACCTCCGACCCAAAAAGAGCGGTGTTATAAGTTTGACGTGTGTATCTGTGTATCTATCTGTGGCATCGTAGCTCCTAAACAAATCAACCGATTTAAATTTAGTTTTTTTTTTTTTGTTTGAAAGGTGGCTTGATCGAGAGTGTTCTTCAATCCAAGAATCCAAGAAAATCGGTTCAGCCGTTTGAAAGTTATCAGCTCTTTTCTAGTTACTTGTAACTTCCTTTATACCTTATTAATTTTTCATACCTAATTAACCTAATTAAGTTACCTAATACTTAAATAATAATATTTATGTTTTTTCGATATACTGATTTTACAAGTGCGACAAAGACGTCAGTCATCCACCGTTTCAATCCTCAAAGCCTTCCATAGTCCCTTAATTTTTTTCATACTCAACTGCTTCATCTTTACTGTTTGTATCCAGCGTTTCCCTACGACTCTTTTGATATCCGCCGTCTAAGAAAACTGCGCCCTGTTTCGAGGTCACTATTTCAACAGTAATTGATAAATCCAAATATAGGAGCATTCATAATAATAGCCTTAAACTTCAAGTTAAACTTTTACACGTAGATACTTACTGTCCTATAAACCAAACAGCTATAACAAACTCCATAGCCCATACCATTATCTTTAATTTCAATTTGCAGTTTAGCTTCCATAATCCGCAGCTCCCTATTTAATATTCGACCCATTCCCATTCGGTATCATAGCCATTTTACATAAACGAACGTTCCCTAACAGAAATAGTATGGATTTTGTTACCACAAATACCAATAAGTACCTACTTACAATTTCTTCTTTTTCTGTAAGAGACTCATAAAAATAGTTGTTGGTTGTTAGAAGTAGGCGTGCCTTTGCTATACTCTTTAACATAATAGGATTCCGAATTTCCGAACGTATTCTCTCAACCTTATTAATCTTGTAAAGCAAAATTGAAAAACATTATTTTCATAAGTCATTATAGCGCGTAGTTTTCAATTAATTAAACGTGACAGGGGCGTTAACGTAAATCTGTCATTTTATGGAAACTTGCTCTAGGGCTATCCATACTTTTAATGTTATAAATGCGAAAATGTGTCTGTCTGTATGCTAGCTTTTCACGGTCCATCTGTTTAACGAGATTGTTTTACAGAGATAGATGAAACTTATCCCAGGGAGAGACAGAGCTTACTTTTTGTCCCGAAAAATCAAAGAGTTCTAACGGACTTCATAAACAACCCAAATCCACGGAGATGAAGTTGCGAGCATCAACTATTTGATATAGAGATAGATTGCATCCTGAAGATGGGCATAAGCAAAACTTTAACTCTGATCAACGAGTTCCCATGGGATTTTAACAAAAAAACTGAACCACGGGGACGAAGACGCGGGCATCATCTAGTAGTAGGTATATTATAAGGTCTAAAACGAGTATTCTTAAACTACTTAACATCTTAATTGGATCTTTTCTTTTTTCTATATAATAATAAATAATACTGTTTTTCAAGACTTTTTTCCTAAATAAATGAGAGTAATGGTACTACATACATAACCATTACTGAAACGAGAAAAATATTAAAAAGGTCCCCAATTACCGGCAAATAACGTCTAAACAAATACGCTTGATATGAATTCAAGAATACCTTGAGATGAAAAACTTTTACATATTATAATTAGCTATTGCTATTACCCGCGGCTTGGTCTGTGTGGACTATGAAATTAGACTCGTCTTTGCTAGCCGATAGACCTCCACAGCTGGACATAGGTCTTTTGTAAGGACTTCCATACACCGCCGCAATCTTGTGGGTCTCTGCAACTCGTTTAGCATCATCCGTCCATCACTGGCTCTGCCAATGCAAGTCAAGGTCTTCCCGGTACAAGGTCACCATTCCAGCACCTTGGGATTTGGGACCCCAACGTCTACTGTCTTCAAAATAATACGTGCCCCGGGCTCTGCCAATGCAATGCTGCGGTTCCCGGTACAAGGTCACCGTTCCAGCACCTTGGGATTTCTGACCCCAACGTCTACTATCTTCAAAATAATACGTGCCCCGGGCTCTGCCAATGCAATGCTGCGGTTCCCGGTACAAGGTCACCGTTCCAGCACCTTGGGATTTGGGACCCCAACGTCTACCGGTTCTTCAAACTAATATTATATGCCTCACGTTTTGCCGTTTCAGCTTCGAAATTTAAACTCAACAGAACCATTTTCTAGTTCCTAATAAGTCGTCATTATACTTTTTGCAAAAAAAAGCAAAAGATTTGTAGGCAGGTAATAAGTATCCGATTACAACGTAAGCTGAAATTAGGAACATATTGCGTAACAATCCTTCCCCAATCTCAGCTTTTTGTTTTGTTCTTCATATCATTTAGGTATTACATTAGGGTTACCATAAATAGTTAGGAAATCGAAATTTTTTGATATTTTTTAAATCATAACTCAAAGCATTAACAAATTTCTTGAAGCCTGTAACGTTTTGGTGGTTCCAGTGGTGAAGCTGCTGACATTAATATGGTAACATCAGATAACCCTGGCTGCCCTTCAATGAAGATATTATCAAGCAAAATAAAAATAACCTTTATATTTTAGCATAAGGAGGAATATCCTATTCAATACACTATTACTCTACCATATTATTATTTGTTTCAGTCTGTTCAAAATCAAAAACTTATGCGTTTGAAGCAGAGTGAACGAGAGTTAGGAAGCTCTCGGTCTGATCCTGAAACGACGATATGTCAAATATTAGATTAAGGGTGACCTGAAATCAAAGAAAACTAGGTGATTATTAGGCTACCTAGCGTCTAATGTTGAAACTACCCAGTGAAGTCGAAGCCTAAACGTTTTGTTACTAGGTCCCTAGCTGTCGTGAACTGTGACTGAAGTTACGGATATGTTTGGTACATAATGTGAAGCGGAAAACCAAATCCGGAGAAACAGGATTTCCGCCGAAGTTGGCAACCCTGCTCGTAAGTAATATGAGCCATAAAAGGAAGAAAAGCCTTACGTAATAATGCCATGTGTTTTGTAAGAAATCACTAGAATAAACAACAATCTTATGAAAGAAGCTGTGTTTTCGCTAGATTTATTTTGTTAACTTTGGCGAACCTTTTGAGGGGATATTCTCTAATCGTACAAACCAGCCTTAAATGCATATTCAGCGACCATTTTGACACATGTTTAGCAAACATATTTAACCCCCAACCCAAAAAGAGGGGTGTTATAAGTTTGACGTGTATATCTGTGTCTCTGTGTATCTATCTGTAGCATCGTAGCTCCTTAACTAATGGACCGATTTTAATTTAGTTTTTTTGTTTGAAAGGTGGCTTGATTGAGAGTGTTCTTAGCTATAATCTAAGAAAATCAGTTCAGCTGTTTGAAAGTTAGCAGCTCTTTTCTAGTTATTGTAACCTTCACTTGTCGGGGGTGTTATAAATTTTTAATTTACACTTGTTAGCCTTTAGTTAATAAAGTGATCAAATAAGTTGAAAGATCTGGTTATATTCACAACCCTAAGTTGTTAAATGGGGTATCTAAAAAATAAATAAAAATATTTGTTACTCCAACTGAACAAATTGTTCCAAATCAAAAAAAAAAACTCTAATAAAAGTTAAAAGTAGTAGAGTAAAATGGACTTGATGAAAACTTTGTAAGGTTTTGGCTTTGAAATTGTAACAAAGCCTGTCTGAGCTAACGGAGTCTGAATAGATTGCCTTAGCGACCTAAGTATTCTCTTTGGCTATCTTTTGAATTATGCTCTCAAAATAGATCACTGCTTTTATACAAAAATGTTTTTGGAATTTGTGGTAAGAGTACCCTTTTAAAGATTTTAGATAGAGCTAAGATGATTTGAAATGTTATTTTTACCGAAAATGTTATTCTTTTTTTTTTTATTCAGATACAAGTTAGCCCTTGTCTGCAATCTCACCTGGTGGTAAGTGATGATGCAGTCTAAAATGGAAGCGGGCTAACCTGGAAGGGATATGGCAGTTTTCATTAAATAATATAGGTACTCCTTTGACTTCTACACCGCATCGCACTGAAACTCTTGTAGCTCTTTTAAATAAAATTAATCAATCTTTTAAATAACACGTGTAAATAAACATTTATAACACCCCCTGATAAGTGAAGGTGTAATAATTAGAAAAGAGCTGATAACTAACGGCTCTCGAATCATAGCTAAGAACACTCTCGATCAAGCCGCCTTTCAAACAGAAAAAACTAAATTAAAATCGGTTCTTTAGTTTAGGAGCTACGATGCCACAGACAGATACACAGATGCACAGATACACAGATACACACATCAAACTTATAACACCCCTCTTTTTGGGGCGGGGGTTAAAAATCTGTTACATTTTTAAATATGAAATGCAGTTTTACACAATACTTAGCACCAGTTTGAGCTAATCTACGTGGTTCATTCAATCTTCGTGTTTGGCAATAACAAACAATCGTTCCAATGAATACTTCGTGACTTTACATATATTTTTTTCGTTTCGCTTAGTCATTGTTTCATTAGACTCGACCATTATTTTTGGGCAAATTACTTTTTGAATTATTGGTTTTCCTTTTTTAAACCCCAACTCAAAAAGAGGGGTGTTATAAGTTTGACGTGTGTATCTGTGTATCTGTCTGTGGCATCGTAGCGCCTAAACGAATGAACCGATTTTAATTTAGTTTTTTTGTTTGAAAGGTGGCTTGATCGAGAGTGTTCTTAGCTATACTTACCTAATCCAAGAAAATCGGTTCTGCCGTTTGAAAGTTATCAGCTCTTTTCTAGTTACTGTAACCTTCACGTGTCGGGGGTGTTATAAATTTTTAATTTACACTTGTTGTTTAAGTACTTACATCTACGAATTGATCTAACTTTTCTTGGCATATTACATTAGATACAGGTACCTATATTATTTTGAAGTGGTAGTGGGCAGGTCATGTATGTTGCAGAATCGACGTTCGTTGAGGCAAACGTAATATTCTAGAGTGGAAACTGCGAGTAGGTAGAGTGCGCGCCATTGAATAGGAGGAATCTAATTGTGTGTGCAAAACAAGTAGTCCAATCTGAAGTTGGAACATGGCGGTTAGAGCCCGGCTGAGAACTTTTTTAGGGTTCCGTATAGAAAGGGTAATAAAAACGGAGCCCTATTAATATCACTCTGCTCACTGCTGTCTGTCTGTCTGTCTGTCTGTCTGCGTGTCCCAGGTCCCTAGGTCGGAGACTAAATGAGTTACAAACCTGAAATTTTGGTATTTGGTGCATGCAAATTTATTTTTAAGGGGGGAGGCCCCATACATGAAAAAGGAGCCGGGATTTTTTTTTTTACTTACTCGACCATGGGATGGATACTCGTAGATAGTGATTTTGAAACTCTATTATCATTTCTGTCTTGTATTTCGCTATAAAAAAAATGACCACCTCTTCAACAAATCTAAAAACGTATCATCAATCAATGTCGGCCGAATCTGTATATATTCGTACCTATGTCAGAACCATTTTAACTTTTTGACATATTCATCCAAAAGGGAAATTCCCTATTGTATACCTACCTACATATTATTATTTATAAGAATTCCTCCATTGCCTTTGTTCGGTTCACGCATTGCTGTCTATTTCACGGCGAACCTTTTTGACCAAATACCTATTTGATATTCGTGCAAATAAATATTCCCCTCCATAATGTTTCTATAGGCTGCCAATCTGCACTGCCAGCGTGGTAGACAACGGCCAAACCTTTCTCATTCTTTACTTAGAAGACCCGTGCTCAGTAGTGAACCAGCAATGAGTTGATGATGATGAATTAAATTAGAAAAGTCCCTGTAACTTTGTATATATTGGTAAGTTTAAATAGTTTCAAAAAATGTTCTCAAATTACATAAGTGCTGGGAAAGGTTAAAAGTGAATGAATATGCAGTGTCATGAACATCTGCTTCCAACAGAAATGGTAATAACATTACGACCACATACCTTAAGTAAAGCCTTTCAATTAACTTACCTTTTTTAATTAGTCTCCTTCATTACATTAAAAGCACTTTCTGACCAAAATTACCACAACTTTTAGTAATTAAATGAGTTTTTGAACTGTAAAATTGGTAGCGATCACAGTGGATCGGAGGTGATCGAAGTGATACAGGGAATCCAAGGTCGTCCATAGCCCCAAAGAAGAAGAATGCCCGACAAGTTACAAATCCATCCGGGATTTTTTTGCAAAGGACCTCTGTGGGATGAAAGAGTAGTTCATAATGATAATATTATGTACTTATCTAGTAGGTATTATCGATAACGATAGCTTAAAAATATTTATTTTCAGACATCGAAAACGTTTTGTTACAAAAATTCAAAACAGCTTAACTCAACTTTATAACGTAGGTAATACCTAAAGTTCTAGTAATCATTGGAATACAAAAGTTGTTAATTTGTCCAATGCCGATCTCGCCGCACGGTTCTAGTTTGAATTTGTCACAATTTTATTTTTAACAAATTGTAACCGAAATTAAAATATTTATAAGTGGTTTTCATTTAGAAAAATACAATAAATAAATTTAGAGAAATAGTTTTACTGCAGAAAACTAGGAAGAAAAATTTTCCTATATCTACTTATAATTTTCTATTTATAACCGACTTCAAAAAAGGAGGAGGTTCTCAATTCTACAATTTTTTTTAATTATATACTGTGTAGATAGCATTTTTTACTCTCTGAGTTGAGATTTTTAAGATCTACGAAATAGTTATTTGATATGCAAGGCTGCAAAGTTGTTATCTGGCGTGAGTGATTGAGTGATACTTGTTAAAAGAGCAACCGAAAGATTCTAAGGTTGTATACACAATACTTATTTCATTAAAAAAAACCGTTTAGTAAGACCTGGTTTAAACATATTTTGCAATTTGTGTCGGCTTAAATTTTAATGAATTTTTAAATTGAGTTGTTTCGGGCGATCACGTTTAATTAAAATTCTAAAACAAAAACAGCGAAATTCAAAATAGCGGAACGGCTAAAAATTATTTCATTTAGCTTTTGATACAGACCGCATTTGCATTTTTAATTAAATGATTTGATATTTTATTTATTTATTCAGTTTTAATCATGGTCAATTTACAATCAAGCGAGATTTTGGTCAATCGGGCAAATATTTACCTCTCTTATCTAAATACTAGATGATATCCACGACTATGTTCGTATGGATTTAGGGTTTTAAAGATCAAGTGGTCAACTCTATGATTTTCCGGAACAAAAGTAGCATATACGCATAATATGTCCATCCCCAGGATGATATGTAACTATCTATGTCTCTATACCAGTCAAAATCGTTTAAACGCGAAGCGAAAATTGTATGTCTATGGTTTAAACAGACGGGCTTTGAAATCGTTGCGGACAGAGAGATATACATTATGTTGGTATTATAGTATGCATATACCTGTAGTTTATGAATCCAACGTCTGAAATTATACTTTTTTTAAATATGTGCAAAAGGTTATCTTCACAAAAGGTTATCTCGTTTTAAAAGATCAATCACTATTCAGAATATTATAGAATTCATATAAAAAATTTAAACCGAATTCTTTTACAGAGTAAATAACAGAAGAGGTATCGAAAATTCGAGATTAAAATTCCTACCCTTTATTTAGAGGAAAGTCAATATAATGAAACGAAAGCTGCGTATCGGAGATTCATTCACGATCTTCCAGCAAATATATTCGAGTACAATAGAATGGCTTCTCGAGTTTTCCTCGCTGATTTTCAATTCAACGTTCCTCGAAGAAAAATTTAAATACAGAGTCTTAATCCTAAGCCATTGTACTTATTATACAAGTAGGTACGTATAACCTGTGTTTATAAAATATCTTCAGTATTTCTTTCCCTAATAAAATATTCAGACAATTTTGATGTTTATGCGCCTGCATAAAATGGTGGAATAAATTATTCAGTTCACTCACTCCAGCTTGAATTTAGCAAAGGGTTGATCATCCCCTATAGCAAATCAAGAATTAGGATGCCCCTGCTCATAAATAAACAAGTCAAAATCTTATTTAATTAATGTGTAAATGAGAAGTGGAACAACTTTTTGTACAGTACATATACATTTTAACCCCTGACCCAAGAAGAAGGGGTTTATAAGTTTGACGTGTGTATCTGTGTATCTGTCTGTGGCATCGTAGCTCCTAAACTAATGAACCGATTTTAATTTAGTTTATTTTTGTTTGAAAGGTGGCTTGATCGAGAGTGTTCTTAGCTATAATCCAAGAAAATTGGTTCAGCCGTTTAAAAATTATCAGCTCTTTTCTAGTTTTCTTATAGAGGTTTTCGTGCCGGGGGTTGTTTAAATCTTGAGTTATGTGATCATAAAATAAGGTTTTGACTGAATTGCGGCCACGGTGGTCAATTTTCATAGAGATGAGCTATTGCGCAGGAGATATTATAGTTAGTGCACATATTGTGTGGAACAAACACAGGTGCGCTCTTTCTATTCCTTAATTCTCGTAAATCCAACACGACCGGAGAGAAATCAGGTGCAGGACCAACGGTGCCACAGACAGATACACAGACACACAGATACACACGTCAAACTTATAACACCCCTCTTTTTAGGTCGAGGGTTAAAAACATGAGCCTATTTACTCAAAGATTTCACTAACTGCTTAAATCATAATTCGTGCGCTGATAAAAATACTGCACCCACTTTATAATTCTGTGACTGCACCCAAAGCAAGTACAATATTATTCTGACTGTGCGGTAAAAAGTCCCGTATCGTCCCTTCATCCCTTGACTCCCTTTGCAAAATTAATTCGCCGTTACGTAGACTAGAGTGGTCAAATTGGGGAGCGACGGTTTGAGGGCCCTGGATAAACTTAATTCTTTGTTGCGCTATGAACGGTACTTGTGCTTTAATATTTGAATACCACTGTACTTTGTGTTTTATTCGTTTATGAAGAAATACAGTTTTTGCTTTTATTTAGCTTTGCTTTGTAGTGTCCCGTTGCAGGGCTGTTAGTTTTTCTATTGCCTTATTAATTTTATTATTCATTATTTTAAGGCATATCTACTGCTATGTTGATAGAATAAAAATAAAATAACGGTCTATGTGGTCTCATACTTCTAATTTATTGTTAGTATAGTATATTGCATGCGGGCCGGAAAATTCATCCTTTCCTTATGGATATTATTATTTCTTCTTTAGTTCTTTTTCTTCCTCCTACAATATTCAGTTTTCCAGTAAATTGCTTAAAACATAAATGCCAAGCCATTGGCCCCCTTACATGATATTACCTTTTAAAATTTATATGTGTACGAGTTAAGAGGATCGTTTAGTTTTCATACGAAAAGCGATAATATTTTTTCTCAAAAAGTTATCACCCGAAACAATATTTCAAGAATAAAATGCCTACTGGACTGAAGAAATTTGGAAAAATTTAGACTATCCTCTTAACAAAGCCAATAGCTAAGTAGTATTTATTACCTACCACAAGACGCGTTACGTAGTATAGGTACTCGATAACAACATTGTAGCATTCTGTGCAGGTGCAGCAAATGTGCCATAGGTGTGTCGGAACATCAGGTATCTCTATATTTAGGTACATACCTGTGAAATTCGGTCAAGTGCGAATTGGATTCTCATACGAAGGGTTCTGTACCATCGTACAGGAAATATCACTTTGTAATATGTTTAACTTTTCATGGCAGCCATTTAAATTTTTAATTTTTTGTTGTTATTAGTGGCAATAGAAATACACATTCTGTCAAAATTTCAAGTTTCTACCTATTACGCTTCACGAGATACAGTCTGCTGACAGATAGATGGATGGACAGACGGACGGTCGGAGTTAGTAATAGGGTCCCGTTAAAACACTCTTCTAGTTAACCCTAAAAGGCAGCAGATGACTAACAAACGTAGCTTACTTAATACCTTTTTTAACGAAAATTATTAATTTCAAGGCCTTATATGGGTCGCAGCATTTTGGTCGTAAGAAATGCACGCCATTAGCAATTGTGTTTCTTACAGAACGATTAATCTTGAAAAAAGAATAAATAATTCAGGCTCTGTTGAATCACGTACAAGTTCACCCGAAAATTTTCCTTTTCTATGTAAATAAGGCCTTCGTCAAGATAAGGCAGACGTGGAGGTCGCATTTTCATAATATTGTTGTTTGTCCACCGATTCCTTAGGAAAGATTACATTGTACACATTAATATAAATAAGCGGCTTTCTTTTATTATGTAGGTAGGTACATAATGTTACTTTTAGGCGCTAGGCTTAACTTTGTTCAAAAGATTTCCAGGACCGTTAACAAATAAGCCAGGCTTAACCCTGGATCATTATTTTAGACACATGTCTTTCTTCAGGTTGAATATTCCTTGCTACAGTGAAATCTTGAAGAACTCTCACACTTGCCCTTTAATCAAGTTAGATTTAATTACTGGTAGTTTATGATATCATAGCATTCATTAAATAATACGTTACAATTATTATTATCATACACGTTATAATGTTATCAAAATTTAAAAAATTTACTTTATGAAGGCCAACTGGAGTATTTTATGTCATGTTGGTTTTGTCAGCGATTCGGAAAGAAAATTCTACTGAAAGAGCTGGCAAAAATTAAATTAAAATAATGACATATTAGCCTAAGATAACGCGCACTTGCCTAGAAGATGCCTATTCACTCTTAACTTAAAGGTCCATATTCGATGAAAACTGCATCAAATAGTGGAAAGGAGAACGACCCTCAGCACTCAGTATTACGATGCAGAGAGAGTCAGGTAACGTTGAAGTTGGTACCCTTGTTGGTACCTTGCAAACTTTCTGCTAATTTACCATACCATTCCATTCCATCAGCTTGAATGCGTACACTGCTGGACATAGGCCTTCCAAGAGTGCGCCACCAAACACGGTCCACTGCCTTCCTCATCCATCCGTTCCCCGCCACCTTCTTCAGGTCATCAGTCCTAATGGAGGTCGTCCCACACTGCGCTTACTGGTACACGGTCTCTACTCCAGAACACGTCTGTCCCAACCTGCATGACATGACATGGTCGCTTTTGTTCTTATCATTGTAGGTATGTTTTATCATACACTTCCTCAAAATTTCTTACGGTCTTTTGGGCCAGTAATACAAAGAAGACAGTGAAGGATATAGAAAATTTCTCCAGCAAGATAAACAATAAAAGGTGAGAACGGCTTCCACGATGAAACCAATAACAGTTTAAGCGAGGCGGTAAATTTCCCTCCGAGACCGTTTTGGAACAATATGTAAACTTCGATACCGCATCTTTACTGCAGCTCCATAAAATAAATAACAGCCTTTATCTTTCTTGGCCCCAAGAGTGCTGTTAGAAAGCTTTTATGCGAATTTCTTGCCTTGATGTTTCCGCTATTGAAAACTCCCTAATAACAATTCAATTTGAAAAACCAACTTTTCCTTGAAATTAATGCTAATAATACATTGACCACTTAGAATTTGAGACATGGCTAATGCAATAATTCGAAACCGTTTAATCTTACTTTTATTTTTATTTTTATTCATTATAGGCAAGCGCTTGACCACAATCACACCTGATGCAATGTGGTGATGTGGCCTAAGATGGGACGCGTTTAACTAGAAGATGCCTATGCACTCTTGTTTTAAAGATACCCGGATTGTAATTGGTAGGCAATGACTTCTATGTATACTTGGTACACACAGATCGCAGAAGAGCATTCTAAACCCTAGCCATGCGTATCCAATGTACTTTTCGTAGAAATTCAAACTGTATTTATGTCAGAAAACACAGAGATTCGAAATAGAGATGGAATTCAAATCAGGCTGTACATAGGCATATGATGAGAAATATTCAGCAGAAATGTTTTAGTACGTATTGCAGTTTCAGGCGTTTCCACGTAGGGTAGGTTTATAGTTAACATTTGGTTGACTTTCTCTGAAATCCTGCTGAATCTGAAATGCTTGCGATGCTAGTTATAGCTTCATATCATAATATAATATAATAATAATAATATGTATCAATCAGTCAGCCTGTTTGCGTCCACTGCTGGATATTGGACTTCACTATCACTTACGATCCTCAGCCTTCCTCATCTACCCACTTCCTGCTTCGTCAGTCTAACGGGGTGGACTACATCGATGGTTGGAGATCGTCTTACACTACGCTTGCTGGTACGCGGTCTCCAGTCCATAACACGTCTGTCCCGCAGCTACTTATAATGTCGTAGATATATTAAAAAATAAAAATAAAAGATTTAGAGGTAGGCTTATAATAATATTTTGATATAATATGGAATTTATAAACTTGCAAATACTTAATTCAGTAACGTTTTTCTCAAAAATAAATATATTTTGGTTTAAGGTCACAATATTCACAAATACAATAAATGCTTAAAATAAAAAATAACAAATAATATAATATTATGTAGTTTCAGTATTAAATAATAAATATTTTAGTTTATAACATATTCGCCATAAGTATTTCCTCTAAATACCTTTGTTTTGTGATGGTATGAATAGTCGGTTTTATTGAAGACCTTGCAACAAAGTATGTTTTGATATGAATAATATTAAGTATAGAAAAAATTTATGGTTTATCTAGGAAATCGTAATATATTTTGTAGATAACATTTCATACATAATTTATTAGATATATCAAGCAATAAGTCATTTATTAGCTAATAACTGCGTATTTCGATAAACTATGGAATTCAGAGCCAATCGATTCGAATATCTATCGAAGCAAATTAAACCGAAGTCGTCGGGCCTGAAATGGGATTCGCTTTGCATAGCTCTTGCAATTCAAATTGTTTAGTTTATATCGTACCTTGTCTGGCTATGATTTTCTAATGGCCTTATAATTCTTATAAAACCGATTGAAGTATCTTTTATTTTATTTTTAGGGTTTCATATCTACAGAGAAAATAAAAGAATCCTTATAAGTTCACTTCGTTGTCTATCTGTCAAGACCCGTCAAGAAAATCAAAATCTAAATGATACTTTCCATTGAACTATAATCCTGAAATTCGGCATCTATAGCAATGTCTTATGGTATAAGTAAAGAGAAAAATCCGAAAACCGTGAATTTGTGGTTACATCACAGCAAAAATATTAAAAGTGTTATTTCTTTTTCTACGATGGTACTGTACCGTTAGTACAACATTGAACACCGCATACATGGTTAATAGTATCGACTACTCCTGACTGCCAAGGTTAACGTATTCATCGATAGTACGAGCTAGTCCTAACTGTCAGTTTTGGACAGAACGACGAAACCATGACGATACCAACATGTGGAAACGTAGGTCCAACTTTTGTCTCACTTACACATTCACAAAAAAGTGGGACAGATATACGCTGCCATTTTGTCTAATTTGGCATATATTATTTCGTTTTTTGACGCTATTGACAGATGATTAACAGCGTGACAGTGACAGTCAAGCGACACCCACCGCATACTCTATGGTATGTTTGTCTATGGTAATTCATCTATATTCACTCTGAAATCACTAAAACACTGGTATCCAAAGCCAAATTTTCGTCAGATTAAAAAAAGTTACCGTTCTGTTGTCTGTTAAAGTGAAAATAAATAAAAGCAAACTGAATGAAAGGATTTTAATATACAGAAGTTCATTTAAATACTTATTCAAGAACTAGTGATTATAATATATATTGTATTTAGGTGTGTAGGTACTATTTAAATAAAATGCAATGAGTACCTAATAAGTAATAATATCGTATGTCAGCTTTATATGTACGTTTACTCTCTTGATATCACGTCTACATAGGTTTTTTTAGAATAATAGCACTTAGTAACTAGATTGGTATGTACTTAATAGGTACATATAACTATCTACATACCAATCTCTTGATTTGAATAAGGCAAGCAAGTGGTCAGGTTTCAAGAGTATCTAGCCACCTATAGTGAAATCATAACTTTATTATTTTGTACCTACTTAAATAACTAGTTATATTCAGCCAATTGAAACTTATTAGCTCTTTTCTAGTTACTTGTAACCTTCACTTGTCAGGGCTGTTATAAATTTTTAAATGTTTATGCTTAGTAACTTACAAATATGCAGAATCAGGACATTGAGTTTAAGCTGTATGACAGAATAAAGTGTATCTGTTTGTCTGTCTGCTAGCTTTTTACAGCCCACCTGTTCAACCAATTTTGACGAAAGGTACAAAGTTCTTGTATCGCGGAGATGGACATTGCTGATGTTTTATTACAGAAAATAAAACAGTTCCTATGGGATAAATCTGTGCAAATTAAGTTGTCATTATTATCATTTATTTGGTATGGAGTATTTGGTATCATACTGGACTACATAGACTAGGTATCCTGGAAATCAAAGAGTTAGCACTGGATTTTTAAAACTTAAAAGGGCATCATGTAGTTATTAAAAATTATAAATAACACTAAGACTACTATCTATCTTAGTAGATAAATAGTAAAATAAGAAGAATATTACCTAATTGTCTAATTAGCAATTTAGAAAATTAAAGATCAATAATTCCTTTTTCAGTGAAACCCGAGATTGAAAGCCTGTGGATTAGTGCCTAATCCACTTTGCTAGAAGACTGCATTGTGGTGTTCCTGCATTAAGACTACACTCTACAGAATAAGCTCCCATAAGCTGTCAGTGCAGTAACACTCCTGTACAATTTTGTAATAATATAAAAATTTAAAATTAAATAAATTGTTTTTTATAGCTAGAACCAGCAAGAAACTCGACGGTTGCTCATTTCAAAGATTTGATATATTGAATGAGTAATTGGTTAGGTTAGAGAGCTGTGGCAGGCATGCCAGTCTTCATTGTTATTTTTTTATAACCATTTCTTGAATACCCCCTACCCCTTTTCTCCTCACCCTATCGAGGGTAAAAGTTTTACCAATATCAATTTTATCAAAATTAAAAAATTCAATAAAATAATCCATCTGGGAAGGAGAGGGATTGACTTACCCTCCCCTCCCTCTTGCCCATCCCACCCCCACTTACGTCCTATCGAGGCGGCATGTTTCAAAATATTGAGCCATACAAATAAACAAAATTTAAGTCTGTATGTTACTGTAGTAATCGTTAAGCTATACGTAATCAATTTGGTGTGCTAATCTTTGAATTGACAGAACCAATTTTGATGAGACTTTCACAAGCAGTTGGGACTTGGGGTGAGACGCAATCTTTAAACTAGAATGACAGGTTCTAAATCTAGTGCTGTCCTTTTCCGTAGTGCAGGGAGCATTACAAAAGGAATAGCATTGAAACCTGTCGCTTTAATTTAGTTTTGAACATAGATTTCAGGCAATATCCAGGCAGGCAAATTCCAGGATACCTTTTAACTATGCAAATGGTTACTTATCTAAACCCTAAGAACTTTTATTTTTAAAATGAAATAAAACAAATTAAAACAATAAGGATTTAATGACTATTACTTAAAGATCTATACCTTACACCTGAAATAATATTAATACCTAGGTACTTTTAGATACCTAGGTATTAGGTACCAATAGGTGCATAAATAAGTAGGTACCATACACCTGTATAATTAAATTACATAAGATGTATTTAAGCACCTACATCATAAACAGTTCTTAATATATGTATAGGTATTCTACAAGATTGATGACCTCGGGTTAGTCTTGAATTGAGTTAGGTAGGTACTTGGGATCAGGGAGGCAGGCATCATAATCTGGTAATAATACTGGTGATCTGCAACCTGAAATAAAAAATTGATTCAGAAAATATTTAATATAAGCTACATAAAATTACATAGGGAGGTTCATTTAACACAACATTTCACTAACTTATGCTACGCTTATGCCATGTTAGGTAGGTAGGTACTTGCTTGTCTGAGTGAATGCAAACTGGCGTGGCTCCATCATC
Organism: Maniola jurtina; assembly: GCF_905333055.1. NCBI lineage: Eukaryota > Metazoa > Arthropoda > Insecta > Lepidoptera > Nymphalidae > Maniola > Maniola jurtina. The sequence continues at coordinate 8,652,526 of NC_060037.1, read as the reverse complement.
AATGGATGCCAGGAACGGTAGGTGTTATAGGTACTGTTTGCAATGTGCCCGTGAACTTAGCAGAGCATATGCCAGCAGATCAAAAATAAAAAGGAGTTCCCTTCGCATGCAGAAGAGTTCTATAGTTCCTGATACTTTTTAAAGATAGTTCTGGCGTTTTTGCTAAAAAAATCGCAGTTGAAATAATGCTCTGCTAACTTCCGGTAGCAGATCATTTTCGAGCAAAGCGAAAAAAAAAGAGTTCTCTGTACGCACGTATCTCAGTTCTATAGTTCCTCATACTTTATAATGATAGTTCTGGCATATAAACCTAAAAAAAGTCAAATGAAAAAATCAATAAATTTTCAAATTTAGTCATCATAAGTAATTTAAAAAAGTTCTAGCAGCTAGAACTCTAATCTCAGAACCTAGAACTCTACGATTTCTTATAGCTCATTAACTAAGCTATAAAATAAAGCTATTAATTAGCCCAGAACTCACAAAGAAGTCCCAGCAGAGCATAGAAGAATAGTTATAAACAATAAATTTTCAAACTTCACACCAAAAGTTGTTAAAAAAATTCCAGCTGCTAGAACTCTCATCTCAGGGGCTAGAACTCCTCGATTTATTAAAGATTATTAACATAGCTATAAAATAAAGCTATAAACTAGCCCAGAACTCTCAAAAAAGTGCCAGCAGAGCATACAAGAAGAGTCATGATACACTAATTTTCAAACTTATTATCATAAGCCATGAAAAAAATTCCAGCTGAGAGAACTCTGATCTCAGAGGCTAGAACTCCTCGATTTCATAAATATTATTGACAAAGCTATTAAAGAAAGCCATTAACTTGCCCAGAACTCTCAAAAAAGTGCCAGCAGAGCATACCAGAAGAGTCATAAACGATAAATTTTCAAACTTAAAAATCACAAGTTACTAAAAAATTTCCAGCTGCTAGAACTCTCTTCTCAGAGGCTAGAACTCCTCGATCTCTTAAAGATTATTAACATAGCTATGAAACAAAGCCATTAACTAGCCCAGAACTCTCAAAAAAGTGCCAGCAGAGCATACAAGAAGAGTCATGATACACTAATTTTCAAACTTATTATCATACGCCATGAAAAAATTCCAGCTGCTAGAACTCTGATGTCAGAGGCTAGAACTCCTCGATTTCTTAAATATTATTAACAAAGCTATAAAACGAAGCCATCAACTAAACCAGAACTCTCAAAAAAGTGCCAGCAGAGCATACAAGAAGAGTCATAAACAATAAATTTTCAAACTTAAAAATCACAAGTTACTAAAAAATTTCCAGCTGCTAGAAGTCTCATCTCAGGGGCTAGAACTTCTCGATTTCTTTAAGATTATTAACATACCTATTGAACAAAGCCATTAACTAGACCAGAACTCTCAAAAAAGTGCCAGCAGAGCATACAAGAAGAGTCATGATGCACTAATTTTCAAACTTATTATCATACGCCATGAAAAAAATTCCAGCTGCTAGAACTCCGATCTCAGAGGCTAGAACTTCTCGATTTCTTAAATATTATTGACAGAGCTATAAAACGAAGCCATCAACTAAACCAGAACTCTCAAAAAAGTGCCAGCAGAGCATACAAGAAGAGTCATAAACGATAAATTTTCAAACTTAAAAATCACAAGTTACTAAAAAATTTCCAGCTGCTAGAACTCTCATCTCAGGGGCTAGAACTCCTCGATTTCTTTAAGATTATTAACATACCTATTTAACAAAGCCATTAACTAGACCAGAACTCTCAAAAAAGTGCCAGCAGAGCATACAAGAAGAGTCATGATGCACTAATTTCCAAACTTATTATCATACGCCATGAAAAAAATTATAGCTGCTAGAACTCTGATCTCAGAGGCTAGAACTCCTCGATTTCTTAAATATTATTAACAAAGCTATAAAATGAAGCCATCAATTAAACCAGAACTCTCAAAAAAGTGCCAGCAGAGCATACAAGAAGAGTCATAAACGATAAATTTTCAAACTTAAAAATCACAAGTTACTAAAAAATTTCCAGCTGCTAGAACTCTCATCTCGGGGGCTAGAACTCCTCGATTTCTTAAAGATTGTTAACATACCTAATAAACAAAGCCATTAAATAGAACAGAACTCTCAAAAAAGTGCCAGCAGAGCATACATGAAGAGTCATAAACGATAAATTTTCAAACTCAAAAATCACAAGATACTAAAAAAATTCCAGCTGCTAAAACTCTCATCTCAGGGGCTAGAACTCCTCGATTTCATTAAGATTATTAACATACCTATTAAACAAAGCCATTAACTAGACCAGAACTCTCAAAAAAGTGCCAGCAGAGCATACAAGAAGAGTCATGATGCACTAATTTTCAAACTTATTATCATACGCCATGAATAAAATTCCAGCTGCTAGAACTCTCATCTCAGGGGCTAGAACTCCTCGATTTCTTTAAGATTATTAACATACCTATAAAACAAAGCCATTAACTAGACCAGAACTCTCAAAAAAGTGCCAGCAGAGCATACAAGAAGAGTCATGATGCACAATTTTCAAACTTATTATCATACGCCATGAAAAAAATTCCAGCTGCTAGAACTCTGATGTCAGAGGCTAGAACTCCTCGATTTCTTAAATATTATTAACAAAGCTATAAAATGAAGCCATCAATTAAACCAGAACTCTCAAAAAAGTACCAGCAGAGCATACAAGAAGAGTCATAAACGATAAATTTTCAAAATTAAAAATCACAAGTTACTAAAAAATTTCCAGCTGCTAGAACTCTCATCTCAGGGGCTAGAACTCCTCGATTTCTTTAAGATTATTAACATACCTATTGAACAAAGCCATTAACTAGACCAGAACTTTCAAAAAAGTGCCAGCAGAGCATACAAGAAGAGTCATGATGCACTAATTTTCAAACTTATTATCATACGCCATGAATAAAATTCCAGCTGCTAGAACTCTCATCTCAGGGGCTAGAACTCCTCGATTTCTTTAAGATTATTAACATACCTTTAAAACAAAGCCATTAACTAGACCAGAACTCTCAAAAAAGTGCCAGCAGAGCATACAAGAAGAGTCATGATGCACAATTTTCAAACTTATTATCATACGCCATGAAAAAAATTCCAGCTGCTAGAACTCTGATGTCAGAGGCTAGAACTCCTCGATTTCTTAGATATTATTGACAAAGCTATAAAACGAAGCCATCAACTAAACCAGAACTCTCAAAAAAGTGGCAGCAGAGCATATAAGAAGAGTCATAAACGATAAATTTTCAAACTTAAAAGTCACAAGTTACTAAAAAAATTCCAGCTGCTAGAACTCTCATCTCAGGGGCTAGAACTCCTCGATTTCTTAAAGATTATTAACATACCTATTGAACAAAGCCATTAACTAGACAAGAACTCTCAAAAAAGTGCCAGCAGAGCATACAAGAAGAGTCATGATGCACTAATTTTCAAACTTATTATCATACGCCATGAAAAAAATTCCAGCTGCTAGAACTCCGATCTCAGAGGCTAGAACTTCTCGATTTCTTAAATATTATTGACAGAGCTATAAAACGAAGCCATCAACTAAACCAGAACTCTCAAAAAAGTGCCAGCAGAGCATACAAGAAGAGTCATAAACGATAAATTTTCAAACTTAAAAATCACAAGTTACTAAAAAAATTCCAGCTGCTAGAACTCTCATCTCAGGGGCTAGAACTCCTCGATTTCTTTAAGATTATTAACATACCTATTGAACAAAGCCATTAACTAGACCAGAACTCTCAAAAAAGTGCCAGCAGAGCATACGAGAAGAGTCATGATGCACTAATTCATCAGAGTTCTAGCAGCTGGAATTTTTTCATGGCGTATGATAATAAGTTTGAAAATTGTGCATCATGACTCTTCTTGTATGCTCTGCTGGCACTTTTTTGAGAGTTCTGGTCTAGTTAATGGCTTTGTTTTATAGGTATGTTAATAATCTTAAAGAAATCGAGGAGTTCTAGCCCCTGAGATGAGAGTTCTAGCAGCTGGAATTTTATTCATGGCGTATGGATAATAAGTTTGGAAATTAGTGCATCATGACTCTTCTTGTATGCTCTGCTGGCACTTTTTTGAGAGTTCTGGTCTAGTTAATGGCTTTGTTCAATAGGTATGTTAATAATCTTTAAGAAATCGAGGAGTTCTAGCCCCTGAGATGAGAGTTCTAGCAGCTGGAAATTTTTTAGTAACTTGTGATTTTTAAGTTTGAAAATTTATCGTTTATGACTCTTCTTGTATGCTCTGCTGGCACTTTTTTGAGAGTTCTGGTTTAGTTGATGGCTTCGTTTAATAGCTTTGTTAATAATATTTAAGAAATCGAGGAGTTCTAGCCTCTGAGATCAGAGTTCTAGCAGCTGGAAATTTTTTAGTAACTTGTGATTTTTAAGTTTGAAAATTTATCGTTTATGACTCTTCTTGTATGCTCTGCTGGCACTTTTTTGAGAGTTCTGGTTTAGTTGATGGCTTCGTTTAATAGCTTTGTTAATAATATTTAAGAAATCGAGGAGTTCTAGCCTCTGAGATCAGAGTTCTAGCAGCTATAATTTTTTTCATGGCGTATGATAATAAGTTTGGAAATTAGTGCATCATGACTCTTCTTGTATGCTCTGCTGGCACTTTTTTGAGAGTTCTGGTCTAGTTAATGGCTTTGTTCAATAGGTATGTTAATAATCTTAAAGAAATCGAGGAGTTCTAGCCCCTGAGATGAGAGTTCTAGCAGCTGGAAATTTTTTAGTAACTTGTGATTTTTAAGTTTGAAAATTTATCGTTTATGACTCTTCTTGTATGCTCTGCTGGCACTTTTTTGAGAGTTCTGGGCTAGTTAATGGCTTTGTTTTATAGCTTTGTCAATAATATTTAAGAAATCGAGGAGTTCTAGCCTCTGAGATGAGAGTTCTAGCAGCTAGAATTTTTTTCATGGCTTTTGATAATAAGTTTGAGAATTAGTGTATCATGACTCTTCTTGTATGCTCTGCTGGCACTTTTTTGAGAGTTCTGGGCTAGTTTATGCCTTTGTTTCTTAGCTTTGTTTATAATCTTTAACAAATCGAGGAGTTCTAGCCCCTGAGAAGAGAGTTCTAGCAGCTGGAAATTTTTTAGTAACTTGTGATTTTTAAGTTTGAAAATTTATCGTTTATGACTCTTCTTGTATGCTCTGCTGGCACTTTTTTGAGAGTTCTGGTTTAGTTGATGGCTTCGTTTAATAGCTTTGTTAATAATATTTAAGAAATCGAGGAGTTCTAGCCTCTGAGATCAGAGTTCTAGCAGCTATAATTTTTTTCATGGCGTATGGATAATAAGTTTGGAAATTAGTGCATCATGACTCTTCTTGTATGCTCTGCTGGCACTTTTTTGAGAGTTCTGGTCTAGTAAATGGCTTCGTTTTATAGCTTTGTCAATAATATTTAAGAAATCGAGGAGTTCTAGCCTCTGACATCAGAGTTCTAGCAGCTGGAATTTTTTTCATGGCGTATGATAATAAGTTTGAAAATTAGTGCATCATGACTCTTCTTGTATGCTCTGCTGGCACTTTTTTGAGAGTTCTGGTCTAGTTAATGGCTTTGTTCAATAGGTATGTTAATAATCTTTAAGAAATCGAGGAGTTCTAGCCCCTGAGATGAGAGTTCTAGCAGCTGGAATTTTATTCATGGCGTATGATAATAAGTTTGAAAATTAGTGCATCATGACTCTTCTTGTATGCTCTGCTGGCACTTTTTTGAAAGTTCTGGTCTAGTTAATGGCTTTGTTCAATAGGTATGTTAATAATCTTTAAGAAATCGAGGAGTTCTAGCCCCTGAGATGAGAGTTCTAGCAGCTGGAAATTTTTTAATAACTTGTGATTTTTAAGTTTGAAAATTTATCGTTTATGACTCTTCTTGTATGCTCTGCTGGCACTTTTTTGAGAGTTCTGGTCTAGTAAATGGCTTCGTTTTATAGCTTTGTCAATAATATTTAAGAAATCGAGGAGTTCTAGCCTCTGACATCAGAGTTCTAGCAGCTGGAATTTTTTTCATGGCGTATGATAATAAGTTTGAAAATTAGTGCATCATGACTCTTCTTGTATGCTCTGCTGGCACTTTTTTGAGAGTTCTGGTCTAGTTAATGGCTTTGTTCAATAGGTATGTTAATAATCTTTAAGAAATCGAGGAGTTCTAGCCCCTGAGATGAGAGTTCTAGCAGCTGGAAATTTTTTAGTAACTTGTGATTTTTAAGTTTGAAAATTTATCGTTTATGACTCTTCTTGTATGCTCTGCTGGCACTTTTTTGAGAGTTCTGGTTTAGTTGATGGCTTCGTTTAATAGCTTTGTTAATAATATTTAAGAAATCGAGGAGTTCTAGCCTCTGAGATCAGAGTTCTAGCAGCTATAATTTTTTTCATGGCGTATGGATAATAAGTTTGGAAATTAGTGCATCATGACTCTTCTTGTATGCTCTGCTGGCACTTTTTTGAGAATTCTGGTCTAGTAAATGGCTTCGTTTTATAGCTTTGTCAATAATATTTAAGAAATCGAGGAGTTCTAGCCTCTGACATCAAAGTTCTAGCAGCTGGAATTTTTTTCATGGCGTATGATAATAAGTTTGAAAATTAGTGCATCATGACTCTTCTTGTATGCTCTGCTGGCACTTTTTTGAGAGTTCTGGTCTAGTTAATGGCTTTGTTCAATAGGTATGTTAATAATCTTAAAGAAATCGAGAAGTTCTAGCCCCTGAGATGAGAGTTCTAGCAGCTGGAATTTTTTTAGTAACTTGTGATTTTTAAGTTTGAAAATTTATCGTTTATGACTCTTCTTGTATGCTCTGCTGGCACTTTTTTGAGAGTTCTGGTTTAGTTGATGGCTTCGTTTTATAGCTTTGTCAATAATATTTAAGAAATCGAGGAGTTCTAGCCTCTGACATCAGAGTTCTAGCAGCTGGATTTTTTTTCATGGCGTATGATAATAAGTTTGAAAATTAGTGCATCATGACTCTTCTTGTATGCTCTGCTGGCACTTTTTTGAGAGTTCTTGTCTAGTTAATGGCTTTGTTCAATAGGTATGTTAATAATCTTTAAGAAATCGAGGAGTTCTAGCCCCTGAGATGAGAGTTCTAGCAGCTGGAAATTTTTTAATAACTTGTGATTTTTAAGTTTGAAAATTTATCGTTTATGACTCTTCTTGTATGCTCTGCTGGCACTTTTTTGAGAGTTCTAGTTTAGTTGATGGCTTCGTTTAATAGCTTTGTTAGTAATATTTAAGAAATCGAGGAGTTCTAGCCTCTGAGATCAGAGTTCTAGCAGCTATAATTTTTTTCATGGCGTATGGATAATAAGTTTGGAAATTAGTGCATCATGACTCTTCTTGTATGCTCTGCTGGCACTTTTTTGAGAGTTCTGGTCTAGTTAATGGCTTTGTTCAATAGGTATGTTAATAATCTTTAAGAAATCGAGGAGTTCTAGCCCCTGAGATGAGAGTTCTAGCAGCTGGAAATTTTTTAGTAACTTGTGATTTTTAAGTTTGAAAATTTATCGTTTATGACTCTTCTTGTATGCTCTGCTGGCACTTTTTTGAGAGTTCTGGTTTAGTTGATGGCTTCGTTTAATAGCTTTGTTAATAATATTTAAGAAATCGAGGAGTTCTAGCCTCTGAGATCAGAGTTCTAGCAGCTATAATTTTTTTCATGGCGTATGGATAATAAGTTTGGAAATTAGTGCATCATGACTCTTCTTGTATGCTCTGCTGGCACTTTTTTGAGAGTTCTGGTCTAGTTAATGGCTTTGTTCAATAGGTATGTTAATAATCTTTAAGAAATCGAGGAGTTCTAGCCCCTGAGATGAGAGTTCTAGCAGCTGGAAATTTTTTAGTAACTTTTGATTTTTTAGTTTGAAAATTTATCGTTTATGACTCTTCTTGTATGCTCTGCTGGCACTTTTTTGAGAGTTCTGGGCTAGTTAATGGCTTTGTTTTATAGCTTTGTCAATAATATTTAAGAAATCGAGGAGTTCTAGCCTCTGAGATGAGAGTTCTAGCAGCTGGAAATTTTTTAGTAACTTGTGATTTTTAAGTTTGAAAATTTATCGTTTATGACTCTTCTTGTATGCTCTGCTGGCACTTTTTTGAGAGTTCTGGTTTAGTTGATGGCTTTGTTTAATAGCTTTGTTAATAATATTTAAGAAATCGAGGAGTTCTAGCCTCTGAGATCAGAGTTCTAGCAGCTATAATTTTTTTCATGGCGTATGGCTAATAAGTTTGGAAATTAGTGCATCATGACTCTTCTTGTATGCTCTGCTGGCACTTTTTTGAGAGTTCTGGTTTAGTTTATGGCTTCGTTTAATAGCTTTGTTAATAATATTTAAGAAATCGAGGAGTTCTAGCCTCTGAGATCAGAGTTCTAGCAGCTATAATTTTTTTCATGGCGTATGGATAATAAGTTTGGAAATTAGTGCATCATGACTCTTCTTGTATGCTCTGCTGGCACTTTTTTGAGAGTTCTGGTCTAGTTAATGGCTTTGTTTTATAGCTTTGTCAATAATATTTAAGAAATCGAGGAGTTCTAGCCTTTGACATCAGAGTTCTAGCAGCTGGAAATTTTTTAGTAACTTGTGATTTTTAAGTTTGAAAATTTATCGTTTATGACTCTTCTTGTATGCTCTGCTGGCACTTTTTTGAGAGTTCTGGTTTAGTTGATGGCTTCGTTTTATAGCTTTGTCAATAATATTTAAGAAATCGAGGAGTTCTAGCCTCTGACATCAGAGTTCTAGCAGCTGGAATTTTTTTCATGGCGTATGATAATAAGTTTGAAAATTAGTGCATCATGACTCTTCTTGTATGCTCTGCTGGCACTTTTTTGAGAGTTCTTGTCTAGTTAATGGCTTTGTTCAATAGGTATGTTAATAATCTTTAAGAAATCGAGGAGTTCTAGCCCCTGAGATGAGAGTTCTAGCAGCTGGAAATTTTTTAATAACTTGTGATTTTTAAGTTTGAAAATTTATCGTTTATGACTCTTCTTGTATGCTCTGCTGGCACTTTTTTGAGAGTTCTGGTTTAGTTGATGGCTTCGTTTAATAGCTTTGTTAATAATATTTAAGAAATCGAGGAGTTCTAGCCTCTGAGATCAGAGTTCTAGCAGCTATAATTTTTTTCATGGCGTATGGATAATAAGTTTGGAAATTAGTGCATCATGACTCTTCTTGTATGCTCTGCTGGCACTTTTTTGAGAGTTCTGGTCTAGTAAATGGCTTCGTTTTATAGCTTTGTCAATAATATTTAAGAAATCGAGGAGTTCTAGCCCCTGAGATGAGAGTTCTAGCAGCTGGAAATTTTTTAATAACTTGTGATTTTTAAGTTTGAAAATTTATCGTTTATGACTCTTCTTGTATGCTCTGCTGGCACTTTTTTGAGAGTTCTGGTTTAGTTGATGGCTTCGTTTAATAGCTTTGTTAATAATATTTAAGAAATCGAGGAGTTCTAGCCTCTGAGATCAGAGTTCTAGCAGCTGGAATTTTTTTCATGGCGTATGATAATAAGTTTGAAAATTAGTGCATCATGACTCTTCTTGTATGCTCTGCTGGCACTTTTTTGAGAGTTCTGGTCTAGTTAATGGCTTTGTTCAATAGGTATGTTAATAATCTTAAAGAAATCGAGAAGTTCTAGCCCCTGAGATGAGAGTTCTAGCAGCTGGAAATTTTTTAGTAACTTGTGATTTTTAAGTTTGAAAATTTATTGTTTATGACTCTTCTTGTATGCTCTGCTGGCACTTTTTTGAGAGTTCTGGTTTAGTTTATGGCTTCGTTTAATAGCTTTGTCAATAATATTTAAGAAATCGAGGAGTTCTAGCCTCTGAGATCAGAGTTCTAGCAGCTATAATTTTTTTCATGGCGTATGGATAATAAGTTTGGAAATTAGTGCATCATGACTCTTCTTGTATGCTCTGCTGGCACTTTTTTGAGAGTTCTGGTCTAGTAAATGGCTTCGTTTTATAGCTTTGTCAATAATATTTAAGAAATCGAGGAGTTCTAGCCTCTGACATCAGAGTTCTAGCAGCTGGAATTTTTTTCATGGCGTATGATAATAAGTTTGAAAATTAGTGCATCATGACTCTTCTTGTATGCTCTGCTGGCACTTTTTTGAGAGTTCGGGTCTAGTTAATGGCTTTGTTTAATAGGTATGTTAATAATCTTAAAGAAATCGAGGAGTTCTAGCCCCTGAGATGAGAGTTTTAGCAGCTGGAATTTTTTTAGTAACTTGTGATTTTTAAGTTTGAAAATTTATCGTTTATGACTCTTCTTGTATGCTCTGCTGGCACTTTTTTGAGAGTTCTGGTCTAGTTAATGGCTTTGTTCAATAGGTATGTTAATAATCTTTAAGAAATCGAGGAGTTCTAGCCCCTGAGATGAGAGTTCTAGCAGCTGGAATTTTTTTAGTAACTTGTGATTTTTAAGTTTGAAAATTTATCGTTTATGACTCTTCTTGTATGCTCTGCTGGCACTTTTTTGAGAGTTCTGGTTTAGTTGATGGCTTCGTTTAATAGCTTTGTTAATAATATTTAAGAAATCGAGGAGTTCTAGCCTCTGACATCTGAGTTCTAGCAGCTGGAATTTTTTTCATGGCGTATGATAATAAGTTTGAAAATTAGTGCATCATGACTCTTCTTGTATGCTCTGCTGGCACTTTTTTGAGAGTTCTTGTCTAGTTAATGGCTTTGTTCAATAGGTATGTTAATAATCTTTTAGAAATCGAGGAGTTCTAGCCTCTGAGATCAGAGTTCTAGTAGCTAGATTTTTTTTATGGCGTATGATAATAAGTTTGAAAATTTGTGTATCATGACTCTTCTTGTATGCTCTGCTGGCACTTTTTTGAGAGTTCTGGGCTAGTTAATGGCTTTTTTTCATAGCTATGTTAATAATTTTTAAGAGATCGAGGAGTTCTAGCCTCTGAGAAGAGAGTTCTAGCAGCTGGAAATTTTTTAGTAACTTGTGATTTTTAAGTTTGAAAATTTATCGTTTATGACTCTTCTTGTATGCTCTGCTGGCACTTTTTTGAGAGTTCTGGTTTAGTTGATGGCTTCGTTTTATAGCTTTGTCAATAATATTTAAGAAATCGAGGAGTTCTAGCCTCTGACATCAGAGTTCTAGCAGCTGGAATTTTTTTCATGGCGTATGATAATAAGTTTGAAAATTAGTGCATCATGACTCTTCTTGTATGCTCTGCTGGCACTTTTTTGAGAGTTCTGGTCTAGTTAATGGCTTTGTTCAATAGGTATGTTAATAATCTTTAAGAAATCGAGGAGTTCTAGCCCCTGAGATGAGAGTTCTAGCAGCTGGAAATTTTTTAGTAACTTGTGATTTTTAAGTTTGAAAATTTATCGTTTATGACTCTTCTTGTATGCTCTGCTGGCACTTTTTTGAGAGTTCTGGTTTAGTTGATGGCTTCGTTTAATAGCTTTGTTAATAATATTTAAGAAATCGAGGAGTTCTAGCCTCTGAGATCAGAGTTCTAGCAGCTATAATTTTTTTCATGGCGTATGGATAATAAGTTTGGAAATTAGTGCATCATGACTCTTCTTGTATGCTCTGCTGGCACTTTTTTGAGAGTTCTGGTCTAGTAAATGGCTTCGTTTTATAGCTTTGTCAATAATATTTAAGAAATCGAGGAGTTCTAGCCTCTGACATCAGAGTTCTAGCAGCTGGAATTTTTTTCATGGCGTATGATAATAAGTTTGAAAATTAGTGCATCATGACTCTTCTTGTATGCTCTGCTGGCACTTTTTTGAGAGTTCTGGTCTAGTTAATGGCTTTGTTCAATAGGTATGTTAATAATCTTAAAGAAATCGAGAAGTTCTAGCCCCTGAGATGAGAGTTCTAGCAGCTGGAAATTTTTTAGTAACTTGTGATTTTTAAGTTTGAAAATTTATCGTTTATGACTCTTCTTGTATGCTCTGCTGGCACTTTTTTGAGAGTTCTGGTTTAGTTGATGGCTTCGTTTTATAGCTTTGTCAATAATATTTAAGAAATCGAGGAGTTCTAGCCTCTGACATCTGAGTTCTAGCAGCTGGAATTTTTTTCATGGCGTATGATAATAAGTTTGAAAATTAGTGCATCATGACTCTTCTTGTATGCTCTGCTGGCACTTTTTTGAGAGTTCTTGTCTAGTTAATGGCTTTGTTCAATAGGTATGTTAATAATCTTTAAGAAATCGAGGAGTTCTAGCCTCTGAGATCAGAGTTCTAGTAGCTAGATTTTTTTTATGGCGTATGATAATAAGTTTGAAAATTTGTGTATCATGACTCTTCTTGTATGCTCTGCTGGCACTTTTTTGAGAGTTCTGGGCTAGTTAATGGCTTTTTTTCATAGCTATGTTAATAATTTTTAAGAGATCGAGGAGTTCTAGCCTCTGAGAAGAGAGTTCTAGCAGCTGGAAATTTTTTAGTAACTTGTGATTTTTAAGTTTGAAAATTTATCGTTTATGACTCTTCTTGTATGCTCTGCTGGCACTTTTTTGAGAGTTCTGGGCAAGTTAATGGCTTTCTTTTATAGCTTTGTCAATAATATTTATAAAATCGAGGAGTTCTAGCCTCTGAGATCAGAGTTCTCTCAGCTGGAATTTTTTTCATGGCTTATGATAATAAGTTTGAAAATTAGTGTATCATGACTCTTCTTGTATGCTCTGCTGGCACTTTTTTGAGAGTTCTGGGCTAGTTTATAGCTTTATTTTATAGCTATGTTAATAATCTTTAATAAATCGAGGAGTTCTAGCCCCTGAGATGAGAGTTCTAGCAGCTGGAAATTTTTTAACAACTTTTGGTGTGAAGTTTGAAAATTTATTGTTTATAACTATTCTTCTATGCTCTGCTGGGACTTCTTTGTGAGTTCTGGGCTAATTAATAGCTTTATTTTATAGCTTAGTTAATGAGCTATAAGAAATCGTAGAGTTCTAGGGTCTGAGATTAGAGTTCTAGCTGCTAGAACTTTTTTAAATTACTTATGATGACTAAATTTGAAAATTTATTGATTTTTTCATTTGACTTTTTTTAGGTTTATATGCCAGAACTATCATTATAAAGTATGAGGAACTATAGAACTGAGATACGTGCGTACAGAGAACTCTTTTTTTTTCGCTTTGCTCGAAAATGATCTGCTACCGGAAGTTAGCAGAGCATTATTTCAACTGCGATTTTTTTAGCAAAAACGCCAGAACTATCTTTAAAAAGTATCAGGAACTATAGAACTCTTCTGCATGCGAAGGGAACTCCTTTTTATTTTTGATCTGCTGGCATATGCTCTGCTAAGTTCACGGGCACGTTTGCAATTGTATAAGTATACCTACCTACTTCACCTCTGTGAGGTTATAAGTTTGAAGAACATGTACTGAGTGTTTAGGTACCTACCTAGGTGAATACTTTTAAACAAATACCCAGCTGTGCAACAAGCCAACTCACTATGGCTTTGCACAAGTACCTACCTAGGTAACTATTCTGGTGGAATTTTAATAGATTAATTTTATTTATCAGATATTATGATAGGTAGTAGGTACCTACTTTCTATAAGTGAATCCAATCATGGCAAAATGTTCCAGGTAAGTAAATGATGGTAAAAACAGCTGCAATAAAGAAATTTAAATAGAATAGAACTAAATATTCTGATAAAGAGACAAGTACTAATGAATTTATCACTCAGGAATTGAAAAAACAGAGTAACACCTAAGTACCTACCTGCTTATACTTGGAGTCACAGGTATTATGTACCTACTATAAGGCTTAGAATAATATTATGTAGATATAGGTAGGTAGCGTACCTACCTATTGTGCATAGACTTTCTTAGGTGAGGGTGATATGGTAGTTACTCTTTGTGGTCGATCTTCTATCATTACAATTATTCTACCTTAACATTTAGCATTATTAAATGCATTCTGCGAGCCGATGGCTATCGCTGCACAAAATGGATCGTTCGAGATGCACTTTTATCATTTTAGTCTACGGAGTACGGACGTCTGTCGTCTAGGTAGGTACTTCTAAATGTAGGGTTTTTCAAAGAGGTTCACCACACCCAGCCTTGAGGCTTCCTGTGCCCTCATCCAGTCACTTAACGTTACTTTGTAATATCGCCAGTCAATGACACGGTATCCCACACTACACTTAGGTAGGTTCCTGAGGTACGCTGTGCTTGTACCCAATCTCCGCCCAATACGACAGGCATGGATTGTTCATTGCCACGTCAACTTGCTGGTGGTTTGGGCTATGTTAGAACCTTTCTTTGACGGATGCACTATGTACATCACAAATAACGCCGCTGAGTCAAATTTAGTTACACAACCACGACGGTTAGCTTTCACAGTCTGCTTGATCATTCTCCTCGCCTCCCGTGGGCAAATTAAGGCCCAGGGACTTATAAAATTTCATCATTTTGTTTATTTATCACTGCTCTCAAGCTTCTCTCACTGAGTATTTTTTGGTGAGTTACAATTCGACCACCGACTCGTAAACTTACGCGAAAATGACGTCATTTACTAGTTTTAGCGTGTCAAATTGGTGTCAAACGATGAACTCGTGGTTCGGATTTGCTGGTATTGATGTGGTATTGGTATTCGTGTCGACGAAAACGGCTGCCATTCTCGATGGTGACGTATTAATGTGGTATTTGGTATGGTAAAGTAAAAGATATACTCGCATTTGCTCGATCAACTTTAGTTCGTAATGTTTCCGCCTGTGTCGCTGGCTGTAGATGTATGAAAAAACTCGTTTTCGAGTTTAGTATTTTAAAAACTGTGAAATCTTATACTAGCCATACTGAACCCTATGTGTTCGAGTCTAACTTGCACTAGACCGGTTTTTTCTGTCTTAAAATATGTGTGAAGTCTGCCAATCTGCACTTGGCCACCTTGGTAAACTATGGCTTTAACCCTACTCCAGCCAGCGATGCCTTGAGGTGATGATAATGATGATGACTTTGAGTTTTATGAGTGTAACGCGTGACCAGAAAAACTTTTACTTTTTAATAAAAAATCAAAATCAAAATCATTTATTCAAAGCAGGTGGTACAATTGTACTCCTTTTGATGGGCGAAATTGTTTTTGTACGATATAGTGGTGATAATTAATTACGTAACTTAAAATTAAAGCTACGAAGGTTCCAAACGCGCCCAAGTCCGAGAAGAGCCCACAACAAACTCAACCTCACGATTCTTTCAATTTATAGGCGCTGAAGTTACATCCCTCTTTTATAATATACGTAACAGTATTGTTCAGTGCTGTACAGACGATTTTTTCCTCAGTAAATTTCACTCGGAAATTTACGAGGGAAACGAAACGGAAAAGTACGCTTAATTACCGGTAAATAATGCCTCAATAAATACTCTAATACGTAAAAAATAATACTGACTGTATTATGCAGTAGGCAATTTTGTAAAAAAAATATGTTAAAATAATTAATAACTCAGCCGTGAAGGTTCACCAGAAACCGGTCATTGGTTAAGAACAGATTGTGTAATTCATAAATTATTCATTAAAATTGATTTTTACTATCTGTGTAAAAGAATTTTCAAAATCGATTTAGTAGTTCCACAGATTATATCTTACAAACAAACTTACAAACATTACATCTTTGTAATATTAGTATAGAAAGCACAATAACAAGTGTTAACATCATCCTACGCTATTTGTCTTTCGCAGCAATTTTCCTCAGTTAATATGTCAGCAGAATCAAATTACGAAAGTCGTAAGACGTCGAGTATGTACATAATATGGAGAGACGGATGGGAGGCACAGTTATGCCAAGTATGCGTGGAATCGCTTTACTGGTGTTATGTGAACATTTACTAGCAAGAATACTTACGTAATTCCCTGGCTTACATCGTTTAGTGTAGGTATACCCTATTATTTTCTTTGTTTAAATAAAAGTACTTAAGTAGGTATATTCTATCCAACCTGGGTAACTCTATCCCAATATCTCTCTGGCCTGTGTCGCTACTATGTAACACGCACTCAAACGTATGAATTTGTCTTCTATGCTGTGTCTATTTTTAACCCCCGACCCAAAAAGAGGGGTGTTGTAAGTTTGACGTGTGTATCTGTGTATCTGTCTGTGGCATCGTAGCTCCTAAACTAATGAACCGATTTTAATTTAGTTTTTTTTTGTTTGAAAGGTGGCTTGATCGAGAGTGTTCTTAGCTATACTTACCTAATCCAAGAAAATCGGTTCAGCCGTTTGAAAGTTATCAGCTCTTTTCTAGTTACTGTAACCTTCACTTGTCGGGGGTGTTATAAATTTTTAATTTACATTTAATTTCCCATATATTAAAAAGTTTTCAGATATTTCTATTGAATACGACCATAAAATATGTCAAGTCTATAGATTTGTGGACTAGAAGTTCGTTAAAGTAGGTAACATACGCGATCGCAATAAATTTTATGCAGTTTCACTTAACAGCGAAAAGAACTTAGTCGTAGCTATAAAACTGTTGAACGACCAGATATGTGTTACGTTTGTTTAGCTGTTTACGATTGAAAAAAGATACTTCACATTAAAAATAATTAAGTATGCATTATTTTTATTTTTTTCACAAATTACAAATTGGCATTTCAACGCTTATTAAATTACGAAACAAAATGATAACTTCATGAGTAATTCATGAGCAGGACTGTTGAAAATTGTTCCAACAATAAAAGTTAATCACTTCGATGAAACTGCGTGTTTCAAAAGCACCGTAATAGCCACATTCGTTGCGTCGAAAATGTTAAAAGTAATTTGGAAAACCACAAAGGGCAAAACTCAAATGAAAATGAGTGACAATGCGGAACGTTGTGTGAAGTCATGAGGCATTATTATGAACTGTTTGCAAGTTAGAAAATGAGTTTTTCATAATTAACTCTTTAATTCTGACACCTCATCTCTGTTTCCTACCTAAGAATTTCATACCTCTCATGGTCATGTTTGGTTACTTGGTTGCCATCAGCTTGTTAATCAAAGTAAAGGCGGAAGCAAATTTTCGGACGCGGCTGACGGACGTGGCATAAGCAAGATCATCAATGCCTACCCAGTAAACATCACATCAAACTAATATTATAAAGGCGAAAGTTTCTGTGTATAAGTTCCTGAAAGGCCGGCAACGCAACGGCGCGGCGGTCCCTCTAATGCTGCAAATATTCATGGGCGGGGATAATCACTTAACATCAGGTGACCCGCCCGCTCGTTTGCTCTTTAAAAAGTTTGTTACTCTATCACGCAAAACAACTGGACGAATTTGGCTGAAATAGAGATAGATTATATTATTAAGGATTAAGACATAGGCATACTTTTAATCCCAGAAAATTCCACGGGATTATTATAACTTAAATCCAAGCGGACAAAGTCACGAGCATCAGCTAGTGAATAAATAAAATGGAATTTTCTTTGAAATGGCAGTTGGATGTAGCCTTATTAATGCACGTCTATGTCTACTCGTACCTTATGTAGCAATTTCGTCATATTAGTTTCCCTAACAATCTCAACTATGCAATAAATGTTCCATGCACTTCCGGCTCTCTCTGATCTCTCTATCGTTCGTTACCTTGCGAGCACGGTTATTATTCATGGAACACCACATAGTTCTAAGTAGTAAGTACCTACCTGTACTGAGGTACTGAAGCAAATTACTCTCCAAACTAAGTACCTTCATCAAGCTCATCCCAAATATCCGCTGACTTTGAGCGTACTGAATAGAATCTTAACTAAGTGTTTAACTATAAATATATTGTGTTACAAAATGATCCATACAGTCATAATGTACTAAAGTTATAAATACAAGAACCAAGAGGTCAAAACCTCTCCTTCACTCTCTCCATACAAATCACGTTTGACGGAGGGACCTACCTATAACTCTTAGGTACCTACCTACGAGTATAACTCTTCACAAGATACATCGTTTTTAAAAAGAGGGGTGTTATAAGTTTGACGCGTGTATCTGCGTATCTATCTGTGGCATCGTAGCTCCTAAACTAATGAACCGATTTTAATTTAGTTTTTAGAAAGTTACAGTTACAGTAACTAGAAAAGAGTTGATCTTTTCTAGTTACTGTAACATTCACTTGTCGCGGGTGTTATAAATTTTTAATTTACATTTGTGTTCTGTAACGTATAATGCAATAAGTACATAACAATTATTTAATATATGCAAGTACAATACAAGTACCTTCTACTTGTAATTTCCATGCAATATTATAATATAAATTTTTTTGGTCGATGGATTTTTATTGAAATCTAGAAAAACTTGAACCCGCGGCGGTCGAACTTTCGGTCCAGTGAATTGTTCAGAACTAATGTTTGCCCGTTCCATTGATGTTTGAATAGGTCTGAATAGAACTACTCGGTCTCCGTGCTTAAGCACAAATATATCCGCTTTTCGGATTGGAAAAAGACTTCAATTTATATAGCTAATACCAGATTTTATTCACTTCTTTGTTCATGTCAACATCAACATAGCGTTGCATAAGCTTTTTACTTAAAAAAAAACATTACATAAGTTCGAAGTGGGGAAATCGTGCTGAATTTTTTTTTCAATTAATGTCTATAAACAGACTAAATGCTGATTCCATAAGTGTTCCGTTGATAAAAATATTTTCATAGTACTTTTCTCATTCATTGAATACTGCGATACAAGGATAGCTGTTTAGTTGTAGGTATTCATCCAAAAATCTATTACTTAGTACCTACATATTTTTGTCATCTCAATTCGGATGAATTTCGACATCGATAATATGATTCGATAGCATTTCAAAGTTTATTAGACGTAGTCAAAGTCAAAGCCAAATTATTTATTCAAATTGAGTGCTATTGAACATTTTCTGATTGCAATGATGAGTGGTGATAATAATTAAGTACGTTAACTTAAAACTAAAGCTACGAGGGTTCCGAACCAAACGTGCCATAAGACAGAAATCCGTCAGGCGGGTTCAAATATTTTACAATAAAAATTAAAAAAATCCTCCTGTATCAAACCTGAAACAACTTTTTCAGGCTCAGTAAGACTAGATTTGTTGAGACGACGCGACGGCGAGGCAGTCTTACCCCTTGCAATTTAGTAATCGTGTTAGGTAACGGTTGCATATAAATTGTTCTTTTGTTTGCTATTGTGCCATCAACGCTATTGTTTGTTGGCCCCCTTGCCTCATTACGTCACTTTGCAGTAGTAAACACCCCTGTGCTAACATTTACAGGTTACTCTATTATAAAATTTCACTACTTCCCAATAGGCAGTGTACCTACTATGTAATATCAACGGCTTTCAATATAAAGGTGATAGCGTAGTGATTATTATTATTAGCTATTTAGATTATTATTAGACCCTTGTAAGACACCCATATAACAGACACGACGGACGGACAGACAGACAAACAACAAATTGATCCTATAAGGGTTCCGTTTTTCCTTTTGAGGTACGGAACCCTAAAAACTAAGGTATGCCTTACTTAATTTAGCTCTAATGTACTAAACTGGCATTTAACAATAATACAAGCGTTAAAATAATCCCACGTCATTTGTCTGTCGTAAATTATTTCAGTGGAATCAAATTACGCAAGTCATAAGATGCCGGGAACATATTGAGGGTCGGGCGGGAGGCTCAGTTATGCGAAATGCGAGAGGGAACATCTTATGGACCGTATGTGAACGTTTTCGGGGGTTATTCCCCACGTAATGGTCTGCCTAACGTCAGTTTAACTTTGTAAATGGCTAGGTAAGTTTCGAAGACAGCTATAAAGCTAAAAAGGTCAGAAAAGAAGGATTTGGCTAGATCAATACAGTACAGTGGGTATATTATGATAGTTCTGAGGAAACACTTAGTGACCACCTGAAGGAGATTGCATTAGTATAGCGTTTTCTTATATCTAAGACTTATAACGACTGAAATTAATAAATAACACATCAATCCTATTCCGTTGATAGGTTACCTAGTATCGTTGTTATTTGTCAAAAATCGTACCTATCTTTTTGCTAGAATTGACTACGTCGCTAGGTAACTAACTTATCGACAGATTACGGATAGATCGATTGTTATTACTTATTAATTTTGGTTGAATTCAGATGTTTGCTTAATAGGTTTTGGCCTTGATGGATGAAATAACCGAACATATTATTTATTTTATGCATATATTTATATTCAAAAAGAAACATTTTATTCTTATATTAAATAATTTTGTACAAAAAATTATTTCTTTGACCAGTTAATCATTTAAGAATATTTTGTTACATTCCTTTATCAAACAATTCATATTATTATGCTTACAAATATAATAGAATAACGTTAGCGTATAAAAATATTGGCACAGCGTCGCTTATATATGTTTTCTTCGAAGAGGAGTTTATGCGTAGCGTGCTCTAAATAAACGTAGTTTGGTCCTCATATTAGTATTAACCAATCAACCTCAATAGATACGTTTTAGAAATTAATATATAGCTGTGGTTGTGGTTTTCCCTGCAAAAATACACACCTAGTTTTAAATTTACGCGGGCTCAAAGATTTACATATAAATCTTTTAGCCATCATCTACAAAATTTTGTTGAGTTTGATTGGTTAATAATTATTTTTGTAAAAACCAAACTACGTTTATATGGAGGGCGTGCTAAGGAGAGTTCCCTTAATCCTCGGCTAACCAAATGTCAGAAGTGCAGTCACCTCCCGGATACCTGAAACAAGAAGTCATTTTGAAATGAAAAGATTGGTGATGTAGATAACTGATACTTTTTATATCTTTAAAGATAGGTAGGTATCTTTCTATTTCTAGATTCTTTATCGATAAAAACTGCACTTGGCTACGATCGCGCCAATATTATTATCTCTTGTAGCGTGATATTTTTGAGAAGACATATCAACGCACGTAAAATAATATGTCAGTTATAGTCCGGTCAATTTAGACACAAGTGTAAATTAAAAATTTATAACACTCCCGACAAGTGAAGGTTACAGTAACTAGAAAATCGGTTCATTCGTTTAGGCGCTACGATGCCACAGACAGATACACAGATACACAGATACACAGAGACACAGATACACAGATACACACGTCAAACTTATAACACCCCTCTTTTTGGGTCGGGGGTTAATAAAAATAGTGGTCAAATAACCAAACCGACAGAGCCAAATATTGGTGGAGAGATGGGGTTTACCCAAGGTTTACCATTACAAATAAAGTGTTAAAAATCCCCATCGATCCTATGTATGCTACAAAAGTTATTCGGGGTCAAAGGTCAAAATTTGAGGTTTTTTAGATTTTCTCGAAAACGGAAGTTTTATCAAATCTCAAACCTAAGTTGTAGATCTTAAATTTTTTTACAAAAATGGGTTAATAATTTTTTTCCTAAGAGTAACCATTCCTGAGATATCGAAATTCTAAGAGTCACATTATACATTATACACTACACTACCTCATAGGTGGCGTGGAAATGTGGGCATGGACTGGTTCTGGGAAGAATAGGTAGGTATGGCTTTGAACAAGATTTTTACATTTTTGAACACTTTTGAATTCGATTAAGAAAAAAATGAAACATTTAAATGCAATGCTAATGAGGTTACCTCATTTCATGCGGCAAGACCGCTCCGTTCGGTTCTTTACCAAAGTCGACAAGGAAGTCTGGATCCAATTTTATGCCCCCGTTCACCGTGTCGACGTCCAACTTCACTATCCAGCCTCCCTGAATTATAATAAAATGCAAATCAATATAAATCTCCATCCGAGCGATAAAACGGTATCTTCTGACTGCATGTATAATCTCCTTTTATTATAAGAATCACGTCAAAAAATATCTGTAAAAGGGTCTTTTTTTATATAAAAAGAAGTTGAAAATTCTGTTTAGTGCAAAGATGAATGATATTAAACTCCTAGTCATCATCTTTACTCCATAGTTTGTAAGTGTAAAGTAAACTATGTTTAAAAGTGTAAATAGTATTGAAATTGTTTATTGGTTTGTCCTTCAATCAAGCCGCAGCAGAGCAATGGATTGACAGACCTTGATAGTGACATAGTTTCAAATATGGCTAAGATTGTTTTGTTTCCTTTAAGTCTCTTAGAGAAGAATCGTATGTAGGTACCTATAGGTATTCCTGATATCCTGATTTTCCTGCAACATGTAGGTGCATATGCATAGCACTCATATATAGAGCAAGTCAGCTAGGGAGCGTAATAAAAAAGGTGTATTATTAAGGACAAAATAGGTCGAAAATTTTGTGAAGAAAGGTGAAAGTTTACCTCTTGCCCCATTTGAGGGTAAAATTGTTTGTCCCAAGGCGAGTAAAGAGACGAGGACACGTATAGACGTTTTCCATCTAAAGATAGTTGCAGCATCTGGGGACCTCCGAACAGGCGTTTCCCTTTCACTGTTACTGGTTTTGGCGGTTCCTTTATAAGGAAAGGTAAAAAATATACATATAGAGAGGTATTTTATATTACAAACTTAATATACCTAGTACAAGTGTAAATTAAAAATTCATAACACACCCGTCAAGTGAAGGTTACAGTAACTAGGAAAGAGCTGATAATTTTCAAACGGCCGAACCGATTTTCTTGGATTATAACTAAGAACACTCTGGATCAAGCCACCTTTCAAACAAAAAAAACTAAATTCAAATCGGTTCATTAGTTTAGGAGCTACGATGCCACAGACAGATACACATATACACACACCAAACTTATAACACCCCTCTTTTTGGGTCGGGGGTTACAAACATTTTTTTACGTAGGTATATACTTGCCGTAAATTCTTTATCCTCGATTAATTTAAGCCCATAGTTTGCAATTTCGCCGCCCAATTGTATACGACCTGTGAGTTTTGGTCTCTTCGGATCCGATACATCGTACTGTCTCACATCACCGTGAAGCCAGCAAGAGAAATATAAGTACTTGTCATCCAAAGATAATAGAATATCTGAGATTAAACCTGGAAAAAGATGGATAGGTATGGTATAGTATTTTCAACAGGGAATGAAGGTGCCTGAAAGACCCATATACCTACGGCATAGCGTTAAACTACCAAGGTAATCGTGGTAATATATAACTTATCAATAAATGCACGAAACTAAGAAAAAGCTCATTAGGACCTATATCTATTCATAAAATTTATTTACCATTGACTTGAGTTTCTTCACCATTTTTCAAAACTTTTTTGGCTGGTATATCAATTACTTTCTCAGTTGACCATTTTCCGTCATCCAATTTAAAGAATCTGGTAAAAAATAAAATTAATATAGAAACCATGCCTATATGGACTTATATTATATGTTACATAGATATGACCATAGTTTTATTACTAAATATTATCTAAATACAAAAAAAAAGTGACTAGCTGACTGGTCTATCTAATTTATAATTAGATGCATCTTTGTTTATCTATAGGTAGTAATATTTTTTTACGCACATTTAAACACTTTTTGCCTGTTCAATAAATCTGTTCAAATCTTACCTGTATACGTTGGCCTCAACGGCGCACCCAACAAATCCTTCTGCGGATTTAGGATCATGAAGGAATCTGATTTCGAGTGGCGCACACCCTTCTCTCCCTAAATCTATAACTTGCTGTAGCTCTCGGGTAGACCATTTGTAAACATTTAGGGATGTCCCATACCTTTCTGGGTTAGCGATATCGCTTGGATGGAAACCTCTGTAGAATAATAATAATTAGAAAAGTCAAGGTTGAAATAGATCAAAAAAATATGCATGGAATTGAAAAATCCGTCCTGTATGTACCTAGTCACTAAAACATTCATCCATGAGGAGGATCCTTTGAAGAAGAAAATAACCGAGATATATAACTCAACGGATTGCGAAGCTGAAGTGGCAATAGGCAGGGTAAGTACATGGTGTGAAAGATAAACGTTGAGATCCCAAGGTTTTAGAATGGGGACCTCTCACCAGAAAGAGCAGAGTACCTACGCATATGTCAATTAGGTTGAAAGATGACATCAAATGAATTGCAAGGAGGGAGGGATTCAAAAGGTGCCTGACCATGGTTTGTGGAAGTCCCTACAAGCGGTGGACATCTATTGATTGATAATAATGATAATGATGATGATTATGAAAACATTGCAAAACTCGGAAAAATGATAACAATTCTAATACTTACGTTTTAAAGAACTTCGGAGTACCCCATTCGGAGGAAATCATTACATCGTGATAAGGTTGGTACCAAAAATCGTAACCGAATTTAGCAAGTCGCTCTCCCTTCGTCCATGTCCCTAAAACGTAGTTTGTTTACAGTTTGGAGCTAGGGTTGGGAATGACACGATTTCGAAATGAAGTTATACCATAAAGCTCCATGAGAGCTCCATGAAAGCATAAGACTCCATGAGAGTTATACTGAGCCAGTATAGCGAGCTGCTTTTTTTTTTTCTTCTCTCGTCTGGCTTTACACTGATTAGCCAATGTCAAGTTTGTAGTTATTTACAAGTTAGGAAAACTATATGTATAAGTATGGACTTCGTCTGTGCCGGCGCCCGCCGACATACACGCGGCGCCCCTTTAGAGCGCTTCTTAGTCAGTTCCTCGGTCAGTTCCGCCACCAATAAACACCAGCAGGACACAAAAACCGGCCACTTCTAACAAAAAAAACACTCCAAAAAGTCACAACGCGCGCGCCAGCAAACGCCACCACAGACAAAGTCCAGCGAGCTGCTGCTTCTTTTTTAATCTTTTTTTTTAGCGGACTTTTATAAGTGACCTACAGATATGCCAACCTTACAAACTTAATTAGAATCAAACAGTTATTAAACCTAAAACTAAAAAAATTTGAGGTAATCACTTACAAACTCCTACAGTACATTCATTGCCGAAATGCTCTTTCAATTTTCTGTTTTGTACGAGGCAAATACACTGGTTCTTGTAAGTCCTACTCAACACTAGTTGGAGTTATAAAATCAATCAAATTATCTCCCCTACATCAAAGCACTCGAGAGGCTTCAACCGTTTACCTGTCACTTTCAATGTTTTCGCATCGATGAGCACGAAATCCCCTTTTCCGTTTTCATTCTTATCACCCATCGTGGAAATCATAATTTCACCAGTCGCCAGGCAGTGGGCCGTGTGCGGGAAAGTGCAGTTGAATGACCTCATCTCGGAGCCGTCGATTACCTGGTAATGAGATTTTCAGACTATGAATTTTGATAGGGGTTCCCTAAATCCCTAAGGTATTTACAGAGATTGAGTATACTTATTTTTTAACTAATCACTGAGTGTTTTTGTATTATGATGCGGGCGTAGGCTGGTTTTATTATGAAATTATTTTGTAGAATACGTACATGTGTTGAAGACTTGGATGAATTCATACAAGGCTGAGCATGAAATCGGTAATAATATTTATGTACAAAATGATGACCCGCAACTTCGTCTGCGAGGATTTAGGTTTCCTCCAATCCTGTGGAAACTCTTTCATTTTCGGGCATAAACTGTAGCCAATGTCCGTTTTCAGTAAGCAAGCTAACTCTGTACCAAATTTCGTCCTTTGTTAAACGGATGGATCGTGAAAAGCTAACAGACAGACAAATACTGAAAACTCTCGAAACTCTTTAATTTTGAGGCATAAAAGTAGCCTATATCCGTCTTTGTGATGCAAGCTATCTCTATACCAAACGTCAAAACTAGTTAAATGAAAGAGCCGTGAAAAGGTAACACTCAGACACACTTTCGCATTCATAATAAGAGTATGGATTTTAGAGAATCTAGAACAACCAAAAAGTGTTTAAATAGTTAGTAAAGAGTTAAAAATTATTCGGCGCGAGTCGGAATGTTCAAAGTTAGAGGACAGATTCGGGATGAGCTCAACGGAGATAGTTAGCGAGTAATTTCACTTTAGAACTATGTGGTGCTCCGAGGAATAATAATTATGCCTGGGTTGGGCAATGATGAAGTTTTCGGGGATATGCATGTAATAGTGGTTGAAATGTGGCATTAAATAAATTCTACTCATATTATATCTAGCGATTTACTCACTAGATTTATTTGTACGCTGGTTTTTTGATATATGGAAGTATTTTATACATTTCTAATTGCTTATGGGAGATGTATGTTTGGAGTTTCTCTACATGGCGCCATCAGAAATGAGGAGTAACTGACATAGCTAAATAGTGAAACGATATGCTTTTACATGATGCAACACAAAGAACATATTAATCGCCATTATCAACCGATAGACTTCCACACAAGATATGGTTCTCTTTTAGGGATGTTCACACGCCACGGTCTTGTGCCGCCTGAATCCAGCGGCTCCCTGCGATTCGTTTGATGTCGTCTGTCCACTTAGTGGGGTGACTTCAAACGCTGCGCTTGTCCAGTGCGAGGTCGCCATTCCAGCAACTTCGGACCCAAACGTCAATTTCTTTTCGAACTAAGTGCCCTGCCCATTGCCACTTCAGCTTTGTAACCCGCTGAGCAATGATGGTTACTCCGATTCTCCTAAGGATCTCCTCATTTCTGATTTGATCACGTAGAGAAACTCCAAACATATAGCTTTCGGTACAACGTATTTGATAAAAGATTTACACCCTTATTCAGAAACGTTAATATGAGGCCTCATAGTGCGCTCAAACGCACAGTGTAGGTTCCACCAATCAGATGACTGTATCACGTCAATTTACAATGATCTGATTGGTGGAACCTACACTATGCGTTCAAGCGCACAGAGACCTCATAGTAACGTTTGTGAATACGGGCGTTAAAGTCTTACCTTATGCAGCTCTGGTTTCCGAGGATTGGTGCCAACATCAACCGTGAATACCTTACAGGAATGAAGGCTGGGTAAGATGAGCAAGTTTCTCTTAAGTTCGGGGTTGTCATAGCAGCTGGAGCAGACATTCCAGCCGCTGTGATGAAGCTCGTCACCCACGCTGCCGGTGTAGGTACGATGGATGACCTTAGGAAAAAGTATCACTTTAAATCCTCTTAATAAGGTTTTCTTATATTTTTGGTTACATTATGATGATTACATATTACGGACAAGACGTACCCAATATAAATAGCAGCAAGGGTCACATACGAGGTTCTCATGACATTTCTAGATCTCGTAGATTTTTTTTATTTTAGTAAGTATCCATTTGAATGTCGGTTAGGTTAGGTTATTAAAAAAAAGCTGGGGTAATGCTTTTTAAAATTACTGATCTATAATTTTTTTGACAAACATAAATCAACCATTTACCTAAGAACGGTAATTTTCGCTCGAAGGTATAGGGATTGTATTTTTTTTGATAAGTTGATCTTCATTCTGACATTTTACCATTGAACCTGTATTTTTAACCCCTGACACAAAAAGTGGGGTGTTATAAGTTTGATGTATGTATCTGTGTATTTGTGTATCTGCCTGTGGCATCGTAGCTCCTAAACTATTGAACCGATTATAATTTAGTTTTTCTTGTTTGAAAGGTGGCTTGATCGAGAGTGTTCTAAGCTATAATCCAAGAAAATCGGTTCAGCCGTTTGAAAGTGTCAGCTCTTTTCTAGTTACTGTAAGCTTCACTTGTCGGGGCTGATATAAATTTTTAATTTACACTTGTCATAAAGTTTTTCATCATAGAGACTTTAGGTTGGTGAATATTTGAAATTTACATATCGGATTAAAACATTTGTTGTACATGCTGCAAATATTGATTTTAATTTTAACAGAAACTCACGACCGCATTTCGTACATCTGTTCCAAACCGAACCAAGCTTTTATCGGGCTGCCCTTTAATATGCACAAAACAAACAGAATATCTGAAATGCAATAATCTGTGAACTTCCCGAATATTATAATATCTGTTCGGAGAAAAATCTTTGAATTACATTCAGAACGTTTCAAGAATACTCATAATAGTTTGCAAAGATGGGTCCTCTTGGGACCTCTCGTTATGAGAGCATTATCATTATTGCGATAGGAAGGTCATTAAATAGAGTATTAATTGAATGCTGTTATCCTCATCATTATCATCATCTGAATACTTTGTTGACCCACTACTGAGAACAATTCTCTTCTCAGAATGAAAATAGTTTAGACTTTAATGCACCACGCTGGCAAAGTGCGGATTGGCAGACATTACACACATTTGAAATTTCCTCGTATTCGTATTTCTGGTCATATATACGAACTGACATGATGGCATTTTAGTACAAGCACTCTAACACTTGGTGTGCATTCTAACACTTGGTGTTCGATCCAGCATATGTGTAGCAAATTTCAAAGTTATGCTGAGATAGTGAAAAAACATTTTCCGACACAAAGTGTATAATATAGGTCCGTCTCCGAGATGCAAGCTATTTCTGTACTCATCAAACTCATTTCTACGAATGGACCATGAAAAGCTGCAAACAGACAGACAGATACACTTTTGCATTTATAATATTTATATGGATTAGGTAGGTATTAACATTATTAATGCATATACCTGGCTATACGTAGGTGAATTAGGGTCTACATCGACAGTAGCGAGATAGTCCTGTTTCGTCTGGTCTGGTTGCACACAAACAACGTAAAGTAATTCCTCCCTGGGGCCATTACGGAATGCGTCAAGTGGGGACGCGTAGCCTGGCCCGCCTTTACCTGTACACAATGAAATATTAACGTTAGGAAAACGTATGCTCAGGAAATTTGTTTAGAGCGTAACTCGGATTAATTTATGGTATACGTCGTTTTCTTGGAATTAAAGGCCATAAATATTTGATAGAGGTAAGCGGCGGCACGCTGAATAAGTTCAGAAGAACTTGACTCTATTAAATATTTATGGTTAGGTACTTATTCTCAACAAAAGTTAGAACGGAGGCCGTAGCGAAATTCTGTAAACGCACCGGTGCTGAATCCGGTCAAAGCACCTCTCTCATCGAGTAGGCAACATAATTTATTCTAGTTACGATTACCATAGAGACCTTTGGGGACATGGGGTCATGAGACGGTGAATTTTGCTTAATGCAAAAAGACTTCATTTCCCTAAAAGATTTTAATATGGGTACCTTCAAGTCAAGAGTGAATAGGCATCTTCTGGGCAAGCGCGCTCCATCTTGGGCTACATTGTCATACTTGCCCGCAATTTCAATTGCAGTCAAGTGCTAGGTCTATAAATTAAAAAAAAAAGGACTGGTTAGTTAAAAAAAAACAGCCTGACTAGTCAGTGCAGGATTTCTTGGAACCGTTCTACGCATGTAGGCTTGGTTCAGTAAATATTTTTATAAGATTTAAAGTAACGAAATCTTTATGTAACACGACACACTGGTCGCTATACGTCATACTTGTAGGTACCTTCTCTTAACAGGGCTCTCTCCGTCAGTTGTTTCATACAATCGTAGTTTCAATTTCATTTGAATATTAAGCAACCAAAGTCCATGAGATTTTGCAGACATATTCTAGAAACTAATATCTGTGTCTGTGGTGTCTTAGATTTTTCTAAAAATATGTAGTTTTAAAATTACAGGGGCTCAAAGATTTGTGTGAAAATTTTTAAGACCGCGTAACTTTGAAACCGAATATTTTAACAGAAATCTGGAAAACCACAGACATAGATATCAGTTTTTTAGAATATGTCTGCAAAATTTCATGGACTTTGGTTGCTTAATATTCAAATGAAATTGGAACTACGATTGTATGAAACGAGTGACGGAGAGAGCCCTCTTAATTTATTCCCAAAACTAAAAAGACAATTTATCGTAAGCGATGTTTCCTATTTAAATGATGTAACGATTTTCATTTGCGCCCTTTTCTGTAAAACTCTATCAAGCAAAGAAAAACTGTCTCATTTAATTTTTTCTCCCCTTCCTTTAGGTGAGACCCGCAATTGACTGGGAAAATGAGTTTCTCTGTGGAAAAGTGGAACTGTCAGATTCAATTAATAGTCAATAGATATCGTAATATCATTATGCCTTACCAGATAGCTGTAGGTATCGGGGGAAATAGATTGATATTTTTAGCACCAATAAAATCTTTGGTAAGGAAGAAAATAATAATGCTAGGTGCACACCGTTTTCAAAATAGCCAAAGTGCCTTACAAGAAAAATTCAGTAGTTTGCTTTTATTCACAGATTGAAATTAACTCCTAGACCTAGCCTATAATATATTTTTTGTCTTTTGTAGTAGGTGTAGACACTTAGTAAGTATTGTTGTAACTCCCTGCCAGACACCCAAAACAAGTTTTACCATACGCTAATAACTGGTATACGTTCATGATTTATGAACTTCAAAAACGCAATTTAATTCAAAATGGCAGACAGAATCCTCAATTTCATATATTTATATAGATATAAGCAAGAGAACAGGACTACTTGTACATAAAGCTGCTTCGAAACAAACAGCTTTGTACCAACAAGCGACGTAATAGCGCTGGATTTGTTGAAACGACAGAGAAAGATACTTGCCCCATGCAATTTAGTAATCACATCAGGTAAAGCTTGCATATAAATTACTGCTTCATTCCGTACAATACTATTAAGTGTTAGATGCCATGGGGCATTGTTTATTTAACTAACGGGCTTGCTTCGTTACGAAAGCTTAATAGTGCAAATGGACATTGCAATTTGCTGTGTTTTGCACTCTATTCTTTCGCTTTTCTTTATTATAATTTCGTATAATAGGTATATCTTAGTCCATCTACTGAATTTTATCAGATTTTCGCGTCTGAAACCCCTCAGCGTCTGAACATGAAAGTCTTTGAAATCAGTGATGATTTACGGCTTCGAAGCATGATCGCCGACTATAACATGCTGAAGGAGGCCGCGGAGCGGGTGCTAGAGCTGTCCGCTGACGCTCACCCACGCCGCAGAAGAAGACAAGGGAGAAGAAGGAGACATTACGCTCATCTTCTCCCTCACTAAAAACTGTGCCGGTTTAACGCTGAGACGTCTCAGTCGCATACGACACCCGGGATCCTGAGACGCCTTTAACCTGACGTGGGTATGCTATATGAATGCAGCATCAAATGCATTGCCAGTGAGCCCCACATACCCGCTTTTGAGCGGCATGCGGTAAAAAAAAAAAAGAAAAAAAGCTTAATAAGTATGTAGGCTCAGAGTCAATCAGCGGCGATGGAGAGAGCTATGCTTGGAATATCCGTAAGCGATCAGACATTGCACAGTGAGACCTAAGCCTTCTTTTTACCTACGAGGATATGTGTGAAATTTTAACTCACCTATCACCTCAACCACATATTGGTGAGTTCAGGTTAGCTCATTTAACACTTTTCTTTCTATAGTTAAGATAAGTGAGGGTATGTTCATGAGGGGTATATATCCTTGGCGACTACACCTGTCTTTAGTGACTAAGCAGTAAGCAGACTTTATTATTGCTACTACAATGTTTGCATGGTATTTAACAAATTGCAGCGTCCACTTGGTACTGAATATTTACTGTCACAGCTATTAATCTAAAGGCATTATAAAAATTCTTGAGCTAGTTGAGTCAACTATGACTTTCTATTAACTTTATAAACATTTTCTTAAGCTATCTTGCATAGCATCTCTCAGTTCCTTGGAAATAGAGATTATATACCCGGCGTCGCTTTGAGGACCTTTGATGTTATTGCCTCAGGCAAGAGTAATTTACAAGCCACTTTGAGTGTAAGACTGTCAGCTCTTGCGTTTTAACCTTATCCTTTCAAAAATAACTTCTACAAGAATGAGTTTAGTTATCAAACAGTTTTATTTGGCTTCGTTTTAGTATTTTTGATTCAAAATTTTTCTATTATTACTTCTACTAAACTGATTCCACGGTTTTTATTCCCATGACAATGCCACGGTATGTGAGCACCGACCCCTCAGCCTGCAGTCTTGTTGATGCAGGTGGAATCGCCACACAAACCGATCTGCCGATTGCAATAGCGTAGATATTTTTTAACCTCCGACCCAAAAAGAGACGAGTGTATGTGTGTATCTGTCTGTGGCATCGTAGCTCCTAAACTAATGAACCGATTTTATTTAAGTTTTTTATGCTTGAAAGGTGACTTGATCGAGAGTTTTCTTAGCTATAATTCAAGAAAATCGGTTCAGCCGTTTGAAAGTTATCAGCTTCTTTCTAGTTACTGTAACCTTCACTTGTCGGGAGTGTCATAAATTTTTAATTTACACTTATAATTTAATTTAATTATTTTGTTTGTTTCACAAAACCATTTCCTTCTGAATAAATATAACCTACTTACCTACCTAATATGTAATAATTCTGGGCCAAGTCAGATCCTATATTTTATATAAGTATAAATATAAGTTCAGCAATTTGTCTTTTCTAAAATAAACTGACTGGTCACATATTTTTACAAACTAAGAAACAGAGGTATACATACCAACTTATCTGTTTCTCATGTATTCAGATCGAGTCATCTCAAAATACGCTACTATGACGAACAACTCCACGGGGCACGGACCATGTCATTTCTGATATAAAAGGTCAAATGATAAAAAGAATCAACATTTTGTTTTTTCATGCATTGATAAGCAAAGATAAGCTAGATAAGTTTTATTCCTATAAATTGTTACATTTTTTGATATTATTTCGAGGTATCACACTAATATTATAAAGGCGAGAGTTTGTGTATGTGTGTGTGTGTGTATGTTTGTTACTCCTTCACGCAAAATCTACTGGACGGATTGGCCGAAATTTAGAATGGAGATAGATTATACCCTGGATTAGCACATACCTAGGCTACTTTTATCCCGGAAAATCAAAGAGTTCCCACGGGATTTATAAAAAACCTACATCCACGCGAAGGAATTTCGGCATCAGCTAGTAATATTATATTTATGTAATGTAACTGCATATCGCTACTAATATCTCAAATGTGTTCGACGATTTGTCCTAAACACCCGTACTTATGCAAGTTCACTCTTGTTGGCCTTCTAGCAACAGATCGTATGACATCGAGTGAGCCAAATATCGATTTTATTAAACTACCTTCAATAAATAAATTGAAAACTTTATATCATTTCTGACAATTCAAATCAATTTTTAAAAATAAGCTTGCAGTTTTTTTATCTATGGTCAAAATCGAATAAAAATCTCTTCGATAATTTCTGAACTTAGTGCGTACAGTCCATACAAACTTAGGGGAGTGGATTTGTTTAGTAAATAATAGTACCTAGTGCTGCTAAACGATTATTGCGATTCAGTATACCTACTTGTATCTGTATACCTGTGTGTGGGTATATAGGTTACTAAGTTGTAGGTATATATTATTTCAATAACAATCACGTCTGCGTTACGATAGATACTCATTAGCATGCAGCATGGCCACCTTTGGGTCTGACACCTGCATTTTTTAAAAGA
Organism: Maniola jurtina; assembly: GCF_905333055.1. Classification (NCBI taxonomy): domain Eukaryota; kingdom Metazoa; phylum Arthropoda; class Insecta; order Lepidoptera; family Nymphalidae; genus Maniola; species Maniola jurtina. The sequence continues at coordinate 8,619,311 of NC_060037.1, read as the reverse complement.
GCGACTTAGTTTGTGTTTTGATTAAATTATTATTTATCTTTTGTTACTACTCCTTATTTATATTTAGTATGTATTTAGTATTTTGCTCGATTTGATTTATTGTAAATCGTCCTAGCTACTACAAGCAAAACTCAAAATGAAACCTTATTTAATATATTAAATAAGGTTTCATTTTGAGTTTTATATCGATATCGATTTTATGGTTGCTAGATTTTCTACTCGCGCGGTGCGCCAATACACACAATTTACCTGTGACCTTATTCAATGATAATAATTATTAAATAGGAACCTAACCAATTAAGCTTTGACTAGTAATAAGTATTCTGAAAATGACAAAAATAGTAAAATATACTTACAACAAGCCATTTTGTGTGAAAAATCCGTAACTAATCACAAAGTAAACAACAACCGAACCGGCCTCAATACGACCGGTCGCAAGCACTGTCAATGCGTATGAGTGAGATATCAGTATAAACAAGTTACTGTGATATACATTATACATACTAAAATGATCTATAAAAGTACGCTGGAAGAGGTGTCCCATACAAAATGACAGTTAAATATTGTATTTTTAATACTAATTCACCGAGCGTACTGGGAATTAAATTTGACACTGTGTCTACAGCCCTCTTTCGCTGCTGGCGAAAATCCACTGTCGAAGAAGAATATCATGCATTCAGTCAATTACAGCAATTGAGACTGTAGCAATGATTGATGCAGCTTTTTCGTAATCGACCAGCTGGTCTTGGTGAAATGCACACAATTCTGAAACATGTCCCATCAGTCATTACTAACATTTAGTAAAATTACGAAGATCAAATTACTTCAAAAACAGGTTGACAGTCGCAGATCCAGCGTACTTCTATTAGTAAAGGTCAGTGGATATACATATACAATATATCTTTCTCACTCTAACACACAATATAGTATTCGCCAATCACAGAAAAGTTTTCCGTGATTGTAAGACTATAACACAGATTAAAGATACATAGCACGCGACAAGTCGAGATGGCAATCGCGGTGGGAACGCCCCGCACACCCGCACAACCGTACCAATTTAAACAACTGTGTTTGTGAACATTAAGGTTGATTTATTTCTGACCGTGCACGTGAAGAATTGTGTGGTGTCCGTGCAATTTTTGTCTGTTAATGTATTTGCACCCAGATGGGCTATTGACGTTAATGTGTCAGTGATGTGTCCTTGCCACATACAAATCTATTGTCAACTAGTAACCACCATTATTAAATAGCCATTATTAAATATTTATAACACCCCCGACAAGTGAAGGTTACAGTAACTAGAAAAGAGCTGATAACTTTCAAACGGCTGAACCGATTTTCTTGGATTATAGCTAAGAACACTCTCGATCAAGCCACCTTTCAAACAACAAAAAAACTAAAAATTAAAATCGGTTCATTCGTTTAGGCGCTACGATGCCACAGACAGATACACAGATACACGCGTCAAACTTATAACACCCCTCTTTTTGTGTCGGGGGTTAAAAACAGACCTCTGTGCAAAATTTCAGGTTTGGGCTGCGAGTTGGCGAAAATCAGTGGAAAGTCAGTTAGTGAGACAGGACTTTTCATTTTACTGTATGAGAAGATTGCACTGAAGCGTTACTGCCTTGTTCGTACATGCTGTCTAGTCTAGCAGCTGTAAAAGCTAAAACGTGCAGAAGTCAGCTATCATTGTCATGTCATTGTCGATTTCTGCAACATAGTTTTAGCTAAGCTAAAATTCAATTTATAAAGAGCAATTGCCGTGAAAATGACTTGCCATAGCTAACTTCTGCAAATTATTGCTAGTAGACTTGGCATAATATAAATCCGGCCTAAATGGATTCCACGCGGACGGTCGGTCACTATCAAAATAAACGCGAACATTTTTATCACATTTGCAGAGTCAAGGTTATATTTACAAATAAAATATTGTGCATTTTCGATTTATAAATAACTATACTTAACAGTAAAATAAGTAAATATAGCTATTGATAAAACTAATTAAATAATTTAAAATTAATTAGCCATATACTTTGCATTTCGTTAATAATAACAATTAAGTAGGTAAACCTTGTTTCTAATTTGAACCCCTAGGATATACCCCCAGTTTTCTCATCCACTTTTAATGTAGGTACCTACCTATCTTTAAATCAAGAGTGAATAGGCATCTTCTCCAGCATGTTTGATTGCAGCTAAACGATAGTCTATATTTTTTTTTAAAGAAGGTAATACGTTAAAGACGTAGGTAATAAGTAGGTAAACATCAGGTAATATTTACAAGTTTTAAAAATAGATCAGCACGACTTTTAAAGTATTAAATGAATTTTTTTCTAAACTGAAAGTATAAAAAGGCATAGGCATTTCGATGAGATTTTAATTGATCTAATGCTCTGAATATAAAGATAAAGGTAGCAACCGTTCTTGCTAATAGCTTCCTTGTAAATACACAAAATGATATTGGTATGCAATTATCAAAAGAACAGAATATCACAAGAAATGTAGGTTTAAATATTATGGTTGAGAGCTTTATAATATTATTTTTTTTGATATTTGATATATACTCACAAATATGAGAACCATGCATCAAAGGATATGGAGCAATAAACGAATGTCGCTTTAACGAGAACAAGGTAGAAATGAGACAAAATTTAAAGGGACACGTAGGCATATTTCGTAGCAATTTGGGTAAAACAAGCGCGTCTCCTACACAAAATATGCGAGCAACGATGTTATTCAAGGAGCGTCGAGTCTTTAAACTTGCAGATGGCAACAGCAAAGAGTGAAAGACATGCGATACAGAAACAAAAACTTAGATATACGGGTTATACGTATTATGTACATACACAATTTGAAAACCTAGATAAAACCTTCAAACTTTGAAGTCCTCAGCTTTTGATCTTTGTTACTTTGAGTCCAATTAAAGAGTTTTTGTCGCCCATATTTTTTATCTTATAGGTATAGTATTTTTAACCCGCACCGTAGTTGATCATTTTTATAAATCGTCACTTAATATTTCGCTTATATTAAAATTTTCATTAACACAATAGCACACTGAGTAATATGTAATATCATTGTTAATTTATTCGGCTGGCACAATAAGTTTAATTCTAAAGTCTTCATGGTTTTGAACTTTAGCGTCGAGCTAAAACTTTTTGCCTTCCCACTTTGTGTTTGTGCGTGTGTGTATCGGTGTCTTTTAAAATCCGGCGCAAACTGGAATGCTGATGGAACTCGTGTCTTATTGAAATGTGTCTGCTAATGTTTTTGAACAATATATGCCAGAGAGCTTTGTCCTTATTCTTCCACAATAAATCCGCAGTCTTCTCCTTAATCCGTCGCATATTTTCCTGGAGTCTCCTGGCTTTTATTTCCATTTGTATGAGCGAACGGGTCGTATTTGTCAGGAGGCGGTACAGGTATTCTTTCCTCCTCGTCTTTCTCGGCTGTGTGGTCGCATTTATCATGGGCTCCCATTCAGTGTCCTTTGAGTCGTGGACAGCGTTCGTATGTTTGATTTTAGCTCGTAGAAGGAAGCCGGCTAATATTACCGCTGTTATGAAAGCTAGTATCATTAGTGGTTTCGCATGTTTGTGAAGTGGTTTCGATATAAAATGCATGACAGTTGTTTGCTACATTATCTCGCTGGGTAGGAGGTTGCGCGTCTGTGCCGGTAAGCAACAAGTCACGTGGTCTCGCGACGGATCGCACGGCGCCCTCTCGCGGCCTGGGCGCGAACGGCACTGAGTCTGAAAACACGCCGAGCGACGCTCCCTACGAATTTCCCCAATGACTTTTCCTCCTCGATGTGGGAACGATTATGGAGGAGGTAACCATTTTGCTAAACACTAACTGTACTAAAGGTACGACAGTAAAATATATTAACAAAATTCAAAAAGCTGAACCGATTTTCTTGGATTCTAGCTAAGAACACTCTCGATCAAGCCACCTTTCAAACAAAAAAACTCAATTAAAATCGGTTCATTAGTTTAGGAGCTACGATGCCACAGACTTATACACAGATACACACGTCAAACTTATAACACCCCTCTTTTTGGGTCGGGGGTTAAAAAATAAACTCACAGATGTGAGGAAACCAGTACTTAGTCAATTAAAAAAAATTAAACCCCGACTGCTGTTTGCATTGCACCTGTGAGTTCAAAAATATGTAGAGATTCTACCTATACAATTTTCAGGTGATGTAATTCTATACCCACTAGTATCTTTAAATAGTCCAGAAAAATATCGTCTTGATTTTGAAAGGCCTATTCAGCAATATACTATGTATTCGTATTTTTTTCGTCTTTGCCTCTATTTTGTATTTTACAGCCGCCATTTTGGTTACATATAAACATTGTCCTTCCTGGAAACTAATTGCGTGGTTTGGACAAATGAAATAGACACCTCATAGATAAAAATATAACCTAGCCGCTTTTTTGGAATAGTTCTCAAGTAAAGTATCTCATATATCTATTATCTACATACATAGACAAATTGTACCTATATTTTGTTGAGCTTTTTATGTGTTTTTCTGTACTAATTTTGTGGTGTACAATAAAAGTATATTCATTCATTCATTCATTCATAGACAGACGTGAAAAATATAACTCGTATTTGGTGTCGCGCAGTCGGGTAAAAGACGTTGTTTTGGTTTTTCGCTCCATGTAGCTAGGTGCGTAAGTGGCATAGGGCGGGCGTGAACCCGTCTCACCTCTCGTAATGTAGTCTATCACTATCTACCCGCCTGTCGATATTATTTGTTTTACAACGCCTTTGTATTCGTACCTTTCGAACGTTTGATTATAAATGTGTACTCACTTGAATTGAATGGAAGGTAGAGTTCTTTTTTGTGGAAGTAATAAATTTAAATCGACTTGTTATCGGGAATCGTTAGTCCCTGTTTCAACTCAGGATTTTCCCATCACCAGCTCACTACGGAGCGCAGCTATGATATGATTTGTTTGACCATGGCCTAAAGATAAAATATAATAATCTATAATCTTCAGCGGTAATGCCTAATCACGAAGTACTCGACTAAACCTCGTAATATCAATTAAAGTTAATTAATTTTAATTACATGAACGCTCTAATGAAATTTTTCCCTTCTAAAAAAGCCGGTCCAGTGTGAGTCGGACTCGCACACAAAGTGTTCCGTACTATCGTAAAAGAATTAAGACTTTTTAATTTTTTTTTGTGATGTAAGCACAAATTAACGGTTTTCGGATTTTTCATAAAACATTGCCTCCTGACAAATTTCATGATTCTATGTCAACGGGAAATACTCTACTGGTTTTGATTTCCTTGACGGGTCTTGACACACAGACAGACAGGCAACGAGGTGATCCTATAAGGGTTCCTTTTTCTCTGGAGATACGGAACCCTAAAAACGTGCCCTTACGGACTTAATTGAACATTTTCCGCCTAAAGCATTTTGTTAATTATAAAATCAGTCGAGTCACCCACTCCCTGGCCACAAAACCAATGTTTTGCTTTGTATTAAAGCGTAGCTAAGTACCTCAAGCATAATTTCTCGTACACACGTTTTAATGGTAAATTATTTTGGCACACTTTACTAAAGTTAACAGTAAATAAGCTGTTTACCTAATTATTTTGTATTATGTTCGCATATAAGTACTGCTTATAAAATAGACCTATTTTCAAAATATTTTAAAACATAATTTTCTAAGTCTTTATACAAATCGAATGTTGACTACAATGAGACTAATTCTGTTGTACACAGTCTCTAAACTAAAACTTGATAGGTATTAATCTAGTGCCATCCTTGTCCACAAGGAGCATTATGAAAGTGATATTAGGTATATTTTGATCTGTCATTTCAGTATAGAACTAGCCTCAGAACAACAAAAGAACAGATTTAGCCTCATTTCCTAGATTTAAAGGTTTACCTACCCGTCATTGGAATAAGGACTAATAGATACATACGATCTGCAATTGAAGTCTAAACACATTACCGTCTACATATACACATGAGCAAAAAGTCTACAGTGATAAAAATATTGTACTGGTCAAAAATATTCCAAAAGTAGTCGGGTAAAAATACAACAACCATGAAAAACGTATAGACGAAACAATATTGCTGAAGGGATTTAGAGTGAATGATTTTAATAAAATCATGGCTATTGTCTCAACACAGCTTGCGCCGCAAGATAAGGAACCCTCCCTTAAGTTCTTTGTCTTGAATTGATTTTTAGAGGGTTAAAAAGGGTCCATAAAATATTTAACAGTGTCGTCCAAAAGTAGAGATGGGGCATTATTGCTACTTTTAAATCATTTTCATTGGGTGAAATCATTCTTTTTCTTTACCGTGATTTCACATATGATTTTTCGCGGTAAATTATTTTTCAATTTTACATCAGTTGGCTACTTTAATTTAACTAGGAATTATAATCATTATCAACTGCACTCTTTAGCATCTTAGCTCGGTTAGATGACTATGCGCGTGGAAAATGTGAAAATATTTTACTTCGTGATTTTTCAATCTTCTTTGAACAGATAATGTAGCAAGCTAGTATAGAATTTTATATGAAAAGGCTTTACATATGATTTTTGACATGCTACCTGTGAAATGGTCCATCCCTATCCAAAAGACGTTATAAGTTGACTCAAGTGCCGATAAACGTATCGATTTCGCAGCTCAGGTTCCTGAAAGGGGTTTGTATTGAATCCGTAGATATGAACGAGTGGATACAATGCCTCCTGAAAGACTTTTTAGGCATCACATATTGATTTCCTTTCTTGTGAAAGTATTTGACCGAATGAAAAGTCGTTAAATATAGATATTTTATGTCGATCCCTGGGATGTTGATGGGATCAATATGCGCTACTTTTTATCCCGAAAAATCAAAGACTTCCCACACAATTTTTAAAAACCTAAATCCACGTAGACTAAATTTGTGGACATCATAATATCTATTTGGTTAGCTTGTATTCCGGAAACGAATATAGGCAACTTTTTATCCTGGAAAGTAAACGAGTTTCCACTGTATTAAAAAAACCTAAATACACGCGAATTATCTACTTGTTACTTGTTACTTTGCATCCTGGAAACAGAGATATTAGGTTCCATTATCATCCAGTGCAAGCCTATCTTGCAATAGGCTTGTGATGAAAAAAAGAGCAAAGCCGCGAGTGGTGGCTAGTATGATTTAAATAAATAAATAAAATAAATAAATAATGTTTTTATTGAAAGCAGCTTACGACTAGTTTTTTACAAATGTCTAATTATTAATTACAAAGTTTTAGTTAGACACTTACAACTAAAAATAATTTAGTGAACCTTACAAAACTAGCACAAATTATTATTGATCCGCTGTCCCTAAACTCGGTGTATTTTAGGCGCTCTCCTTTACTAATTGAGTCTGAGTAACAAGTGTGTAAGTGATTTACGTGTACTAAGGAAAATTCGCGGCAATTTTCTAGTCATATACCTAACCCTGAGATCACGTATAATATGCTAAAAAGCAGGACTAGCTACCATTAGGATTCCTCTAGAGGATTGTAAATTTTCATTTAAAGTACAGTTGTTTGTGGGAATAACCCATTAAAGAGGGGCGGCCGGAATGCTGTTCCGGCTTGCAGCACGTGATTAATTGTTTGGAATGACTTTGACTGCATTGACACCATTCTACAAGTGTAAATTAAAAATTTATAACACCCCCGACGATCCAAATTATTTGAGTTTTCCAAAACATCATTTTCAAATAAATAATTATTTATTTAGACAACGTCCATCTTGACAGCTTGACATTTGTCTATTGACATAATATTATGAACCTAACGGTTATGTAACCTTCTTTTCTACAAGAAAACTAGAAAAGAGCTGATAACTCTTAAACGGCTGAACCAATTTTTTTAGATTATAGCTAAGAACACTCTCGATCAAGCCACCTTTCAAACAAAAAAAATCTAAATTAAAATCGGTTCATTCGTTTAGGCGCTACGATGCCACAGACAGATACACAGATACACACGTCAAACTTATAACACCCCTCTTTTTGGGTCGGGGGTTAAAAATATATTTATATGAATTTTGTGGGAATGGAAATATTATAGTATTCAAAAATATAAATAGAATTATATTTTAATACAATGTTGTAGAAAACCTTGATCATTACGTGGCGTACTTTTTTTTAGAAATATCAGTTTTTCGAAATTCCTACATATTTTGGTGATATTTCAAAAACTACTTTTTGGATTTGGCCGTTTTTGAACAGAAGGACTGAAGAATTAACCAACTTCTCAGCGTTTTCTCAAACTATTTAAATCTCTATTATGTGAACCGAATAGAAGTAAAAATGAAGCGAATTGTTGAAAAACAATCGTCCACAAAGAAAACGAGGAAGTTGAGTCATTACGACCGCCCAGACAACTTGAGTGCCAAGTTTGGTACATTTGAAGTTCACATAGAGCCTGAAAGGTTAACTGAGGTTCTACGTTAACTGGGTTATTGAGAATCGACTTAGATTTTATGCTTGATGCTGATAAATAAATAAAACCTTGAAAATGTCAAATTCCTAAAATGTTGAATTTGCAAAATGTTGAGTTCTGAATTGTTGAATTTTGGATTTGCAAAATATTGAATTCGCAAATGTTGAATTTCTATTCCCAAAATATTGAATCCCAAAATAGTCTAGATTGATAATTTAAATCATTTTTTTTTATTCAGATACAACTTAGACCTTGACTGCAATCCCAATTACTGGTAAGTGATGATGCAGTCTAAGACGGAAGCAGGTGAACTTGGAAGGGGTATTGCAGTTTTTGTTACACCCCTATGGTTTCTACACGGGATCATACCGGAACGGTAAATCGCTTAACGGCACGATAGGATGGTAACTAGACAATTCATACACATAACAACTCGTCTACAATTTGGAGTGCAGAGCTTTCAACGATTACTGGATGGGGTGAGACATGAGCGTTAGACATGATTTTCGTCTTACCTACTCATGTTCATTTTTAGACCTACCTGTTGATAATTATATAGAGGTCATTGAGCATTATATTTTTAAAAGTCCGTCAGAGTCTGCAATAACTCACTATGACCACTATGACAATCATGGGTAAAGAGTTCCCACGGGATTCCAAAACCTCAATCCAAGCGGAAAAATTCGCGGGCATTAGCTAGTTGTTTTGTAATACTATCAAAGTATTATAAACTGAGTTATATTCGCCTAGTGTAATGTTTCTACACTCACCTAGCTGAATACTAGTCCCCGGGCGATACAGATGAATGAATATAAAAGCTGAATAACGTGCTGGGGGAAAACATTTTCGTCCGTTATAGAGAAACAATATATTTTTATTTTTGTGATCCCTTTTTTGAGGTTAAAAGGAGTTCGTAAAAATGTTTTTATTTTATACTTACTAGAGCTTTTGTGTACAGCTTTATACCCTTGTTATGATTAAAGCCTTAAGGTTAAGACGTAGGTGTTATTGAATCACTCAGTGTATTTTAACATTGTACTATATTTATATTTTTGAACTCAGAATAATCCAATTTTCATTTGATATCCCACTCGATACAACAGAAAAATTTTTTAGAGATTCCCACTTTTTTAGATGTTAACATCCATCATGTCGATTTTTTTCGTACAAAATGTAGCCTATGTCAACCCGACCATAATGAGAAATCGATTGATACCTCATTCATCAAAATCGGGTTAGTAGTTTAGGCGCTACGTTGGAACACAGATAAATACAATCCTACATACATAGACAGCTAAAATCATAACCCTTCCATTTGGCTTTGCCGTAGTAGGGTAAAACCCACGCCTAGACTGAGACATTTACTTCCGCTAAAGCTATAATAACCTAACCGTAATATTACCTACAGACAAGTTAATCTTGTGGGGCCATAAATTCATATTTACATTATTTACTAAGGGGAAAAAGTTTAGCCCGAGACGGTGATAAATTGTGTAAAAGGTAACATTAAGGTCCAAATAATGTGTGGCTTTATCACATGTGGCTTATATATTTTCTCAGGTAAACGAAGTGTAACTATTACGAAATAGGTAGGTACTCGCGTCCACAGAACATATTATTTACATATCATACTGATATGTCTTTAGTTAATCACTGTTCATGGATAGAAATACATTAAGAGATGATATTAGAAGTTAAAATTAAGAGAAGATATTTTTTTAATATTCTGAAAAGAATAACCGCCAGTTTCTTGGAGGTTCTGCTTAGTAGGAAGAGCATTCCGAATCAGTGGTAAAATCAGCGAATATTCAAAGCGCTTGTAAAAGTTTATTTGAATAAAGAATCTTTCAAGTAAAGATTTTTATATGAAACTGTGAGGATGATGCTGCCTGCCATTGGCGCAATAAAGTGCCGTAAGCCTACTTTGTCGTATTAGTTTATAAATTGCGAAAAACCAAATAAAATATAAATTTCGCGGGCAGACCGGTCGCATCCACCTTAAGTGCGGAAGTAAAGTTGATCAATTTTTGTGTATTTCTAATTTAATTATTCGCTAAAATTTGTTTACCTTTATAAACCCAATATATTTTAAACGTAGTTATTCATTATAAGTTTCATAATATTAAATACCCAAATATTACATTTTTAGATTTAGTTAACTGTTTCTTACAGTTACGTTATTAAGAGAAGGATTCAGTTAAGGGACATTTAAATTATGTGAGCCTATATAAACCTAAAGTTTGGGAGCTTTTAATAGAGTTTGAAACTTCATAAAGAGAACCCTATAGAGCGAAGACACATATTTGATGTTGAATATCAAAAGCTTTTGTGTAACTTACTTACTCATTGTTTTACTTTTAAAAGTGCTCCAGTTAAGTAACTATACATGTTTAATATCGTTCTATGATTTGTTTAAGTGAAATAATTTTTCTGAGGTAAATAAATCTTTTCGAACAAGTAAGCTTTTATTAAAAAGATAAAAATTTAGTACCAAGGGAGAGCGTTCGAACCGCAATATCAGCTATCTCCCTTTTCATATCACCATAATCAGTCAATAGACTATAATGAAATTCCAAACCACGTCAGGTATCGCAGATTGTGTCCAATATGCCCTGGAGGGATGCATACAGCACACGCCTATACCAAATAACCACTATATTTTGATCCACCAAAAAATTGCTTATAGTTTTTAAAACTATATAGTTAAGGTTTATTTCAGCGTGTAGCTGGACCTTCTTATGCTGGGAGGTTGCGATAGGTATATTTCATGCAATTTCTTGCGCCTGCAGGCAATGAAATGACATGCGGGACGCATCGTGTTATGTCGATGCCAATGATGTTAGCCCCCGGGTGATATCGGCGAATGAATATAAAAGCTGAATACGGGGAAACATTTTCAGTTTTGGTATCATTGATAAACAAATTTATCTGTATTTATTTTACTAGGCGTTTTATTCTGTTAGTAGAATATATTATTTAGGAGTTAATTAAACGCTCTACTCTTGGAACATTGATTAAAAAATATAGGTATAGCTTAGCTGTTTTGAAGTCTAGTATTATGGTTAGGTACCTACTATTACCACATTTTAAGTTTGTCCATTTTGCTTCTGATTAGTATTTTTTCATGGTTAAACTGCTGTGATGTGAGACAGAGATAACAGGGGTAGGTACCTACAGAGGAATACCCTTATAATTAATGTGAACCTGTCTGCTTGCTTTTCACGACCCATTCATCTAATCAATGTTGACCAAATACAGTACAGAGATACCTTGCATCCTGCAAACAGACACAAGCTACTTTTTATCTAGAAAAATCAAACAAATTCCATGAGATTAAAAAAATCGAAATCCACAAGTCACGGGCATCATGTAATACTTTTGCTACTTTACATTAGAAAAAATTGTCTCAGCAAGTTAGATCTACAGGAAAATAAAACGTATTTCATTGCGGTCAATTTGGGGGTAGCAACAATAGCGCATCGCTTCCAAATTAGATTACTGCAAACCTAAAACTTGCTTTATAAATAGCGATGTATATGTGAACTTTATAAAGATTACCGTAAGATGGATTACACAACTTTAATACAAAATACCTTTTGGTTTTAGAAACGTAAAAACATTATGATATCGGTTCCGCTGCGGTGGAAATTGAATCCCTTTGCAAACGTAGTTGTCGCTCTACGTCTCGGAAACGTTAAATTGGATATTTTCAATACATTTCCTAGCAAAACATAAGTCTTTTACTGTATCTGCAGCGAATCTACTTGATATACATAGTCGATACCTTATCTTGAAGAAAAGGTAAACAAGTAGGTAGGTATAACTTTTTAGGGTTCCATAGCCAAATGGCAAAAAACGCAACCCGTATGGATTAGTGATGTAACGAATGTTGGATTTTTCACATTCGCGAATGCGAATGCGAATGCGAATATTTATCTTCAACATTCGCGAATGCGAATGCGAATACGAATATTTTAAAATTTCAAAAAAGCACGCGTAAAATGTTTGACGTTTCGTGTCGGCCATGTTTAAATTGAACATAGCCGAGCCGAATTGGTTAAGGGTCATGAGCCCGGCCTGCCCGTGAAATTTAAATTTAATGTGGTTTTTCGCAATTTGTAAACTAATACGACAACGTAGGCTTATGGTTATTTTATTTGCGACAATGGCAATATCATCCTCACAGGTTTATATAAAAATCTTCACTTGAAAAGGTCCAGTTTAAGAAATAAATTATAGTACCCACTATTCTCACAAATTAGTCGATACTTTATGAATGAATTTAGTCACAGAAAGTTCATTCTTAAAGTTTTGTTTTGTTTTGAGGTTAGTTTTATAGGCCAGTGATTAAAGCCAAAACCCGAAAGTAATTAGTAACTTGATAACATTTTAGGGGATTTTTAAAGAAGGTAAAATAACTTACCGTGTGATTTTGCAGCGTTGTGGGGTGTACGGAAAGGGTTGAAAATGGGTGAAAAGGGTTTTTAGTTAATAACATTGCCAAAAAAATAGTAAGACGCTGCAAATTTATAATAATGACGTTGTTCTTACCATTTTCAAACGTTTATTAAATTTGCAGCGTTTTGCAACGTACGGAACATTGTTTATTATTAAAAAACAATGAAATTTGTTAATAACAGGGGCAAAAAAAGTAGTAACACGCTGCAAATTTATAATTAAGTTGTTTTTACCGTTTTGTAACGTATATTAAATTTGTTGTTGTTAACAATGTTCCGTATGTTGCAAAACGCTGCAAATTTAATAAACGTTTGAAAACGGTGAGAAAACAACGTCATTATAAATTTACACCGAGTTACTAATTTTTTTTACCCCTGTTATTAACTTTAACTACAATAGATAACACTTCTTTTATGATAAGAAGTGTTATCTATTGTATTATTATTTCGTATGCATGCATTTAATAATTTCCTTTTTGATTATTAAAAACATTCGCTAAATATTCGCATAATTTTTGCGAATGCGAATGCGAATGCGAATATTGAAAAATATGCGGATATTCGCGAATGCGAATGCGAATGCGAATATCCGTTACATCCCTAGTATGGATTCGTCATGTCTGTCTATCTGTCTGTCCGTCCGTATGTCACGGCCACTTTTTTCCGAAACTATAAGAACTACTTACAGGTACCTACTGTTGAAACCTTGGTAAGTAGATGTATTGAACCGTGAACCGTGTGTGTAAAAATATGTGTGTCTCCCCCCCCCTGTAAACTTCTAAAATAAGAGAATGATAAAACTAAAAAAATCATGATAAAACCTAGACTCCAGAAGGTCTCAAGCGCCGTGCAAATCGCGTCTATGAGAAGATTTCATAGATTTGTTTATCTTCTAAGCAAACTAAGGAAAAAGTAAGTAAGTATGCCTTATCTAAAACGCCTTCAGTAAAACATGTCGATCCTCGTATTTCTATGGAACTGCAGCACGAATTCATTTAGAGGTACATTTTTTTTCTATACATCTCTTGGGATTTTCCGAAAATTGCTAACACCACCAAAGCTATCTATTATCTAGACTTTATACATAGTGTAGCAGCCTTGCAGCGTATGATGACTGATAAATGAAATGCCGCTACAATTATTACGTTGTATTACATGAACAATTATTATTTACAATATATGCCTTGATTATAATTAAAACTGTGGTAGGAAAACGAGGGCCGGAGCTTGATGCTAGACCAAGGTGTTGCGGTCTTGATGATCTGAAGTGAATTCGTTGAATGCGCCGCCCGGGGTTCGTCCAGGCCAGCAAGATATTTTGAATCGTTCCGAATTCAAATTGTGTTCTCTAAGTGACAGCTGCAAAGTGTGTTGCTTTCTTCGCAGCTGCCGGTCTTAAAAGAGGCTGCATGCCTCTACAATAGATAGATCAATCAGGCATATAGCCATAATATACCTATTACCTACAGATATTTTGATTTAAATATAGATTTGTTAATATAAGATTTTTGCACAAACAATAGCTCTTCAAGATTTGATTTTCTTGGAAAAAAAAATACACAAAATACTTTTACTACATCAAATGAAAATACAAATAATGTGTTCCTACGTATGTTCGGTTCATTATAGACTTTGAAACCATTCAACCAATGCTATGTGCGGCCCAAACAGGTTTTATTAGAAAGGTTTGCGAAGATGTTTTTTTAGCGTAGCAGCATACGCCGGGTATCCGCTAGCATACTTGGATTACTTTTATATTCACTTGTACAACGAATGTAAATAGAAAAATAATCAAACAGCTGTATTAACTCTCATAGAAAAAAATGTACCTATACGTATAAAACCTTGGCTTGTTTCATTCTATCGAAAGCGGGTAGGTAAACAAACCTTACTACACGTAAAATACTATTAGGAAAGGAACCCCTATTCATTAAATTACAGTTCCACAAAGCCGAACTGTACACATAACCGTAGAAAGGAAAGTTAAGAAAGATGTTAACACTTTTGAATCCAGCTCCAGAAGGGGAGGACAGAATTTAGTAGCCAAAGTAGGCATACCACACTATGTATCACATTAGGAATTATCCTTATAATCCACTTATTATAAAACTGTCCCAAGATTAACTTATAAAGAAGTAATTGTGAGCTTACTTTGGAAAGATCTATGCTCAGAATTTCTCTACATGATCAAATCGGAAATGAGGAGATCTGTAGACGAAACAAAATAACAGACATAATATTATCTCAATGGGTTGATCTATGTTGTGTTAAGCTGAAGTGGCCATGGACGTGGCACATAAATTGAATATCCGATAGTTTCTGAGTGGGGTCTCAAGCTGCTGAGATGGCGACCTCGTATCGTATAACGCAGCGTTGACAGACCCTTCATCATGTTATCAGACGACATCAAACGAGTTACAGGAGGTCACTAGATTCAGCCGGCGCAAGACCGTGGTGTGTGGAAGTCTCTAATGATGACGTAATACAAAAGCATTCAACAATAACTGAAGATTATGTAAGGGTTAGTTGCATAAGCTGAAAATTCTTCCCCATTAATCGAAAGTCTCGATTTCTACCTAAGCAATCATGGTACCCCTTGTCTAAAGCAAAATGGAGCAAACTTCGCACTCAAGCTCGCTGGGTGAACGTAATGACCTAACTTTAGTGTTTTTCTTGTCGCCACTGGTTTTTCAACTATTTACTACAATGTTTAATATTTTCAAATATTTACTACGGTAGAAAATTAAAAATTTTCAACACCCCCGACAAATCATTTTCAAATTTCAAATATATAATTATGTATATCAAGGCAACGTCCATCTTGACAGTTTGACATTTGTCAATTGACACTTGAATATTATGAACCTAATGGTTATCTAACCTTCTTTTCTACAAGAAATCTAGAAAATAGCTGATAACTTTTAAACGGCTGAACCAATTTTTTTGGATTATAGCTAAGAACACTCTCGATTAAGCCACCTTTCAAGCAAAAAAAACTAAATTAAAATCGGTTCATTCGTTTAGGCGCTACGATGCCACAGACAGATACACAGATACACAGATACACAGACACACATATACACAGATACACACGTCAAACTTATAACGCCCCTCTTTTTGGGTCGGGGGTTAAAAATGACTGATACATTGCCAGCGAAATTGAATTCCACTACGACGTGTAAAGCCATTGAAGTTCATCGACTTCAATTCAATAAAGCGAGGCGAGGGATATTGAAAAGCGACGCAGACGTCATATAATCCTGCTGACTTCATTCATATGTATAGAGTAAACACTCATAAAACGCATTGATACCGTTGGAGTTGAAAACTGAAACCCGATCTACTGAAATCAAATAAATTAAATGTTCTTTTAAATCCTACGAATCGTTAAATTGCTTTCCATTTTATTACTCAATCGAGATTACACTGACATGATTTATTTTCACAAGGAACTGTAAGTTTATTTAGCTATTATAATTCGCTGAACCAGATAAATCTTTATAGAATAATGTGCCACATCCGATGTGCACCGCCCGCCCTTCCAGTTACTGCTATCACTGAATACATAAAATAGGTACAGTACCGTTAGTACAACATTGAACACCGCATACATGGTTAATAGTATCGACTACTCCTGACTGCCAAGGTTAACGTATTATTTCATAGTACGAGCTAGTCCTAACTGTCCGTTTTCGACAGAACGACGATACTAACATGTGGAAACGTAGGTCCAACTTTTGTCTCACTTACACATTCACAAAAAAGTGGGACAGATATACGCTGCCATTTTGTCTAATTTGGCATATATTATTTCGTTTTTTGACGCTATTGACAGATGACTAACAGCGTGACAGTGACAGTCCAGCGACACCCACCGCACACTCTATGGTATGTTTGTCTATGGTAATTCATCTATATTCACTCTGAAATCACTAAAACACTGGTATCCAAAGCCAAATTTTCGTCAGATTAAAAAAAGTTACCGTTCTGTTGTCTGTTAAAGTGAAAATAAATAAAAGCAAACTGAATGAAAGGATTTTAATATACAGAAGTTCATTTAAATAGTTATTCAAGAACTAGTGATTATAATATATATTGTATTTAGGTGTGTAGCCACTATTTAAATAAAATGCAATGAGTAATAATATCGTATGTCAGCTTTATATGTACGTTTACTCTCTTGATATCACGTCTACATAGGTTTTTTTAGAATAATAGCACTTAGTAACTAGATTAGTATGTACTTAATAGGTACATATAACTATCTACATACCAATCTCTTGATTTGAATAAAGGAAGTGACCCAACCTATAGTGAAATCACAAGTGTAAATTAAAAATTTATAACACCCCCGACAAGTAAAGGTTACAGTAACTAGAACAATTAAATTACAAGTACATATTCCAATCAAACTATAGGTACATATAACTATCTACATACCAATCTCTTGATTTGAATTAGGCAAGCAAGTGGTCAGGTTTCAAGAGTATCTAGCCACCTATAGTGAAATCATAACTTCATTATTATTTTGTACCTACTTAAATAACTAGTTATATTCAGCCAATTGAAACTTATTAGCTCTTTTCTAGTTACTTGTAACCTTCACTTGTCAGGGCTGTTATAAATTTTTAAATGTTTATGCTGATGAAACAGTGGGTTTAAATAAAAAGAGCAAATCAGTATAATCGCACTAATTTATTTTATCACTTCACTCAACATACTAATAATTACTCTCATATATTTGTTACTAATACACTTATTTACTTATTACACATTTATTACACATTTATTACACACTTATTACACTTATTTACACAAACCGGCAGTATTTCAGCTTATAATGCGTACGATACAATAATAATCCTAAAAATGAGCTCGCATGGCTTTATATAGCGCTATCCCCACCGAAGGCATTCGGCAGTTGTTGCTGAGTTGCGTTCGGCTGTCAATGGCGCTGGCGTTGATTGGCTGTCATGGCGGCAGTAGGCTATGATTGGCCGTCTTGGCAGTTATTTGCTGTAACAGGCGGTGATTGGCCAGCTTGGCTTAACTCGGATAGTCTGGTTGGCGTTGGCGCGTTGCGATTGGCTGTGTGGCGTTACATTCGGCCGTCCTGAAACAATGAATTGCTCCCGCAATGGGAAAATGCTTGGTTAGCTTTCTGGTAGACAATAGCTGAACAAGGTCTTCGGTTTCAAGTTATTTATCGGAACAGTTAGCACTGTTGGATATAAGAGCCGTAGGCGCTGTGATAAGGCTTTAAAGAGTCTGCTCAGGCATGTACAAGCTTCGTAGCCTCGAAACCCGTTAACACTTCGGGTTCTCTTAATGCCTACCAGCTTGGTTACAAAAATGAACCTGAGTAAATGCTATCAGTGTTTACTTCTATCGCAATGCTTGTGGGAGCTTGCCACTAAATAACTAAATTCCTTTGTTATAATTAAATGAAATATTAATTTTGTCAGTTACATTATCTAGTTAGCTTTATCCTATCGCTTGCTATCTTTTACCGAGCATTTGCCTTGTTACGCATAACCATCCCGAGTTCGCTAATTTTACATTTATAGTAACATGGCATCGTGACCTAGGTAAATACCAAATTATGGATATCACATTCATTGAGAGTATTGTCAGTAGTCCAAATAATATCAGTTAACAGTTTGTCCAATCATTTTATTCGCAGTTTCGCTAGGACCTGTGGCACAACGCGTTTAACATAGTCTGGTTAGTGCTTGGCTTGGCTTGACTAGGCACTTGGCTCGTGGTAGTATCATGGAGGTCAAAACATACCTATTAATCAGTCGACACTCGGAAACTCAAAATGTCTACTAGTAAAAGCATTCTTATGGTCACTTTATAAGTTTACTAGGATGTCCAAATAAGCCAAATTATGTATAATATTCTACGAAACTGATCGTTTTCGGCTAGTAACAAATTTTGCAAAAGCATCTGTAATAATCAAATTGTACCTATACTACTGATGAGCGATATCCTTTCGCTGTCTTACAAAATGGTTTTAAAAAATGTGGTCAGTATGAATTCTACAAAATTCTAATCCAATGCTATTGGTCTGTGATCTAAATTGCAATCTTATCTACTTTAAAACCAAGACGAAACAAAAGAACATTATTTAATTTATAAATTATTATCGTTTTTCAGTTGTACTATTTTTCCACGTTTTACTTTAGAGACATTTTTGAAAGAAAAACCGTCAACAGACTGGCTTGTAGAAAGGAAGTGAACAGCTTCTCGTGAAGCTGTGAATGCTATTACTCTGACTTGAAAAGGAATCTCACTTAAATCCTTGCAGGGAGATCTCTCAACGAGCAACGAGATGAAAGTACTCCTATCGAAAGTAAAACTTGGCTTTCGAAAGTAAAAATTGGCTACCGAAAGTAAAAATTGGCTACCGAAAGTAAAAATTGGCTACCGAAAGTAAAACTTGGCTACCGAAAGTAAAACTTGGCTACCGAAAGTAAAACTTGGCTACCGAAAGTAAAACTTGGCTACCGAAAGTAAAACTTGGCTACCGAAAGTAAAACTTGGCTACCGAAAGTAAAACTTGGCTACCGAAAGTAAAACTTGGCTACCGAAAGTAAAACTTGGCTACCGAAAGTAAAACTTGGCTACCGAAAGTAAAACTTGGCTACCGAAAGTAAAACTTGGCTACCGAAAGTAAAACTTGGCTACCGAAAGTAAAACTTGGCTACCGAAAGTAAGACCTGGCTGTAGAAAGTAAGACCTCACTACAGAAATTAAGACCTGGCTGCATGAAGTAAGACCTGGCTGCAGAAAGTAAGACCTGGCGGCAGAAAGTAAGACTTGGCTGCAGAAAGTAAGACTTGGCTGCAGAAAGTAAGACTTGGCTGCAGAAAGTAAGACCTGGCTGCAGAAAGTAAGACTTGGCTGCAGAAAGTAAGACTTGGCTGCAGAAAGTAAGACTTGGCTACTGTCTTCACTTCGGCATCTATGTAATTCCGAAAACAGTTCACGATTGACTTTAGGTAATACAGGATCATCAGTTAAATAACAGTTTTCTATTCCATTCCTATTCCCTACTATGTAAGCTACATAACCAGGCAGGCATACTAACACCAACTGAACTCAAGATATTATGTAAAATGTCAGTCTAGTCGGCTTAGTGAAAATTCTTACGGTACGTCCGGTCCACCTGACTAACAATGAACGGCACAAAGCTAAATCATGGCTATAATTAAAAGTGCCACTTGAACTTTCTACTTACATTATGATTGGACCGACAATCTAAAGGTAGAATGATAAAATTGATTCGATTGAAAGCTTGTTGGCAAAAGTACGTAACGTACATGCTGCCTACAAGCACTACTTTTTTTCTAAAATGACAAAAGCATTATCAAAATCATAAGGATGTCTAACTGGTAATAATTATTATTACGTTTCCTCCAAGTGCCCGATTCTGCCTACATTACACTACCTATTTGTATTTACTCATACGCTGTGCCACTGGCTTGTATATTATACGAGACAGTCCCAAAGCCGTGAGTAAGATCTACTTACTATGCTCTCAATCATTCAAAGAATGTGATTTAAACTACAAGTTACAACACGTACAGACTACATAAACACTAACTTTTAGTAAAAATAAAAGAACAGTCATACCATACAGCATAAACGCTTAACAGCGCTTATGTGACCCCAAATAGGCGACAATGCGGCGGCTTATAGATACCCATTGGCTGCAACCCTGCATCGTTAGCGCGCCACGATGAGGTGCCTCGCAGTGACGCACTCGGCATCAGGCACACAGCGCACAGCAAAGCATCAGTGGTGACCATCGTAGGCGATGACGTTTGCACTTCACGAACTCACCAAAATTCCGAGAAAAGAAAGATAAGCACAATATTATTGTTTGACTACAAGTAGCTCCCAGTCGATTCATAAAGTACGTCTGCCCCAATTATGAAGATCTATATTCATATTACATAACAATCATATAACCACATGAAAATCAATTTCACAAGAAACTCAAAAGTGAACATCATAAAATAATTCGATTTTACATTCAAATTGCGATCGCCATGCTATATGCAAAACTGAGTTTGAGCACACTGAAAGTGTTCATCAACCGATTCTGACGTAAATGATATTATTGTACCCTTAAAAATAATTTATAGGTACCCCACACGTACCCCGTGTTGTCTGTACATGACTGCAGCGGGAATATCACTGACGACGCGAAAAAAATAACCTTAAAGGTTTATAGAATCTTATACTATGACTGAGCCTTGTGCAAATAAAAACACTAATAGCGTCAAAGCTTGTTTCTTAAAAACTTCTGGTTGAAATTTGCGGGTAGTCTGAGAACTATTGTTACCATCCGATATACTAGATTTTTTTTTTAATTAATTGCTGCAAAAGTAGGGATTAGGCGTTTAATCAGTATGTATTTGTGTCAGTTCATAACCTCTCAACAACTTTAACCGATTTTGATAAATGATACCTCATTCGTCTTGATGGCGTGTGTGTCAATGGATACATAAAATTCTTTAAACAATCAATGTGGTGGATTTCATACGATTTAATGTAAGAGCCGAAAAAATATGCAGCGCAAACAGCAGTCGGGAGAGTTTTTTTTTTTACTATTTAACTTATTGAATTACTTGTTAACTTTTTCGTACCGGTAGCAATCTAGAATTAAACTGCGAATTCAAATTGCGGGTATCTCGGCGAGATGCAACGTGAAAAGTGGATGGTTGAGCGGGTTTTTACCTAATTCGATAAAAAGTTGACTAAATAAATTGGTTGAAATTTTAGCATTAGTATTTACCGCCTTTATTTCATCAGTTATATATATACAGCACGTGTATTTTTGTTAGGAAAACTGTAAATAAAA
Organism: Maniola jurtina; assembly: GCF_905333055.1. Classification (NCBI taxonomy): domain Eukaryota; kingdom Metazoa; phylum Arthropoda; class Insecta; order Lepidoptera; family Nymphalidae; genus Maniola; species Maniola jurtina. Next base: position 8,597,534 of record NC_060037.1, on the reverse strand, counting down.
CAATACACACGACTATCACATTCACAAAAATTAAAACTAAAACTCGTCGAGCTAGCTACCTTGCCTTACCCAAAACTAGAACAATTTATGGCAGAAAAACCCTTACCTATGAAGGAGCTAAACTGTACAACAAAATACCTGCACACATAAAAAAAATGTACACTCATTCAATCCATTTAAAACTGAATAATTAGCTGCTCACATTATGAGTAATGCGAATCACTTCAGCAAATGCGCTGAATGAGTGCTTCATTAAATGGCGAATATTGTAAACTTTATTTTCTCATGTAAATGACCTTTTTTTTTATGAGAATACGTCTTTAAACCTAAACCTTTATTTGACGGTCAGATATGCCACAAATTATAGTTATATTTTTAGCTTCAGCTATCACTCAAACCATTCACTCTATCCCACTTCTGAGATGAAACAGTGGGTTTAAATAAAAAGAGCAAATCAGTATAATCGCACTAATTTATTTTATCACTTCACTCAACATACTAATAATTACTCTCATATATTTGTTACTAATACACTTATTTACTTATTACACATTTATTACACATTTATTACACACTTATTACACTTATTTACACAAACCGGCAGTATTTCAGCTTATAATGCGTACGATACAATAATAATCCTAAAAATGAGCTCGCATGGCTTTATATAGCGCTATCCCCACCGAAGGCATTCGGCAGTTGTTGCTGAGTTGCGTTCGGCTGTCAATGGCGCTGGCGTTGATTGGCTGTCATGGCGGCAGTAGGCTATGATTGGCCGTCTTGGCAGTTATTTGCTGTAACAGGCGGTGATTGGCCAGCTTGGCTTAACTCGGATAGTCTGGTTGGCGTTGGCGCGTTGCGATTGGCTGTGTGGCGTTACATTTAGTAACTTACAAATATGCAGAATCAGGACATTGAGTTTAAGCTGTATGTCAGAATAAAGTGTATCTGTTTGTCTGTCTGCTAGCTTTTTACAGCCCACCTGTTCAACCAATTTTGACGAAAGGTACAAAGTTCTTGTATCGCGGAGATGGACATTGCTGTTTTATTACAGAAAATAAAACAGTTCCTATGGGATAAATCCGTGCAAATTAAGTTGTCATTATTATCATTTATTTGGTATGGAGTATTTGGTGTCATACTGGACTACATAGACTAGGTATCCTGGAAATCAAAGAGTTAGCACTGGATTTTTAAAACTTAAAAGGGCATCATGTAGTTATTAAATATTATAAATAACACTAAGACTACTATCTATCTTAGTAGATAAATAGTAAAATAAGAAGAATATTACCTAATTTGTCTAATTAGCAATTTAGAAAATTAAAGATCAATAATTCCTTTTTCAGTGAAACCTGAGCTTGAAAGCCTGTGGATTAGTGCCTAATCCACTTTGCTAGAAGACTGCATTGTGGTGTTCCTGCATTAAGACTACACTCTACAGAATAAGCTCCCATAAGCTGTCAGTGCAGTAACACTCCTGTATAATTTTGTAATAATATAAAAATTTAAAATTAAATAAATTGTTTTTTATAGCTAGAACCAGCAAGAAACTCGACGGTTGCTCATTTCAAAGATTTGATATACTGAATGAGTTATTGGTTAGGTTAGAGAGCTGTGGCAGGCATGCCAGTCTTCATTGTTATTTTTTTATAACCACTTCTTGAATGACTTACCCCCTTCCCCTTTTCTCCTCACCCTATCGAGGGTAAAAGTTTTACCAATATCAATTTTATCAAAATTAAAAAATTCAATAAAATAATCCATCTGGGAAGGAGAGGGATTGACTTACCCTCCCCTCCCTCTTGCCCATCCCACCCCCACATACGTCCTATCGAGGCGGCATGTTTCAAAATATTGAGCCATACAAATAAACAAAATTTAAGTCTGTATGTTACTGTAGTAATCGTTAAGCTATAAGTAATCAATTTGGTGTGCTAATCTTTGAACTGACAGAACCAATTTAGATGAGACTTTCACAAGCAGTTGGGACTTGGGGTGAGACGCAATCTTTAAACTAGAATGACAGGTTCTAAATCTAGTGCTGTCCTTTTCCGTAGTGCAGGGAGCATTGAAACCTGTCGCTTTAATTTAGTTTTGAACATAGATTTCAGGCTATCCAGGCAGGCAAATTCCAGGATACCTTTTAACTATGCAAATGGTTACTTATCTAAACCCTAAGAACTTTTATTTTTAAAATGAAATAAAACAAATTAAAACAATAAAGATTTAATGACTATTACTTAAAGATCTATACCTCACACCTGAAATAATATTAATACCTAGATACTTTTAGATACCTAGGTATTAGGTACCAGTAGGTGCATAAATAAGTAGGTACCATACACCTGTATAATTAAATTACATAAGATGTATTTAAGCACCTACATCATAAACAGTTCTTAATATATTATGTATAGGTATTCTACAAGATTGATGACCTCGGGTTAGTCTTGAATTGAGTTAGGTAGGTACTTGGGATCAGGGAGGCAGGCATCATAATCTGGTAATAATACTGGTGATCTGCAACCTGAAAAAAAAAATTGATTCAGAAAATATTTAATATAAGCTACATAAAATTACATAGGGAGGTTCATTTAACACAACATTTCACTCACTTATGCTATGCTTATGCCATGTTAGGTAGGTAGGTACTTGCTTGTCTGAGTGGATGCAAGCTGGTGTGGCTCCATCATCAATGAATGCAAGGAATGGTAGGTGTTATAGGTACTGTTTGCAATTGTATAAGTATACCTACCTACTTCACCTCTGTGAGGTAATAAGTTTGAAGAACATGTACTGAGTGTTTAGGTACCTACCTAGGTGAATACTTTTAAACAACTAGATAATATTACCGTGACCCAGCTGTGCAACAAGCCAACTCACTATGGCTTTGCACAAGTACCTACCTAAGTAACTATTCTGGTGGAATTTTAATAGATTAATTTTATTTATCAGATATTATGATAGGTAGTACCTACTTTCTATAAGTGAATCCAATCATGGCAAAATGTTCCAGGTAAGTAAATGATGGTAAAAACAGCTGCAATGAAGAAATTTAAATAGAATAGAACTAAATATTCTGATAAAGAGACAAGTAGGTACTAATGAATCTATCACTCAGGAATTGAAAAAACAGAGTAACACCTAAGTACCTACCTGCTTATACTTGGAGTCACATGTATTATGTACCTACTATAAGGCTTAGAATAATATTATGTAGATATAGGTAGGTAGCGTACCTACCTATTGTGCATAGACTTTCTTAACTTAGCCTCAATGGTGAGGGTGATATGGTAGGTACTCTTTGTGGTCAATCTTCTAACATTACAATTATTCTACCATTAGCATTTATCATTTAGCATTATTAAATGCATTCTGCGAGCCGATGGCTATCGCTGCACAAAATGGATCGTTCGAGATGCACTTTTATCATTTCAGTCTACGGAGTACGGACGTCTGTCGTCTAGGTAGGTACTTCTAAATGTAGGGTTTTTCAAAGAGGTTCACCACACCCAGCCTTGAGGCTTCCTGTGCCCTCATCCAGTCAATGACACGGTATCCCACACTACACTTAGGTAGGTTCCTGAGGTACGCTGTGCTTGTACCCAATCTCCGCCCAATACGACAGGCATGGATTGTTCATTGCCACTTCAACTTGCTGGTGGTTTGGGCTATGTTAGAACCTTTCTTTGACGGATGCACTATGTACCTACATCACAAATAACGCCGCTGAGTCAAATTTAGTTACACAACCACGACGGTTAGCTTTCACAGTCTGCTTGATCATTCTCCTCGCCTCCCGTGCGCAAATTAAGGCCCAGGGACTTATAAAATTTCATCATTTTGTTTATTTATCACTGCTCTCAAGCTTCTCTCACTGAGTATTTTTTGGTGAGTTACAATTCGACCACCGACTCGTAAACTTACGCGAAAATGACGTCATTTACTAGTTTTAGCGTGTCAAATTGGTGTCAAACGATGAACTCGTGGTTCGGATTTGCTGGTATTGATGTGGTATTGGTATTCGTGTCGACGAAAACGGCTGCCATTCTCGATGGTGACGTATTAATGTGGTATTTGGTATGGTAAAGTAAAAGATATACTCGCATTTGCTCGATCAACTTTAGTTCGTAATGTTTCCGCCTGTGTCGCTGGCTGTAGATGTATGAAAAAACTCGTTTTCGAGTTTAGTATTTTAAAAACTGTGAAATCTTATACTAGCCATACAGAGTGATCACTCCGCAAAGACATTTAAATACAGGGTGGTCAAAAAGTCGTGGATCAAACGAAATAGGGAGATAGAGGAGGTCATTTCTAGCAAAAAAAAATTCTACAGCATGGCCATATTTAAATTGCCCTAAGAGTTATGAATATTTTTGGGTTTTTTAACAAAATACCAGATTCTCTTACAATAAGACTAATTTAAAAAAAAATGAGATAAAAACAATAAAACAAACGATGCTGTGTCATTACTAGATAATGTATCAGCACTACAAACCTTCTATTAAGGCTCTGGGTGCCAAATTACAAGAGCAATTAATTTTTTTCCAAAACTTTTAAAGCGTTACCAAAAATTAAATGTCACTTTAAAAGCGCACTGTGAAAAAAAAATGTACTACGGAAAAGTGACCCTGTATCAGAAAAACTTGCTGATTTAATGCCAATTTAAATGAGGTATAACACATTACTCTTTGTTTCGTAATTCTGGTATTATAATCGTTTTTTCATATCAAGGTGCAAACAGTAGATTAGTTTAATTCAAAACAATTTTGAAGATTATCATGCTGCTAGTTAAACTGCTAGTTTTTTGTACGTTGGAATGTTAGAAACATCACTGTGCTTGTCACACTTAAAATTTGTGAAAAGAATAGAAACTCTTCACTACCACCTCGTGCCAGAACCACCCAGAACTACCCAGAACGCCCGTCTTGCAAGTAGTTCATCTTTTCTAGGAAACAAAAGGATAAAGAAACTATGCCTCTCTTTCACACTTATCATCATTTCTATTTGCATTGTTGGAATAAGGAAGGATGTGAAAGAGAGGCATGGTTTTTTATCCTTTTGTTTCCTAGAAAAGAGGGCGTTCTGGGTAGTTCTGGCACGTGGTGGTAGTGAACAGTTTCTGTTCTTTTCACAAATTTTAAGTGTGACAAGCACAGTGATGTTTCTAACATTCCAACGTACAAAAAACTAGCAGTTTAACTAGCAGCATGATAATCTTCAAAATTATTTTGAATTAAACTAATCTACTGAAATTTGCACCTTGATATGAAAAAACGATTATAATACCAGAATTACGAAACAAAGAGTAATGTGTTATACCTCATTTAAATTGGCATTAAATCAGCAAGTTTTTCTGATACAGGGTCACTTTTCCGTAGTACATTTTTTTTTTCACAGTGCGCTTTTAAAGTGACATTTAATTTTTGGTAACGCTTTAAAAGTTTTGGAAAAAAATTAATTGCTCTTGTAATTTGGCACCCAGAGCCTTAATAGAAGGTTTGTAGTGCTGATACATTATCTAGTAATGACACATCATCGTTTGTTTTATTATTTTTTATCTCATTTTTTTTTAATTAGTCTAATTATAAGAGAATCTGGTATTTTGTTAAAAACCCCAAAAATATTCATAACTCTTAGGGCAATTTAAATAAGGCCATGCTGTAGAGATATTTTTTGCTGGAAATGTCCTCCTCTATCTTCCTATTGCGTTTGATCCACGACTTTTTGACCACCCTGTATATGACGACTCTTGTTACGATGCAATAAAGTGATATTCAGCTCGCAAAGCGCTGCGAACTACAACTTAATAAAAGCTTCTCTTTTTATTACGTAAACTCTTGTCTCTAATGTCTCTTTCTCTCTCATACGAGAAACTTCCGTTGAAGGGGCGCGCCGTCGTAGGTATATTTCTCAGGTCACGTGAATAAACTCAGCCTGCTACTATGCAGAAAAAGTAAGCACCACGCAGCCACCATACAGAGCCTCCAAACTACACTAAGTAGGTACACACGTTTCACTAACACACCAAAGACCTTATGCAGTCTCCACAATGCACTTGGATCTTTTTGTTCCTTTATATGACATCCATCCATCCATCAGCCTGTATGCGTCCACAGCTGGACATAGGCCTTTCCAAGAGCGCGTCACCAAACACGGTCCTCCGCCTTCCTCATCCACCCGCTCCCCGCCACCTTCTTCAGGTCATCGGTCCAGCGGGCTGGAGGTCGTCCCACACTGCGCTTATATGGCATAATATATGACATATAAGAGTAATAATCAATACCAATTTTATTTCATCATTGTAATTTTACCGTTAGCGTCATAGTGATACTTACTTACCTAACTTTTGTATATAGAAATAATTTCGTGGGAAACTATACAAAATATAAAACACAAGGTGATGCCCGCGGGATTCTTTCATTAAACTCTTTGATTTTCCGAGATAAAAAGTTGCCTATGTAAATTTCCGGGATGCAAGCTACCGCTGTCCCAAATTTCATATAAATCGGTAAAACGGATGGGCCTTTTAGAATCCCGTGGGAACTCTTTGATTTTCCGGGGTTAAAAGTAGCCTATATCCATCTATCCACGGGATGTAAGCTAGCTCTATATTAAATTTTATCAAAATCGGTTAAACTGTAAGGCTGTGATAAGCTAACATACAGATAAACAGACAGACCAAAACAATTTCTCATTTATAATATTAGAATGGATGGATTTGCACATTCATCCTATATCTTTACTCGCCAGATATCAAGTTCAAAAAATATGGACATTCAGCTTATACTTACGAGTACCTAATTTATAGCTAAATAAAAATGAGAAGATTTTTCTATAACTAAGCTATAACATATCTACAGCATTCTGACCTACATATTAAGGTCTAATTCCCACACATTCACTGCATCTTTTATAAGTACTTCAAACGCAGCCTTTTGCTTTGTCTCCATGATGAATAAGAACTAATTTGCTGGTTTATGCGAATAGCTATCCACGTAGATAATAACCAGGCGAATAAAGTCTTTATTCACAATGCCTTTATTAAAATATTATGTAGAGTACCTATTCATCACAGAAACTTTTTACACTTATCAGAGGATGACTTAAATATGTTGTGATGGTTCACAACATATTTATAAGGAAATAAAAATATTGGTATACTCTAACTAGAATAAATGTCTAAAAAATTAAAGCTACATTGGATAAAAACCCGTAAAGGGTCAAAATCTTTGTTAGTTGTACTATTAGTGAGTAGTGACCCATTCCCGGCTTTTCCCGGATGGAATATTTGAAAATTCTTGAGTGTCTAACAGACTGATGTTTAGAAAAACTGATGTTTCTAAAAAGTTTGATACATCAAAAGATCATAAAGATCAAAACTTAAAAACTTGTATTTTACGTAGCATTAGTTTTAGGAAGATCAGTGTTTGTAAATTCCCTTGTTTTTTTGCAATAACTCATAAACTACTTTTGCGAATGCTTTCCAGAAATGGGACGACAGCAGAAAAAACCTAGGTGGATAGATGGAAAATCTAAAATTTTAAGTCCGGGCGATTTAGGCTGCCTGCCCAGTCATGCAGTATTTAGTAGGTATATAATTTTGAATGTTCGAAGGTTCAGAAGGGTAGAAAAATACGATAGGAACACTGAACAAATCGTGTCTGATATCAAATATATGAGATTCTTGTATTTCCCGTTGGGGATATATTATTTGAAAATATCTTTTTAGCGTCTACGAGATGTAGTCTCGATTGCATATTGATTGGATTCGCAATGCTTTGAATACTTATAATTCATCGATGAAAGAGTTCGATATGTTTTGTTCAAATACCATTTAACTTGCGGTAACTTTGTCTCTAGTAAGACTTTTACCTAACCGTCGTCGGTAACACTATAAAAAGACGGCTGTTATTGCTACAGTTTCAGATAAAACCGTCAACGAAGACTTTATTAAGTTGGGGGGAAGATTTATTCGAGCCCTTTTTGTGGGAGCTATCCGTGGGAACATAAATTCCATTTTGTCTTCGCTAAGCGCTTATCGGGCTACTTCTTTGAACGCAAATCAAATTAGGGTTTGATAAGATGGTTGCTGAGATGTGGACGCAGTTTGCTGGCCCTATGTTTTAGGGATACGGAATAAGGATAAAGTGATAGGGCCTTACTGAATGTGATCCTTGAGTACCTCTAAATTATCTGACTTGTCTTTTGTCGTAGTGTATGTATATGTCGCAGCGAAATGGCATAAGCAGGGAGTTAGCCAACTCCCTTAGGGATATGGCTAATGCACGAGAGATGTTAAAACGACAACTCAATTAGACTTTTTCGTTAACAAATCTAGTGATATCATCACTAGATATCATTTTAATCAAATTTAATACCTTGAATGGGAAAATATCATTAGGATAAAAAAACATTAATTATTTTCAAGGCAGCTCTACAAAAATTAATCTACTTATCGGATTTTCTACATGGTATATAACATTTTTCTATTGAATTATTATGTTACGCAGGAAATCCAATATACCAATTTATAGGTATATGGTAATAACTAATAGTGTAGTTCAGTAATATGTATTTTGAGTATAGACTCTCTTTGTTGAAGACAATAATAATAATTATTATCTAAAACAAACAGTTCCGGGAACTATATTATCTACTGCCGTTCTCCTACTTATCTATGAAGCCGTTAAACTGCAAAAATAGTTTTAGAGGTCTCGTTAAAAAACGTGGAAATTTTTGAAATCAATGTTTCTAAAAAGATAAAATTTTGTAAATTCAACATTATAAGAATTCAACATTTTAGGAATTCAACTTTTTGGGCCTAAAGGCTCTAAATTCCAAATTTTTTAAATGATACGATATGAATAGATTTATTTTTGCAAATGTGAGTAAGTACTTATATAAAAATAAAATGTAGTTGGTAAGTATTTCACAGTATTTTTTTAGATAAAAGATTGCAATAATTTAATAAATGAAACACAAATATTTGAAAGAAACCAAAACTTGTTTTGTATTTTGCAACATTTCGTTATTAAACAACTGTTTTTTAATTAATTTTTTAAGTAAACATTTATTGAGAAATGTGCAGTGCTCAGACTCAGACAAAAGGGCAACTAGGTACTAAATATCAATAAATATACTAAATATGAACAATGGAGTGTTTGTTTATGAAATAAAAAAACATTTTACAAAACGTAAACACACATTGGTAGCTGTACATGAGTTACAAGTATCGATTAATTACAGCCAATTATAGACCCCTCTTAGTGCTTATTGTTGATAATTATTATAATTACCTACCATTGTTATGTGTGATAATAATATTTATGCAGTTGAATGTTACAGTTAAAACCTGTATCTGTGTGTATCTGTGTATCTGTCTGTGGCACCGTAGCTCCTAAACTAATAAACCGATTTTACTTTAGTTTTTTTTTGTTTGAAAGATGGTTGACCGAGAGTGTTCTTAGCTATAATCCAAGAAAATCGGTTCAACCGTTTGAAAGCTATCAGCTCTTTTCTAGTTACTGTAACCTTCACTTGTCGGGGGTGTTATAAATTTTTATTAATTTACACTTGTTTATTTTGGCATCAAACATTTATTAACAATTACAATAATCACCTAATAAGTAGGTAATAATTGTAGGCTTTATAATAATAAAATAATGAATTATCATAATAAACAATTATTTAAAGACATAATATTTACAATTTAATTATTATTCAGTCAATCAATTAACTTAAAGACTTATAATTACTTAGTCCCTTAGTATTTATAAATAAGTATAAGAAAAATAATGATGTCTGTCTGTCTGTTCGTTATCTATACGTTCGCTTATCGCTCATCTGACTGATAGAATAATTGCTATAGAGACTTGCAGGAAGTTTTCTGACATAGTACCATCACATATTATGCAATCAATGCCTGCCCCATTAGCTAGTTATAAATAAATTAAAATAATTTACACATTTAATTTACTAGGTATATCAAAATAAGTTCCTACACCGCAAATCACTGCTTTCTGCTGCATCTTTTCGACGTCGACGCATACAGGCGGAGTGGTGTGGAGCGGAGTCGAGTCTTTTTGATAACTACCTAAACTCAGTTTTATGTACTTTATGATACCGTAAAATTGATATCAAAAAATGGAGAACACGTGCCACAGTTGGACGCGCCTGGGCTTGCCTCGCGTCACGTGTCGTTATGTTAAAGTCAATAAAACTTAGTTCGAGTTGTGATCAACAAAGTCGCCGCACCTCTGCTCTCGCGGTGTGCGCTGTGCCTTATTCTTCTTTGTTCTTCCACAGAATAAGGCTATAGTGGTCACTTCTTTATATTGTGGTCGTAGCATAATAATACTCATTTTCTCTTCCAATACATACTCGCTTTACATAAAAAAATAATTTTTTTACAGCTTTTCAATCGTTTTTTTATTAAATTCAATATAATCTATATAATTAAGCGATTGAGATCATATTGTGATGATGAGATTGATGAATATTATCTCTCTTTGTTATTATCAAACATTTTGTGATAAAAAAGGGCAGCAATTGCTTCACCAGTCTTCAGGGCAATACTCGATCAACTGGGCTACTGTGCAAGGTCTGAGGCAGCATTCATCCACAATTTGACGCTTGTGTCGTTCCTTTGCATAAAACAGGGAGGCCCTTTTTGACCTCAATTTTGAAAGTCTCGCTGAAGGCAAGTCACTCACTGGAATACTTCCAGTACAGATATGATATACTAAATTTGAAAGCGATCGGCTGCACATATCTTTGAACACCGAATTTAAAGTCAACGAGTCGGCACTTATGATTCTTCCGTACAAAACTATCAAGTAAATTATCCAGTGAACTTTTTTACTTGTCACGAAACACATTTTTTTCAATTTTAATTCGAGCTTTGTTCACAACAGCCGAGTGTAGAAGAAACTGGCGTTTCCGTCTAGTGCAAGTCCATCGATGCCTCTGAATAAATAGAGGCGATAACCTTTGTCAATTATGTTAACTGAACGACATTAAGTTCAAAACAACACGTCGGGAGCCTCAGGATGTAAGGGAAATTACAAACGAAAACAATATAATTTTTTACTAACTTTTAACTTTATATTGTACTAGCTGATGCCCGCAGCTTCGCCCGCGTGAATTGGTCAGATCCCCTGCAGCATCAGGATTGAGGAGTTGGACTCCAAATTTTTTATGAAACAATGTCGCAAAGTTCCTCTATCGATTAAAAAAGAAATGACGCAAATCGGTTCAGAAATCTCGGAGATTTCGGTGTACATAGGTAGAAAAACACAACTCCCTTTTTGAAAGTCGATTAAAAAAGTAGCCTATGTTACACCCAGGTCAATCCTCTACTTGTCTGTGAAAATCCCGTCAAAATCGGTTCAGCCGTTCCAAAGATTAGCCCTTTCAAACAGACAGACAGACAGACAGACAGACAGACAGACAGACAGACAGACAGACAGACAGACAGACAAAAATTTTAAAAACGTGTGATTCAGTGTTGGTATCGTTCAAATAACCATATGAGCTTAATATGGGGTAGTTATTTCGAAATTACAGACAGACACTCCAATTTTATTTATTAGTATAGATTATGTACCTACTGTGTTTTGAATTTTGATGCAATAAACCTTTACTGGTACTATGATTCAGATAACGGTAAAAATTTGTTTAATCGAATCTTAAAAAGGATCCTTCCTAATATTATAAATGCGAAAGTGTGTCTGTATGTCTGTTTGTCTGTCTGCTACTTTTCACGGCCCAACAGTGTAACGGATTCTGACGAAATTTGGTACAGCTTATATCCCGGGGACGGACATAGGCTACTTTTTATCCCAGAAAATCAAAGAGTTCCCACGGGATCTATAAAAATCTAAATCCACGCGGACGGAGTCGCGGGCATCCTCTAATATTAAATAATTTGGTACAGATAATGTTTATTACGGTAGCTACGGACGAAAAAAAAGTTTAACCTATTGTGCGATACGCCTTACGCCGACTCCACAAATGATTTGTTATTTATAGAATTAAGATAGTAAGTTGTTTTTAGAGTTTCATTTGTAGACTGCGGGAACGTTTGCTCACTGCGTGAACTGTCAGCCTATCAGTAAAATAATTGACCTCAAATTATGTAAATGATAGCGCAAGGCCAGATCCAAAACAATAGGATTGCTTTTTAACCCCCGACCCAAAAAAGAGGGGTGTTATAAGTTTGACGTGTCTATCTGTGTATTTGTGTATCATCGTAGCTCCTAAATTAATGAACCGATTTTAATTTAGTTTTTTTTTTGTTTGAAAGATGGCTTGATCGAGAGAGTTCTTAGCTATAATTCAAGAAAATCGATTCAGCCGTTTGTTTATCAGCTCTTTTCTAGTTACTGTAACCTTCACTTGTCGGGGGTGTTATAAATTTTTAAATTACACTTGTTCAAGCGTTGTTTCTGTGAACTTTTTTCTGAATTTTATGAATATTTGTCAAGGGTCATTGTTTTTATAATCGTCATTCATTAAACTTTTCTTTTTATATCTATACAGATTACGGAGATATTGATTGTTAATTATTACTAATATAATCAACGTATTGTTATGTAGGTATTTGACATGAATACCTCTTATTTGCGAGATGAATAATCGTATCGCTGCACAAGAAATTTCCTCGTGGAAAATTTGTAGATAAATAATAATAACCTAACTAGCTTCTCTAAGTAGTACCTACATAAATAAAGCGAGTGGGAAAGGCCAAACGGCAGAGGAGATATTTGATTGACACATGTTTACAATTACTGTAGTGATAATTTAGTGTTTTTGGCACATGACCTTTAGTTAATCTCGTGTACAGTAAGATTGTTTATTATTGGTTGCTTTAAATATATTATTTTTTTACGGTACTTCCAGTGTCATTCATTAAATTCGTGTTGTATGTTCAATTTTTTGTATTTTTGTACAGGAACTGATAGTAATAATTAATGTTTTAGTTAAATACCAAATTTTTGGTAATGAATAAAATAAAAAGCGCTTATTGCTAATTTACTAATTTATTAGGCATTGATATAGAATTTAAGATTAGGTTACAATATTATACTTAAAATTTTAATATTAGCTTAAAATTTTATCTTACATGAGTACGTATTCAATCGTTATAACAAAATTATTTTCAGAAAATTTGTTAGTTTTGTCGTAAATAATTTCTATAAATAAATTTTTCCTAATACTTTATATACTTAGGTACTTTTGATTTGATTAATAAGGTACATTTACATACACATTAAAATATTGAATTTTATATTTAAGTATCTAATAATGAAATTAGTTTTAGCTAATTAGAATTAGCTAAGTATGTTAATAAATAAATTAGAACAAGTATCCACATTTTTCCAAGAAAATAATTAAACTATCATTGTTTTTAATAGGTTGCAATAAAATATACATACTCATTATATTAAGGGATCTAACGAATAATTTTCCTCGTATTTACATGATAGAGTAGGTATTAAGATAAATAAATTATACCACAGGTTCATAGGGTATTTTGTGCTAGCAATGCTTTTGTTAGAATAACAATAGGAATAGGTGCCTTACCAACAGCCTAAGTTATGACTCAAGAATTCTGAGTTAACATGGAGTTAACAAACTAATTTTGGATAGAAACTCTGCATTGTCGGTGTATGTAGGAAATATTCACGATATAAAACATGATCAAATTATTACGTACATTCACGATAACTCTAGCATACCTACTTTTGCTTGAATAATGTTCTTAATATAATATTGGGCCTTATATATCACAGGGATATGATAAATTAGGAGATTAGATCAATAGATACATAATCATTTCGCTGAAAAATTCTAGTGAAATGGAAAAATACGGACGGACGGATCAGACTGACAGACTGACTTTTTAAATGGGCTACCCGAGAACACTCACTCCGTTACCCCTTCACTCAGCTTCACCTATACGACCTTCGTTTCACTACGGAAGTCGCCAGCTTGCTTCGCTCGCCAGTTCCCCTTAGACGATTTTCTAAATCCAAATTTCACTTAGAATATCGTCATTCGTTGCTTTCATTGTGAATGTTATGACCTCCTTGTCCATAAAAACTCTGGATGGAATCGCGAAGGAATGATAATTTTGCCTGTCTTATGTACTTTGATAAGCCATAAGGTTTACTATAGAGAAGCTTTCAAAATATAATAATTATGATTGGCAGAAGCAGCGTATCTTTCAGCTTGCAAATATTTTGCCTTATTTAAATACACAACAGCTGAGAACTATGCAAGGAGTTAAGTATGTTACGACCAAATACAGCTACGCGCTTGTGGTGTAAATGAAGCCACACGCTGCTTTGTGTGCATAACAATACAGTCCAAGTTACGACTAGAGATTAATCAAACTAATTTCCTTTCTGAGTGTATATAGTTATTTAGAGTTGTATAGTTCCGTATCCACTAGAGGTAACAGCTCAAGGTGAGACACAACCTCAACCCTGGCTCTTCCCAGACCTGGGCGCGTTTGGAACCCTCGCAGCTTTAGTTTTAAGTTTACATAATTAATTATCACCTTACAAATCTAGCAATTCTAACCATCAGAAGGAGTACAATAGTACCTATTTTGAATAAATGATTTTGAGTTTGACCTTTTTTAGTAAAGAGTAGAAGATGAACAAAAAGATAAAATGTCCAATTGAGCAACCTCAGCTTCCTTGGATGCTCATGTTTAACGTGTGCAAAAGGTTACCTTATGTATATAATTTCGTATTTCGCCTTAATCTGTATTTAAATTAATTTAAATGTATGATGGTATTACCTATCATTTTTTTTACTCTGCACCAAAACATCAAAGGTGTAGATAGGTATCTGAAATATGGATTATTTTATTTATTATCAACCTACCTAAAAATGAGTACAGCAAAAAAATATTTGAAAAAATCATTATATTTTTTATTCATTAGTCTTAATATTAATTCATAAACAAGAGAAAGTAATTAATACAAAGACAATAAACGTCGGGTTTCTAGTTATGTACTTAATTAAGTATTATTTTCTCGAGGTGTTTGCTCGAAAACAACATTGAAATATGGGTACAAAATACGTATTAATTAATGACTTGTTTACCAACAATATTTATGTATTTTAAATGTTATATAGGTACTTAATGTTTGAGCTCACGTTGAAATTTATATTTTTTGTGCTATTAGGGGCAATAGAAATACACATTCTGTGAATATTTCAACTCTGTACCTACCTATTGGAGTTCATGAAATACAGCCCGCTAATAGACAGACGGACTAACAGTGGAGGCTTAGTAAAAGGGTTCCGTTGGCAACTCTCGGGTACGGAACTCTAAAAAGTATTAAAAAAAAAAGCAACTAAAAGGAACTGAAATCAGTTTTTTAATTTACCTCCTAAATGTTTTAGTAACAACATAAAATGTACTTATAAAAATTATTTGTACTACACTGAAGCCATAATAAAATGAAAGAAGTAAAAGTTCATAATTTACCCTAGAACACTGGCGCTTGTAAATGTTCAGAAAACACATTAGTTTTTCATTCTCTGAATGTGAAAAAAGACTGCACCGTAAGTGCTTACCAGAGTCTTGAATAAGCTTATTGTTTAAAATTTTATATGAAAAGTGGTAAAAATATAGATGTACTTTGTATATTATTTTCAGTTGAGATAGTACTTGTTATAAAAGAGAATAATTAAATAAAAATCATGATTTTTCTTTTATTTTTAACATAATTAATTACGTCACATAATTATTTATTATTAAGGTCACAAGTACGAAAGCTGATCAATGACGTCACAAGGCGATAAACCACAAATGTTTTCCAATTTTTTTACAAAAAATAGAGTAATTTTTGCGGGAAAATATTTTTAGCAGCATTTTAGTTATGTGAACAATAGACTGAGATACTTTTCATAAAACAGTCCAAGACCTCATTGATTGCCAATAAAAATAATAATTTGTTATGTAAAGTAAATATAATTCTAAATAGATAGCCAAATAACTATAGCACCTAAGAAAAACGTGTAAACGACCTTCTATCTATTTAATTCTGAGATAAGGGTAAAATGTTTACTAAATTATATTAACCTTACTAATTGGGGACAGGTACATAATTGAACTGGTACAGTGTTATTCAAAAATAATGTAAAATGAATATTACGTTGGTACCTACTACTTTTCATAAAAAGTTTTAAAACGATTAAGTGCCATGGGCAAAGTAACAAACACATTTTTAGTTCAACAAGTCAATCACACTGTTTACAATTAACTTTGAATTCAAGTGTTATTGATTCATCTCTCCCTTATTTATTATTTTTCCTAAAATGTTGTTGTTTGACCGACATCCATGACACAATTTATGATAAATAATAATTTATCTATTCCGCGCCCCAGTTTCTAATTAAAATTAGAATACAAAGAGCTGTGGCGCCTAAACAGCCATGAGTCATTGCATGTCAGGCACTGAAATGGACATATACAAGTAGGTAGGTACGCTGGAAGAGGTATGCCATACAGAATGACAGACTGTCATTTCTTCTGCCTATTGTATCTTCCCACCGAGCGTATTAAAAATGACATTTTGGGTCAAACGGTCTTCATGTTGACACTATGTTGATATCACATGACTAACATTTGGTTTCGAGTACGCTCACCCGGTGCTCACTGCACGCTGAATGCTGTTAACAGCGCCAAGATGACGAAAATTAAGTTTCAAAAATAGCTTGGCAGTTGCAGCAGGTCCAGCGCACTTGTATTAGTAGAGATCAGTGATGTCAAGTGAATTCTGGATCCCTCATCTCGAAAACTTTGATAGTCTTCGTAGGATTCCGCTCTTTAGGTATGGAACGCTCTTTCTCGTCTGTATTTTACAAGTTAAAAAAAATTATTATCTCTTACACCACCCAAAAACTAACAACATTAAGATTTACATATTTTTAAAGTACTCACTCATTTAAAGTTTAAGGGTAGCGGCTAAAGTTTAGCTATGCTAAAGCTTACATTAGGTATTATTTCATTTTATACGAGGGAACGCTAAACCAGCAAAATAAAAGATATACCTAATTACTATTTAATTATAATATAATGTTCTAATTTAATGATAAACCACCTTTTCACCTGTCCACTTTTTCTTTATTTTTCTCTTTATTGTTACAACTTTCTGGTACTAATAAAAATAAATAATAAATAAAGCTGGAATTTACAAAATAAAGTACTTTTCTGACTTCTAATATTAAATCCGATTTAACCAAAACACCCAACAGAACACACTAGTATAACCATTACAACTGTGAATTATTGTATGTCATAAGCTCTGATGTACAGTTGCAATATATTAGCCATGACATCCCCTGTGCTAGTATACAAATATACATATAATGGGTATAAGGGCTAAAGCACATGCAAACATAGGCGATCGGCGATTTGATGACTTCTCGGAAAATTGAAGTTGCGAATTTTGCAGTAGCTGGATACAGCAAGCGAATCAATGTCACAGAAATTTAGTGAGGCATTTGAAAGGCAGGCCTTTAGAAATTTTTCAAACATTTTTTCTTTCTTTATAGCTCAGTGTTGCACGAAACTTAGACAGCAAATCTCCAAAATATGGTGGTCCGTATTTTGGAGATTTGGAGATTTGCAATGCTGGTGCATTGAAGTAATAGCAACGCACTACATAGTTTCGATTCGATCGTAGTTTCAAAATGATCAAAACTCGATTAAGCATTAATGGAAATCGCTTTTGCCGGTTCTCTAAGTGTTGTGTGTGTTTTGGGCTTTATTTATATTCACTGATATGAAAAATTGCAAGAGATTTCAACATGTCCGTTGCTGTACGAAGGTGTATCTTCAATCTTCACGTCATTCGTCCAAGCAGTTTATTGACTCTAAGGCCTTCTAAACAATGGTAATAATTAAATTTAATGTGTATGTCTGTGGTATCGAAATAACTGTTTTAATTTATTAAAATTTAATAGTTAAAATTTTATTAAACTCAATAGCGATCTCGTACTGAAAAGCGCAGCGTTAGAAAACCCGCCGCTAGGTGGACCGATGACATCAAACGAAACGCAGGAAGCTGACGGATTCAGGTGCTGCAAGACTCTGGCGTCTGGAATTCCCTACAAGAGTTCTATTGGTTGACGATGATTACGACTTAACTCATATTTTTAAGAACCTACAACTACGTGGACCACGATGCGGATGAATGCTTATTATAATTTCATCTGTATTTACAGCAATTTACAGCATGTAAATTGCTGTAAATACAGATGAAATATAGCTTATGGCTATATTTGACGCTGCGTCCACAGATTCTAATTTTATTGAATGAAATGAACATGCCAAGCATGCACTTTATGGTTTCTGCTGGTTGTCTTCATTCTAATGTTTTTTTGAGAGGCATGTAATGCCTACTCGGTTTCATTAACACAAACAAAACAAATACGCGGTCCCCGAGTCCCTCTGGGTAAAAATAAAACGATGCCAACTCATAATCCTTCGTAATAACGGCCGGATTAAAACTTGGATGCCCGAAGCTGCAAAACATTGAAGCCGAGCGAAGTTTCAATTAATAAGAACACAAAAGTTATATATCCAAAGTTTTATTGGTCACACAGAATTTCGGAAATTTGGCAACCGCAAACCAAAACAACTGCAAAATTTCAAAAATTAATCAACAATTATGTAATTATACGTCCCCATGCATTCAAATGTTCCAGACTGGTAAAAATATAAAACACAGCAATTTATTATAGTTTGAGTTTCAACAGGCTACAGAATACTGTGTCCCCCTTGTGTCCACTGCTAAGCCTAGACAAGAAACATATTACACGTACCACGATATATATTCTTCTTTTGCTTTCAGAATTGGCGGCTGTGCAGGGCTTCTTCTAAGCCCTGTATCGCGCCAACCGTAGTTGATCTATTGTGATGGCCAGCATCTATAGTTCACACTTTACAGCCAATACTGATTGAAAGGCGACAAGAAGATTTGTAAAGGCGTTTCTGTAACCTCTTAAGGTCATTTCACACCAATTGCGTACACGTGACATGTGCGTAGTGACGCGCGTAAACCCCTAACACACCGGATTACGCATACGTCCACGCTTTACGCAAGCGATGTGCCACATTTCATACAGTTCCATACAGTACAACGCAATGGTACGCGCTACGTCTACGCTTACGCAGCCTGTGTGAACAAAGCCTATAATATTATTACGTATTACATCCGTGCCTTGGAGCTTGAGTGACGATACATACACAGAGGTGTATTAGAATAGACATTTTATAGATGCTCCACTACACACGAAAATAGAGAAAGAATTACTCCATCCAAAACTTTTTTGCCACATATTTGACGCATTTATACTTAATATCTGCTTCATCCATTCGTCTGTAACTTAAAACCCCCAGAACGGGTTGTATTGAGGTTTTTATTGTAGTCTGGAATGCTTCCGCGAAAGGTTTACGTGGATTGCTCTTCTTTTTTCGTCGATCCATCTTTTCGGTTTGGTGCATTCACGTTGCGTACTTTGTTCATTTCGGATTTCTATAACTACATAAATCCATACTAATATTATAAATGCGAAAGTGTGTCTGTCTGTCTGTCTGCTACCTTTTCACGGCCCAACAGTTTAACCGATTCTGACGATATGTGGTACAGGGTTGGCTTATATTCCGGGGACGAACATAGGACAATCCCGGAAAATCAAAGAGTTCCCACGGGATTCCTAAAAACCCATCCTCTTAACCGATTTGTCTGAAAGGTACCAACGTGGCTTGCGTCCCTTAATTGAGTCCCTTAATTCCCTTAACTTTTTATCCCGGAAAATCTAACAGTTCCCAAGGGATCTTTAAAAACCTAAATCCATGTGGACGAGGTCGCGGGCATCCTCTGATATTTTAATAAAATTCTTTTATAAAAATTAAATTAAAAATTTAAAAAACCCCCGACACATAAACCTCTAAAAAGTAAAAAAATAATAGGTAAATATGTATGGGCCCTTTAAGAATAGTATAAATAGTAAAGTTTTATCCAAGCGCTCGTTGCGCCAGGGGACCGCTACCTATGATAAACTATGAAAGTCATCT
Organism: Maniola jurtina; assembly: GCF_905333055.1. Classification (NCBI taxonomy): domain Eukaryota; kingdom Metazoa; phylum Arthropoda; class Insecta; order Lepidoptera; family Nymphalidae; genus Maniola; species Maniola jurtina. The sequence goes on along the minus strand of NC_060037.1, from coordinate 8,577,424 downwards.
GTTGTAGAAAGAATAGTCTTTAGCGGTCCCCCGACGCAACGAACGCTTGGATAAAAACTTTACTATTTATACTATTCTTAAAGGGCCCATACATATTTACCTATTATTTTTTTACTTTTTAGAGGTTTATGTGTCGGGGGTTTTTTAAATTTTTAATTTAATTTTTATTTCACGCTTTTTAAACTTTATTCATAAATTACCGTTTATTTGTGCCATTCTAAAACCCAATTTCTATAATAATATAAATCCAATAAGGCAGCTAATATCTCTTCAAAAGTAACATCAATGTTAATATGTTAATTATACGTTCCATGAAATATTTTTGACCGAACATCACTAAATCAAGAATTATCTGAATGACTCACATAGTTTAACACGACCAAAACGAAATATCTGTTTCTAACATGTCGTTGCTTTAAAAATGTACCCATTTTACGTAGTCGTATAATAGTTCGCTTTTCAAGATATACCTACGATTAAATTGAAATCGACTTTCATCCGATGAAATAAGGAATAAAGTGGCTTGTATTTCATTTTGTTTGTTATTGCATGTCAAATTTTTATTTGACATAACTTTCAAAAACCGATCAAGTGCGAGTCTGCCTCACACATGAAGAGTTCCGTACAAGTTTTTTTTTATGTAATGACAATTCAGTTGTCGGATTTTTCTCTTTACTTGGGCCACAGGAGTAGAGTGCTTGGGCTATAAGATATTGCTACCTGCCTTTCATGATTCTACGTAAACGGGAAGTACCCAATTTATAAGTTTTGATTCTCTTGAAAGATGACACACAGACAGACAACGAAGTGGTGAAGGAAAACACCGTCAGGAAACCTGCATGCTTGAGAGTTGGCCATAATACTCCCTCAAAGGTGCGTGAGGTGTGCCAATACGTGCTTGGCCAGTGTGGTAGCTTCTCATTCTGAGAGGAGACTTGTGCTCAGTAGTGAGCCGGCGATGGGTTGATCCTGATGATGATGATTTTTAAACGTATTTTGTCAAAGTAAATAAGCTGAGTTCAAGCAGATAAAATAAAAAGAAGGTGCGCCTAATGCATCATCCAAACCTGCGCGACAAAGCGACTACGATGCGGGAACCTCAGCCGCGCGGAGGGTCATCGCCTCCTATGATATTTAATGGTGCCATGCACACCTACGCGACTACAACAGTCGAGGCTACCTACAACATCTTTTTTTTTCTACAGATACCTACTGAACCCTAAAAATAGTTTGACTATGGTTTGGGTTTGGGTTGATTGTTCGTGGCCTTTGGTTGACTGGTTGATATTATAATTGAATTGATGTTTTCTCGTTTAACTGTGATTATAATATTTTATAAATTAGAAACTCCGCGCCTACGATCCAAAGTATCGGAGTTTTCCAAAACATTATTTTCAAATAAATAATTATGTATCTAGGCAACGTCCATCTTGACAACTTGACATTTGCCAATTGACATAATATTATGAACCTCTGTTACAATAGTGAAAGATCCCAGGGCCACCAGCCGTTACGTATTTTCTGACGAACGAAATGTGGACGATTGAGTAGTGTTACTATGTACTAAGAACGCATGCCTACAGACCTGCTAGCTTGCTTAGACGGCCAATTTTCAGGTATCAGGTAATCAAGGTACATAAAAACATTACTTACCTCACGTAAATTCTCCAATTTTTTTAATTTTTAGCAGATTTTTTTAAATATTAATAATTAATTGACATAAGTAAACTATAAGAGAGTAAGAGAGAAGTCAATATATCCTAATACATGTCTTACTCAGTCTCGTGCGCGTAGATAATGATGCCCTCGCGCTCAAACCCACAGAGGCATTAAAATTGAATTTAGGGGATGATTGGCCCTCTGGATCGGTCTGTCTTCTTGTAAAAGGTTTTAAAATAGTTGTCTGGTGGACATATATAAAAATGGAGCATCAGAATTTACGTGCAGTTAAGTAATTACTTATTTTGGGAGCTTTAAAGCGTCTGCAAAGCAATACGGCCGACGCGGGAAGTGTCTGGGAGTATTGGCGACATATTTTTAAGAATATTGCCTAAAATATACGTAAAAATCAGTTTGGCGAATTTACGTGAGGTAAGTAATGTTTTTATGTACCTTGATTATCAGATACATGAAAATTGGCCGTCTAAGCAAGCTAGCACGTAGGCTAGGCATGCTTTCTTAGTACTTACTAACACTACTCAATCGTACATATTTCCTGTGTCAGAAAATACGTAACCTCTGGTGGTCCTGGGATAAAAGTAATAAGAAAACCAGAAAAGAGCTGATAACTTCCAAACGGCTGAACCAATTTTTTTGGATTATAGCTAAGAACACTCTCGATCAAGCCACCTTTCAAACAAAAAAAACTAAATTAAAATCGGTTCATTCGTTTAGGCGCTACGAGGCCACAGACAGATACACAGATACACAGATACACAGATACACAGATACACAGATACACAGATACACAGACACACAGATACACAGATACACAGATACACACGTCAAACTTATAACACCCCTCTTTTTGTGTCGGGGGTTAAAAAGATGATCTGATTTGGTTCTACTTTTTTCCTTTTATAAGATTTTTTAATGCTTTCTAATATAGACACGTCCGTGGTGTAGAGTAGTTAGCTCAGCAATGATGTAGGTTAATTTGTGCAATTTTCATTACAAGAAAAAAGTTTTTTTTTGTTGCTCTTGCGTTTCCTTCGAGAAATATGTGATTTTTAATCAGGATTAATCAATATTTGAAAAAAAAAAACCTTTGGAGGATAACCAAAATATTGTTAGACAGATAGATAGATACAAAGGATAGCATGATAAAGCCACTGAAATCCCACATTTAACTATCTTAGGCGTTTGCTAACAACTCATATAAACATTTAACGTTTCCAAAAGTAGGCGATAGCTGAAAGCGGTATTACAAAACCTACACATTAAGTTTCCAACATGGCCGAAAGTTTCGACTTGGCGCTTTGTTTTCTTACAAAGCAATTTCACCAAACTTCGAGCCAACTTGAGGACAGCGGTTTTCTGATTTAAAACTTGGCGAGTGACAGAAATTCTGTATTACGTTTAATTATTTATTCACTAATTTACTATTTGACAAGTGTAAATTAAAAAATTTCAACACCCCCGACAAATCATTTTCAAATAAATAATTATGTAGGTATATCTAGGCAACGTCCATCTTGACAGCTTGACATTTGTCAATTGACACTTGAATATTATGAACCTAAGGGTTATCTAACCTTCTTTTCTACAAGAAAACTAGAAAATAGCTGATAACTTTTAAACGGCTGAACCAATTTTTTTGGATTATAGCTAAGAACACGGTTAAATTAAAATCGGTTCATTCGTTTAGGCGCTATGATGCCACAGACAGATACACAGATACACAGACACACAGATACACACGTCAAACTTATAACACCCCTCTTTTTGGGTCGCGGGTTAAAAACAGTTATATTTGGCTGAATATATTTTTATGTATGCGACTCAATCAAATACCTATCTAACGTACCTAAGCAAATGTAAGAAATAGGAGGTACTCGTATATTACTTTATCTTGTCCCCCAGCTTGTCTATCAGGTTTCATCAATTGACGAAAAGCTTTTACAAAGTAGGTAACATCTATTTATATTTATGTAAAATTTATAAAATGATGCCTCCGACTCTGCGTCGATATAGATTTTAAATCCCACAAATAGGTACTCTTTGATTTTCCGGGATAAAAAATACGTATGTGTTGTTAATTCAGGCTCTCAGGGCCCAGATTCCAAATTTCAGCCAATTCTCTTCAGTAATTATTGTGACGTGAAAGAGTCACAAAAACTTCCACATGTCTTCCGTAACTTTGTCCGCGTGAATTATGAATTAAATTATGAAAATCCTTCGAGAGCTTTTTGATTTTCCGCGATAGAAGTAACCTAAATCATTCTTCAGGTCTTCTATATTCAAGCAAAAAATCACGTCAATCCATCGTTGCTTGTTGCGACTTGGTTGAAGAACAAATCAATAAACCAACAAACAAATATACTTTCGCATTGCAATATGGGTGCTGATTAGGTAGGTGACTTGGTGCTCTCTGTTGTTACACAATTTCAGTTACAAGTGTAAATTAAAAATTTATAGCACCCCCGACAAGTCAAGGTTACAGTAACTAGAAAAAGCTGATAACTTTCAAACGGCTGAACCGATTTTCTTCGATGATAGCTAAGAACACTCTTGATCAAGCCACCTTTCAAATAAAAAAAAAACTAAATTAAAATTGGTTCATTCGTTTAGGCGCTACGATGCCACAGACAGATACACAGATACACACGTCAAACTTATAACACCCCTCTTTTTGGGTCGGCGGTTAAAAATATAAATAACATTAGAATTGAAGTAATTTTATTAAATGTTAGCACTAGAATAGAATCCCTAGAAACCTAAAAGAGTATCATAAACCATCCACACTTTACAGTGGAAATTGATTCAATTTCTCTTCCAATAGAAAATATTTATCTTCTTGCACTCGACAGGCGCCGTTATCGGAAGAAAACAGTAGGTAGGACCAGTATTGTACAAAATTATAAATTGTTAAGTTTTAGTACAGGTTTTACCACCTGAGTTTGAGAACATAAAAGGATTCTTTAATTTTTTTTTGTCACCTTTATCTTCTAGTATAATATATTAAATTTAATATAGGAATATAACAAAGATTGACTGATTGATAAACCATCTATAGATACGGCTCAGACCACCTGCGTCTAGAAAATTTTGATTTTAAAATTACCTGGCCTTCAATACGCACTTTTTTTTTTACTTTTAATTTCAGTTTCGAACTACATTCCAAATCGAAATTGTTTATTTATAAATTTGTCTTCATCTATTGAAAGTATTGTAATTTTTAAGTATGTCTAATACATTTTCTGTAAATGTACCTATCTACCAATTATTTTACTATCCACGTGGCTATATATTAGGTGCTATTAATTACTTAAATCATCAAACAATTTAATTAACTTTTAAATAGAATTATTACTGTCTCATTTTGAGGTAACTGGTAAGTGCTTTAAATTAAAACAACTTGTGTGACCTATTTAGCCAGTATGACAAACCTTTCTGTACCATTTTACTTAAATAGGCAGGCTTATCTAAATGTTATTGTGTACATTAGCTGACACGTGATTTAAAGTAAATTATCGTGTTTACTCTAAACAACTGCTAAGACCCCTATTCACTGTGCCACGCGAAACGTGGCGCTGATATCGGTGTGATATACACGTTCCAACGTCAAATACAGCTTTAGTAGCAGTCCCCCTGATTGGCAAAGGGGTTATCGACTAAAGTGGCACTCATGCGCTCGTGCAACTAATATTTTTACACTTTATCCGTATACATAGTGCAAAAGTATCAACTAAATCAGCTAAATCAATTTACTAAACGGACGTATTTCTTTGAGTATATGCATACCTAAAACTGAAGACTTTATCATATTTTGAGTGGATTGTAAGCTAATACTGACTATACGAATGCTCTCAATGTAACAATGTGAACAATTGTATGTATTACAGACAGACACACAGATACACACGTCGAACTTAAAACACCCCTCTTTTTGGGTCCGGGGTTAAAAATATGTCTACAAAATTACATCGAGTTCGATTGGTTAATTTTCAAATGAGAACCAAACTGAATTGAACCTGTATGAAACGAGTGATGGAGAGACCACTGTTAATATACTCGAAGCTTGTGATGAAGGATAGAAAAATGTCATAACGTAGGAATGCTGCAGAGTAAAAAGGAAAAGATACAACATGATGTATGCCACTCAAGCACACATTAGCGCAGTGTCCGCTTGAGTATGATTAATGTGCGTACGCCATTGGTATGACACAATTTCTCTTGCAAGGCAGACCACTTATGTGGGATGTATGGACACTTAACAGGGCTCTCTCCGTCACTCGTTTCCACTCGTTTCATACAATCGTAGTTCCAATTTCATTTGAATACTAAGCAAGCAAAGTCCATGAAATTTTGCAGCCATATTCTAGAAACTAATATCTGTGTCTGTGGTGTTTTAGATTTTTCTAAAAATATGTAGTTTTAAAATTACAGGGGCTCCAAGATTTGTATGAAAATTTTAAGACCGCGTAACTTTGAAACCGAATATTTTAACAGAAATTTGGAAAACCACAGACATAGATATTAGTTTCTAGAATATGTCTGCAAAATTTCATGGACTTAGGTTGCTTAATATTCAAATGAAATTGGAACTACGATTGTATGAAACGAGTGGAAACGAGTGACGGAGAGAGCCCTCTTAAGGGCATGTCCACGGACTTTTCGCTATGAGTGCTAAGAGCTCTGATAGACTAAGGAGAAAAAGTCTGTGTAAAGAGTCGCTCAAAGAACCACAAGCTAAATTAGCTATAATCCGCTGAAACAGACAAATATACAGCATGCGTTATGCGCCGCCCGCTCTCCCACTGTTAACCTTGTGATTCCTTATGAATCATGAACTTTCGCAGGGAAGGGACGGTCAATCCTGCCGCGCTAGTGTGTGCGGCTCCGTATAAATTGGGTTACGCGAAATTTTTTTTTTCCAATGCGGTGTGGGGCAACCCTCCACCTCCCATGGTCCCACAAACCTCTTAGGTTATATAGGAAGGTTATATAGGCCAAATTGCGGGAGGGCGCCCATTCGGTACTTGCTCCTGGCGTTTTCCCAGTGCGTCTTCTTGACTCCCTAGAAATTATTTTATCTATTGTCCTTATACCTTATACTTACTCTCCCACTTTCGGGGCTAGACGTCACTTGAATAGCTGAGATCCCCGCTGCTGGTGGTGGTTCCAGCTGGCCGGTATGGGGCAGAAATAAAGTATCTCTACCTGCCAGCCCATTTCGCGCATCTAGGTATAGGTACTTCGTGGGCCCGCAGTCCATGCCGCTTGCTACACCGTTGAAACTTGTGGGTGGGTGATAAAAGCGTATCTTATCATTTTCTGCCAGAGTAACCAATTCTTGAAAATAATTTAGACCGTTTCGAGTTCGAGTTTAGCTCGACGTTGCGTCCACAACATTAAATCTATGAATTTTAACGAACAATGCATTATTAGGTATAGAATCAATATGGACCTATTTTGATCTATAATTTTAATACACAGTTAGATTAAAAAAATATTTTATTATATTACCTGAAACTGGGCATGTCTGAAACATACTTAATATCATATCTGAAGTACCTACCATTACAAATGACGTACATAGATAATAATAGTTTTTTTTTTTTAAATATCTGTGTCGCTATACTCATGTGCAAGGGCGGCGGAAATAATCCTTTTATCATTTAGTTCCGAGAATAGATGTTAAATAATGATAAATAATAAAATATAAAATTTTATTTAATAGTTGATTACTTATTTAGTTACGAAAAACAACTTACAATACTCTCGTAACAGTATATTTTGTGTAAAAGTTTATTACAAATAATTTGTTTTTAAGTGGCTGGCAGATTAAGCCTCTTTGTAATTTTAGAATTAAAGTTGAAGTCAAGGGGAGAAAGTACAAAGAAATTTACATCATGAAGTTTTGATGTCCTCGGAATAATCAAAATTATATAAGTATATCGCTTAGCAATTTTATTTTCTTGTTCACCCTAGTATGAGCAGCATGAAACCCTATAACGGTACGGATCCCTTGTATGTGAGTCTGATTCGCACTTGACGGATTTTTTCAATACGGATTTTTTTTAACCCCCGACCCAAAAAGAGGGGTGTTATAAGTTTGACGTGTGTATCTGTGTATCTGTGGCATCGTAGCTCCTAAATTAATGAACCGATTTTAATTTAGTTTTTTTTTTGTTTGAAAAGTGGCTTGATCGAGAGTGTTCTTAGCTATAATCCAAGAAAATCGCTTCGGCCGTTTGAAAGTTATCAGCTCTTTTCTAGTAACTGTAACCCTCTCTTGTCGGGGGTGTTATAAATTTTTAATTTACGCTTGTAAGTCAATGAAGCTACGTATGAGTATTTCCTATTTTTTTTCAAGGTTTTTGATATTACAGTCACGATTAGCTCTTTAGATACAATCAATATGGTCATTGTAATCAGCTGATAAGAATGTGATATGAATATCTTGTGACGTAAACACGCTGCGGGTTTTTAATCGATTTTATAATACTTTGAAGTTTAAAAATATTCAGAGTGATTGCTATGAATTTCGTGCAAAGAATTATTTTATCGCCCTTTTATACAAACAAAGAATAAAGCGTGTTACACATAGTAAGAAAAAATATTTAGTTCTTTATATTATAGTAACCTTCGTAGCTTTATTATCACAACTACATCATTGTTTGACAATCGGAAAGTGCACAATAGTATCCAATTTGAATAAATGACTTTGACTTTGACTTTAATTACTTAGAGCTACAGGGAATATTACTTTGAATTGGACTTGTTTTAATTATGTATATTCTGCAGATCCTTGTTCTTTTGACGACCTCCTTGGCACAGTGGCAAGCGCTGTGGTCTTATAGTGGGAGGTCCCGAGTTCGATTCCCGGTAGCGGCTTGGAATTTTATAACTTCTAAATCTGTGGTCTGGTCCAGTGGGAGGATTCGGCCGTGGCTAGTTACTACCCTGCCGGCAAAGCCGTGCCGCCAAGCGATTTAGCGTTCCGGTACGATGTCGTGTAGAAACCAAAGGGGTATGGGTTTAATAAAAACACCCAGGTTAGCCCGCTTCCATCTTAGACTGCATAATCACTTACCACCAGTTGAGATTGCAGTCAAGGGCTAACTTGTATTTGAATATAAAAAAGATAAATCGCCATAGATAGTATAAAAAGAAAGGAGTGCTATGGAAGTTCATAAAGCTCTCGTATACGTAGCACAGTTCTAAAAGCATTTCAGCTTCAATAGCTAGATAGAAAGCAGGTTGTTGATAAGACTCCCGCTACCTACCTTGGTATATGTACCTATAATTGATTACTATTTATATTGCCATTTGTATATTGAAAAGCTTAGGATAAATAAAAATTAAATTAAAAATTTAAAAAACCCCCGACACATAAACCTCTAAAAAGTAAAAAAATAATAGGTAAATATGTATGGACCCTTTAAGAATAGTATAAATAGTAAAGTTTTATCCAAGCGCTCGTTGCGCCAGGGGACCGCTACCTATGATAAACTATGAAAGTCATCTGTTGTAGAAAGAATAGTCTTTAGCGGTCCCCCGACGCAACGAGCGCTTGGATAAAAACTTTACTATTTATACTATTCTTAAAGGGTCCATACATATTTACCTATTATTTTTTTACTTTTTAGAGGTTTATGTGTCGGGGGTTTTTTAAATTTTTAATTTAATTTTTATTTCACGCTTTTTAAACTTTATTCATAAATTACCGTTTATTTGTGCCATTCTAAAACCCAATTTCTCTAATAATATAAATCCAATAAGGCAGCTAATATCTCTTCAAAAGTAACATCAATGTTATGTTAATTATACGTTCCATGAAATATTTTTGACCGAACATCACTAAATCAAGAATTATCTGAATGACTCACATAGTTTAACACGACCAAAACGAAATATCTGTTTCTAACATGTCGTTGCTTTAAAAATGTACCCATTTTACGTAGTCGTATAATAGTTCGCTTTTCAAGATATACCTACGATTAAATTGAAATCGACTTTCACCCGATGAAATAAGGAATAAAGTGGCTTGTATTTCATTTTGTTTGTTATTGCATGTCAAATTTTTATTTGACATAACTTTCAAAAACCGGTCAAGTGCGAGTCTGCCTCACACATGAAGAGTTCCGTACAAGTTTTTTTTTATATAATGACAATTCAGTTGTCGGATTTTTCTCTTTACTTGGGCCACAGGAGTAGAGTGCTTGGGCTATAAGATATTGCTACCTGCCTTTCATGATTCTACGTAAACGGGAAGTACCCAATTTATAAGTTTTGATTCTCTTGAAAGATGACACACAGACAGACAATGAAGTGGTGAAGGAAAACACCGTCAGGAAACCTGCATGCTTGAGAGTTGGCCATAATGCTCTCTCAAAGGTGCGTGAGGTGTGCCAATACGTGCTTGGCCAGTGTGGTAGCTTTCCATTCTGAGAGGAGACTTGTGCTCAGTAGTGAGCCGGCGATGGGTTGATCCTGATGATGATGAATTTTAAACGTATTTTGTCAAAGTAAATAAGCTGAGTTCAAGCAGATAAAATAAAAAGAAGGTGCGCCTAATGCATCATCCAAACCTGCGCGACAAAGCGACTACGATGCGGGAACCTCAGCCGCGCGGAGGGTCATCGCCTCCTACGATATTTAATGGTGCCGTAGGTGTGCACCTACGCGACTTCAACAGTCGAGGCTACCTACAACATCTTTTTTTTTCTACAGATACCTACTGAACCCTAAAAATAGTTTGACTATGGTTTGGGTTTGGGTTGATTGTTCGTGGCCTTTGGTTGACTGTTGGATATTATAATTGAATTGATGTTTTCTCGTTTAACTGTGATTATAATATTTTATAAATTAGAAACTCCGCGCCTACGATCCAAAGTATCGGAGTTTTCCAAAACATTATTTTCAAATAAATAATTATGTATCTAGGCAACGTCCATCTTGACAACTTGACATTTGCCAATTGACATAATATTATGAACCTCTGTTACAATAGTGAAAGATCCCAGGGCCACCAGCCGTCACGTATTTTCTGACGAACGAAATGTGGACGATTGAGTAGTGTTACTATGTACTAAGAACGCATGCCTACAGACCTGCTAGCTTGCTTTGACGGCCAATTTTCAGGTATCAGGTAATCAAGGTACATAAAAACATTACTTACCTCACGTAAATTCTCCAATTTTTTTAATTTTTAGCAGATTTTTTTTAAATATTAATAATTAATTGACATAAGTAAATTATAAGAGAGTGAGAGAGAAGTCAATATATCCTAATACATGTCTTACTCAGTCTCATGCGCGTAGATAATGATGCCCTCGCGCTCAAACCCACAGAGGCATTAAAATTGAATTTAGGGGATGATTGGCCCTCTGGATCGGTCTGTCTTCTTGTAAAAGGTTTTAAAATAGTTGTCTGGTGGACATATATAAAAATGGAGCATCAGAATTTACGTGCAGTTAAGTAATTACTTATTTTGGGAGCTTTAAAGCGTCTGCAAAGCAATACGGCCGACGCGGGAAGTGTCTGGGAGTATTGGCGACATATTTTTAAGGATATTGCCTAAAATATACGTAAAAATCAGTTTGGCGAATTTACGTGAGGTTAGTAATGTTTTTATGTACCTTGATTATCAGGTACCTGAAAATTGGCCGTCTAAGCAAGCTAGCACGTAGGCTAGGCATGCTTTCTTAGTACTTACTAACACTACTCAATCGTACATATTTCCTGTGTCAGAAAATACGTAACCTCTGGTGGTCCTGGGATAAAAGTAATAAGAAAACCAGAAAAGAGCTGATAACTTCCAAACGGCTGAACCAATTTTTTTGGATTATAGCTAAGAACACTCTCGATCAAGCCACCTTTCAAACAAAAAAAACTAAATTAAAATCGGTTCATTCGTTTAGGCGCTACGAGGCCACAGACAGATACACAGATACACAGATACACAGATACACAGATACACAGATACACAGACACACAGATACACAGATACACAGACACACAGATACACAGATACACAGATACACACGTCAAACTTATAACACCCCTCTTTTTGGGTCGGGGGTTAATTAGTATTTACTAATCTCATCTTAAATTCACAGAAATATTATCTCTCTGTTACCTATGTACTTATTCATAACTAACCCGCTGAATCGATCTTGGCCAAATCTATACTAATAAATAAAATTGGAGTGTCTGTCTGTAATTTCGAAATAACTACCTCATATTAAGCTCATAGGGTTATTTGAACGATACCTTAACTGAATCACACGTTTTTAAAATTTTTGTCTGTCTGTCTGTCTGTCTGTCTGTCTGTCTGTCTGTCTGTCTGTCTGTCTGTTTGAAAAGGCTAATCTTTAGAACGGCTGAACCGATTTTGACGGGATTTTCACAGAGAAGTAGAGGATTGACCAGGGTGTAACATAGGCTACTTTTTTAACCGACTTTCAAAAAGGGAGTTGTGTTTTTCTACCTATGTACACCGAAATCTCTGAGATTTCTGAACCGATTTGCGTAATTTTTTTTTTAATCGATAGAGGAACTTTGCGACATTGTTTCACAAAAAATTTGGATTCCAACTCCTCAATCCTGATGCTGCAGGGGATCTGACCAATCCACGCGGGCGAAGCTGCGGGCATCAGCTAGTTAAGAAATAAATGTAAATCCACGTGGATTTAGGTTTTAAAATATTCCGATAGAGAACTATTTGATTTTCCGAGGAAAAAGTAGTCATTATCCGTATCCAAAATACAAACTGTCTTCGTATCGAATTTCGCCAAAATTCGTTTAGTGGATTGACCGATAAGGTAACGGACACACAGTGACAAAAACAAATCAAAATCATTTACTCCTCAGAATAAACAAAACTATGCTTCTAAAATCAATGGTTTATTCAAAGTAGGTACTATTGTACACTAATTGTTTGTCAGATTTGTTAGATTTGGAAGATGATAATATAGTGGTGATAAGTAATTACGTAAACTTAAGCTACGAGGGTTCCGAATGCACCCAAGTCTGAGAAGAGCCCACAACAGACTCAGCCGGGTATTCAGACACTTTTGCATTCGTAGTATAGATGTAAAATAATAGCTAAAACCGTGTTAGACCAATCTAGCACATCGGTCAGCCGCGCGGCCCTTAGTATTGACCTTGTCTCAAATATAGACTGGCCCCAGCCGCCGCCAACAACGAACTACTCACAACTAGACCAACAATAATACAATCACGTTTCAAGATACAACTGTCTGTTATCACTAAAAATGGCTGAGCGATTACACCATAATCGACTAACACAAGCTCCTGTCGATCTAAATGTGCTGTGCAAAACTGTGTTTTATGTGGTGTAAGTGAGTAGTGTTTCAAAAATGTCATCGGCTTCGTCCATCGCGGGAAGAAAATGTTAGTACACTATTAGTTATTCTTACAGAAATTCAGTTTCAGCTGTTGTCACGCTATTTCTTACAAGTGATTTTTATTGGTTTAAATAGGTACTTTGGTATTTTAAAGTACTGATTTTGTGTTACGTATTTAGTTGCCAACAGAAATAAATTAGATAAGTACTTAGTTAAATTTTATCTCGTGTATCACAATTAATATCTATTCGCTATGAATTTATGTACCTAGCTACTTGTTAAATTGACGGTATACTGTATAATTTAGAATTACTTAACAGTAACAGACGCTTTTGAACTAAGATTTTCATATTGTATGCTTTTTGATATCCACGGAATATTCTATGCTTATGAATAGTTATTACCTAATGTTTTCACACAGTCTAGACACAATATTTGCAAACGGTCACTGAAAAAGGTTTATCCAGTGTTTTTTTAGTAGTATTGAACGGATAATTCACTGCACACAGCGTGTTGTATGAGCAGAGCTGTTTTAGGTTCTTGATAATATTTAACCCCCGATCCAAAAAGAGGGGTGTTATAAGTTTGACGAAGTTTGACGTGTGTATCTGTCTGTCTGTGGCATCGTAGCTCCTAAACGAATAAACCAATTTTAATTTAGGTTTTTTTGTTTGAAATGTGGCTTGATCGAGAGTGTTCTTAGCTATAATCGAAGAAAATCGGTTCAGCCGTTCGAAAGTTATCAGCTCTTTTCTAGTTTTCTTGTAGAGGTTTTTGTGTCGGGGGATTTTAAATTTTGAGTAATTAGACATTACCGTATTGCATCTTTTCTTTTAGGGTATGCCCACACTGTAAAATTTCATCGCGCGATTTTTCCTGCAGAATTTACATGGAAATTGTATGAAGTCACGCGCATTTTTCGCGATTGCGGCCGGCTCCATGCAATTTCTAAACGTCACAGAATTCTGCGGATTAATTCGCGCGGGGAAAATTTGCAGTGCAGGCGTACCCTTACTTGACATTTACGTTTGGTATCATTGTGCATTGGAAATGTGACGTTATAAGACGTTCTTCAGCGTCATAATGTGTGGGGAAAGATTTATTATGATTTAGATGGTTTGCAGAAAATATACCTAAATATAAAATCAGCTTCAAATACTCTTGACATAGGCTATTGTGTAGACCTCAAGAATTTGCTGTTGTAATTATTGCTACTTCAACCCTATAGTTTTTGATTCCCTTGATGAGTCTTGACAGGCATGACAGGCAGACAGACAAACAGACACCGAAGTGATCCTATAAGAGTTCCTTTTTCTCTAGAGATACGAGCCTTAAAACAAATAAACAGAAACACAGCAGAAACCATTCTGATTTGCATCATGTTAAACCCACAGTTGCAAAATTTTCAATTCTAAAATGTCCGCCCTAGGAAAAATGCCATTCATCATATTGTACAATCAACTTGAAACATTGGTTCCCGTAGACTTTGTACAGCGTCTACTTTATGTTTCTCGCAACTGACTGACTGATGTAAAACTGAAATATTCTACGGTAGAATTTTTTTTTTCTGATAAAACATGAAACATTCTGCTCAAATATTAATTTCATACTTAAACTACTGAACGGGTCAGCCTGATATTTGGCATCCAATTGCAGAGACATATTCTAAGTATCATTCTTGAAAGTGTAAGTAGTCCACGCGCGGAATAAGTGCATAGATAAATCAGTCAGTCAGTCCTTTTCCTTTTATATATTTAGATAGGCACCATTGTATAGATACTTTTTGAGTGTCAATGTCACTCAAAAAGTAAACTACGAGGGTTTCAAACACGTCCTTGTTTGAGACGAAGAAACTAAACCAGGTTTTTAAAAATTATCACCATTTAACTATATCATTTAAAACTCATTAACTAAACTAAACCAAACTATCAAACCTGTTAAACGTTTACTAAATAATTTTCTTATATCTTTCATAAATACATATATTCAAGAGCTGCTATAATTTAATTTAATATAAATACGTGCTAATATTAAATTTTCACCTCGAAACAATTTAGTATGAAAATTTTACGAATTCACGAAATTCATAATAATTTTCTCGGTACCAGTTTTATTTCAGTCGCCCGCCAATATAAAATGTAGGTGGTGGGTATTTCTACTTTATTTAAATTCTCTAACTGGATGAAATGCTTATCATAATATTATGAATACAATTACATTAGGTATGTGTTAAAGGTATGCATCCCCCTTGTAAGGAAAGTTAGGTACTAACGGTCATTGCTAAGTACGTATCTATCTACATTTTAACCTATATTGCACCGGCCTTAGGCTGAGGATATAGACCGTACCTTAATTTTGCTCAGACTTTACCAAGAGTTAAAATGAGACAGATTTATGTCTTTATATCATTATTTTAACTTAATGAACATTAACTTAACTATAGGTATTCCTTCTACACGTCTATAGAAGTTTAGCATTCCAAATTCACAACCATCACAGGCAGAATTAAGTCATTATTAAATTGAGACCGCGACAATTGTTTAATTTTCCGGGATATAAACTAGTCTTTTAATTCAGGGTATAATTTTCATGGTGGGTTGCGCAGGTCATAGACTAACAATTAGATACACAAGCGCGCGCAGTTATACACCGCATGTTTAAAATTAACTTAAAAAAATGATTTAACTACATACTTGTTTTGGGCACATTGTATAATATCAGACAGATTAGCGAAGCATTGGCATCACATCTGATTGTGTTGCGTCTATTTGTTCCAGTGGTTCTAAGCACACTTCTTGAGACTGATCACTACGAAAGCCTTATCAAGGAGCTGACATGTACAAAATGCAATAAATATATGAAGCCACCGATATATCTATGCGTGGATGGACATAGTATATGTGGGCCGTGCTACGAGAAGAGCTACCAGTGTCACATATGCCAAGTGAGTAAGAAACTTAATTTATACCTACACTATTACTTTTGATAAGTATCATTAAAAAATTAACAGGGCTCTCTCTCTAAAAATATGATTGAGATTTTTCTAAATATTCGGTTTCAAAATTACGCGGTCTTATCCTATCAATTTTCATACAAATCTTTGAGCCCCTGTAATTTTAAAACTACATATTTTTAGAAAAATCTAAAACACCACAGACACAGATATTAGTTTCTTGAATATGTCTGCAAAATCTCATGGACTTTGGTTGCTTAGTATTCAAATGAAATTGGAACTACGATTGTATGAAACGAGTGACGGAGAGAGCCCTGTTAAGAGTAAAATACAGAAAAAGTTTATTGTTTTCGAAAGTGCAATCTGATATTTTTTGCCTTAATTTAGCAATGTTAAATTAATTATATGAATTAATTAAATATGTGTGGACTGTAGAACGCCATGCCAACGCCGCGCGTGACAGTTGAACGCTATCAATATTATAAAAAACTCGGGAACTGCTTGATTTTCTAGTATAAAAAAAAATCCGACGAATTGAGAACCTTGAAGTCGGTTAAAAAGTAGCCTATGTGTTAAGGTATAAGTAATTATCTCTATTCCAAAAAGTCAAATCCGTCCA
Source organism: Maniola jurtina (assembly GCF_905333055.1). Lineage (NCBI taxonomy): Eukaryota > Metazoa > Arthropoda > Insecta > Lepidoptera > Nymphalidae > Maniola > Maniola jurtina. Next base: position 8,560,815 of record NC_060037.1, on the reverse strand, counting down.
GTAGTTTTTGTGAGATAGAACAACAAACATACACACAACACACACACAAACTTGCGCCTTTTTAATACTTGTGTGATAAGTATTGCTATTTTATGGTTATTTTAAGACACTCGACCTAATTTTTTTAAACTGCACCAACCTGGTATTAAGTATCGAATTCTGACTAAAGAGATTATTTTTTATGGTAATTAAATGTTACTGGTACGTATACGTTAGTCTAGGCGCTTTGTACACCAGAAGTAGTCACAATTTTTTACTTTGACTTTTTTTACTTTTGTGACATAAAATTGAATGAAGATTGTGATCGGGTAGAAATTAACATTATTCCGTACTCAAGAAACAAACTTGTTGATATTTAATCAGTCTGTTAACAAAATTAATCGAAATAATGAAACAATTGATTCAATTGTTTTGTGGTATTTTAAATTGAATGGGCTTAAAGCAAAACCAATTATTTTAGGCAGTAATTTAATTTACCGTCCTTACAATACACCGCGGAACAATTTATTAATTATACTTTAATAATGTTTGAAAAGCATTTACTAAAGTGGTATTTACTGGAATTATAACGTTTATAAAATTGGAAACCTATCCTAACGGGTAACGTCTACAGAGTACGGAGTAGAGTAGGGCCGAGGCATGGTTTATTTTATGGTCCAAGTCCCACTGCTACCAGACGTTTCTTGTTTTATGAGAAACAAAATATGTGGCCACAAATTCACGGTTTTCGGATTTTTCCTTTACTTGTGCTATAATACCTACCTACTTGCTTTTCATGATTCTAGGTGAACAGGAAGTACCCTATAGGTTTTCTTGACAGACACGACATACAGACAGACAGACGGACAGACACAAAAGTGATCCTATAAGGGTTTCGTTTTTCCTTTCAAGGTACGGAACCCTAATAACACACTTTTGCATTTATAATACTTATAGATGATTAAATTATTTCATTATACTCACTGAAGTATTTTGTATGTTACAGAAAGAATTCGCACTGATCCGACCAATGTCACTGGAGTCGCTAGCTAACAAAGTGCTATTTCCTTGCACCAACGCCGGCTGTCCGAAGCACGCCACCATTTCTCAGCTGGAGAAGCACACGCCCAGCTGCCAGTTTCGGATCATCAACTGTTTTATGGCCAGGGTTTATGGTAGGTAAATGTTTTGCAGAAACTATATAAGTACAGTGCGATGTTTTGTGTTCAGCTAGGTGATTCGCTAACTCTAAACATCAACACTGTATGATGGCCATCGAGGTTGGTTGGTTGGTTCTACATTGCTGCTTCACTGGGTGATACTAAAATATTGTTTCGTAGAAAACTTTCAATGGACTAAAAAATGAGTTCGGTGGCCTAGCGCTTATGGTTGGACACTGAGTTAGCGAATCACCCCGCTGCGCTGGTCAAATCTGAACATGAACTTGGGCATCTGATGGGTCAAAGCCAATCCATTTATAAGTAGAACCATGATCGTACTCGTATGCTATGCTATACTCTATCCTTGGAAAAAATTAGTATACCTACATACAAATGACAGAGTCAGTGTGCGTTAACCATTTTGAGTAATTAACCAATCACAAACATGTTGACGTTGTTCGTGAAGTGGGCCGCAAATATTGTCGTCATGAGCCGAAAAAGGTATCTAAGATCTCCAAAGATACCCTGGAATTAATGGAGAAGAGACGAGATACTTCCTCAGCGTTGCCTGAGTGGCATACTCTGAACAAGCGTGTTAAGAAACAAATACGGTTTGACCTCCGGCGCTACAACACCCGCAATATCCAAAATGCAATCGAGCAAAACCGAGGTTCAAAAGTGTTTGCAAAACGACTTGAGAGAAGCCACCTGACAAAGCTGAGGACTCCTGAAGGAAAGATTGTCATTTCAACACCAGAGGTGTTGAAAGAGATCGAAAGATTCTACGAACAGCTGTACTCTTCTCAGGCTCCTAAAGCGGCTCAGGACACACGACAAACGAGCGACCTTGACACGCCACTACACCGAAGACATACCAGAAATTGACATTGGCGAGATGCGAATAGCCCTCAAACAACTCAACAACAACAAGGCGCCGGGTGATGACGGCATCACATCAGAACTCCTACGTGCAGGAGGTACCCCTGTACTCACAGAGCTTAAGGAGTTATTTAATGACGTCATCATGAATGGAACTACGCCGAAAGCATGGAGCAAGAGTGTAGTAATCCTCTTCTTTAAAAAAGGAGACAAGGAGCTGTTGAAAAACTACCGGCCGATTTCTCTCTTGAGCCATGTTTATAAGTTGTTTTCGAGGGTTCTTACAAATCGCCTCGCCCGAAGACTTGACGAGTTCCAACCTCCAGAACAGGCTGGGTTTCGAAAAGGCTATAGTACCGTAGACCACATACACACCTTAAGGCAGATTATACAGAAGACAGAGGAATATAATCTCCCACTCTGTCTTGCCTTTGTGGACTATGAGAAAGCCTTCGACTCTATCGAAACTTGGGCTGTTTTGGAATCATTGCAAAGATGCCAGGTCGATTGGCGGTATATCGAGGTGCTGCGATGTATTTACGATTCTGCGTCAATGACCGTCCAAATACAGTCTCAGCAGACAAAACCTATCAGCTTGCGAAGGGGTGTTAGACAGGGGGAAGTAATATCTCCAAAACTGTTTAACAGTGCACTGGAAGACCTCTTCAAAACGCTGGACTGGAAAGGACGAGGACTTAACATAAATGGCGAGTACATCTCACACCTACGGTTCGCTGACGACGTGGTTATCTTAGCAGAATCTCCGCAAGATCTCGAGGAGATGCTGTGTAGCCTAAGCCGCTCTTCCAGACGTGTCGGTCTCGGGATAAACATGGACAAAACAAAGATAATGCTCAATCAGCACGTTGTCCCGACACCGGTTCGCGTCGAAAATGTTGGCATCGAAATTGTTTCACAATACAACTACCTTGGCCAAATAATTCAATTAGGCAGAAGCAATTTCGATGAGAAAGCCAACAGAAGAATTCGGCTAGGCTGGGCAGCTTTTGGAAAATTAAGTCAAGTCTTCTCATCGTCAATTCCTCAATGCCTGAAAACAAAAGTCTTCAACCAGTGTGTCCTTCCCGTCCTCACCTATGGTGCTGAAACGTGGACACTGACAAATGGCCTTGTTCACAAATTCAAAGTTGCTCAGCGAGCTATGGAGAGGGCTGTGTTAGGAGTTTCACTGAGGGATAAGATCCGAAATGAGGAGATCCGCAGGAGAACCAAGGTCACTGACATAGCCCAAACTATTAGCAAGCTGAAGTGGCAGTGGGCAGGCCATGCCTGTCGTAGAGGCGATGGCCGTTGGAGCCGGAAAGTCCTTGAGTGGAGACCGCGTTTAAGCAAACGTAGTGTGGGACGCCCTCCAGCACGATGGACCGACGATATAAAGCGGCTGGCGGGAAGTGGCTGGATGAGGAAGGCTGAGGACCGGGTGTGGTGGCGCTCTATAGGGAAGGCCTATGTCCAACAGTGGACGTCCACAGGCTGATGATGATGATGATGATGAAACATGTTTTCGAAGAACATTCGAAATTCAATTCAGTATTATCCATGATTCGAAAACATGGTATCGTTTTTGATTAGTTAGTGAATCAAAATGGTTAACTCCCACTGAGTTTTTTGGCTCTGTCATTTGTATGGGATTCCGTAACAGAGAGAGCCCTAAACTTATTCTTTTTGTGGATAGAGTATGGTAATAATTGTTTAGTACACAAAGACTGAAAAAACATCATTCACATTATGAATTTTGCGGGTAAATTCAAGAAGGCTGGTAGTATTAGTCAATTTTAATTAAAACAATAGCTATAGAAACATGGTAGACCTAGGTCCTAGAGAGTAATTAAATTAGAGTGCCTATCGTTACCAAAAGCGATACATACTCGTATATCTATGTACGAATCTATGGAATATTCAAGTGGCATTGATAAAGGCTGACATAGGCATTGGTCACGATATTTTAAGTACTGATTAGGGAAAGAGATACAGTGATTCACTAATGCAGTGTATACTTGTATTAACATAACATAAAATAATATAAGGTCATCATATTTTGCTTACTATAATTATTTAAATCTTAAATTCTACTCGACTCGGTATAACTTCTTACCTAGATGATGAATGATGATACTTAAGAACCTATTATTGATTAATTAGATTTCCTAGATTTTACATATTTGTTTTTTATACATTGATGTAATGTAGGTAATTATTGCAGATCAGACATCCCCTTTCTTTTTTTTCTTGACACCTGCCTAGTCATACCTGTTTAGGAGAAAACTAATGAAGAACAATTGTTGTAGGTAATTGCGCGTGGGAGGGTCGAGCTGGTGACTGGATGGACCATTGCTTCGCGGATCACAAACAGAAAGTAAAAGAACTACCTTTTATCACTGTGAAAGATAAGTGGGACGCTAAGAGGACGGAACCTGTGCTCAATTATTTCCTGTTAAAATGTTTTGATAGGATATTTAATGTTTACCAGATTTATGACAAGAGAGGAGGTTAGTCCATATTGCCTTATACACGGTTAAATTCTAGTAGATTAAGAGTTTATAATATACTTGCTTTTTTCGGCAACTTTGTTCACGTAATATATCTACATAATTTATATCTTACCAGACGATGCCCGCGACTTCATCCCGCGTTTAAAAATCCCATGGGAACTCTTTGATTTTCTGGCATGAAAAGTAGCCTATGTCCTTCCCCGCGAAGTAAGTTAACTCTGTACCTTTCATTAAAATCGGTTAAACTGTTCGGCCGTGAAAAGCTAGCAGACGGACAGACAGACAGACACACACTTTCGCATTTATAGTATTAGTATAGTATGGATAGTACTCGGGGATAGCTGTCTATCACTGAAAGAATTTTCAAAATTGTATCATCAGTTCTGGAGATTAAAACCCCCTACATCCAAACTTACAAACTTTACCTCTTTATTATATTGTATTATTGATTCAAATTCTCTATCCCTATTTTCTTAATATACCTATCTCGTATTTCAGGTAGGATGATGTGGACTGTCTTAGTAAATGACGAACAGGCTGATAAGTTTTACTTCGAGGTAGACATATTTCTACCAAATCTTCCAAGCAAAAAGATTGTTTATAGGTAAGGTTTCAGAGTAAATAACGAAATTTAACTACGAATTTCGCACAAGAAATGAGTACACAGAATTTATGGCTTGAATCTCCTTTTTGTAAAATGATACGTCTTATCTTATCGTTACCAAAGTTTGCTGGAATTTGAGATTAATTTCCTTAAAGACTTCATAGAGTTTCTATTTAATATTTTTTACGCATTACGTTGAAGTATTTTAATATTTTAAAATAAGTAGATCATTTCAAGAGAGAAGTTTCTCTGGCGAGCTCTTCAGCGCTGTCAATACAAACGTACTTTGGTTCACATTTGATTATGTACCAATTACACTCAATGAAATTTTGTAGGCACGTTTTGGAAACAAATCGGCGTGTCTATATAAATACCTACCTGCCAAATTTCATGATTCTAGGTCAACGGGAAGTACCCTATAGGTTTCTTGACAGACACGACGGACGGACGGACGGACGGACAGACAGATAGACAGACAACAAAGTGATCCTATAAGGTTTCCGTTTTTCCTTTTGAGGTACGGAACCTTAAAAATATTTAGTTTCAAAGTTACACGCGCTCAAAAATAACTTTGAATGAACACAGTATTACAGAAATCTGGAAAACAATTTCTAAAAACTGTCTACAGTCTACACTATTTCATTGAGATTGGTTGGATAACGTTCAAATGACAACAAAATTACGTTTGCTTGGAGCGCGCTACGAATAAATTCCTTTTAATGGTCAGAGATCGGAATGAAATCTAAAATGTTGATTTTCATTTAGTTCCATTACGCTTGTGTACATTCAGCAATAAAGCTAGGTTTGCACCCGCCAGTACAAGCGACTATGGGCGGGTGCAAGCAGAAAGAAAGAAGATGGGCGGGTGCAAGCCTTGCTTTGTTGCTGATTGTACCTACTTCTAACATAACCTTGGTTACGCTTTAAAAAGTTAAGTCGTCAACCGTCTTCCGGAGTTCAGTGTTGTAATTTTGTTTCAGGCGTCCATGCAAGTGTGAAAAGGATGCCGATTTTCTAGAGCACACTCAAAATGTGTACATTCCTGTTGAAAATATTTTCTCGATGCTCGATGAAAGCGAGTCTGTTAATTTTACGGTTAGAATCGGTAAGTGTGTTTTTTTTCGATGACTAGTTACCTAGTACTTGATTGATATTTCAGTTTTCTGTCTGTTTGATGAAAGCGTTCTTAGCTGGATGGAGAATTGGTTGATGTGCAACACTATTTCGGAATACCGATAAGAACTGTTAAGGTTTGGCTCTTCCAGCGTCCATGTTTCCTAAGTACCTTGAAGGTACTTAGGTCACGTATAGCCTAAGTACCTTCAAGGCAAGAGTGAACAGATTTTAGTGAAGAAAAAATCATTAAAATCACATAGATTTTTTAGGTATAGCAAGAGCAAAGTCAACCAAAAATAAACAAGTCAACAAAAAATAAATTATGCGTACCTAATACTAAGATTACCTAATGACAAATATTACTCATTACTTACAGGAGAGGTTGAAAGTCTGGCATTGTTGGAGACGCCTGCTACAAGCGAAAGTTTTATTCGGCTCAACGATGAAGATCACAAAGAGGATTAAATAATGTAATACAATTTAAATAATTAATTTTGTATAAATAAAGTACGATATAATTTTAAAAACCACCAAATTAAAGTTAAGGAAACTTGAGTCGCTTCCAATAAATTGGCGAAATTTTTAAGTAGACATTTTTCTATAGATGGGAATGAATGTTTGAATAGTTCTTAAAATATAGATATTACGATTTTTGACTTTAATAATATAAGCCTTATTTATATTAATAATAAGAAACAAAAGGTGATTGAAGCACTTTAGATTTATCTAGAGTTCATTTGTGCAGCTTCCTTATTAAAGACTTTACACTCACAAACGTGCTTTTTATTTCCAATGTTGTATCTATCACAGAACGTTAATCCAATCAAAAGTCGAGGTGTTGCGCCGCGAGCTTTCTACAGGAGCATCTTAAGAGGGGTTTCTCCGTCACTCGCTTCATACAAACGTAGTTCCAATTTCATTTGAATATTAAGCAACCAAAGTCCATGAAATTTTGCAGACATATTCTAGAAACTAATATCTATGTCTGTGGTTTTCCAGATTTCTGTTAAAATATTCGGTTTCAAAGTTACGCGGTCTTAAAAATTTACATACAAATCTTTGAGCCCCTGTAATTTTAAAACTACATATTTTTAGAAAAATCTAAAACACCACAGACACAGATATTAGTTTCTAGAATATGTCTGCAAAATTTCATGGACTTTGGTTGCTTAATATTCAAATGAAATTGGAACTACGATTGTATGAAGCGAGTGACGGAGAGAGCCCTGTTAAGATAGAATCAAAAGAGTGTATTAACTCTTAATTACGCTGCTTTGTTCTTTATCAGAATTCGCACTACGATGCCATTTCGTCGCGGCAACGTGTAGCCTCAATGCCGCCTAGGCTTTACAGGGAGCCTGACTATGTGTCTTAGATCTAGTTGCACGACAGGCGGTCAAAGTTAGATTCCTGTTACCATTAAACTATGGCCAACAATGAAAAGCAAAGATGCTTGCACAAGTCAGTTTACACGCTTCTGACATCCGATAAAAAAAACGAGACCTGACAAGTGCAAATGCCCACCATACAACCCATTTTGCTATAATTAACTACTTACGATCACACTAATATTACAAAGTGGAAAGTTTGTGTGTGTGTTTGTGTAAGTATGTCTATTGTCCATGTTTGTAACTTAAGTACTCTTTCAAGCAAAAACTACTGGACGGATTTCACTGTTTGGAATGGAGATATAGTTTATCCCCTGACTTAACACTTAACACATACTTAGGTCTTTTTATTTCTGAATATCAAAGAGCCCCCGAGGGATTTATGAAAACCTATATTCACGTTGTCGAAGTCTCGGATACCATTTTGTTAAGTAAAGGAATGCAATTTTAAACATTATTAGCGTAAGAAATTGCATTTCTTGGTAGGCAGTAAAAAACTCAATGGCGCTATGCGCTAGGCTACCACAAGATACTTTTTTGTAATAGGTAACTAACTACTTAGTTAATTATGTAGCAGTTAAGAGCCGTAACAAAAATTATAAGATAATACATTATTATACAAGTGTAAATTAAAAATTTATAACACCCCCGACAAGTGAAGGTTACAGTAACTAGAAAAAAGCTGATAACTTTCAAACGGCTGAACCGATTTTCTTGGATGATAGCTAAGAACACTATCGATCAAGCCACCTTTCAAACAAAAAAAAACTAAATTAAAATCGGTTCATTCGTTTAGGCGCTACGATGCCACAGACAGATACACAGATACACACGTCAAACTTATAACACCCCTCTTTTTGGGTCGGGGGTTAAAAAGTGATTTTCAACATCCGAATCATAATATTGTAAATCACGCGGCGAAATTATGGCAAGATGAGATTTATGGCTCTTGTTCCGCTAGCAAATTTTCATCGCGCAATAATTTTATCCACAATACAAGTTTATTAATTTATTGTTTTCGGTCCTTTACATCATTTTAAATTTAATTTAATATTAATCGCATAAAGTTCTACATGTGAACCAAAATGTATGAGGACTCCTTACTTCAAAATGTTTTAGGTAGATCTGAACGCAAAATTGAAAAAAAATTTATTCATATACCTAAACTATTACAAGTAGGTACTTTTGAATTGTCAAAAGCATCTACCTACCTTTGGAAAGGGGTTTGGAAAGCCTTTCCTATCGAGAAGAACAGCAAGAAACTCGGCGGTTGCTCTTATAAAAGATTTGATAATATACAATTATGCCATGTAATTGAAGTCCCGCACATTGCTGGAGCGAGCTGCAGGTCAAATCCAGGCTCTTTTATCATTTACACAATCCTCGATTGTTTAATATTCTTTTCTCAGGAGCATTATAGTACTAACACATTCTTGCGAAAACTGTGGCACTAGGCACCTACTCTCCGATAGGTAAGGATTTGACTCAGGACTTGCTTTCAGAGGAAGTATGAACATCAGGCCAGGTTCCGGATAATTTTCCGGATAAAAAGTAGCCTATATCCGTATACGGGATGCAAGTTATCTCTGTACCAAAAAGATTATGCCCGTGACTTTGACCGTGTGGAATTTGGTTTTTTAAAAACTACGAAGGAACTTTTTGGTTTTCCGAGACAAAAAGTAGCCTAGGTAGGTCTACCTATGGTTATCGCCGGGCAACAATCTATCTTCAAATTTCATCAAAACTGGTTAAATCAGGTTAAACGGATGGGCCATGAAAAGCAAGCAGATAGACAGACAGACAGGCATTTATAGTTTTAAATATGGATGAGTCTCAAGCCAGTTAATTAACTCGATGTTCCAAATTTTCTGTCTCATCACAACACAGCCTCGAAAGCAATTTTATTGTTTGCCAAAGGCGGTGTTATTTTAGAAACTTGCCCACTCAAGTTTCTCAATTTGTCACTCTTGTACTTTGTTAGCCTAAAGCGATTGGTTTTGGAAATGATTTTACATTTTTGACTAAACTACTCAGTTACTCACTAATTAGGCAGGTATGTATTCCTGTTAAATAAGGTCTTAAGATAAACTATCGTGTCAAAAAGATCAAAAACAGTTCATTTTTGCATTTTTGTTAATATTCTCTATATGTAGACTTACCTATTATAAATTATGTACGTGTCTATAATAAAAATTTACCACGCAAATGTTCCCATCAGAAAAGATTTACAAAATGCTTAAGTGTCTGTTATTCTTCACCTTTTTCCAGAGAATACCTACTTACTTAATTTTACATATTTATTCATTACATTTACATAATTTAATCTACATAAAAATACCTTTTATATTATATTAAATATCTAGACCCCGTCTAAACAAGTTTTCGTAAACTTAAAAGCTTGTATTGTATACTACATATTATATTGTAACAGAGACTCTGCCATCTAACATCCAAGATGTTGCCGCGAGCAACCACCAACAAGTACACAATGTTGAACAAACTTGAAAGCAATTTGTCTGTAACGCGAATGCTCTGTGTTGACAGCGACCGCAGTTTCATTTCATATTCAAACTAACATACTCGCTGTTTATACACAATTTATCATAAACCTTTTTGTTGCAATGAACAACGCTTTATTGTCCCATCTGTACACGATGAAAAGTAGTTCAATTCAGCGTTTCGTGAACAAAAGATTTCATTTGATAGAATAGGTCTTTAGGCCCTAAGGAAGGATTTAAGAAGTGGAGCCATCAAGATTTGAATTTGAAGTTGAAATACTTATAGAGGAGGAGGAGACCCCTCAGTTTGATCTTAATACCTAGATGCATCAGTTTAAGCTACTAGGTTAAGTTTGGTATCAATTTTGAATAAATCTTTTACACTTTAAAAAAAGTCTTTTGTTCACGTATCGCAGTACAAAGTGTTTTATATATGGGAATACATATTAGAATCATGCAACTTATGCATGTTCTTTCTGTCAATCTTTAACTCTATTTTAATTTGCTGTTTAAACTTGTTAACCCCCGACCCAAAAAGGGGGTGTTATAAGTTTGACGTGTGTATCTGTGTATCTATCTGTGGCATCGTAGCACCTAAACGAATGAACCGATACTTTGGTTTTGTTGTTTGAAAGATGGCTTGATCGAGAGTGTTCTTAGAATCGAATAAAATCGGTTCGGGAAAGTTATCAGCTCTTTTCTAGTTTTCCTATAGAGGTTTTTGTGTCGGGGGTTTTTTAAATTTCAAGTCTTTTTATGTAGTTTTCTAGGTGTATAAGGCCTACACATGTGTTTTCGAGTTTATTTAAGCTAAGTCGAGAGTGTAAACTCAACATTCGTGTGTACATTACAGATTATAGACGAAGCAAAATCCTTTGCCCCCTAAATAGGAGGCTGAAGTATTAACCTGTTTTATATCACCGCTATCACACTAATATTATAAAAGCGAAAGTTTGTATGTGTGTGTGTGTGTGTGTGTGTGTGTGTGTGTGTGTGTGTGTATGTTTGTTACTCCTTCACGCAAAAACTACTGGACGGATTTGGCTGAAATTTGGAATGGAGATAGATAATATCCTGGATTAGCACATAGGCTACTTTTTATCCCGGAAAATCAAAGAGTTCCCACGGGATTTCAAAAAACGTAAATCCACGCGGGCGAAGTCGCGGGCATCGGCTAGTTTAGCATAAAAACTACTTATGTATCAAAATAAACGTACATAATGTATATCGTTGTCAGCAAGATTTGATTCATAGAAAGAGAATTTTAGGAACAAACTTTCTCATTAAGTACATAGAGCAGTTTTTGTTCCATTGATAGCGGAGCCATTCTTTAATTCCTTGAGGATTTCAGCGACGAGTAAAAGCGTTTTCGTGTCTGATTCTAAGAACTCATAGAAACACGGTTAAAAAGGCCGATTCACACCAATTGCGTATGCAGCACGTACACGTGACACGTGTGTAGTGATGCGTGTAAACCCTTAACACACCGGGTTATTCATACGCCCAAACGCTTTACGCAAGCGGTAGGCCATGTTTCATACAGTTCCATACATTACAACGCAATGGTACGCGCTACGTCTACGCTTACGCAGCCTGTGTGAGCGAGCTATAAATGTCAAGTTACTAAACATTACGGGGACAATCTCGTTTGTAGTATCCTACTAATGGAAAAGCAACTTATAGAACTATAAACTCATAGAAACTCGGTTGAATGTTAAGTTACTAAATGTTATACGGACAATCCCGTTTGCAGTGCCATACTGATGGAAAAGCGGGCTATTACTGGTGCTAACGAAATAGCGTTCCTAGAATATCGGTAACTCCAGTTGGAGAAGAGTATTAGCAACACCACTTGTCAACTTAGGATTTATTGTATCTATGTTGCTGCTACCATGATGGCCATGTGGCTTTAATTTATATTGATTATCTAAATACATATATAAAATAAAAGAAAAAGATGACTGAGTGACTGACTAACTGACTGACCTATCAGCGCACAGCTCAAACTAGTAGCTACATACCAATAAGCAAAAAAATTTGCATCACTACCCATATTTTATTATACACGCAAATCCTAAATCTACGTGGACGAAGTCGCGGACCTCAGCTAGTACATAAAAATATTAAATTATAATTAGAAAGGTAGGTACTATTATATATTCTGTGATAATACCTATAGTTTTATCCGAATCCCTATTTCTGTGGGCACGTCTACCTATGCTTTTATGTTTGTGATAAAAGTAAACGACCTGCAAACTTCCCGATATAATAAAAATATATGGATACGATTTTCGATTCCCCGCATGAATCATTAAACTTTAAAAGAACCTTATATGATAGAAAGAAAATGTGGCTTTACAAAACGAAATAGGTATTCCTTTAGTCTATCTACTTCATTATTGCGAATACGTAATTATTAAAACATTTTTCCTTTTGCTTTTGTTTTGAAACCCTCGTAACTTCAGTTTTAAGTATACGTAATTAATTATCACTATTACATCATTATTTTATTTTCATTTTATTAACCTCCGACCCAAAAAGAGGGGTGTTATAAGTTTGACGTGTGTATTTGTGTATCTTTGTACATACACAGATCTGTGTATCTGTCTGTGGCATCGTAGCGCCTAAACGAATGAACCGATTTTAATTTAGTTTTTTGTGTTTGAATGGTGGCTCGATCGAGAGTGTTCTTAGCTATCATCCAAGAAAATCGGTTCAGCCGTTTGAAAGTTATCAGCTCTTTTCTAGTTACTGTAACCTTCACTTGTCGGGGGTGTTATAAATTTTTTATTTACACTTGTTCAGATGCAAGTTAGCCCTTGATTGCATTTTCACCTGGTGGTAAGTGATGATGCAGTCTAAAATGGAAGTGGGCTAACCTGGAAGGGGTATGGCAGTTTTTATTAAACCCCTTTGGTTTCAACACGGCATCGTATCTGAACTGCTTCACTTAGCGGCACGACTTTGCTGGTAGATTATCATACAAATTCCACAACAATTGATACTCAAAAAGTGTTAAATGGTAACCAATTTGTATGATTAATGATTTCAGTTAGAGTTTGAGCTTAGTTTTTATCACAAAGAGAGCCATTATTCTTGTGTTCTTGGAATCGCACTACACTTTTACAACGGCAATTAAAACGAAGCAAATAGGAAAATATTTTCAGTTGCCTATTTTGCAATTCACACTTAATAAAACCCAGACAACTTAATTGAAACTAAATATTTGGAGAACTAAGTTTATAATTTCCCATCGGCCCAGACATTTATTATCAAACAATTAATGTTTTCGGCTCAGTTGACACAAAATGACAATTTAGTACCTCAAGTTAATTAATTGACCCCCCCCCCCTCCCCCCGTCTGCTGCCATCTTTGAGGAGTAGCATGATGGCTCCGTGGGGAGCTCTGCCTTAATTCGCTTTTGTTTGTTAGGAGTTTTGATGATATTGATAATTACTGTGCCTAATTTTGGTAAGCTTTTGAATTTTGTGAAATAAAACACCAAAAAGCTTTTATGAATTTGGCAATAATCAATATCATGTTTTGTACCTAGTAGATCAAACGAAAGATTTATTAATTAATAAAAATTATCTATACATTTCTATCATTATACAGGTCTACCGAAAAACTAGCTTGTGCTCATTTTGTGCTATAATTGTTTTCTGTTTCTTAGTATATTTGTATAGACTTTATAGAAATATAATCCTTAGTTTATTATTCAAAGATAAAATCAATTTAAATAAGAAAAAGCTTCTCTTCTATCGCATTTTCAAACGACAAATTGTCACATTCACCTTGCATTTGAAAGCCTTGAAATATCTATCGAATGTGTCTCGTCCATTATTCAGGAGGCTTGCAAGTGAAGGCTTGACTTGGGTTGGCACTCGTCCAAGTGGAGGATATTTGGCGTCATGTGTCGTCATATTGATACGTAGTATGGTAACATATAACGCGATTTCGTATAATATGCATTATGCAGTCAAAACCTGTTGGTGTTTGGGTAGAGGCAACTGCCCATAGCCGCAAGACTCGTAGAATAGAATAGAATAGAATAGATTTTTATTCAAATAAACTTTTACAAGTGCTTCTGAATCGTCAAATAATAATTTACCACTGGTTCGGAATGCCGTTCCTACCGGGAAGAACCAGCAAGAAACTCGGCGGTTGCTCTTTTGCGGAATCCTCAAGACGCATTTATCAGCATTGAAAATGGGAGTGAAGTCGGCAGCATTATGTGCACTCACTCTCACTCAAAAGGAAAAACCGAACCCTTATAGGATCACTTTGTTGTCTGTCTGTCCGTCGTGTCTGTCAAGAAACCTATAGGGTACTTCCCGTTGACCTAGAATCATGAAATTTGGTAGGTAGGTAGGTCTTATAGCACAAGTACAGGAATAAATCTGAAAACCGCGAATTTGTGGTTATATCATTTAAAAAAAAATTAAATGTGTTTCAATTTTCAAAATAAAGTAACTATACCAAGTGGGGTATCATATCGTAAATTCTAAAACAGATTTTTATCTATTTTTATACATAATGGTTTTTGATTTATCGTGCAAAATGTCGAAAAAAATACGCGAGTACGGAACCCTCGGTGCGCGAGTCCGGCTCGCACTTGGCCTGTGTTTTTTTTAATTAACACAAGAGAGTGTTTCAATTAAAATATATTAAGAAATACCGATATCAAATAAAAGTAAAGTCCCTGCGGGATTATTATCCTACTTCCTAAGGACTGTTACGAGACGAGAGAGGGCCAATTAATTAACTTGAGGTTCTAAATTTTCTACTTCGCTTCTGAGGGTCGAAAAATGTTTCATTGCTTTATGTTACGTAATATGAAAAAGAAATAAAATGAGTTGGATAAACTTAACGTCTTTACTTTTTAACCCCCGACCCAAAAAGAGGGGTGTTATAAGTTTGACGTGTGTATCTGGGTATCTGTCTGTAGCATCGTGGCTCCTAAAGTAATGAACCGATTTTATAGATTAAAAGTTTTTTTTTGTTTGAAAGGTGGCTTGATCGAGAGTGTTATTAGCTATAATCCAAGAAAATCGGTTAAGCCGTTTGAAAGTTATAAGCTCTTTTCTAGTTACTGTTACCTTCACTTGTCGGGGGTGTTATAAATTTTTAATTTACACTTGTTAATACCACACACAAACACACAAACCTTTAACTATTCTTATTTCTTGCTATTCCAAGTGGGTAAGTTTAAAACAATTTTTATTCATAACAATAACTAAGTACTTACATTGTATAAATTTGAAAAGTTTAACTTTCTATTGTCCTAATTTGTGCACGAATTTATCTTAGACCATGTATTATCCCAGAGACAAATTGTTCCATTCACATTTTGGAGTATTAAAATATCCATAGTACAACCTTCTTCCATTATTCAAAAGGCTTGCAGCTGAGGTTGGCTCCCAACCAAATACAGGATATGTGGCGGCGTGTGCAATCATGTTCGTAATTTTGGAAAATAAATCAATTGGGGTGTTCTGGACTTTATTTTTTATTAGGTAGGTAATGCCCACGACGACTTCTTCCGAGTTTTTTATAAATTCTGTGGGAACTTTTTGATTTTCCGTGACAAATAGTACCTACGATGTCCATTTCCGGAACAACATGAGGGTATAAAAAAATCTAACTAGATGATGCGTACAATTTTTAATTCCCGACCCAAAAAGATGGGTGTTATAAGTTTGACGTGTGTATCTGTGTATCTGTCTGTGGCATCGTAGCTCCTAAACTACTGAACCGATTTTAATTTAGTTTTTTTTTTTTTTTTGTTTGAAAGGTGGCTTGATCGAGAGTGTTCTTAGCTATATTTCAAGAAAATCGGTTCAGCCGTTTGAAAGTTATCAGCTCTTTTCTAGTTACTCTAACCTTTACTTGTCGGGGGTGTTATAAATTTTTAATTTACACTTGTTTTCACGTAAATTTAGATTTTTAACTATCTCGTAGGAAATCTTGATTTTCCGGGATAAAAAGTAACTTATGTCTCTTTTCAAGTTGCAAGATCTCTGAAAATCAATGAAAAATAGGCCTACTTTAGAACTACCTGTGTCAAATGTACTAACATTTGACGCCTGCCAGGTCACATCGAAGCCTCGACGTTTTGTTAGAAGTTCCCTATGTCGTGAACACACAGTTATCTAACATTAACTTGAAAAGTTACACTCAAACAGGTTTGCAATGTCACACAATGAAATACTATTCCGAAAATTTAATTTCAGTTCCCAGTAAAATATTATTACAATGAAACATAGCTCTCCGCTGACACCGGTTGTCCATGACACCGCTCGCTTCACTATTTGATTACCCGACAGAGGCAGATGCCGTGCCATTGCAGCTTCATATCTCCTAGCTCGCCAAGATTTAATTAGAGGCTGAATGCTCACCTTTATATAACACAGTTCCTGTCACACTCCGAACGTAGTTTAAGAGTGTAGGAGAATCTTTAATTAAATCTTTTGTTTATTTTGCAAAAACAAATAGGCATCTTCTAGGTACTATGCTATTTATAAGTGTGTGTTTTTTGTGGTCTTATTGGTTTGTTTTTCTATCATGTTGCAATAGAGCAACGGATCATCGTGATTTTTTCTATAAATATAGTTAAAGATGGAAGAAATTGACATACTTTTTATTCCGGAAAATTAAAGAGTTCACGGGATGTTTATAAAACTAAATCTTCGTCGAATTAGTCGTGGGTATCAGCTATTATTATATAACAAGAAACGTCCAGTCTCACTGACCGACTCAGCACCGCCCAAACCAAAACTTCGAACCTAGAAAACTGAAATTTGGCACAGTTGTTTCCTTGATATTGTAGACATGGAATAAGGCCGCATTTTTCAAAATTCCCACGAAATCGAAGCCCCAGGCAGTCGCTGGTTAGACAAACTGCATCATTGCTTTCTACAAGTGGTGGTGAAACGCTAGTAAATAATACAATGAAAATAAACTCGGTCTGTCTAGACAGAACTATATAAATGGTTTTGTTTATTTGTTATAACAGTACTCTCCCAGCTCAGTAACTACCTATGTCTATTACGATAGCAACATGAAAAACAATGACAAAAACCATTGATGAGGTCAAAGTATTAAGTACAAAAATATGTATTTTCTATTTTCAAGACACTTTAGTTTTTAAATTCTTATTTATGTAAGTAATTTATTTTACACACTTTAATGCATACAAGGAGACAGTTAAACGCTTCTGTTCAGTCACAAAACGACCATGCCACAGTTTAGGACAGATAAACAAAACGTTGGGGCTACCTAGCGTCAAATGTTCCTACATTTGACGCTAGGTAGCTTATGAATTGTTTATTTTTCTTTGATTTCACGTCACCCATATCCTAATGTTTGACATATCAAACCGAGAGTTCCCTCACTCTAGTTCTCTCTGACCATGCTGCCGTCGTCCACGTGATGTAAATAGGTATTTCAACAATGTGGAATCTGTAAGTGTGAGGTATTAATTCTTTGCTATTTAATAAAATATTTCAAGACTTTTCTCGTTTTATTGAAGTTTACTTCATAATATATAACATACCTACACCACGCTATAAGACTATCATAACAATTTTAAGAATAATTTTAAAAACAATAGCCTTATAAGGTGTTTCTATTATACTGCAAGGTATATATTATGCCCATCTCTGTACTAATTTCGCCTTAGTTCTGTTACCACGAGGTAACAAATCCATTTCAAATATCTTTACAGACCATATGGAATTTCTAGGATGCGAAAAATGCTAACCACTATCTGGAATGCTGCAGCCGCAGCGTGTCATGTTATCGGAAAAGTATTTTCATGCCTTTTAAATCGCTTTGCACTTGCAGGCTGATACATACCTACAGAATAAGTATGGACTCGTCCATACTTATTTTTAAACGATTTAAAAGGCGAAAATTCAGTTTGTTGGCGTTATGATTTCATATAGGCCTATAGACATAATTATACACATAATACTTAATAATAGGTAATAGGTACACTAGATACGATAGAGCATTAATTTATAAAAAGCTCGTGATAGCCTAGTGGTTAGAATATCTGCCTCCTAATCTGAGGTCGGGGGTTCAATCCCGGGCACGCACCACTAACTTTTCAGTTATGTGCGTCTTAAGCGATTAGAATATCACTTGCTTTAACGGTGAAGGAAAACATCGTGAGGAAACCTGCATGCCTGAAGGTTTTCCATATTCTCAAAGGTGTGTGAAGTCTGCCAATCCGCACTAGGCCAGCGTGGCAAACTATGGCCTAAACCCTTCTCATTCTGAGAGGAGACCCGTACTCAGTAGTGGGGCGGAAATGGGTTGATCAGATTATAAAAGTTTAACTCCTATACTCTATTGCTATGCCGTCTATGTACTCGTATCATTTATCAACACGTCTAGTCTTGCTCCTGAAACGGCAGGCGGCAGCATACATCGTTAGCACCTGCATCAATTTGTTAAAGTGATCATTAATTTGATTCGAGACGTAGCCTGTCCTGGCTATCTTGTTCTCAAAGTATCTTGCCTATATAATAATCTAGCTTATAATATATTATGCACGTTATTTATCCACGTGAATTTAGATTTTTAAAAGATATGCCGTTGGAAATTCTCAAAATGCTTACTAAGTGGGTTATTATTATACAAAATCTTAAGTTTCTAGTAGTTTGAGCTGTAAGTCTTTCCTTACAGCGTGTTCGATAAACATATAACATAAAAAATGAGGTAAGTAGTACCATAGATTCTTTCGCTGTAGTGTATGTTTGTATGTATATCGTACCCGTAAGAATCATGTTTTTGGCAGAACAAGAAGTCCATAAAATTCCTTCTGAAACATGAATAATAACACGCTTACATTACATACAAAATAAAATATAAAGCTCTTTAGATGTTAGACGAGCGTATTACATTTTCTTTTTAACATTTGCAAAGTAAGCTAATATTGTTCTTAACGATCAAAGACTCAGAATAAAATTCTTTCATATTATTTTGCAAGCTTTCTTACACAGAATTTTTTATTACAAACAGTTACCAAACGTACAAAAAATTAAATGGATACTTTATAAAGCAGATCTTTTAGATAATTAGGCACTTACTTGATCAGGCTCAGTAGTCAGTATCTTGACTTTTAACAGCAAACGCTGCCCTTTGCTGTACTATCCAGCTATACCTGAATTACCTAGGGTATCCAAAAGATCGATTTACTGCTGGACGGCCCAAGTATGGTCTTCACTGCACGATCCTTTAAACTTCTTTTGACGACCTTCCTAGCGCTGTGAAGCAGCTGTGCCTGACTCTCTAGTTCATCGGGAAGTTAGTTTAAAATCGATTGCAAAAAAGAGAATGACCAGCACTCTATGGAGTTTGGGCCACTTACAAATATTTTTGTGTCTCAATGAAAGTTTACATATCATAAAGTTTGATATCCCTACTTTCATATAAAAAAAGAATTTTTAATTTATTCCTCCCAGTTTCTGAGAAAAACAGTTTTATGTAAAAGGTTAGGTTAGGTTTGGTAAGTAGGTTTTATTAGGTAAAGTAAAGTAGGTAGTAGTTTCCACATATCACCAGGACGATTTTAGTGCTGCCTATATGGTGCAAGTACATAGTTATTCCCAATGAATCACTATTTGAAGATGTACAAGGTGCCATTGCATTTACCTATACCTATATTTTTATGATGAAGTTATAGCATATACGGAGCTTAATACGAAGGAAATATAGTTCTCAACTCGACGTACAAGGCAACGCGCAACGGTCAACGATATGGGATTAAAATATCTAAATTCGAACCACCCTGAAAACTGCATTCAAAGAGTATGTGAACACCACGACTGCAATTATCGAAATTGACAGAAATCAAAAACCATAGACCTGCAACTAGCACTTATCGTGTTGATTCGATTCGATCAAGATGGTTTGTAAAAAAATATCGATTTTTTTTAATATTACTATGAAAATAATAGTTTTTAATCGATTATAACTCGACCACCACCGATTTTGATCATCGATTTCGTAAAATAACATCACTATGGTATGTTTACCGATAAAAATGGAGACTGGATTTCTGTTTAGTAACAATTGAAGTACTTTTAAAATGAGGAAAAAATCTCGGGATAGTCAGCACTTTATTTTTTATGCCAAACTGAATTATAAAATAAAACATAAATTATGAAAATAATTATCTTCTGACACAAGCGTGGCCCGTGTGTGCATACAGACATAATGAAAAACATGTTTAAAAGAAAGTTGTACCGATTTAGCCTCTTAATTTTACTTCCTCGCCCACAAGTTCTTCAATCTCTTCGATACCTATCTAAATAATTTCCCTAGTGTCTTCAGCTCTACTAAATAATTAAAAAGAATTGTTCACCCTCTTCAAGGATAATTGAGACGCAAAGCTATCAAATAAAACACAAAACTAACTTGTTTCCAAGTTGCATCTTGGATTAGAAACTTGCATCTTATGAATTATTCTGTATGCAATAGTGTGAAAGCACAAGTTAGTAGTTGACAATGTATTTTCTTGGTTCAGCCACACAGAGAATAGGTACCCATCTTACTTGTAATACGTATGCAATATTTACGAGTATTGTACGTATTTACGAGTATAATACTCATAGTCATAAATATTTTTCATCAAGTCCACCTGTCTTATTATTTGTATTTGTTTTTCGAAAAATTGTACGCTTATTAGTACCTACGGTATAATATTCTAAAACTCTTATTTTTTTAACGATACACACAGTATATGGTATTGTTCGATTGTTATAAACAATTTCTAACAATCTATGCCTTTCTTCTTCTTCCGACTATTCTCTTTCTCTCAATTTTGATGGTCTAAAAGAGACGGCACCGGTCATTTCTGATTTTTAAGAACATGTGAAGGTATATAGTATTAGTATGTTATAGTATTAGATAACTTAACTTCCTACGTTACTCCGGCGTTTCGTGGACAAATATAATATTTTGATCATATCAAAATTATTATAAGTACGAGTACATGTCCTATATAAGGTCGCTACAGCTTTAGACGGTTTCGTACCTTACTCTTTTCAGCTCTACGTGCAACAACGGGATGCTTGGCAATGTTTTTTGAAGAACGTATAAGCCTGATCATTGTTATCTTGCAAGCTTTAGGGGTATTTTTACGTTTATGACTATCGAAAAAACATTACCGCGACCTGCGTGAACTACAACATACGCGTTAACATGGCGTTAACGCATAAAAGCTGAAACACACTACTTATACTATATGGACCGCTAAGCTACGGTACAGTTTTTTCGTCTTATAGTATTCATCCTTACTGTGAATTATTTTTTGATGTACCCACGGTACAAAATACTTTTTTAGGGTACCGTACCTCAAAAGGAAAAACGGAATCCTTATAGAATCACTTTGTTATCTGTCTGTCTGTCCGTCCGTCCGTCGTGTCTGTCAAGAAAACCTATAGGGTACTTCCTGTTGACCTAGAATCATGAAATTTGGCAGGTAGGGTGGCTCTTATAGCACAAGTAAAGGAATAAATCTGAAAACCATGAATTTGTAGTTACATCACAGAAAAAAATGTGTTTTAATTTTCAAAGTAAGATAACTATATATATACCAAGTGGGGTATCATAATATGAAAGGGCTTTACTTGTACATTCTAAAACAGATTTTTATTTATTTTTAAGCATAATAGTTTTTGATTTATCGTGCAAAATGTTGGAAAAATACCCGAGTACGGAACCCTCGGTGTGCACTTGGCCGGTTTTTATTTCATGTTCACATTATTTTAATTTGAGTTTTGTGATGGTACGGTGTGATCATCTATACTAGTGGTTAAGATTAGGCATTATGAAGAGATAAAAATAAGAAATAAACTCAGCTGAATTGTAGAAACACCTAGGTATTTAAGTCATGAGTTATTTACAAGTAATTAATTGGTACAGTACGTTGGGTGAACACGTAGACTTCTCGACCAGCTAACAGGTTTACACGGATTGAATTATAAAAAAAATTAATGTAATATTTCAGTTCCTCAAAATAGATATAATGAGTGGAGAGATTTGCTAATTTAGAACGTCCTGTTAGTGTGGAAAATCAGTTGATACGTGTATTTGCCTTATTTAGGCCATCGGTTTGAGACCAACCGGCATTCCTTAAGCACGGGGGAAATACCTACGCTGAAACTTCAGCCTTGATCCATGTTATGCGGGGCACAGCAATTGGACTCTCCTATTTTCGCTGCGAAGCGTTTTCAATTGCCTATTATCTCTTCATAATGCCTAATCTTAACCACTAGTATAGACGATCACACCGTACCATCACAGTTTCACTTTATTTTCACTTCATTTTCATCACTTTTCATTCACAACGTGCAAAGTAGCTTCACGGCGACCTCTCACTACAATCCGCAAAGATGATGACAGCAGCATAGGTCTTACTCTCCTCTATGGGTAATCCTTCATGTAGTTCCTTGTGTATTATAAACTAGTTTGCCGTGTAGAGATGCTAACATCGAGCGTTGTGTGCTTGTGTGTTGTAGGCTTAACAGTTCACGCAGAGTGAACTACCAATTATGGTACGTGTAAACTACCATAATGCCAATATTATACTTTTTTATAGATCACTTACAGATCTGAATTTCATAAGATTTGGGATCGAGAATTTAATGACTCGGCAACTTGCATAATTTAGCAGTTCAAGTTAATAGCAACCGTTTGGTTTTCACCATATAAGTATAATAATGATTTTCTTTCCCCGTAACTTAGTACAGCTTACAGTGACCGGCAAAATCCTGAAAAATGCGTCTCTTTGGTAGACCGAAGGAGGCGCGCGGGGATTTCTACCCCGCGAAAGCAAGCGATTGGTTGATCAGCCGGGCCTTTGTTTTGTGCGTTGAGCCAACTTTCTTCCATTTTGCCACTTAATTCCTAAAATAATTTGCCGGTCACTTTTACAACTACGTAAGGTTCGCAAAAAACAAAAGTTTTGAAAAAAAAGATGAAACAAACTGTTGTGGTTGTTTTTAAGAGGGCTCTCTCCGTCACTCGTTTCATATCATTTCATACAATCGTAGTTCCAATTTCATTTGAATATTAAGCAACCAAAGTCCATGAATTTTTGCAGACATATTCTAGAAACTAATATCTATGTCTGTGGTTTTCCAGATTTCTGTTAAAATATTCGGTTTCATAGTTTCAATAAAAAAAATATTTTAGGTGGCTATTAGTGGTCCTTAAAAAGTCTTGTGGATCCATGAGTATGTCAAAGCATTTGCCAAAGACTATATTATGTTTAACGGAAGAATAAAAAGTCCCAACTCTCAATCATTATCATAGTTGCCAGCAATTGCCAGCGAACAAGGTGCAATTTATATAGCCCGGTGACTAGCCACTTTACAATGTTCAAGTGGTATTCCATTTTCATTAACAGTTTCCTGTGTTAGGAAACTCGGCGAGCTAGTTACTGATTGATATACGATTCCCTTTGCAATGGTCGACTGATGAAAAAGGAGCTGCCTGTGTGTGTCAACTATCACTATTGTTAGTGTAACATAGTTATTTCAAGAAGAAATAGTTACTTCTTAAAGAATATTTAGTAGGTACGTATATTATCAGCATCATCTATACTAATAAATAAAATTGGAGTGTCTGTCTGTAATTTCGAAATAACTACCTCATATTAAGCTCATATGGTTATTTGAACGATACCATAACTGAATCACACGTTTTTAAAATTTTTGTCTGTCTGTCTGTCTGTCTGTCTGTCTGTCTGTCTGTCTGTCTGTTTGAAAAGGCTAATCTTTGGAACGGCTGAACCGATTTTGACGGGACTTTCACAGGCAAGTAGAGGATTGACCAGGGCGTAACATAGGCTACTTTTTTAACCGACTTTTAAAAAGGGAGTTGTGTTTTTCTACCTATGTACACCGAAATCTCCGAGATTTCTGAACCGATTTGCGTCATTTCTTTTTTAATCGATAGAGGAACTTTGTGACATTGTTTCATAAAAAATTTGGAGTCCAACTCCTCAATCCTGATGCTGCAGGGGATCTGACCAATCCACGCGGGCGAAGCTGCGGGCATCAGCTAGTTATCAATAAATAGAAGTCTACTGCTGGACATAGGTCACGTGTACGGACTGCCACGTGCCACAGTCTTTTGAAATTGACACCATAATTAGGAACTCATGTGAAGAAGATGCTGAAGGTAAAGAACCAGCTTCAATAGTTTACAAAAGACTAGTTGAACTAGTGGGAATTCTTATTCCCACTAGTTCAACTCTTAAGAGGACTAAAACGCAGTTGAACTAGTGGGAATAAAAATTCCCACTAGTTCAACGGTTGAACTAATCAGTTGAACTAGTGGGAACGAGCGTTCACCGATTGAAACCAGCGGCTACCTGCGACTAGTTTGATGTCGTTCCATTTCAACCCTTTGCCACTTCAGCTTTGCAACCCGTAAGAGTCATGTCCGTTACTCTAGTACTCCTACGCATCTCTTCATTTCTGATTATACAATATACATACTCGTAAATATTAACGACAAATGTAATACTACAGTTAAAACGATAATCGAGTAAAAATGTATTGCCGATGCAATCGATCTCTGGCATAAGCAATTTAACTTCCAGCGGAACTGCAAAGTTTTGCAGCGACCGACACAAAGCAAAATATTCCTTTGAGCCGCTGTCTGCCTGCCTGTTCTCAAACCGGCATCATTAGGAAATATTTCAAAACTTTTTATATAGTTTGCTGTGTAGAAGTTTTGTTTTATGCCCTGTCTGTCCCGTCAAATCTAGTTCTATGAATCTAGAACTAAAACTATACGCGTAATTTAAACGGTCGTGTCGTGGGCATTGTATCCTCCACAGATTTGATGGACGTACCTACCATACTTTAAGCAGATACGCTTAAAGCTTAGGAAGCGAAAGTAAGAAGGTCTAGATTAGCCTCGCTAACTATAATGATCTGACTGATGAAGCGATCATATCGCGAGCAAATAGGCTAATGGCCAATATTTATAATTATGTAATATGTTGATAAGATTCTTAGCAACATTGTTATCTATCAAAAATTTCATAGTATTTTTTGACAAATAACAAGTAACTTACGCATAGATTGATTAATTATTATATAGCGATACCTGACTCCGAATTTTTCTCATAGAACGATCGTGACAATCTTCTTTCATAAAGACACACAATTCAAATCAACTAACAATTAAATCTTAACATTTAAAAGTTACTAATACCTATCAAGTATAATAAAATCATTTGATTTATATTCACAGTCATTGTGTTTCCGTATTCACCAGAAATTAATTTGGCCAAATTGCTTTGAATGTTCACCTCTGTTCAATTTCGCTCTCCTATCTGTCTATAACCTCTACAATGACGTTAAACTTGTGCGAATTTAGAAGATTAATTTTCATTGAATCTATATAAGTGCCTAACTCGAGTAAGTTTTCATAAAGGCTAATAGAAAATAGGGGTAGTTTGAACTTCTAAAGTTTTAGATCGAATTTTATGTGTTTGTTTGAATCAGGAATATTTTGAGTGTGAATCACACATTATCATCAATCATCATAACATTACCTTAATTAAAATCTAAATAAGTATATAAAAGGAAAAGCTGACTGGCTGATCTATTAACGCACAGTTTAAACTACTGGACGGATCGGGTTGATATTTGGCATGTAGATAGCTATTATGACGTAGACATCCGTTAGGAAAGAATTTTTAAAAATTCGACCTCTAAAGGGCAAAGTAGGGATTTGAAATTTGTGTAGTCCACGCGGACAAAGTCACGAGCTTAAGCTAGTAAACACATGATACGTTAGTAAACAGAGCTCTGTTGGCCCGATCTGCGTTCTATTAAATTACTGCTACGATATTTCAGTAAGAAGATACAATATTTTTGAAAAATTTTATCTCTGTAGCAGCGAAACAAAATATTGAAACACGAGTAGGTAAACAATATTTTTGAAAATTTTTATCTCTCTAGCAGCGAAAAAAAATATTGAAACACGAGTAGGTAAATGCCTACATAAAAAGTTCTAGTAAATAGAGGAAAACTACAAGTTGTTCTATTCTTAGAATTATTAATTGCATCGTTATTATGGTATCCTTTTGCAGGTGAATCTTTTTTTCTCAGAGGTTCTCTAAAAGCTTTGATGGGCGTTATTTTTGTACCGAGAAAACATTTTAATTACAGGAATTTGTAGTTTCATTTCTTAGAAATGAATTGAAGTATTTTTACTGTGTAGTACAAAAGAAGTATTTTCATTAGTAGCACAAAAAATAATCGTAATCTCATTTCTCCAAAGCAAACCACTTATTTAAAAAAAAAATTAAAACGAAATTCACGACCTATTCGGGGTTTAAGTTATAATAGACATTCTCCATAAAATAGGAAGGAATTCTAATAAATAATTATGTGTGTCCGTACACACTATATTGGTACACATATTATTTTAGGAAGATAGGTATACAATATTTTCACTTTTTGAAATTGTGTATATCATCATATTAATCGTATCATGTACCCAGTGGCATGCGCAGGATTTGAAGCTAGGGTAGGCATTACTTAGGTTACCTATTTAAGAGAGATCTCTCCGTCACTCGCTCCATACAAACGTAGTTCCAGTTTCATTTGAATATTAAGCAACCAAAGTCCATGAAATTTTGCAGACATATTTCTAACTAATATCTATGTCTGTGGTTTTCCAGATTCCTGTTAAAATATTCGGTTTCAAAGTTACGCGGTCTTAAAAATTTAAAAAAAAAGAAAAAACTTGGGTAAACAGTGTTTTTACGTCTCTATGAATTGCACGTGAGGTACCTACCCGTTATTTACATTGTAATAATACGCCTTTGTAAAAATTGTTGGCGAGACGACATATTTATTATTATGATTCTGTGTCGCATGCAAATAAACCTCGCTGTAACAATACAGTTTGTTAGTCCCAATACGTAGGGTACGATTGTAGGTGCGGTGCGATTTAAAAATTTGCATGAAAAGAACTTTTGCGGGAATCTGACACGTAGCTGCGGCTGCAGTATTGTTCCAGATAGCGGTGTGCATTTTTCCGCAACGTTGCATTGCATGCAAATTGGTAACCTGTCGAGGCAGAAATAAATGAACTTGATTAAAAATGAAACACGGTGACAGTATGTTGGGTAGAAGCACAAAGGTAAAGAAACATCGGAACGTGTTTTAGCAGAACGGAGACCAATTTTTACTAACCCCCGACCCAAAAAGAGGGGTGTAATAAGTTGAAGTGTGTATCTGAGCATCTGTTTGTGGCACCGTAGCTCCTAAACTAATAAACCGATTTTAATTTAGTTTTTTTTTTGTTTGAATGGTGACTTGATCGAGAGTGTTCTTCTATAAACCAAGAAAATCGGTTCAGCCGTTTCAAAGTTATCAGCTCTTTTCTAGTTACTGTAACCTTAACTTGTCGGGGGTGTTATAAATTTTTAATTTACACTTGTCGGACAACGCCTGATACAGACCTAGAATAGTGTAGAATACAATAGAATAGAATTTTTTTTTTTCATGTAAACTTTCACAAGTGCTTTTAAATCGTCAAAATGATTTACCACTGGTTAGGAATGCTGTTCTTACCGAGACCTAGTGGCTAGTCTTCACTCTGCCTAGATGGTGACAGTCAGTGTCACAGGTAGTAATATTTTTGTCACATATGGTGCAAAGGTATAAGGTTCGTAATAATATTGATTAACTGGCGTCGGTTGGGTTCTGAAAATCTTGTTTTTTTCTGATTTGGTCCCGTATCAAAATCAAAGTCAAATCAATTATTCAAAATAGGTATAATTGTACACTTTTTGATATTTCACTTATAACTGAAGCTACGACGGTTCCCAATGTGGCCAGGGTTCTCACTAAATATCTAGAGTAACTCCATCGCCCGTTGAGTGAATTTGAGTACACTGTCGCGTACTACAGTACGCGACAGGTTGAGATTGCAATTGGGGTATGAGGTGGGGGGACGCCCTGCACATCCGCACGTCACCCGTGCTCACCCGCAGCGGGTTAGCGTCTCCACCCCGGCTGCCACTCAATTCTCAACATATCGCGCACTTTAGTTAGCGACCATGTCTCAGATATACTTATATTATATTATCATACTAGCCGATGCCCGCGACTTCGTCCGCGTGGATTTAGGTTTTTCAAAATCCCGTGGGAACTCTTTGATTTTCCGGGATAAAAAGTAGCCTATGTGCTAATCCAGGATATTATCTATCTCCATTCTTTTCAGCCAAATCCGTTCAGTAGTTTTTGCGTGAAGGAGTAACAAACATACACACACACACACACACACACACACACACATACAAACTTTCGCCTTTATAATATTAGTGTGATTATTATACTTAGCTTTATATTATATTATTATACTATATATAGCTCAATTACCACTCACTGACTCACTGACTCATTGACATAATTGTTCTCCTAGAAGGAGACGGAAAATGATATAGTGATGTAAGGGAGTTGTGTTCGGTTTCGGGAACCCTCTGGGGAAAAATTATGACATTTCAGAAAAACAAGATGGCGGCCGGTGTGATTTTTGCAGCTCCTTTGTTTTTTAAGGGACTCCGTTCAAATTCGCAACTATTAAAGAATGTAGTAAACGGTTAACAAAAAATGTGGAAAAAATTGGAAAAACAAGATGGCGGCCGAGCCGTAGCGTTTTAAAATTTTAGATTTTTCGACCCCGAACCGCGGCGCCACAGATCCGAAACGGGGTAATCGAGGATAATTATTTTTTCTGGTTTCGCCCACGATTATCCTGTATTTTGACAGAACGGGAGTGGTTTTTAAAAATTCAAGATGGCGGCTGTCATGGAGGCCGTTTTGTTCGAGGTACGAAAAAACGCAATTTTAAAAGTTAAATATCTCAAAGTTGGCAACATCGGAGCGATTCGGTTTCTATGAAGCGATTGTACGTATAGACTCGGGGTATAGATTGGAGGAAAAAAATTACCCCACTTTTAGGGAAATTTCAAGATTTTCGGGAAATTGTAAAAAATCGAAATACGCACTTTTAGCAAAATCCGAGTATGAGCGATTACGTGTT
The DNA here is from genome assembly GCF_905333055.1 of Maniola jurtina. Classification (NCBI taxonomy): domain Eukaryota; kingdom Metazoa; phylum Arthropoda; class Insecta; order Lepidoptera; family Nymphalidae; genus Maniola; species Maniola jurtina. The sequence continues at coordinate 8,531,588 of NC_060037.1, read as the reverse complement.
TTGCTCGTACAAATGACATTTGGGTAATTTTGTCGCCGGAGACTGGCAACACTGGAATTTATCAAAGAAAAAGTGATTTTCGACACGGTCTTTTTCACGGTATCCCCTTTCGCGTGGGTGCGAGCGAGAGGAAAGATTGAAACGTCATCGGTAGCGGTATATCCTGTAGTTAATAGGAAAATTATGAAACCGTGTAAAATTTTTCTGTGAAACGAGTTGGCGGCCATTTTGTATTTTTTTTTATTTTTCGAAATTTTGACCACGTTTTTGAGGCAGTTGGCAACATTTTGGAAAGTCGACATATATCAATCGATTGTGTGACTCAACCAGCAGTATCGAAATATGTAAACAGTGTTGCCACTTTTGGGGAGATTTTCGAGATTTTCCCCAAAATCTCCTCCTGTAAAATTTTGTATGAAATTATTTTTTTTCACTGATGGTTTCGTATAGAAAACAAAAAAAAAATCGAGGAAAAATTTGGAAATATCTGATGATCGAGGATGTCGGAGACGGGTGAAGGGTCCGCTCAAGGTATTGAAGATAGGTAGGGGGTGCTCGACCAAATGTCATTCATGACGTCATCCAATTGCCAAAAAGCTGAAAAAAAATTCAAAATGGCGAAGAAAAGATGGCCGCCATACAAATTTCGCCGGCGTCCAGCTCGGAGGGTATAAAAGATGGAGGTGCGGTTTCGTGGCAAAAGGTGATCAGGATCCGAAGGTCTACTCGATGAATAGAAAAAAAATTCAAAATGGCGGATTTTTTTTTCCCATACATTTTGTATGGCGAATATTGAATGTCTCATTCTCCTAGAAAGAGACGGAAAACGATACGATAATGTAGGGGAGATGTGTTCGGGTGGGGGAGGCGAGTAGGGAAAAATTATGACATTTCAGAAAAACAAGATGGCGACCGACGTGATTTTTGCAACTCTTTTGTTTTCCAACCGATTTCGTTGAAACTCACAATCTTTGAAGAATGTAGTAAACGATTAATAGAAAAAGTGGAAAATTTTGGAAAAACAAGATGGCCGCCGTACAAATTTCGTCGGTGTCTATCTCGGAGGCTATAAAAGATGGAAGAGTGGTTTCTTGGCAAAAGATGATCAGAGTCCGAAGGTCTACTCGGTGGAACAAACCCCGCATGCTCGCGGACCACTTTAGTGGTCCGCGCACCCACGCAACCTACTTTATTAACCTCAACCACCCCGTTTTTACAAAAAATGATATGGATGTCGTTTTCAGGGTTTTCCAGGGTGCTGATTTTGATAATGACATTTATTTTGAAATCCAAGATGGCGGACATGCACTTTTTAAGAAAAAAATCGATATGGGTATCGTTTTATGGTGTTTTTGGGGTGAATTTTGTATCTTAATAAAAAAAATCGGTTTAATACAACTCATAAACCTAACCACGTCACGCGAGCTGCTTTAGCAGCTCGCGCACCGAGCAAAACACTAGTTATACTATATATAGCTCGATTACCACTCACTCACTGACTGACTCATTGACATAATTGTTCTCCTAGAAAGAGACGGAAAATGATATAATGATGTAGGGGAATTGTGTTCGGATTCGGGAACCCTCTGGGGAAAAATTATGACATTTCAGAAAAACAAGATGGCGGCCGAGGAGATTTTTGCAGCTCCGTTGTTTTCCAACCGATTTCGTTGAATTTTGCAACCTTTGAAGAAAATAGTAAACGATTAATGGGCAATGTCGAAAAAATTGAAAAAACAAGATGGCGGCCGAGCTGGAGCGTTTTCAAAATTTTCATTTTTCGACCCCTAACCGCGGCGCCACAGATCCGAAACGGGAAATTGAAACTAATAATTTTTTTCTGGTTTCGTCTACGATTATCCTGAATTTTGACGGAATGAAAGTGGTTTTTAAAAATTCAAGATGGCGGCTGTTGTGGCGGCCATTATGTTAGAGGTACGAAAAAACGCAATTTTAAAAGTTAAATATCTCAAAGTTGGCAACATCGGAGCGATTCGGCTTCTATGAAGCGATTGTACGTATAGTTTCGAGGTATAGATTGAAGGAAAAAAATTACCCCATTTTTTGGGGAAATTTCAAGATTTTCGGGAAATTGTAAAAAATCGAAATACGCACTTTTAGCAAAATTCGAGTATGAGCGATTACGTGTTTTGCTCGTGCAAATGACATTTAGGTATTTCCTTCGCCGAGAACTGGCAACACTGGAATTTATCGAAGAAAAAGTGATTTTCGACATTGTCTTTTTTCAGGGACGATCATTTCGCGTGGGTGCGAGCGAGATGAAAGATTGAAACATCATCGGGAGCGGTATATCCTGTAGTTAATGGGAAAGTTGTACAACGATGTAATTTATTTCTGCAAAACGAGTTGGCGGCCATTTTGTAATTTTTTGAATTTTTCGAAATTTTGATCACGTTTTTGAGGCAGTTGGCAACATTTTGGAAAGTCAATATGTATGAATCGATTGTGTATCTCGGCTGGCAGTATGGAGATATGCAACCGGTGTTGCCACTTTTGGGGAGATTTTCGAGAATTTCAACTAAGAAACTCCTGTAAAATTTTGTATGAAAAATTTTTTTTTCACTGATGGTATCGTATAGAGAACAAAAACTTAGTAAGCCAAAATTATGGAGAGAGCTGATGATTGAGGGTTTCGGAGACGGGTGGAGGGCCCGCTTAAGGTATTGAAGATAGGTGGGGGGTGCTCGAGCAAATGTCATTCGTGACGTCATCCAATTGCCAAAAAGCTGAAAAAAAATTCAAAATGGCGAAGAAAAGATGGCCGCCATACAAATTTCGCCGGTGTCCAGCTCGGAGGGTATAAAAGATGGAAGTGTGGTTTCTTGGAAAAAGAGGATCAGGATCCAAAGGTCTACTCGATGAACAAAAAAAAAATTCAAAACGGCGGAATTTATTTTTCCATACATTTTGTATGGCGAATATTGAATCTCTCATTCTCCTGAAAAGAGACAGAAAACGATACATTGATGTATGGGAGATATGTTTGGATGCAATATGAGTAGGGGAAAATTATGACATTTCAGAAAGACAAGATGGCGGCCTATATGATTTTTGCAACTCTTTTGTTTTCCAACCGATTTCGTTGAAACTCGCAATCTTTGAAGAATGTAGTAAACGATTAATAAAAGAAGTGGAAAATTTTGGAAAAACAAGATGGCCGCCGTATAAATTTCGTTGATGTCTATCTCGGAGGCTATAAAAGATGGAAGAGTGGTTTCTTGGCAAAAGATGATCAGGGTCCGAAGGTCTACTCGGTGAAACAAACTCTGCATGCTCGCGGACCACTTTAGTGGTCTGCGCACCCACGCACCCTACTAAATTATTATCCTAATTTACAAAAAAATGATATGGATGTCGTTTTCGGAGTTTTCCAGGGCGCTAATTTTGATAACGATATTTATTTTGAAATCCAAGATGGCGGACATGCACTTTTTAAGAAAAAAATTGATATGGGTGTCGTTTTGTGGGTTTTTGTGGTGAATTGTGTAAATTAATAAATAAATTCGGTTTAATACAATATAGTAAAACCTAACCACGTCACGCGAGCTGCTTTAGCAGCTCGCGCACCGAGCAAAACACTAGTTATACTATATATAGCTCAATTACCACTGACTCATTGACATAATTGTTCTCCTAGAAAGAGACGGAAAATGATATAATGATGTTGGGGAGATGTGTTCGGTTTCGGGAACCCTCTAGGGAAAAATTATGACATTTCAGAAAAACAAGATGGCGGCCGACGTGAGTTTTGCAGCTCTGTTGTTTTTCAACCGATTTTGTTTAAACTCGCAACTATTTAGGAAAGTAGTAAACGGTTAACAGAAAATGTAAAAAAAATTGGAAAAACAAGATGGCGGCCGAGCCGTAGCGTTTTGAAAATTTTCATTTTTCGACCCCGAACCGCGGCGCCACAGATCCGAGACGGGGTAATCGAGGATAATAATTTTTTTTTGGTTTCACCCACGATTATCCTTAATTTTGACAGAATGGGAGTGGTTTTTAAAAATTCAAGATGGCGGCTGTCATGGCGGCCGTTTTGTTTGAGGTACGAAAAAACGCAATTTTAAAAGTTAAATATCTCAAAGTTGGCAACATCGGAGCGATTCGGTTTCTATGAAGCGATTGTACGTATAGGCTTGAGGTATAGATTGAAGGAAAAAAATTACCCCATTTTTAGGGAAATTTCAAGATTTTCGGGAAATTGTAAAAAATCGAAATACGGACTTTTCGCAAAATCCGAGTATGAGCGATTACGTGTTTTGATTGTACAAATGACATTTGGGTATTTTTGTCGCCGGAGACTGGCAACACTGGAATTTATCAAAGAAAAAGTGATTTTCGACGTGGTCTTTTTTTAGGGCCGATCGTTTCGCGTAGGTGCAAGCGAGAGGAGAGATTGAAACGTCATCGGGAGCGGTATATCCTGTAGTTATTGGAAAAGTTGTACAACGATGTAATTTATTTCTGCAAAACGAGTTGGCAGCCATTTTGTATTTTTTTTAATTTTTCGAAATTTTGATCACGTTTTTGAGGCAGTTGGCAACATTTTGGAAAGTCAATATGGATGAATAGATTGTGTATCTGGGCTGGCAGTATGGAGATATGCAACCGGTGTTGCCACTTTTGGGGAGATTTTCGAGATTTTCAACTAGAAAACTCCTGTAAAATTTTGTATGAAAATTTTTTTTTTCACTGATGGTGTCAGATAGAAAACAAAAACTTAGTAAGCGAAAATTATGGAGAGAGCTGATGATTGAGGATATCGGAGACGGGTGAAGGGCCCGCTTAAGGTATTGAAGATAGGTGGGGGGTGCTCGAGCAAATGTCATTCATGACGTCATCCAATTGCCAAAAAGCTGAAAAAAAATTCAAAATGGCGAAAAAAAGATGGCCGCCATACAAATTTCGCCGGCGTCCAGCTCGGAGGGTATAAAAGATGGAGGTGCGGTTTCTTAGCAAAAGAGGATCAGGATCCAAAGGTCTACTCGATGAATAAAAAAAAAATTCAAAATGGCGGAATTTTTTTTCCCATACATTTTGTATGGCGAATATTGAATGTCTCATTCTCCTAGAAAGAGACAGAAAACGATACGATAATGTATGGGAGATATGTTCGGATGCGCAATATGAGTAGGGGAAAATTATGACATTTCAGAAAAACAAGATGGCGACTGACGTGATTCTTGCAACTCTTTTGTTTTCCAACCGATTTCGTTGAAATTCGCAATCTTTGAAGAATGTAGTAAACGATTAATAGAAAAAGTGGAAAATTTTGAAAAAACAAGATGGCCGCCGTATAAATTTCATCGATGTCTATCTCGGAGGCTATAAAAGATGGAAGAGTGGTTTCTTGGCAAAAGATGATCAGGGTCCGAAGGTCTACTCGGTGGAACAAACTCTGCATGCTCGCGGACCACTTTAGTGGTCCGCGCACCCACGCACCCTACTAAATTATTATCCTAATCTACAAAAAATAATATGGATGTCGTTTTCAGGGTTTTCCAGGGTGCTGATTTTGATAATGACATTTATTTTCAAATCCAAGATGGCGGACTTACATTTTCTACAAAAAAATAGAAATGCCTGTCATTTTATGGGTTTTTTCGGGGTGAATATCTTAATAAATCAATTTGGTTTTATAAAAAAGTTAACCTTACCACGTCACGCGAGCTGCTTTAGCAGCTCGCGCACCGAGCAAAAGCTATACTATATATAGCTCAATTACCACTGACTCATTGACATAATTGTTCTCCTAGAAAGAGACGGAAAATGATATAATGATGTAGGGCAGTTGTGTTTGGTTTCGGGAACCCTCTGGGGAAAAATTATGACATTTCAGAAAAACAAGATGGCGGCTGAGGTGATTTTTGCAGCTCCGTTGTTTTCCAACCGATTTCGTTGAATTTTGCAAACTTTGAAGAAAGTAGGAAACGATTAATGGGAAATGTGGAAAAAATCTGAAAATCAAGATGGCGGCCGAGCCGTAGCGTTTTCAAAATTTTTATTTTTCGACCCCGAACCGCGGCGCCACAGATCCCAAACGGGGTAGTCGAGGATAATTATTTTTTCGTGATTCGCCCACGATTATCCTGAATTTTGACAGAACGGGAGTGGTTTAAAAAAATTCAAGATGGCGGCTGTCATGGCGGCCGTTTTGTTCGAGGTACGAAAAAACGCAATTTTAAAAGTTAAATATCTCAAAGTTGGCAACATCGGAGCGATTCGGCTTCTATGAAGCGATTGTACGTATAGACTCGAGGTATAGATCGGTGGGAAAAAATTACCCCATTTTTAGGGAAGTTTCAAGATTTTCGGGAAATTGTAAAAAAATGAAATAAGGACTTTGTGCAAAATCCGAGTATGAGCGATTATGTGGTTTGGCCGTACAAATGACATTTGGGTATTTTTGTCGCCGGAGACTGGCAACACTGGAGTTTATCAAAGAAAAAGTGATTTTCGACATGGTCTTTTTCCAGGGGCGATCGTTTCGCGTGGGTGCGAGCGAGATGAGAGATTGAAACGTCATCGGGAGTGGTATATCCTGTAGTTATTGGAAAAGTTGTACAACGATGTAATTTATTTCTGCGAAACGAGTTGGCGGCCATTTTGTAATTTTTTGAATTTTTCGAAATTTTGACCACGTTTTTGAGGCAGTTGGCAACATTTTGGAAAGTCAATATGTATGAATCGATTGTGTATCTCGGCTGGCAGTATGGAGATATGCAACCGGTGTTGCCACTTTTGGGGAGATTTTCAAGATTCGAGACTAAGAAACTCCTGTAAAATTTTGTATGAAAATTTTTTTTTTCACTGATGGTGTCGTATAGAAAACAAAAACTTAGTAAGCCAAAATTATGGAGAGAGCTGATGATTGAGGGTTTCGGAGACGGGTGGAGCGCCCGCTTAAGGTATTGAAGATAGGTGGGGGGTGCTCGACCAAATGTCATTCATGACGTCATCCAATTGCCAAAAAGCTGAAAAAAAATTCAAAATGGCGAAAAAAAGATGGCCGCCATACAAATTTCGCCGGCGTCCAGCTCGGAGGGTATAAAAGATGGAGGTGCGGTTTCTTGGCAAAAGAGGATCAGGATCCGAAGGTCTACTCGATGAATAGAAAAAAAATTCAAAATGGCGGAATTTATTTTTCTATACATTTTGTATGGCGAATATTGAATGTCTCATTCTCCTAGAAAGAGACAGAAAACGATAAAATGATGTATGGGAGATATGTTTGGATGCGCGATATGAGTAGGGAAAAATTATGACATTTCAGAAAAACAAGATGGCGGCCTATATGATTTTTGCAACTCTTTTGTTTTCCAACCGATTTCGTTGAAACTCGCAATCTTTGAAGAATGTAGTAAACGATTAATAGAAAAAGTGGGAAATTTTGGAAAAACAAGATGGCCGCCGTACAAATTTGGTCGGTGTCTATCTCGGAGGCTATAAAAGTTGGAAGAGTGGTTTCTTGGCAAAAGATGATCAGGGTCCGAAGGTCTACTCGGTGGAACAAACTCTGCATGCTCGCGGACCACTTTAGTGGTCCGCGCACCCACGCACCCTACTTTATTAACCTCAACTACCCCGTTTTTACAAAAAATGATATGGATGTCGTTTTCAGAGTTTTCCAGGGTGCTGATTTTGATAACGACATTTATTTTGAAATCCAAGATGACGGTCATGCATTTTTTAAGAAAAAAATCGATATGGGTGTCGTTTTATGGTGTTTTTGGGGTGAATTTTGAATCTTAATAAATAAATTCGTTTTAATACTTATCAACCTAACCACGTCACGCGAGCTGCTTTAGCAGCTCGCGCACCGAGCAAAACACTAGTTATTATTATACTATATATAGCTCGATTACCACTCACTCACTCACTGACTCATTGACATAATTGTTCTCCTAGAAAGAGACGGAAAATGATATAATGATGTAGGGGAAATGTGTTCGGGTGGGGGATTCGACTGGGGAAAAATTATGACATTTCGGAAAAACAAGATGGCGGCCGACGTGATTTTTGCAGCTCTTTTGTATTCCAACCGATTTTGTTGAATTTTGCAATCTTTGAAGAAAATAGTAAACGATTAATGGGAAATGTGGAAAAAATTGGAAAAACAAGATGGCGGCCGAGCCGTAGCGTTTTGAAAATTTCGATTTTTCGACCCCGAACCGCGGCGCCACAGATCCAAAACGGGAAATTGAAACTAATAATTTTTTTCTGGTTTTGTCTACGATTATCCTGAATTTTGACGGAATGGGAGTGGTTTTTAACAATTCAAGATGGCGGCTGTTGTGGCGGCCATTATGTTAGAGGTACGAAAAAACGCAATTTTTAAAGTTAAATATCTCAAAGTTGGCAACATCGGAGCGATTCGGCTTCTATGAAGCGATTGTACGTATAGTTTCGAGGTATAGATTGAAGGAAAAAAATTACCCCATTTTTTGGGGAAATTTCAAGATTTTCGGGAAATTATAAAAAATCGAAATACGCACTTTTAGCAAAATTCGAGTATGAGCGATTACGTGTTTTGCTCGTGCAAATGACATTTAGGTATTTTCGTCGCCGAGGACTGGCAACACTGGAATTTATCGAAGCAAAAGTGATTTTCGATATTGTCTTTTTTCAGGGACGATCATTTCGCGTGGGTGCGAGCGAGATGAAAGATTGAAACGTCATCGGGAGCGGTATATCCTGTAGTTAATGGGAAAGTTGTACAACGATGTAATTTATTTCTGCAAAACGAGTTGGCGGCCATTTTGTAATTTTTTGAATTTTTCGAAATTTTGATCACGTTTTTGAGGCAGTTGGCAACATTTTGGAAAGTCAATATGTATGAATCGATTGTGTATCTCGGCTGGCAGTATCGAGATGTGCAACCGGTGTTGCCACTTTTGGGGAGATTTTCGAGATTTTCAACTAAGAAACTCCTGTAAAATTTTGTATGAAAAATTTTTTTTTCACTGATGGTGTCGTATAGAAAACAAAAAGTTAGTAAGCCAAAATTATGGAGAGAGCTGATGATTGAGGATATCTGAGACGGGTGAAGGGCCCGCTTAAGGTATTGCAGATAGGTGGGGGGTGCTCGAGCAAATGTCATTCATGACGTCATCCAATTGCCAAAAAGCTGAAAAAAAATTCAAAATGGCGAAGAAAAGATGGCCGCCATACAAATTTCGCCGGCGTCCAGCTCGGAGGGTATAAAAGATGGAGGTGCGGTTTCTTGGCAAAAGAGGATCAGGATCCAAAGGTCTAATTGATGAATAGAAAAAAAATTCAAAATGGCGGAATTTATTTTTCCATACATTTTGTATGGCGATTATGAATGTCTCATTCTCCTAGAAAGAGACGGAAAACGATACATTGATGTATGGAAGATATGTTCGGATGCGCGATATGAGTAGGGGAAAATTATGACATTTCAGAAAAACAAGATGGCGGCCTATATGATTTTTATAACTCTTTTCTTTTCCAACCGATTTCGTTGAAACTCGCAATCTTTGAAGAATGTAGTAAATGATTAATAGAAAAAGTGGAAAATTTTGGAAAAACAAGATGGCCGCCGTACAAATTTCGTCGGTGTCTATCTCGGAGGCTATAAAAGATGGAAGAGTGGTTTCTTGGCAAAATATGATCAGGATCCGGAGGTCTACTCAGTGAAACAAACTCTACATGCTCGCGGACCACTTTAGTGGTCCGCGCACCCACGCACCCTACTTTATTAACCTCAACTACCCCGTTTTTACAAAAAATGATATGGATGTCGTTTTCAGAGTTTTCCAGGGTGCTGATTTTGATAATGACATTCATTTTTAGATCCAAGCTGGTGGACATGCACTTTTTAAGAAAAAATTGATATGGGTGTGGGTTTTATGTGTTTTTGTGGTGAATTGTGTATCTTAATAAATAAATTTGGTTAAATATAATAAAGTCAACATAACCACGTCACGCGAGCTGCTTTAGCAGCTCGCGCACCGAGCAAAACACTAGTTATACTATATATAGCTCAATTACCACTCACTGACTCACTCACTCATTGACATAATTGTTCTCCTAGAAGGAGACGGAAAATGATATAGTGATGTGAGGGAGTTGCGTTCGGTTTCGGGAACCCTCTGGGGAAAAATTATGACATTTCAGAAAAACAAGATGGCGGCCGGTGTGATTTTTGCAGCTCCGTTGTTTTCCAACCGATTTCGTTGAATTTTGCAAACTTTGAAGAAAATAGTAAACGATTAACAGAAAATGTAGAAAAAATTGGAAAAACAAGATGGCGGCCGAGCTGTAGTGTTTTCAAAATTTTGATTTTTCGACCCCAAACCGCGGCGTCACAGATCCAAAACGGGGTAGTCAAGGATAATTATTTTTTCGTGTTTCGCCCACGATCATCCTGTATTTTGACAAAACGGGAATGGTTTTTAAAAATTCAAGATGGCGGCTGTCATAGCGGCCATTTTGTTCGAGGTACGAAAAAACGCAATTTTAAAATTCGAATATCTCAAAGTTGGCAACATCGGAGCGATTCGGCTTCTATGAAGCGATTGTACGTATAGACTCGGGGTATAGATTGGAGGAAAAAAATTACCCCACTTTTAGGGAAATTTCAAGATTTTCGGGAAATTGTAAAAAATAGAAATACGCACTTTAAGCAAAATCCGAGTATGAGTGATTACGTGTTTTGCTCGTACAAATGACATTTGGGTATTTTTGTCACCGAAGACTGGCAACACTGGAATTTATCAAAGTAAAAGTGATTTTCGACACGGTCTTTTTCACGGTATCCCCTTTCGCGTGGGTGCGAGCGAGAGGAAAGATTGAAACGTCATCGGGCGCGGTATATCATGTAGTTAATAGGAAAATTATGAAACCGTGTAAAATTTTTCTATGAAACGAGTTGGCGGCCATTTTGTATTTTTTTTCATTTTTCGAAATTTTGATCACGTTTTTGAGGCAGTTGGCAACATTTTGGAAAGTCAATATGTATGAATCGATTGTGTATCTCGGCTGGCAGTATAGAAATATGCAACCGGTGTTGCCACTTTTGCGGAGATTTTCGAGATTTTCAACTAAGAAACTCCTGTAAAATTTTGTATGAAAATTTTTTTTTTCACTGATGGTGTTATGTAAAAAACAAAAACTTAGTAAGCCAAAATTATGGAGAGAGCTGATGATTGAGGATATCGGAGACGGGTGAAGGGCCCGCTTAAGGTATTGAAGATAGGTGGGGGGTGCTCGAGCAAATGTCATTCATGACGTCATCCAATTGCCAAAAAGCTGAAAAAAAATTCAAAATGGCGAAGAAAAGATGGCCGCCATACAAATTTCGCCGGTGTCCAGCTCGGAGGGTATAAAAGATGGAAGTGTGGTTTCGTGGCAAAAGAGGATCAGGATCCGAAGGTCTACTCGATGAATAGAAAAAAAATTCAAAATGGCGGAATTTATTTTCCCATAGAAAATGTATGGTGAATATTGGATGTCTCATTCTCATAGAAAGAGACAGAAAACGATACGATAATGTAGGGGAGATGTGTTTGGGTGGAGGAGGCGAGTAGGGAAAAATAATTATGACATTTCAGAAAAACAAGATGGCGACCGACGTGATTTTTGCAACTCTTTTGTTTTCCAACCGATTTCGTTGAAACTCGCAATCTTTGAAGAATGTAGTAAACGATTATTAGAAAAAGTGGAAAATTTTGGAAAAACAAGATGGCCGCCGTACAAATTTCGTCGGTGTCTATCTCGGAAGCTTTAAAAGATGGAAGAGTGGTTTCTTGGCAAAAGGTGATCAGGGTCCGAAGGTCTACTCGGTGGAACAAACTCTGCATGCTCGCGGACCACTTTAGTGGTCCGCGCACCCACGCACCCTACTTTATTTACCTCAACTACCCCGTTTTTGCAAAAAATGATATGGATGTCGTTTTCAGGGTTCTCTAGGGTGCTGATTTTGATAACGACATTTATTTTGAAATCCAAGATGGTGGCTATGCACTTTTTAAGAAAAAAATTGATATGGGTGTCGTTTTGTGGGTTTTTGTGGTGAATTGTGTATCTTAATAAACAAATTTGGTTAAATTTAATAAAGTTAACATAACCACGTCACGCGAGCTGCTTTAGCGGCTCGCGCACCGAGCGAAACACTAGTTATACTATATATAGCTCGATTACCACTCACTGACTGACTCATTGACATAATTGTTCTCCTAGAAAGAGACGGAAAATGATATAATGATGTAGGGGAGTTGTGTTCGGTTTCGGGAACCCTCTGGGGAAAAATTATGACATTTCGGAAAAACAAGATGGCGGCCGACGTCATTTTTGCAGCTCCTTTGTTTTTTAAGGGACTCCGTTCAAACTCGCAATTATTAAAGAATGTAGTAAACAGTTAATAGAAAATGTGAAAAAAATTGGAAAAACAAGATGGCGGCCGAACCGTAGCGTTTTGAAAATTTTGATTTTTCGACCCCGAACCGCGGCGCCACAGTTCCGAAACGAAGTAATCGAGGATAAATATTTTTTTTGGTTTCGCCCACGATTATCCTGTATTTTGACATAACGGGAGTGGTTTTTAAAAATTCAAGATGGCGGCTGTCATGGCGGCCGTTATGTTAGAGGTACGAAAAAACGCAATTTTAAAAGTTAAATATCCCAAAGTTGGCAACATCGGAGCGATTCGGCTTCTATGAAGCAATTGTACGTATAGGCTCGAGGTATAGATTGGAGGAAAAAAATTACCCCATTTTTTTGGGAAATTTCAAGATTTTCGGGAAATTGAAAAAAATCGAAATACGGACTTTTCGCAAAATCCGAGTATGAGCGATTATGTGTTTTGATCATACAAATGACATTTCGGTATTTTTGTCGCCGGAGACTGGCAACACTGGAATTTATCAAAGAAAAAGTGATTTTCGACACGGTCTTTTTCACGGTATCCCCTTTCGCGTGGGTGCGAGCGAGATGAGAGATTGAAACGTCATCGGGAGCGGTATATCCTGTAGTTAATAGGAAAATTATGAAACAGTGTAAAATCTTTCTGTGAAACGAGTTGGCGGCCATTTTGTATTTTTTTTAATTTTTCGAAATTTTGACCACGTTTTTGAAGCAGTTGGCAACATTTTGGAAAGTCGACATGTATCAATCGATTGTGTGACTCAACCAGCAGTATCGAAATATGTAAACGGTGTTGCCACATTTGGGGAGTTTTTCGAAATTTTCCCCAAAAACTCCTCCTGTAAAATTTTGTATGAAAATTTTTTTTCCACTGATGGTTTCGTATAGAAAATAAAAAAAAAATCGAGGAAAAATTTGGAAATAGCTGATGATCGAGGATGTCGGAGACGGGTGAAGGGTCCGCTCAAGGTATTGAAGATAGGTGGGGGGTGCTCGACCAAATGTCATTCATGACATCACCCAATTGCCAAAAAGCTGAAAAAAAATTCAAAATGGCGAAGAAAAGATGGCCGCCATACAAATTTCGCCGGCGTCCAGCTCGGAGGGTATAAAAGATGGAGGTGCGGTTTCTTGGCAAAAGAGGATCAGGATCCAAAGGTCTACTCGATGAATAGAAAAAAAATTCAAAATGGCGGAATTTATTTTCCCATACATTTTGTATGGCGAATTTTGAATTTCTCATTCTCGTAGAAAGAGAGAGAAAACGATACAATGATATTCGGGAGATATGTTTTGGTGCGCGATATGAGTAGGGAAAAATTATGACATTTCAGAAAAACAAGATGGCGACCGACGTGATTTTTGCAACTCTTTTGTTTTCCAACCGATTTCGTTAAAACTCGCAATCTTAGAAGAATGTAGTAAACGATTAATAGAAAAAGTGGAAAATTTTGGAAAAACAAGATGGCCGCCGTACAAATTTCGTCGGTGTCTATCTCGGAGGCTATAAAAGATGGAAGAGTGGTTTCTTGGCAAAAGATGATCAGGGTCCGAAGGTCTAATCGATGAATAGAAAAAAAAATCAAAATGGCGGAATTTATTTTTCCATACAATATTTTGTACGGCAAATATTGAACGTCTCATTCTCTTAGAAAGAGACAGAAAACGATACGATGGTGTTCGGGAGATATGTTTGGGTGCAGGATAGGAGTTGGGAAAAATTATGACATTTCAGAAAAACAAGATGGCGGTTGACGTGATTTTTGCAACTCTTTTGTTTTCCAACCGATTTTGTTGAACTTCGCAACATTTGAAGAAAGTAATAAACGATTAATAGAAAAAGTGGAAAAAATCGGAAAAACAAGATGGCGGCCGCACAAATTTCGTCGGTGTCCATCTCGGAGGGTATAAAAGATGAAAGAGTAGTTTCTTGGCAAAAGAAGATCAGGATTCGAAGGTCTACTCGATGAATAGAAAAAAACATTCAAAATGGCGGGATTTAGTTTCCCGTAGAAAATGTATGGCGAAGATTAAATGTCTCATTGATGATTAGGATCCGAAGGTTTACTCGGTGAAACAAATTCTGCATGCTCGTGGATCACTTTAGTGGTTCGCTCACCCACGCATCTTACTAAATTAATATCCTCAACTACCTCGTTTGTACAAAAAGTAATATGGACATCGTTTTCAGGGTTTTCCAGGGTGCTGATTTTGATAATGACATACATTTTCAAATCCAAAATGGCGGACTTACACTTTTTACAAAAAAAAATTGGTTGTCTGTAAAGTCGGTTTACTGACGATAGTTGAACGTGACAACAAAGGCCGATTGTGCTTCTTTGTCGCTCGATCCGCGCTCTCGCTTGCACTTCAAGCCTTACATGGAACGCCTCAGAGCGAGGTAACGCTGCATGAGTCATGTTTTTTCGTGCGTGCAGCCGGCTCTATCGAATTATAAGACGTTGTCACGTCAATAGATATTGGTATCGTTTTCAGGATTTCCAGGGTGCTGATTTTGATGATGACATTCATTTTCGAATTCAAGATGGCGGACATGCATTTTTTGGAAAATTATATATGGGTATTGTTTTCAGCGTTTCGTGTTGATTTTGATGGTGGCATTTATTTTCAAATTAAAGACGACGAACACGCATTTTTTATAAAAAATAGATATGGGTATCGATTTCTGGGTTTTCCGGCAAGCTGATTTTGTTTATGACATTTATTTTGAAATCCAAGATGGTGGTCATACACTTTTATCAAAAATGGATATCGGTGTCGTTTACTTGGTTTTGTGGGGAGCTGATTTTGATTAAGAAATTTATTTTGGAATCCAACATGGCGGACATGCACTTTTTACAGCAAAAAAAATATATATGGGTATTGTTTTATGGGGTTTCCAGGGTGAATTGTGTTTCTTAATAAATAAATTCAGTTTAATACAGAAATTTTGAATTTTTTTTAGAATTTTTTGAAATTTTGATCATGTTTTTGAGGCAGTAGGCAACATTTTGGAAGGTCGACATGTATGAATCAATTGTGTGACTCAGCTGACAGTATCGAAATATGCAAACAGAGTTGCCACATTTTGGGGTGATTTTCGAGATTTTCTCCAAAATTTCCTTCTGTAAAATATTGTATGAAATTTGTTTTTTTTCAATTGGAAAATTATATATGGGTATTGTTTTCAGCGTTTCGTGTTGATTTTGATGGTGGCATTTATTTTCAAATTAAAGACGACGAACACGCATTTTTTATAAAAAATAGATATGGGTATCGATTTCTGGGTTTTCCGGCAAGCTGATTTTGTTTATGACATTTATTTTGAAATCCAAGATGGTGGTCATACACTTTTATCAAAAATGGATATCGGTGTCGTTTACTTGGTTTTGTGGGGAGCTGATTTTGATTAAGAAATTTATTTTGGAATCCAACATGGCGGACATGCACTTTTTACAGCAAAAAAAAAATATATGGGTATTGTTTTATGGGGTTTCCAGGGTGAATTGTGTTTCTTAATAAATAAATTCAGTTTAATACAGAAATTTTGAATTTTTTTTAGAATTTTTTGAAATTTTGATCATGTTTTTGAGGCAGTAGGCAACATTTTGGAAGGTCGACATGTATGAATCAATTGTGTGACTCAGCTGACAGTATCGAAATATGCAAACAGAGTTGCCACATTTTGGGGTGATTTTCGAGATTTTCTCCAAAATTTCCTTCTGTAAAATATTGTATGAAATTTGTTTTTTTTCAATAATGGTTCCGTATAGAAAAAAAAAATCTTTCGGTGAAAAATATGGAGAGAGGGCACGCTTAAGGTATTTAAGATAGGTGAGGGGTGCTCGAGCAAATGTTACTCAAAACGTCATCCGATTGGCAGTGAGCTGAAAAAAAAAAACAAACAAAATAGCGAAAAAAAGATAGCCGCCATTTCGAAGGGTTTAAAAGATCGAAGACTGGTTTCTTATCAAAAGATGATCAGGATCTGAAGGTCTACTCGATGAATAGAAAAAAAAATCAAAATGGCGGAATTTATTTTTCCATAGAAAATGTCACTATAGAGATTAGACTGATCAAATAAAAATTACATTTTGAAGCGTCAATTTTCACTGCATATAACAGTTACTCTACAGTCTATACCAGGCTGTTTTTTTAGAGTTCCGTACCTCAAAAGGAAAAACGGAACCCTTATAGAATCATTTTGTTGTCTATCCGTCTGTCTGTCTGTCCGTCCGTCCGTCCGTCCCTCCGTCCGTCCATCGTGTCTCTCAAGAAAATCTATAGGGTACTCGTAGCATAAGTAAAAGAATAAATCTGAAAACCGTAAATTAGTGGTAGGTACATTAAAAAAAAATCAATTTTCAAAGTAATATAACTATACCAAGTGGGGTATCATATAAAAGGGCTTTACCTGTACATTCTAAAACAGATTTTTATTTATTTTTATGCATAATAATTTTTAATTTATCGTATAAAATGTCCGAAAAAATACCCGAGTACGGAACCCTCGGTGCGCAAGTCTGATTCACACCTAACCGGTTTTTTTAATTTTTAATTATGACATTAAAGGAGTGATATCCAGGGCCGAAAAAAATATTTAATTAGATGCAGTAAAGTGACGTTTCGTATTTTACTTAGTTCCAATAAATCTCCTATTTTTTCTTGGATGGATCTTTAGAAATCCCGTGCGACCTCTTTGATTTTTCAGGACAAAAAGTAGTCTATGTCCATCCACGGGATATAAGGTAAATCTATACCCAATTTCGTCCGAATCTGTTAAACTATTGGGTCGTGAAAAGGTAGCAGACTGACAGACAAACAGACACACTTTCACATTTATAATATTAGTACTTATAGATGTGAGAGTAAGTAATCCAAGACAAAAACCTTGCAGTCCTATGTTTCTCGGAGAATAAAAGGACCTAATCAATCATCATTATCAATAATTTTAAATTATTTAAACGAACTTACTAGATTACATAATATTATAATATATCTTTTGATTTAATAAACCAATTTAAATAGGTAAGTAATTATTTCTAAAAGGTTTCCAAGGTTTCATTCCATTCGTAGTCATGAATGAGTCATGGCGTTGCGTTCTGTACCCTCGTGCAAGATGAACCGATATAAAAAGGGTGGCAAGATGAGAAAGGTAGAGGACGAGACTGAAGAAATAGAACTAAACTATGACAAACAGAATGAAAAAAGCATCCCATGTACCTACCTATACTGAAAAGTGAAGTGACACGAGCTATCCTATCTCAAAAAACCGGCCAAGTGCGAGTTAAACTCGCGCACTAAGGGTTCCGTACTCGGGGTTTTTTCCAACATTTTGCACAATAGCTCAAAAACTACTATAAGTACATAAAAATAAATAAGAATCTGTTTTAGAATGTACAGCTAAAGCTCTTTCATATAATACCTACTCCACTTGGTATAGTTCTTACTTTGAAAATTGAAACACACAGTTTTCAAATTTATTCCTTTACTTGTGAAATCAGACCTACCTACCTGCCAAATTTCATGATTCTAGGTCAATGGGAAGTACCCTATAGGTTTCTCGACAGACACGACGAACGGACAGACGGACAGACAGATGGACAAACAACAAAGTGATCATATAAAGGTTCCGTTTTTCTGTTTGAGGTGCGGAACCCTAAAAATGACAAATCCCCAGGAGACGATGGCATAACAAACAAGCTTCTTAAAGGTACTAGGTAGGTACCTACCAGATGTTCTTACTTCTCTCCTCGCCACACTTTTTAAGAAAATTTTAAATACGGAAGAAGTTCCAATACAGTGGACACAAACAAAAATAATTCTAATTCATAAAAAAGTATGTAGAGACCAAATTAATAACTATAAATTCACCTATAAGTCTTACATCTATCTAATATATATCTATAAAGTCTTTACAAAAATCCAATAATCTTGATAAAAATCAGCCAAGAGAACAAGGTTTCCACATTGAATACTCAACCATTGATCATATTCATGTCTTATAGATGGTAGAAAAGTATAATGAGTAGGTCGAGTAGGTATAGTATACCATTTTATATAACCTTTATAGATTACAACAAATTTGACTCAATAAAATACAACAAGATATGTGAACAATTCTATTAGAACAAGGTATTGCCAAAAAATACATACAAATCATAAAAGAAATATACAAAAACAATACGGCAAAAATAATACAACTTGAGCAGCCGGGAAGAAAGTTTAGGATTCTAAAAAGCATGAAACAAGGAGGACCCATTATCATCAAAGCTTTTCTCGAAAGTACTTGAAAATAATTATATCCAGATTTATTTGGGGCAACTATAGTTTAAACATAAATGGAGAAAAACTGAATCACCTAAGGTTTGCTGATGACCTGATCCTATTATCAAATAATGCACAATCGCTCCAGATTATGGATAAAAAAATAAGACACAGAAAGTGAAAAGGATAGGTTATCCATGAATAAAAACTAAACCAAGATTAGGTATGACAAACTCCCAAAAAGAAACTATCAAACTAAGATCTTGCTAAGATCAAATATACTGGAATATATTGATGAATACATATCTAAGATATCTAGAACAAACAATATCACCAACAGATCAAACATCAAAAAAATTAAACAGGAGTTAAATTATGCAATACATGGAAAAAATACTGGGCTCTAAAGGAAATTATGAAAAACAAAGATATTCCCATATCTAAAAAAATCAAAGTACTCAACATATGCATCCTTCCATGTCTGACTTATGGTTGCCAGACAGAGTCTAACTGATAAAAACCTTAGCTTAGGATTTGTCAAAATAGTATAGAGAAGTATGCTTCAAATTAAAACAAAACAGGCTCTCTACTATTAGAAACAGAACAAAAGTGAGAGATTTGTCAGTCATCATTTAAAAACTGAAGTGAAAATGAACAGAGCACTTTATGAGAGACAAGAGAAATAAGTGGACAAAAGCAGTTACAGAATCGTACCCAAGAACGAGAAAAAGAAGTCATCCTTGTCATGAAATGGGAGGTTGACATACGGAACATAAGGAAATACATGGCGAAGAAAAACCAACGATAGACATGGAGAACCCTGGAGGAGGCCTATCCCATGGGCACACTAAATAAAGAGAAAAAGAAAAACAAATAAAACACCAGTGTCAAAAACTAAAATATTATTTATTTGTTTGAAATATAATATTATGTACATAGCATTAATGTAATTTAATTCAGTTCATAAAGGCTTATCTTATCTAATAATAATCTTTCCAGTGAGTTAGTCTAGAAAAAAATAATGGCCTTGGGTATCTGATCTTCTTTTCCAGTTCGGTAAAACAATAACTGGTAAGTAACTGTTGAAGTGATTCAAGAGCATGTGCTCTCAATCGATCACTTCTTTGTCAACAGGGGTGGCAGATTTCATCAGATCCATGCAGCTAAAATAAACAGATAAGCTTAGAATACCATATCATGTAATGTACAAAAATAAAAGTATTTATTTATTATGATAACAGAATGAAGTTAGGCTTTTTAACTATATTAAATGAATCCTCTCAACCTTATGGCTGCTTACTGAGCATGTCTCTTCTCAGAATAAGATAAGGTTTGGCCATAGCTCACATAAATGCCCAAATATAATAAACATTTGTTTACTTTTTAATTAATACTAAATATAATAATATATCTACCTGTTATGGCATAATCATCTCTATTATTATGATTTATATGCATATTTCCCGTTTTAGGTCAGTACGTAGCCTGTGAGATCTTGTTCTCATCAAAGAGCATCCACAGCTAATACAAAGACGACAACGGTGACCATCATTAGTAGGTTAATCATCATTAGTCCCATTGGAGTGACTAGGAGTCCAGCAAAAAAGGCACACTGGTGGTCTCAGTCACCTGTTAACAACGAAATTTTGTCACACTAAAAAAATAAGAATAACCTAAGTAGGTACCTACTATCTTTATTATGAAATATGAATAACTAGCTGATGCCCGCGACTTCGCCCGCGTGGATTAAGGTTTTTAGAAATCCTGTGGGAACTGTTTGATTTTCCGGGATAAAAAGTAGCCTATGTGCTAATCCAGGATATTATCTATCTTCAATCCAAATTCCAGCCAAATCCGTCCAGTAGTTTTTGCGTGAAGGAGTAACAAACATACACACACACACACACACACATACAAACTTTCGCCTTTATAATATTAGTCTGATGAAGTCGATGTTACTACACACGTATAATATGCATTTGCCTTCAATTGAAAATGTTAGTAGGTATCATCCCCTGACAATAACCATGTATTCATTCACAACTTATTCAGCGACGTAACTGCGACTTTATCCTAAATAAACATTTGTGTAAAATAGAAATAGCTGCACTGTACACTTACCACTTGAGGTGCAATCCAGTGTTATATTACTAACATAATCTCTATTAATTCAAGGCTACTATGCCTACTCCTTTGATTTACATTGATGCCACAATTAACACATCTCAATTCAGAGGGATTCATGGGTTTCGTATTCAATTCATGGTCAATAGTAAAACTTCGATTACCTACTACCAGTAGGAATACCAGGATCTTCGTAAATAGCGTTATCGATGTTCCATTATTAATAGCAGTCGAGATAAAAAAGTCCGTTCCGATTGAATTCATGAATTGATCCAAAACATAAACAAACACACCTTTTCGCCAACACGTAACTTCGTTAACACTTCTTCAGATGATAAAACAGTTAAAAATACGCACAAACGCCTTGCGGTCCACGAACAACATCTTAAGTAAATTATAAACATAACATTCATTCAATTTATCCATGATTTTATCAATTTTTTTTAATAAAAACTAGATGAAAACAAAAATTTAGATCCACAGAGAAAACTAAAATGCTAATTTTGACGTTTCGCATTCTTTAATTTCTTAAGTGTTGTGCAGAAATGATATTGCGACCACAGACTAAAAATAAAAATGAATGAATGTGAGGGACTGTATACATCGATAGTTCGTTTAGAATCGAAAACTAATCGAATTATCTAAATAAAGTTATTTTAAGTTAGCGTTGTTTGCTAACCCATCAATAAATATATTATAATGCTGTTTTATACTGCATTTACGTTATAATATTTTATTTTAATCTGGTTAACATTGGCTAATTTGTATTAACAAAAAAGTTTTGACATGATAGTTGACACCTAGAGCTAAAATGACGTATAAGTTCTCATTTTCAGGGTTCCGTACTTCAAAAAGAAAAATGAAAGCCTTATAGAATCACTTTGTTGTCTGTCTGTCTGTCTGTCAAGAAACCTATAGGGTACTTCCCGTTGACCTATAACCATGAAATTTGGCAGATAGGTAGGTCTCATAGCCCAAATAAAGGAATAAATGTGAAAACAAGCGCGAAATCTAAAAATCATGACCAACTCGTCACCAGCTCATTATTGAGCACGGCTCTTTTCTCAGAATGAGAAGAGTTTAACCATAGTCCGTTACGCTGAGCAAGTGCGGTTTCGCAGATTTCATATAACTTAGAAAATACTATGCGCAAGTTAAAACGTGTTATTTAATTAAAAATTCAAAATAAAACTGTTTCTTTATTTTAAATTCAATGTAAAGATATTTTTGAATCGATGATTTGTTAATAAATAATTGTTTTTTTAAGCTGGCAACGATACATATAATTAAAAATCACCAACCAGAAATAAACCGGAACTAAATAATTAATGGATTAAAATACTTAAAAACTAAAACTTTTATCAGTTTATACTGATACAACTGAAAATCGCAAATAATCATGATTTGTTTTACGATAGTTTTTGATATAATCGTTTTTAGGAAAATCGTTTTTCACTCAAAAGGAAAAACGGAACCCTTATAGGATCACTTTGTTGTCTGTCTGTCTGTCTATCCGTCCGTCCGTCGTGTCTGTCAAAAAACCTATAGGGTACTTTCCGTTGACCTAGAATCATGACATTTGGCAAATAGATCTTATACAAGTAAAGAAATAAATCCGAAAATCACGAATTTGTAATTAAATTTTAAATTTAAATATTAATATTTAAATTTTCAAAGTAAGATAACTAACTATACCAAATGGGGTATCATATGAAAGGACTTTACCTGTACATTCTAAAAAAGATTTTTATTTATTTTTATGCATTATAATTTTTGATTTATCGTGCAAAATGTTGAAAAAAATACTCAAGTACGGAACCCTCGGTGCACGAAACCAACTCGCACTTGGCCGGGTTTTTTTGTATAAATTCTATTCACGCCTAGCTAATATTGTACAATTCCCTTTATGACTGTTAACGTAACAAATTAAATCTCGATTTTCTAGCGGAAGTTTTTGATCGATTTTTCGATTAATCGATTTTAAGTAGGAAAGTTCCCGTCTCTAGATAGCGTCCTTTATTTAAAATTTTTTGTGGTTGGTGAAGATTTCATTTTTATAAAAAATGCAAAATTCGTCAGTAAAGAAACCGGTTAACAAAACCATCCAATCCGTAAGTGCGACGGCGACTTTGGCCATTGTAAAAGGTATCTAATTAAATAACTTATTAACTTTGCATTCAGACATTTTAAAGTTTACATCTGAAGATGCTCATGCTATGCTCCCGTGTCAGGACGAAACGTACGTCGAATGGTTTTGGGATCTGTATGGTGTTGCGTGGTACCATATAAATCTGTCTGGTTTAGCCGATTATAGCAAACTAAGCTTTTGGTTCCTTGTAACTTATATGTAATTAAACACATTCACAGATTATTTTGAGTTTTGATGATTCAAAAGCACTTTGAAATGTATAACTGAATAAAAATATTCTGAATTTGAATTTGAAGTCATATCTACTTTACTATGAAATACTACTGAAATAGATAATACTTGTATAATATGAAATAATAAAACAATACTTGTATAAATCATTTAAATCTAAACACTACTCACAGAATAATAATATAATAATAATATACTTAGAACCATGATATCTTAATGGTTAAAAGTTAAAACGTCCGCCTCTTATTTGAGAGGTAAGTGCAACCCCAGACATGCACCTCTAACTTTATGGAGTAAGTTAAGTAAGTTTGTTAAGCAATTAAATATTACTTAGGTATTTTTCTTTTAATGAAAACATTGTGAGGAAGTCTACATACATAAGAATTTTCCTTACATTAGATCCTAACAACTCACTCTGGCTTCGAATGGGTGCAATGCTGATACTAAATATACAACAAAATATCTTTATATACCTACAATTAGTGTGATGTTCACAGCTTGTTTGTCATTAAACAATACAAAGATGTTTTTTAGAGGTTACTTAGAGATTGGATGAAGATTAATACTATATTGCATAAAACTGCTTCATAAATAAACACTTATTTTTTGTAAAAAGTAAAGGATAAAAAATGATGATTGTGGATTATTTCTAAGAGATACACATATACCATCGCAGACTTTTTGTAGACCTTTTTAAGGTGTACAATATTGAACTACCTAAATTGTTTTGATCTATCTCCTAGGGTTCAGCCAGCGTTTGCATGTAAGCGCAAAAAAATGATTTTATTTACAATAATCACATGAATAACCTCTAAAATTACCAATGTTTCTTTAATATATTATAGTGTAGTGATATGTGTGAAGTCTGCCAATCCACACTTGGCCACTGTGCTGAACTGTGACCAAACCCTTTCTCATTCCGAGTGGAGATCTATGCTCAGCAGTGAACAGTGGAAGTCGGGGGTTTTTTTAATAAATATTTTTTAATTTTAATCTTTTTAGTGTTGTAGTAGTCGAAGTAGTCATTACTTGGTACACCTAAAATATCTATTTATCAGCAAAACATTACAAATCCATACAGTTTAGAAGTTCAATAACTTGCAGCATTAGGATTGAAGAGTTGGAACTTGAAATTCAATAACAGAGAATATGTTCAGCATTTACAATATTATTTCACCAGGATGAATTCCTAAATCTATGTTGTTTAGGAGTAATGTACCTTGCATCATCAAGTTTAAGGAATTCAGACACTTACTCTAAATTAAACCTCCCCCTTTTTTTTTCTTTAGTCCCACCCTGCTAAATAATGAAAAAAGAAGAAAAATGTTAACATTTAATTTTGCAGAGTTACATACTGCTATACCTATACAAAATTTTAAACTAACAGATTAGAGTTACCATAACTACAGTGAAAAGGAAACTTTGTTGTCTGTCTGTCTGTATGTTTATCCATCTGTCTGTCTGTTGTATCTGTCAAGAAAACCTATAGAATACTTCCCATTGATCTACAATCATAAAATTTTGTAGGTAGGTAAGTCTTATAGCACAAGTAAATGGAAAAATCTAAAAATCGTGAATATTTTACATTATATTAATTATAAATTACATGACAAAAAAAAAATTAATGTGTTTTAATTTTCAAATTAAGATGACTATACTAAGAAGGGTATCATATGAAAGAACTTTACTTGTACATTCTAAAACTGATTTTTTTAATTTTTATACATAATAGTTTTTGATTTATAAATACCTAAGTATGGAATCCTCAGTGCAGAAGTCTGACTCGCTCTTGGCCAGTTTTTAGGGTTCCATACCTCCAAAGGAAAAACGGAACCCTTATAGGATCACTTTGTTGTCTGTCTGTCTGTCTGTCTATCTGTCTGTCTATCTATCCGTCTATCTATCTGTCTGTCTGTCTATCTGTCTGTCTATCTATCTGTCTATCTATCTGTCTGTCTGTCTGTCTATCTGTCAAGAAACCTATAGGGTACTTTCCGTTACCTAGAATCATGAAATTCGTTAGATAAGTAGGTCTTATAACACAAGTACAGGAATAAATCTGAAAACTGCAAATTTGTGGTTACCTCATTAAAAAACAAATTAAAATGTATTTTAATTTTCAAAATAAAATAACTATACCATAAAATAACAATATTTAGAGTTCCCTGTGATCCTAAAAGAGAAAACTTTTGTCAAAATAAAAAAAAAGTAGTTTTTTTTGTTGTTGGACCGGTTTGTTTAAAAATCGATATCTAGGGTTCCCGTACAAGAGAAAACTTTTATCAAAATCAAAAAAAAATGCCAACTATTTTGTTTTTTTTTTTTTGTTATTGGACCGATTTCTTTCAAAATCGGTATTTAGCGTTCCCTGTGATCTTAAAAGAAAAAACTTTTGTTAAAATCAGAAAAAATTGTAGCTTTTTGTTTTTTTTTATTGTTAGACCAGTTTCTTTAAAAATCGATGTCTAGGGTTCCCAGTGATCGTACAAGAGGAAACTTTTATCAAAATCAGAAAAAATGCCAACTACTTTTTTTTTTGTTATTGGACCAATTTCTTTCAAAATCGATGTTTAGCGTTCTATGTGACCTTAAAAGAGAAAACTTTTGTCAAAATCAAAAAAAATGACATCTATTTTGTTTTTTTTTTTTGTTATTGGACCGGTTTCTTTTAAAATCGATATTTAGAGCTCCTTATGATCATACAAGAAAAATCTTTTATCAAAATCGAAAAAAAAGACGGCCATTTTGTTTTTGTTTGTTTTATTGGACCGATTTCTATCAAAATCGATATATTATTTTATTTGCTTTAGAACCGCCCATAGAATTACACATTTAAATTATACATGTTATTTCTTACATTCTATAACTCTTATATAACTCCACTTATGGGCAACTAACCGATGCCCACGACTTCGCCTACGTGGATTTAGGGTTTTCGAAACCCCGTGAGATCTCTTCGATTTTCCGGGATAAAAAGTAGCCTGTGTCCAGGATATTATCTATCTCCATTCCAAATTTCAACCAAATCCGTCCAGTAGTTTTTGCGTGAAGAAGTATCATGCGACGATTTTTTTCGTACAAAAATCGTCGCATGATTTTTGTACGGCGTTGCGGATCCCCCCCGGTTAATCACCCCTCGGACCACGGAAAGAAAGAGGGTTGCAACCCCCGATTTTTTCCCCTTGTCGCATAATTTTTGTACAGCGTTGCGGAATAATGGATTAGAAGCTGTATTGAAACAGTATGAAACTAATGCCGTACAGAATGAAATAACCAAATTTACCCTGGGAATTGTCAGAAAATCAAAAAATTTACAGACTTTGTGGCGCATCATTTTTTTACGGCCCTACGCGCTTTCTTATTATTTTTCATGGATTTATCGATGGTGAAAATGCCGTACAAAAATATATGACCAAAATGTACTCACTCTACCTGCACTTTTAAATTCTCACCAGCACTCAGTTGGACACCTTACAAGTGACGGCATAGTGCTGAATCTTATTATTTTATGCTCTTATATCGTCCTATATACGTCACCTGGTGGTTCATATGACCCATAAATTTTTTGGGCATGGGCCAGTAGTCTAATATATTGGATGCCGTAGTTTGAAATGAGCTTTATAGGATCACTTTGTTATCTGTTTATCAGTCCATCTATCGTGTCTGTCAAGAAAATCTATAGGGTGCCTCCCATTGACCTAGAATCATGAAATTTGACAAGTAAGTAGGTCTTATGCCAAAAATAAAAGAAAAATCTGAAAACCGTGAATTTTTGACTATTTATTTTTGATGTATTCACAAACAAACACTTAGTACTTTCAAATTAAGATAAACTATACCAAGTGGAATATTATATAAAAGGGCTTTACGTGTACATTCTAAAACAAATTTTTATATATTTTTTGAATAATAATTTTTGATTTATCGTACAAAATGTCGGAAAAATATCCGATTATGGAACCCTGTGAGTCTGATTCGCACTTGCCCATTTTTTCAAAAATCGTTTGAATTTTCAGTTTATCCGTTACAAATAAACAATCAAATTTTTTCTGTTTATAATATTAGTTTATTTCTACTCTCAGTTCTTTCGACATTTTTAACCGTATTCCAAAAAGAAAGGTACACAAATTTTCTCAAAGTTTCTTGACAGTTTTGCAATTTAAAAAAAAAATGAACAGTAGAAGTTCCGTAGTGATCCCATAAAAATTCTGGATCCAACTCCTTAATTCTGATGCTGCAAGATTACTTCCCGCCTAAGTTATCAAAATTCAGGAAGCACTCATAGTGAATTAATATTGTAGGCACCAGAAAACGACTTGATGCTTGGACTCCAAGTTCCAACTCCTCAACCCTGATAATGCAGGATTCAGTACTCCTAAACTATAGTAATTCAAAAACTACGGATAGTGCAATATTATTTTAAGTTCCCAACTCATCAATCCTTATACTGCAAGATACTGAACTCTTAAACCGTGAGGATTCGGGAATATCTGACGGTAAACTGATATTTTAGTTATCAAACAACAGCTTCATGACTACACTCGAAGTCCGTCAAACTTGATGATACAAGATATAGCACTCCTAAACCAATGAAAATCAGGAACTATTCCTGATGAAATAATAGTGTAAATGCGGAGCATAGACTTAGTTATTGAATTCCAAGTTCCAACTCTTCAATCCTGATGCTGCAAGGTACTGAACTCCTAAGCCATGTATATTTGGGGTTAAGGTGCCAAACAATGACTACTTACATTAAAAAGATTAAAATAAAAAATATGTAAAAGAACCGACTTTCAAAACAACTACAAATTATAAAAATAATTTTTGTTTCTACACGTGTTATATTATTGTACTAGCGACCCGCCCCGGCTTCGCACGGGTGGACACTACCACGAAAAATCCTATCTATTTTCCGGGATAAAATATAGCCTATACGGATTCGGAAGAATCCCTCTAAGTAATGGTAAAAAAAATTTGAAATCGGTCCAGTAGTTTTTGAGCCTATTCAGTACAAACATACAAAAATACAAAGGTTTCCTCTTTATAATATCAGTATAGATGTATAAAGTCGGGCGAGCATAATAAAAGAAACTAAAAATCTAAGCATGAAGCTAGCCCGACTTCATACATACATACACGTGTAAAAAATATTTTTTCTTCGCAGTAGTTTTGAAAGTCAGTTTTTTAAATATTTTATTTTGAACAATTATCGTCATATTTCAACAAATTAATACAAAACAACATACATTTGAAACTTCTTCTTGAATAATTGCATTTATTTGTGAAAACCGTATTAAAATTTGTTGTGTAATTTAAAGGATACGCTTACATAAATACAGACAGCGGGAATCGATTTTATTTTATATACTATGTAAACATCTCACATTTATGACGACAAAATTTCAAAACCTGTGGCTTCCTATCATAAATAAAATATGAAAATTATTACCATTCACGCAATACACCTTTGTAGTAATTGCATGCATCACAACATTTATTTTAATTTATAGGTTCGATGCATCAGGCACAATTGCGTTATGATTCATCAACTGGCAGAATGGTCAACGCGCAATGTGTTGCTATCTCAACATATGCGGCCATTTATTCAAGTCTCAAAAGGAGACTCAATTTTACCTCCAATGAAATTGATTTAATTTTACGTTGCGGAGATGAACTGTACGCGCGCATCATTGACGATTTGAAGAATACAAATAGATTTCAAAGCATTTACTTAGATCCTGAATCAGATTTGCCTTCTGATATCCGCGTCGGAAATTTTTTGGCTCACATAAGCAACAATTGGGTTGCAAATAGTTTATTTCCAATAAATGGAAATAATTTAAACGTTAGAAATTCGATACTTACGTTAAAAAACCTTTTAACTGATGAGATTTTTAACGAAACTCACATTGACGCCACGGATAATTATTTGATAACAGGCCAATTAAAAACAATGTCGTTTTGGCGTCAAAACGGCAATTATTACTTATTTAACAGCCACGGAGTAGACGAGACAAACAAAAGAAACAACGTCGAAAATTTGAACGTCGCACGGCTTTTTTGTTCAGAAAATGTAGAAGCATTGGCTACATTAATAATTAAAAGTTACTCGTACTCAAATGATCAATATCAGATCAATAAAATTCGCGTACAAAATCTATCCGATTTTACTGAAAATTTACCTACAAGACAGTTAGAGTCAATGCTTAATCACCCTAAATTTACAGTTTTAAAACCAGTCGTAGTTCTAGAAAAATTAGATACGCATAAAATTAATATTTCCAAATCTCTTAAACGAAAGGCGTCAACCGAGATACCCGCGAAAAAAATTACAGTTGACAAAATAAATGACATAAAATTAAATATGAACCCAGTTGTTGTTTTAAACAAAATTGAAAATGTTGATTGCAAAAAACAAGTCGGTAGACCTAAAAAAGAACAACGGAAACCCGCGAAAAAATTGACAGTTGAGAAATTAAATGACGTTAAATTAAAAATGAACCCAGTTGTCGTTTTAAACAAAATTGAAAGTGTTGATTGCAAAAAACAAATCGGTAGATCTAAAAAACAACAACGGGGACGTAAAACAACCAAACAAAATGCGCATTTAGATGCATCAAAAAAGTATAACAAAAACAACCCAGCAACAAATAAAACCGCAGTCAAAATTTATACGACTAAAAAACCACAAATACATCAAAAAGCCGTGAAAATTTACACAGAAAAAAACCCCGAAATACACCAAAAGGCCGTTAAAATATATAACACTAAAAAACCAGAAATAAATCGCAAAGCTGTGAAAAATTACTCGATAAATAATCCGGAAATAAACACAGCTTCCGTTCAGCGGTATAATACAACAAACAGAAACGTCGAGCATGAGTTGCGAGGATTAAATTTAATTGCCCAAAAACGCGATGAAGAACTTAATATAATTAAATTGTTTTCGTTGAGAAATTCGTCACTGTTGGGTCCTGATATATACGTGTGTTCAATCTGTCAAACTCGACTCTTTTTTGAAGAGAAAACTCGCACAAAATGGTGCTGCGGACAAGGCGCCTACAATGTCCAAAATTTAGAACCCCTTACCGAAGAATTTTATAGCCATACGTCATTTTTAAATAGACCGCGCGCTTACAATAACTTATTCGCTTTCTCTGCGTTAGGCGTCTCTCATGGATACCAGCAACCTAACACCGGAATAACATTTTTAAAAATTCAAGGTCGTATTTATCACAGAGTATTCGATTTAGGTTATTCGGACAGTACTAATCCTATCGGAATGTATGTGCACGACGATAATGAAACTCGCGAACGACAAGCCCAAAATCTAAATCTAGATATGCAAGTGATTCGTTCAATAACAAATTTTATGCACAATGTAAATCCATACATTGAATGTTTCAAACGGTTAAATCGCGAAACATCCGAAAATGCTCACATTATTTTTGAACAAACGTCACGTAGCTCGCATGGAAATATTCTAGGAGATTTGCCATTAGGCAGGGAAGTGGCCGCCATTATTAGAACAGAAGTAGAACAATTCACTCCTCATTGTATCGCTATTTGGAAAGAAGGCCACCGTAGCCCCCACACAGTTGATATTTTACATCCGTGTTATGAAAGTTTTCAATATCCTTTACTGTATCCATATGGTAACCCCGGTTGGTACCCAAATAAATTAGACAACAAAGGCAGTAAGCTGACACAATTAAAGTACATTAGGTGCTTATTACTTTCAGAATCGCGATTTTCGGAATTTAATCGTCTCTCAGAGGAGTGGATTATAGATATGTTTAATAGGATTTCTGATGAACGCTTACGCTATATTAGCAATATGCAGACTAAAAATTCCGATTCTGCTTTAAGGTCAGCGCCTCTTCATGAAATTGAAGCATTAAATAATGACGAAACTATTCAAGGCGAAGGTGGTGTTGTCCCTGGAAAAATATATCTCCCGTATAGTTTTACTGGGAGCCCCAGATACATGAAATTAAAGTATCTGGATTCCATCGCTTTAGTGAATAGATTAGGACAACCTTCTTATTTTATTACAATTACTTGCAATCCGAATTGGGTTGAAATTAAACAGTCGGTCCCTTCAGGACAAAAAGCTAACCCATTAATTTGTGCCAGAGTTTTTAATTTAAAATTAGCACAATTAATTAAAGATATCCGTTCCGGAAAATGGTTCGGAAACTTTGTATATCTCATGCACGTCATTGAGTTTCAGAAAAGAGGCCTACCTCACGCACATATTTGTTTCCGAGTTGAAGGCGGAGGCCCGGTACATAATACCGATATTGACAAATTTGTCAGGGCTGATATACCTAATCCATCTGAAGCCGAAGGGAGGTTGCGCAAAGCTGTACTTGATCACATGATCCACGGCCCTTGTGGCCCTTCTAATAGAACTGATCTTCCTTGTTGGAATGATGAAAAAAAAAAATGCTCAAAATTTTTTCCAAAATGTGAAACAAACACTACCTTCTGTGATGATAGAGGCTTCATCAATTTAAAACGCAATAGTAAAAACGAAGCCGAAATAACATACAGAGGTAGAAAAATTAAAATTAATGATCGTTGGGTAGTTCCATATAACGCCGCCTTACTCCTTAAGTACGATTGTCATCTTAATGTCGAAGTGTCCACAGCTACTGCCGTTGTCAAGTACTTATTTAAATATATTACGAAAGGCGCTGATCATTCTCGCGTAGCAGTTGTTTTGGATGAAAATCGAAATGACGAAATCGAAAACTACGTCACTAAAAGATATTTAGGTTCCTGCGAAGCGACGTGGCGTATTTTAGAATTTGATTTGGTTTGCCGCGAACCGAATATAAAACAACTCGCTGTTCATCTGGAAGGGCAACAATACGTTTATTTCAAACCCGGGACTGAAACGGAAGCTGCAAATAGAACGACGTCAGATTTGATAACATATTTTAATCGACCTGCTGGGTTAAATTTTGACAATTTAACGTACCAAGATTTTTACGAAAAATATATTATTCACGCCACACGTCCCCGAACTAAAAACGTCGAAATTTTAGAAACTTCAAATAACCGGTTCGTAACCCGGCGACAACGAGGCGAACTCGTGGCGCGATTATTTTTCGTTGCACCAAATAGAGGTGAACAATTTTATTTGCGTCTTTTATTAGCTTCATATCCCTGTCGTAGTTACAGAGACCTTTTAAATTTGGGTGGTCCAGATTGCATGACGTTCCAGGAAGCTGCCAAAACGGTCGGGCTCGCGAACGATGAAGCTGAGTACGAAAAAGCTATGACTGAGGCTTGTGCTTTTTTCACTGGACCGCGTCTGCGTAACTTTTTCGTTCTTTTGGCTGTGAACGGTATTCCAGTCGCGTCTCTCTGGTCAAAATTCCGCAATCAAATCAGTGAAGATTTCATCCATCGTCAACCCGATGATATTGACCGCGCGTATCATTCATGTCTTGTAATAATCGATCGCCTTTTGAGAAGACACGGTACGTGTCTAATCGAGCAGGGTTTGCCAGACGTCGCCGACGAAACGACCGAGTTAGGGCGCGAGCAAACAGAATATAACAGGAATGTTTTGAAAAACTTTGTCAATGATTGGTTACCTAAATTATCACCGGAACAAAATGAAATATTCGAGTATGTAAATAAACTGGTAACCAATCAAAACTTTCGGGAAAGTCATAACAGCGCAATTTTCATTGACGGCCCCGGCGGCACCGGTAAAACATTACTTTTAAACGTTATTACTGCACATGTTAGGGGTAATTTAAACGGTATTGTTTTATGCACTGCATCGTCGGGTATCGCCGCGCAAAATCATGAAAATGGTACAACCGCACATAGCATGTTCCGGTTTCCACTAAATCTTGTAGACGATCTTGGGTATTGGAATATTACAAACGGTTCGCAAAGGGCAGAACTAATACTCAATGCGAATCTAATAATTTTTGACGAAGCTCCGATGGCTCACAAATGGCTAATTCATTTATTAGAACGATCTTTACGCGATCTAACAAAAATCGACAAAATTTTTGGTGGAAAAATTATTATTTTTGCAGGTGATTACCGCCAAATTCCACCAGTAGTAGTTGACGCAAAACACAATTCGGACGTTTTCAATGCATCAGTTAAATCATCACCTATTTGGCAAAAATTAAAAACATTCTCTTTGGTAACGTCACAAAGATGTAGAGATGACTCCGAATTTTCTGAATTTTTACTAAAATTGGGATCAAATCAATTAACTTCTGTAACTTTGCATACAAACCGAACTGTTGAAAATTTAGTAAATCTCTCAATGATTTCATTTGTTTCTAAATTAGATGATTTGATTGATTTTGTTTATCCAAATGTCATATTAACTGAACCTGATGTTTGCGTTCACAGGGCTATATTATCAACTCATAATGCAAGCGTATACGAAATTAATGCTAAAATATTAGAACTTTTACCTGAAGACCCTTTGCATTTTTACTCGATAGATGAAGTAGTAAGTGACAACGCGGACCAAATCTTTCTAGGTGTCGACGCTTTAAACCGAATGCAGCCAAAAGGAATACCGGAACATGATTTAACTTTAAAAGTAGGATGTGTGTGCATGGTTATACGAAATTTAAATTTTTCCGATAAATTAGTGAACGGGACCAAAGTCATTGTAGTAAATACGTCTCCTCGCCTAATAACCGTTCGCAAGCCAGGACTATCCGATGATTATTTAATACCAAGAATTATTTTTAAAGCGCCCGTCGAGCCAGGTAGCCCTATCGAAATGTGCCGCCGTCAATTTCCATTACAAGTTTGTTACGCAATGACTATTCATAAATCTCAGGGTCAAACAATATGCCGTGTTGGGGTAGACTTGCGTTCGGATGTTTTCAGTCACGGCCAACTTTATGTCGCTCTTAGCCGCGCTCAACATCGACAAAATATCAAAATACTTGTAAATGAAGAACGCGTTATAAACGGCAACCCGCTCGCAAATAATGTAGTTTATCCGCCGTTATTGTAAATACAGACAGCTTTCTGAAAATTGTTCACCACGTCAGATGGCAAATCAAGAATCATGATTATATTTTTTAAATTTAGTTATAAAATCAAAATCATGTTGAAATAGCAACTATATTGCGCGTTTTTTATATTTTATTTTTTGCATAAGTAGTTAGTTTATAGTTTACATTTACACACATGCACTGTGTTACTATTCACCGAAATGAAATTAAAGATTTGAAATTGGATCAATTACTGAAGTAAATTACTTTGCTTGTGTATTTATGATCTGTTTGTAAATGATGGACAATATAGTGAGGACAGTACTGAAATTTATCATAGCACATGTTGGGTATGGGAATAACAATATTCGTTAATCTTTGTGTTAAACAATATTATTAATATTTGCAATGCAACTGACTTGTGAACTCCTTTGAATCGGAACTGATGAGGTTAGAATTGCTGTAAAAGGATCCGAAAGATGATAGAAGGCTGTGTACAGTGTGGATGAGTGATTGTCCAGTGAGAACGCGTGGTCAGTACTTTCCAGGACGCAGCAGACCGGGAAATGAGGAAGATGAGTTAAAGTGACGGGGAACTTACCATTTTTGAACTCAGGATTCGCAAACGCGAATGTGATGTTGTATTCAAGAGTAACTACTTATAGACTTGGAGCCGAGAAGTTTATTCCATGTAACTTCGGGGGCCAATAGACAAAAGTTATTTCCCACTTTGAATTCTCCCTAATAGACTACTGGCCCATGTCCACAAAAATTATGGGTCATATGAACCACCAGGTGACGTATATAAGACGATATAAGAACATACAATAATAAGATTCAGCACTACGCCGTCTCTTGTAAGCTGTCCGAGTGCTGGTGAGAATTCAAAAGTGCAGGTAGAGTGAGTACATTTTAGCCATATATTTTTGTTTAGATTTGAAAAAGTACGACTTTGGTTCCAAAACATTATCTAACACACAAAAGTACTATTAAAAATAATGCCGTCAAAAAATTATTGTTCATTTGAATGTTTATCGATAATCTTAATTTCATGGTATACTTGATTTTTAAAGCTGTAAATTCATTTGACTCTGTACAGCAACTTCTTTTTTAACATGATATTGTAAAATACTATTGTTTTATAGTGTTGCCCTTCAAAAGAAACTGTTCTAAAAAAAAAATAGAGAATTACAAAAACTGTTTTTTTTTTTTAAATTATTGCAAAAGTTTAAATATTCATAGATTAATAAAATATAGCAATTTTCTACACTTTTCCCTTGTTTTAAATAGTAGTAAGATAAATAAATTTGAAAAAAATTATGTCGTACATTTTAATGTAGACTTTTAATAATATCTTAACTTTTTTTAATATCTTTTAGGCTAATTAATGAAAATGACGCTACCATTTTAAGAGTGTAATACCATTACACTCTTTACCATAATTATGGCCATCTGATACTGTACGGCATTAACATATTTTTGAAGAGAACAATTGATAATATGATAAAATCATTATAACGTCTAACTGACGTTAAAGGGTGTGTATATAATATCCACAAACCCTACAAACCTTTGGACCAACGAAAATGTATGACATATAAAAAAAATATTATTTATGCAGGTATGTATTTTAATACTTTCAAAATAAATTAATTTTATGTTGTTTCAAATCACCCCCCGGACCACGGAAAGAGAGGGGATTGCAATCCTCGATTTTTCCCCCTTGTCGCATAATTTTTGGACAGCGTTGCAGAATAATAGATTAGAAGCTATATTGAAACAGTATAAAACTAATGCCGTCCAAAATGAAATGCCCAAATTTACCCTGTAAATTGTCAAAAAATCAAAAAAAAATTACCGACTTTGTGGCGCATCATTTTTTTGCGGCACTACGAGCTTTCTTATTATTTTTCATGAATCTATCAATAGTAAAAATGCCATACAAAAATATATGACCAAAATGTACTCACTCTACCTGCACTTTTGAATTCTCACCAGCACTCAGTTGGACAGCTTACAAGTAACGGCATAGTGCTGAATCTTATTATTTTATGCTCTTATATCGTCCTATATACGTCACCTGATGGTTCATATGACCCATATTTTTTGTGGACATGGGCCAATAGTCTATAAATGTAGCTTTTAGGAAGATAATTTTCAAACCTGTAATTAATTAATATTCATGTTCCTCAATCATAAGCCTCAGTTCAATTTTGCTTTATGCCATTAAAGAAATCACAAAAGTCCGCGAACTCAACCAAAGTAATCTAACGTTAGTTTAAGTTACTTTGGTAAAATTGAATGATCTGTCTTTTCGCTATGATCATAAATAAACTTCAGTAGACAAGCTATTATCTCATAGTTCTAGAAGTCATCTCACCGCTTTTTCCTAAATTTTCCATCAAGTTGACTGTTGCCTTTCATACTTATTTAATTAATTCATCTATCATATGCATCCCACCAATAGATATCACTCTTTTAACAAATTTTTTCTTTTTTATAATATAATATACAGGCTATAAACAGAACGCTAACAAAAACGCATTATTATAATGCTACCTTAACACAATCCAACATCAATAACCATTTGCCTTATAGTTTTGTTGATTTTGTATTTTTCAAACCCACATTATATAACGACCAAAACTCGGATCAATGTCCCACCTACGACACGGCTTTGACTTCGAGTGACCTATTTACAGAACATTCATTGATCTCTAGCGTCAGTCAAATGTTTCATTTGTAATGTATTGTAAACACACACATTTTAAAAATAAAGGATTTTTAAATTTTTTTTCGTAATTTTTTTATAATATCTTATTAGTAATCATTGGTATTATCATCTGTCTTCATATTTGCTAGCGTTCTGGTTACACCCTATTTATGCAAATAATAAATAAATTTTAATAAATTGATTGTAATTATGACATTTTCTATAACATATCTTCTATTATGTATACAATTTATTCAATATGAAATTTATTAAATTTAGAAATTAAAATTACAAATAAATTATTATTGTATGATACTAAATATTAGTTACTAAGACAAAATATAAAATAATGAGAATGCAAGTTCTCATTATTTTATATTCTAAAAAATTATTATTTGTAACATTATTGTGAAAGAAGGCTAATTATCGGTTTTATATTTTCAAATTATTAACATTATTCCATAAACAATGACCGAATAGTTACCATACGTTGTAAAACCAACAATGAAGTTCTTTTTATTCAGTTCCATATAACGTTTTGACTGATTAACGTACAAAATAAGGACAAATGTTAATAATAGTAATTACAATTTGTGAAATTATGATACTACTCTTGTATTTTAAACATTTATTCTTTATTAAATGGAAATTTTACATCAGATACTAAATAGATTAATTTTTCATTGAAATTTTATGTTTAAAAGTAGATTCAATGCTTTCAAAAGACAATAATAATATAATTATTCCATTGCATCAATATGGTTAACGCAAATTGAAGATTTCAACATATTGAAGAATTTGAAAAAACCAACAGTTCATTTATCGTTCTACCAAACGATATAATAAAGATTCAAGCATAGAAAAAAGAAAAAGAAGTGGCTTTCCTCGCTCAACTAGGTCTCCTGCAGAGATGGAAGTTGTTAATGCACAAATTCAAAAAAATTCCATAAGTAAGCAGAAATTGTTCACCCTTTTAATAAGAACCACCATAAAAAGGCTATTGATGTTAAACTTGTCAAAGAAAAACATCATTTAAATACGCATTTAATGAACATGAAATTTAAAAGAAAATATACCTCGAAATTCGTCTGTATATATATTCATCAGCCCATATAGAAAGCTACAATAAACAATATTATGAAATACCAACAACAGTCAAGAAAGTTAGAAACTATATTCTACGAAACCAATTTTCATCCTCACTCGTGGTATAAGTGTTGTACTGAGGCTAAACCGAAGTATGTTTTTGTAAGAAAGATGTTAAAACGAATGGATCAGCTCCAAGTCTTATCTTACTTTGTATAACTCTTACATCAATAAGAAAATTTTTAATCAAAGCAACAACCTATGTTAATATGAACTTCGTTTGGTGATTGCTATGAACGACTGGTCACGCAGGTTGAAGAATCACTCGGATGAAGATCTACGGAAAAAACTTTATTAGCATAAGAATCTATAATTTAGTATAATACTTTTAGAATATGGTTAAGTACTGTAAAAACATGTAAGTTTCAATAATTTAGCAATAAATATATATCCATATAATGTAATACTTATAAATATATATTTTTATTTTTTCAATACCATGAAATGACCCTTACATAAAATTAAGTCAATCGGCATCAAACAATATTTTGTCAATTTCATTGATTTTTATGAACAACTCACATTTGACCAAAAAATTGAACATATCAAAATTATTTTAACAAAAAAAGAACTGCAGTTTCTTTAGACAGTTTCCCTGTATCTCCTTTAATTTTAGATTTCTTCATAATGTTCCAGTTAAAAAAACATACTGTATATTCTGGACTTATGATGTACTAAAAATAAATTTTACGCAATATAATAAAATTTTATGTTCGTTAAAAAATATTAATAAGTAATTTTAAGATATACATTAATCACATTTTATAATAAAAAATCATTTATGTAAAGCAGGTTTAAAAAAGTCTATATGAACAACAAAAAGAATACTCACAAAAAAAACATAGAAAATGAACAATTAAAAAAAAACAAAAAAAAAATTTAAAACCCAAAAAAATACATTCCTTAAAAAAGAAAAAAAATTATATTAAAAAAACTGATAAAAAATTTGTGAAAAAAAAACTCACATAAAACCTGCTACACAAACAATTCTTTGTATTTAAAAATAATATTATATGTTTCAAAATGTTTTAATTGTAAATTTTTAATATCCTATGTATATTAAATTTTATTTGCTTTCCTTCATACAGTTTTATTAACTTTTATACTGCTCCTATGACTTTAAATGAAGCTATACAATATGAATTACATTTTTGTTTTATAGTAGTACTCTATTATTTTCTTCATTAAAAATAGATTAGATGTAAATACTATCCTATTTACCTTTAAAGCGCGTTACACACGAGGAAAATGCTATAATATTTTATCTTAAGATGAATATCGCTCTCCATACAAATCGCGAAGAAAAAATATATATTATAATATTATCATTTTCGCCATGTGTGATGATTCATTGGAAGCATAGTTATTTTAATACTTTCATAGTTTTATATCATGTTTCACTTACTTCTTCTTCACACAGTTTTTTAACTTTTAAACTACTCCGATGACTTTAAATTAAGTTATACAATGTGAGTTACGTTTTTATTTATTTTATATATCAGTGTAATAATTTAAAAAAACACCTATTTACCTTTAAAACACATCACACAGGACAAGATATTATAATACGATGACACAGTGCTCTTCTATTTTCTTAATTGAAAATTTAAAAGATGCACCTCTTTACCTTTAAAACGCACCACACACGGGCAAGATATTATAATATTTTACCTTAAAATAAAATATATCTCTCACCATACAAATTACGATGACACAGTGCTCTTCTATTTTCTTAATTGAAAATTTAAAAGATGCACCTCTTTACCTTAAAACGCACCACACACGAGCAAAATATTATAATATTTTACCTTAAAATAAAATATATCTCTCACCATGCAAATTACGATGACACAGTGCTCTTCTATTTTCTTAATTGAAAATTTAAAAGATGCACCTCTTTACCTTTAAAACGCACCACACACGGGCAAGATATTATAATATTTTACCTTAAAATAAAATATATCGCTCACCATACAAATTACGATGACACAGTGCTCTTCTATTTTCTTAATTGAAAATTTAAAAGATGCACCTCTTTACCTTAAAACGCACCACACACGAGCAAAATATTATAATATTTTACCTTAAAATAAAATATATCTCTCACCATGCAAATTACGATGACACAGTGCTCTTCTATTTTCTTAATTGAAAATTTAAAAGATGCACCTCTTTACCTTTAAAACGCACCACACACGGGCAAGATATTATAATATTTTACCTTAAAATAAAATATATCTCTCACCATACAAATTACGAAGACACAGTGCTCTTCTATTTTCTTAATTGAAAATTTAAAAGATGCACCTCTTTACCTTTAAAACGCACCACACACAGGCAAAATATTATAATATTTTACCTTAAAATAAAATATATCGCTCACCATACAAATTACGATGACACAGTGCTCTTCTATTTTCTTAATTGAAAATTTAAAAGATGCACCTCTTTACCTTAAAACGCACCACACACGAGCAAAATATTATAATATTTTACCTTAAAATAAAATATATCTCTCACCATGCAAATTACGATGACACAGTGCTCTTCTATTTTCTTAATTGAAAATTTAAAAGATGCACCTCTTTACCTTTAAAACGCACCACACACGG
This sequence comes from Maniola jurtina, assembly GCF_905333055.1. NCBI lineage: Eukaryota > Metazoa > Arthropoda > Insecta > Lepidoptera > Nymphalidae > Maniola > Maniola jurtina. Next base: position 8,490,944 of record NC_060037.1, on the reverse strand, counting down.
GCAAGATATTATAATATTTTACCTTAAAATAAAATATATCTCTCACCATACAAATTACGATGACACAGTGCTCTTCTATTTTCTTAATTGAAAATTTAAAAGATGCACCTCTTTACCTTAAAACGCACCACACACGAGCAAAATATTATAATATTTTACCTTAAAATAAAATATATCTCTCACCATGCAAATTACGATGACACAGTGCTCTTCTATTTTCTTAATTGAAAATTTAAAAGATGCACCTCTTTACCTTTAAAACGCACCACACACGGGCAAGATATTATAATATTTTACCTTAAAATAAAATATATCTCTCACCATACAAATTACGAAGACACAGTGCTCTTCTATTTTCTTAATTGAAAATTTAAAAGATGCACCTCTTTACCTTTAAAACGCACCACACACAGGCAAAATATTATAATATTTTACCTTAAAATAAAATATATCGCTCACCATACAAATTACGATGACACAGTGCTCTTCTATTTTCTTAATTGAAAATTTAAAAGATGCACCTCTTTACCTTAAAACGCACCACACACGAGCAAAATATTATAATATTTTACCTTAAAATAAAATATATCTCTCACCATGCAAATTACGATGACACAGTGCTCTTCTATTTTCTTAATTGAAAATTTAAAAGATGCACCTCTTTACCTTTAAAACGCACCACACACGGGCAAGATATTATAATATTTTACCTTAAAATAAAATATATCTCTCACCATACAAATTACGATGACACAGTGCTCTTCTATTTTCTTAATTGAAAATTTAAAAGATGCACCTCTTTACCTTTAAAACGCACCACACACGGGCAAGATATTATAATATTTTACCTTAAAATAAAATATATCTCTCACCATACAAATGACGAAGACACAGTGCTCTTCTATTTTCTTAATTGAAAATTTAAAAGATGCACCTCTTTACCTTTAAAACGCACCACACACAGGCAAAACATTATAATATTTTACCTTAAAATAAAATATATCTCTCACCATGCAAATTACGATGACACAGTGCTCTTCTATTTTCTTAATTGAAAATTTAAAAGATGCACCTCTTTACCTTTAAAACGCAAGACACACAGGCAAAACATTATAATATTTTACCTTAAAATAAAATATATCTCTCACCATACAAATTACGATGACACAGTGCTCTTCTATTTTCTTAATTGAAAATTTAAAAGATGCACCTCTTTACCTTTAAAACGCACCACACACGGGCAAGATATTATAATATTTTACCTTAAAATAAAATATATCTCTCACCATACAAATGACGAAGACACAGTGCTCTTCTATTTTCTTAATTGAAAATTTAAAAGATGCACCTCTTTACCTTTAAAACGCAAGACACACAGGCAAAACATTATAATATTTTACCTTAAAATAAAATATATCTCTCACCATACAAATTACGATGACACAACAGTGCTCTTCTATTTTCTTAATTGAAAATTTAAAAGATGCACCTCTTTACCTTTAAAACGCACCACACACGGGCAAAATATTACAATATTTTACCTTAAAATAAAATATATCTCTCACCATACAAATGCCGAAGACACAGTGCTCTTCTATTTTCTTAATTGAAAATTTAAAAGATGCACCTATTTACCTTTAAAACGCACCACACACGGGCAATATATTATAATATTTTACCTTAAGATAAATATCACTCACCATACAAATGACGAAGACACAGTGCTCTTCTATTTTCTTAATTGAAAATTTAAAAGATGCACCTATTTACCTTTAAAACGCACCACACACGGGCAAGATATTATAATATTTTACCTTAAGATAAATATCACTCACCATACAAATGACGATGACACAGTGCTCTTCTATTTTCTTAATTGAAAATTTAAAAGATGCACCTCTTTACCTTTAAAACGCACAACACATGGGCAAGATATTATAATATTTTACCTTAAAATAAAATATATCTCTCACCATACAAATGCCGAAAACACAGTGCTCTTCTATTTTCTTAATTGAAAATTTAAAAGATGCACCTCTTTACCTTTAAAACGCACCACACACGGGCAAGATATTACAATGTTTTACCTTAAAATAAAATATATCTCTCACCATACAAATGCCGAAGACACAATGCTCTTCTATTTTCTTAGTTGAAAATTTAAAAGATGCACCTATTTACCTTTAAAACGCACCACACACGGGCAAGATATTATAATATTTTACCTTAAGATAAATATCACTCACCATACAAATGACGAAGACACAGTGCTCTTCTATTTTCTTAATTGAAAATTTAAAAGATGCACCTCTTTACCTTTAAAACGCACCACACACGGGCAAAATATTATAATATTTTCCCTTAAGATAAAATATATCTCTCACCATACAAATGACGAAGACACAGTGCTCTTCTATTTTCTTAATTGAAAATTTAAAAGATGCACCTCTTTACCTTTAAAACGCACAACACATGGGCAAGATATTATAATATTTTACCTTAAAATAAAATATATCTCTCACCATACAAATGACGAAGACACAGTGCTCTTCTATTTTCTTAATTGAAAATTTAAAAGATGCACCTCTTTACCTTTAAAACGCACCACACACGGGCAAAATATTATAATATTTTACCTTAAGATAAAATATATCTCTCACCATACAAATTACGAAGACACAGTGCTCTTCTATTTTCTTAATTGAAAATTTAAAAGATGCACCTCTTTACCTTTAAAACGCACAACACATGGGCAAGATATTATAATATTTTACCTTAAAATAAAATATATCTCTCACCATACAAATGACGAAGACACAGTGCTCTTCTATTTTCTTAATTGAAAATTTAAAAGATGCACCTCTCTACCTTTAAAACGCACCACACACGGGCAAGATATTATAATATTTTACCTTAAGATAAATATCACTCACCATACAAATGACGAAGACACAGTGCTCTTCTATTTTCTTAATTGAAAATTTAAAAGATGCACCTATTTACCTTTAAAACGCACCACACACGGGCAAGATATTATAATATTTTACCTTAAGATAAATATCACTCACCATACAAATGACGAAGACACAGTGCTCTTCTATTTTCTTAATTGAAAATTTAAAAGATGCACCTCTTTACCTTTAAAACGCACAACACATGGGCAAGATATTATAATATTTTACCTTAAAATAAAATATATCGCTCACCATACAAATTACGATGACACAGTGCTCTTCTATTTTCTTAATTGAAAATTTAAAAGATGCACCTCTTTACCTTAAAACGCACCACACACGAGCAAAATATTATAATATTTTACCTTAAAATAAAATATATCCCTCACCATGCAAATTACGATGACACAGTGCTCTTCTATTTTCTTAATTGAAAATTTAAAAGATGCACCTCTTTACCTTTAAAACGCACCACACACGGGCAAGATATTATAATATTTTACCTTAAAATAAAATATATCTCTCACCACACAAATTACGATGACACAGTGCTCTTCTATTTTCTTAATTGAAAATTTAAAAGATGCACCTCTTTACCTTTAAAACGCACCACACACGGGCAAGATATTATAATATTTTACCTTAAAATAAAATATATCTCTCACCATACAAATGACGAAGACACAGTGCTCTTCTATTTTCTTAATTGAAAATTTAAAAGATGCACCTCTTTACCTTTAAAACGCACCACACACAGGCAAAACATTATAATATTTTACCTTAAAATAAAATATATCTCTCACCATGCAAATTACGATGACACAGTGCTCTTCTATTTTCTTAATTGAAAATTTAAAAGATGCACCTCTTTACCTTTAAAACGCACCACACACGGACAAGATATTATAATATTTTACCTTAAAATAAAATATATCTCTCACCATACAAATTACGATGACACAGTGCTCTTCTATTTTCTTAATTGAAAATTTAAAAGATGCACCTCTTTACCTTTAAAACGCACCACACACGGGCAAGATATAATAATATTTTACCTTAAAATAAAATATATCTCTCACCATACAAATGCCGAAGACACAGTGCTCTTCTATTTTCTTAATTGAAAATTTAAAAGATGCACCTCTTTACCTTTAAAACGCACCACACACGGGCAAGATATTATAATATTTTACCTTAAAATAAAATATATCTCTCACCATACAAATGACGAAGACACAGTGCTCTTCTATTTTCTTAATTGAAAATTTAAAAGATGCACCTCTTTACCTTTAAAACGCACCACACACAGGCAAAACATTATAATATTTTACCTTAAAATAAAATATATCTCTCACCATGCAAATTACGATGACACAGTGCTCTTCTATTTTCTTAATTGAAAATTTAAAAGATGCACCTCTTTACCTTTAAAACGCACCACACACGGACAAGATATTATAATATTTTACCTTAAAATAAAATATATCTCTCACCATACAAATTACGATGACACAGTGCTCTTCTATTTTCTTAATTGAAAATTTAAAAGATGCACCTCTTTACCTTTAAAACGCACCACACACGGGCAAGATATTATAATATTTTACCTTAAAATAAAATATATCTCTCACCATACAAATGACGAAGACACAGTGCTCTTCTATTTTCTTAATTGAAAATTTAAAAGATGCACCTCTTTACCTTTAAAACGCAAGACACACAGGCAAAACATTATAATATTTTACCTTAAAATAAAATATATCTCTCACCATACAAATTACGATGACACAGTGCTCTTCTATTTTCTTAATTGAAAATTTAAAAGATGCACCTCTTTACCTTTAAAACGCACCACACACGGGCAAGATATTATAATATTTTACCTTAAAATAAAATATATCTCTCACCATACAAATTACGATGACACAGTGCTCTTCTATTTTCTTAATTGAAAATTTAAAAGATGCACCTCTTTACCTTTAAAACGCACCACACACGGGCAAGATATTATAATATTTTACCTTAAAATAAAATATATCTCTCACCATACAAATTACGAAGACACAGTGCTCTTCTATTTTCTTAATTGAAAATTTAAAAGATGCACCTCTTTACCTTTAAAACGCACCACACACGGACAAGATATTATAATATTTTACCTTAAAATAAAATATATCTCTCACCATACAAATGACGAAGACACAGTGCTCTTCTATTTTCTTAATTGAAAATTTAAAAGATGCACCTCTTTACCTTTAAAACGCACCACACGCGGGCAAGATATTATAATATTTTACCTTAAAATAAAATATATCTCTCACCATACAAATGACGAAGACACAGTGCTCTTCTATTTTCTTAATTGAAAATTTAAAAGATGCACCTCTTTACCTTTAAAACGCACCACACGCGGGCAAGATATTATAATATTTTACCTTTAAATAAAATATATCACTCACCATACAAATTACGATGACACAGTGCTCTTCTATTTTCTTAATTGAAAATTTAAAAGATGCACCTCTTTACCTTTAAAACGCACCACACACGGGCAAGATATTATAATATTTTACCTTAAAATAAAATATATCTCTCACCATACAAATGACGAAGACACAGTGCTCTTCTATTTTCTTAATTGAAAATTTAAAAGATGCACCTCTTTACCTTTAAAACGCAAGACACACAGGCAAAACATTATAATATTTTACCTTAAAATAAAATATATCTCTCACCATACAAATTACGATGACACAGTGCTCTTCTATTTTCTTAATTGAAAATTTAAAAGATGCACCTCTTTACCTTTAAAACGCACCACACACGGGCAAGATATTATAATATTTTACCTTAAAATAAAATATATCTCTCACCATACAAATTACGATGACACAGTGCTCTTCTATTTTCTTAATTGAAAATTTAAAAGATGCACCTCTTTACCTTTAAAACGCACCACACACGGGCAAGATATTATGATATTTTACCTTAAAATAAAATATATCTCTCACCATACAAATTACGAAGACACAGTGCTCTTCTATTTTCTTAATTGAAAATTTAAAAGATGCACCTCTTTACCTTTAAAACGCACCACACACGGACAAGATATTATAATATTTTACCTTAAAATAAAATATATCTCTCACCATACAAATGACGAAGACACAGTGCTCTTCTATTTTCTTAATTGAAAATTTAAAAGATGCACCTCTTTACCTTTAAAACGCACCACACACGGGCAAGATATTATAATATTTTACCTTAAAATAAAATATATCTCTCACCATACAAATTACGAAGACACAGTGCTCTTCTATTTTCTTAATTGAAAATTTAAAAGATGCACCTCTTTACCTTTAAAACGCACCACACACGGACAAGATATTATAATATTTTACCTTAAAATAAAATATATCTCTCACCATACAAATGACGAAGACACAGTGCTCTTCTATTTTCTTAATTGAAAATTTAAAAGATGCACCTCTTTACCTTTAAAACGCACCACACACGGGCAAGATATTATAATATTTTACCTTAAAATAAAATATATCTCTCACCATACAAATTACGAAGACACAGTGCTCTTCTATTTTCTTAATTGAAAATTTAAAAGATGCACCTCTTTACCTTTAAAACGCACCACACACGGACAAGATATTATAATATTTTACCTTAAAATAAAATATATCTCTCACCATACAAATGACGAAGACACAGTGCTCTTCTATTTTCTTAGTTGAAAATTTAAAAGATGCACCTCTTTACCTTTAAAACGCACCACACGCGGGCAAGATATTATAATATTTTACCTTAAAATAAAATATATCTCTCACCATACAAATGACGAAGACACAGTGCTCTTCTATTTTCTTAATTGAAAATTTAAAAGATGCACCTCTTTACCTTTAAAACGCACCACACGCGGGCAAGATATTATAATATTTTACCTTTAAATAAAATATATCACTCACCATACAAATTACGATGACACAGTGCTCTTCTATTTTCTTAATTGAAAATTTAAAAGATGCACCTCTTTACCTTTAAAACGCACCACACACGGGCAAGATATTATAATATTTTACCTTAAAATAAAATATATCTCTCACCATACAAATGACGAAGACACAGTGCTCTTCTATTTTCTTAATTGAAAATTTAAAAGATGCACCTCTTTACCTTTAAAACGCAAGACACACAGGCAAAACATTATAATATTTTACCTTAAAATAAAATATATCTCTCACCATACAAATTACGATGACACAGTGCTCTTCTATTTTCTTAATTGAAAATTTAAAAGATGCACCTCTTTACCTTTAAAACGCACCACACACGGGCAAGATATTATAATATTTTACCTTAAAATAAAATATATCTCTCACCATACAAATTACGATGACACAGTGCTCTTCTATTTTCTTAATTGAAAATTTAAAAGATGCACCTCTTTACCTTTAAAACGCACCACACACGGGCAAGATATTATGATATTTTACCTTAAAATAAAATATATCTCTCACCATACAAATTACGAAGACACAGTGCTCTTCTATTTTCTTAATTGAAAATTTAAAAGATGCACCTCTTTACCTTTAAAACGCACCACACACGGACAAGATATTATAATATTTTACCTTAAAATAAAATATATCTCTCACCATACAAATGACGAAGACACAGTGCTCTTCTATTTTCTTAATTGAAAATTTAAAAGATGCACCTCTTTACCTTTAAAACGCACCACACACGGGCAAGATATTATAATATTTTACCTTAAAATAAAATATATCTCTCACCATACAAATTACGAAGACACAGTGCTCTTCTATTTTCTTAATTGAAAATTTAAAAGATGCACCTCTTTACCTTTAAAACGCACCACACACGGACAAGATATTATAATATTTTACCTTAAAATAAAATATATCTCTCACCATACAAATGACGAAGACACAGTGCTCTTCTATTTTCTTAATTGAAAATTTAAAAGATGCACCTCTTTACCTTTAAAACGCACCACACGCGGGCAAGATATTATAATATTTTACCTTTAAATAAAATATATCACTCACCATACAAATCACGAAGACACAATGCTCTTCTATTTTCGTAATTGAAAATTTAAAAGATGCACCTATTTACCTTTAAAACGCACCACACACGGGCAAGAAATTATAATATTTTACCTTAAGATAAATATCACTCACCATACAAATCACAAAGAAAATATATATTATATAATCATTTTCGCCATGTATAATAGTTCATTGGAATGTATAGTTGTTTTATTACTTTTATATTTTTTACAATATCCTATGTATATCAAATTTCATTTTCAGTGTTAAGGTAGCACTATAAAAACGCGTTTTTGCTAGCGTTATAGCCTGTATACCTATTATATTATTAAAAAAAAAGAAAAAAATAGGTTGAAAATCTAGGGTAGTTTATCTACTGAAGTTTATTTATGATCATAGCAGAAATACAGGTCATTCAATTCAACCAAAGTAACCTAAACTAACTTTAAGTTACTTTAGTTGAATTCGCAGACTTTAGCGAGTTCTTTGATGGCATAAAGCAAAATTAAACTAGGGCCTATGATTGAGGGACATGAATATTAATTAATTTTACGTTTGAAAATTATCTCCCTAAAAGGTCCATTTAGAGGAAATTCAAAGTGGGAAATAACTTTGTCTATTGGCCCCCGAAGTTACATGGAATAAACTTCTCGGCTCCAAGTCTATAAGTAGTTGCTCTTAAATACAACATCACATTCGCGTTTGCGAATCCTGAGTTCAAAAATGGTAAGTTCCCCGTCACTTTAACTCATCTTCCTCATTTCCCGGTCTGCTGCGTCCTGCAAAGTACTGACCACGCGTTCTCACTGGACAATCACTCATTCACACTGTACACAGCCTTCTGTCATCTTTCGGATCCCTTTACAGCAGTTCCATCCTCATCAGTTCCGATTCAAAGGAGTTCACAGTTTCTTGCATTGCAAACATTAATAATATTGACAACACATAATGATTGATGAATATTTTCATTTACATATTCAACATACATACGCTATAATAAATTTCGGTAAAATGCCCTCATCTATACCTTCAGCATTTACACACACTTCATATACTCAGGTCAAAGTATTTTACTAAGCAATTGATGCATATTCAAACTTTTTTTTCCTTTCACACATCAACCACTCACAATAGAGGACATGTAATTGTATTTAAGTAGTGACTTTTAATAAAAGACTGACTGACTGTTTTGCATGTTTTGTATTTTAATTGTAACTAGATGATGCCTACGACTTCGTCCGCATAGATGTTTTTTTTAATCCAATGGGAATTCTTGAATTTCCCGGTATTAAAATTTGCCCATCTCATTTTCTGGAACGCAAGCTACCTCTGTGCCAAATTTCATATAAATCAGATAAACAGATGGGCTTTTAAGAATCCCGTGGAAACCCTTTAATTTTCTGGAATTAAAAGTAACCTGTGTTCATCCCCAGAATGTAAGGTAACTCTGTACCAAATTTCATCAAAAGCGATTAAACTGTTGCTTTAAAAAGTTATCAGACAGACAGACAAACCAAGCGACACACTTTCACATTTATAATAGTATAGATTATTTTTCCAAATTGTTTTTATTTTATTTTTTTATTTACTTATTATTAAATTTAATTAAATTGTTTTGTTATTTACTTGTTGTTATTTTAGTATTAGTAGTAGTTTAATAGTAGTTGCTTAATTATTAACTTGTTATTATTTTAGTAGATCGTAAATAGTTTTCGTTTACACTTTATTGTTTTGTATGTATATTTCATAATTTATTTATAATTTGCTGTTATCTTTATAAATTGTAACTTTTAACTCACAGACAAACTTCACTATTTTATAGGTATATTGTTTGCTATGTATATTTTATTTAATGTATAATATTTTTTTTATATACATAGCATTTGTAATTGGCTGTTACTTTTAATTTTTATACCTATATTAATTAATAATTTATAAATATTTTTTATATTGTGAGTTTTATATGTATACTATATATGTTTTATTTAACGTGTAATAATTTTTATAAATTATATACATACATACATGTTATTATTATGGTATTTTTATTTATTATAAATATATGTTATATTTATCCTATAATTATTACTGTAGGCTGTATACAGAATTTGTTGATTTACTTAGTTAAACTATTACTAACTGACAAACTGACATTTTTTTTTTACTATTTCATAAACACTCTACATCCTTGTCACAGGTACACTTTTTAGTATTATCGATCGTATTTAAGTAGTGCTTTTATTAGTTATCTTAGCATTTGGCTTGCTTAGTTCAGTAGTCAGCTTGTAATTAGATGGGGAGTAAAAGACGCTCGGATAAGTCAGTATCTATTACCGATCCATTAATTGTTGACTACTCCGATCGTCATTTGCCAACCTCACCTGCCCGCGGTGCTCCCTGCTGTGGGTTTATACATATAGAAAACTGGCTACCAGCACAAGTAATCACCACTAATTAACGTAAGTTGTAACTTACAATTCGCGTTCACGCTTATAAAAGTTTATAGTCGTTGGTTTGTCACAAAATATAGAAACTCGTAACCGACAACCTGCACCAACCTATAAGCAGACCAACGCTGACTAGCTGCGTGGATCAGTGCAAGTTGCCAGCTTTCTACGTATATACGCCCTTACTAACGAGGTACTGGCATTATAAAATTTAACTCATCTTTATATTTAATCAAAATTAATGTCTAACTATTATATAAAGTCTTCATATATTGTATGGCTTGAATAACAAAACATTTATTCCATTTAAAAATATATATCAATAAACATACTTTTGTTTCATTAAACATTGTAACATTCAATATATATCTTTTTCTATTTATCATTAACACATTTGGTGACGTTCAAATGTATTTTGTGTCATATTATATAACTAGCTAATTCCCGCAGCTTCCCCTAAAAACCTAAATGCAGGCGATTTAGGTTTTTAAAATCCCGTGGGAACTTTGATTTTTCAGGACAAAAGTAGTCTTTCCGTAATAGCCCGTCCCAGGGATGCAAGATATTTCTTTCGTAAAACATGTAAACGAATGACCCTATAAAAATCCCGTGGGATCACCAGGATTTAGGAGTGTAATTCCTTACAGCATCAAAATTGAGAAATTGGAATCCAAAAAAAAATATAGGACAATGTCACAAAGCTCCTCTATCGATAAAAAAAAATAAGCAAATCGGTTCAGAAATATCAAAACGATTTACATAAGTAGAAAAACACAACTCCTTTTTTGAAAGTCGGTTAAAAAGTAGCCTATGTTACTCCCTGATTAATCCTCTACTTGTCTATGAAAGTCCCGTCAAAAGCGGTTCAGCTGTTCCAAAGATTAGCCCATTCAAACAGACAGACAAACAAAAATTTTAAAAACGTGTGATTCAGTTATGGTACAATCCAAATAACCATATGAGCTTAATATGAGGTAGTCATTTCGAAATTACAAGCAAACACTTAAATTATATTTATCTATTATAAATATAGATGTCTTTAATTCTTCCTATTACAGATTGGCAAAAATTTCCAGTCAGTCATATATAGGAGAAACTATATTGAGGATGAGGAAGAGCAACTACACCGACCGCGTCGATGCTGCAATCTATAGCTGCCTTGACGATGTATCTAACTACTGAAGTTCTCGAACTCAGTAACACAGCCCTTTTGAGGAACACAAACATTTTTTTTTAGTTATAATATACATATATCTAATCTAACTACATACATAAAAGACTATACATTTTATCCACATAATAAAGTAGAATTAAATAAGTTATTATGCATCAACTAGCTGATGCCCGCAACTTCGCCCGCGTGGATTGGTCAGATCCCCTGCAGCATTAGGATTGAGGAGTTAGAATCCAAATTTTGTATGAAACAATATCGCAAAGTTCCTCTATCGATTAAAAAAGAAATGACGCAAATCGGTTCAGAAATTTCGGAGATTTCGGTGTACATAGATAAAAAAACACAACTCCCTTCTTGAAAGTCGGTTAAAAAGTAACCTATGTTACATCCTGGTCAATCTTCTACTTGTAAGTGAAAATCCCGTTAAAATCGGTTCAGCCGTTCCGAAGATTAGCCTTTTCAAACAGACAGACAGACAGACAGACAAAAATTTTAAAAATATGTGATTCAGTTATGGTATCGTTCAAATAACCATATGACCTTAATATGTGGTAGTTATTTCGAAATTACAGATAGACACTCCAATTTTATTTATTAGTATAGATTCAATTCAAGTTATTTATTTTGTTATCACAATAATTCAAAAACAGTTTCTCATTGAGAACCTCCTTTTTTAAAGATGATTAAAATATACCTAATACCACGGCAAAGCATTACAAAGGAATGCAAATCAATTAAAGGTGCATTAAAATTCAGTTTAATACAATAAAGTCTATACCTACTACTTGTAAACCTAACCACGTCACGCGAGCTGCTTTAGCAGCTCGCGCACCAAACGAAACACTAGTTATACTATATATAGCTCAATTACCACTGACTGACTCACTCATTGACATAATTGTTCTCCTAGAAGGAGACGGAAAATGATATAGTGATGTAGGGGAGATGTGTTCGGATTCGGGAACCCTCTGGGGAAAAATTATGACATTTCGGAAAAACAAGATGGCGGCCGACGTGATTTTTGCAGCTCCGTTGTTTTCCAACCGATTTTGTTGAATTTTGCAATCTTTGAAGAAAATAGTAAACGATTAATGGGAAATGTCGAAAAAATTGAAAAAACAAGATGGCGGCCGAACCGTAGCGTTTTCAAAATTTTGATTTTTCGACCCCGAACCGCGGCGCCACAGATCCGAAACGGGAAATCGATAATAATTATTTTTTTCTGGTTTCGTCTATGATTATCCTGAATTTTGACGGAATGGGAGTGGTTTTAAAAAATTCAAGATGGCGGCTGTCATGGCGGCCGTTTTGTTCGAGGTACGAAAAAACGCAATTTTAAAAGTTAAATATCTCAAAGTTGGCAACATCGGAGCGATTCGGCTTCTATGAAGCGGTTGTACGTATAGACTCGAGGTATAGATCGGTGGGAAAAAATTACCCCATTTTTAGGGAAATTTCAAGATTTTCGGGAAATTGTAAAAAATCGAAATACGCACTTTTAGCAAAATCCGAGTATGAGTGATTACGTGTTTTGCTCGTACAAATGACATTTGGGTATTTTTGTCACCGGAGACTGGCAACACTGGAATTTATCAAAGTAAAAGTGATTTTCGACACGGTCTTTTTCACGGTATCCCCTTTCGCGTGGGTGCGAGCGAGAGGAAAGATTGAAACGTCATCGGGCGCGGTATATCCTGTAGTTAATAGGAAAATTATGAAACCGTGTAAAATCTTTCTGTGAAACGAGTTGGCGGCCATTTTGTATTTTTTTTTATTTTTCGAAATTTTGACCACGTTTTTGAGGCAGTTGGCAACATTTTGGAAAGTCAGTATGTATGAATCGATTGTGTATCTCGGCTTGCAGTATGGAGATATGCAACCGGTGTTGCCACTTTTGGGGAGATTTTCGAGATTTTCAACTAAGAAACTCCTGTAAAATTTTGTATGAAAATTTTTTTTTTCACTGATGGTGTCAGATAGAAAACAAAAACTTAGTAAGCCAAAATTATGGAGAGAGCTGATGATCGAGGATGTCGGAGACGGGTGAAGGGTCCGCTCAAGGTATTGAAGATAGGTGGGGGGTGCTCGACCAAATGTCATTCATGACGTCATCCAATTGCCAAAAAGCTGGAAAAAAAATCAAAATGGCGAAGAAAAGATGGCCGCCATACAAATTTCGCCGGTGTCCAGCTCGGAGGGTATAAAAGATGGAAGTGAGGTTTCGTGGCAAGAGATGATCAGGATCCAAAGGTCTACTCGATGAATAGAAAAAAAATCCAAAATGGCGGAAATTTTTTTTCCATACATTTTGTATGGCGAATATTGAATGCCTCATTCTCCTAGAAAGAGACGGAAAACGATACGATAGTGTAGGACAGATGTGTTTGGCTGGTGGAAGCAAGTAGGGGAAAATTATGACATTTCAGAAAAACAAGATGGCGACCGACGTGATTTTTACAACTCTTTTGTTTTCCAACCGATTTCGTTGAAACTCACAATCTTTGAAGAAAGTAGTAAACGATTGATAGAAAAAGTGGAATTTTTTGGAAAAACAAGATGGCCGCCGTACAAATTTCGTCGGTGTCTATCTCGGAGGCTATAAAAGATGGAAGAGTGGTTTATTGGCAAAAGATGATCAGGATTCGAAGGTCTACTCGGTGAAACAAACTCTGCATGCTCGCGGACCACTTTAGTGGTCCGCGCACCCACGCACCCTACCTTATTAACCTCAACTACCCCGTTTTTACAAAAAATGATATGAATGTCGTTTTCAGGGTTTTCCAGGGTGCTGATTTTGATAATGACATTTATTTTGAAATCCAAGATGGCGGACATGCACTTTTTAAGAAAAAAATCGATATGGGTATCGTTTTATGGTGTTTTTGGGGTGAATTTTGTATCTTAATAAAAAAAATCGGTTTAATACAACTCATAAACCTAACCACGTCACGCGAGCTGCTTTAGCAGCTCGCGCACCGAGCAAAACACTAGTTATACTATATATAGCTCGATTACCACTCACTCACTCACTGACTCATTGACATAATTGTTCTCCTAGAAAGAGATGGAAAATGATATAATGATGTAGGGGAAATGTGTTCGGGTGGGGAATTCGACTGGGGAAAAATTATGACATTTCGGAAAAACAAGATGGCGGCCGACGTGATTTTTGCAGCTCCGTTGTTTTCCAACCGATTTCGTCGAATTTTGCAAACTTTGAAGAAAGTAGTAAACGATTAATGGGAAATGTCGAAAAAATTGAAAAAACAAGATGGCGGCCGAATCGTAGCGTTTTCAAAATTTTGATTTTTCGACCCCGAACCGCGGCGCCACAGATCCAAGACGGGGTAGTTGAGGATAATTATTTTTTCCTATTTCGCCCACGATTATCCTGTATTTTGACAGAAAGGGAGTGGTTTTTAAAAATTCAAGATGGCGGCTGTCATGGCGGCCGTTAGGTTAGAGGTACGAAAAAACGCAATTTTAAAAGTTAAATATCCCAAAGTTGGCAACATCGGAGCGATTCGGCTTCTTTGAAGCGATTGTACGTATAGGCTCGAGGTATAGATTGGAGGAAAAAAATTACCCCATTTTTGGGGAAATTTCAAGATTTTCGGGAAATTGTACAAAATCGAAATACGGGCTTTTTGAAAAATCTGAGTATGAGCGATTACGTGTTTTGCTCGTACAAATGACATTTGCGTACTTTTGTCACCGAAGACTGGCAACACTGGAATTTATCAAGAAAAAGTGATTTTCGACGTGGTGTTTTTTCAGGGGCGATCGTTTCACGTGGGTGCGAGCGAGAGGAGAGATTGCAACGTCATCGGAAGCGGTATATCCTGTTGTTATTGGAAAAGTTGTACAACGTTGTAATTTATTTCTGTAAAACGAGTTGGCGGCCATTTTGTATTTTTTTGAATTTTTCGAAATTTTGATCACGTTTTTGAGGCAGTTGGCAACATTTTGGAAAGTCAATATGTATGAATCGATTGTGTATCTCGGCTGGCAGTATCGAGATATGCAACCGGTGTTGCCACTATTGGGGAGATTTTCGAGATTTTCAACTAAGAAACTCCTGTAAAATTTTGTATGAAAAATTTTTTTTTCACTGATGGTGTCGTATAGAAAACAAAAAGTTAGTAAGCCAAAATTATGGAGAGAGCTGATGATTGAGGGTTTCGGAGACGGGTGGAAGGCCCGCTTAAGGTATTGAAGATAGGTTGGGGGTGCTCGAGCAAATGTCATTCATGACGTCATCCAATTGCCAAATAGCTGGAAAAAAATTCAAAATGGCGAAGAAAAGATGGCCGCCATACAAATTTCGCCGGTGTCCAGCTCGGAGGGTATAAAAGATGGAAGTGTGGTTTCTTGGCAAGAGATGATCAGGGTCCGACGGTCTACTCGATGAATAGAAAAAAAATTCAAAATGGCGGAATTTATTTTTACATACATTTTGTATGGCGAATATTGAATGTCTCATTCTCCTAGAAAGAGACGGATAACGATACGATAATGTAAGGGAGATATGTTTTGGTGCGCGATATGAGTAGGGAAAAATTATGACATTTCAGAAAAACAAGATGGCGGCCTATATGATTTTTGCAACTCTTTTGTTTTCCAACCGATTTCGTTGAAACTCGCAATCTTTAAAGAATGTAGTAAACGATTAATAGAAAAAATGGAAAATTTTGGAAAAACAAGATGGCCGCCGTACAAATTTCGTCGGTGTCTATCTCGGAGAATATAAAAGATGGAAGACTGGTTTCTTGGCAAAAGATGATTAGGGTCCGAAGGTCTACTCGGTGGAACAAATCCTGCATGCTCGCGGACCACTTTAGTGGTCCGCGCACCCACGCACCCTACTTTATTAACCTCAACTACCCCGTTTTTACAAAAAATGATATGGATGTCGTTTTCAGAGTTTTCCAGGTTGCTCATTTTGATAACGACATTTATTTTGAAATCCAAGATGGCGGACATGCATTTTTTAAGAAAAAAATCGATATGGGTGTCGTTTTATTGTGTTTTCGCGGTTAATTTTGTATCTTAATAAATACTATCGTTTTAATACTTGTCAACCCAACCACGTCACGCGAGCTGCTTTAGCAGCTCGCGCACCGAGCAAAACACTAGTTATACTATATATAGCTCGATTACCACTCACTCACTGACTCATTGACATAATTGTTCTCCTAGAAAGAGAAGGAAAATGATATAATGATGTAGGGGAGATGTGTTCGGATTCGGGAACCCTCTGGGGAAAAATTATGACATTTCGGAAAAACAAGATGGCGGCCGACGTGATTTTTGCAGCTCTTTTGTATTCCAACCGACTTCGTTGAATTTTGCAATCTTTGTAGAAAGTAGTAAATGATTAACAGAAAATGTAGAAAAAATTGGAAAAACAAGATGGCGGCCGAGCCGTAGCGTTTTCAAAATTTTCATTTTTCGACCCCGAACCGCGGCGCCACAGATCCGAAACGGGGTAATCGAGGATAATTATTTTTCTTGGTTTCTCCCACGATTATCCTGTATTTTGACAGAACGGGAGTGGTTTTTAAAAATTCAAGATGGCGGCTGTCATGGCGGCCGTTTTGTTCGAGGTACGAAAAAACGCAATTTTAAAAGTTAAATATCTCAAAGTTGGCAACATCGGAGCGATTCGGCTTCTATGAAGCGGTTGTACGTATAGGCTCGAGGTATAGATGGGTGGGAAAAAATTACCCCATTTTTAGGGAAATTTCAAGATTTTCGGGAAATTGTAAAAAATCGGAATACGCACTTTTAGCAAAATCCGAGTATGAGTGATTACGTGTTTTGCTCGTACAAATGACATTTGGGTATTTTTGTCACCGGAGACTGGCAACACTGGAATTTATCAAAGTAAAAGTGATTTTCGACACGGTCTTTTTCACGGTATCCCCTTTCGTGTGGGTGCGAGCGAGAGGAAAGATTGAAACGTCATCGGGCGCGGTATATCCTGTAGTTAATAGGAAAATTATGAAACCGTGTAAAATCTTTCTGTGAAACGAGTTGGCGGCCATTTTGTATTTTTTTTTATTTTTCGAAATTTTGACCACGTTTTTGAGGCAGTTGGCAACATTTTGGAAAGTCAGTATGTATGAATCGATTGTGTATCTCGGCTTGCAGTATGGAGATTTGCAACCGGTGTTGCCACTTTTGGGGAGATTTTCGAGATTTTCAACTAAGAAACTCCTGTAAAATTTTGTATGAAATTTTTTTTTTTCACTGATGGTGTCAGATAGAAAACAAAAACTTAGTAAGCCAAAATTATGGAGAGAGCTGATGATTGAGGATATCGGAAACGGGTGAAGGGCCCGCTTAAGGTATTGAAGATAGGTGGGGGGTGCTCGAGCAAATGTCATTCATGACGTCATCCAATTGCCAAAAAGCTGGAAAAAAATTCAAAATGGCGAAGAAAAGATGGCCGCCATACAAATTTCGCCGGTGTCCAGCTCGGAGGGTATAAAAGATCGAAGTGTGGTTTCTTGGCAAGAGATGATCAGGGTCCGCCGGTCTACTCGATGAATAGAAAAAAAAATCAAAATGGCGGAATTTATTTTTACATACATTTTGTATGGCGAATATTGAATGTCTCATTCTCCTAGAAAGAGACGGATAACGATACAATAATGTACGGGAGATATGTTTTGGTGCGCGATATGAGTAGGGAAAAATTATGACATTTCAGAAAAACAAGATGGCGGCCTATATGATTTTTGCAACTCTTTTGTTTTCCAACCGATTTCGTTGAAACTCGCAATCTTTAAAGAATGTAGTAAACGATTAATAGAAAAAGTGGAAAATTTTGGAAAAACAAGATGGCCGCCGTACAAATTTCGTCGGTGTCTATCTCGGAGGCTATAACAGATGGAAGAGTGGTTTCTTGGCATAAGATGATCAGGGTCCGAAGGTCTACTTGGTGAAACAAACTCTGCATGCTCGCGGACCACTTTAGTGGTCCGCGCACCCACGCACCCTACTAAATTATTATCCTAATTTACAAAAAATAATATGGATATCGTTTTCAGGGTTTTCCAGGGTGCTGATTTTGAGAATGACATTTATTTTCAAATTCAAGATGGCGGACTTACATTTTCTACAAAAAATAGAAATGCCTGTCAGTTTATGGGGTTTTTCGGGGTGAATTATGTATCTTATTAAATCAATTTGGTTTTATATAATAAAGTTAACTTTACCACGTCACGTGAGCTGCTTTAGCAGCTCGCGCACCGAGCAAAAACTAGTTATAATATAAGAATCGATTATCTTAAAATCCAAGAGGCAAGATAACTAGATCTGATTTGTACACATGAATGGATTAGATGGGATGGTATAATGTTACAGTTTGTGTTATTCAAACCAAGGCGCAGATTTACATACAAAATGTGCTCACAATTTATCAATACGTCACGTTATATCTCTGAGATAGTAGCATGCGTTGGTAACAGCTACATCAATTTGTTAAAGTGATCATTAGTTTGATTCAGGGCCTTGCTGCGTGCCAAGGGCTTAACATAACGTTCACACACAAAATGAATACTAAACATGTACCAAATTATCTATATCTATACTAATAAATAAAATTGGAGTGTCTGTCTGTAATTTCGAAATAACTACCGCATATTAAGGTCATATGGTTATTTGAACGATACTATAACTGAATCACACGTTTTTAAAATTTTTGTCTGTCTGTCTGTCTGTCTGTCTGTCTGTTTGAAAAGGCTAATCTTGGGAACGGCTGAACCGATTTTGACGGGATTTTCACAGACAAGTAGAGAATTGACCAGGGAGTAACATAGGCTACTTTTTTAACCGACTTTCAAAAAGGGAGTTGTGTTTTTCTACCTATGTACACCGAAATCTCCGAGATTTCTGAACCGATTTGCGTCATTTCTTTTTTAATCGATAGAGGAACTTTGCGACATTGTTTCATAAAAAATTTGGAGTCCAACTCCTCAATCCTGATGCTGCAGAGGATCTGACCAATCCACGCGGGCGAAGCTGCGGGCATCAGCTAGTTATTAATATAAAACATGAGGTTTCAACTTAAAAGTACTAAGCACAATGTTATTTATTAGCTTTTACCCTCCCTCACCCCTTTTTTAGAGTTCCATATCTTAAAAGGAAAAAAAACCCTTTTAGGAGCACTTTGTTGTCCGTCTGTCTGTCTGATTTTCTTATATTGTGACGAAGTTACATAGTTAATAGTTCTTACATTGTTAAGAAATAATTAATAGGTAGTTTATGAAATTACTGGAAAACAATTTTTTTTTCGACTAACACTTTTCGTGTTCAAGGGGTAAACAGGTACACAAAGCAAAACAAATCGGTAAGCAGGCAACACAACGAAGCATTATGTGTGTGCATAACTCGTTTACTTATTATTTTACACCTTTCTCTCTTTAATGAATTGTCGGTCTCTTTACCTACCACCATACCTACTTGCAATAATTACAAATTACATATTTCGCTGATTTCCCCACAGCAGGCACTAGGTAGTATTGCCGCTTACCCACGCTGATAGAATCCGATCGTCGAAGCACAATAATGTCAGAGTAAAATGGCCTTAAACCACCTTGAGATAACGTCTAAAATTCACGACTTTAATTAGCAGTTTTCACTTGCAGTGCTAGCTGTAGATATGTGGACGAATTTAAGCTTTAAAACAAGACAGTTAAGGTCTATTCATCACTGAAATGATTCGAACCCACAAAACGATAAATTATGCGGTGTAGGTATACCTATAGATTACAGAATGGCAATATCAAGTTGATGTCCCATTTTTTAAATCTACCCTACCTATTTTATAAATTATTGTCAAATAGAACTTGAGCACGCGGATTAATAAATCCTAGTAGTGAATTCATTTATGGTGTATTGTGTTATTTTTCACACTGAATAACTACTGAACTTCTCACCACCATGGAACATTTATTTATCTTTGTTTAAAAAGCAGAGATTGTTATTTGAGCGGAATATTTCGATAACCGAAATCGATGATATCGGTAAGTAAACAAATATAACCTACTCGTATTGAAATTATGTTTATGGTTTTACTTATGTGCATTTAGTATTTTCTAAATGTTAGCGTAATGTTTTTAGTCCATTTAATACTTTTAATCAGACGCATTATAATATAACAATGTAACCAATATACTAAATACTAGTTGATGCCCGCGACTTCATTCCCGTGTATATAGGTTATTAAAAATCCCGTGGAACTCATTAATTTTCCGGGATAAAAAGTAACCTATGTATTAATCCAGGATATAATCATTTACAGATGAATACCGTGCGCTTGTGGGTCTGTCACTACGGAGAAACGGGGCATGTAGACAATTGTTGACCTGGGCCCAAACCATCAGCTTATAAGATGGAGTCACATCACCACCAAGAAATCGTTGCAATGCATAGCGTGGATTCCTTTTTAAAAATTTGGTTGACAGCGACCAAGCACAATGTAGTTCTACAAACTGTGCGGAAGCATTTGCGTGCGGCCGGAATACATTACGAAGAAAATATTACGAATGGTTTGCACCAGGACCATAGACTTTCATTTTGCAATGAAATATATAAACTTTGACTGATGTAATTACGTTGTTATTTTTAATAATGAAAAATCTTTTGAGTCGGACAAGGATGGACGTAAAATACTATAGTAATAGAACAACAGGTAAACGATATATTATACTTTGAATAAAGTGGTAACTTCAACCTGGGAGTCTCTGCGGGGCAGCATAGACTTGCTGGAATATGGTTACTAACATGACGAGTCGATTACAAAAAGTAATAGCTTACGAGGGTGGCCTACCTTTATACATTATTAAATAAAGTATAGGTAATTAATTTAATTCTATTTGTGAGTGATGTTATTGTTATTGCAGTTAGAAGTTATAATTGATTTTGATTTCTAACTAAGTAATTAACATGTTGATTCATCTCACAAACCTAAAAGTAACCCAAAACGTAAATAAAACATTACGTTCATACTTGACCGACTTTTAGCATACTTCACATCGATATTGGTTTTAAATTACTATAGGAGTAATAGGAGTAGATAAAGTATGTCAATTTTTTTTCCTCTTTTGTATACCTTCTGTTAACTTGATGTGTTAATTTTTTGACAAGCGTCTTATTTATTTCTTGCTTATTATAATAATTTATGAACTGCACAAAAGACAAATAAATAACTTCTAAAATAGAAAAGTGTTATTACTTTTGTTTTTTCTTGCTTATAATTATATTGTTTGAAAGTATGATAATTTTGACTGTATAAAGAAGACAAAATAAATAATTGCAAAAATAAAAAAGCAATCCCCCACTAGGATTAGAACTCACGCCATATTTAAGAACTTCAACACTATTACCACTCGGCCATCAGAACTATGTTGACGAATGTGAAATTTGCAACCCTATACGACTGGTAAGGTTATCTAGAAGTGTGAGTGAGTGTAGTAAGTGTGAGTGTATCTATTATCGGATAGCATCGGGTCGTATCTTTGTGTGTTATACATACGCGCGCATTAGTATGCTCTGCCAAGCGAATTATTTTTCCGAGTGTACTTGCACTGACAATTTATATATTTTTTTCAAATTTTTGTATGCTCTTATAGTTTAATTTTTTAAAAGACTGCGATACACAGATAAACGGAAACCTTAACAGGGCTCTCTCCGCCAGTCGCTTCATACAATCGTAGTTCCAATTTCATTTGAATATTAAGCAACCAAAGTCAATGAAATTTTGCAGACATATTCTAGAAACTAATATCTGCGTCTGTGGTGTTTTAGATTTTTCTAAAAATATGTAGTTTTAAAGTAACAGGGGCTCAAAGATTTATATGTGAATTTTTAAGACCGCGTTACTTTGAAACCGATTATTTTAACAGAAATCTGGAAAACCACAGACATAGATGTTAGTTTTTTCTAGAATATGTCTGCAAAATTTCATGGACTTTGGTTGCTTAATATTCAAATGAAATTGGAACTACGTTTGTATGAAGCGAGTGACGGAGAGACCCCTCTTAAGGGTTCCTTGTTTTACTCGTAGTAAGGCAAACGCAATTAGCAATACCTTCCGCTAGCTGTTAGATCTCCATTGCAGATATAGGTACTAGATGGTGCATAGTAAATGTTCAACTGAACCAGTCCATTTTGTACATGAATCAATGACACTCAGACGATTGCAGCTGTGTACTGTGCTTGAATGTAAGGGCCACTGCACACAGACATAGTGGAGTTGAGTTGAATCTTTTTCAAAGAATAGAATCGAAAAGCTTTAATTTAAATATAGGTAAGTACTAATATAAAGTGCTTTTGAATTGTCAAGTGAATCTACCACTGCACTGGTTCGTAATACCCTTATTATTCCATTACAAAGCCTTTGACTGCGATCTCACCTGGTGGTAAGTGAGAATGCAGTCTAAGTTGGAAGTGGGCTAATTTGGAAGGGATATGTATGTATATAGGTAAATAAAGCTATGAGTTGGTATCAAGAAAGACGCAGCGCCTCGTCTCCACTCCACTCTGCCGGTGTGCGCTGCGCCTCAGTCCATGACGAAACGTACCGATCTGTCGACGTCAGTTGATTCTGTGGTTGAATCAAAGTGGCCTTTTCTCTTTGATACTGTTGCCAAATTGTTATATAGTGTCTCGTAATGGAATGCCCATACGTATACGAGGAACTCTCTAAGTTGCAAACAACTGAGACTTGCATGTTTCTACCGATTGATATAAAATTCCGTTAGAGGTATTCGTGTGATAGGAGTTGCTGTTGCCAAGGAATGAAATAATAATTATATAAGTACTTATTGTAGTCTAGTCGTAGTGTCGGAGACTTATCGTAATCATGTCCTAGACATGTCGCAAACTTGTTGTATGTGTGTTTTGTCGTGAATTTATCGTGAACTCGTCATAGTCTTGTCATATTCATGTCGTAGTCTAGTCGTAGTCTTATCGTGAACTGGTCGTAGATAATAAGCCATATTCTTGTTGTATTCATGTTGTAGTCTTGTCGTGAACTCGTAGTGGACATGTCCGTTTCCATTTGTCTGTTCCCAATTCGATTTATGCAACTTCTGTTTTCATTGCTATTTTTGACAGCGGAAAATGATAGAGAGTCACTTTGAAATTTAGAAAAATGAATCCTATGAAAGATACCTCTATACGAATTATAATACAAGTGTAAATTAATTTATAAAACCCCCGAGAAGTGAAGGTTACAGTAATAACTAGAAAAGAGCTGATAACTTTCAAACGGCTGAACCGATTTTTTTGCATTATAGCTAAGAACACTCTCGATCAAGCCACCTTTCATACAAAAAAACTAAATTAAAATCGGTTCAGCAGTTTAGGAGCTACGATGCCACAGACAGATACACAGATACACGCGTCAAACTTATAACACCCCTCGTTTGGGTCGGGGGTTAAAAAGAATAATATTGTAATTATAAAAGTTATTGTTTCTCCCAGATTTCAATAGTAGAAAGACTTGTATTGCAAAATGTACATAACCATTCATCTTAGTTTGGATGGCTCAGCAATTTGTTGCGAACGCAATGATGTGGAAAATTTAAATCGATTCGAAACAAAGAGCACTCGTCTGTGATGTGATGCGTAAACTATTCGGTACTGAATTAAAACGTAGGTATCGTTAAATGCTAGCTTTTCGAAAAGTTATTGTAATAAACAGACTTTTGCTAAGTATTTAAATAATTTTAATCTTTCGCGTGGCAACACAAGGCTCAATGGTTTAGTTTTTTGCCCGAAAGGAAAAAAGATGGATCAACGGTCCCAAGAGAGCTAAGGGTAACTGCAGGCAGACGAGTGAAGAAGGAATGGGATCAGGCTAGGTATGTAGGCAGTTAGAGTGGTAGATAAAAGAGAAGGTAGGTAGGTACATTTTTTTATATAAAAAAATTGCGAACCAACGAGCAGCCAGTTCACCTAAATATGTTAGATGGATTCGGTTGCATCGCTCGCTTCGAAAAAATGCTGTGAACGTCAGCAGCTGATACCAAATCAGCGACGTAAAAAACTGATAATTTCAAAAGTTTGGGATTGGTGTGATATACTTACTAAAATTTTCAGGTGCAGACCCGAAGAGTTGAACTTATTTACTCGTGGCACAACTATGTTTTTAGTTCGAGGGTAAAATAGAATATAAAGGCCGATCCACACCTATTGCGTACACGAGACACGTGCGTAGAGACGCGCGTAAACCCCTAACATACCGGGCTACGCATACGTCCACGCTTTAAGCAAGCGGTGTGCTATGTTTCATACAGTTCCATACATTACAACGCAATGGTACGCGCTACGTCTACGCTTACGCAGCCAGTTTGAATGAGTCGTGATTAAACTAGTTTGAACTTGAAGGTAAATAAGTAAACATATTCTGTCAGTACCTTTGGCTTATCCTGCCTGAGGTTTCAAGAACTGAGAGATAACTCCTTTAATGTCGAGACCTATCAACGAATGCCTGGAACCTACGTTCCTAGAATTCATAAAACTTGTAATTTCTAGAAAACGATCAAACATAGAAAATATTTGAATAAAGTGAACCTGAGTAAGTATTAGACGGAAAATAGAAATGTATGGCAATGAATTACCTAATTACGTCTAATATTTTTACTTTGATATCCGGTAACAAATAAAAATATTAGTCAAATTGATATTAACTGAGTAAAAATCGTTTAGGCCTTGCGCGATAAAATCTACGTTCTAACTTTCCAGGTCGCATATTTCATACGGTTGCCTTAACTATAGCATCGATTAGAATCTTTCATTAGGTTTTCAACGTTGAAATGTAGACCTAGAGTCTAGACCTACCTACCTAAATGTACCCAATAGTGATTCTGACTCTTTATACCGATTATATAGAGTTGTCGACGTCGTCTGGACACTGGGCATCCGCCGATGAAAATAGCTTTCTAGGATGTTCACTCTCCCTGGTCTTGTGCCATTTCTGTCCAGCGGCTCCTTGATGACATTAATTGACCCCCTAGTGAGGGTCTATCAATCTGTATGTGATCTATTTATACCCTAGCCCTCGGGTCTAGGATGGACCAGACCACCTTGAGAAGTCTTTTAACCAACTTTTAACCAACACACTTCACATACCTTTGAGAACATCATGGCGAACTCTCAGGTACGTAGGTTTCTTTACGATGTTTTCAAGTTAAAGCAACTGATATTAATTAATTGCTTAAAACGTGCGTAACTCCGAAAATTAGTGGTGAATGCCAGAAATCGAATCACCGACCTCCCGCTAGGTTATCTAGTACGTGGTTATCGCTCTTATCTAAGCTTTTAATAAATACATCAGGTAATACACCATGGCTATTCTGTATCTTTGAAAGTTTTCGTTAGACATTGAGTCCAGTTAGAAATCCATGAAATTTAGGTCACGTGTTTTTCTATTCCGTATCGAATGCGTGGCTAACTAATTACGAGTATCTAACACTTGGCAGTTGGCCAACATTAACATAGTAGCGTATTTTATCGACTTTATATGGCCAAATTAAATATCTCTGCCTGACAGGTAGCGTAGTAGAAATGTAAGACTTTTTAAATTGTACGACTTCGACTAGTTTTTAATTATTATCTATGGACATTTGACATTGACATTACATCAGTTTGAACTTTGACTTGAATTTAAACGGTTTTGTGTTTTGCATAGATTAGTGTTTTTTAGTACCTAACTGTGAATTATGACTATAGAATGACTATAGAATTACAGTATTCTTGAGTGCTTTTATTGTGTACCTATCTAATTATTCCTTCAGCACATAATTTGAACTTTGAAAATTTAGATGCCTCCAAGAAGAAAAGTCTCTGTGCGCCAATTCGAACTCTTGGTCGAGTTTGCAGAGACCCATCGCGATATTGCGATGGGTCGATACGCTGGAGGGCGTCTAGGGAACCAGGCTGCACGATGTGATGTCCCCATTGGGCGCTGATATGTACCCGTGGCATAAAAATGCAGAGCTGCTAGGATCTGCAATAAATATAAAATCCAATTTTTGTGTTAAATTAATCTCAATATTTTCTTCCTCAATATAAATATCAGAATTTTATTTTTATTTGTTATTTTATTTTGTACCAGAAAGTTGTAACAATTATGAGACAAAGAAAGTAAAAGTGGACAGGGAAGCACTCTATAAGAGATCTCTACCAGTGACGCTTGGCAGTGCGAGAGGTTGTAAAGGGAGTAGAATAGGTACAAAGATAGAAAATAGGTACTTTAGTACCTACATGAGACACCTTTAGTTCAATGCGAACAGCTGTCCTTCGTCGAGCGGCTTGGAGGTGAGGCCCGAGCTCCTCTAACACCTGCTGGTAGCCAGCCTTGCTCAGACGAAAGTTCGCAATGAACTGGCTGTTTCTGGCAGCTCCATTGGGTTATACATATCGCGCAGCCTGCGCCTGTGGACCCGTAGCGCCTTTTGTTGGCGCTGCTCTTCAGCATGCCCCATCAATACGGCACGAGCCATATTTTTTTTTAATTATTATCTACAACATTAACATAACCACAAGTATAGTACCTACTTGCTTACAAAATAACAATAATTTAACTCCGACCAACCAACCTTACTTTATATTACTTACCTTTTTACAACTAATAGGTAAGTACCTAGGTACTAGCTATCAATTTTTTATTATATTTTTCTGAAAAACCGAGCGGAATTCAGCCGATTTGTAATTAATAAAAATCCTTCGAAATTAAAACATCCCTACATTCGTTGAGATTGCTAAAAAATTATTACCTCTATAAAACGGACGGATTATAGTGGCGAGTCGCAAAACACTGGTCCCGACTAGTTGTTAAAACGATCGTAGCCACCTAATAAAGTTTCTAACTACAAACTGTCATTTTTGCTTAGTGAATAGAGTTTTAAAAACTATCGATACGAAAACATACGTGAAAAAGCATTTCCGGTTTCTATTCCATCCCATTAATGGCTATGATCGAGAGTCATTGTCTATGACGTCATCTTGGTTAAAAACTGACGTTAGCGAATAGAAAATTTGAGTTTGACATTTAATTATTAGAAATTTTCACGAAATTAGTGTGCCACTGAGATACAGCATAACCCTACTGGTTCAGATATTTTGACTGAAAACGAGATTGCTTTAACACGCTTATCACGAAAACAAGATACGGCAGGGGAATAGTTAACAACACCTAAATGTTTACCGTGCCTCCTACAACGTTGTCACATCGGAGACGACTTAATCCAACTTTGAGAGGCCCGCCCCGAATACTAAACCAGTCTATTTGCAAAGGGAATAAAATTCAATTACTCACGGCACAAAAACTAGAGATGGACCATATCACAGGTAGCATGTAAAAATCATGTGAAAAGCCTTTTCATAATATGTACCACTTGTTTGTTTAAATGATCATGAAGCAAATCTTGCATCGCTGAGTGCTAGGAAGCATCTAGATGAATAATATTAACATGGCAAACAACCGTTTCCTATGTTTTACGGAAAGCGAACTTACGGACTTTGAAATTCACTTTCCATGAAAAACTACTTGTGAAATGTTAGCACTATTTACCTTAATCATTATTAGCTCAATTAATGTGGCAAAGAATTGTAAGTACTACTTTCACTTTCCGTGAAAAATAGATGAAATCTTTGAAGAAAAATGCTCAAAACACTTGAACTTTAAAATTTTATGTTGACTGATTTTGCAGCACAAAAAGGGCATTGAATTTCAAAGTAAAGTTCCTATGTAGGTCATGTAGATGTAATACTGCTATTACAAACTTCATTTTTGGTAGCCATTGATGAAATGCTGATAAAGTCTTCTAAGGTCGACGCTAAATTGATCTCTCTTATAGCATTTTTCTGAGCGCTCGATATTGCTGACGTCACTTGCAATTTTAGTACTGAAAACTACGTTTCTTAAATACGTACGAGAACTATTATTTTTGTTTTTGTGTGAGACTTTGTATGCGCCGTTTGTGTTCAATTTCTTTCATTCAAATAACTATTATATACTGCTTTACAGTTGCACACAATCTCTAATACCTAAGCTAAACCAAAGTATAGGTCTAAATGTACCTAATGCTATGTACTTATATCTTTTAAAACATTTCAATCGGGAAAGGACAGCACTGTGTTGACCCACGGGAAGTTTTTATAACCCTCGACCCAAAAAGAGGGGTGTTATAACTTTGATGTGTGTCTCTGTGTATCTTTTTATCTATGTATAATGTATATGTGTGTCTGTGTGTTTGTGTATCTGTCTTTAGACTTGTCAATTTAGTTTAGCACTACTTTTTTACTACTGACTGCTAGTTTAGTGCCTACTACTTTAGATTGTATATAAGTTACAACCGAAATAGCATGATTATCCAATTAATTATACAATGAAATTGTCATTTCAGGATAAATACGAGTAATAACTAGTCGATTGTTCATAAATATCATATTTCTGGAATAGCTATAACAGCATCCATTAAGATAGAACTGTTTACAGCGTTTTCATTTTACGTAAAGTGTTTGTTCTGTTCCATTTGTGTAGTTCAATAGGAACTGGGACACTTGGTGTTATAAGAAAATTGAATGAAGATCGTATCTGTTGTTGCTCTGAAAGGGAAATTGTAATATACATTTTAGCCCCTACAGAATTTAAAATTGAACGCATCACTAAATGGCATGCCAAAAAATCAGATCACACTTAAAAACATAGATTAGATACATTAACAGAAAAGTATTAGATTTTTTATTAATATTATAATATGGTTCAGCCACAAATCTACCACAAAAAGGCAGAAAACTAAAGATACTAGGTACTAGACCAAGTTCATGTTCCTAAATGTGATAGGTACTTGTACCTACTAGAATAAGTATAATAAACCACATTTTCATATTGTATCTTGATTTTCAACTTCTCTGATTGTTGCAGTTTAGCGCAATTTATGAGACATCCAAAATATGATATGCAAATTATAAAGGCTTGGAAAAACAAATCGGGACGGCAGCAAGGCGGGATGATAAGCTACGACACGCGACGGTAGATTGTACAAAGACAATGATATTAGTGCGACGGCGCTTTACCGCAACTTTTTCATGTACAAAATGTTATCGAAATGATTGGCCTTTGACCTCACGATTGAATGAAGCACGTTACACTACAGAGCACGACAGTGACTTGTGATTACACTTGAGCAACTCCAATTTTCTACTAATGGACGTCATCAACTGCACGAGGTCTAAACTTGTGATTGTTCATCACATAATCATTGATTGTCACGTTGTCTCCGATTCATCCCTTGTATATTTTGAACTGTGGTATCAACAGAACACGAGGCAATATTGATCTTGTTTTAACAAGAAGTACTTACCTATATCTATGTACAGTAAACGGTTTATCTAATGGTACCAACAGACATTTATTTATTTATTTATTTGTTAGTTGCCGTCAATATATCCCTCGCATATTTTAGTTGTGGTATCAACAGAACCCAAGGCGATATTGCTCTCGTTTAAACTAAAATACCTAATCTATGAACAGTAAACGGTTTATCTATTGCCACTAAAAACAGTCTAAATACACACAGTTCATACATTCAACGCTCGTTACATAACATTCGTAGTAGGTGCTACAACTTCTAGGAGTCGCTTCACATTGCCGTTGCGTTTCGCCGCCGCCGTCGCGCGTTTTGTGTTACCGAGCCTTAACAACGTGTCCTAGTTAGAACGTCGACGGCGTCTACATACAGTGCTTTCTGTAACCGCACCTAGTTCATAATTATCGCTGACGTGAATGCACCCGCAAGCTTTGTTAGAATAAAGTGCTTTTGCTATGTGCCTATAATATTATGTCACAAATAGTTTTTTCTAAAGATTATTGAATGGAGGGGGCTCTTAATACGTAAATTTCACGTCTTTAACAGGCCTCTCTCCGTCACTTACTCCATACAATCGTAGTTCCCATTTCATTTGAATATTAAGCAACCAAAGTCCATGAAATTTTGCAGACATATTCTAGAAACTAATATTTATGCCTGTGGTTTTCCAGATTTCTGTTAAAATTTTCGGTTTCAAAGTTACGCGGTCTTAAAAATTCACATACAAATCTTTGAGCTCCTGTAATTTTGAAACTAGGTACATATTTTAGAAAAATCTAATCGAAATCGTAAAGTAAGTGACGGAGAGAGCCCTGTTAATACTTACGTACTAAGTAAGTATAAGTTATTAGATTTTTTTTTAGATTCACTTTTAATTTATATCCATACTGTTATCATTTAGTTGTATCGACCAATAAATTCCTGAGAGGCCGTCAACGCATCGGCGGTACATCTGGTGCTGCAAATGTTCTTTGGCAGCGGTAATCACTTAACATCAGGTGACCCCGCCTCGCTCATTTGCTCGCTATTTTCTCTCTCTCGCTATTTCGTCATACTTCATAACTCTGTAGTTACTTTAGTACTTCAACGGATTTGCTAATAAAGCTCGCCTTGCTCAGGAAACGTTCCAATTTAAACGTTCATACATTCTCTAAAATAATGTCCAACTATATTTTAAACAAAATACTCGTACAGAGAAAACAAAAGAGACAAAGCGCTTAAACTAGAATGCATGTCTGGACAAGAAAGATGCATCTTATGAATTATTCTGAACACAATAGTGCAGGGGCGCTCACGTGTGCCTCACAATGTTCCTGCTCGTAGTTGCCTAAGCAGAAGTGTAGCGCAACAAGTCTTTGTAGGGCCTGGAACTGTTTACGTACAAGCTTGAATAACGTTGAGCACAGTATAACAAAGTAAACAAACTATTGGAGCCGCGTTTAAATGTCTCTACCTTTAATAATAATTATATAATCGCACCCCTAGAGCTCAACAAAAAATCAAATACCTTGAAGTTTTTATGTAACCTCATTTTCTAACCCCTGTCATTTCTAACCCCTGGCATTTTATTGTAAATTGAATATGTACTTAAAAAGAGCAACCGCCGAGTTTCTTGCAGGTTCTTCTCGGTAGGAACGGCATTCCGAACCAGTGGTAGATTATTTTGAAGGTTCAAAAGCACTTGTAAAAGTTTAATTGAATAAAAACATTTTGAATTTGAATCTGACTTGATTATCTGTACGGAAAAACTATGTAGTAGGTACTAATGTAACTATGTAGTAGTAACTATGTTTTGTATAACTATGCAAGTATGCAACTTTTTTTTATTCTGCCTTGCCTAGACAAAACTAAAAAAACATTAAAGCGATTTTTCTGTCTGATTTTGTATAATATGTGACTACGTATCTTCGCACAAACGTGGCTTCTAAGTTATTGTGCCTCATTTTCACTTCCGAATGTTTGTTCGATATTCGTTAGGCGGATCACGTCTGACAATGATGAGACATGCGGATCTCTAACGAATGTTTGTTTTGAATTACATTCGTGTAAAGAGTGTGTGTGCTTTTCTCGATACTGAGGCTGTGGCCTAATAAAGATAGCTAATGATATTAGATCATCATCACGGTAGCACGGACATCCTTTTAGAATGAGAAGGGTTTAGGCCCCTGTGTACCACGCTGGTCAAGTGTGGATTGGCAAACATTACTCACCTTTGAGAACATGTTGGAGAACTACCAGGCATGTAGGTTTCCACTTAATGTTTCCCTTCATCGTTAAAATAAGTGATATTCGATTTCTTTAAACGCACGTAGGTATAACTTCGTTGTAGAGAACCTCAAACCTCACGAGAGGATCCGTCTTAGCAAAGTAGGTTATCAACTTGTTATGATATTACATG
The DNA here is from genome assembly GCF_905333055.1 of Maniola jurtina. Classification (NCBI taxonomy): domain Eukaryota; kingdom Metazoa; phylum Arthropoda; class Insecta; order Lepidoptera; family Nymphalidae; genus Maniola; species Maniola jurtina. The sequence continues at coordinate 8,458,498 of NC_060037.1, read as the reverse complement.
CAGAGACTTATCACACGCCATGGACTCAATCAATGTTATCTAACCACCTATTTAGCTAAAGGACTGCCAATGCCCCTCTTTCCGGCGCGAGGTCACCATTTCTTCTCCTTGGGACCCCAATGACACTTGGGACAGTCCTCATCGAGACAGCTACCAGCTATAGATATACCTACATACATCAGCTTAGATGGTGACGATATATCTTAATACTCGCTGGACGCGCACAATTTTCATACAAATCTTTTCAAAGGAAAACCATTATGGTGAAACTTAAATAAAATCCGTTAGTTTTGCTTTGAACCTTCCATAAAACTAGTCCTATGCTTGATTTAACTTAGCGAAACTGGTAGTCTGGGTAGTTCCGAGATAATTATGGAGTGTACGTGAACTCCACAAAGCTTTGTGAAGCGAGTGAGGTCACTTGCATTTCATCCTCATGTACCTACACAGCTTTCATATAATGTCAGATTATGTAGAATTCAAAGCAGTTTAGAAACACTAAGGGACCTATACTTAGGTAGGTACTTCATAATATGATGTAGGTATTATAAATCATAGGTATTATAAATCAGACCTAAATCGTCTACTATGTGTTAAATCCTAGTTAACAGTAAAATTGATTATGTGTGACTTGAGAAAATCAGACCTTTTTCGAATGGAAACTGGTGGCCGCCAAAAACCAGCGGTTTGAGGCAGCCATCGTTATTAAAAATTACTACGACTTATTTACAAGAGCCTAGTTCTAATTATATTCTTGTAAATGTGAAAGTGTGGATTTTTTAACTCTTTCATATAGAGAGAGAAGCAGGGCGTGTCATGCCTTCGTTATTTCATAACAACTGAAAGTTTCTCTGCGTATTGTTTCCAACACAGGGAGTAACGATCAGCAACTATGAAGTTTGGATCATGGTGGCTTTGGGTGATAACAGGTAATAAACGTGTAAAAAATCTTACATTAAAGTATAAAGTCTAATCTATTTATATTTTCTTGGGAATAGTATTAGAAATCATGTCATGCATTGCCAGACATTTTGTGTCCTGGCAACCCCCGCCAGATGTCCTTAAAGTTTAAGGACAGGTCTGACAGTAATCTAATTCGAGCTTTCGAACTTTAATATGATATTAAAATTAGCTTTATATACGAGTCACGTATTAAGACGATATAAACTTGCTTTATGTACTGAATACCCTATATATGCCCACTTCATTTTATACGAGTGTAATATTACCGATGGTATTTTTAGGTATCTGTTGAAGAAAACCTCGGCGTGTGCTCATTTTCTGTTTATCTGGAAAATGAACACGTACGATAAGAAACAAGAGAATTCTCACGCCTCGGGCGAAGGCTTAATTACTCTTCTCATGTTCATACAAGAAATGTACATTTATTGTGATAAGGCTGCTAATGAACAGCATAAAAAAATCTGCTTCTGATTTAGAGCAAAAATAGCTAGCCGTTTTATTTTATGAAGATTCCAACCAATGTTATGAATAAAGACCTTAATTTTTTAACCCCCGACCCAAAAAGAGGGGTGTTATAAGTTTGACGTGTGTATCTGTGTATCTGTCTGTGGCATCGTAGCTCCTAAACTAATGAACCGATTTTAATTTAGTTTTTTTTGTTTGAAAGGTGGCTTGATCGAGAGTGTTCTTAGCTATAATACAAGAAAATCGGTTCAGCCGTTTGAAAGCTATCAGCTCTTTTCTAGTTATTACTGTCGGGTGTGTTATAAATTTTTAATTTACACTTGTAGTTCATTTAAAATGACGTAAGGAACTTCTTTAAAGTCGCAATGTATTATCTACGGCCTACCATATACGATTCATTAATAAGCTTCTCGTTAAGGTATTTTTATCAAGCAATATGTGAGAGACAGTTACCTATTGAAAAAAAAAACCTCTATTTCCGTGATACTTAATTTTGCGATCTATTATTACTCACTTCTCTACATAGTCAATCATTAATTTGTAACATTCGCGGCACGTACTCGTACGGTATCATTTACATAAATAAATTATAGGCTGTCCAATGCCTTTGTTAAAAAGTACCTGATTCTTTTATTTTCCAAGACAGTTGCACTTTGTAATTTGCGAATTCTACTACAGACAATAGGGCACCAAAAATCATAAAAGTTTTTACTTTAGTTCGATTATCATAACAGATCTTAAAGAATACATTAATAGATGATTGTTATATTATAGAGTTCTTAGATAGATAGATAGATAGATAGAAACACTTTATTGCACACAAAAACACATGTAAAGGATCACAACACAGAAAGAAGAAAACAGAAAAAACAATTGTGTGCACAGGCGGCCTTATTGCTTGGAGCAATCTCTACCAGGCAACCTTTGCTGAAAAGAGAAATGCTAGGGTTGGATAGTACCAACTTCTTCTAGTGAGTTCTTAGTAACAGACATGAAGTAATAACTAGGTAGTATCATTTTATTCGTTCCATCCATCCATCAGCCTGTATGCGTCCACTGCTGGACATAGGCCTTTCCAAGAGCGCGCCACCAAACACGGTCCTCCGCCTTCCTCATCCACCCGCTCCCCGCCACCTTCTTCAGGTCATCGGTCCAGCGGGCAGGAGGTCGTCCCACACTGCGCTTACCGGTACGCGGTCTCCACTCCAGAACACGTCTGCCCCATCGGCCGTCGGTTCTGCGACAGACATGACCTGCCCATTGCCACTTCAGCTTGCTAATCCTTTGAGCTATGTCGGTCGCTTTTGTTCTTCTGCGAATTTCCTCGTTCCGGATTTTATCCCTGAGAGTAATACCCAACATAGCTCGCTCCATAGCGCGCTGAGCGACCTTTAGTTTGTGGACGAGGCCAACTGTCAGTGTCCACGTTTCTGCTCCATACGTCATCACGTATTTATTCGTTGGCCTGCTTGAATAGGTACACAACCACTTTTTTTCTTACACCAAATGAACACGTACTAGATTGAAACCCCTCTATCTTGTTACATACGTCAAAGTGTGGACTTTTTGAGAGGATTTCCGAGTATATGACGAGACTCGGTTTGATATCCTCGCCCACAGCAGAATCAGAAGACTTACCAAAACTTCAAATATAGTCGTCCCAATTTTGGACGTCTTGGAATTTTTACCAAAAATGTTACATTTTGGCCGAAAATGGGGCACAGGTCTCCTCTCAGAATGAGAAGGGCCTTAACCTTAACGCTGACCAAGTGAACACACATCGCAAACCTTTTTTAAGAACATTATGGAGAACTCTGAAGCATGCAGTGCAGTTAAGTAGACTATATTTAATAAACGAGAAATTAGTTAATGGACAGTCAACTTTTCGTTACTAAAGCGCCATCTCAAATGAATCACACTAATATTATAAAAACGAAAGTTTGTATGTGTGTGTGTGTGTGTGTGTGTATGTTTGTTACTCCTTCACGCAAAAACTACTGGACAGATTTGGCTGAAATTTGGAATGGAGATAGATGATAGTCTGGATTAGCACATAGGCTACTTTTTATCCCGGAAAATCAAAGAGTTCCCACGGGATTTCGAAAAACCTAAATCCACGCGGGCGAAGTCGCGGGCATCGGCTAGTTATAAATAAAGCTTTTGATTCATAAAATTAGTTCGAATTACATGTTTTCCTTCACCAATAAAGCAGATAATTTTAATTGACCAAACCCATACTATTTTTTATCCGGAGAAATGCTAAAGCAATTTTACTTTTGCTACTTTGAAGACATTAATGGGTTATACACCATTCATTTTCACACAAGCCTAGTTTAGCTTTAGTCTGTAACTAAGATCTAAGGCACTGATCTACATACAATGGGCAGAGTAATTAGGCCCGGCACCTCGGGCCTGAATTTCTTCTCTTCTTATCATACGCGCTCATTTGCTGAATAAATGGAATATGAGCACGCTCCAGGCTTTTATTAAAGAAACAAAAGACGCGATATTTTCTTGAAATAAGTTCAAGTCTATTCTATATCATGAGAAGATACTAGCTGTGTCTTGTGAATACACCCGTTTAGTATTGTAAATCCCTTCCACATTTTTTGGAAAAGATATACTAAAGATATTTAATCAATAAAAGGATCTTTCAAAGATGCCTGGATTCTCAACCCTGATTCTGATGGAACGTGGAATGGAATATACGTCAGCTATATGAGTTTTAAAACGAATAAATCATCTAACAACGCATTACAACTACATACAACAACAACTATTTAATTAAAAGCAATAAGAATAACAACTATTCAATACCAATTAAAAAAATATCTTCAACTTGGAAGGCGATTATGATAATAAGACAATTTTACAATTTTAATTAGTCCAAGCTACGCTTCTCTCCATATTTTGTTTGTCAAGTTTAAGTAGAATTTCGGTCCTAAAATTCTTAAAAGCTATTTCAGGTCATTAATTGTGGAGTTTTTAGCGACAACGAAATGCACTTTCGGTATACCGTTGCGCATTTCACCCCTTTAATATAAAAACAAATTATACGCATTTCGTATAATGGCCTCGTTAAGTGGACGCCATTTTAGGGTTCCATATTCAAAGGGCAAAACGGACGCTATTAATGTCACTCTGCTGTCTTTATGGCTGTCATGTCAGTCCGTATGTCACGGGTCCATAGCTCTTTGACGAAATGATCTGAAATTAAAGGTATGTGAGGTATCATTATCTAGAACTCATTGAGTAGAGTTAGTTCACTTTGGTAGAGTGCAAATAAATTCTCAAAAATAAAAACAGCGATTTGATAAAATTTTTGTTACTCGGTACACTTTGTTACTACTTATCTCAAAAATTAAATAAGCTACAAGTTTGAAATTTGAAAGTTATGTATCTACTAATGTTTAAACAAAAATACTCAAAACACCACTTTATAACGTATATTAACAGTAAAATAATTAGTTATTGATATTTATGCTACACGATGCGACGTACGGTACCCTAAATGCGCGAGACCCTGGCTCGCACTTGGCCGGTTTTTAAATGCATATTTTAACTTAATGTCTCCTAAGAAATTTAATGTTGAGTATTTTAAGCCTCTAGTTAATAAAGATGAAAAGATAAAATTAAGACGGAATCAAAAGCCTTATTTTGATTATTTCTTTTTACTTAATAATTTTTGAGAGTTGTGCTCCATTATGTATTAAGTATAAGCTTTTTCCATCTTTGTTTATCTCTGGCTCTCTTTTTCACCTACCTACATTATGGTTTGATCCATTTGTTCTTGATCGGAACATTGAAATTCAATTGAAAACGTTATCTTAATCTTCCACTTTATAACTCTGAAACTATTGAATTGACAGGACGTTAAGAGGGGTCTCTCCGTCACTCGGTCCATACAAACGTAGTTCGTCTCTCATTTGAATACCTATCATACTCAATGGAATTTTGTAGAAACGTTCCGGGAACTAATTATTATCTATGCCTGTGGTTTTCCAGATTTCCGTTAAAATATTCGGTTTCAAAGTTACGCGGTCTTAAAAATTCACATACAAATCTTTGAGCCCCTGTAATTTTAAAACTACATATATTTAGAAAAATCTAAAAGACCACAGCCACAGAAATTAGCTTCTAAAACATGTCTACAAAATTTCATGGACTTTTGTTGCTTAATATTCAAATGAAATTGGGACTACGATTGTATGGAGTAAGTGACGGAGAGAGCCCTGTTAAAAGGTTTGCATCAGGTTTGCCTTCTATTCAATCGATCCATTTGATATTGACAAATGGATACTGTCACACGTTTACACTGTTGTTTGGTCCAAACTTTCACACATTTTACTTGAATGCTAGTCGGTTTTATGGCAGAAACACTTTTGCAGGAACCCTACAGATCACAAATCAAATCGTAGTACTTTCTAAAACCTGATCTAAGAGAAGTGCCGCAAATGTACTCAGATCATTGTCATTTTGTTTATTGTATCATCTAAATAATATACAGCATTGAGAAGTTCTAAGAATTCCTTTCAAATCAAATGTTTTCTCGAATTTTCTTTAAATATTTACCTACAGTATAAGTAAACGGAAAGATAATCCAATATCTAGGACGAGCACTCCGGGATTGTATTTATTTTATTGCTATATCTTCACGTGTCAGACGATGTTATCTTCACAAGTTATTACGGGGATATAAGCGAAATCATATAATATTTCTACTGGTGTAAGCTAGAGTGACATTTTATAGGGGGTTTACCTTGTATCAAATGTTTAGTAATATTAACTTGATATACCTAATTATAATATAATCGTCACTAAGCGGGTGATGGAGAAAGATAGCTCCCTCCAGCATCGCTTGGAGTTTCTATTATCAAATCAGAAATGAGGAAATCCATAGTATCCAGGGTAACCGATACATCTAAAAAGGTTACGAAGCTGAAATGACAATGGGTCTACCGAGTTTATTGTTGACGAACCAACAAGGAACTCGGTAGATAGAGTATTTTGATCCAAAGCAATGGTGGATTTACTGGATGATTCAACAGCATTTTTAAAGTTTAGTTGATTAAAAAATCTTTCTACATTTTTCTCGAACGTACGGTTACGTTTTTCACTCTACGTATAAGTATGTACCTATTTCCTTTACTTCTTGTCTAGGATTAAATTAATTTTTAATTTAGAATACTTACAAAAAGATGTGAAACATACGTCTATATTACTTATTTGAGGCGTGTCTCTCACGAGCTTTCAAATGCATAACCTGAATTCCAAAAGATGTTAAATAAACCTCGGGTATGAACTTTGAAGTAACTATGAAGAGGAAGTTCAGTTTCCAACCTGAGGCATTTTCCTCAATACATAATTAAACAAAGCCAACCATGCGTTGAACAATGGATATATTTCAGTTAAATCCTAAGTGATCTTGCTCTTGTATTGTTAATGATTTCTATTGTGGCACCGTACGTAATTGAATTTCAATCCCTTTGGAAATCGGATCAACATTGAAAACAGTTTTCCCTAATTTGAATACGGACGTAGGAATCTATCTCCAACCCTACTGCTGCCCCGTACTTAAGTAGGGTCTGCTAATATTACTCTATAAATCTTTTTGAATGTGTAAAATAATAAAGCTAACTAAGGTTTCTCGTTCAAATGTTTCTATTTTCTAATTTGGTCGGTATGAAGGGATACCTTGTGCTTTGATATTTTACAAACGCAATATTTTCCATATAATTTGATATATTCTTAATCTAAAATATCTACTCAAACTATTCAGCATTCCAGGTGCGTAGATAGAAATCCGTCCCTTTCAATAATAGTAAATGAATATTGATTTCTTTATTTTTACTTTCAGTTATGAACCTATTTTAGAGATTTTTTACGTACTGTTTTATTATGTCACATTCGATAGTTACGTAAAATGGAATAATTGTGTTTTTTATAGGTATAAATTCAGTACATTAAAGTGAAAGATTTACCATAAAAACTGATCGGGAAGGGTGATCACTGATCACTAACTTTTTAATTTGAAAATTTAAAATTAGGTAATGTTTAAGCATTCTATTCACGACATCGCGGCAGGGCCAACTTAAGAGGCAGCTAGATTGGAGCAGTCTAGGATGGTCCCTCAACATGGGTCTGCCGCTATATCGGATGCATATCTGCTCTTGCTGGCTGATCTAGGAGATCTAGGATCCGACCTAGAATGACCCTATCCGACCTGACATGTTTAGGCAATCTTTGATCCTCCTCACTTTTTCACCCTAAATCGGCCCTGCCTCAGTATAGTCCGTAGAATGCTGTGTCTCAGAGAGTGACTTTAACCATTTATCACTATTGAAAGGGTTTATTGAAAATAGAACAACCCTTCGCTAGTCTGCCAAGTGTCAGTTTTATGTAAAAGGGTTATTCTGCTATATTTTTAGTAATTTTTATAAAGTAAAACTGCATAAAAAAACTGTTTTTATCTTTTTATTGAAGCCCTGAAACTTTGTCAAGCTTCCTTTTAAAACATAATTTCATAGAGCTCATGAAAGATAGACAAAAAAAAATCGATACGTAATCATCAATTTTCGGTTGACTGTTCAATAAATCCAGTAGAATTATCAATCATCATGTCATTTTTCTGGTTCGAGATTCGAGAAAAATTACTTCATCACTCCACATCTGAAAAGGTTCAATCTCATTAATCATCTAAGAAAAAACCATTACTTATATTAAGTTTAACGCACACTGTTTTATTAAAAATCCCACGATTCATATTCGAAAAGTTTTTGTCCAAAACAAAACCATCGTATTCATTGCTTTATATTTTAGTAATTTATAAATTAGTTTAATCAAAAACCATATAAGTAAATAATAAGCTATTTTAGACGTAAGAAATGTTATGACAATTTAAAATTCAAAAACTCGTAAATTATATTCTAAAAAATATAGTAATTCATCTTTTTATTTTCACCTTGACCTAACAGAGTTCAGTTGCCCTGTATTCAAAATGAAACGTTTGAGTTGAAATAAATTGAATTCCTATAAGTGTTATAGTATTTGTAGTTTATACAAACTGTAATTATTAGCTGTTAAATATTATTATTCTGTGTTTCAGTTCTGACCTCCAAGTTTTAATCGACTCGAACAAAAATTTCATCAAAGCGTGAAAAAGTTAAAATGAAAATTTAATTTATATTTTTGTACCTACCGTCCTTAACGTAACCTACTACGTAATATTTTTTATTTCTACTTTACCTATGTGTATAATTTTTTTAATAATATATTTTACATGATGATTAATAGTATGAGTTCCAAAGCTTAAGATAATAAAATCGGACTATGAGTTAACAACACATTTTTGTTTTATATTCACATCAACGTATGAGTTGAAAAACGTTCAACAATTTAGTATCCATTAGGTACCTTTTCTTTTACATATTTTGTATTCATGTTTTGTGATTACGCTTACATAATGCACGTGTAAAACAAACCGTTTCTGTTTCGCTGAAAATGGGACACTGAAAGTAATTTCTTATATTAAACAACATAATAAACACGTAACTGCTGCCAACATTGCTAATTCCAATTTAGTCTCAGCATTTTCCTCTCCCTAGTCGCAATTCCTACCTGTACCCAAAGAGTTGTCATTATCTAGAGTAAGTAATGTCCCACATTTTTTTTTAACCTGACTAGTGGTAATAGCCAACAGATTGTGGTTTTTATCATTTATTCAAAAGTGCTGCTGTAAAAAAAAAAATATTTTACCGTATCTGTTTTTAACACTCGACCAAAAAGGGGGGGTGTTATAAGTTTGACGTGTGTATCTGTGTATCTGTGAATCTGTCTGTGGCATCGTAGCTCCTAAACTAATGAACCGATTTTAATTTAGTTTTTTGTTTGAAAGGTGGCTTAATCGAGAGTGTTCTTAGCTATAATCCAAGAAAATCGGTTCAGCCGTTTGAAAGTTATCAGCTCTTTTCTAGTTACTGTATGTAACCTTCACTTGTCAAGGGTGTTATAAATTTTTAATTCACATTTGTAATAAAAATATTTGGTAAATGATTAGTGATTGACATTACGCGTACGTGTTAAACTCAAACATCTAAGTCTAGAAATTTGTGATTTTGCACGTAAACTTTTTTCTAAAATGTAGAAATTCACAAAGGTTAATAGAGGATTAATATATAAGAAAAATATATGTAAAAAGAAAAACTGACTGACTTATCTATTGACGCAACGCTTAAACTACTAGACATATCAGGCTAAAATTTGGCATGTAAGATTTATGAAAAAGGGTAAAATAGTCCACGCGAATGAAGCGGGCATAAGTTTATACAGAAACGACTTTGTACTCATTAGTCGGTGGCGCGACGCTTCGACACTTAATAATTTACTCCTCTATAAATTTATTTAACTCAATGCCTGTGGCTTATAATTTAGACAGACTATCAAGCAGTAAAGAGGGTGCGTGTAAGCGTGGAAGTGCAATGTCTACCCTCAATTTCTGTCTCCCAAATTTCCCCTGAGAATATCAACCTAAACACAACATTTGGTACAAAACTGGGAAATAAGTTTGCGTGGATTCATTTCGCAATACAAACATATTAAAAGTCTTGGGATTTACGTGACATGTTTGGCAGAAGAAATCAGACTGTTGCCAGTGTGAACTAGTTACTTCTAATGCAGGTATATTGGGTTTTTAACCCCCGACCCAAAAAGAGGGGTGTTATAAGTTTGACCTGTGTATTTGTGTATCTGTCTGTGGCATCGTAGCTCCTAAACTAATGAACCAATTTTAATTTAGTTTTTTTTTTAGAAAGGTGACTTGATCGAGAGTGTTCTTAGCTATAATCCAAGAAAATCGGTTCAACCGTTTGAAAGTTATAAGCTCTTTTCTAGTTACTGTAACCTTCACTTGTCGGGGGTGTTATAAATTTACACTTGTCATCCTTGTTTTGACACATCTAGTGAGACGGTTGGATCCATGATATTATACCAATTATTGCTATTGTAATTTGCTGTTAACGATCAAGAAGCAGTTCCTGAACTTCAAAAACACACTCATGTAAAGTTGAGTCCATTTTACCAAACTTCTGCTCTAGGTATCAGTTTTTTAGAAATTAATATCTATCCTTGTTAATATTCTTGACTCTTGTGGTTCTTATCGTTTAGTCTTCAATATGTTAAAATTAGCAGAGGGGTAACTATCGATAACATTGTTTAATCTGCTGCCAACTTGGCCTGCGATACTAATAGCTTATGTGTCACTCGCACCCTTCACCCAAGATTAATTGTTCACATGAAATCATCCCGGGAACGTGTAAGTGAAGATATAATACAATAGAAATATTCTTTCCGTATATCATAGATACATACTAGTTATGTGCAACACACCTTGCTTATTATTAGTTCGCTTTCATTTATATTTCCTTATTAACCCCCGACCCAAAAAGAGGGGTGTTATAAGTTTGACGTGTGTATTTGTGTGTTTGTGTATCTGTCTGTGGCATCGTAGCTCCTAAACTAATGAACTGATTTTAATTTAGTTTTCTTTGTTTGAAAGGTGGCTTGATCGAGAGGGTTCTTAGCTAAAATTCAAGAAAATCGGTTCAGCTGATTGAAAGTTATTAGCTCTTTTCTAGTTACTGTAACCTTCACTTGTCGAGGGTGTTATAAAATTTTTAATTTACAATTATTTCCTTATAAGATTCCTCTTCATAGGTGATTTTTATCGCATGACCAAAATAATGGAACTTGTATACATATAGATTCGGTACACATTTACTTCATACGTTCCATGAGAGTTGGTTAGATGGACAGGACTAGAGTTCTCATGAGATTTTTTTTAAACACAATTCCATGCAGATACGAAGACAGATAATACACCGAATAGTTCATATTTCCAAATGCAAATAAGGAATATATTCAAAATATATAATATTTTCTGGAAATATCACATTCGATAGCGCTATTGCAGTGGAGTGTTCTACCGTTACTGCATTTTTCACGATCCATTGAACCCTCAGTGAACAACAATAAAGCCAACGCGGATCTCACAGATAAAAAGCAATATTCCGCGTTTTCCAAATGTTTTGTGCAGCAGCGACGTTGCGGAAGAAACAATGTATGATTTACATTGGCTTTGAAACAACCTCGCGATCTAAAGTATGTTTAACAAAGGGAAACTTAAGTTAAAAAGCCAGGGTTAAGTTTTGTTTAACGGACAGGTAATTGATTGTGAACACGGTGGTACCTACTAGTAGTTACTGATAGTTTGTGGCTATTAAAAAATTGTTTATTAATAGCCACAAATTTCTCTTTCTGTTTTCTATTGGATGTCTCTTTTCCATTTTATATTTTTACTAATTATTTAAGTGTTAATGTGTCATTTCCTTGAGAATTCTCCACTCCCCACTTTCCAGTCACTGAGAGTTCCATATAATGTCCTTAACAGGGCTCTCTCCGTCACTTAGTCCATACAATCGTAGTTCCAATTTCATTTGAATATTAAGCAACCAAAGTCAATGAAATTTTGCAGACATATTCTAGAAACTAATATCTGTGCCTGTGGTGTTATAGATTTTTCTAAAAATATGTAGTTTTAAAATTACAGGGGCTCAAAGATTTGTATGTGAATTTTTAAGACCCGCGTAACTTTGAAACTGAATATTTTAACAGAAATCTGGAAAACCACAGGCATAGATATTAGTTTCTAGAATATGTCTGCGAAATTTCTGGACTTTGGTTGCTTAATATTCAAATGAAATTTTTAATTTACACTTATATAAATTTAAATTAATCTCAAGGTAAAGCGTAGATAAAGTAATGTGCTACGTAGCTACCGGATAAATATTATGTAAAATGGTCACGATAACATTTCGTAATGTATGAACACGTCGCCACATTTTGAAGCACAAAAAATAATACGTATACGTGCTGCAATCACAGACTGAGTGTTAAAATATAAAATCCTACTTTGCATACTGTTGATTTTGCACTTTGAAAAGGTAATGGGTGAAGGTACCTATAAATTTTAAAGCTTTATAGCATTTTCATTTTACTAGCGGTTCCGATTGTACCGATTGAATTTTTTCTTTAACAAATTGTACCAAATAGTTTTCTTGTGTGCCTATAAATTAAAAATTAAAATGAAAAGAACCTTTATTGCAGTGTTTTTTCGTCATGCTAATTAATTAGGTGCTTACTTAAAAAACAGTAAAATACTGATAATTCACTTTAACATAATGTTTGAGTTTTATATTTTACCCTGCGTATCTACTATCTGTGTATGTCTAAAATATCTCGTAAGTACTAGGTGATGCCTGCGCTTCGTTTCCTTCAAAAACCTCGTGGGAACTCATTGGTTTTCCGAAAAAAAAAGTAGCCAATAATATAATATAATAATCTATCTCCATTTCAAATTTCAGCCAAATCCGTCCAGTAGCAAGTTACGTGCAAGTTTCACCCGAGCGAAACCGGGTGGATCAGCTAGTAGGTAATTTATAAAACAAATCTTCTAAAGAGACAGCTATTTGACTATCTAACGCAAATACCTAGATCTAGGTATATCTAGATAAGTAGATATCTATACTAATGTTTTCAAGATAATAGAAGAGACTTAGCCCTAATTTGCACGAGCGTTAAAAAAGCGTTGCGTTAAAACCCGGCGTTGCGCTGAACATACAAAGTGCGCGTTAGAAAAGCGTTGACGTGTGAACAGATACTCGGGAATGCATTTGTTCTATTTGAACGCTTTTTTAACGGACGTTAAAAAATGAGGCCTTATTTTGTGTCAGTACATTTGACAAGGGTCCGACAGTTGTATTTGGGATCGGATGCTGCGCAATTTGGATCCACCTGGAAACTACCAACTATACATATCCATATTCAATATTCTTTTTTTTAAATGTGCATAAATCTTACCTATGGTAAAATATTCCATTTATTTTTATTTTGTCATACTTAAATAAGGCTCAAAACAGTTTCGTTAAACTAGGTGATTATATCAACTTATATAATTCAAACCGCTGTGTATACATAGAAACTTGAAATTTTGCATAATATAGGTTCTCTCTAAAACCCACGTATAAAACTATGTTGAGAATACTAACGAGTTTTTTTCAAAAACCAAGTCCCACGAAAGAGGTAACGGGAAACTGGAAAATGTTAGTACCCACCTAAATATACCTACAAAAAGATGCAATCAGTCTGCTCTAGTTCCCATTTCCAGAAGCAATAATATACGGAAGACAACTAATTTGTAACAGCGGTCATAATAACTGCGAAGCAATACGTTCCGCACGTGACCGCGCTACATATTAGCGGTTTATATACAATTGCTTCAGCTGCAGTGACGCAATCCTTGGGGCTGTAAATGAGAGAGACTATTTCGAAAAATGTGCTTGCTGATAAATACAATGGAAGATTTTTTATTAATATGAAAATATTACAATAAAACCTAAAGCTAACCTTATCTAATTACTATACAAATCATGCTCGCGTGGAATGGTGCCAAGAATACTGGCTGCATTTCCATGCTGGACAGCCAGGCATTAGCTCGTTGCGTAAAAAATAAGCCAGCCCTTCTGTCACCTGATGAGGTTTTTAAGCGCCACGAAATGTCTCGTAAAATTTTTTTTGCACTAAGACTCCATGGCCCCAGGGTCAATGGAAGACTAATAAATAATTATATTACTTTCTTTAGACTCATAGTCCCCTACATCTGTATTTATTATCGTGGCGTCGTACTTCTAAAACGCTTGGTGGCACGGCTTTGGCGGCAGGGTGGTAACTAGCCATGTCCAAAGCCTCCACGAGACCAAACCGGAGACAATACGGTATTTGCCTATTTCAAAAATAAATTATTTCTCAGTGATTATTATTAAATAGAGGTTCTTACAAAATACGTTAAATCCACGTCCTTTGTTAGTAATTTTTATTATTATCATTATAATTAATATTATCGATTAAACTAAAAAGCATATCAAATCATTGTGACGTCACATGCCAGTATTTCATAGAAGCTCACATACTAAGCGCGCGTTTTCTCATTTAAAAAGATATTGATTTGACTAGTTGTCAAGCATCGGGTTAAGAAATTATACCAGGAATTGAAACCGGCTACCGTTTATAAGGCCACAGAACTCACCACTGCGCTACGAAGATTGTCAATAAAAATTATCATACAGATTAACGTTCGGTCTAGAAAGATTTCCAAAAAATTCCATCCGGACGGAGCCGGGGCAAGTCAGCTTGTTATCTAAAGTCTTTTTCTTCTTTTAGCTTTAGTCTGGTGATATTTTTAAAATAAGATAATTGTTTTTATATCATTACTAGCTGATGCCCGCGACTTCGTTCGCGTGGATGTAGTTTTTTAAAAATCCCGTGGGAACTCTTTGATTTTCCGCGATAAAAAGTAGCCTATGTGCTAATCCAGAGTATAATCTATCTCCATTCTAAATTTCAGCCCAATCCGTCCAGTAGTTTTTGCGTGAAGGAGTAACAAACATACACACACACACACACACACACACACACACACACATACAAACTTTCGCCTTTATAATATTAGTGTGATGAGTGATTTGTAGAACCACGTTTAAAATCAATAAAAATGTCTTACAGTTTAGTGATATAACATTTATATCACCAAACAATGTAATAAATATTAAAAAAAACCAATAATAATTTCAATAAATTATAACTATCAGTCATTCGATATCTGATGACATGAATTTGATACATTTTAGAAAACAAATTACTATAAAAACTGTTAAATTCATTAACTGAAGACCATGGTAATCCATCAATGTTTGTTAGGTCACCTTCCAGTTATCAATCAATTACAATGATTGGATTTCACCTACACGCAAATACGTCGTTATATTGTTGTGTAATATGTATCATCATATTAAAAGTATAGAATTTGTTCATTTTTTTATCACTATCGTCCCGCTACTAGACATCTTTCTAATATAAATAGGGTACATCCTAGTCAAGTATTAATCTTTTAAATGAATATACTTGCTATTTGCCTACATAGGTATTTCTTATTACAACATTTATGAACTCAGAATTTTTTCCTCTTTCATTTGACATCCCACCCGATACAATAGCAAAAAAAAATTTTTGGAGACCCCCACTATTTTCATGTAACATCCGTTAGGTCAATTTTTTCGTATAAAATGTAGCCTGTGTCACTCGGACCTTTACGACGAATCGATTGACACCTCATTCATCAAAATCGGCCCAGTAGTTTAGGCGCTACGGTGGAACACACAGAATCTGGATACAAACATACATACCCACATACATACATACATAGACTGCTAAAATCATAACCCTTCCTTTTGGCTTTGCCGCAGTCGGGTAAGAAGAAGGGTTTGGCCGTAGTCTACTGCGCTGGCCAAGTGGCCAGACTATTCCTATAAATCTTATTTATTTCGTTCCGCTTACCTATTGACAAACTGCTATAAATATATTAGATCAGATATTTCTTACTAAAAGCATTGAGTCGATAAAGTCTACGTCCTTCGTATTATTCCTAAGGCATCATATAATTTAATTCGGAAAATTCTGACTAAATCGTGATTATTTCATTTTCTTGGGCTTCGTCTTTTGTTTAAATTATTAATGTTTTTGACGCATTAATTAATCTTTTGTTGAAATATATTTTTTATTTAAAAATAAGACAAGCGAAAGTAGCGCAGGTAACATTTTTTGTGCTCCATTAAGATGCAAAATGGACTGGTATTATATTCCTTACTTAAATATAAAACACTAGAAACAAAAGGACCTTGGTCCAACATTTACACCTAATTAAAAATTACGACCGTAATTCGGGGCTTTCCTCGACGAAAGGAAGACAAATTAGTAGGTACAGTGTCCGAAAATGAGTTTAGTAATTTTCTTCATGGGTGTGTCAGGATACAGTGGCATGTTAATTAATACTTGTGTAACTTAATATGTAATTAATACCGTTAAGCTGGAGACTGACTTGTAACATTTTGGTGTAAGTAATGTACAGTATCGAGTTTTTGTAACTGAAACCAAGACTGCCTTATAACATTAGTTTGTAATGTTTTCATTCGCGACGAACGCCGCGAGTTTACTATTGAAAATTGAGTTGTATGCGGCATTTTAATTTTTAAACTATCGTGATTGATTTCTATGTAACGGCTATACTCAAGTAGGTATTTAGTAGGAAAGCACTCTAAAGGGGGTGCCGCGCGTGTGTTGGCGAGCGCCGGCACAGATGAAGTCCATACTCATATAGTTTCCCTAACTTATTACAAACTAGCTGATGCCCGCAGCTTCGCCCGCGTGGATTGGTCAGATCCCTGCAGCATCAGGATTGAGGAGTTGGACTCCAAATTTTTTATGAAACAATGTCGCGAAGTTCCTCTATCGATTAAAAAAGAAATGACGCAAATCGGTTCAGAAATCTCGGAGATTTCGGTGTACATAGGTAGAAAAACAAAACTCCCTTTTTGAAAGTCGGTTAAAAAAGTAGCCTATTTTACTCCCTGGTCAATTCTCTACTTGTCTGTGAAAACCCCGTCAAAATCGGTCCAGCCGTTCCGAAGATTAGCCTTTTCAAACAGACAGACAGACAGACAGACAGACAGACAGACAGACAGACAGACAGACAGACAGACAGACAGACAAAAATTTTAAAAACGTGTGATTCAGTGTTGGCATCGTTCAAATAACCATATGAGCTTAATATGAGGTAGTTATTTCGAAATTACAGACAGACACTCCAATTTTATTTATTAGTATAGATAACTACAAACTTGACATTGGCTAATCTTTGTAAAGCCAGACGAGAGAGAAAAAAAAAGGTATTTAGTCGATGTAAGCCCGACTAGTTTCGAACACATCCGGGGTCCTTTATCATAGGGACTCGGCTCGCTGCATGTAGCACTTTCTACTCCTGCGGACCTTGCATATACTCGTATCTTGATATGCGATGACCTTAAGCGAAGAGTACTTATTTTTCAGTTTAAGTTTTTGCTTTTGTAGCCTGTTATTTGTGTTTCGTGGTGCAATAAAGTAATACATACATACTTACTTACCGCAAATATTTTAATCTTGTATAGCGTAATACACAACCCCTAATGGCTTACAATTTTGCAGCAGTAGAAAAATTCGTTCCATATTTTAAAAGCATAATCAGCCGAGCACGTTTCCGTGACACTTCTGTTGAGTCACGGTGGGACATTTTGCTTTTCGTCCATTCAGGGTGTGTTTAAAAAGCAGTTCATTTACTTCATAATATCAGGGGCAATCCATCACTGACAACCACCTAACGGGTGGAGTGTTACCGGCCATTCAAGGTGATAGAAGCTAATTTTATAGCGTTATATTATCAATACTATTTTTAAGAGGACCGTCTAGTTGTGAATTTACATGCAAAAAGCAATAATAATAAAGCAAGCAGTTTTTCTCCCTGTAAAAATGTAGTCCAATTTTCATATTTTCTTGAAATGTTATAGATATAATGAAGATATAAGTACGTTTTAATCTTAAAGAAATATTGCTTATGTTATACGTAACTAGCGTCTAAATATCCATATTTTTGACCAAAATCTTTCTAATTTTTATTATTTTTAATGTAACTAAACTAAAATACAAAAAAAAACGTACGAGCCTAGATTAACGTGTACTAAATGTAATAAGATCAAAATTGTCTAATTTTGTAAATGTTTGGGGGAGTAAAACTGTTATCGCGTACTGCACTATGCAAAAAATTTGGAAAAATTTACAACTAGACTATCTTCTGTTTTTTCTGATTGTCAATCAATAACAATCACGTATTCTTTCGCTCTTTAAGTAATAAAAAGATTTATCAGAAATTCTATGGGAACTATTTCATTTAAAATGTACCCTATGTCACTCTAGAGGGTTTCAACTACGCATCTGCCTGTTTCCGATTCCAGCTCAAATCACTTCGAATAGATTTTATACCTTGACCATCAGTAGGTATTTCTGTTACCGTTTATCTAAGTTCAAGGCTTTGATTGCGGTGAATAACGGATGTAATGGCAAAGCCTCCAAGCGTCATATCATAACTATGTACCCATCTACGACTAATTGGTTTCCTCAAAGCAATTTGTAATTGATATGGGTTCTATAGGTACATCTACTGAGACATAA